>NW_027269296.1:5197992-6666901 GCF_023055355.1 Agelaius tricolor | reverse complement strand
AATAGATAAAATGAATGCAGATAAATACATTATATATAATATATATACACATATATAAAGATATATAAATTTCAATTTTGTCTGTGTGCTATTTGAAAAGTGCTTAAAAATTGGAGGATTAGGTTCTGTAAACAGATCCTCTGCTCCAAATTTGTTGTTATTTATGGACCATTCAGGGCTTTAATTCCTGCTTTTATTCCCTTTTCCCCCTGATGTTTTCCCTTAGGATAAGGAGGGTTTGGTTTTCCTGGCGCTGTTCCCCACCAGGATGGGTTTATATAAACCAGAGCAGTTTATTTAAACCCCAAACTCCACAGAACCAGGAGGGTTTGTTTCCGTTATTTCAGGTGTTTGCTCAGCAAAAAACACCCCTGAGCTCCCCTGGCTGGGGCAGGTGACACAAAATCCTGAATTTGCTGCACACGGTGCCAGGACAGCACCTTGGGGGCTCTGGGAGGGACCCAGGCCTGGGTTTGGGACAGGGACAGGGAAAGGGACAGGAGCAGGAACAGGGGCAGGAACAGGGACAGGAACAGGGACAGGAATAGGGACAGGAATAGGGACAGGAACAGGGAAAGGGGCAGGGACAGGGAAAGGGACAGGAGCAGGGACAGGGACAGGGACAGGGTTGGTGCTGAAATGATGCCCCAAAATCCAGATGAGCTCTCCAACACCAACCAGCACCAACCCCCAGCTGAAACAGCCTGAGAGCTCCACATCAGGAGCAGGAGGCTGAGCCTTTCCTCTTATTAAGAGATTTCAGGTAATTAAATGTTCATAAAACCCAGCCTGAAGTGTGTTAGGGTAAGAAAAGGGTCAGGGTTGGAAGAGTCCCAGTGCAGAACCTCTGAGTGCTCTGTCAGGGGCCCATGCCTGGGTTTGGGACAGGGACAGGGACAGGGTTGGTGCTGAAATGATGCCATAAAATCCAGATGAGCTCCCCCACACCAGGCAGCACCAGCCCCCAGCTGAAACAGTCTGAGAGCTCCACATCAGGAGCAGGAGGCTGAGCCTTTCCTCTTATTAAGAGATTTTATGTAATTAATTCTCCCTAAAACACAGCCTGAAGTGGGTTAGGGTTAAAAAAGAGGCTTGGAAAGGTCCCAGTGCAGCAGTTCTGGGTGCTCTCTGAGGGCCCCATCCCTGGGTTTGGGACAGGGACAGGGTTGGTGCTGAAATGATGCCCCAAAATCCAGATGAGCTCCCCCACATCAGCCCCCAGCTGAAACAACCTGAGAGCTCCACACCAGGGGCAGGAGGCTGAGCCTTTCCTCTTATTAAGAGATTTCAGGTCATTAAATGTTCATAAAACCCAGCCTGAAATGTGTTAGGGTAGGGATTGGGTTAGGGTAGGGTCAGGGTTGGAAGAGTCCCAGTGCAGAACCTCTGAGTGCTCTGTCAGGGCCCCATGCCTGGTTCTGGGGCAGGGACAGGGGCAGGGGCAGGGTTGGTGCTGAGAGTTTGCCACAAAACCCAGATGAGCTCCCCCACACCAGGCAGCACCAGCCCCCAGCTGAAACAGCCTGAGAGCTCCACATCAGGGGCAGGAGGCTGAGCCTTTCCCCTTATTAAGAGATTTTGTGCAATTAATTCTCCCTAAAACCCAGCCTGAAGTGGGTTAGGGTTAGAAAAGAGGCTTGGAAAGGTCCCAATGCAGCAGTTCTGGGTGCTCTCTGAGGGCCCCATCCCTGGGTTTGGGGCAGGGACAGGGGCAGGGTTGGTGCTGAAATGATGCCACAAAATCCAGATGAGCTCCCCCACATCAGCCCCCAGCTGAAACAACCTGAGAGCTCCACACCAGGGGCAGGAGGCTGAGCCTTTCCTCTTATTAAGAGATTTTGTGCAATTAATTCTCCCTAAAACACAGCCTGAAGTGGCTGTGGGACAAGGGGAGCTTTGCACTGAGCCCAGGGCTGCTCTACCCTGCTCCTTTTCTTCTGGAAAAGGCAAGATTATTTTTTCCCCCTCTTACAAAGCCCAGCCAAAAAGAAAAAGGAAAAAAAAAAAAAAAGAAAAAAAAAAGGGAAAAGTGCTAAGGAGTTAAATAGGGACAGCAGCAGCCCACCAGTGGCTGCACTATTTCTTGCAACGTGTTATTTTCTCGTCTGATTTGTCAGAGTTTCCTGTTCAAAGCAGAAACATCAAATTTAAGTCTGGCTTCTGCCTCCCTTCCCAGGGAGAAGGGAGAGACAATAGGGAAATATCCAGCAGTGCCTCCATGGCCATCACCCCACCTCCCTCCACAGAAAAATCCCTTAAACATCAGGAAGAATCAGCCCCATCCTTACAGGGGTGGTGGGAATAAAATAAAAGACATAAAAACGCCCAGGTTCCCCCAAAGGTTGGCAAGAGCCAGAGCAGGACTCAGGGATTCCCCCCAAGGCAGCACAATTGTCTTGTTCTCACTTGTAAAAGGTCAAAAGGACACCAAAAATTCAATCCCTTTGCAGTCTGTGCTGACAGGAAACCATCGGAGCAGGGATGACCCAGGCTGGGAAAGTTCATCCCAGGAAATGAAGTCAGGACTCTCAGTGTTTCGCTTTTCCCATCGAAACAACCACAGCAAATATTTCACAGCGTTTCTTTGGGGAGTTTTCCTCTCAGAGCAGAGCAGCATCCCTGGAACTGGGGCCAGGGAGGGCTGGGATTGAGCAGGACAGCAGCAATGTCTGACGAGGAAGGGTTTTAAATCCCAAATCCTTTGGGACAGGGATTATCCCACAAAACTCAAACACACGAGCAGCACACAAAGGAATTTGCAAACGGAGTGGATTGGTACCGTTCCCATGGCCACGAGAGACTCAGAGCCCGAATTTTGCCCCAGGTTCAAGCGAGATTTTTCTATAATTTTTCTATAAATATGCATTTTTCCCACTCTAACACCGCCCTCTGCTGCAAGCCGGGCTCGATGCTCAGGAACAGATTCCGAGCGTTGCCCCTGGCAACGCAGTTGTTGAAGGCGATAAAAATTCTGATGTCTCGGTGCTTTTGAAAATGCCAGAGCATCAAAATGCAAATGATGCAGCCTCCTGCAAAGGGCATCTGAGGTAAGGGATATGTTTAGCTCCGGGAGGAGCAGAATGGTGAGAACTGAGCCCAGCTCCCTGTGACACCTCGGGCATCTGCTGTGCTGTCACCTCCTGCCCACTCCTGCAACACTTGGGAGCTCTTCTCTTCCAGAACCAGGGCAAACTCGCCCCAAATTATTTTGAATTCCTCTTTTACCTGGAGCTGAGCGCTGCTCCAGCTCAGGAAAAGGCTGTTTATAATCAGATATAATTGCCCCAACCTGGCAAGGGAGAAGGGAGGCTGAGCCAGCTGCTGGAATTTGCATTTACCCCTCACCACTCTCTCCTCCAGGCCAGAGCTGCTCAGGCTTGGCCCAAGAATTTCACAACCAGCTGCAAAAAATTCCTCCTGCCCACAGCAAAAATCCTGATTTCACCCTGCCAGCCTGGGGCTCCCAGTGAGTTCTGCCCATGCTTGAGCCACAGGGAAGCATTTTTATTTATGGAGCAGCCATTGCCAAACCCTGGTTAATGCAGGAGCAGCCAGAATTTAACTTGCTGTTCCCTGGGGAGGCCTGGTGTCCCTGGGATGGCCTCCCCATCTCAGCACAAGGCCCTGAAAATTCATGGAATTGGTCCTTTCAAATTCCTTGAGGGAAAACATTGATTTCTGCCGGTCTGGTTTGCCTCTGAATGGATTTAGGGGAAAGCACCTGAGCTGGGCTGGCATTAGGAATGTTGTGGTTTATTAGGGATGAGATAAACACAGAGTGAGCTCCACAAAGAGTGGGAGCAGACCCTGGGATTTCCATTTTTCAGCTGATCTCCCAAAAATGAGTTCTAATGGACTCTAGAGCTGCTGCTGTGCTTTCCCCCAGGAATTCCAGGGGGTGCTGGATAAATCCAGATCCTTCTCTGAGATGGGGAATTTGGGGAAATCTCAGCAGCAGCACCTTCCCTGCCAAGCTGGGAATGAAGCAGAGCCCTCCCAGCCAGAGAGCAGAGTCAATAAATTCACAGCAAATCCAAAATTCCCTGCTAGGAGAGGAGCTGAGGAACATTTCAGCTCCAGGGTATCCAGACACAACAGATCCAGAGATTAAAAATCATCACAGCAGGCAGGGGTTGAAACCTCACCAGGGTAAAGTGGCCTGATCAGGAAAATGTTCCACATTTTCTTTGTGGAATATTCCACATGTTTCTGTTGTTCCCATTTCCTGGTAAGGGCTGGAATTCTTCAGAGACTGGAATTCAGCTCAGAGTTCCTGCTGCCCCATGGCAGTGCAACACTTCAATATCCAGGACTATCCATCCCATGGGAATATTGGAAAATAAGGAATCAGCCAGTTCAAAAATTCCCTCTGAAATGACCCTTTTGAGAAAAGAGCCAAGTGGTCTTTAAAATGAGCAGATTGTTTTGTGAAAGTCCTGATTTTGGTTTTTATCCCAACAGGAAAAAGAGAAGCCCAGCACTTGGGCAACATTTATTCCTTGGAATTTATCCCTCAGCAGCAGAGCCTGGGGGCCTGGGGGCAAATACCTTTGTGGGTTGAAGGAGGAGAACAATGTTGCAAAGATAAAATTCAGTCAATTATCACTGAAGCTTCCCAGCAGCCCAGGACAAAGCAGGCTCCAGCCAGGCTCTGGAATCCCATGGAGGAGGATGGGGTAGAGGGGAAAACCAGGAGGAACCCACAGACGTCACCTGGTTTGACTTTACAGGAGATGAGCTGGGGCTGTGTTTGATCAGAGTCGAGTACAAAGCAAAGATCAGGAGCAATGGCATCAGAAAGTGGCTCTGATCCGACCACAGAGCATGGAAAAGAGGGAATTTTGGGACAAAGCTCCATGGGGAGAAGGAAATTTCTTTTTAACAGCTATTTTGGGTTATGTGAGAGGCCAGGAACAGCCGTTATCATTTCTTCTCTTGACAGGGATTTGGGATGGGGCAGCATCCAAAGGGGGACATGAGGATGGGGAAGGGTCTGGAGGAAAAGGTGAGTGAGGAGAGGCTGAGGGTGCTTGGAATGTTCAGCTGGAGCAGAGGAGGCTGAGGGGAGACTCCTCAGAGTCACAACCTTTTCTGAGGGGAAGGATAGCGGTGCTGAAAAGGCTCTGACAAAGGAGGAGTGATGCGGAGGACACCACTGGTATCAGAAGGCTAATTAATTACTTTATTAACATAACAATGCTATGTTATTTTATACATCTACAACTGAACTTGTCAAGCACTCCACCCTGCACACAACTGCACTGAATCTTGTGACTGTCATCCCACAGTCCCAACACACACACACACACCTGGCCCTGTCAGTGTTCATCACTGTGGGTGAACAATCCCCACACTGAATTCTACTTTTGTACAAACACAGGCACAGCAAATGATAAGAGTTGTTTTTTTCCTTTCTCTGAGGTTCAGAGAATGTGAAACCCAGAAATATTCTTGGGAAGAATTGTGCCTTGCTTTTCTCTGTGAGGAGAAATGTGGGGCTACAGGGAAGAGCAGGGACAGGGGCTGAGCAGGGACAGCAGCCAGGGCACGGCTGGAGCTGGGCCTGGGCAGCTCAGGCTGGAGCTCAGGGCAAGGCTCTTCCCCCAGAGGGTGCTGGGCACTGCCCAGGCTGCCCAGGGAATGGGCACGGCCCCGAGGCTGCCAGAGCTCCAGGGATGCCCAGGCTGGGCTTGCTGGGGGCTCTGGGCAGGGCTTGGCTTTGGCATTGATCATCCCTGTGGGTCCCTTCCAGCTCAGCACATTCCATGATTCTGTGAGAGGGAGGGATGGGGGAGATGAAGGATGGGGGAGAAATTTGGGCAGCGCTGCAGGGATGGCCAGGCTGGGGCTGTTGGGGGCTCTGGGCAGGGTCATGGCTGGGCTGGATCATCCTTGGGGTCCCTTCAGCTCAGGGTGTTCCATGACTCAACCTAAACCAAGCAGGTTCTCTTGGAACCACCACAGAGAGCAGAATAATCACTGAACCGAGGAATCACTGAGGCTGGAAAAGACCTCCAAGATCACTGAGTCCCCCCTGCTCTGTGGGATGTGTTGGGTGCTGAAGCAGCTGCTTCACCTTCTGCTGGGGGAGATGAAGGATGGGGGAGAAATTTGGGCAGAGCTGCAGGGATGGCCAGGCTGGGGCTGTTGGGGGCTCTGGGCAGGGTTTGGGGTTGGACTGGGTGATCCTTGGGGTCTCTCCCAGCTCAGCTCTCTCTGTCATTCTGGGACCTTGCCAATGACAATTACAGAATCCCAGAATGGTTTGGGTGCAAAGGGACCTCGGAGCCCACCCAGTGCCACCCCTTCCATGGGCAGGGACACCTCCCTCTCTCCCAGCGTGCTCCAAGCCCCCTCCAGCCTGGATTTGAACACTTCCAGGGATTTTCTCTCACCAAAGAGAGCAAAAATGGCCAAAGCTGCACAGCACAGGAAAGGCCCAGCTGGCTGAGCCCAGCCCAACCCATCCCAGCCCAGAATTAGCCCAAGCAGCTCAGCCCCACCCTGGGCGTGGCCCAGCAGCTCTGATGTCCCCACTCTGGGGGGGACCCCACACCCGCAGGGACCCCCCCAGCAGGGCAGAGGTGCCAATGTCACACCTGCCCCTCTCACCATTGACATCAACTGCACAGCTCAGCTCTTGGAACCACGGAACCATGGAACCATGGAAACCTGGAACCATGGAACCATGGAATCCTGGAACCGTGGAATCATGGAACCATGGAAACCTGGAACCATGGAACCATGGAATCCTGGAACCATGGAACCATGGAACCATGGAATCCTGGAACCATGGAAACATGGAATCATGGAACCATGGAATCATGGAATCCTGGAACCACGGAACCATGGAACCATGGAATCCTGGAACCATGGAAACATGGAATCATGGAACCATGGAATCATGGAATCCTGGAACCACGGAACCATGGAACCATGGAATCCTGGAACCATGGAAACATGGAATCATGGAACCATGGAATCATGGAATCCTGGAACCATGGAATCCTGGAACCATGGAACCATGGAATCACAGAACCATGGAATCATGGAATCCTGGAACCATGGAACCCTGGAATCATGGAACAATGGAACCATGGAACCATGGAATCATGGAACAATGGAATCATGGAATCCTGGAACCATGGAATCCTGGAACCATGGAATCATTGAACCATGGAATCATGGAACCATGGAAACCTGGAACCATGGAACCATGGAATCCTGGAACCATGGAACCATGGAACCATGGAATCCTGGAACCACGGAACCATGGAACCATGGAATCCTGGAACCATGGAAACATGGAATCATGGAACCATGGAATCATGGAATCCTGGAACCATGGAATCCTGGAACCATGGAACCATGGAATCACAGAACCATGGAATCATGGAATCCTGGAACCATGGAACCCTGGAATCATGGAACAATGGAACCATGGAACCATGGAATCATGGAACAATGGAATCATGGAATCCTGGAACCATGGAATCCTGGAACCATGGAATCATTGAACCATGGAATCCTGGAACCATGGAATCCTGGAATCACAGAATCATGGAACCATGGAATCATGGAATCCTGGAACCATGGAATCCTGGAACCATGGAACCATGGAATCCTGGAACCATGGAATCCTGGAATAATGGAACCATGGAAACATGGAATCCTGGAACCATGGAATCCTGGAACCATGGAATCACAGAACCATGGAATCAGGGAACCATGGAATCCTGGAACCATGGAATCATGGAATCCTGGAACCATGGAATCCTGGAACCATGGAACCATGGAACCATGGAATCCTGGAATCATGGAACCATGGAACCATGAAATCCTGGAATCACATAATCCTGGAATCATGGAACCATTCTGGTTGGAAAAGACCTCTGAGGTCTCCAGTTCCAGCTGTCCTTCTGGCACAAAGCCACCTGCCATGTCCCTAAATCCATCCTGCTGTGCCCATGGACAGGGTGGAGCCTCTTTCCTCCAGGACCTTCCTCAGGCCTGAGAACCTTCAGCAGCTCCTTGAGGTTCACATTTAACTTTGGACAGAGATATTCAAAGTTTGCTCCTCTGCTTTTGGCAAAAAAAAAGGTCTTGGACCTTTTTTGGGGTCAAACGAGCCGAAAAGGATGGCAAGGAAGGAGAGCAAACACCACAGCAGAGCCCAGCACCCCAAGAAGGGCCCAGCTGAGTTCCTACATGTGAGAATGCCAGCCCCAAGCAGGCAGAGGAACCCCATCCTCCCAGCCAGGCAGAATCCTCTCTGATAGGGGATTGCTGGGATAAAGCAGCACAGGCAGTTCCCAGGTTTCAACAATTCCATGACAGTTCCATTTTCACAGCAGTTTTAACAAGCAGAAGGCAATAAATGCAATTAGAAAGTGTTAATGAATAATTAAAGTCACATCTTAGGACAGACATGCGTCAAAAAGGGTAAAAGTTCAAGGCTTGATTAACTTTAAGTGTTTCATACAGAAATAACTTCCCATTTTTTCCTGTGATGTTTGTATTTGAGGGCATATCCAGAGTTAATTACCTGGGCAGAGTTCTGTGAGATTTAAAGATTAAAAACTAAAATTAAAACAGAACAATTAATAGATCAAGACAGATTATTAGAAGTATTTAACACTCCATCAGCTGTCAAGGAGTCTTTAACACAACAGGAAGCAAAATGGTTTCAGTTTTGTTTATACTGTTCAAAAACCTCCCTCTTATTTTCTTTTTCTTTTCACAAGACTTAAAATCTGAATCAGAGTCAAGTTTATGTTTTCTTCCCCTTGCACCGTCATAAAAAGCATCTGCACCACAATCTAAATATATTATTTTCTTTTCCCCCTTCTTTTGAGAAAGGGAAAGGGTTTGTTTGGCAAAACAAACATCATTTAAAGCTGTGCTGCACCTCCTCCTGCCTTGTTCATCAGAGCATTTCTCAGGGAGAAATTCTGTTTATGAAAGGGATTTGGCTGGCAGAGAACACTTCCCTGAGCTCCCAAAATTCCACAGTAGCAGGAATTATCCCAAAGTACCTTCACAAACAGTCCCACAGCTGGAAATCCAGGGAAAACAACTTTCCAGTTTTTCCAGCACTGACCCTGCGGGCCCCAAGCTCTGCTCCACCTCTGCTCCATGGGAGAACCCTTGGAAGTTCTTCCCAACTGCCTTGGTTTGAAAAGAGAGGTTTTTGTTAAAGAAGGCAGGAGCCTCCCCTGAAATGGAAAATGCAAACCCCCTCCCTCTGAATTATTGTGATTTTGACATTAAGGGGCTCTCAGGCAAAAATATAGGAGCAGGAATAACAGTTCTTTATTAGGAAATTAAAAATACACCACAAGAGTTCTTAAAATATCAGCCCTGGTTTTGATTTTATTTATCCTCTGAGAAAAGTGTCCCAGGTTCTGCCCCTTTCGATCTGTCCCTTCTTTCCTTCCTCACTTCCAAGATCCCATCTGTGAGGTGGGAGCAATTAGGAATAATTAGCACGGTCACCAAGCCCCTCATTAGTGTTTCTTTGGGATGGGAAACAGCCTGAGCAGCTTCTGGAAGAGAACTTCACCCATATCCTGCCTGAATCATTCTCATGGATTTCAAATGCCAGGCTTTCAAAGGAACAGGGTGATTGTGCTGGGGAGACTTTAGGATGCTTGGATCCCCATTGCTCTGTGTCCTGGTTTGAACAGCCAGGTGTCTGTGAGGAGGGCAGGAGCCTCCCCTGAAATGGAAAATGCAAACCCCCTCCCTCTGAATTATTGTAAATTTGAAATTAAGGGGCTCTCAAGCAAAAATATAGGAGCAGGAATAACAGCTTTTATTAGGAAATTAAAAATCCAAATGCAAGAGTACAAACCAAGCCTGGCAGAGTGAGAGCAGCCCTGGCACGCTGTGGGTCAGGGGGTGGCACAGCCCCATCCCATGGGGGCTCAGCCCTCCTGCAGTGCCAGCTGTGGCTCTGCTGGAGCAGGGATCCTGCACAAGGGGGGAGTTTTCCTCTGCAGCTCCAGGGCTGCTGCAGATGGGCCTGGGCTCCCTCTGGCCATGCAGGGCAGCAGAAGCTGCTCCTCTGGCAATGCCCTGGGCAAAGGCTGCTGGGCTGTGCCAGGCTCACATTGGATCCAGGTAGGAATGCTTGGCTCCTGCCCTGGGCAATGCAGCATCTCCCCATGGGATGCTGGAATTGGATCAGCCCTGCAGGGACACTCAGTGGCCATGGACAGCAGAGATCTCCTGCAGGGAGGATTGGCTGGGGCAGAGATCAAGAAAACTGCCCCAAGAACAGCAGAGAACTGCCCCAGCTCTGACACATGGGGACAGGACACACACACATATTTTACAACCCAGGACACCAATTTATCCCAGCCCAAGGAAAGATTTGTTTTCTTTGGAAAGGGGCTGTGGAATGCCTGTGCACATTTCCCTCCTGAGCCCTCAGCTCACACCTGGAGAGAGGCAGGATGGGCATGGATTCCCCCATGGAGGAGGAAGCAGCAAAAGCTTTGCCCTGGGACCACCGGCCCTTCCTGGCCACCCCAAATCCCAACAATCCCGAGGCTCCCAGGACATCCAGGTGTGAACCAGGAATGGCAGAAAATGCTTCTTGAGCTCCCAAAACTCCACAACAACAGGAACTACCCTGATGGACCTTCACCAGCAGCCCTGAGTGTCCCAGGACATCCAGCAGCTCCCCTGAGGACCAGGGTGGCTTCAAAGAGGGCAGGAACCACCCCTGGGCACCTTCCCAGCTCCAGGGCTGGCTCACATTCCTGTTTCCATCAATTTCTTGGCATCACTGAATCTCCAAAGCTCTGAAGGGGCTGGGGCAGGAGCAGAGTTTGTCCTCTTCTCTAACACTTGTCTCCAAGTTCTTCCATTTTCCAGTGTTTCCTCAGTTCCTTTTATCTGAATTAAAATCAGGGGGGAGGAAAAGACCTCACAAGCCTCAGTCCATGGCTATAACATATTTGTCCCAAAGTGATCAAATTCCTGCTAAATATTTGATAAAAATATCCCTGGCAAGCCCTCCAAAGTGAAGATATTCCCCCCAAAGGAACAATTCCAACATGCTCTTCCCTCACCGTGGTGAAATCCTGGTTGTGCTTCACCCTCCGGGAGATTCCCTCTCACTCCACATTAATCTTTTACAGGAATTTTTATAGGAATAATCTCACTTAATTCCAGTGTTTAGTCTGGGACAGGGAAGAAAATATTTCCCTCCCACCCCTCTCCTTTAACACGGAGCATTTTTCCTTGGAATAACCAACCTATTTTGGGAAGGGTGAGACAGAGTATATTTGGGCTGGAATTTTATCTTCAACTCCCTATTTTAATTGGCCAAAAAATGCCTCAAAGTCCGAACAAGTTTTTAAAAAGGGAAAAAAAATTAGAAAAAAAAATCCCTGATAGCTGCCTGAGCCTCCAGCACAGCGAGATTTCAAATTCTTGTGGTCTGAAAGCTGTTGAAAGATGAAGATTCCGGACGGGTTTTACGATGTGAGGCTGCCCCATAAATTTGTGGTGGCTCTGCAAGTGCTCCAGGAACTTCTGGAGACTGAATGGGAACAGAAGAGTGAGAAATTCCCTGTTTATTGTCAGGAAGTGGATGCAGGGATAGCTCAGCATCGGTGAAACAGCTGTTGGGGGATGGAATAAGCAGAGGGTCCTTTCCCAGCAGAACAGACTGGAATGGTTTGGGATGGGAGGGATCTGAAATCCCACCCAGTGCCACCCCAGGGACCCCTCCCACTGTGCCAGGTGCCCCAAACCCCATCCAGCCTGGCCTTGGGCACTGCCAGGGCTCCAGGGGCAGCCACAGCTGCTCTGGGCACCCTGGCAGAGCCCAAACCTCTCGAACCAGGCCTTGCCAGGCTACAAACCCCTGTGGCAAATGGCACTGGGGGCACCTGGAACCATGCAGGAAATCATTCTTTCCTTGCCTTTCTCCATTTGCTGCAATGGTTTTTGGGGCTGGTTTCCATCCTGGATTGAGGAATGGGAATGCCAGAGTGGTTTGGGTGGGAAGGGATCTTCAATGCCAGCTCATTGCAGCCCAGGGCCACCTCCCACTGTGCCAGGTGCTGCCAGCCCCAATGTCCAGCCTGGCCTTGGGCACTGCCAGGGCTCCAGGGGCAGCCACAGCTGCTCTGGCAATTCCAGCCCAGCCCCTGCCCACCCTGCCAGGGAACAATTCCCAATTCCCAAGATCCCATCCAGCCCTGCCCTCTGCCACTGGCAGCCATTCCCTGCCTCCTGTGCCTCCATCCTTGGCCCCAGTCCCTCTGCAGCTCTCCTGGAGCCCCTTCAGGCCCTGCCAGGGCTCTGAGCTCTCCCTGGAGCCTTCTCCTCTCCAGGGCAGCACCCCCAGCTCTCCCAGCCTGGCTCCAGAGGGGCTCCAGCCCTGCAGCAGCTCCGTGGGCTCCTCTGGGCTCTCTCCAGCAGCTCCACTTCCTTTGGCTGTTGGAGCCCAGTTCTGCAGGTGGGAATCACCTGAGCAGAGCAAATATCCTCAGGTGAAGGAATCAGACATCACTTTTGGGACATCCCTTGTAACAGTGGCCGCAAGAAATTGCTGCAAAAATCCTCATTAATAATAGTGAAAATCAAAGAAAACCTGCTGCATTCTACAGAGACATTGGAATTTTATGGACAGGGAAGGGAAAACACTTCTGGAAGCAGCTGGGACAGGAGTCACCAGGGCAGGGTTGCCTCATTCTTGTGCTCAGCACTGCAGCTGGAATAGGATTTTGCTCTGGGCTGCAGCCAGATTTCATCTGTTTCTGTTTGGGGTTTCGCTCAACTCGAGCTCGCTGTGCTCCGAGGGCTGTGCCAAGATTCCCAGGAGCAGCCTTTGCTGGGTTTATGGGATCCACAGAACCCCACAGAGCTTTGTGGAGCTGCTGGCAGGGACAAGATCTGCTCAGCAGCACACAGGGCAAAACCCCAAGCCCATGAACTGGGCAGAAATCTGTGCCAGCACTGAAACACCAACGGGCCCAGCAGGGACAGGCTGCCCCTGCCCTGGAGAGTGCGGAGCAAATCCCCGGAGATTTGTCATGGCAGGGATGTGCCTGGCAGTGCCCAGCACTCCTGGGCTGCCCTGGCACCCCTGTCCCCATGCAGGGCTCTGTCCTGGGTTGTCCTGGCACTCCTGGGCTGTCCTGGCACTCCTGGGCTGTCCTGTCACTCCTGTCCCCATGCAGGGCTCTGTCCTGGGCTATCCTGGCACCCTTGGGTGTCCTGGTACCCCTGTCCTGGTGCAGAGCTCCATCCTGGGCTGTCCTGGCTCTCCTGTGTTGTCCTGTCACTCCTGTCCTGGTGCAGAGCTCTGTCCTGAGCTGTTTTGGTACTCCTGAGTGTCCTGGCACTCCTGTCTTGGTGCAGGGCTCTGTCCTGGGCTGTCCTGGCATTCCTGGGCTGTCCTGGCACTCCTGAGTGTCCTGGCACTCCTGTCCCCATGGAGGGCTCCATCCTGGTCTGTCCTGGCTCTCCTGGGCTGTCCTGGCACTCCTGGCTTGTCCTGGCACTCCTGTCCTGGTGCAGAGCTCCATCCTGGGCTGTCCTGGCACTCCTGGACTGTCCTGTCACTCCTGTCCTCATGCAGGGTTCTGTCCTGGGCTGTTTCGGTACCCCTGTCCTGGTGCAGGGCTCCATCCTGGACTGTCCTGGCATTCCTGGGCTGCCCTGGCACTCCTGTCCCCATGCAGGGCTCTGTCCTGGGCTGTCCTGGCACTCCTGAATGTCCTGGTACCCCTGTCCTGGTGCAGGGCTCCATCCTGGGCTGTCCTGGCTCTCCTGGGCTCTCCTGGCACCCCTGTCCCCACACAGAGCTCTGCTCTGGGCTGTGCAGGGGATTTGGGGCTGGCTGGGTGAGGATGACCTCTCCCAAGGGAATGTTTGAGGATATCCCCGCTCCTCTCTCCCATGGCAATGTTGGGAGGTCTGTGCTCTCCTGCTCCCCTGGGCAAAGCTCCTTCCAGGGCTGAGTGCACCAAAATCCTTGAGGGGAAGAGCTCTGGGGCCTGGATGCAGGGAAAACAGGGAATTTCCAAGCTGATGGGAATTTCTTTCTCCCCCATCTGCAGGTTGAGCAGCCCCTGGCCAGGCTGGAGCAGCCCCTTTGCTGCAGCAGGAGCTGCAGGGACAGTGGTGAGGAAATCACTCAGAGAATCATGGAATATCCCCAAGGATCATCAATTCCAGCTCCTGGCCCTGCCCAGACACCCCATCAATCCCCCCTGCCCCTGGGAGCGTTGTCTGGACATCCAAGGGGCCGTGTCCATTCCCTGGGAGCTGTTCCAGTGCCCAGCACCCAAATCCAGCTCATTTTTACCTCCTGCACTTTCCCTGGCCCTGCCTGACTCCAGCCCAGGGATTCTCCCCTTTTTTCATTACATCCCAAATTTCCTGTGGCTTCTTCCATGCAAGTTCTCAGCCCTCTCCAGTTTCAGCTGGTGTAAAAATCCCAGAGCAGCTCATCTGTGCTCGCATGTCCATACATCTGGCTGAGGTGGGAAAACACATGGAATTTAGGAAACTTGATCAATTATACCACTTAATATTCAGTTTTATAATGCCATTAATTGATTTTATCACATAATAATTTCTGAAATATTAGTCCAGCTTCCAAATGGTTCAGGTTCCTCATTTCCACCCAAACAAGGCCCCAGTTATTCTGGAAGTCTACAAAGGGACAAAATCCCAGCTGAGCACTCCAGCTTCATCTTCACTTTCCTTCTTTTCACTTCTGCAGCCAAAATCTTCTGCAGGTTCATTTCTGCAGCCAAATCCATCCTCCCTCCATTGTCCTGAAATCCCAGGGAACAACCAACACACAGCAAACCCCATTCCCTGTGGGGGATGGCCCAGGATGTGGGACTGGAACTTCCCCATGGAGCACAGCAAACCCCATTCCCTGTGTGGGACTGGAACTTCCCCACGGAGCACAGCAAACCCCATTCCCTGTGTGGGATTGGAGCTTCCCCATGGAGCACAGCAAACCCCATTCCCTGTGTGGGATTGGAACTTCCCCACGGAGCACAGCAAACCCCATTCCCTGTGGGGGATTGGAACTTCCCCACGGAGCACAACAAACCCCATTCCCTGTGTGGGATTGGAACTTCCCCACGGAGCACAGCAAACCCCATTCCCTGTGTGGGATTGGAACTTCCCCACGGAGCACAGCAAACCCCATTCCCCGTGTGGGATTGGAACTTCCCCATGGAACACAGCAAATCCCATTCCCTGTGTGGGATTGGAACTTCCCCACGGAGCACAGCAAACCCCATTCCCTGTGGGGGAAATCAGGGATGGCCCAGGATGTGGGATTGGGGATGGAACCTCCCCACAGAGCAGGGCTGCTGCCAAAGCTGTCCCAGAGCTCAGGGCAGCTCTGCCCACACAAATCCTCAGGAATTGCACTGATCCCCAGGCTGTGCTTCCTCCTCCTGGAGACGGGAACACCTAATCCATGCATTGGGAAAGGCTGGTGCTGGTACATTCAGATCCCACAAATTGTGGCTGTTGGACAATTCCAGGGTGGGACCAACATTTCACCTGGAATTCTCCTCTCTCCCACCATGCCAGAGTGCCCATGCAGAGCCCCTGGAATGCAGCCCTGGGATTGCCCCATTCCCACTGGCACTGCTGCATGGAAATCTCTTCCAGCTCTTCAGACGAATGAGTATTTTTATTTTCCATGGCAATATTTATTTCCAAAACCAGATATTTTTATTAATACTTGGATCAGGGGAGGCTGAGCAAGGCACACAGCCAGGAGCTGCAGCACTTTGGATCTCATCCTGCAGGGAATTCACCTTCCATCCATGGATCCATCCATCCATCATCCATCCATCCATCCATCATCCATCATCCATCCATCCATCATCCATCCATCCATCCATCCATCCATCCATCCATCCATCCATCATCCATCCATCCATCCATCCATCCATCATCCATCCATCATCCATCCATCCATCATCCATCCATCCATCCATCCATCCATCCATCCATCCATCATCCATCCATCATCCATCCATCCATCCATCCATCATCCATCCATCATCCATCCATCCATCCATCATCCATCCATCATCCATCCATCCATCCATCCATCATCCATCCATCATCCATCCATCCATCCATCCATCCATCCATCCATCCATCATCCATCCATCCATCCATCCATCATCCATCATCCATCCATCCATCCATCCATCCATCCATCCATCATCCATCCATCCATCCATCCATCCATCCATCCATCCATCATCCATCCATCCATCCATCATCCATCCATCCATCCATCATCCATCCATCCATCCATCCATCATCCATCCATCATCCATCCATCCATCCATCCATCATCCATCCATCCATCCATCCATCCATCCATCATCCATCCATCATCCATCCATCCGTGGATCCATCCATCCATGGATCCATCCATCATCCATCCATCCATCCATCCATCCATCCATCCATCCATCCATCATCCATCCATCATCCATCCATCCATCCATCCATCATCCATCCATCCATCATCCATCCATCCATCCATCATCCATCCATCCATCCATCCATCCATCCATCCATCCATCATCCATCCATCCATCCATCCATCATCCATCATCCATCCATCCATCCATCCATCCATCCATCCATCATCCATCCATCCATCATCCATCCATCCATCCATCCATCCATCCATCCATCCATTATTTTGGGGATGGATTCTCCTCTAATTCTTGACCCAGAGGATGCCAAGGCCTTGGCACGGGTGTCCCAAAGAAGCTTTGGATGTTCCTGAATCCCTGGAATGTCCAAGGCCAGGTTGGAGCATGCTGGGATAGTGGGAGGTGTCCCTGGGGATTGGAATCAGAGCTTTAAGGTCCCTTCCAACCCAAACCATTCCAGAATTCCATTATTTTAGTTCAGGTTCCATTAATTTCCCCACCCAAATTCACATTTATTAAAAATCTATATTTTGTTATGCATTCCCCTTTTTTGGAAGAAGAAATAGTGCCCTCAAAATGTTGGGGGTTATTTTATTATGTGAAACTTTGATTTTTATTTCACTTTCACATCTATGAATGACACAGGGATCAAAATGTCTTTGCTCCTAAAGCATTCCTGTCAAAGCCATGGTGCTGGAATTATTATTTAGGGACTATTTTAATTTACAGCAGATCAGATATGGCAAGAAATGATGTCATGTGTGTCATTCATGTGTTTGCTGTGATTCCAGGAGAGCAACTAGAAATCAGACTAAAGAAAAGTAAATAAAATAAAAATAAATTTTAAAAACCCACAAAAAAGAAAAATAAAAATTAGAAATAAAAATAAAAATTAAAATAAAATAAATAAAAAACTAGATTTTTTAAATTAAATAAATTTTTTAAAAATAGTAGTTTATTTTTCATGAATGAAAATTTCCCCAAAGACCTGCACATCTCAAAACTTCAGAACAATTGTGGGGCCTAATCTGTTCCATTCCCAGCAGCCTACATCAGGAGATTCCAAACCAAAATCACAACAAAATTCCAGGACCCTTAAAACCCCCTGGCTCCAAAACATGACCCCAGAGCGAGGGGTGGACACATCTAAAAATCCCAAATATGTGGGGAGGAAAAGTGGAGGAAATGGGGCTCTTTTTGTGCCTCCCTCCCAGGATCTGCACAAAATTGATTGGTGGGGGCTTCACAAATTTGCAAAGAGTTGCAAACGTTGCATTGGTGAAAAATGGCCCCGTTCCCCGAGGCCCCACTATTATTTTAAAACATAAATAAAAATAGCAGCATTTCCTCATGCTGGAGAGCACTAAAACTGCATCTGGGGAAGGATGAAATCCTCTTCTGCAGCCCTGAAATGATGATTCACAGGGCTCTTTCCACCCTCCGTGGCAGAAGCTGGGAATCTGAGCAGGTTTGTTTCATTTAAAGGTCTCATTAAACCCAAACCCAAGCTGCTCCGGCCCCATAACGGCCTTAATACGTCAATCCTAATAGAGCCTCCCCGCCGTGGGGTGCCTGTGGAGGACATCAAAAGGATCCTGCTGCTTTCCAAGCCCAGCATCCTTCTTTTCTCCCAGCAACATCATTCCAAGGCCGGGTTTAGCAGGAATTAAGGCTGAGCTCGCATCCCTTTATCTGCTGGGGACACTCCAAGATGTGCTAAAGTCCCACTGAAGTGACAGCGCTGAAACCCAGGAAAATTAAGGATTCTTTGGCTCATTGCTGCTGCAGGATCAGCTCCATCAGTGCCCATCCTCTGTCCTTAATTAAAACTTTCTTTCCTTTAATAGATGCTGCATCAGTGGGGCGTGCTGGGCTGGGTTTTGATTTCGGGGTCGTTTTGTTGGTTAACGGCACTTCGGAGATCTCTGATGTGGCTTTTCCTGTGTATGCAGCCCATAATAATTCATCAAAGGTTGTGCTGACACCAATTTATCTGGGACAGAGCCAGTGGCATCCCAGAATTGTAAAGCTCTGCCCGTTACAGCTTCACCAAAACGCTGCTGTTCCGCGTGAAATTCCAAACGGGAATTCTGCTGGGAAGCAGGGTTGGATTTATTTAAGAAAATAGCTGATTACAGAGAATCAGCAGCAAATGAGGGGCTGTGAGAGGGGACATGGAGGGGACTTTGTGTGCCCTGTGGGCAGGGCCAGGCTCTGCTCCAGGCCCAGCAGAGCCACGGGCAGGTGCAGCTGCAGCTCTTCATGGAGAGCAGGCAGGCACAGCTTCCCAAGGATATTTCCTGGGAATCACAGCAAGGAACCTCAGAGAAAGACAAAACAATTCTTATCTCTATTCTCTGCTCCTGTTGGTTTTGCACCTGTGGAATGTGTTGGGAAGATTGTTTACCTGAAGGGAGTTCTTCACTGGACTCTGGTGATGGTTGTGTATTTTAATTGGCCTGTTGGGTCAAAGCTGTGTCTTGGCTGTCTGGAGACAGTCATGGGTTTTTCTTTTGTATTCTTTAGTATCTCTTTTGGAGAGTTATAATATAGTATTAATGTAATATAGTATAGTTTTAATAAAGCAATTGTTCAGCATTCTGAATCAATGGAGTTGGACACAAATCATTCCCGGCACCAGGGGCACCCTGTTTTTCAATAGGCAGGGACTGAGCCCAGGAATTCCCCCTGGAGATGAGGAAAAACTTCCTTGGGCAGTGCCTGAGCCCACGACAGAGCCTGAAAGGGCTTTTAGGGTTTTTAGTTTGGTTTTTGTTGTTGTTTTGTTTAGGGGGTTTTGTTTGGTTTGGATTTTTTTTAACATTGGGGGGGTTTTGTTTGTGGTTTCTTTTGGGGGAGTTGGGGTTTTTTTTTTGTTTTTTGGGGTTTTTTGTATTTTTTCTTGTTGTTTGGTTGGTTTTTGGGGGGCTTTTTTTTGGGTTTGTTTTGAGTTTTGGTTTTGTTCCTTGTTAACAGGGAGTCTCATCCCTGGGACATTCCAGAGCCACAGGGACACTGCTGTGCCCTGAGCTCTGGGACGGCCCTGCTGGAGCAGGGAGTGGCACCAGTGACCCCATGGGGTCCTCCCAGCCTGACCCATTCCGTGACGAAGAACTGGGGAGGGAACAGCAAATTCTCAGTGTAATGAGCCTCTGTCTGTGAAAGATCCATTTAGTGAAAAACCCATTGGGAAAAAGATGGTCTGGAAAGCAAAACTGGGAATTTTTGGCTTTGTTTTGCCCCTGCCTCAACACCAGTGAACTGTTTTAAAGGAGCGAGGGCTGGGTGGTGTTTTTGCTCTGGACAACAGCAAATACAATCCCTGTCTTCAGCAGCAAAGCTTCTGCATGTTTCTCCAGTTGGAAATATTTCATTTTTCCCTTTCCTGGCTTGTCTTCCCACAGAAGTCCTGCTTGGAATTCCCATTTGTCACTTGTGCCATTCTTGGCTGCAGAATCTCTAAGGTTTCAGGCTGAGGATGGGAAACTTTGGTGGTTTGGGGTGTTTGGATGTGAAAACCAGGGGATTTTCACTCTGTCCCGCAGCATTCCAGCTCTCCTGAGCAGGATTTATGTTGGAATTAAGCCACCAAATACCAGGACAACTCCTTTTTTTTTTTTAACTTTTATTTTTCTTTTTCTGGCTGCTCCTGCTGCAGGATCCTGCAGGATAAGAGTTGAAGACAGCAATGCCTGAGGGCAAATCCAGGGTAATTACACAGCAACTCAGCCCTCACACCACTTGTAAACTTCATGATCTGGTACTTTTATAATGTATTTATAACCCAGGGAAAATGCCTGACTGGAGAGAAAAACCCAGCAATTCCACACCGGGCAATGATGGGAATGAGGGAAATGAGAGATTTCCAAGAAATGCTTCCTGTTTTCCTCCTGCAGAGATTTCACTGGGGAGCTCCATTTCTTGCCCTCCCTTTGGCAGTGCCATGGAAGGAAAAGGTCATTTTTTGACAAGAGGGTAGGAGCTGATGGAGCCTGATCCAAATATCTCGCTTGGAATTCAGCACCTTGCCCATTTTCCTATGGAATTTCTCCTTTCCAAGACACTCAGGGCATCATTACTGTCATGGTTTAGGGCAAGTTTGGGAGAAAACCTCCAAAGGAATTCCTCTAGAAAGCAGATTCAAGCAGTCCCTCCCCCAGCTGGTTTGGGAAAAGATTTCCTTGGAGAAAAGTGGGAACACTGTTTATTTAACAGGCAAAGCATTCACCAGCACAAAAAAACAAAGGAAAGATTAAACAATAAAATTTCTCGCTGTTCTGAAGAGATTACAAACTCAGAAAGTTCCTCCGTGGGCTGTAGCTCAGCTCACTCAGTCTGTTATCAGCCTCTTATCAGTCTCTTATCAGTCTCTTATCAGTCCCTCCTGCGCTGGAAATGCCCCAGCCCAGGTTCGGGGGGGCCACAGGTGGAGCTGCCGGTGTTCAGTCCAGAGCAGGTTTAAACAGGTCCAAGACAAAGAAAAACCACAGTCCAGGGAACTTCTTTGCCTCAGCAAGCTAAAAATGAGCTAAAAGCAAAGGAGAGCTCTGTCCTGCCGTCCGTCTGTCCGTGCTGCAGACATCACAGTCCAGGAGAAGGGTGCAGTTTCTGTAAACAAACTGCACATTTCTTCCACCCCCCTTCACTCTTAGAACCAGTCTTAAATGTGCAAAACTCATTTCTGGGCTGTCTTAGGTTGTAAGATGTGGCTGGGGCTGTGTGTCCTGTCCCCATGTGTCAGAGCTGGGCAGTTCTCTGCTGTTCTTGGGGCAGTTTTCTTGATCTCTGCCCCAGCCAATCCTCCCTGCAGGAGATCTCTGCTGTCCATGGCCACTGAGTGTCCCTGCAGGGCTGATCCAATTCCAGCATCCCATGGGGAGATGCTGCATTGCCCAGGGCAGGAGCCAAGCATTCCTACCTGGATCCAATGGGAGCCTGGCACAGCCCAGCAGCCTTTGCCCAGGGCATTGCCAGAGGAGCAGCTTCTGCTGCCCTGCATGGCCAGAGGGAGCCCAGGCCCATCTGCAGCAGCCCTGGAGCTGCAGAGGAAAACTCCCCCCTTGTGCAGGATCCCTGCTCCAGCAGAAGCACAGCTGGCACTGCAGGAGGGCTGAGCCCCCATGGGATGGGGCTGTGCCACCCCCTGACCCACAGCGGGCCAGGGCTGCTCTCACTCTGGCTGTGGGGTTTTGTATTACTGCATTTGGATTTTATTTTTATTTTCTTTCCTAATAAAGAACTGTTATTCCTGCTCCCATAACTTTGCCCTTAATTTCAAAACTACAATAATTCAGAGGGAGGGGGTTTGCATTTTCCATTTCAGGGGAGGCTCCTGCCCTCCTCACAGACACCTGGCTGCTCAAACCAGGACACAGAGCAATGGGGATCCAAGCATCCTAAAGTCTCCCCAGCACAATCACCCTGCTCCTTTGAAAGCCTGGCATTTGAAATCCATGAGAATGATTCAGGCAGGATATGGGTGAAGTTCTCTTCCAGAAGCTGCTCAGGCTTTTTCCCATCCCAAAGAAACACTAATGAGGGGCTTGGTGACCGTGCTAATTATTCCTAATTGCTCCCACCTCACAGATGGGATCTTGGAAGTGAGGAAGGAAAGAAGGGACAGATTGAAAGGGGCAGAACCTGGGACACTTTGCTCAGAGGATAAATAAAATCAAAACCAGGGCTGATATTTTAAGGACTCCTGTGGTGTGAACAGAGATTTGTGTCTGAGCAAATCCACATCCTGTGCTCACATCCCACTGCTGGCGCTGCCTGGAGTCACATCCAAGGTGGGATTTCCCTGTACCCTGTGTAGCTGGGAGCCCAGGGTTTGGCAGTGGGGATCCTGGTGTGATACCTGCTCTTGATAAGGGGTTTGGGAAAGACTGAGAGAACTTGGGCTGTTCAGCCTGGAGAAGAGAAGCTTTGGGACAAAATAATTGTGTCCTTGCAGGGCCTGAAGGGGCTCCAGGAGAGCTGCAGAGGGACTGGGGCCAAGGATGGAGGGCCAGGAGGCAGGGAATGGCTGCCAGTGGCAGAGGGCAGGGCTGGATGGGATCTTGGGAATTGGGAATTGTTCCCTGGCAGGGTGGGCAGGGGCTGGGCTGGAATTGCCAGAGCAGCTGTGGCTGCCCCTGGAGCCCTGGCAGTGCCCAAGGCCAGGCTGGATGGGGTTTGGGGCACCAGGGACAGTGGGAGGTGGCCCTGGGGGTGTCCCTGGGGGATCTCTAATGTCCCTTCTAACCAAAACCATTCCATGACTCCATAAAAACCCCCAGCAATGAAATGAGGTGAGGTTTGAGCTTTTCTGGGTCTGGGGTTGTTTTCTCTGACACATTTGGGCTCCAGCCACGTTTGGGTCACGGCTGCATCCCCCAGGTCAGGGTCTGACTGTGACACTGCAGGGGAGGGCTCCAGTCCCAGGTTTAAGATCCCCACGGGTTCCAGGCTGCTCTGCCTCTCTCAGGAAGCTTTGGGCACCTCTCAGGGTTTGTGTTCCGGGCCAGAGCTCTGGGCTGGAGCCCGCAGAGCTGCTGCTGTCAGGGTTTTGGACCATCTGCCTCTTCCCAACTGGAGACACTTCCTGCTGCAGGAACCCGAGCCCAGCCTGGGCTGGTTTCAAGGTTTCCAGACACTTCATTGCATTTCCATGGCAATAAAAGCCTGCTCTGTGCTCCTGAGCTCTGTCAGGTGCATCCTGTGTTGGTTCAGCCTTGACCCAGCACGTGGATGACACCAAAATCCTCGGAATCAACGTCCAAGAGGAGCATTCTGGAGCTCAAAGGGTGGGAGCCTGGCTGAGCCCGGATGGAAAATGGTCAGGAGGATACCTGGCAACATTTCTGTCCAATTAAAGCTAATTTATTGTCCATTTTTCTCGTTGTTGCTGCTCTGTTATTAATTGTTAATGTAGCGGTGCAGTCGCTGCTGTGAGAGGAAAGGCTGTTGGGAATGGCTGAGAGAAAGAAAATGGGAAGGAGGAATGAATGGGGAGAAGCTGGATCTGGAAAGGCAGAATCTGTGCAAAAACAGGGAGTGCTCGTGGCTGGCTGGGCTCTGCAGGCTCTGGCAGGAAATTCCTGCTCTTGGAACAAGAGGGGAAAAGGATGGCAAAGAAAATGAAATGTGTGGGGTCACCAAGTTCCTGAATTATAGGGTTGTGTCCGTGTGAGATGCTGGCAGGGAAGGAGAAATCCTGGGAATGTGAATTTGCAAAATCCTGTTTAGGACTCACACACAGTTTTCCCTATAAATAGAAACAATTCCCTGCTTCACATTGAAACCCAAAAATGCTTTGCCTTTGGGCAATCACTGTGTGGTGGTGCTCACAGGGGTCCCAGGATGAGGGAAGAGATGAGGATCTGACTCCATGGTTCAGAAGGCTGATTTATTATTTTATGATATATATTATATTAAAACTATACTAAAAGCATAGAAGAAAGGATTTCATCAGAAGGCTGGCTAAGAATAGAAAAAGAATGGAATGATAACAAAATCCTGTGAATGACCAAGACAGTCAGGACAGCTGGACTGTGATTGGCCATTAATTAATTTAAAAAAATTAAAAATTAATTAAAAACAACCACATGAGCCCAATCCCAGATGCCCCTGTTGCATTCCACAGCAGCAGATAACCATTGGTTACATTTTGTTCCTGAGGCCTCTCAGCTTCTCAGGAGGAAAAATCCTAAGGAAAGGATTTTTCATAAAAGATGTCTGTGACATCACTGGGTGCTTTTCCATTCTCACTCTGGTCCTATCACCCCCCCAGGAATTTTTAATAAAACCCAGGGAATTAAAGAGTTGGAACTATCAGGAGATGGACAGAACTGAATGAAGAGAGATAAAGGAAAAATAAAAGATGGTGAATATTTGAACTGGAACTTTCAGGTGCTTCTCCTCCAGTGGATCAGCCTCTTGTGTGTTTTCCAGTGGGATAAAGTGTTAAAATCCCAGTGGGTTGGGAAGGGGAGCCCAGGCTCCCCCAGCCCAGCCTGCGTGCTCACACTCATGAGGGCTCCGGGCTGGGATTTCAGGGGAGGTGAGAGGATCTGAACTCTTCATGTCCCTGCAGCCCAGCAGCCCCACAGCTCCCAAAAACCTCCCAGGCCACGGAGCCCAGACCTTTGCAGGCTGGGGCTTGGCTGGGAAGGGAATGTCAATATCCAGAGATGAAGCCTGACTGCAATCCCGTGGGTTTGTAACTCGGGCTCAGCTTACAGAGCTCTCAGAGCTCCCTTGGGCTCCTGGAACCAGCCCCGAGTTCAGTCCTGCAGCCCCAGCTCCAGCAGAGCTCCTGGGACTAGCCCTGAGCTCAGTCCTGCAGCTCCTCTGGGCTCCTGGGACCATCCCCGAGCTCAGCCCTGCAGCTCCCTTGGGCTCCTGGAATGAGCCCTGAGCTCAGTCCGCAGCTCCTCTGGGCTCCTAAACCCAGCCCCGAGCTCAGTCCTGCAGCCCCCGCTCACCTGGGCTCCTGGAACCAGCCCTGAGCTCAGTCCTGCAGCCCCAGCTCCAGCAGAGCTCCTGGAACCAGCCCTGAGCTCAATCCTGGAGCTCCCTTGGGCTCCTGGGACCATCCCCAGGCTCAGTCCTGCAGTCCTGCAGCCCCAGCTCCCCTGCACTCCTGGAACCAGTTCTGAGCTCCGTTCTGCAGCTCCTCTGGACTCCTAAAACCAGCCCTGAGCTCAGTCTGCAGCTCCCTTGGGCTCCTGGAATGAGCCCTGAGCTCCATCCACAGCTCCTCTGGGCTTCTAAAACCAGCCTCGAGCTCAGTCCTGCAGCCCCAGCTCCAGCAGAGCTCCTAAACCCAGTCCTGAGCTAGTTGTGCAGCCCCAGCTCCATCCCCAAGCTCAGTCCTGCAGCTCCCTTGGGCTCCTGGCACCAGCGCTGAGCTCAGTCCTGCAGCCCCAGCCCCCTTGGGCTCCTAAACCCAGCCCTGAGCTCAGTCCTGCAGCTCCCTCGGGCTCCTGGGTCCAGCCCTGAGCTCAGTCCTGCAGCCCCAGCTCCATCCCCAGGCTCAGTCCTGCAGCCCCAGCTCCATCCCCAGGCTCAGTCCTGCAGCCCCAGCTCCATCCCCAGGCTCAGTCCTGCAGCCCCAGCTCCATCCCCAGGCTCAGTCCTGCAGCCCCAGCTCCATCCCCAGGCTCAGTCCTGCAGCCCCAGCTCCATCCCCAGGCTCAGTCCTGCAGCCCCAGCTCCCCCGCTCCCACTGCAGCTCCAGGGAGAGGGAAAAGCTCCCAGTGAAGGAGTGGAAGAGGCTCCAGACCCAACAGAGCTGAGCAAGGGTAGCCCTGACGGGTCCATCACAAACCCTGGGGTTCCAAAGCCTCTCCTGAAATCCAAGATATTTTCTGCTTCAGAAAGGAAGCAGAATCCATCCAGCCCTGTGCTGCACACCAGAGCAAAGCCAGAGCTGCCCTGACAACATCTGGCCTCCTGCCACAGCCTCACAAAACCACTGCTGAGGCTTGGAGAGCTGCCTCTGGATGCCTTTTCATTGAGGGGCTGCCCCGGGCCATGCTGTACATTAGGGTTCCATTTACAGACATTTTACAGAGTGTTAATAAATTTACAAAGTGTTAATAAGCAGGGGGGAATTGTTTGTTGGTGTTTCTGATGGAACCCAACCCGGCCAAACCTCCCCATAAAGGATCCTCGAGGCCGTGCCCAGGTGAGCTCATCAACCACGGCCCAAGCAGACACATCTGGGAGGGGGCAGGACATCTTTGAGCCATTAACTCTTTATAACATTGAAAAATGCAGTTTGAATATCAAATTTCTCTTCAATATCGGCAGCCTGGTGTTTGAAGATCGAGGTTCTCCCACCCAGCACAGCACCAGGGGCTGCAGGAGTCACTGGGGAGCACTGGGATTTTGGTAGAAGGTGTCCAAGGAAGGGATTTTAACAAATAAACTCCAATAAATGAATTTATTTAGAGCATGGCCTCACCCTGGGCTGTTTCCCACCCCATGGCCCCATGTCACTGCCCAGGGCAGGCAGTTCCAGCATTTCCATGGCACCTCTCCCCTTATTCCAGTCCAAAATTCATAAAACAGCCAAAGAAACCAGAGGTGGCTGAGGGGAGGTGACACTGGGGCTGCAGGACATCTTCTGTCCCTGGGATTTTGCAAGAAAGACATGAATAAATAAACTCCAATAAATGACTTTATTTAGAGCATGGCCACATTGAAGGCAGTTTCCCACCCCATGGCCCCGTGTCACTTCCCTTTTGTCACAGCATTTCTGTGGCACCTCTCCCATTATTCCAATCTAAAATGGAAAAAAAACAGCCAAAGAAACCAGAGGCTCGTGTGTGGGACCCCAAGGGGACAGGAGGTGACAGGCCCTGTGCATGAAGGTGACAAAGAAGAAGTCACACTGGGGCTGCAGGACACCTCCTGTCCCTGGGATTTTGGTAGAAAGGGCCCAAGGAAGGGACATGAATAAATAAACTCCAATAAATGATTTTATTTAGAGCATGGCTCAACCAGGGCAGTTTCCCACCCCATGGTGCCACCCCAAAGCCGTGCATCCTGCCCTGATTCCAGCTCCTGCTGGCTGCACGAGGAGGTCCAGGCATGGCTGGCAGGATCCTTTCCCCTTCAGCTGCTCCATGCAGGCAGCATCAGTGGGACCAAACCACCCCCAGGAATAATCCCAAGGGATTTGTCACCCCCCATGGCCCCGTGTCACTGCCCAGAGCAGGCAGTTCCAGCATTTCCATGGCACCTCTCCCCTTATTCCAGTCCAAAATTCAAAAAACAGCCAAAGAAACCAGAGGCTCGTGTGTGGGACCCCGAGGGGACAGGAGGTGACAGGTCCTGTGCATGAGGGTGGCCAAGGGGAGGTGACACTGGGGCTGCAGGACACCTCCTGTCCTTGGAATTTTGATAGAAAGGGACTTGAATAAATAAACTCCAATAAATGACTTTATTTAGAGCATGGCCTCACCCTGGGCTGTTTCCCACCCCATGGCCCCGTGTCACTGCCCAGGGCAGGCAGTTCCAGCATTTCCATGGCACCTCTCCCCTTATTCCAGTCCAAAATTCAAAAACCAGCCAAAGAAACCAGAGGCTCGTGTGTGGGACCCCAAGGGGACAGGAGGTGACAGGTCCTGTGCATGAGGGTGGCCAAGGGGAGGTGACACTGGGGCTGCAGGGCACCTCCCGTCCTTGGGATTTTGATAGAAGGGGACTTGAATAAATAAACTCCAATAAATGACTTCATTTAGAGCCTGGCCTCACCCTGTGCTGTTTCCCACCCCATGGCCCTGTGTCACTTCCCTTTTGTCACAGCATTTCCATGCCATTATTCCAATCTAAAATGGAAAAAAGGAGCCAGAGGTTGATGTATGGCACTCCAAGGGGCAGGAGGTGGCCCAGGGCAGGTGGCACTGGGCTCCAGAGCTCCTCGTGCCACACGTGCCAGCAGTGTCCCCAGCTCAGGACAGGTGAGACCATCACAGCCCCAGGGAAACCAAGGCTCTCTCGCTGGTCAGTAAATGACAGGAAAACTCTTCCCTGCCTTTCCTTCACTGCCTGCCCCCAGGGAAATGAGTTTGTCCCTCTGCATTCCCACTCTGGATCCCAGAATCCCACGGGTTACAGCTGGGAATTCCTGCACAGGGAGAGAGATGAGGGAAAAAAAGGAAACAGCTCCTCCAAGTTTTCCATGGCAGAGCTGGCCTGCTCCATCCTGCCATTCCCACAGCTCTGCTTTCCTGAAGGTTTTTTTCCTACCAGATAATTCCATTTCCTTCTGACTCCACTCATGTGGAACAGGAGCCCTTCCCTGGGGGAGGCTGCCCTTCCTTCCAGCTTTCCATGAAATGTGGTTTTCTAATTCTGTGCTCCGTGCATCTGGGAAGAATTTGGGTTTTGAGGAATTTTGTCCAGTTTCTTCAAGTCTGGGAGATGGATGGTCCTGACTGCCCAACAGAGACTGATCCATGCCAGAGTCAGGGAATGCCTTCCCATAAAAGCGAGGCACCTCATGGGTTAAAATGCTCCCTTTGGAATGGGGCAGATTTGGGGTTAAATCCACCCTCCAGTGCCGGGCAGGGCTCTGTGGGAAGAGGATTTACAACATTTCCCCGTGGGAAATCCTCATGGATCTGTGCAGGACCACCAGGCAGAGTCTCTCCATGAGGGATGGGGCCCTGGGAATTCTTCAGGAATTTCACAGCCAGGAGCTGAGGGGGTCTGAAGGGCTGGACATTGGATTCCTGTCCCACAGGAGGGACCTGCAGCAAACCCCACTGCTGGGAGAGGATGGAAAATATTTATCAGCTACCCCATAGGTTATTCCTGAGACCAAGGCAATCTTATTCCCACCTAGGAATTGTCTCTCATTTAAACATCCACCCTGCCCAAGGTTCCTGAGGCCCCTGTCTGGCAGCTGAGAGTGTAATTAATGATTTAAACAGAGCACCGTGGTTAACGAGATTGAAGAACCAGATTGGCAGGCTCAGGTCTCCAGCCCTGCCTTGAGAGCATCGATTTTACACAGGAGAGCAGCTGGGAGAGCAGCTCTTCTCCTGCTCCGGGAAAAGGGTGGATTTCTGTCCCAGGAGCAAGAAAAGGGCTGGATTTCTGTCCCAGGAGCAAGAAAAGGGTGGATTTCTGTCCCAGGAGCAAGAAAAGGGTGGATTTCTGCTCCCAGGAGCAAGAAAAAAGGGCTGCATTCTACTCCTGGGGGCAAGAAAGGGGTGGATTTCTGTCTTTGGGAGCAAGAAAAGGGTTGGATTTTGCTCCCAGGAGGAAGAAAAGGGTGGGTCCCTATCCTCAGGAGCAAAAAAAAGAGTGGATTTCTGCCCTAGGAGCAAGAGAAGGGTGGAATTCTGCCCCTGGGTGCAAGAAAAGGGGTGGATTTCTGTCTCTGGGAGCCAGAAAAGGGTGGATTTCTGCCCCCAGGAGCAAGAAAAGGGGTGGAATTCTGCACCAGGAACAAGAAAATAGCTGGAATTCTTCCCCAGGAGCAAGAAAAGGGCTGCATTCTGCCCCTGGGGGCAAGAAAAGGGTGCATTCTGCCCCTGGGGGCAAGAAAAGGGTGGATTTCTGCCCCTGGGATCACAGAGACCAGCAGAGCCCTGGAAATCCAGAGACAGCACCTCCCTAGGCCCAGAGAGGGGAGGGAAGAGTTTTCCACCTGGAAAAAGGCACAAATCTCCCCCTGAGACTGAAGGAAAATCATCAGGGCTGGGAACATCTGCACCCCCAGCAGGGAAGGAACTGCACCATTCCTGGGGGGAAATCCATGGAAACCAGGGGAAATTCCCCGGGATTTATCTGGGGCTTGGCTTGCTGCCCTCAGGCCTGAGTTTGGCTGGATTGCAGAAATTCCATGGGGAGGGAGGGAGGGAGGGAAGGAAGGGAGGAAGGAAGGGAGGAAGGGAGGAAGGGAGGAAGGGAGGAAGGGAGGAAGGAAGGAAGGAAGGAAGGA
Source organism: Agelaius tricolor (assembly GCF_023055355.1). Taxonomy (NCBI): domain Eukaryota; kingdom Metazoa; phylum Chordata; class Aves; order Passeriformes; family Icteridae; genus Agelaius; species Agelaius tricolor. The sequence continues at coordinate 6,637,006 of NW_027269296.1, read as the reverse complement.
AGGAAGGAAGGAAGGAAGGAAGGAAGGAAGGAAGGAAGGAAGGAAGGAAGGAAGGAAGGACCACGTGCCCCTGCAGAGCAGCTCCTCAGTGTGAATGAGCTGAGGAATTCCGCATGCATCCATGGGGAAAGAAAGAGTCCAAAGCCTCTCCTCAGCCTCCATGGCTTTTTAAGGCGATCCCTGGCTCCCCTGCAGTGCTGTGCCTGTGCTGGGCCTGTTTGGGAGGGCTGGGGCTGTTTCTGACCCCTGCACAAGCAGAAATCTCCTCCAGGGCCTGGAGTTTTCCTGCTCATCCTGTCAGGTAACTGCATGGCTGTAACAGCTCCAAGGCTGTGATTCCCTGGCTGTAACAATTCCGGAGTTGTAACAATTCCGGAGTTGTAACAATTCCATGGCTGTAACAGCTCCATGGATGTATCAATTCCATGGCTGTAACTCACTCCATGGCTGTAACAATTCCTTGGCTGTAACAATTCCTTGGCTGTAACTCATTCCATGGATGTAACTCATTCCATGGTGGTAATTCCATGGCTGTAGCCCCATGGTTTTAACTCCATGGCTCTAACTCATTCCAAGGCTGTAACAATTCCATAGCTGTAACCCCATTATTGCAAGTCACTCCATGGCTGTGACTCAATGTTTTTAACTCATTCCCTGGCTGTAACTCCATGGCTGTAACTCATTCCATGGCAGCAACAACTCCATGGCTGTTACTCGATGAGTTCAATTCACTCCATGGCTGTAACTCCATGGCTGTAACAATTCCATGGCTGTAACTCATTCCACAGCTGCAATTCCATGGCTGTAACTCCATGGTTTTAACTCCATGGCTCTAATTCATTCCATGGCTGTGACTGCACGACTGTAACAACTCCATGGCTGCAACAGCTCCATGGCTGCAACAGTTACATCCGTAACTCATTCCATGGCTGTAACTTGATGGTTTTAACTCCACAGCTGTAATTCCATGGCTGTAACTCAATGATTTTAACTCGTTCCATGGCTGTAGCAACTGCATGGCTGTAAATCCATGGTTCTAATTCAATAATTTTAATTCACTCCATGGCTGTAACAATTCCATGGCTGTAACCCCATGGTTATAACTCCATGGCTGTAACTCATTCCCTGGCTGTGACTGCATGGCTGCAACAGGTCCATGGCTGCAACAACTCCATGGATGTAACTCATTCCATGACTGTAACTCCACAGCTGTAACTCAATGAGTTTAATTCACTCCGTGGCTGTAATTCCATGCCTGTAATTCTGTGGCTGTAACAACTCCATGGCTGTAACCCCATGGTTTTAACTCCACAGCTGCAATTCCACGGTTGTAACTCCATGGTTTTAACCCCACGGCTCTAACTCATTCCATGCCTGTAATTCCATGGTTTTAACTCCACAGCTACAATTCCATGGCTGTAATTCCATGGCTGTAACCCCATGGATGTAACTCATTCCATGGCTGTAATTCCATGGTTTTAACTCCACAGCTACAATTCCATGGCTACAATTCCGTGGCAGTAATTCCATGGATGTAACTCATTCCATGGCTGTAATTCCATGGTTTTAACTCCACGGCTGTAATTCCATGGCTGTAACCCCATGGCTGTAACTCATTCCATGGCTGTAATTCCATGGTTTTAACTCCACAGCTACAATTCCATGGCTACAATTCCGTGGCAGTAATTCCATGGATGTAACTCATTCCATGGCTGTAATTCCATGGTTTTAACTCCACGGCTGTAATTCCATGGCTGTAACCCCATGGCTGTAACCCATTCCATGGCTGTAATTCCATGGTTTTAACTCCACGGCTGTAATTCCATGGCTGTAACCCCATGGATGTAACTCATTCCATGGCTGTAATTCCATGGTTTTAACTCCACGGCTGTAACCCCATGGCTGTAACTCATTCCATGGCTGTAACCCCATGGATGTAACTCATTCCATGGCTGTAACCCCTTGGTTTTAACTCCACGGCTCTAACTCATTCCGTGGCTGTAACTCAATGATTTTAACTCATTCCACAGCCATAATTCCACGGCTGTCCTGCCTCCTTCCTGCCCGGCACAGAGTTTCCTCCGAGCTGGTGATGTCATGGCAGCTAATGGGCTTTAATTGTGCCTCTCCACTCGGTAACAATCAGCTGAAAGCTCATTAAGCACCAGCCTGCGGCTGTTGAGAGCAGCGCTGGCTCCTCACAAACCCTCTGGTGGGTGTAATTTTCCTTCAGAGCGCGGCACAAGCAGCTTGGGGTCAGATCAAGGGTCCTGCAGCAGGGTGCTGGAGCAGATCCAGCATTTCTGGACTGCAGGATGTTTTCCTTGACTGGAATTCATCCCAGGCAGCTGTGGGTGCTCAGTGGGTGAGCAGGGAGAGGAGGGAGATGCTTCCCCAGATTTATTTCCCCATTGGTTTGTGCCTCTAGGGTGTGCTGGGATGGAATCACAGAATGATTTTGGTTGGAAAATACCTCCAAAGCTGACCAAACACCACTTACCAACTGAACCAGAGCCCTGAGTGCTACACCCAGGTGTTTCTTGAGGCTTTTCAAAGTTAAAGGGGGGATTTCGCAGTCAGCAACCCTAAAAACATTTCCTTTCGAGAATTTTCTCCTGTTGTATTTTGAATCAATGCAGGTTTTCAGCACCCCAGTTGTGCTCTGAGGTTTCCCAGCCACTCCTGGCTGAGGCTGGAGCTGTTCTTCCTCTTTAATTCCCTCTGCGGAGGGAGGGAAATAAAAGGTGATTTCCCATCACCTGAAGGATCCTCAGAGAGGAAGAGGATCAGAGGAAGGACTGAAAAGACCCAGGAACAAGGCAGGGAGGTGTGGAGCATCCTTTACCAGCTCCAGAAAGGGGCGTGGGGGACACTTGGAGCTCGCACAGGATCCCAGGAACATGGGAAGGGCAGGAAAGGAAAACCCTGGGACAAGATAAAACCAGTGAAACTCAGGTAGGGAAAATGTCTTGTGCTGCTTTCTTGTCACCCCCCAGTGTCTGGGGTTGTTTCTGGTGTGAGATCCCTGGAAAAGGCCCTGGAGAGCCTCTGAGGGCTGGGACATAGACCAGAGCAGCCCCATGGGCCAGATCCAGCATTTGTGGGCTGCAGGACGTTTTCCTTGACTGGAATTCCTCCCAGGGCAGCCCTTCCCTTGCTGAAGGCTGCAGGAGGACCCCAGGAAGGGCTCGGGATGCCCCACCTGAGGCTGGGCCAGCCTTTGAGGTGCTTCAGCCTGGACTTTGGGGTGACCCAAGGGGGTTTGGAGCTCTGTGCTGGCACAGGGGGATGGAGAAAGCCCTGAGCTCCTTCTCCAGCCTGGTTCCAATGAGTTCCAGGCTGTTCCCAGCCAGGGCTGTGGGGTTTGATCCCCTCTAAGCACCTGGGCACGCTGCTGACCACAGAGGTGCAGCTGCCTTGAGAGCTGGACAAAAATGTCGTGTTTGCCTCTCAACCAGACAACAGAGGAGAAAAGTCCTTGGGAATGGAGAAAACATGAAATTTATGGCAAATTGCCTGAGTCTCTAAGGTCTTTAAGGTGCTGCCACGGTATCAACAATTGCCCGTTTGCCTGCCCTTCCCCAGGGGTGCTCTGGGCATCAGGAAATGGCCACGGAGCCTCCTGCCCAAGCACCCGCCCCGTGGGCTGCTCCGTGCCTGCGTGGCTGATTGGATTAGAGAGAAACAATTTAATGATCTGGAAGTGATGAGGGACTGGGTGGCTGATGCCAGCGGTGGCCCCGCGCCCAGGGGAGCTCATCCAGCAGCCAGATCCCCCTTGGAGCTTGGGAGGGAAGCAGGGATGGGCCTTGGGCAGGGCAGGAGCTCCAGGGCCGGTTCTGATCTCATTTCACGCCTTCGTAGCTCCTGATTCACACAGATCTCACTGAGCCTCTGAGCAGGAATTTAATTGTTCATCCAGCTTTTCCTGGAGCTCTGGAGCCCTTCTGTGCCTGTTCCACCCATAAAGATGGATGAGGAATCCCTGCATCAGGAATATTTGATTTCTTCTTGTCTGAATTTCACCCTGAGGATTTTGGGAACTAAAACTCCTAAATTTGATGGGTTATGCTGAGGTTTGGGGAGTTTTTAAAGGAGTGAAAAGGGAGCTTCTAGGCCATATTCCTGGGAAATGGGCTTGGATACCTGAAGTGGCTCTTTCTCACCTTGCAGGTGCCTCTCTGCAGGGAGCCCAAGGATTTCTTGAAATTCAGAGCCTGCAAAGCCACTCATTTCTTGCTATTCCTGCATTTGTGAATCTTGAATTCCATTGACATCTGAATTTCTGTTGTGACTTTTGGTGGGTTTTCTCACCCAAGCTGGATTTGTGCAGAGCAAGAGGCGCCCTGAGATGAAATATGGGGGTTGAGCTGCATGGGAAAAAATCCCTGTAAAGTCCAGGAAAAGGGGATTGACCCCACTGGAGGACATGGAGAACCAGGGACAAACCCAAAATCCTTGGACTGGGCTGTTGCTTGGGTCAGTAGCCTCAGACAGGGCTCCCAGACCAGGTTTCCTCATTGTCACAAAGATGGATTTGCTGTTATCCACCAAATAAGGGAAAGCAGCAATCAGTTCTCTCCAGGGCTATAATTAACTGTGTTCCCTGGGTTGTGCCAAAACCAGGGAGGAACAGAAAACCAAGGAAAAACAAGTCTTGAAATGTCATTTCCTTCATCCACCTGTCAGAGCAGGCTGAGCTGGGAATTCCTGAGACCTCTGTGCTTCAAAATCCTGGGAGATGGGGCTTCCACAGCCACCCCAGGCAATTCCCTGTGCCCAGAAATCTCCATCCCTGGATTATTTTCTCCAATCTCCATTCCAGCCTCCTCTCTGCAGCATTGTCTTTTCTTGTCCTGCCTGCCCTGCTCATGAAGCACCTGCTCCACCTTTCCTCTTCCTGGAAATTCTTGTTGTGCTTCCCTCAACTTTCTCATTTTTGGACATCTCAGCCCATGGTATTTCTCACTCTCTTCTGTGCTCTTGCCCATCAGCATTATCATTTTTGGAGATATTTTTTCAGCTGACCAAGGTGATTTGAAGCTCGTTTTGCTGCATCCATGGAGCCATTTCCTGGATGCCTGGCTGTGGTTATCCCTGGGATCTGGACAGGAACTTGTACCCACTTCACAACAAAACTCAGGGCAGAAAGAAAAAGGTCCTGGTGATGCTTTGTGAAGGCTGACCTAGGACAGAGACTGGACAGAGTTAAAGAATAAAGCAGGGATTTATTAGGAGGCCTCAATGGATCCACATTGGGCAGCACCAGAGCCCAGCCAGGGCTGCACCCAAGATGAACTAAAATGGTCCCAAAATGAACCCAAGATGAACCAAAATGGCCCCAAAATGCACGGCCGGGCACGGGGTCTCTCCCTGGGATCAGTTCTGCTCCATTTGCATCTTGCAGTTCATTGTCCCATTCCAGCTTTAGCCCCTGCAGTCCCATCCTTGTTTTTCTCTCTCCAGCCCACGGGGTTTGTGCTCCTGGGCTGAGATTTGGATCATTTGTCCTTGGTGCCCAGCTGGAGCAGGAATTGTTTTGTCTCCCTGCTCTGTGCACAGAGCTCAGCATCCCATAATGTGAACCCAGACCCACACACTAAAGCAGAACAGAATCTGAAAAACAGAAAAACTAAAACCTTGTTTTTCCAAGATTGCTAATTCCAATGAATTTCAATTGTGAACAAGATTTTCATCAATCATAGAAAAGAAAGAAAAATCTGTGATTGAACTCTCCCCCTCCTTGGGTGGTGCAGCCTCTGGGCTGTCCCAGGAATGTTTTCTTGGAAGGAAACTCTGAGTTGTTCTAAAGTTGCTTGGACAGTCTGGATCTGGCAGTGCTGCGTGGTCCCCAGTCCTGCCCTGGTGGTTTTGGCCATGTGAGGAACTTCAAATTCCTTGGAGCCACCCCAGGGACGTTGAGTCCATGTCCTGCTGTGTCTCTTTGCACAAGGAACCATCTGATTTCCATGAGACTTTGATCTGCACCATTTGTGGAACCCTGAGAATGTCATCAGAGAGAGGCAAAGCAAAGCTCAGCTCCGGGTTTGGGCCAGGACTGTGTGGGCTGGACATGGGACAGGCCTGGGATAACCCTGGGAGCCACAGGGAAGCCAAGCACGGCTCATGGTCAGAGTGACCAATTTCAGAAGTCTGAAACTTCTGAACGATGGCACATCCAGCTGGTAGAAAATCCAGGAAAATCAACCCAAAAGGAAAAAAATGGAGAGGAAAAAGGACAAGGGAACAAGAGTGCAAATGTGCCCTTGGGCCCAGGCCCCCAGGCCCTGGGAAGGGACAGGAGGAGCTTGACAGGGTGAGAGCAGAAGACTCCCAGGACTCAGCGTCCTCCTGCTCTCTCTCGGGAGCTGCTTTATCTTCAGGGAAGTGCCGTCTCTTTTGGGAATGCCGTTTGCAGGAGTGTGAGCAGGAACTTTCTGTGCCTTCAAACAACCCTTCTGGTTATCTCAAGACTCAAATTCCTCCTCTGTTAACTGTAGAGGGGTGGGAGAACTCCTCGTTCCGTTTTCCTTGTTGTGATTTCCAGGGAAGAAAACAGAGTCAGGAGCTCTGTGCTCTTGGATCTCTTCCATGGCCTCGTGCATCTCATGGTGCAACTTCCCAGAGCAGGAATTAACGATGAGAACCTCGCTTGGTGGAGTCCCAGGAGGGCCATTCCTGGCTGGGGAGCTGCTGGCACATTTATCCATGGATGCACACTCAGCCTCCAGCTTGGGAAAACAGAGCGTGCTCTGGCACTGCCTCTGGAGAGGCTTTGGGATCAGGGCTCTCCTGTGGTGTTGTGAGGGTCCTCAGGATGAGGGGAGAGATGAGAATTGAATCCAAGTTCTCAGAAAGCTGATATTGCATTATATTATACTGTATTGTATTATATTATATTATATTATATTATACTATATTATACTATATTATACTATATTATACTATATTATACTATACTATATTATACTATATTATACTATACTATATTATACTATACTATATTATATTATACTATATTATATTATACTATATTATACCATACTATATTATATTTTCTATATTTATTATATTATATTTATTGTATTATGAACATTATATGTGAAAACTATACTAAAGAAAGAGAAAGGAGACATCAGAAGGCTTGAAAAGAATGAATAATAAAAACTCGTGACTGACCAGAGTCCTGACACAGCTGGACTGGGATTGGTCATTAATTAAAAACGATTCACGTGGAACCAACCAAAGATGCACCTGTTGGTAAAGCAACCTCCAGAGCACATTCCAAGAATCAGATAATTATTGTTTACATTCCTTTTCTGAGGCTTCTCAGCTTCTCAGGAGAAAATTCCTGGTGGAGGGATTTTTCAGAAAATATCATGGGGACAGAGCTCGGGATCAGGGCTCGGCACAGGCTCGTTCCCTGAGCTCCTGGAGCAAACTCCTCCATGGACCTGCCTGAGCACAGCAGGGCTCAGGTTTTTCACTCAGAACCAAGGGAAGGGGCCAGGATTGCTCCTTGAGACTGGACCCAAACAGAACCTGGCAGGAGAAGGCTTTTCCTCACCTGCTGATCTAAAGCAGGGAAAGACTGGAATTAATCCTCTTGTAAATGGGGGCTAAAGCAAGGGAAAACACAATTTTTGATATCCTTGGATTTTCACCAACACTTCACCCAACAGCACAAATTATTCATCCTCTGAAACAGAGATTTATGTTATTTTTGTTTACCTTCACCTACCAAAGAGCTGAGCTGGTGATGCTTGAGGTCTGTTCCTGCCCTGGACTTGCTGGGAGCTGTTTTGACTGAATTTTTCAAAGCTTCTCAACGAGCCTTTCATGTCAAAAGAACAAATGAAGCAAATGTTAAAGTATTCTGCCACATCAGCTCTCACTGTTCTGGGACAGCCAAAACTTTACAGCTTGGTCTGATTGGTGGAAGAACAAATCTCCTGTGCCCTTGGTGGCCTGGGGACACAGGGCTGGAATTAGAACAGCAGCTGGACTTGGTAAAATTATTCTTTTGTATTTATTGATCTCTTATGTTGCTCTGACAGCAAACCTTCTGGAGTGGCTGTCCAAGCCACAGAGTGAAGGACAAGAAAGGAAGTGGAAAATAAATGAATAAACAACATAAAACTCATCAAAGATTGATTATAACACACTTTTTTGATTTTGCCAGCTCTGTGCCTTCCATTCCCTACTTCAGGCCATGCCTGGGGCCAGTGAGGTGCCCTGGAAGCCCAAATTCCCACAAAACACCAAATCCTTGATACCCCTGGTGGGGTGTCCCATCAGCACAGCCAAACACAGCTCTGTCTCCTTTCTTTGGGAATGTGGGATGTGGGAAATTTTCCTCAGGTCCAGCCCCACCAGCAGAGATGGGGACAGTGGGAAAACCTGAACACAGAACCCAGAGTTTGGTGGTGACTTCTGAGCAGCTGCCACTGGAACCTGGGCTGTAACTCCCAGATTCCCCAAATTAATGAGTTCCAATCCCTGCTCTGGGACAGGGCACGGCTGGAGCTGGGCCAGGGCAGCTCAGGCTGGAGCTCAGGGCAAGGCTCTTCCCCCAGAGGGTGCTGGGCACTGCCCAGGCTGCCCAGGGAATGGGCACGGCCCCGAGGCTGCCAGAGCTCCAGGGATGCCCAGGCTGGGCTTGCTGGGGGCTCTGGGCAGGGCTTGGCTTTGGCATTGATCACCCCTGTGGGTCCCTTCCAGCTCAGCACATTCCATGATTCTGTGAGAGGGAGGGATGGGGGAGATGAAGGATGGGGGAGAAATTTGGGCAGCGCTGCAGGGATGCCCAGGCTGGGGCTGTTGGGGGTTTTCTCTTTAGCTCTGGAAACCGTCCCCAGTGGGGATTGGGGAAGGATTCACTCAGGATCCAGCTAGACTCGAGTCAGCCCTGTCACCTGGGAGAAAACACCTCGTGAAGAACTCAGCTCTCTGCAGTTTTCCTGCAGCTCCTTCAGAGATATTTTTAAACCAGGAGTGAAAATGCCTGAATTGAATTCGGTGATGCTGAGGATGCAGGAACGTTCTGAAATTCAGCTGTTCTGATTCTTGGGATAATGAGAAGCCAGGGAACTGCTCCCTGGGTTATTCTTTAAAGATAATTTGGGTTGATTTTCCTCCAGGAAGAAGCTGCAGACACACAGATGCTCAAGGGACAATCTCAGGGCTTGAATGTCCCTTCCTGAAAAGTCCCCACCCCATGGATGCTGTGAATGTAGGGATGAATTCCTGAGGGGACTGAACTCCAAGATTTTCAGGCAATTTAAAGATGAGGAGATGTTAAACGTAAAGAGATTTGTGTTTTGATACCATCAGGGTGGGGTGAAGATGGTCCCAGACCTTCCCTCAGCCCCCAGAGTGAAATATTTATGGAATCCCAGAATAAATTGGGTTGGAAAAGACTTTGGAGCTCATCAGAGCAGGTATTAATGAGCGGGAATCCTCTAATCCCATTCCTTGGGACCATCTAGGAGAGGAAGGAGAGCTCAGCAGCACCTCAGCCCCCAAACTGCCCCTTTCCCAATGACTTCCAACTCAGCTGAAATTATCTGGAGAGGATTCATGATCCTGGGAATGTGTGGGAAATTCAGGGGTGTCCTCACTGCTGTGCAGGACACAAATGCAGGTCAGAGCAGCTCAAATATCCCCCAGGCAAGAGGTTTCCCCAAGAGGAGAAACCAGAGCTGCCAAAACCCCTCTTGGGGTCAGTTTGGCTTTCCCAGTCCTTGGGAAATGGGAATGGGAATGGAAATGGTTTGGTTCTCCCAGCCTTGAGTGAAGCTCCATGATGAGGAGGAGCACTCGAAATCACTACACAAAGAGCATTTTTCTTATATCAACATTACATCAAGTCGAAACCTAAACAATACACGCAAACAAAACCACAAAAAACAACCCAAAATACTTTTCCTGCATCATTTTGGCATTGAACCTCTGGGAATAGAAACCAAGGATCACCATCTCCATTCCCAATATCCTGTTCTCCACTACAAGTCTGTTGGGGAAAGGTGAAGAAATACTCAACTTTAAAGGTTTTTATACAAATTTTGTGCAAAATTTTGGCAGAAATTCTTGGCACTCAAAAACCTCAGCAGAGTTTCCTTTAGAAATGTTGCTGATTCAAATGAACATCTTCAGCCTCCTGGTCTTTAATGGCCACCATAAATTTTGGGGGAAATCCTTCATTTCCCTGAACACGTGAGATAAATAGAGATTTAAACAATACTCCATTGTGAGCATGGAAGTGTTGTTGCTGCTGCCACTTCCCAGAGAAACCACAACAGAAAATCCCCTCGGGATCTGATTCCAGCCCCTTCCTCCCAGTGGGATTTGGGGTCCATGGATTGCTGTGGCCATGGTGGGCTGTGCCCCCCAGAGTGCCCCCCCAGGTTTGGAGCAGGGAAGAACCCACGCTCAGCTCCATCTCCTGCCCATCTCCACATCCCAGGAGCTCCTCAAACCTCCATCCATGAGGATTTTGTGGTCTCAGCTCAGAGGGGAACCTGAGTCCACCCAAAAACCCCAATCCATCATTAGGGGGAAAAGAGAATCCCAGAAATGCTGAAGTTGGAAAAGACCTCCAGGAGTTCAAGATGTGCCCGATGCCCACCTTGTCCACATCCCAGAGCTCTGAGTGCCACATCCAGGCCTTGGACACCTCCAGGGATGGGCACTCCAAACCTCCCTGGGCAATTCTGAGGCCTGTCCACCCTTTCCATGGGGAAATTCCAAGGCCTGTCCACCCTTTCCATGGGGAAAGTCCAACCTGAGCCTCCCCTGGCCCAGCCAGAGGCCGTTCCCTCCTGTTCTGTCAACAGAGATGCCTTTCCCAAGCCTGCCAGAGGGCTCCTGCCCCTCAGGCATTCCTGTTTAATCCCTTCTCCTCCCTCCTCCATGGATTCAATTCTCCTGTGCATCCTGGCTCTCCATCACATTGAAATGCAGAGCTTCCTCATTAGAATTTAATTTGCAGCGATAGAGAGGAAATTATCCTGTCAGTGCCGAGAAAAGAAACAGAGATTGAGGGCAGGAGCTGGTAGATAAATTGTACTGAGGACTTTTAAAAGCTTAAAAAGAAGATTTGGCTGGTGGAGGTTGGAGCAGAGCTTCAAACTGACCCCCCATGGAAGGGACAGATGGCCCCCGTGACAGTGGGAGCCCTCCCTATTTTTCCAGAGTAGCTGGAGCAGTTACCATGGCAACCCCCATTGCAACAAACCCCAGAAATGTCTTTGCAATTAATTCCTGAAAAACCTACAGAGTGGGACGTGTTTCTTGAAGAGGCTGAGGCTCCTGTGTTGGCATTTTCCTGGTGGGTGTTGTTCTCCTGCCAGACACTCCACCAGCAGCGGCTGAGAGCTGTCCCGAGCTCTGAAACGTCTGGGGAACGGGGAATTTGTCAGCTGGGAATGCTCGTGTCTTGGTTTGGAAAGACAGGAGTCTGCTAAGGAAGGCAGGAGCCTCCCCTGAAATGGAGAATGCAAACCCTCCCCACCCCTCTGAATTGCTGTAAATTTTAAATTAAGGGGCTCTCAGGCAAAAATATGGGACCAGGAAATAACAGTTCTTTAATAGGGAAAGGAAAAAAAACAAAAGGATAAAATAAAGAATGCAGTGAACTAAAGCAACAGTGCCAGAGTCAGAAGCCAGCCTGACACCCTGTGGGTCAGGCTGTTGGCAGCAGAACCATTGGAATTGTGGCTCAGCCCTCCTGCAGTGCCAGGGCTGGTTCTGCTGGAGCAGGGATCCTGGAGAAAGGTGCAGTCTCTGCCTCTGCAGATCCAGGGCAAGAGGCAGCTGCTGTTCCTCTGGGCAATGCAGTGCAGAAGCCGTGCTGGTGTTCCAGAATCTCCAGATTCTATCCGGGTAGGAATGCTTGGCTCCTCCCTCTGGGCTCCCATCTGCCAATGGGATGCTGTAGTTCTTATCAGCCATGCAGGGACATTCCATAGCTGTTATCAGCAGGTGTCCCCTCCCGAGGGAGGAGTGGGTGTGGTCACTGAGAGAGAGATAAGGCAAACTGCCCACTTGACAAAGGCAATCTGCCCTACAGATGGTAATGGACACATCCTGCATTGCAATCTTCAACAGCCTGTGATCCTTTTCCAATCCTCCCAGCAGGAGATGCTTATTCCACATTCCACAAACAGCTTGGGAGTGGAAAATCTGCATCCCCGTCACCCCACAAAGAGACAGAGGCACCACTCCCTGAGCAGAGGGGCCAGGGACACCAAACACCAAACCAAAAAGGGATCTTGGTGCCTCATTCCTGGCTGGGAGCTCTGGAATGCCTCAATCCCATCTCCTTTGGCTGTGAGTGTCCCACAGATTGAGGGAAGGCACCTCCACAGGCTGAGGCTGGAGCTGGGATTCATTCCAGGCTGTGGGAAACCATCCCTCCCGACCTGCCTTGGGATTTTCCATCTTTCCCACCTGGATTTCTGCAGTGCCATGTCCAGACCTGAACTTTTTTGCTCAGTGTATTTCGCATATTAACTTTTTTTTTTTATTTCGAATCACTTCCTTCTCTTTTTCAAATCCTCTGCTACCTTTGAACCTCTGATTCCTCCCTGGGGTCGTTTCACAATTTTTCCATGTCTTCCCAAAGTGTTCCTCCTTTGCACTGCTCCTGTTGCCACATCTTTCTGGAGATGGAATTTTTCTCATTCTCCCCAAGCCAGAATTCCAGAGCTCCCTCACTTTGATGTCTCTCTGGGCTTTGTTTCTCTGTTTCCCCCACTGGGAAGGGATTGTCTCATCTGAGGTGTGGGCATGTGGAGTTCTGGGGAAGGAATTCTGGAGTTTTTGAGGGAAAAAGTGCCATTAGTGGTGAGAGATGTGCCTGGGGCGAATCCGAGCACTTTGATGTTGTGACTGTCCACACTGGGCAGCTCCAAATTCCCAAATCCCGAGTGCAGGTCAGGACTGGACCAAGGCACGTCCCACTCCTTCCACACCCACATCCTCACGGATCACAAGGAGCTGCAGCTCCTCCAGCGAGCCTGGGGCAGCCTGAATTTTCCAGACCTGGGAAGGGACAGTGCGAGCGGCCTGGAGATGCCCTTCAGCCACCAAGAAATGGGATGAGGGCATCATTCCTGAGGTGAAACCCTGGGCAGACCCAAAACCTGGAAAAATTTCAATATTCCTTGTGTTCAATCACCCCAGCACCACCAGCAACCCCCAAAACTCTGCTGGGGGAGGCTCTGGGTAGTTTGTGGGAGATTTGGTGGATTTGGAGCCCAACTCCAAATGGGGAGTGGATGCTGGAATGCTGATGGAGAAAGGAGAACCTCGTGGAGGGTGAGGGTGGCACAGTTTGGACCAATGTTCTGCAGCTCCAGGGCTCCTTCTCCCAGAGGAGATCCAGCCTCACCTGCTGCCACCTTCCAGCCACCATTCCAAAGCCCTTCTGTGGTGGTGGTCACAGGGGTGCCAGAATGATGGAAGAGATGAGAATCTTGACTCCATGTTTCAGAAGGCTGATTTATTATTTTATTATTTATATTATATGAAAAGAAAATGATATATTAAAACTATACTAAAAGAATAGAAGAAAGGAATTCATCAGAAGGCTTGAAAGGAATAGAAAGAATGATAAAATCTTGTGACTGACCAGAGAGTCCAAGACAGCTGGACTGTGATTGGCCATTAATTAGAAACAACCACATGAGCCCAATCCCAGATGCACCTGTTGCATTCCACAGCAGCAGATAACCATTGGTTACATTTCATTTCTGAGGCCTCTGAGCTTCTCAGGAGGAAAAATCCTAAGGAAAGGATTTTTCATAAAATATGTCTGTGACACCCTTCCCTCCATTATTCCCTTACCTTAATAACAATAAAGCAAAAATATCCTATCCAGGAAAAAAAAAAATTTCCTCGCCTTTTTCAGGCTTATTCATTCCCAAGGGTTTTGTCCCAGGATAAACACAGCCATGGTTTGGGGCTTGTTGTGAAAGGGATTAACTCCAAAATCTGCTTCAAAATCCGCTTCCTGCCTTTGAAGGCTGCAGCCCAGCGTGGCTTTCACTGGGAATTCATCATGAGGCTGAGTGACACACGGGAGGAATAATTGCTGGCCTGAAGGATGCTAATTAAGAAGGAAAATATTTGGTTTTCCTCACTCTCTGAACTAAGCAATCCCAGGGCTGGGGCTGTGTCGGGGTTTTGCTCCCAAGGGATGGGGCTGAGCTCGCTCTTCCAGGGGTTTGGGAATGGGGAAGGCTGGAGCAGCTCTGGACCCACTGCAGCGACCACAACCCTGGGCTGGGCAGAGTCCCTGGGGTGGGGATCCCAGCTGGAATTCCATGGGAGCAGAGTGGGGGATCCCGGCAGGAATTCCATGGGAGCAGGATGAAGGATCCCAGCTGGAATTCCATGGGAGCAGGATGGGACAATCCCAGCAGGAATTCCATGGGAGCAGAGTGGGACAATCCCAGCAGGAATTCCATGGGAGCAGAGTGGGGGATCCCAGCAGGAATTCCATGGGAGCAGGATGGGGGATCCCAGCAGGAATTCCATGGGAAGAGAGTGGGGGGATCCCAGCTGGAATTCCATGGGAGCAGAGTGGGGGATCCTGGCAGGAATTCCATGGGAGCAGAGTGGGACAATGCCAGCAGGAATTCAGGGCAGCCAGCACGGTGCCATCGTGTCACTGTGCAATTCCGTCCCTGGAGCAGTCCAAGGGATGGGATCCAGCTCTGGTGTCCAAGCTCCCTCTGGAGCAGGGAGGGCAGTGCTGGGACAGCCCAGGGGTTCCCAATTCCCGGCTCTCTGCCCTTTCTGTGCCCTGGCTCCTCCAGGCACACCCATGGTGTCCAATCCATCCATGGGATTTCTGCAGTGGGAAGAGCTTGGCTGCTTCCACAGGGTGCTCTGGGAGGAAAGTCAGTGAATCCTTACTCCAGGGCCAAACTGTTGACTGCACCAATTGTTTCAGGAATAAATTTAGGCTGAGATCCCCCTAGTCCAGCTTTTGTTCCTGGAACGAATAAAAGAGTCTGGAGGGAAGGGAAGGGAAAGGGAAGGGAAAGGGAAGGAAAGGGAAGGAAAGGGAAGGAAAGGAAAGGAAAGGGAAGGAAAGGAAAGGAAAGGAAAGGAAAGGAAAGGAAAGGAAAGGAAAGGAAAGGGAAGGGAAGGGAAGGGAAGGGAAGGGAAGGGAAGGGAAGGGAAGGGAAGGGAAGGGAAGGGAAGGGAAGGGAAGGGAAGGGAAGGGAAGGGAAGGGAAGGGAAGGGAAGGGAAGGGAAGGGAAGGGAAGGGAAGGGAAGGGAAGGGAAGGGAAGGGAAGGGAAGGAAAGGAAAGGAAAGGAAAGGAAAGGAAAGGAAAGGAAAGGAAAGGAAAAAGAAATACAGGAGAGAGGCTTGGCCTTGAGGGAGCAGGAGAAGCTGGAGGACAAGGGAGCAGCAGGATCCTGTCCCCTGGGGCTCAGCCCCAGCCCTGTGGCATGGAGGGGCTCTGAGGGCGCTGCAGGAATTGAGAACCAGAGGAGAGGCTGCCCTGCCGAGCCCGGGAGGCCCTGCCAAGGCCGGGTTATGCAATGCCAGCCTCTCCTCGGGCACGGTGCCAGGCAGAAGCGAGAGACGCGCTGACCTTTCATGGTGACACATCGGGAGGGACGTGTGACAAACGCGGCTCTGGCTCTGCCCGGCCACACGTGAGGAGCAGCAGGGCTGGCACGGGCAGATTGCTGGGAAAGGCGCCCTGGACAAGGGACAGGGATGTGCCACAGTGTGGGGCTGTGACTGTGCTCACAGGGGTCTGAGGATGAGGGCAGAGACGAGGATCTGACTCCATGGTTCAGAAGGCTGATTTATTATTTTATGATATATATTATATTAAAACTATACTGAAAGAATAGAAGAAAGGATTTCATCAGAAGGCTGGCTAAGGATAGAATAGAATAGCCAAGAATGATAACAAAGGTTTGTGGCTCAGCTCTCTGTCTGAGCCAGCTGTGCTGTGATTGGCCATTAATTAGAAACAACCACATGAGACCAATCCCAGATGCACCTGTTGCATTCCCCAGCAGCAGATAACCATTGGTTACAGTTTGTTCCTGAGGCCTCTGAGCTTCTCAGGAGGAAAAATCCTAAGGAAAGGATTTTCCATAAAAGATGTGTGTGACAGGGGCTGGCCCCAGGTGTCACCTGCAGGGCTCAGGGAGGTGACAGAGGTTTGGGGGCAGTGATGCAGCTCAGCACCTCCTGGGGGGACATCCCTGGCAATGTCACCAGCGCTGCTGTGACAGCAGAATTGGGGCTGGTTTGGCTCCTCCACGCTCCCACAGGCAGGGGGGATGAGGATGATGCCTCAGATCTGCCCTCACTGTGTCCTTCCTGTCCCCTCCCGTGGCCCTGCTGGGCACAAGTGGCCACGTGGTTCTTGGGGAAAATCAACCAAAAAGAGGGAGGATGGATCAACCAAAAAGAGCAGAACAGGCCTGGGAATGGGGCTGCTGTGCCCAGCACTGATGGGGTGCCCAAAATCCCCAAAAGCCAGTGGAAGGGAGGGAGTGGGAGTGTGCAGCAAAGGAATGAGCTCCAAGCTCAGCCTGGAGAAGATTCAGACCCTTTTTAGGACAAACTCCATCCTGCTCCAAACCTGCTCCATCCTGGGGACACCTCCGGTGCCCGGGCTGGGCAGTGGAAGAGGGAAAACACAGCAGGGCAGCGTGGAGGGGGTGGGAGCAGCACAGGGATGGTGGGGATGGAGCACAGGAACTCCATGGATGTCCCTGCAGCACTGGGATCAACATTTGGGTTGATGTGGAGTAGGGATTGCACCAGCACCATCCACCCATTGCTCTGTTCAAAGATCCCAGAGCTCCTACACTGATGCATCAGCATTTTCCTGACCTGATTGCTGGGATTTTAGTGCCTGGTGTCCCCTCCAAGTCCTGCCTGTCCCCAAAAGCATTGAGGTGCTCAAATGTGGAGGAATTTGAAAGGAGAAGAGGAGAGGAGAGGAGAGGAGAGGAGAGGAGAGGAGAGGAGAGGAGAGGAGAGGAGAGGAGAGGAGAGGAGAGGAGAGGAGAGGAGAGGAGAGGAGAGGAGAGGAGAGGAGAGGAGAGGAGAGGAGAGGAGAGGAGAGGAGAGGAGAGGAGAGGAGAGGAGAGGAGAGGAGAGGAGAGGAGAGGAGAGGAGAGGAGAGGAGAGGAGAGGAGAGGAGAGGAGAGGAGAGAAGAGAAGAGAAGAGAAGAGAAGAGAAGAGAAGAGAAGAGAAGAGAAGAGAAGAGAAGAGAAGAGAAGAGAAGAGAAGAGAAGAGAAGAGAAGAGAAGAGAAGAGAAGAGAAGAGCACGATCCTGAGCTGATCCCAGGCAGGCAGGGCAGGCTGGGCACGGAGCAGGCAGCAGTGGAAACTCTGAGCCTGCTGCCTGATTTATCCAGGCAGGAATTCGCTGCAGCTGGGACAGGACTGAGCTGCCTTTTCCAACTGTTTGTGCAGTTTCGATGCTCAAATGAGCAGAAACATCATCCAGGAGGAGGCTGAGTACTCTGGTGCAGGTTTCTCCCTGGTAGCTGTTTTTTCAGTCTGTCTGCTGCTCATGGTTGTCCTAAAAAGGGTCTGAATCTTCTCCAGGCTGAGCTTGGAGCTCATTCCTTTGCTGCACATTCCCACTCCCTCCCTTCCATTGGCTCTTGAGGATTTTGGACACCCCATCAGTGCTGGGCACAGCAGCCCCATTCCCAGGCCTGTTCTGCTCTTTTTGGTTGATCCATTCTCCCTCTTTTTCATTGATTTTCCCCCAGAACCATGTGGCCACTTGTGCCCAGCTCCTGTTTTCCTTCCCCTGCCCAAGCCATTCTTCCCATTCCATGGGAATTCTTGGAATTCCAATCCTGCAGTTTCTGTCCTGTAGATCATTCCTCCAGCTTGGAATTCCAGTCCTGTGGTTTCTGGTCCTGCAGATCATTCCTCCAGCTTGGAATTCCAATCCTGCAGTTTCTGGTCCTGCAGATCCTTGCCCAGCTTGAAATTCCAGTCCTGTGGTTTCTGGTCCTGCAGATCATTCCTCCAGTTTGGAATTCCCATCCTGTGGTTTCTGGTCCTGCAGATCACTCCTCCAGTTTGGAATTCCAGCCCTGTGGTTTCTCCCAGTGCTGGATCCCTGGATCCCCTCTGCCACTCCAGCTGTGCCAACCTGTCTGTGCCAGCCTGGCCCAGAGCTCTTGGAAAGGCCAGCAGGGCACCATTCCCAGTCCCAAGGGTTCCAGGAGCTGCTCAGAGACCCCCAAACCTCGTGGTGATTTCCCAAGTCCCGCTGCCCACCCCAGTGGCTGAAGGGTTTCTCTTTGCAGGGCTGCGACTGTTCCCATGCAGAAAGCAAATTCCTGCATGAGGATGCCAGAATTCCATGCCAAAAGTGCCTCTGGTGCTGATTTTGGGATGCTGGCCAAAAATCAGGAGTGATGCCGTGGATTTCAGCACCTCCTGCCTGACACACACCTCGCTGAAAATTGTTGTGGGTGACAGGAGAATCAAGTTTAATTTGCATTTGTCAAACAAACAAAGAATGGAAAAAATCACCTGAAGAGCTCCGTGTTTCATGGAGGAAACAGGAAAAAAATGGATTGGGGGTTGGAATAAGCTGCAGGAAGCAAATTTAGCCTGACTAAAATTCATAGGAGTAAAATAATCTGGAAGAATGGCCAAGCCCTTCATTGAACAGAGCTGCATTAAAGATCACAGAAAGGAAAGATGTGGTGATAGCCATGTAACTCCTCTGAAAATAATTATTATATTGCCTTTAAATTTTAAAAACTCATCATATTTGAATGATGGCCTTTTAAATTTAAAATAATTATTATCTTGCCTTTAAATTTTAAATAATCATCATATTGCCTTTTAAATTTAAAATAATTATTAAATTGCCTTTTGAATTTGAAATAATTATTATATTGCCTTTTAATTTAAAATAATTATTAGATTGCTTTTTAAATTTTATTTTTATATTACCTTTAAATTTAAAATAATGATCATATTGCCTTTTCAATTTAATCTTTTTGGTCTTCCATTCATTTCCCATTAAAAAAAAACCCTTTCCTGATCCATCCTTTTATATTTCCCAAGTCCCATGTGCCTTGATTCATCCCAAGTTGTTTTCCCACTTCAAACGATCCCAGTTTTTGTTCCCAATCCAGGCAGTGCCATTTCCACCTGACTGAGGGGAGGCTGTGTTTGAGCTGAGCCCTTTTTGTAAACCCTGAGCACATTTGGTCCTTCCAGACAGATCCCTGGAGGAGTTTGCTGCAGTTCCTCAGCACCACGTGGCTGGCGAGGTGTCTCCAAAGAGATCACAGCATTTCCTGGGAGCTGGAGAACAACGGCAGTGCTGCAGCCCTGAGCTCTGCCCCAGGGGCATTGTCCACAGCCATCCCCACTGTCCTGGTTTAGGGCAAATCTGGGAGAAAACCTCCCAAGGGGCCCCTCCAGAAAGCAAACCCACACAGCCACTCCCCACAACCGGGTCAGGAAGGATTCCTTGGAGAGAAGTG
Source organism: Agelaius tricolor (assembly GCF_023055355.1). Lineage (NCBI taxonomy): Eukaryota > Metazoa > Chordata > Aves > Passeriformes > Icteridae > Agelaius > Agelaius tricolor. The sequence continues at coordinate 6,617,489 of NW_027269296.1, read as the reverse complement.
GAAAGAACCTGTTTATTTAACAGGCACAGCACCCCCAGCACACAACATGAACAATACCAGGTGACACCACTCTGTCACTGCTCTGACAAAGATGACAAATTCAGAAAGTCTCTCCTGGGGGTGCTCGCTCTGTTCTCAGTCCCTCCTGTGCTGGGGCAGCTGCTGCAGCCACAAGGTGCAAACTCTTGGTGTTCCCCAGGTCCCAGTCCAGAGCAGGCTCGAGTAGGTCCAAAAAAGGGAAAGGAGAAACAGTCCAGGGAAAATTTGGACTGCTTAGCTAAACTAACTAATGAGCAGGAGCAAAAAGCAAGAGCAAAGCAGGAGCAAAGCAGAAGCAGGAGCAAAGGGAAAAGCAAAGCAAAAAGCAAAAGCAGCACCAGGCACTGCCCTGTCTGTGTGTCCTGCCAGCCGTGGGGGAGCGGCTGAGAGCAAAACCAAAACAAAACATTCGCTCTGCAGAGCCAGTGTGGAAGGCACAGAACATGATATCCAGCATGAACAGAGCACAGGAATGGGGATACAGCATCATAACCTCACCCTAGGACACAGGGGAAGATGAGGATGATGCCTCAGATCTGCCCTCACTGTGTCCTCCCTGTCCCCTCCCTGTGTCCCTGCTGTCCCTGCTCCATCCTGGGGACACCTCCAGTGCCCGGGCTGGGCAGTGGAAGAGGGAAAACACAGCAGGGCAGCGTGGAGGGGGTGGGAGCAGCACAGGGATGGTGGGGATGGAGCACAGGAGCCCCATGGATGTCCCTGCAGCCCTTGGATCAACATTTGGGTGGCACATCCATGAGCTGTGCCTTCCACTGCCCCAGGCTGCTCCAAGCCCCAGCCTGTAGCTGTGCTGGGAAGGCCCCGATGAAGCAGGAATGATGAGGAGGACTCCATGATATCAGAAGGCTAATTAATTACTTTATTATACTATATTATTCTATCTATATTACATTACACCTAAACTGAATCTGCCAAGCTCTCCAACTGCCCAGAATCCTGTGACTGTTCCCTGACAGTCCTGACACACACACACCCCTGGCCCTGACAGGCCAAGGAACCAAAACACCATCACTGTGGCTGAACAATTTCCATTTGCGTTCTACTTTTGCACAAACACAGGCACAGCAAATGATAAGAATATTCTTAGGAAGAATTGTGCCTTGCTTCTCTCTGTGAAGAGAAATGTGGGGCTGCACCAGCCAGCCTGGCCTTGGACACTTCCAGAGATCCAGGGCCAGCCACAGCTCCTCTGGGAATTCCAGCCCAGCCCTCAGAGGAAGGAAATCCTTCCCGATGTCCTATCCATCCCTACCCTCTGGCAGTTTAAAATGGCAATGGGAACAACTCTTTACATATCTGCTAGGATGAGGAATGAGCTGATTTGGAAAGGGTCGCCTCCTGAGGCTGGGCAGGGCAGCGTGGCCATGCCCCCTGGCAGGGCTCCTCAATGCTTTTAGGATGTCCAGTGCCGCTGCAGGGCTGCGGTGCCAGGCTGGGCTCGTGTCCAGCCTGCCCTCGGACACTTCCAGGGATGAGGAATCCACACCCTCCCTGTGCCACTGCCTCCCCATCCTTTTATCGGGAAGGACCTTGAAGGACGGCAGCACAAGTGTCGAGGGGACGGGATTTGTGAAAACCGAACCATTTTCCACTGGAACGCCTCCCCTTTCCCATCAGGGTTTATTTGGACAGCCCTGGCTGTCGGCTGCTGCATTTCTGCTGCTGCTCCCCGCTGCCCTCCCCTGCAGTGATGTAATGCCGGAGCCAGCGCACGTTCCCAGGCAGCTGCACCCAGCCCGGGGACACGTGCGGGGACAGCGGGGGCTGAGCCACCTCGGGAGGGCTCAGCCACCTTCACCTCGCTGCTCCTGCAGCCCCGTCCCCGGGGACTGCGGATCTCAGCCTGTGACGCACGGAAATCAGGAGAGTTTGGAGCCTGGAAATTGCTGAAAATGTGGCTTTTTGCCTGAGCTGGAGCGGTGGCTCGTGGAGGGTGAGCTGATGCAGCTCTCAGACCCTGGTTTGGCTCAGCTCTGCTAAAATCATTCCCTGTTCTGGCCAGACGTGCTGCTGTTGGTCCCCCTCCCTCCCTGCTCTCTGTGGGGTCTGCAGGAGGGACCTGCACCTTCTCCCTGTCCCCCCTTCTCTCCTGTCCCACCCCACCGAAGGGCTGAGGGAGTTCTGTCCCTCCTTCCCATGGCTTTGGTGTCCCATCTTCCCCCTCTCTCTCAAGGTCAGGCCCCCATTCCTCCTTCCCCCCTTCTCTGCCTTCCTCTTCCTCAGAGCTTTGGGGTCTCTCCCTGTCCCAGACCCTCTCCACCCCACCCAGCGATCACCTGGCACCTCCTCTCTGCCTTCTCACCACCTTCCCCCTGCAGGGCTGCTCCTCTGGGATGGATTTCACCCCTTCCCTGCATCCTGCCTCCCTGCCAGGGGAGGGATGGGAGGGATGGATGGATGGCAGGGAAGGGTGGAGGGATGGGAGGGAGGAATACAAGGATGACAGAAAAGGGTGTAAGGATGGGAGGGAAGGATGCAAAGATGGCAGGGAAGGGTTTAAGGATGGGAGAGAAGGATGCAAGGACAAGAGGGAAGGGTGTAAACATGGCAGGGCAGGATGGAAGGACGGGAGGGAAGGATTTAAGGATTGCAGGGAAGGATGGAAGGACAGGAGGGAGGGGTGCAAGGATGGCAGGGAAGGATGCAGGGATGGCAGGGAAGGGTGTAGGGATGGGAGGGGAGGGTGTAAGGATGGCTCAGCTTCAGGGGAATAAACTTCAGGCCAGGCAGGAATTCCTGCTGCAGCCTTCAAACCTCTCCTGCAAAGAGCTTTATGTCCACAAGGATCCAGCCTAGCAGAGGGATGTGGCTTTGTTGCCACTCCAGCCAATAAAACGCAGTAAATAAAACCTTTTATCATTTTAAGTGGCTCGTTTTTCATCTGGAGGGATGTGGGAGTCCAACAGGGCAATAAAACTTCAGTGCCCTGTAAAATGCTTTTTTAGGCAGGTTAAAGAAACCAGGTCCAGACCCAGCTTGCTCTGAGAGGCACAAGGTGCAGATCAGAGAGGGAGGGATCTGTTCCACTCAAAACCCAAGAGGCACAGCAGGATTTCATGGATTCAGCTGCAGCAGCACAGACTTTACCCTGCCCCATCCCTTCCCTGCAGGATTTATTCCCCACAAAGCTTTGAGCCAGAAATCTGTGAGATTTCCAGCAAAGTACCCATGAAAATAATTTAAAACCAGAGGAGGGCATTGTTAATTTGGGGAACAGGGGATTAATTACAGTTTGGGATCAACAATTACAAACAGCATGGAGGGTCAGGGAATAGGGAATGGGTTTGTGAGTGGTGGAAGTGACACCCCGGTCCCTCAGCACTGGGATTGCTCCTGCGTTTCAGGCTGGGTGGGGTTACAGATCCTCTGGGAATTGGTGCAGGATGGGACATGCAGCTCTCAGCTCCAAATGGAAGCATGTCCATGCTCATGAAGCTGACTTTTCCAGCAGAAAATTGGAAATTAACTGAATGATGAATTCCCTGCAACCCTTCAGGGTTATCCCTCTGCACCTCCCTGCCCTCATCCCATTGCTTTCCCTGCCCTCATCCCATTCCTTTTCCTCCTCAGCACACTCTGCTGCAAAGCCAGGTTGTTCCTTTAGCCTGTTGTAATTAACCAGCAGGACTTGTTAATCTATTAATTCATAATTGAAAACTAATAATAGTATAATATAGTATAATATAGTGCTGGGGTTTGGCTGCCATTTCAGATGAGGCCTTTGAGCTGACACAGGGACCAGGTGGGAAAACTGCTCCAAATCCCCAGCAGTTCACTGCCATCCCAGGCACTGCTGGAAAATTCCCCTGGAATTCCAGAAGTGATCCCTCCAAATTCCCTTCCATGATGGTGAAGGGCAGTGGGGTGCACCAGGCTCTTGGGAAATGTTATTTACACAACTTTGAGCAGTTTACAAAGTGTTTTTCCTTTAGTTCCTGATATCAGGGGGCAACTCCGTGGTGGTGGGAGGGGAGGGAGAGCTGCTTGGCACGGGAAGCAGGGATGAATGTGCTGGAGAAGCTCCTGGAGACAACAAAGCCACATCAAGGCTGTCTGATCTGCCTGCCCCATCCTAAATTACAGCACCCAGAGAGGGACACGCCAGGGGCTGGGTAAGAGCAATTCCAGCTCCAGCTGGAATATTTTCTTTTGCCTTGGGTGAGTAAAATGCTTTTTTAGGCAGGTTAAAGAAACCAGGTCCAGACCCAGCTTGTTCTTAGAGGCACAAGGTGCAGATCAGGGAGGGAAGGAGCTGTTCCACTCAGAATCCAAGAGGCACTGCAGGATTTCATGGATTCAGCTGCAGCAGCACAGACTTTACCCTGCCCCATCCCTTCCCTGCAGGATTTATTCCCCACAAAGCTTTGAGCCAGAAATCTGTGAGATTTCCAGCAAAGAACCCATGAAAACCTGGTTTGGAAAATGTCCCTGCTCTGGGCCAGGGACAGCAGCCAGGGCACGGCTGGAGCTGGGCCAGGGCAGCTCAGGCTGGAGCTCAGGGCAAGGCTCTTCCCCCAGAGGGTGCTGGGCACTGCCCAGGCTGCCCAGGGAATGGGCACGGCCCCGAGGCTGCCAGAGCTCCAGGGATGCCCAGGCTGGGCTTGCTGGGGGCTCTGGGCAGGGCTTGGCTTTGGCATTGATCATCCCTATGGGTCCCTTCCAGCTCAGCACATTCCATGATTCTGTGAGAGGGAGGGATGGGGGAGATGAAGGATGGGGGAGAAATTTGGGCAGCGCTGCAGGGATGGCCAGGCTGGGGCTGTTGGGGGCTCTGGGCAGGGGCTGGGTTGGATTCATGATGGGTCCTTGAACTCAGGATATTCTGGGATCCTATGAAACACCTGAGGTTGTGGTGCATTCCTGCTTTTCCCCTCACCACAGGATGGTTTTCCAGCTAAAATCCAGCTTCCACTGGAACGTGGACAGGCTGAGATCCCCCCAGAGGCTGACCCAGACCACCCTCCCTCCCTCCAGCCAGCCAAACTCTCCAACAGCTGTGGGGCTCAGAGGCCAGGCCAGAATTGCTGCCAGGCCCTGACAAGAGGTGATCTATGAGCAGTTCTGTGTTTGATGGCTCATGGCAGAGAGAATTCAGCTGAAGGCAAGAAGGGAAAGATCAGGGAAAGCAGGGGAGCCCTGCAGGAGGCAGCTCTGTGAGTAATGCTGCCTCCTGAGTGAAGCTCCAGCGCTGCAGAAACAGCAATAAATCCAATCCCACTTCATCCAGAGGACAGAGCTGAGCCCACTTGGCCTGGCCAAGACAGAGCTCAGGGTTTCACCACCAGAAAAGCCTCCTGGAGGTTTGTCATGGGGCCTGGCAGAGCCCTCCAGTGAGGAAACAGCTCCTGGATTTACAGCATGAGGCTGGATGGGCCCTTCCTGCTGGGTGGTGCTGGAAGTGGGGCAGGGTGAGATGCTGGGTGGGCCTGGGGCATGGATCCATCTGAGCTTGTCCCCACTCCTGTCCCTGAAGCTCCTTGGATCACTGTAAAGCTCCAGTTTTCCATTCCTCCCTCAGCTCAGGAAGGACCTGGAGGGGCTGGAGCACATCCAGGGCAGGGAATGGAGCTGGGCAGGGTCTGGAGCCCCAGGAGGGGCTGAGGGAGCTGGGCAGGGGCTCAGCCTGGAGCAAAGGAGGCTCAGGGGGCCCTTGTGGCTCTGCACAGCTCCTGCCAGGAGGGCACAGCCGGGAACAGGGACAGGAGCAGAGGGAACGGCCTCAGATTGCACCAGTGAAGGTTTAGGGACATCTTTGGTCTTGATTTGGGTCACAGATTCATTTTTCTGTTCAAAAATGGATGATTTTTGGCCAAAAATTGCATCTCTGGGGGTCGGAGATTGGATCAGTCTCTGGGGTTCCTCTCTGGTGGAACAGCAAGGTTGGGTGAGGGTGACCTGGAGGAAGGGTCTGGCTGGAGAATGGAGAGGGAGCTCCAGAGAGATGCATAAGACACTGGAGAGGAATTAGAATTAAAAATTAGAATTAGAATTAACTAGAACATTAGAATTAACTAGAATTAAAACATAAAACAAAACATCACAACACTGAAACAAAAGAAAAAGAAAAGGAGAATGAGAAGGAAAATCAAAATGAAAACAAAAATGAAAAGGGAGAAGTGGAAAAAAGGAAACTAGGACCAAAAAAAAAGAAAGAAAAGGAAAAGGAATAAAGGAATAAAGGAAAAAAATGAAAAAGAAATAAAAAGGAAAAAAAAAAAAGAAAAAGAAAAAAAGAAAAAGAGAAAAAAGAAGGGACAAAAATAAGGGGGAAAAAAAAACCCTTATTGGTTTTCAGCCCAAAATTCTCAGATTTTGGTTTTCTATGGGAAAAAATATTGAATTTCTCCCAATCCTTGTCCAGGGAACAGGGATTATAATTTTTCTGCCTATCTCTGCCACCCCAGCAATTGTAATCTCTCAGCACTCCCTGCTGAGGGAGGTCTGGGGCTCCCACCCTTCCCCGGTGCAGGGAGCCCCACAACAGCCAAACCCAGTGGGGTCCTGAGCACCAGAATTGGGGACAAAATTCCTAAAACTCCTAAAAGTGGATTTTGGGAGCTGGTTTGTGAGGCAGAGCCATAACTGGCTGAGGGGAGCTTGGCTTCCTCCCTGCAGAGCTGTAAATCCAAGAGCTGGCCAGGAGAAATGCCAAATCATCCCTGTGCTCCCAGGCCTGGAACTGCATCCAGCGGGCACCGCCCCGGGACAGAGCGGGATCAGCCAGGCCAGGGCTGGTCAGAGGTCCCAAAAACAGACCTGGGCTTGTTTAGTCTGCAAGTGCTGAGGGGAGACGTGAGAACAGCTCTGAGCAATGTGCGAGAGGAGGCTCTGCAGGGAGAGCACACAGAGCCTTCTCCTCATCATGGGAAGGGTGATTTGGGGGCATTTAGGGTGATTTAGGAAGAAAACCCCCATGGGGGAGCCAGGAAATCCTGGACTCTGGTCACTCTCCGCAGGTCCTGCAGGATCTGGAGCTGAGCCTGAACTCTCTGTCCACTCCTGATCCAGTGGTCACTCAGTGCTCACCCCCTGGTCACTCTCCAGTCACCCAGGGGTCACTCAGTGGCCACTCAGGCAAGTGGAGGTTGGTTGGGTTTTATCAGAGCTTGGGGGGCCTGGCCAGGCTGGTGCCCATGGGGACAGGGGTGGGGTGGCAGGGCCACCTCCTGGGTGTCCCCAGCCCAGAAATGTTTGAGCCCGCAGCTGCTCCTCAGAAATGTTGGGGGGGGACCCCCACCAGTGCCACCGTGATGCCCTCAAATTCCAGGACACAGCCACGGATCCCTGAGCTCCTCAGAGTTATAGGGACAGAGAGGAGCAGCAGGGACCAGCCCCAGCTCGTGTCCTGACAGGGGAAAGGGAGCAGGAGGTGCAGAGGTCACAATGCCACATTGGCCCTGCAGGCACAGCTGCTTGTGCATCCTGCAGGATGCCAGCATGAAAAGCCCTCAAAAAAAACTCTGGAAAGGGAAAATTCTGGCATTCCTAATTTCTGCTGTGTCCCTGTCCTAGGTTACAGGATGGGCTAGGTGGCTGGAGGTGTGTGTTCTATTTTGGAGTTAAATCCACTGGGAACAAGGGGCAGGGTGGAGCATGGAAAAATGGGAGCAGAGTTAAAGACAGGGATATCCACAGGGATTTGGGATTGGGGAAGGGCAGGGGATGGGCTGGGACATGGAAATTGGTGTCAGGTTGGAAATGCAAGAAGTGTCTGGGGCTGTGTGTCCTGTCCCCGTGTGTCAGAGCTGGGGCAGTTCTCTGCTGTTCTTGGGGCAGTTTTCTTGATCTCTCCCCCAGCCAATCCTCCCTGCAGGAGATCTCTGCTGTCCATGGCCACTGAGTGTCCCTGCAGGGCTGATCCAATTCCAGCATCCCATGGGGAGATGCTGCATTGCCCAGGGCAGGAGCCAAGCATTCCTACCTGGATCCAATGTGAGCCTGGCACAGCCCAGCAGCCTTTGCCCAGGGCATTGCCAGAGGAGCAGCTTCTGCTGCCCTGCATGGCCAGAGGGAGCCCAGGCCCATCTGCAGCAGCCCTGGAGCTGCAGAGGAAAACTCCCCCCTTGTGCAGGATCCCTGCTCCAGCAGAGCCACAGCTGGCACTGCAGGAGGGCTGAGCCCCCATGGGATGGGGCTGTGCCACCCCCTGACCCACAGCGGGCCAGGGCCTGCTCTCACTCTGCCAGGCTTGGTTTGTACTCTTGCATTTGGATTTTTAATTTCCTAGTAAAGAACTGTTATTCCTGCTCCCATATCTTTGCCTGAGAGCCCCTTAATTTCAAAATTACAATAATTCAGAGGGAGGGGGTTTGCATTTTCCATTTCAGGAGAGGCTCCTGCCCTCCTCAGCAGACACCTGGCTGCTCAAACCAAGACAGTTCCTCTCACTCCCAGCCCTCCTGTGGGGCTCAGCACTTGCTCCCAGCCCTCACTGCAGAAAGGATCAAGGAAACCAGGAGGGAAAACCCATGTTTGGAGCCGTGTGGGTTTGTTGTGAAAGTGCTTTGATGTGAAACTGGAGCTGGGTGGTTCTTAAAATCAGAAAAAAATGAGGGAGAGCACAAGATAACACATCCAGTAAAAACTGGAGCAATTATTGCTCGTTGGGGACACTGGCAGGACAGGGTGGCACTGCATGTCCCAGGCACCCACGGGCCTGTGGCACTGGTGACAAAGTGTCACCAGCAGCTCGGTTTCAGATCCTCGTGGGTTTGATGTGAAGCTGCTTTGGCAGTGAAACTGGAGCTGGGTTGTTCTTAAAATCAGGGAAAAATGAGGGAGAGCATCAGATAACACAGCCAGTGGTCACACAAGAGGGTGACAGCGCCTGTTCCAGCCACCCACGGGCCGGTGGCACTGGTGACAAAGTGTCACCAGCAGCTCAATTTCACAGCTCTGATCCCAGCTGGATCTCACCTTCCTGGGACAGCAAACTGGGCATTGCTTCTTCCAGGGGCTGCTGTCCCCTCCCTGTGCCTCAGGGCAGGGGCTCTGAGCGTGTTCCCTCAGCTCTGCTGTTCCCAAATCCCAGCCAGCAGCACAAACATCCATCTGCAGTGTCCCTGGGAGCCCAGGACGTCACCAGGAGGGAGCTGGCTGCTCTCCACGCCCAGGCACACCAGGAGCAAACAATGCTCTGGTTCTGAGTGGGGCTGCACAAACCATCAGGCATCTCATTAATCTTGTGGTTAATTCTCTGCAGGAGGCTGCCTGCAAGGAGGAATAAATTCTCCATTTTAATTACAGCAGGAATAACAAGAGTGGCCTTTCCAACTCCTTTTCATTGCTGGTGGCAACCTGTTGTCAAACTTGTTGTCCCTGGGTGGTTTTCCCCTCTTTGTTCAGCCCTGCACAGCCAGGGAGCACAGACCAGCAGTGATTCCATCACATGCTGAAATCAGCGGTGCCTAAATCCTGGAGAAACCCAGGAAAACCCCTGAACACAGCTCAGCCTCCTCCAGCACCCCTGAGGCTGGAAATGCTCCAAATCCCCATCGCTGCCCCCTCCCAGGGAGCTGGGAATGGCTCAGGGAGCTCGGGCTGAGCCAGTGCCAGTGCTGGGACTGATGTCCCCAGGCTGTCACAGCCCTGAGCCCCGGGAAGGGCCCTGCCAGGCCTTGGCAGAGGTCACAGCTCTGCTTTCCCTGGGCTTCATCCCAGCTTCTGTCCTTTCCTGGAGCTGCACATTCAGAGCTGGCTCTGGTCACTGTCCCAGCACAGCTCTGGATCCAGAGTGCCCCAGAACAGCTCTGGATCCAACTGTCCCAGAACAGCTCTGGATCCACACTGTCCCAGCACAGCTCTGGATCCACACTGCCCCGGCACAGCTCTGGATCCACACTGCCCCAGCACAGCTCTGCATCCACACTGCCCCAGCACAGCTCTGGATCCACACTGTCCCAGCACAGCTCTGGATCCACACTGCCCCAGCACAGCTCTGCATCCACACTGCCCCAGCACAGCTCTGGATCCACACTGTCCCAGCACAGCTCTGGATCCACACTGTCCCAGCACAGCTCTGGTTCCAAACTGTCCCAGCACAGCTCTGGATCCAAACTGTCCCAGCACAGCTCTGCTCAAACTGCCCCAGCACAGCTCTGGATCCACACTGCCCCAGCACAGCTCTGGATCCACACTGCCCCAGCACAGCTCTGCATCCACACTGCCCCAGCACAGCTCTGGATCCAAACTGTCCCAGCACAGCTCTGGATCCAAACTGTCCCAGCACAGCTCTGGATCCACACTGCCCCAGCACAGCTCTGGATCCAAACTGTCCCAGCACAGCTCTGGATCCAACTGTCCCAGAACAGCTCTGGTTCCAAACTGTCCCAGCACAGCTCTGGATCCAAACTGTCCCAGCACAGCTCTGGTCACTGCCCCAGCACAGCTCTGGATCCACACTGTCCCAGCACAGCTCTGGATCCACACTGCCCCAGCACAGCTCTGGTTCCAAACTGTCCCAGAACAGCTCTGGATCCACACTGCCCCAGCACAGCTCTGGATCCAACTGTCCCAGAACAGCTCTGGATCCAGAGTGCCCCAGCACAGCTCTGCATCCACACTGTCCCAGCACAGCTCTGCTCAAACTGTCCCAGCACAGCTCTGGATCCACACTGCCCCAGCACAGCTCTGGATCCACACTGTCCCAGCACAGCTCTGCATCCACACTGCCTCAGCACAGCTCTGCTCCTTGCTCTGCCCAGCATTCCCAGCTCCAGGCAGGGCTGGAAGCACCCAGAGCTGGCATCAGCTGGGCACTGCCCTCCCTCCAGCCCAGCAGGAGGCATTTCTGCCTTCGGGGCCTATTGGATTTGCTGGGAATGTCCTGACAAGGGCAGGAATGATGAATCTGACTCCATGTTCTCAGAAGGCTAATTTATTATTTTATTATACTATATTATATTAAAGAATGCTATACTAAACTATAATAAAGAATACAGAAAAGACACTTACAGCAGGTTAAAAAGATAATAATGAAACTCGCGACTCTTTCCAGAGTCCTGACACAGCTTGGCCCTGATTGGCCAAAGAGTGAAAACAACTCCCAGCAGAATCCAATGGAACAATCACCTGTGGGTAACCAATCTCCAAACACATTCCACATAAGCACAGCACAGGAGAAGCAAATGAGATAAGAATTGTTTTCCTTTTCTCTGAGGCTTCTCAGCTTCCCAGGAGAAAAACCCTGGGCAAGGGGATTGTTTCAGAAAATGTGAATGGCACAGGGACCTTTCTTCCTCTCCTCTGTTGCTCTGCTCTAGGAACTGACTTTAACCTGGCAAAACAAAGTGCAGCCACTGCTGGAACAGGGCTGAGCTCAACACCCCCTGTCCTGCCTGGCCATGGGCACATGCTGCGGTGGTGGGGACAGCCCAGCCTGCCAAGCCAGGCTCCACAGGACCAATTAATCAATTAATTAATCAATTAACCAATAGAGCCATGGCTGCTCAGGCTCACACTCAGGCAGGAGCTGTTCCTTGTGCACAGACACAAACTCTGGGAGTGAGAACGCAAAACTCCCCAGCCCTGAGCTGCTCCTCTGGGGAGCTCATGGGACTGATCCTAAATCAGAATCACATCCCTGTAATTCTGTATCCCAGCTCAGCCCTGGCAGCCCTCGTGCCTGGAGCTGCCTCAGAGCACCACAATCCTGAGGAAGCTTTTGTTGATGATGAAGAGGGGAGGGAAGATCATCGCTGAGTTTCCTGCTGCGGGGCAGGAGCACCCAGGGATGATTCAGGGTGGCTTTGAGGTGGTTTGGTTGGCAGCAAGGAGCAGGAGCACTGCTCAGGACCTCACATGAACCCAGCTTTGCTCAGACCATGGATTTGGGAGGCTTGGTCTTTAATCTGGCATTTCCTGGCCCCTTTCCTTTCTGCCTCTGCTTCTGTTCTTCAGGTGGTGACAACAGACTTGGGGTTCTGCAGCGGGCAGGGTTGGGGGGAACTTCCCACTCATCTAAAAGATCATAGAACATCATAGATATGGAATATTATAGATATGGAATGTTATAGATATGGAATGTTATAGATATGGAATGTTATAGAATATGGAATGTTATAGATATAGAATGTTATAGATATAGAATGTTATAGATATGGAATATGGAATGTTATAGATATGGAATATTATGGAATATTATAGAATATTAATATCATGGAATATTACAGGACATCCTGAGTGGGAAAGGACCCACAGGATCATGGATCCAGCCCCGGGCCCTGCCCAGAGCCCCCAGCAACCCCACCCTGGGCATTCCTGGAGCTCTGGCAGCCTCGGGGCCGTGCCCATTCCCTGGGCAGTGCCCAGCACCCTCTGAGGGAAGCACTTTGCCCTCTTCCCCACCATCCCTGGCTCAGAGGCTGCCAGAACAACCTGAAGAGGTTTAGTCAGGGTTTAAAGCTAAACCACCTCTAGTTTAACCCTGGGTGATCCTGATGTGAATATCCTGTGCTTCCTCCTCTCCTCACAGCCCCATCTGGGGTTGGTGCCAACCATTAAACGCTGTCTCAAGGCAGCCTTGGCTCAGTTTTGTCCCAGAGCATCCCTGGGGGCATTTTGGGCATGGAGGGCAACCTTGGAAGGGTCTTTCCCCAGGGCTGGGAGATCCCACTGGGATCCCTCAGGGCCAAATCCTCCTCCTCTGGGGTATCCCTGTGTCCAGATGCTCCCTCTGCCCACCCTGCCAAACTCTCCCTGTTCTTGTTCCCCCCCCAAAGCTCCAAATGTGAAGGGAACTCCCCCAAATTTGAAATGGAAACCTGTTACTATAGGACATGAAATCGGAATAGAAATATATAAAATATATTTCTATATAAATAAATATATAAATAAAATAAAATCAAAATAAAATAAAATTTAAAAATAAAAATAAAATAAAAATTGTATAAATGTATAAAATATATAAATAGAAATACAGGACATGAAATAACACAACATGGACACGCTGCTCTTTTCAAGGTAAAAGAGACTTTTTAATTTCTGACTCCAACATTTATAGATTTCCAAAAGTGACAGTGGATTGGAGGGTGACAGTGCCACCTCTCCAATGACACTGGACAAACCAACAGTCCATCAAATTTCTCCTCTTTCATAAAGGAATGCAAAACAATCAATTATTTACATAAAGTGTGTGAAAAAATTCATTACAAAAATGTAAACATCAGAAGGCTTGGAAAATCTTAAAAAATCAGGGTGACAGAAACCTCCAAAAAAGCTACTCCAGGCCACATTTTTCTCTTTTTCCACTCTGTCCTTTGCCACACGTGTGTGCCTGGGTGTGCAGGATGAGCTGGTGGGATTTAAAATGATTTCCAAGCAAAGCAAGCAGAGGAATCTCCCCCCTGTGCCTGATTTCACAGCACCCCAGAGGTGAAAGCAGGAAACGTTTGTTGGGCACAAACAGCACCCAAAAACGCTGGGAGGAGAATTTCCCATTGGGTTTCCCCCTCTCCATGTGGAGTCTCCATGCTCCCAAACCCCTTTTGCTCCTCAAATCACCAGGAACAAGAGGGAAATCCCTGGAGTTTTTCCTCCCCCTCTTGCAGCACATGGGAGATGCCCCAGCCAGAGCTGGAACACCAGGCACAGGTTTTGGCAAGGAAAAGGAAAACAGTTCTATTTTTCCAGGGTATTTTTCCCCACTCCTTTGGCTCCTCCACGTTAATCACGAGGCTCTGTGGTCACAGCAAGTCTCACCAGAGAGGGGAAAGCGTCTCACACACGTCTGGAGAGGGGCAGGATGGAGTTTTCCTGCGCTGTGTGTCCACTGACACCTCATTCTGAGCACCACGGGCCCTCCTGGCCTGGTCCAGGGCAGCAGGTGATAATGATGTGCTGATCCCCAGCTCCAGTGAAAAAGGCAATCATTTGTTTCGGAGCAAACACGGAAAACTTGAGCCCTGGTGCAGCCTCAAAGCCCGGCGGGCAGAGCAGCAAACAGAGGGGTTGTTTTTGCCAGCTTTTCTTGCATAATCGCTGTTTTCTCCCAGATTGGGCTTGCAGGACTCGGGTGATGCTGTTGGAGCTTCCAAAGTTCCCAATGAGCCGTGTTAGGAAAATGAATCCACAAACACCAGAGGTTTATGTCCAAAAAGGAGACAGAGGAGTCCTTTGACTTTATTCCAATCAAGGCAGAGGCCATGGGGCATCCCCTGGGGTCTCTCCCATTTTTGGAGGGTGCAGCCTCCTTTTTATCCCAATTTCCAGCTGCATTTCCCTTCTCTCTTTCCCCATTTCTGAGGCACTTGAGAGGTTCAGACTCCCCAATACACCTGATCCCAAAGATTCCCCTCTAATGTAGAACCCTCCCTTTTAATTTCTAATTCTTACAGAATTGAAGGGTTTTTCCCCATTTCTGAGGCACTTGAGAGGTTCAGACTCCCAGAACACCTGATCCCAAAGATTCCCCTCTAATATACAACCCTCCCTTTTAATTTTTTATTCTCATGGAATTTAGGGGTTTTTCCCCATTTCTGAGGCACTTGAGAGGTTCAGACTCCCCAATACACCTGATCCCAAGGATTCCCCTCTAATGTACAACCCTCCCTTTTGATTGTTAATTCTTATGGAATTTAGGGGTTTTTTTCCCCATTTCTGAGGCACTTGAGAGGTTCAGACTCCCAGAACACCCGATACCAAAGATTCCCCTCTAATGTACAACCCTCCCTTTTAATTTTTTATTCTCATGGAATTTAGGGGTTTTTTTCCCCATTTCTGAGCACTTGAGAGGTTCAGACTTCCCAATGAACCTGAAGGTTTCCCAAAGATTCCTCTCTAATGTATAACCCTGCTTTTAATCTTGAATTCTTATGGAATTTAGGGGTTTTCCCCATTGTTTCTATCATCTTTCAATGTCTAATTTCGTTCATCAGCAAACCTAAAGTTTATTTGTAAAAGCAAATCTCTTTTTCCATTCATCAATCAGTGGAATCCTTGCCATTGTATCTTTTATCTTCCAGAGCTAACAACCAGCAGACCCACCACTGGTTTAAGCCTAAAGATAAAAGAAAAAATGAAAAACACAAGGGGAAAAAAAAATATATGAACTCCAGAGGAAAGTGGCTGGAAATGGGAAATTTCTCTCAGCAGCCCTGAATGGGTGGAATTCAGCTCAGCTCTGTTGGTTTCTGTACTGCAGAATGTTTTTTTTGTCACAAAAATATCAATTTTAACTGCCCAATAATAATTTCTTTTGCTCCATTAAAAGATGCAAGTGAAAGAAAAGGTCCTGGAGGATACTTAGAATTAGTACTCTTAAAATTAAAAATTAGTCTTACAATTGGAACTCTTAAAATATTTGAAAAAATATAAAATGTACCATTAAAAAACCCAAAACAACTTTTCCAAACTGGAAGAAATCTGCAATTATCCCAGGCCTCCCAGATTTTTCATTTTTTCTTTTATCTTTAGGCTTAAACCGATGGTGCTTTAGCTCTTTCCAAGGGGAAAAAAAAAGAGATAAATGCAAGAGGAAGGTGGCTGGAAATGAGAAATTCCTCGGAGCTGCCCTGAACGGGTGCAATTCTGCTCAGCTCTGTTGGTTTCTGAGCTGCACCAATTAGTGCTGGCTGAGGATCCTTCCCTGAGTTTCTGCCCTCTCTGATTTTTTCTTTAATTGCTGTTTCTGGCTGTAATTGTGCAGAGAGGCCCATTAATATTCCCAGTAAATCAGGGATTCACTGGAGCAGCTGCAGGGTCCTGGCCTATTAAGGAGCCCTGAAACTCCCCTTGGAAAGCTCTGCTTGGAGTTATAATTTTAATTTCCATCATTTATGCTGAGATTTTTCTCTAATGGAGCATCCACCTCGGGCTGCTTTTGCTTTTTAAGGGCTGAGGGAGAGAGGGAGCTTCAGCCAAAACAATTCAGCAGTTTCAAAGAACAAAGTTAGAAGGAAAAAAATTCTCTTGTTTTCTCCAGCCTGGTAATTCTGACCAAATTTGGCCAAAATTTGTGAGCTCACTGTGCTTTCCATGGCGGCCTGTGGGGGGTTTTATTCCCATTAGAGGGGTCCAGATCCTACAGCTCCAACAGCAAAGTCCTGGCATCCCCCTGCCCTGGAGGATTGGCCAGTTTGGGGTCTTGAAGGTGAAAATTTTGGAGTTAAATCCACTGGGACAAGGGGAAGGGTGGAGCATGGAAAAATGGGAACAGAGTTAAAGACAGGGATATCCACAGGGATGTGGGATTGGGGAAGGGCAGGGGATGGGCTGGGACATGGAAATTGGAGTCTTGGGTTGGAAATGCAAGAAGTGTCTGGGGCTGTGTGTCCTGTCCCCATGTGTCAGAGCTGGGGCAGTTCTCTGCTGTTCTTGGGGCAGTTTTCTTGATCTCTGCCCCAGCCAATCCTCCCTGCAGGAGATCTCTGCTGTCCATGGCCACTGAGTGTCCCTGCAGGGCTGATCCAATTCCAGCATCCCATGGGGAGATGCTGCATTGCCCAGGGCAGGAGCCAAGCATTCCTACCTGGATCCAATGTGAGCCTGGCACAGCCCAGCAGCCTTTGCCCAGGGCATTGCCAGAGGAGCAGCTTCTGCTGCCCTGCATGGCCAGAGGGAGCCCAGGCCCATCTGCAGCAGCCCTGGAGCTGCAGAGGAAAACTCCCCCCTTGTGCAGGATCCCTGCTCCAGCAGAAGCACAGCTGGCACTGCAGGAGGGCTGAGCCCCCATGGGATGGGGCTGTGCCACCCCCTGACCCACAGCGTGCCAGGGCTGCTCTCACTCTGCCAGGCTTGGTTTGTATTACTGCATTTGGATTTTATTTTTATTTTTTCCCTGTTACAGAACTGTTATTCCTGCTCCCATATTTTTGCCTGAGAGCTTTTTAATTTCAAATTTACAATAATTCAGAGGGAGGGGGTTTGCATTTTCCATTTCAGGAGAGGTTCCTGCCTTCCTCAGCAGACACCTGGCTGTTCAAACCAAGACAATTTGGAACAGAGGTCTAGCTGTAGGAATATCCACAGGGGTTTGGAATTGGGGAAGAGCAGGGGATGGGCGTGGAGCTGGTAGGGTGGGAATGGAAACTAGGAACAGAGTTATAGATATAGGAATATCTACAGAGTTAGAGATATAGGAATATCTACAGAGTTATAGATATAGGAATATCTACAGGGATTTGGAATTGGGAAGGACAGGGGATGAAAGCAGAGCTGGTGGGGTGGAAATGGAAAAGGGAACAGAACTAAAGGTACAGGAAAATCCACAGGGATTTGGGACTGGGGAAGAGCAGGGGATGAACTTTGAGCTGGTGGGGTGGGAATGGAAACTGGGAGCAGAGTTATAGGGATATCCCCAGGGATTTGGGATTGGGAAAGGGGCAGGGGGTGAATACAGAGCTGGTGGGGTGGGAGATGTGATTCCATCCAGCATCAGCTGCACAAAGGGATGGGAGGAGCTGCACTGGGAAAAACTCCTGGAGTGGGAGCCAGGGCACAGGGAGGGAGCATCCAGGGAAAGAGAAGGGTGTGAACAGTGCCAGGGATTTAGGGATGCTCCAGGATGGAGGGGAGAGGGCAGGGAAGAGGCTGCAGCTTCACTGGATCATGGAGGGGGAAGATGAGTGAGATTCCCCAACAGTAACCCAGACAGGAGAGGTGCAAGCCCTGCTCCTTTCCCTCTTTTTAGGAACATTTTCCCTCTTTTTAGGATCATTTTCCCTTTTTCCAGTAACACTTTCCTTCTTTTTAGGACCGTTTCCACTCTTTTTAGGACAGCTGGAGATAGGCTGGATGCCGTTTCCATGATTCTGTGCTGTTCATCTGCATTTTATGTTGTTATCAGTCAATAAATCCCTCTGTTCACAGTTGGGGATTGTGAAGCAAAACACTTCAAAGTCATAAAAATAACTATGGGAGGAAAAATCATAAAATATGAAGCAATATTTGAGAATTCCACACTTGGATATTCATGTTTTCCAACAACAAATCTGCTCAGAGAGGATTTTTTCCAAGAGATGTTGCAATCTGTATTTTTGGCATTCAAAAAAAGTGTTCCAGGAACAAAGTCCTTGTGAGCTCCAGCCAGTTTTATCTTCAAATTATAAATGGGAAACTGAGGCCCAGGAATGGAGAGTTTCCTATGGTCCATGAGCCCAGAATTCCCACTGTTATCCCAGTAAAACCAGTTTAAACAGAATAAAACTCCCCAGTAGATGTGAGCCCTGCCTTTTATCTCCATCAGATGCTAAATGTCCTCTTTCAAACCCATTCCTTTCAAATCCATTCCCTGCTCCTACTTCACCTGGGGAGAAATGGGAATTATCCCTGATCAAGGAGGAAATTGCTTTCCCTTTTGTTAGGAATAATTAGGAATGCAATTTATCCCCCCTTCCCTTAATTACGAGTGCAGGAGGATCCATTTGCCTCGTTAAATATTTATTGCTCCAGCCTAGGTAGGAAGTGCAGCCTTGGAAATCCATCCCTGTTTTCCAGAGTAAGAATTTCATCTCGGATCACTTTCCCCACTCAACCTGCAGCACAAATCCACCAGGATTTTATAAACTTTTACTGCTACTGGCTTTGGGGCTGCAAAAACCTGGAATTTCAGCCTCTTGGCTTGGAGATCAAGAGTGAAACTGAAGTGGGGAAGATCCCTGAGCAAGGCTGGGATTTATTTTGTGGGGTTGTCTATAAATCAAGGACGATTTAATGTCCACCCTGCTTGTTCTCGTCTGGAGTTTGTGGTGGAGCCATCCAGAATTTGAGTCATGTGTGAAATATTTCTGTCCATCTGCTCCAACAGGAGGAGAACAGCTCTTCCAAGAGCTGCTTTTGTCCATAATAAATCTCCAAGGAAAGCCCAGCAGATGTGGAGGGTGGGTGCTCCACGCAGACCTTCGGCCACGTCCTGCATTGTTCACCCAGGACCTCGGCTCTGAGGAAGATTCCCAGAATTCTTGGATTGCTTCAGCTTGAAGCAACTGAGAAAACATCTTGGGCTGTTTGACCTGTTGGGTCGTGAAAATAAATATTTGGAGGGAAGGAATTTCTGTGGGATATTTCCCAAATCCAAGGGCCCGTGTGTTGCTCTGGCTCACGAGGTGACAGCTCCGCGTCGTGTCCATGGCAGGGGGACCTGGGGACGGGACACTGGTGGCTTTGTCAGCTGTTCCTCAAGAGGAGCTCCAGGACAGAGGGATTGGGGTCACCCAGGGAGAGAATTCCTCCCGTTTGAGAAGGAGGAGAAGGAGGGAATTTGATGGATAAAGCACCGATGGCTGCTGCAGGAGCTCACAGCGATGTGGTCCCACAAAAACAACATTTCTGTGGGGCAGGGTTGGGTTTAGAGGCAGATCCTGCTGGCAGAGCCTGCAGAGCTCTGCATGGCCACCCTGAGGGGGTCCTGCTGCCAATCCCACCACTCCCTGATGTGGAAAGGGACCTTTCCCAGGATCATTTCCAAATTCCCCCTCTCCTCATCCCTGGCAGGGGCAGCTGATTGTCACTAAAATGAAAGTGTCAGGATTCTGCACATGGCAGGGATCCAGGGTTGGACCCTCCTTGTCAGAGGAGACCAGGGACAAACAGCACCGAGGGAGGAAAAGGAGGAAGAGAAAAAAGGACAAGGAAAAGGAAGGAAAAATAGGAGGAGAAAAATAAGAAAAAGGACAAGGAGAAGACAAAAGTGAAGAAGAGGAAGAGGAAGGAGCATCTGGAGGCCCCAGAAGAGCTGGAGTTTTGTCCTGATGGATTCTGTGTGTCCAGAGTGAGAAACATTCCATCATAATGGACTTGGAGGCTCTGTGGGTGAAGGACCCAAAGGGAGGGAGGAGGACAAGAGGAAATCTCCTCCCTGGGGATGATGCTCTGGGCTGCAGGTAATAGTAAAGGTATTGATTGGCTGTTATGTACTAAGATGCTCAGCAAAGAATAATACACAATGCATTGGTGGGGTCTCAGGCAGTCCTTCAGCTGCTGGGTAACCTCTGCAAGGGGCAGCCAGCTCAGCTCTGAGCAGGGATTTCAGCTCTGAGCAGGGATTTCAGATCTCAGTGATTTCAGCTCTGAGCAGTGATTCCAGCTCTGAGCAGTGATTTCAGCTCTGAGCAGGGATTTCAGATCTCAGGGATTTCAGCTCTGAGCAGGGATTTCAGCTCTGAGCAGTGATTCCAGCTCTGAGCAGTGATTCCAGCTCTGAGCAGGGATTTCAGCTCTGAGCAGGGATTTCAGCTCTGAGCAGTGATTCCAGATCTCAGCAGGGATTTCAGCTCTGAGCAGGGATTTCAGCTCTGAGCAGGGATTCCAGCTCTGAGCAGTGATTCCAGATCTCAGCAGTGATTTCAGCTCTGAGCAGGGATTCCAGATCTCAGCAGTGATTTCAGCTCTGAGCAGGAATTTCAGATCTCAGCAGTGATTTCAGCTCTGAGCAGGGATTTCAGATCTCAGTGATTCCAGCTCTGCCTTGTGAGGTGTCCCCAGGCCAGCCCAGGGACAGAGACAGGAGCACCGTGTGGTTGTTCCACAGAGTTCCTTTATTCCAGCACCCTGCAAAGGACACCAGTGACAGCAGCTACCCCTGACCAGGGCAGAAATTGGGGTTTTATGGGGAAAAACTGGGCTGGTACAAAGGGGAAAAACCAATGAACCCACCTGGGACCCCAAAGTGTGCTGGGAACTCACCATGACCAGGGAGGGTTTCTCAGTCCAGGAGGGTTTGAGAAGATCTCACCACAGCCCATTCAAGGACATCTCTCCAAGGGAGAGGTTTGGTGTCACCAGGATATTTTCTGAGAAATCCTCTTTGCCCAGGATCTTCTCCTGGGAAGCTGAGAAGCCTCAGAGAGGAATGGAAACAATAATGATCTGATTGCTGCTCCTGAGTTTGATGCTTTGGAATGGGCCTTGGACATTGTTTACCAACAGGTGAACGTTTGATTGGCTCCATGTGAATTGTTTTTTTTCTTAATGGCCAATCACAGCCAGCTGTGTCAGGGTCTCTGAATCAGTCATGGGGTTTCATTATTCATTCTTGTTAAGCCTTCTGATGTATCCTTTTTCTTTAGTATAGTATTAATATAATATAATGTAATATAGTATAATGTAATGTAATATAATATAATATAGTATAATGTAATATAGTATTATATTATATTATATTATATTATATTATATTATATTATATTATATTATATTATATTATATTATATTATATTATATTATATTATATTATATTATATTATATTATATATCAGCCTTCTAAGAACATGGAGTCAGATTCTCATCTCTCACCTCATCAGTGGACCCCACATTTTACAGTATGAAATAAAAATCTGTGACTGTCTGAGACAGCTAAAACACAGTTTTGAGTTCATTAGTTAAGGAAACAAAACAATTTTTAGTAGTATCTAATTGACAAATTACTTTAGGAAAGCAATCTTCTTAACACATTCCACGGGTGCAAAAACAACAGGAGTAGTAAGCAGAGATAAGAGTTGTTTTCTCTTCTTCTCTCTGTGCTTCTCTAGGAAAAATCTTGAGAGAGAATTATGTTTCTCTCTGCTCAGAGAATGTGAATGCCACATTTGGGGAGGGTGGGCTCGTTACTGTGGCAACACCTGACTGCCAATCAAGGTGTCAGAAAGTGATCTCCACCCCTGGACAGCAAGGAAGGAGTTAACTGACAAGTCTTTAGGAGGAGCTGGAAGTAGAAAAGGTGGAGCATCCATTTTGAAGAGGAGCACGTGGCTGATAGTCAGGGGGGTCCCCAGTGCTGTAATTTTTCCTTATTTAGTCCTTTTGTTGTATTTTTTCTTAAGGTTTAATAAACCTTTAAAATTTTAAAAGTGAGCAGTTGTTTCTCACACTGGGAAAAGGGAAAGAGAGAGTTTAGCTGTGTCTGTTAAAAGAAAAAAACCAAATGATCCTGTCTGGGATTGTTGTGCTGTTTGCCTTTGGATAGGCAGGAATTCAGCCTGGCCTGGGCAGGGTTTTGTACTCATAGGAGGGTTTGGGTTGGAAGGGAACAAATCCCATCCCATCCCACCCCTGCCATGTCAGGGCCACCTCCCACTGTGCCAGGTGCTGCCAGCCCCAATGTCCAGCCTGGCCTGGGGCACTGCCAGGGCTCCAGGGGCAGCCACAGCT
The DNA here is from genome assembly GCF_023055355.1 of Agelaius tricolor. Taxonomy (NCBI): domain Eukaryota; kingdom Metazoa; phylum Chordata; class Aves; order Passeriformes; family Icteridae; genus Agelaius; species Agelaius tricolor. The sequence goes on along the minus strand of NW_027269296.1, from coordinate 6,595,349 downwards.
GCTCTGGGCACCCTGGCAGAGCCCAAACCTCTCCAACCAGGCCTTGCCAGGCTCCAAACCCCTGTGGCAAATGGCACTGGGGGCACCTGGAACCATGCAGGAAATCATTCTTTCCTTGCCTTTCTCCATTTGCTGCAATGGTTTTTGGTGCTGGTTTCCATCCTGGATTGAGGAATGGGAATGCCAGAGTGGTTTGGGTGGGAAGGGATCTTCAATGCCAGCTCATTGCAGCCCAGGGCCACCTCCCACTGTGCCAGGTGCTGCCAGCCCCAATGTCCAGCCTGGCCTTGGGCACTGCCAGGGCTCCAGGGGCAGCCACAGCTGCTCTGGCAATTCCAGCCCAGCCCCTGCCCACCCTGCCAGGGAACAATTCCCAATTGCCAAGATCCCATCCAGCCCTGCCCTCTGCCACTGGCAGCCATTCCCTGCCTCCTGGCCCTCCATCCTTGGCCCCAGTCCCTCTGCAGCTCTCCTGGAGCCCCTTCAGGCCCTGCAAGGGCTCTGAGCTCTCCCTGGAGCCTTCTCCTCTCCAGGGCAGCACCCCCAGCTCTCCCAGCCTGGCTCCAGAGGGGCTCCAGCCCTGCAGCAGCTCCGTGGGCTCCTCTGGGCTCTCTCCAGCAGCTCCAGGTGCTGCTGAGGTTGGAATTCCCAGGGCTGGGGCAGCTCTGCAGGTGGGGAATCACCTGAGAGGGGCAGAGGGGAGGATCCCCCCTCTCATCCTGCTGTGCTCACTGGGGGATGAGCTCAGGGCAGGAGCAGAATTCCTTCCTGATTCTCCAGCCTGCCCTGAGAAACCATGAGGGTTATTTTCCTTTGTTTTTGTTTTTTTTTTTTTTTGCATCTCTTTGTTTGTGGGCAGTTTCTCCCTGTACCCACCTGGTTTGGGGCTGGGGGAACCCAGCAGAGCCTGAACGAGCATCGAGGCCTCCTCAATCCCATCCCCTCCTCCCAACCTGCCAGATCCAAACAAAACACAAGGAGGCACAGCAGCTTTTTTTTGGGAGCACAGCTGTTGGCACACACTCTGCAAACACACATCAAAGGCCTGGCAGGGCCTCTGTGCCTCTTGAAACCTGCCCCTGCTCTCTCCTGGCTCCAAGGGCCGCTTCCTCCTCCCTGGCCAGGTGACAATTTCCCTCCAGGAGCTGTTGCTGGGTGAAACAGCAAGATTTTATCAGCTCCCCAGGTGTGGCAGGCACAGCTGGCTTGGCTCAGCAGCTCCAAGAACACTTTCCAAGCACTCCTAAATTAATTTTCCGACAGTTGTTATCTCTCATCTGCAAACACCTCCTGTCTGACACCGCGGATCCTGCGGCTGAGGGGAGCAGCAGTGAAATCAGCAGTGCTGGAGTGGAAGTTTCCTGCTGGAGCTGCAAATAAAGCTCCCTCCATAGCCAGGGCTGCTGTCCTGATGTGACTCCAGATACTGAATCCTTCTGGCAGCTTGGGAAGCTGAGATATTCCTCCTCCAGGTGACTCTTTCCAGCTGTGCTCTCCCAGTCCTCACTGCCTCCAGGATTGCTGCTGCTCCCTGTGACTGGCAGCAGTTGGATGAGTTCTTTCACATCTTCAACATCCCTGGAAGTGCCCAAGGCCAGCTTGGACAGGGCTTGGAGCCACCTGGGGTAGTGGGAGGTGTCCCTGCCATGGCAGGGGTGGCACTGGAGGGGATTTAAGGTCCCTTCCAACCCAAACCATTCCAGAATTCTGGGATTCATGGGGGCTGATTTCAGCTCTCCCTGCTGGAATGTGCTGCAGTCCTGTGAGGAGAGGCTGAGGGAGCTGGGCAGGGTCTGGAGCCCCAGGAGAGGCTGAGGGAGCTGGGCAGGGTCTGGAGCCCCAGGAGGGGCTGAGGGAGCTGGGCAGGGGCTCAGCCTGGAGCAAAGGAGGCTCAGGGGGCCCTTGTGGCTCTGCACAGCTCCTGCCAGGAGGGCACAGCCGGGAACAGGGACAGGAGCAGAGGGAACGGCCTCAGGCTGGGCCAGGGCAGGCTCAGGGTGGATTTTTGGGAAGAATTCCCCATGGAAAGGGTGCCCAGCCTGGCACAGCTGCCCAAGGCAGTGCTGGATCCCCATCCCTGGAGGGATTTAGAAGCCCTGTGGATGTGGCACTTGGGGACATGGGCAGGGCTGGGTTAAAGGTTGGACTCGATGATCTCAGAGGGATTTTCCAACTTTAATGATTTTATAATTCCACAAAGACATCAGAATCTGGCCCTTCTGACCCGTGCCCAGTGTCCAGCTGGGCTCTGTGACCCCTCCTAAAGCCAGCTTGGCTTCCTGAGGGTTCCAGGGCTTTTTATCCTTGGAAACATCCAGTGCCCCCACTCCCATCATATGAGACCAGCTCCTTCTTAACTCCTGTCTAAATACCCTGCTGGGTCCACTTCTCTGCCATCCTGCCTCCCAAAATTCAAATTCCACCCCTGGACATGGGATAAGATTAATGATGAAGTCACATCTGTCCATACATCAGCAGAGAAAACAGCTGGATTCACACTCAGGAGCATCTGCTGACTGTGTCTTATAGAAATATCAACCAGGAGTGATGATTTGACTGGAATCAGAGATAATGTGTTTAAAGGCTTGTAAAATCTGACCTGAATTGCTTTTGGACTGTTGTTACTGCCAGCAGATTGAAGCTGGGAGCTGCTGACACCAAAACACAAGCCCCATAATTAGTAACAAACAGCAGCATGGTGGAGTTTGTTTTATTACCTCATAATTTGAACCAGAAACTGCTGGTGGTGTCTTCTGGGATAAAAAATAAAAAAAACCAACAATGCTCTGCTCCAGACAGTTTTAGAGGAATATGCTGGATTTGATGTCAGTGAAGGAACAGGCTCCAAGGCCTGGAGTTTGTTGATTTCTCTGCTGCTGTTATTTCCAGTTGAAGTGTCATCTCACTTGGATCTTGCATCCAAACTTCTCTGGGAATGTGTGAACCTCAGTCCCACCAGGATCTGTCTCGCACAGCGTGTTCCATGTCGGGAAGCAAAGCCCAGGCTGTCTCTCAGCTTTGCCTCAGGCAGCTGCTGCCAGCAGGGACCTCACAGAATCCCTGAATCAGCTGGGCTGGAAAAGACCTCTGGAATCATCACCTCCAATCTGTGCCCTGACCCCACCTTGTCCCCAGCCCAGAGCTCTGAGTGCCACCTCCAGGCATTCCTGGGACACCCCCAGGGCTGGGCACTGCAAACCTCCCTGGGCAGCCCCTGCCAAGGCCTGAGCACCCTGGCCATGCAGAAATTTTCCCCCAAAATGCAAAAATGGGATTTTAAGGACTTTCAGGGCTCCTTTTCTGTTGGTGTGAGGGGTTTGGAGCTGTGGGGAACAGGAAATGTTCCCTGCCAGAAGGGGCTGGGGTAGGGCCACCTCTGCTGCTGGGGCTTGCACTGGATGGATATTCCCTTGTGGGAAAAGCCTTTGGGATTCTGGTGTTCAGGATGCCAGAGCTGAGGTGGGAAAAGAGCTGCAAGGCCATCGAGTCCCAGCTGATCCCCACCTTGTCCCCAGCCCAGAGCTCTGAGTGCCACCTCCAGGCATTCCTGGGACACCCCCAGGGCTGGGCACTGCAAACCTCCCTGGGCAGCCCCTGCCAAGGCCTGAGCCCCCTTTGCATGGGGAAATTCCTGCAGTGCCCACCCTGAGCCTGCCCTGGCCCAGCCTGAGGCCGTTCCCTCTGCTCCTGTCCCTGTTCCCGGCTGTGCCCTCCTGGCAGGAGCTGTGCAGAGCCACAAGGGCCCCCTGAGCCTCCTTTGCTCCAGGCTCAGCCCCTGCCCAGCTCCCTCAGCCCCTCCTGGGGCTCCAGCCCCTTCCCAGCTCCATTCCCTGCCCTGGAGCCACTCCAGCCCCTCCAGGTCCTTCTTGTCCAAAGGGACCCAGAACTGAGCCCAGGATTGGAGATTCTGGCCTTGGCAGGCCTGGGTTAACAGTTGGCCTCACTGAGCTCAGAGGGATTTTCCCACCTCAATGATTTTATTATTCCAACCGTGGACAACAGAGGGTTGTGCAGATGGATTTGGGATTTGGGGCCTTGAGGGGGAATGCTGTCCCTGAGGTCACAGACCTTCTGCCAGGAGGATTTGGCTCTGCACGATGAAGCATCTGAAACCCAGCAGCTCATGCTGGAAGCTACCAGGGGACAGAGGATTGGGCAAAATCCTTTTTTTTTTTTATTCCAGAAATGGTCATTGCCATCACTCCACACTGGAAAGGTTTAACAATATCAACCTCCCTGCTGGATCCACAAAAAAAACCAACCCCTGAATGCTGCCAGGGCTTGTCTGGAAGCCATGGCCTGGTTTCACACCTCAGTTTTCCCTCCTGGATGGCCCCAGTTGCTCCACCAGCCCCCCACAGCTCCTCAGGGGTTTTTCACAGCACTCCTTGGGGTAGGAACAGATTTCCTGGAAATCTTCCAGTCCTTGTGGCTGTGGGCACAAATGAGGCCCTGCAGATGTCCCCGTGCAAGGAAAACCCTTCCAGCTGCTCCCAGGACACTCCAAGGCCTGGCTGGCGGCAGGTGGGGATACAGGGGCACACAGCCCAAAGGGAAACCTTCTCCAGGATTATCCCTGCCCTTCTGGCAGCCCACAGCACCACCAGCCACCATCCCTGCCTCCATCTGGCCTGGAAAAGGCTCCTCTTAGCCCAGGATCCTGGCATTTGCTGCCAAGCCCTGTGCAGGGCCAGCTGGTCCTGCCAGGCTGAGCTGCTGGGGCTGAGGAGAGCATGGAGCATCCCTGCCCTCATCCTCCATCCCTGCCCTGATCCTCCATCCCTGTCCTGATCCTCCATCCCTGCCCTGATCCTCCATCCCTGTCCTGATCCTCCATCCCTGCCCTCATCCTCCATCCCTGCCCTCATCCTCCATCCCTGCCCTCATCCTCCATCCCTGCCCTGATCCTCCATCCCTGCCCTGATCCTCCATCCCTGCCCTGATCCTCCATCCCTGCCCTGATCCTCCATCCCTGTCCTCATCCTCCATCCTTGTCCTGATCCTTCATCCTGGTGGGAAGGGGAAGGGGAAGGGAAAAAGGGAAAAAAAGCGGGAAAAGGGGGGAAAAAAAGGGAAGGGAAGGGAAGGGAAGGGAAGGGAAGGGAAGGGAAGGGAAGGGAAGGGAAGGGAAGGGAAGGGAAGGGAAGGGAAGGGAAGGGAAGGGAAGGGAAGGGAAGGGAAGGGAAGGGAAGGGAAGGGAAGGGAAGGGAAGGGAAGGGAAGGGAAGGGAAGGGAAGGGAAGGGAAGGAGGAAAGGGAAAGGGAAAGGGAAAGGGAAAGGGAAAGGGAAAGGGAAAGGGAAAGGGAAAGGAAAGGAAAGGAAAGGAAAGGAAAGGAAAGGAAAGGAAAGGAAAGGAAAGGAAAGGAAAGGAAAGGGGAAGGAGATGCCCACGTGTTTGCCATTAGTCAGCCCCAGCCTTTCCAGGGCTGGATCCACAGAGCCCAGGGAAGCAGAGCTGCCAACAGCAGCGCCAGGAATGAGTTCAGCCCGCTCTGGCAGCCAAGTCTGGCTGGCCTGGGAGGGTTCCTTGGCTCTCCAGCTCTGTGCTGGTGGTTTGAAGGAGCTGAGCAGCTCTGCAGGCAGCTGATGTGCTGCTGGCTCCCAGCCTTCACTGGGGGGCTGGAAACTCCCAGGATGGGCCCCTCAGGACACATCCTGGGGAATTTTATGTGCAAAAAACCCCGTCCTTGATGCTCAGTGTTCAGGATAAAATCTCTCTTTTCTGGAAGCTGAGCTCAAGGGTTTTAGTTGCTGAGGGAAAAGGCACCTTCTATGGAAATAATGCTGGGAAGATAAGAAGTGATTTCAGGTCAGGAAAGTGTTTAGGTGGAAAATTCCTCCCCAGCTGGAAAGGTTCCCCCGATCTCCCTGGAGACTGGGGCGAGTTGAGAAGGGAAAAGGAGCAGCAGAGATTTGAACCCAGCTCTAAAAGAGGCTCCCAAAGCAGAGCAGCTCCCTCCTCATCGCCCCAGGGGCTTCATGGAAGCCCGGATTGCTCCAGAGCAGCAGATTGCACGTGGGCAGAGCAGGATGGGGAGAGCAAGATAAATGTGGAGCTGGACTGTGGAGAGGCACAGCGAGCTGTCGGTTCATCTTCTGGCAAAACAGCTCCGTGCTTTCCTCCCTGTCCTTTCCATGGGGGAATCCAGCCCAGGGTGACAGAAATGAGGGTGGCTGTGGCACGTGACAGAGCAGAATCACCTTCATAGGGACCCTGTGCATAACCAAGGTTGTTTTCTGCCACACCTGCTGTTCCAGGGCTGCTGACAGGGAATGGGAAGGTGAAAAAGAGTCCCTCAAATCCATGGTTTCTCCCCATTTTCTGTGCAGGAGCAGAGTCTGCTGCAGAGGAGGAGCCATTCCCATCCCACCAAGCTGGGGAGAATGAAGATTTTTCAGAGAGATTTGCCCTGGTTTGGGGCATGAAGGTGCTCCAGTGCCTCCTCCCACAGGAGCAGGACTGTCCCCATCCCTACAGGGTGCCTGAGACCTCCAGTCATGAGCCCCTCACCTTCCCCAAGACTCCAAAGCTTTTCCTCACCACTGAGCAGCAGTGGAGGCTCCAGAACCGCTTCCCAAAATTGCCAGAGGAAGAATGGATTCAGTTTTGCTGGTTTGTGGACAATTATTGGCCTTGTTGGGCCTGTCCTGAGAGCCATCTGTGCACTGGCTGGGACAGCCTGGCTGTCACCCTCACCAGAAAGCTGCTGAGCCGCCCAGGGGAGTGGGAGAGCCCAGGCAACTCAGGAGAACTCAGGAGAACTCAGGAACTCCTGGAGAACTCAGGAACTCTAGATAACTCAGTAGACATGGACATGGATGAAAAGGAGATTTCCTGGAGCCACCCCATAGCCTGGAAGGCAGGAGGAGGCCTGGGAAGGACGTGGTGGCCCTGGGAGGAGCCATGGCACTGCCAACACAAACAGCTGGCTCTCAGCAGGTTGGTTCCAGAGGTCAAGCACAGCATCCCCTGCCCAGGTCCTGCTGGCTGCTGGAAATGCTCCAAATCAGGGCCTTGTTTGTGCCTTTTCCATGTCTGGATGCTCTCCACACATCCATCCCCTTGGTGGAGGGATGGGTCACTCGTCCCTTGCTGGTGTCCATGTTTGAGCTGCTGGAAGAAGGTTCCTGCTGGGGTTCCTGGTGCCAGGCTGCTTGTTTGTGTCCATGCACAGCTGTCCACATTCCACGTGTGTGTCTGTATTCATGGATGTGTGTCCTTGTTCGTGGATGTGTGTCTGTATTTATGGATGTATGTCCATGTCCTTGTTCATGGATGTGTGTCCATATGCATGGATGTGTGTCCATATCAATGGATGTGTGTCCATATCAGTGGATGTGTGTCCATGTTCATGGATGTGTGTCCATATCAGTGGATGTGTGTCCATGTTCATGGATGTGTGTCCATATCAATGGATGTGTGTCCATGTTCATGGATGTGTGTCTGTATTTATGGATGTGTGTCCATATCAATGGATGTGTGTCCATGTTCATGGATGTGTGTCCATGTTCATGGATGTGTGTCCAGGTTTGTGGATGTGTGTCCATATTTATGGATGTGTGTCCATGTTCATAGATGTGTATCAACATTCATGGATGTCTGTCCATATTTATGGCTGTGTGTCTGTATTTATCGATGTGTGTCCACCTTTAATGGATCTGTGTCCACACTTATGGATGTGTGTCCTTGTTCGTGGATGTGTGTCCCCGTTCATGGATGTGTGTCCCCGTTCATGGATGTGTCTCCATGCCAATGGATGTGTGTCCACATTCATGGATGTGTGTCTGTATTTATTTACGGATATGTGTCCATGTTCATGGATGTGTGTCCATGTTCATGGATGTGTGTCCATATCAGTAGATGTGTGTCCGTGTTCATGGATGTGTGTCTGTATTTATTTATGGATATGTGTCTGTGTTCATGGATGTGTGTCCATATCAGTGGATGTGTGTCCATATCAGTGGATGTGTGTCCATGTTCATGGATGTGTGTCCATGTTTATGGATGTGTCTCCATATTCACGGATGTGTCCATATTCATGGCTGTGTCCATATTTGTGGATGTATGTTCGCATTTATGGATGTGTGCCCGTATTTATGGATATGTTTGCACACGGATTGCTCTCTCCAGAGGGTCCCCATGTCCCCTCCTTCCCAGGAACCCACCCCAGATTTCCACGGATTCTCTCTGCCACCCCCCAGCCCCTGGGGACAGGGACATTTCTCACTGCTCCAGATGTTTCCAATACATTCCTTGGGGTTGTTTTAACTTCTCCCAGGGGACACTCATGGAATTGGGGTCTGGGACACTCCCTGTGTCGTGAAGCACCTCCCATCTGTCCTCAGGAGGTTTCAGGAGATCTCCAGGCTGCTCCTTCCCCAGCAGTGTCCGTGGTCCATCCCTGCTCTGCACACTGGGATTGCTGGAATTTCAATTCCTATTCCAACCAGTTCTCCCAGGCTCTGCTGAACATCCATGGTTGGGTGTCCTCCACGCTGGACCTTCAAACACTGGGGGGAAATCAGATTTATTTGGGAATGTGAAAGGAGGGATATTTGGGACATAATGAATTCCTGCCTGTCCTAGAGCTCCTGAAGATGTGGTGGGACAGAATATTTTAGGGGAAGTTCTGGAGTGTTCCAGCCTCTTCCTGCTTCAGATCATCCAGAATCATATCAAGGCTGGAAAAGACATTCCAGGGTCATCAAGTCCAACCTTTGAGTCCCACCATTCCCCTCTAAAGCATGGCAGGAAGTGTCTGCTCAGGTTTTGAACACTTCCAGGGATGGTGACTCCACTTCTTCCCTGGATAAAGGAGCTGTCAGGACTGTGACTGTCCCAAAACAACGTGTGAGCTGTGCCACCAAAATCCCCCTTCTCTGCCCAATTTCTTCACCCTCAGGATGAGAGGGGGGCCAGGAATAGCTCAAAGAAGGGAATTTTCGGGATAAAATGGGAAAGTGAAGGAAAAATCAGGTTCTGCCCAATTTCTTCGCCCTCAGGAGGAGAGAGGGGCCAGGAATAGCTCAAAGAAGGGAATTTTTGGGATAAAATGGGAAAGTGAAGAAAAAATCAGGTTCTGCCCAATTTCTTCACCTTCAGGAGGAGAGAGGGGCCAGGAATAGCTCAAAGAAGGAAATTTTTGGGATAAAATGGGAAAGTGAAGGAAAAATCAGGTTCTGCCTGTCAGAGCATGGTACAGAAGGGTCTCCTGCAGCTGTGATTCCCAGAACTCGGATCCCAGAGGCTCCTGAACCTGCTGAAGCTGAGCCCTGCATCCCACAGGCACTGGAGACACTTCCCTGACTCCAGAGCCAGCTCTCCAAATGTTTTATTGCCTGGAAAGGGTTGGGATGCTTTGGAGTGGACCAAAGGCCACCAAAGGCCACCAAAGGCCACCAAAGGCCGCAGTGTGCGGGGTCACCCAGCCCTTCCCAGCACAGCATCCCAAAGGAAAAGCAGGAAAGCAGCAGGGTGAAGGTGGGATCTGCAGCAGGGAAAGGTAACATTTCCATTTTGTCATGTTCTACAAATCCTTTCCCCAGTCCATCCCCCTGGCAGATGAGGAGGGGACTTTCATTGTCCCGCTGTGACAGTGCAGTGACAGCTCTGCTGGGAGAGGATGGCAGGGAGGCAGGGGTGACTCACAAACATCTTCAGATTAAATAGGATAGAGACAAAAAATCAGGTTTTCCACATTTTCCACTGTCCAAGGCCAAACTCCAGGCTGTGGTTAAAAGCCAGTCTTTATTTTCCAGCTCTGTAATTTGATTTAATAAAAAATTTTATTTCTTCTCCTCAAACATTGCCTCTTTCATTATCTCTTCCTCAATAAAGCACTCCTTGGTGGAATTTCAGGATAATTATTGGCTGCTTTATTCCTTCTAAGCACTGCTCAATCACAGGAGTTACACAGTCAGTGACAAACACATCCTTAAGGATGGAAGGAGCTTTATTTAAAGCAAGGATATGATTCACACTCCATTTTTATATTCCAAGTGCTTCAGAACATGGAAATACGTGGGGAACAAAGATCCTGCAGCCAGATTTCCTCGGAAGCAAAGAAAAAAAAAAAGGGCAAAATACTGAAATTATTTAGATTTCAACTGGAGATAGACCATAGGAAAGCCTGGCAGGTTCTTTGTGCCATCAGGATGGACAGTCTGGCCATGGAAGCTCTCCTGAGGGATTCAGGGGTTCCTGGGAATGGGAACAGCTCAGGGATTCAGGGAATTCCTGGGAATGGGAATAGTTCAGGGGTTCCTGGGAAGGGGGGAACAGCTCAGGGATTCAGGGAATTCCTGGGAATGGGAATAGTTCAGGGGTTCCTGGGAAGGGGGGAACAGCTCAGGGATTCAGGGAATTCCTGGGAATGGGAATAGTTCAGGGGTTCCTGGGAAGGGGGGAACAGCTCAGGGATTCAGGGAATTCCTAGGAACAGGTCAGGGATTTGGGGTGTTCCTGAGAAAGGGGAACAGTTCAGGGTTTCAGGGTGTTCCCAAGAATGGGAAAGGCTCAGGGATTCAGGAAATTCCTGAGAATGGGAACAGCTCAGGGAATCAGGGAATTCCTGGGAACAGCTCAGGGATTTGGGGTCTTCCTGGGAACAGTTCAGGGATTCAGGATGTTCCTGAGAAGGGGAACAGCTCAGGGATTCAGGAGGTCCCTGGGAACAGCTCAGGGATTTAGGGGTTCCCTGGGAATGGGAATAGTTTGGGATTCAGGGGTTCCTGAGAAGGGGGGAACAGCTCAGGGATTCAGGGAATTCCTAGGAACAGGTCAGGGATATGGGTGTTCATGGGAACAGCTCAGGGATTCAGGGTGTTACCAGGAATGGGAACAGTTTAGGGTTTCAGGGTGTTCCTGGAAATGGGAGCAGCTCAGGGATTCAGGGAATTCCTGAGAACAGCACAGAGATTCGGGGTGTTCCTGGGAAGGGGAATAGCTCAGTGATTTGGGGTGTCCCGGGGATTCAGGGGTTCCTGGGAACAGGAACAGCTCAGGGATTCAGGGTGTTCCCAGGAAGGGGAGCAGCTCAGTTGTGGCCACATCCACCTCCTTTCCCAATGTCCACAGCTGCAAATGAGCTCCAGCAATCCTTCCTGCCCACTTGCACCATTTTTCAAAACTGTACTAGGATCCATCTCATCCTCACTTAAAAGCAATGCCAGGGCAGGAATATTGGATCTGTGAGCTGCTGCTCTGTGGCTGATGCTCAGAGCTCCAGGAGGTTCCTTCTGGGGCTGGATCTTGTGATGTGCTCTGCTGAGACTCTGCCTTTGGAAAAGGGAAAGAGTCATGGATTCACAGGAGGGTTTGGGTGGGAAGGGACCTGAAATCCCCTCCAGGGCCACCTCCCACTGTGCCAGGTGCTCCCAGCCTGGCCTTGGGCACTGCCAGGGCTCCAGGGGCAGCCACAGCTGCTCTGGGCACCCTGGCAGAGCCCAAACCTCTCGAACCAGGCCTTGCCAGGCTACAAACCCCTGTGGCAAATGGCACTGGGGGCACCTGGAACCATGCAGGAAATCATTCTTTCCTTTCCTTTCTCCATTTGCTGCAATGGTTTTTGGTGCTGGTTTCCATCCTGGATTGAGGAATGGGAATGCCAGAGTGGTTTGGGTGGGAAGGGATCTTCAATGCCAGCTCATTGCAGCCCAGGGCCACCTCCCACTGTGCCAGGTGCTGCCAGCCCCAATGTCCAGCCTGGCCTTGGGCACTGCCAGGGCTCCAGGGGCAGCCCCAGCTGCTCTGGCAATTCCAGCCCAGCCCCTGCCCACCCTGCCAGGGAACAATTCCCAATTCCCAAGATCCCATCCAGCCCTGTCCCTGTGGGGTGCAGCCAGCAGAGCACAAGGAGCCAGGGAAGCTCAGAGCGGCAGCGCTGGGGCTCAGAGCCGATCACACGCTGAGCGTGACTCAGATGGGATCAGCTGTCAGCCTGGGGCCCTGCAAACAGCAGAATCACTGGAAGACACAGGAAGGCACCAGGCTGTTCCACGAGGGTGTTGGGGACAGGGCAGAGGCACCCACGGAGCTGGGAATGGTCCCTGCAGGGAGGGACGGGCGGGACACGGCTCCAGCAGCACAGGGGATGAGCCTGAGGGGGATCAGCATCCCCGGGGCTGCAGGGGTTTGATTCTCTGTGTGATGGTGTTCACAGGGGTCCCAGGATGAGGGAAGAGACGAGGATCTGACTCCATGTTTCAGAAGGCTGATTTATTATTTTATGATATATATTATATTAAAACTATACTAAAAGAATAGAAGAAAGGATTTCATCAGAAGGCTGGCTAAGAATAGAAAAAGAAAGAAAGAATGATAACAAAGGTTTGTAGCTCGGACTCTCTGTCTCAGCCAGCTGGGCTGTGATTGGGCATTAATTAGAAACAACCACATGAGCCCAATCCCAGATGCACCTGTTGCATTCCACAGCAGCAGATAACCATTGGTTACATTTTGTTCCTGAAGCCTCTCAGCTTCTCAGGAGGAAAAATCCTAAGGAAAGGATTTTCCATAAAAGATGTCTGTGACACCTCGGCAGGATTTAATGCCCAGAGAAGGAAAGGTCTGTCAGGAGTGATTTATTTGGGCTCAGTGGGTTACGGATCCTGCGGGAAGCATCAGGAAAACTCCAGGACGACACAACTAGGAGAGGACCCGCCCGTCCTGTGTCTGCTGCAGCCCTGGTGTGTCCCGGGCACCTCCAGAAGCTGCTCCAGCCGCGGAAGCTCTGCCCCGGGGCCGTGGGTGTGCTCAGGGCGCTCCTTCCCAGGCTGGGGATGCTCCCCCTGGCCGGGCCGGACCAGCCCCACCGCTGGCCGGGCTGAGGAACGTGAATGTGACCGCGGCCACGTCCAGGCTGCAGCTCCCCCGAGCTGCTCCTTTATTTTCGATATCCCCGTGACACGCACAGCGCAGGGCTGTGAGAACGGGGGCGCTGCCCGAGCAGCTGCTGTCCCCGGGGAGCCGGGGGACAGGACCCGGGCACCCCCGGCAGCGAGGAGACTCTTCCAGCAGATTCCTTGCCCTGTCTCTCTCTGAAACATCCACCTTCCCCTTCGTTCCCCTACCTTTATCTCCTGGGGGAAAACAAAAAGGAATTTCTGCTCCTTTCCCAGCCTCGGCAGCCGCGCTGGCAGCGGGGGATGCGCAGCCCCGCTCCCCTCGCCCACTGTCCCCACTGTCCCTGCTCGCTGTCAGCTGAGCCTCGCTCATGCAGCCCCAGCTGCTTCCGAGAGGGGGGAGGCACCCCCAGTGACCCCAGCACCCCCAGTGACCCCAGTGACCCCAGCACCCCCAGTGACCCCAGTGAACCCAGTGACCCCAGCACCCCCAGTGACCCCAGTGAACCCAGTGACCCCAGTGACCCCAGCACCCCCAGTAACCCCAGCTCCCCCAGTGACCCCAGAACCTCCAGCACTCCCAAAATCTCCAGCACCGCCAGCACCCCCAGCACCCCCAATCATCTCCAGCATCCCCAGCACTTCCAGCACCCCCAGCACCCCCAATCATCTCCAGCACCTCCAGAGCCCCCAGCACCCCCAGCGTCCCCAGCACCCCCAATCATCCCCAGCACCCCCAGCACCTCCAGCATCTCCCAGCACCCCCAGCGTCCCCAGCATCCCCAATGATCTCCAACACCCCCAGCACCTCCAGAGCCCCCAGCACCCCCAGCACCCCCAGAGCCCTGCCCGGGGCTGCAGCAGGGGACGAAGGAGGGGGTGAAGGGTGGCACACGGACAGTGTCCCCCTGCTGCTGGCACTCAGCCCCCCAGCCCCAGGGCATCCCTCGGGCTGCACCCCAGCACAGGAGGGCTGGGGGCTCGGGTGAGCTCTCACACACAAATCTGGGTTTGCACGGGCCTCAGCAACCTGGCAGAGTTCTCCTCCCCTGAAATGCGAGAGGAAAAGCAATGTGGCATCGAGGGAGAGGGACAAGGCTGGCAGCAGGAGCAGCCAGGTCACCCCAGGAGGGACCCTGGGCCCCTCTGCTTTGGGCCAGGGGTGGGAACTCGGGGCATCCCTGCCAGGGCAGAACCAGCACTCGGCTCTCCTCAATTCCCAGCTTTATCCACCAGAAGCAACAAAACGAAGCTTGTAAATCCTCCAGCCCTTTGGTGCTGAGCCCTTAAATCCCACAAATCCCCCTGCAGCCTTGCAGGAGCAGCGACTGCAGGGACACCAAGGCCGATCCTCCCTGGCACAGCCCGGAGCTCCCCCTCTCCAGAGCCCCGGTGAGGATGGCAGGGCACAAAGGGACAATTGTTGACACAAATGCACAGGGATCAATCTGCATTCCTGCCCCAGCCTAATCCTTCTGCACATAGAGGGCCGCTGCTTTGCACCGGGAAAGGGAAGAGCCACGGAGCTGCTGCAGGGCTGGAGCCAGGCTGGGAGAGCTGGGGGTGCTCCCCTGGAGAGGAGAAGACTCCAGGGAGAGCTCAGAGCCCTTGCAGGGCCTGCAGGGGCTCCAGGAGAGCTGCAGAGGGACTGGGGCCAAGGATGGAGGGCCAGGAGGCAGGGAATGGCTGCCAGTGGCAGAGGGCAGGGCTGGATGGGATCTTGGCAATTGGGAATTGTTCCCTGGCAGGGTGGGCAGGGGCTGGGCTGGAATTGCCAGAGCAGCTGGGGCTGCCCCTGGAGCCCTGGCAGTGCCCAAGGCCAGGCTGGACATTGGGGCTGGCAGCACCTGGCACAGTGGGAGGTGGCCCTGCCATGGCAGGGGTGGCACTGGAGGGGATTTCAGGTCCCTTCCCACCCAAACCCTTCTGTGACTCTGGGATTCTGTGATTTTGTGATTGATTCCATGATTTTTTCTTTCTATTTCTCTCTGATTCAGAGGCTGGGATGGGACTGAAGCCCTGTGCAGCGATGACCCCACACTTTCAGTGAAGGGTTCAGTGCATTCCCCCCCTCCAGGGTGAGCCACACCACAGTGAGGGGTGTCCAGTGTGGCTTTGGGTGCCACAAATGCCAGCTTGTCACCAGGCTGGGTCCCTCTGTGGCAGTGGTCACTTCTCCAGGCTCTTGAACTCCCTTTAATGAGGTACAGACACCCCTTAACGGGGCTGGGCTGGTGGAGCCGTGCTGGGATTTGGGGTGAGGCTGGGGTGTGAGGCTTGAGGAGGGGTCAGTACTGGATTTGTGGGTCATTGTGTCCTTTTAGCCAAAGGGATGTGGATGGGAAGGGGAGAGGATGGAAGGGACTGGGGGATTTCGTTCCCTGTAGGAGCCTCAGGGGGTGGCACAGTGGGGATGGACAGAGAGCAGAGATCTCTGCAGGCAGGGCTGGAACTTGGGGTTTATTGCAAAGGGCCTGGGTGCAGGGCCCTGCTGGGAGCTGCCAGCCACAGCTCAGAGCAGGCCTGAGAGAAGAGAGGGGGAGAGAGGATGAGAGGGGAAGAGAGTAAAAGGGTAAGAGAGAGAAGTTCCCATTACAATACCATAAATCATCTTCTGTGCTGAATATTCTGATTCTCACTCACCAATCTAGTCCAAGGTACAAATCCTATAGCATTTCCATACAGCCTATAAGAATCATTCCATTACCACACTGGGTTACATTTTAAACCCTACAAACTCCTCTTTGAGCCCTTCTGCCAAGCTGGCAGGGTCTGCTCTGAGCCTTGGGCCTGTCTGCAAGCAGAGGGGATTGTTTGATCAAAAGGGGATCACCTTCAGCTGGCCATGCCATTGTTTTCCAGTTGTTCAGGAACTGAGGGATCTCAAAGCTTGCTTTCATTTCAATCTCACTTAGAGTTTCCATATTCTCAACATCTTTTGCCAGGCAATCATATTTATAAGGCTTTCCTGTTTCATCTTCCCCAACAGTTCCCCACTGTTGTTCTGGAGTGCAACTGTCCCCAGAGAGGGGACAAGGACAGGGACAGGGACAGGGACGGGGACAGGACTGGCAGCCACCAGGAGCTTTGCAGGTCACTGGGAGGAGTGAGGAAAGGCTGGCACAGGTGGCTGCCATGTGACAGCACTGCTGCCATTTGGGGACAAACCCCAGGGCTCACGGAGCCACCTCCATCCCTGCAGGAACCAATCCCCCTTTCCAGCCCAGCAGGGACAGTGGGACCTGGATGAGCCCACCCTGTCCCCTCCCCAGACACCACCAGGGACAGCTCAGGGCGGTGCTGGAGCAGCCCCTGAGCAGCCTGTCCCCGCTGCCACACCTCCATCACAGGATCCCTTACCCTGGAAAAGCTCATCCACTCCATCCACAGCACCCCACAAAAACCCCACAGCGCCAGGACAGGGAATTTCTGCCTCAGCCCCCTGGGGATGAGCTGTTTGTGCCTGGCACTGGAATTCCCTGCTGGAATTGGCACAAAGGGAAGGAAATGTTCTCTGTGCTGCATTCAGTCCCTCCCGCGGGGCGTGGGGACCGGCACATCCCGCTGGAAGGACAGCGGGAATGGGTCAGGAGGAAAAGGGGAGGGAGGCAGCTCCTGAAAAGCCCTGGTGGTTACAGGGAGATGGGGAGGAGAAAAGAAGGGGGGAAAGGGGAAAAAGCACAGCTCTGGTGCTGTGGAGGGGACCTGCAGAGGAGGGGATGTGAGAGCAGCCTGTGCTTCCCAAAGTGCTGCCTTTGGGGTGATCCCAAGGGTTCCCCACCTGCCCGGGCCCTACGTGGGATCCCAAGGGCTCCCCATCTGCCTGGGCCCTACATGTGATCCCAAGGGGGTTTCCATGTTATCCCAAGAGTTTCCATGTGATCCCAAGGGTTTCCCACCTTCCTGGACCCTACGTGTGATCCCAAGGGTTTCCGTGTGATCCCAAGGGTTTCCATGTGATCCCAAGAGTTTCCATGTGCTCCCAAGGGTTTCCGTGTGCTCCCAAGGGTTTCCGTGTGATCCCAAGGGTTTCCCACCTTCCTGGGCCCTATCTGTGATCCCAGAGGTTCCCCATCTGCCCAGGCCCTACATGTGATCCCAAGGGTTTCCATGTGATCCAAAGCATTTCCCACCTTCCTGGACCCTACGTGTGATCCCAAGGGTTTCTGTGTGATCCCAAGGGTTTCCCATCAGCTGTGTGATCCCAAGAGTTTCCATGTGATCCCAAGGGTTTCCGTGTGATCCCAAGGGTTTCCGTGTGATCCCAAGGGTTTCCCACCTTCCTGGGCCCTACGTGGGATCCCAAAGGTTCCCCATCTGCCAGGTCCTATGTGTGATCCCAAGGGTTCCGTGTGATCCCAAGGATTTCCCACCTGCCCAGGCCCTACGTGCCAAGGGGAGGATGCTCCTGGCATGGGGATCTCCAGGATCTGGGATGAATCCTTGCCAAGCTGGCACAATGGTGTGTCCCAGGATTTTGCTGTTGGAGCTGTAGGATCCCTGCAATGGGAATAAAACCACCCTACAGCCCCTACACTCCATGGGAAGCACAGAGAGGGATTTTGGGAGGAGGGAAGCCAGAAAAGATGGGGAAATGGGATCTGGTGAGAAGAGGCAGAGTTCTGTCAGGAAAAGGTTTCCAGTCCTCACTCAGCCCTCGGGGATCTTTGGAGCTGGGGGGCTCCAGGGCTCCCTCCTGGAGCCAAATGAGGGAATCCTGGAGGATTTATGGCCCTGATCCAAGGGAAAGTGACAATGGATGTGTTAGGATGAGAAACAGAACAGCTTTGAGGTGTGGGATGGAGAAACAGCCCCGAGAGCAGCCAGGCAGGGCCACCCCACAGTGGAGTGTCCCCCCCACAGCAGAGTGTCCCCAAAGACCAGAGTGTCCCCCACACACCAGAGTGTCCCCCCCACAGCTCAGTGTCCCCCCACAGCAGAGTGTCCCCAAAGACCAGAGTGTCCCCCCACACACCAGAATGTCCCCCCACAGCTCAGTGTCCCCCCATAGCAGAGTGTCCCAGTGTGGGGTGGCCCCAGAGCAGCCCCAGGATTGTGGGATTGACCTGGATGGGGTTTGATGGGAATGGGAGAGTCCTGGAAAGCTCTTGAGAAGCCTGGGAATGCAGGGAAAGGATGGGATTGACCTCAGGGGGACAGAGCAATGAGGGGTGACCCCCTGGACCCCCTGTGCTGAGGAGCTCTCGGTGCCCGGTGTGTCCCTGCTATCCCAAACCATGATATGGGATTGGGATACGGGACTGGGATATGGGATTGGGATATAGAATTGGGATATGGGACTGGGATATGGGATTGGGATATAGGATTGGGATATGGGATTGGGATATGGGATTGGGATATGGGATTGGGATATGGGATTGGGATATGGGACTGGGATATAGAATTGGGATATGGGATTGGGATACAGGATTGGGATATGGGATTGGGATATGGGATTGGGATATGGGACTGGGATATAGAATTGGGATATGGGATTGGGATACAGGATTGGGATATGGGATTGGGATATGGGACTGGGATATGGGATTGGGATATGGGATTGGGATATAGGATTGGGATACAGGATTGGGATATGGGATTGAGATACGGGATTGGGATACCAAATTGGGATATAGGATTGTGATACAGGATTGGGATGTGGCACTGGGATATGGGATTGTGATTTGGGGTTGGGATTTGAGACTGTGATGCGGGTTTCTCTGAGCACACACAATCCAGTCTAGAAGGATGGACGGGGTCGCTGCCAGAGTGACAGCGGGGTGGGGCCAGCAGCAGGACCTCGGGGTGACAGCGGGGTGGGGCCAGCAGCAGGACCTCGGGGTGACAGCGGGGTGGGGACAGCAGCAGGACCTCGGGGTGACAGCGGGGTGGGGACAGCAGCAGGACATCGTGTCCCAGCAAGGACAGCCCCGCTGTCCTGCAGAGCCCCAGTGACCCCAGGGCCGCCGCTCCCCGCGCTGGGAACGCGCTGCCCACACGAGCACAGCTGTCCCCGCTTGATTCCTGCTTGATTAGAGACCAGTTTGGGGGGTTTGTCCCCAGAATGCCCGGGCAGGCTGCGGAGCCCGGAGCGCGTTCGGGAGCATGTGCGGGAGCTGGAGCGGGGTGAGCTGGGGCTGCTGCTGCTGCTGCTGCTGCCTCGGGAGCTGCTGCAAATACAGATACAGCCTGTTCCCACTCCCAGCACAGATATTTATAGATACAGATGTTTCTCCAGCAGCAGGGTTCAAGCTGGAGGTTTTCAAATTTTTTTTTTTTTTTCCTCCTTGTCTTCCCATCCCTCCTTTGCTCTTCAAAGTGGTGCTGAAGGTAGAGACAGCAGCTCCGAGAGCAGTGGGAGGGCTGAGCAGTCAATCCCAGCTGCAGGGGGCTGCAGATGAAGGTTGAGGCGTCCCCGTGTCCCTGTGCAGGGCCGGGGGCTCCTTCTCAGCGTCCCCAGAGACCCCCGGGATTGGGGCTGGGTTTGGGGCTGGAGCTGCCTCTGGGTGCTGCAGCTGGAGCGCCCCAGGGAGAGACTGCAGCCCCTGAGGGATCCCCAGGGAGAGATTGCAGGCCCTGAGGGATCCCAGGGAGAGATTGCAGCCCCTGAGGGATCCCCAGGGAGAGATTGCAGCCCCTGAGGGATCCCCAGGGAGCCATTCCAGCCCCTGAGGGATCCCCAGGGAGCCATTCCAGCCCCTGAGGGATCCCCAGGGAGCCATTCCAGCCCCTGAGGGATCCCCAGGGAGCCATTCCAGCCCCTGAGGGATCCCCAGGGAGCCATTCCCGAGGGCAGGAGGGGCTGAGCGCAGGGCAGGGTCCCGGGGCACCCCCGGTGTCTCACAGGACCCCCCCAGCTTGGATCAGGGGCTGCCTGATCCTACAGAACAGGGATGTTTGGGGCTGAGTGGGGCAGGGCCCTTTGCTCCCCGCTGTAGGGGGGTTGTCCCCTCCAAGGGTCCCTGTGTCCCCTCCAAGAGGTCCCCATGTCCCCTACCCGCTGCAGGGTTTTGCCCCGCCCCCTCCCTCTTCAGGGTTTTGTCCCCTCTGAGGGGTCCCCGTGCCCCCTCTGAGGGGCCGCAGTGTCCCCTCTGAGAGGCCCCTGTGTCCCCTCCCCGCTGCAGGGGGGGTTGTCCCCTCCAAGTGTCCCTGTGTCCCCTTCGCGGGGTCCCTGTGTCCCCCACCCCTGCAGGGTTTTGTCCCCTCCAAGGGGTCTTTGTATCCCCTCCCCCTGCAGGATTTTGTCCCCTCCAAGGGGTCTCCGTGTCCCCTTCACGGGGTCCCTGTGTCCCCTCCCTGCTGCAGGGGGATTGTCCTCTCCAAGGGGTCCCAATGTCCCTTTTGAGAGGTACCCGTGTCCCCTACCCGCTTCAGGGTTTTGTCCCCTCCGCGGGGTCCCTGTGTCCCCTCCAAGGGTCCCTGTGTCCCCTCTCGTGTCCCCTCGTTCCCCTCCCCGGGCAGGGCTCAGCCCCATCATCACCCCCAGGAGCCCCCGCCGGGTTCCTCCTCCCCTCAAACCCCTCCGGGCAGGGATTTTCCAGCCCAGCTCGGCTCGTTCCTCCCACGGCTTCAACCCCACCACCCCCAGCACCTCCAAGGAACATTTTGGGAGGGAGAAAAGCCCCGGGATATAAATCCCCCCCCCCACCCCAGGGGAGCAGCGCCCGCGGCCCCCGCGCTCTCTTTGGGGGCTGGGCAAGGGCTCTGCTCCACAATTAATTAATTATCCATGCCCTGTGCTCCGTCTGGGAGGCATTAACGGCTCCAGATGCGGATGGCGGAGCTCTGCGTGGCTCTGTAAACATGCTGCAAGTCCAATTTGGGTTTCCTCGGGTGCCTCATTTAAATGAATTATGTAAACGCTTTCCCCTCCTCTTTTGAGCGGGAGCCAGTCCGGCTGCTGCCCGATGTGTTAATCCCAGGAATAAAATAAAAAACAAGGGAGGCCGTGCATTAGAGGGAATAAAAGATGCTGGGGAGCCCCTGGAAGCACAGGGATGGCCGGAGCCAGGGTGGCGCCTCTGTCCCCACCACCCAGACCTGGGTGGCACTGAGGGCTCCTCCCTTCTCATGGTCCCAAACACTTGGTGACCCCAGGAGGCTCCTGTGCCCAACCCTGGGGTTAAATCCCGTTTAATTCGGGAATGCAGGGGTCACAGCCACCTTCTGTGAGTGCTGCTTGGCTTTTCCTGGGCTCCCCAAAGTCACCCTGAACCGCCCCATCCATCCCTCTGGGGTGGCCCCCAGGGAGAGTGATTAAAACAATTAAAGCAATTAAAGCCACCTGAGGAGATAATGGGGGTGTCCCTGCTCTGATGCCACCCCAGGCTGGAGCTGTGGCTGGGGCAGGGACAGGCAGGGAGGGGACCCAGCCCAGGGCAGCATTTTCTGCTGAGCTGGAGGTGGCAGATGTTCACTGATGAATTATTCACCCGGAAAATTATCATGGAAATAGAAGGGGTTGGGTTGGAAGGGATCTTAAAGCTCAGCCAGTTTTATTCCTTGCCATGGCAGGGACACCTCCCAGGTGCTCCAAACACCATCCAGCCTGGCCTGGGGCACTGCCAGGGCTCCAGGGGCAGCCACAGCTGCTCTGGGCACCCTGGCAGAGCCCAAACCTCTCGAACCAGGCCTTGCCAGGCTACAAACCCCTGTGGCAAATGGCACTGGGGGCACCTGGAACCATGCAGGAAATCATTCTTTCCTTGCCTTTCTCCATTTGCTGCAATGGTTTTTGGTGCTGGTTTCCATCCTGGATTGAGGAATGGGAATGCCAGAGTGGTTTGGGTGGGAAGGGATCTTCAATGCCAGCTCATTGCAGCCCAGGGCCACCTCCCACTGTGCCAGGTGCTGCCAGCCCCAATGTCCAGCCTGGCCTTGGGCACTGCCAGGGCTCCAGGGGCAGCCACAGCTGCTCTGGCAATTCCAGCCCAGCCCCTGCCCACCCTGCCAGGGAACAATTCCCAATTGCCAAGATCCCATCCAGCCCTGCCCTCTGCCACTGGCAGCCATTCCCTGCCTCCTGGCCCTCCATCCTTGGCCCCAGTCCCTCTGCAGCTCTCCTGGAGCCCCTGCAGGCCCTGCAAGGGCTCTGAGCTCTCCCTGGAGCCTTCTCCTCTCCAGGGCAGCACCCCCAGCTCTCCCAGAAATGCTGCAGCTGCTGCTGCTTGTGGGGCCTTTCCCCTTTGGAGGTGACAGTCACCAGATGAAGGAAGTTTTCAGTCCCTCATGGCTCTGTGCCCGTGTCCCTCTCCCAGATCTCTCGTGGTTCCTCCCTTTTCCATCAGCCCCGTGGTGCCCAGCCCAGCTGGGTACCCCAGGGCAGTTCTGGGCACCAGGGGCTGGGTGCCACCTCCAGGGCCATGGGACACTCCCGCAGCCTCTGCCTGACAGGCTGAGCTCAGGGTGTGCCCAGGGAGCTGCTTCCCTCCCTCCTCCCCCCTGCAGAACACGGCGTGTCTGGGCTGTGGATTGCACTGCTGAGAGGCAAATGCAGAACAGCCACAACTCTGTGTGGAGTTCAGAGCAGTCCCAGAGAGGGAAATGGGGCTCAGACTGCCCATGAGTCCCACTCACATCATGCTTAGTTCTGGGGGATTTTGTGCCATCAATCCATCTTTTTTTTTTTTTTTTTTTTTAATTTATTCCCAAAATACAGCCAGGAAGGCAAAAGCAGCCAGGCCTCCCTGTGGCTGGAGCTCCTGGGGTGCCTTGCACAGCTCTGGATTAGTTGGGCAGATAAATCCAGATGGATGGGTCAGATGGCACTGGGAACAACCTGCCCTGCTGGAATCCCAAACCCAGGGAAGGCACAGTCACCCCAGTGCCCTGCCTCGCTTTTCTGGCTCGTTTTGGGGTGCACAGGGCCTGGCACTGGGGTGGAGCTGCCAGGGGGCAAAGAACATTGTCCTGGAAAGAAATGGTGGAGGGAGGCGTGATGGGGAAATAAATCTGGCAATGCCATCCCTGCCAGAACCTTCCCTGCAGGGACACAGGGGTACAGGGTGTAGGGTGCAGGGTGTAGGGACACAGGGGTGTAGGGACACAGGGGTGCAGGATGAAGGGTGAAGGGACACAGGGGTGTAGGATATAGGGTGAAGGGTGTAGGGACACAGGAGTGAAGGGTGTAGGGTGTAGGGACACAGGGGTGTAGGGTGAAGGGTGCAGGGTGAAGGGTGTAGGGACACAGGGGTGCAGGATGAAGGGTAAAAGGTGCAGAGGGTAGGGTGAGGGTTACAGGGAGCAGGATGGGGTCCCTGGGTGCAGACTGGGAGTCCCTGGGTTCCGGATGGGATCACTGGGTGCAGGATGGGGTGCCTGGGTGCAGGATGGGATTACTGGGTGCAAGATGGCATCACTGGGTGCAGACTGGGAGTCCCTGGGTGCAGGATGGGGTCATTGGGTGCAGACTGGGGGTCACTGGACGCAGGATGGGATCACAGGGAGCAGGATGGGATCACAAGGAGCAGGATGAGGTCCCTGGGTGCCGGATGGGGTCCCTGGTTGTAGGATGGAGTCGCAGGGAGCAGGATGGGGTCCCTGGTTGTAGGATGGAGTCGCAGGGAGCAGGATGGGGTCCCTGGTTGTAGGATGGAATCGCAGGGAGCAGGATGGGGTCCCTGGTTGTAGGATGGAGTCGCGGGGAGCAGGATGGGGTCCCTGGGTGCCGCTCGGTGCCGCTGTCGCTCCGCGGGCTCGCAGCGCCATCGCGCGGCTGGAGCCGCCCCGCACGGGAATGGGAATGGGAACGGGAACGGGAATGGGAGCGGGAGCGGGAATGGGACTGGGAACGGGACTGGGAGTGGGAATGGGAACGGGAATGGGAACGGGAACGGGAATGGGAGTGGGAGCGGGAATGGGAACGGGACTGGGAGTGGGAATGGGAGCGGGAATGGGAACGGGAATGGGAACGGGAATGGGACTGGGAATGGGACTGGGAACGGGACTGGGAGTGGGAATGGGAACGGGAATGGGAATGGGACTGGGACTGGGAGCGGGAATGGGAACGGGAATGGGACTGGGAATGGGACTGGGAGTGGGAATGAGATTGGGGCGCCCCAGGACGGGCTGCACGGTGGGCAGCGGGCACTGCCCGGCCCCGCGGCTCCGAGGGCAGCCCCCACCTGCACCAGTGCCCGCACCTCCTGCCAGGGCCAGCCCCAGCACTGTGAGTGCCCCGCACGGAGCTCTCCCCATCCCCTGTGCCCATCCCCGGGCATGGTCTGCACCCCACCTTGTGCACCCCCTTTGCTCACCACCACCACGGCTCTCGGGGTGTCACAGGCTGGCAGTGGGGTCCAGGGCTCCCAAAGCGATGCCAGCCCTGCCAGCTGTGCCCCCACCCTGCCATTGGGTCAGTTTAAAACATCCCACTCCCTCCTCCTTCCAGGCACCCACCCACCAGGAAAGACTCCAAACAGCCAAACCCAAATAAACCGTGTTTATTCCAAATGAGACTTGACTAACGAGGCAAAGAGCTGGGGCCAGGCCTGTGGGACCCTGAGCTGTGCCCCACAGGGGACAGGGAGCTGTGACACTGAGCTGTGCCCCAGAGAGCTCAGGGAGTTGTGACACTGAGCTGTGCTCCACAGGGGACAGGGAGCTGTGACACTGAGCTGTGACAGGGAGCTGTGACACTGAGCTGTGTCCCACAGGGGACAGGAGCTGTGACACTGAGCTGTGACAGGGAGCTGTGACACTGAGCTGTGACAGGGAGCTGTGACACTGAGCTGTGTCCCACAGGGGACAGGGAGCTGTGACAGGGAGCTGTGCCCCAGAGAGCTCAGGGAGCTGTGACACTGAGCTGTGCCCTGCAGAGGACAGGGAGCTGTGACACTGAGCTGTGACACTGAGCTGTGCCCTGCAGAGGACAGGGAGCTGTGACACTGAGCTGTGCCCCACAGGGAGCTGTGACACTGAGCTGTGCTCCAGAGAGGACAGGGAGCTGTGACACTGAGCTGTGCCCCACAGGAGACAGGGAGCTGTGACACTGAGCTGTGCCCCACAAGGGACAGGGAGCTGTGACACTGAGCTGTGCCCCACAAGGGACAGGGAGCTGTGACACTGAGCTGTGACACTGAGCTGTGCCCCACAGGGAGCTGTGACACTGAGCTGTGCTCCACAGGGGACAGGGAGCTGTGACAGGGAGCTGTGACACTGAGCTGTGCCCCACAGGGGACAGGGAGCTGTGACACTGAGCTGTGCTGCTGCTGGGACAGCCCCAGGCAGCTGGGGCCACCACCGAGGCTGGCACAGCAGGACCTCTGCCCCCAGCCACGAGTCCCCGGGGTTTGTTTCCCTCCAGGCTCTTTGGGGACACAACAGCGGCCAGGGCCTGGGTCCTGGGACCCCACCAGACCCCAGAGACCCCAAAAGGCACCAACAGGGACCCATCCCTGACGGGGCACCGGCAGCTGGGGAGAACCAAACCCTCCCAAGGCAAGGCAGTGGTGTCTGCAGGGCAGAGAGGGTCTGGAGGCACTGCCCAAGGCACTACACAAACACGGAGATGATGAGAGCTTTAAAACCACCCTCAGGTATCTCTCAGCCCTTAATTTTCTCTGCTTGGCACTTCATCCTTTTCAAATTAAAACTAAAGAGCTGCAAGAAGGCACAACCCAGCACAGCAGCTCCAGCGTGCAGAGCGGAGGCTGAGGCAGAGCTGGGGCTGTCCCCAGCCTCGAGGGACAGAGCCACCACGGCAGCAGCACGGCCAGGGCCACCTCAGCTGAAGTCCCGGTCCGGCAGCAGCAGTGGAGCCACCAAGGTCCAGAGGTAGAGCAGGAGCCCGGCCCAGCTGGAGCAGATCTTCACCCACACGGCCGTCCAGGGGCTGCTCAGCGCCTGCAGCCTCTCGTCCGGCCTGAAACAGCCACAGGAGGGTGGCACCCGCTGCTGTGACACCCTGACGGTGCTCCAGAGGGACGGGTGCCCCCAGGGAACACCGGGGTGCCCCGTGGCCGCTGCCACCCCAGGGTGTGACCCCAACACTGGAGCCATCCCAGGGTGTGACCCCAACACTGGAGCCATCCCAGGGTGTGACCCCACTGCTGTGGCCACCCCGGGTGTGACCCCAATGCTGCAGCCAGCCCAGGTGTGACCCCACCACTGCAGCCACCCCAAGTGACCCCGCTTCTCTGGCCACCCCTGGGTGTGACCCCACAGCTGCTGCTACCCCAGGGTGTGACCCCAGCACTGCGGCCTCGGTCCCTGCTCCCCCTCCTCCCAAGGGATCCCGGGCTGCAGCAGAGGACGCTGGCAGGCCCAGGCACAACCCTAATAATAATTAATGCCGCTAAGGGAGCACGTCCAGCAGCCTCACACATCTCAGCAGTGCCCAGCACACGGCACCCCGCGAGGAGGGGACCTGCAGGAACAGGGACAGCCCCGGGTGCCCGCGGCAGCTCTCACCTGTACCAGTTGGTGAGGGTCATCATGATGTAGAGGGCGGCGAGGAGGAGGCAGAGGTGGAAGAAGCTGTAGTTGTAGGAGACTCCGTCCTGCTCGTTGTCGTAGGCGCGGTGCGCTCCGCCCTCCTCCGCCGCGCCCGGCCCGGCCCCGGCCCCGCTCTCCTCCGTCAGCATCAGTTTGTTCACCTGCGGGTGGTCCGAGCAGCGCAGGCTGCGGGCACAGCGGGGTCAGCACCACTGCCCCCATGGCGGGGCCGCTGTGCCCGGGGCAGTTTGGGCGGTGGAGGCTGTGGGGAAACCCTAAAAACTCTGCCTGTGGCCCTTAGCCAGCTCTGCAGCTCTCCTGGAGCCCCCTTGGGTACAGGCAGGGCAGTTTGGGGTAGGCAGGTTGTGGGGAACCCCAAAATCTCTGTCACCCTGGTCCAAAGCCTGTCGCAGACATCTTTTATAAAAAATCCTTTCCTTAGGATTTTTCCTCCTGAGAAGCTGAGAGGCTTCAGGAACAAAATGTAACCAATGGTTATCTGCTGCTGTGGAATGCAACAGGTGCATCTGGGATTGGGCTCATGTGGTTGTTTCTAATTAATGGCCAGTCACAGTCAGCTGGCTTGGACTCTCTGTCTGAGCCACAAACCTTTGTTATCATTCTTTTCTATTCTATCCTTAACTAGCCTTCTGATGAAATCCTTTCTTCTATTCTTTCAGTATAGTTTTAATATAATATATATCATAAAATAATAAATCAGCCTTCTGAAACATGGAGTCAGATCCTTGTCTCTTTCCTCATCCAAGAGCCCCTGTGAACACCATCACAAAAGCCTCTCTCCAGCTCGCTCAGGACCCCTTTGGGCACTGAAGGCTGACTGGAACCTCCAGATCAACAAAGAGAATGAAGGGCGAGGTTTTGCCCCTGGGTAGAACAGCCCCAGGCTCCAGTGTGGAATGGAGGGCACTCAGCTGGAAAAGAGCTCCAGGAAAGGCCCTGGGGGTGCTGCTGGGCTCCAGGGAACACGAGACAGCAGCGAGTCCCTGCTGCAGAGGGTGAGAGGTGTCCTGGGCTGGACAGGCAAAGCTCTGCCTGCAGGTTGAGGGGTGGCATCCAGTGATCTGCTCTGATAAGGCCACCCCATGGCAGGGGTTCTGTCCTTGGGGCCATCCCCACGACAGGCAGAGCCCTTTGGGGCTCTGGAGAAACCCTAAAACTGTGACTGTGGTCAGGCCTGTGTCCCTTGGGACAGGGATGGCTGGACAAAGAGCCTTTGGTGACAAAACCCCCAGGCCAAGGTGTGACCTCTCCTCCAGAGGCCCCTCCCATGGCTCTGGCTCGGGGCTGGGGCCGTTTGTGGGCCAGGGGGATGTGAGGGGCAGCAAGGACAAAAGCCATAAACCTGCAGCCCCTGCCAGCCTCCCCAGGGAGGCCAAGGGAGAAGCAAAGTGCAGCCCCTGCCAGGAAAGTTCCTCCTGTGGGGCCTCCAGAGGCGCTGCCCGAGCCCAGGGCACAAAGGCTGGGGTGCCTGTGGCCCTGCCAGCCCTGCCCAGCCCTTGGCCATCTGTCCTGCAGGCTGTGGCCCTGCAGCTGCACGCGCCCAGGGGACAGGGCAGTCCCCAGGGACACAAACCAAGCACTCACCTGATGAAGAGGGTGCAGAGGATGAAGATCACCAGCCCCACGATGCTCGGGGCATCCCACCAGGTTGTCAGGGGCTCGGTGGCCGTGGCTGAGCCAGTGCTGTTCCTCAGCAGCAGCGTGGGGTTACAGCGCTGGCCTGGGGGGACACAGAGGGACAGAGCCCACTGCAGTGAGTGCTCCTGCCCCAGCCATCCCTCCCCAAAGCCCAGGCAGGTCTGGCTTACTCGGCACGTTGGCCAGGGCGGCCCAGGTGATGTAGATGGTGTAGAGGGTGATGAGGGATGCCTGCAGCAGCCCCGAGTGTGGCTGAGCCTCCTGCAAACACAACAGTGGGTGCTGGGGGGGCTCCTGTACCCCAGGGTGACACAGCCTCAGCTGCTCCTGTACCCCAGGGTGACACAGCCCCAGCCCCCTTGGTGCTCCTGTACCCTGGGTGACACAGTCCCAGCTGTGGGGTGCTCCTGTACCCCGGGGTGACACAGCCCCAGCTGCTCCTGTACCCCAGGGTGACACAGCCCCAGCCCCCTTGGTGCTCCTGTACCCTGGGTGACACAGTCCCAGCTGTGGGGTGCTCCTGTACCCCGGGGTGACACAGCCCCAGCTGCTCCTGTACCCCAGGGTGACACAGCCCCAGCCCCGTTGGTGCTCCTGTATCCTGGAGTGACACAGCCCCAGGTGCTCCTGTACCCTGGGTGACACAGCCCCGGGTGCTCCTGTACCCTGGGTGACACAGCCCTGGGTGCTCCTGTACCCTGGAGTGACACAGCCCTGGGTGCTCCTGTACCCCAGGGTGACACAGCCCCGGGTGCTCCTGTACCCTGGAGTGACACAGCCCCGGGTGCTCCTGTACCCTGGAGTGACACAGCCCTGGGTGCTCCTGTACCTCGAGGTGACACAGTCCCAGCTGTGGGGTGCTCCTGTACCCTGGAGTGACACAGCCCTGAGTGCTCCTGTACCCCAGGGTGACCCAGTGCTCCCCAACAGCCTCACCTGGATCTTGGGAAGGATGGACACGACAGAGACGATGAGGCAGAGGATGAGGTTGATGCTGATGAAGGCCTTGCCCTCCGTGCAGCCCTCGGGCTTGGTGTAGTAGACGTAGAGCAGCACAATGGCCGCGATGGAGGCGGCGTAGAAGATGAAGGTGACGGTGCAGAGGGCTGGGGGAGGACACCAAAGAGGCTGGAGCAGTGTCACAGACATCTTTTATGGAAAATCCTTTCCTTAGGATTTTTCCTCCTGAGAAGCTGAGAGGCCTCAGGAACAACATGTAACCAATGGTTATCTGCTGCTGTGGAATGCAACAGGTGCATCTGGGATTGGGCTCATGTGGTTGTTTCTAATTAATGGCCAATCACAGCACAGCTGGCTGAGACAGAGAGTCCGAGCCACAAACCTTTGTTATCATTGTTTCTTTCGTTTTCTTTTCTTAGCCAGCCTTCTGATGAAATCTTTTCTTCTATTCTTTCAGTATAGTTTTAATATAACATATATCATAAAATAATAAATCAGCCTTCTGAAACATGGAGTCAGATCCTCGTCTCTTCCCTCATCCTAAGATCCCTGCGAACACGGGCACAGAGCAGAGCCCCCAGCCCGGCCCTGGGATGATCTGAGCCCCAGGGCACGGGTGCCCAGCAGACCCACCTGCATACCAGCCCTTGGCACTGCCCTGCTCCGCGTTGTGCAGCCAGCGCTGGCTCCAGGAGTGCGCCAGGTCGATGAGCAGCACCAGCTGGATGAGGATGAACAGGAAGGAGCCGACCACACCGAAGTAAAACCAGACTTGAGGGGAGGAGAAAAACCATGGAAGAAGGTTTTGAATTAAGACCTTAGAATCGACAAGACTTTTTCGAACAATGAGTTGTAACTATTGTCAGGTGTAATTTATGCCCTTTCAACTGACTAGACTTTCACAGCATTAAATTGCTTGTGTTGTAATATAGCAATGCTTAGTGCAAGCAAGAAAAGGCTTTAAGCAGGTAAAAAGCAGAAATGTTATAGTAAAGCTATGAAACGCAAGTAATAAACGACACGATTATGAAAGTTTCTTTTTAGGTGAACAGGGAGGGGGAATTGTGGGAATCCACAAAATTACAGGGTTTTGGGAAAGCTGCAAAAGACAGGCCTCAGAGACAGCAGAACTGTGATTAGAGCTAAGCAGCAGCCATGAGATAGGTCAGCAGAAAATTATTTAAACTGTAGAAAAGCAAGGACAAATAGAACAATGGTCTGTGTACTAATGCTCGTCTAGAATAACTCTCTAAGCTACAGAAAAGTTTATCTAGCAAGTTATTAGCAATGTTGAAGCTTAATAATGGAGCTCTGTGCATTGTGCTTTAAGGCTTACAAGCAGGTATTGTATTCAAAATAAGCAAGCATTGCTTTAACCAAAGGTACCTGTGCTTATAGTGGTTGGATAGAACTATTGTCAATGTGCTTTTGTTTTGTGTGATTGGTCAAAAAACTTATAAAGTGAGTTGTAACATTAAATTCTTGGTCTGCTGCCTGAGATGTGAGCTGCTGGCATCTTCCCATTGTCATAATCATGTAATGAGACTGATGCTGGAAAATAAAACAGCTCAAGGCACATTCACAGCAGCCCAGTCCCGTTTGTGATTTGTACAGAGCCCCCAGCCAGCGTCAGTGCCCAGGAGGGCACGGGCAGCTCCTCACCTGAGGTGAAGGCACCGTCGGGGATGTAGAAGGCGCCCACTGTGATCCCCACCAGTATCAGGAACTTGAAGAACCAGAAGCTGTGGGAGGAGAGAGGAGGCACAGTGTGCACATGGCAGGGACAGGGATGGGGGTCCTGCCTGTCCCCTTCCCAGGCTGTTGGATAGAAGTGGAAATAGGATGGGGGTGGAGAGGCTTGCTAGGGTTAGGAGTATGAATGTGTTTAGGACTAGTGAGAGGTCCATTACTTTCACTTGGATTTGCACCAAGATGAGTGGCTCCAAAAACCATTGGATTCCTATTATCCTTTGAAAGTAAGGAGACTGAGATTTTATACTTGTTCCAGATTGCAATGCAGGATGTTTTCCATTACCATCTGTATGGCAGATTATCTTTTGTCAAGTGGGCAGTTTGCCTTATCTCTCTCTCTGAGTAACCACACCCACTCCTCCCTCGGGAGGGGACACCTGCTGATAACAGCTATGGAATGTCCCTGCATGGCTGATAAGAACTACAGCATCCCATTGGCAGATGGGAGCCCAGAGGGAGGAGCCAAGCATTCCTACCCGGATAGAATCTGGAGATTCTGGAACACCAGCACGGCTTCTGCACTGCATTGCCCAGAGGAACAGCAGCTGCCTCTCGCCCTGGATCTGCAGAGGCAGAGACTGCACCTTTCTCCAGGATCCCTGCTCCAGCAGAACCAGCCCTGGCACTGCAGGAGGGCTGAGCCACAATTCCAATGGTTCTGCTGCCACCAGCCTGACCCACAGGGTGTCAGGCTGGGTTCTGACTCTGCCACTGTTGCTTTAGTTCACTGCATTGTTCATTTTATCTTTTTTTTATTTTCTTCCCTATTAAAGAACTGTTAATTCCTGCTCCCATATATATTTTTTTTGCCTGAGAGCCTCTTAATTTCAAATTTACAGCAATTCAGAGGGGTGGGTAGGGTTTGCATTTTCTCCATTTCAGGGGAGGCTCCTGCCTTCCTGAGCAGACACCTGTCTCTCCAAACCAAGACAATACTCAGATACAAGCGCTATCCTTTGGTGTCCTCCCGCACTCACCCGTTCTGCAGGGCGGCCCGCGGGTCCTTGCTGCTGCGCACGCACACCATGAGCACGGCAAAGAGGCAGAAGAAGGCGGCCATGGCGAAGCCCATGCGATACACGGCCTTGTGGCCCAGGAAGCTGCTGCAGTCCACCTTGGTCTGGACCCCCAGCACCGAGCCGCTGCCTTCACAGAAACCGGGGAGCTGAAACAGGGATGGGAGCGTGAGCATCACCTCAGCACATCCTGTGGGAAGTGGTGTTGTGGGAAGGTCTGGATTGGAGATCTACTGGTTGGATTAAAGATCAGCTTCTCCACTGTGAAGCAGCCTCAGCTGTGGCTGCCCCTGGACCTCTGGAAGTGTCCCAGGCCAGGTTGGACAGTGTAGCCACATTTCTCCTCACAGAGAAAAGCAAAGCACAATTCTTCCCAAAGATATTTCTGGGTTTCACATTCTCTGAACCTCAGAGAAAGGGAAAACAATTCTTATCTCACTGACTGCTCCTGTGTTGTTCACAAGCAGAATGCATTGTGGAAGATTGTTAACCTGAAGGGAATTGGTGATTGGATTCTGCTGTGAGTGTTGTGATTCACTGAGCCATTGGATCCAGGGGTGTGTGTGGGGACTGTCAGCTGACAGTCATGACATTTTGGGCAGTTGTGTGCAGAGTTGAGTGCTTGGCAGATTCAGTTTAGATGTAATATAATATAGATGTAATATAGTATAGAATAATATAGTAAAATAATTAATTAGCCTTCTGATAAGATGGAGTCCTCCTCGTCATTTCTCCCTTCATCAGGGGCAAAAATATCTATGCTAGGACAGGGCTTGGAGCAGCCTGGGACAGTGGAAGGTGTCCCTGTCCATGGCAGGGGGTGGAAGGGCTTTGAGTTCCTTTCAACCCAAACCATTCTGTGATTCCACACCCACCACGAGCCCTGGTGCCACCAAGGATGGGCCAGACCATGACTGCTCCAATGCCACTTGCCTGAGGTGACACAGATAAAGCCACCCAGCCGGTCACTGGAAAGCAGGCATGAACCAGCTCGTCCCTGCAGCCCAACTCAGCTGGCAGAGCTCTGCTCCTCCTCCTGAAGTCCCTCCTCCACAACGTGCATCAGTGGAACCCCAAGTCATCAGCTGAACCCCCCAAAAAAAAAAGTTGAACCCCAACGTGCATCCCCCAAGTCATCAGCTGAACCCCAAAAACGGGATGTAGGAAACTTTCCTGGGAGACATCTGGGAAAACTAAAAATTGCATTAAATGATCCCACTGCGTTTTCCTCTCCATGGAAAATCAGGGCTGATAATGCCTGCTCCCAGTGAGATGCTCAGAAAAAAAGAGGAACAAAAGCACATCATGACCCAAAAATTCACCTTTTTGGTTCAGCCCCAAGTCCCCACCACAAGCTGGGTCGTTTCTTCCCAGCGACCTCCAGGAGTTCTTTACCTTGTGTAACTCCTTCTCCACGCCCGGGATTATCATGATGATGGACACGAGGGTGCCGAGGAAGAGGAATAAGGTGAAGAGGAGGCGGGAGATGGTGGAGTTCTTGGCCGAGGGGCAGCAGCCACAGAGCAGGCAGGGGGCAGAGCCACAGAGACACGACACCTGCAAGGAGAGCAGTGATGAGAAGAAGAAGAGAAACTTGCCCCAAAATACGTGCCCAGTTTGATCCTTAAGGAGATCAGCCTAGGAATCCACACTGCTGCCTGGAGCTACTCACACCACAACCCACAGCACACAGGACCTCATGGAAATGGCACCAAATTCCCCAAAATGTTGCTGAAAACCAAAAGAGCTGCAGGAACAGCCAATAGAAAATGACATCCAGAGTCTGGAGATACTCCCATGGTTTTTGCTCCATGCAAGGACCTGGTCGAAGCAAGCCCTGCCCTGCAGGAGCCTCCTTTTTGTACAAAAATGAGGTTTCCAAGACAATTTCAGGCTGCCCTTTCCGTCAAATCCAGGATGGGTGATATTGATATCAGCACCATGGGGGAAGCAACTCATCCTGCCATCCTTCCCCTCTGCAAAGGCCACTTGACAGGTGGGGAAACTGAGGCACAGCATCCCCAAGAGTCCCCTGGCATCCCAAATCCAGCACAGGCAGTGCTGCCAGGTGCACCCCATTCCAGAGACTCCCATGGCTGTGCCAGAGCAGGGAAATCCTGGCTGAGGAAACCCAAACTCACTGATACCAAAACATTGGTGGGAGTTTGCTGTGCAGGGACAGTGCAGGATAAACCTTGGAACAGCTCCTCCTCTCCTGGACTTCAGCACAGCAGGCAGGGGAAGGGCTCTGCTCTCTCCTCTGTTGAGGGATGTGCACGAGTTGTGTGTTTATTATGGCCACGTGCTTCCAAATCAGGGCCTGCTCTTGGTGTTAATTAAAGATGGCTCGGTATTGACTCAAATCTACATTTCTCATTGTTGGAATCAGCATAAAAAAAGGACATGGCAAAAAAAACAAAACCAGGTGTGGAGCTGCTGTGTGTGGCTCCCTCAGCACAAGTGACCACTTTGATGCCCCCAAATCACCAAAGGTGGCTTTCAATATTTTTTAAGCATAAGCACACCATTATTTGTGAAAAATCCACTCCTTCCTGACTTATTCCTCTTATCCCATGCCAGCCCCACATCCCAGCCCCACGAACATCTGTGTTGAGTTGATGGTACCCACAGGAGCTGAGGTGGGTGTGAGACCCATGGGAACTCTCATCCTGCCCCTCCAGGAGCTGCTCAGAGGCATCACATCATGTTTTCAACTTGGAAGCATGGGAAAATGGCTTTCAATTAGAGACTGCTTCATTTCAGCCTCATTAAATGCACCACGTGCACCAGAGTGCATTAAAATGCACCAGCGTTACTGTATTTCCCTTCAAATTAAAAAAGAAATGCAGAGCAACAACAAAAATCCCTTGAAATGCAGAATTACTGCATCATCTGATGCAGCAAAGCCCCTGAGTGCTCCATCCACACCCCCAGCTCCTCCTCATTCAGTGCCAACTGAAACAAAAAGCACCAGTCCCAAAATCAGCAGATCTGGATGGAAAATCAGGAGGTTTGGTGCTGCTTAGGAAGGTGTGGATTTGGGGGTTCAGACCATCCCATCCCACCCCTGCCATGGCAGGGCCACCTCCCACTGTGCCAGGTGCTGCCAGCCCCATTGTCCAGCCTGGCCTTGGGCACTGCCAGGGCTCCAGGGGCAGCCACAGCTGCTCTGGGCACCCTGGCAGAGCCCAAACCTCTCCAACCAGGCCTTGCCAGGCTACAAACCCCTGTGGCAAATGGCACTGGGGGCACCTGGAACCACCCAGGAAATCATTCTTTCCTTTCCTTTCTCCATTTGCTGCAATGGTTTTTGGTGCTGGTTTCCATCCTGGATTGAGGAATGGGAATGCCAGAGTGGTTTGGGTGGGAAGGGATCTTCAATGCCAGCTCATTGCAGCCCAGGGCCACCTCCCACTGTGCCAGGTGCTGCCAGCCCCAATGTCCAGCCTGGCCTTGGGCACTGCCAGGGCTCCAGGGGCAGCCACAGCTGCTCTGGCAATTCCAGCCCAGCCCCTGCCCACCCTGCCAGGGAACAATTCCCAATTCCCAAGATCCCATCCAGCCCTGCCCTCTGCCACTGGCAGCCATTCCCTGCCTCCTGGCCCTCCATCCTTGGCCCCAGTCCCTCTGCAGCTCTCCTGGAGCCCCTGCAGGCCCTGCAAGGGCTCTGAGCTCTCTCTGGAGCCTTCTCCTCTCCAGGGGAGCACCCCCAGCTCTCCCAGCCTGGCTCCAGAGGGGCTCCAGCCCTGCAGCAGCTCTGTGGGCTCCTCTGGATTCTCTCCAACAATCACAAGGTTTTTGGGAGCCTGCAGCATCCCTGGATGTTTGTTTTGCAGGATGACTCTCACATAGCCAAACTCCCTGGTTGTGTTTCAGGTTTCACAGGTCTTGCAGCCGCTGAGGTAACAGGATACAGCATCTCCATCCCACTGCTCTGCTCTGTCACACGGGAATCCTGTGGATTCCTTTCAGGATCACTCCCTCAAAGCTCCTTTGCAGTGAAGCTGAGGAACCCTTTGTGCCCCACACTGACCCCTCCAGCTGCCCGGGCACTCCTGATTCCAGTCTTTTTCTTTTAAAAACAATGGTTAGCAGCAATGAACACACTCCCAGCAGTGCTGGGCACTCCGATTCTTCTTCCAAAGATTTTTAAAGCTGCCCCAAAATGTGAACACGGTGAAGGGACAAAGAGCAGGATGGAAAAAGCCAGCGAGGGAAGTGGCTGCAGCAGCAGGAGAGCGGGGGTTAATGAGGAAGTGTTGGTTTTCAGCTGCTGGTGGATGATTAAACTCTCCGGTTTCACCGTGACTTCCTCCTTGAGTGCAGCTCACCTCAGTGGGGCTGGCATGTCAGGGCTGCTGTCATCCCTCCTGCCCAGGGCAGGACAGCATGGAGAGAGCATGGGGACAAGGGACGTGACACATGGGCCCCAAATACACCCATACAGCAACAGCACCACAAATACACCCACACAGCAACAGCACCACAAAAACTGCACCCCAAATACACCCACACAGCAACAGCACCACAAATACACCCATACAGCAACAGCACCACAAATACACCCATACAGCAACAGCACCCCAAAAACTGCGCCCCAAATACACCCATACAGAAACAGCACCACAAATACACCCATACAGCAACAGCACCCCAAAAACTGCGCCCCAAATACACCCATACAGAAACAGCACCCCAAAAACTGAGCCCCAAATACACCCACACAGCAACAGCACCCCAAAAACTGCACCCCAAATACACCCACACAGCAACAGCGCCCCAAAAACTGCACCCCAAATACACCCACACAGCAACAGCGCCCCAAATACACCCATACAGCAACAGCACCCCAAAAACTGCACCCAAATACACCCACACAGCAACAGCACCACAAAAACTGCGCCCCAAATACACCCATACAGCAACAGCACCCCAAAAACTGCACCCCAAATACACCCACACAGCAACAGCACCACAAATACACCCAGACAGCAACAGCACCTACAAACAGCACCCCAAATACACCCAGACAGCAACAGCACCCCAAAAACTGCACCCCAAATACACCCATACAGAAACAGCACCACAAAAACTGCACCCCAAATACACCCATACAGAAACAGCACCACAAATACACCCAGACAGCAACAGCACCCCAAAAACTGTGCCCCCAAATACACCCATACAGCAACAGCACCCAGCAACAGCACCCCAAAAACAGCACCCCAACAATTTCACCCCAACAGCACCCAAACTCTACCAGCCCAACTACACCAACACCAGCCCAACACAACTGATCAAACTACACCAATCCAACACCACCATCCCAAAAATATCATCCAGCAACATCACCCTAAACCCACCAGCCCAACAACACCACCTCAACACCAATCCAAACCACCCACCTAACATCACACTAATAACACCAACCTACACCACCAGCACAATTACATCATCCAACTCCACCACCACAACAGCCCAACCACACCAACATCAGATCAACTACAGCAACCCAACTACACCTGCCCAACACCGCCCCAACCACAGCCCAACTACACCAACACCAGCCCAACACAACTGACCAAACAACAACCAACAACAGCAACCCAAAAACACCACCCAACATCAGCCCAACAACACTGACCCACACTACCAGCCCCACTACACCACCCCAGTGACATCCTCCCAACAACAGCCCGACTACACCAGCCCAACATCAGCCCAACAACTCCAGCCCAACACCAACCCAGCTACACCACCCCAGCAATACCAACTCCAACATACCCACCCAATATCACCCCAAACCACCCAGCCACACCACCAACCCAACTACAGCACCCCAACAACAGCCCAACACATCCCACAAACTCCACCAGCCCAACATCAACCCAAAAACACCCACCCAACACCACCCCAACACCACCACCCCAACAACAGCAGCCCAACTACACCAACCAACCTACACCAGCCCAACAACATCACCCCCAACAACTGCAACTCAAAAACACCCACCCAACATCACCCCAACAATGCTGACCCACACCACCAACCACACTACACCACCCCAGTTACATCATTGCAACAACAGCCCAACTCCAACCCAACACCAACCCAGCTACACCAACTCAAACACACCCACCCAACGTCACCCCAAACCACCCAGCCACACCACCAACCCAACTACACCACCCCAACAACAGCCCAACTACACCAACACCAGCCCAACAAAAACAAACTCCACCAACCCAACATCAACCCAAAAACCCCCAGCCAACATCAGCCCAACTCTATCACCCCACACCCTCACCCCAACACCACCAACCCAAGAACACCAGCCCCACTATGTCACCCCAGTACCAACCCAAAAACACCCACCCAACAACACCCCTACACCACCAAGCCAACTACACCACCCCAGTTACATCACCCCCAACAACAGCAGCCCAAGCACACCAACCAAACTACACCAGCCCAACATCACCCCAACAACTGCAACCCAAAAACACCCAGCCAACATCACCCCAACAGCACTGACCCACAGCACCACCCCAACAACACCAACCCAACTACACCATCCCAATTACACCACCCCATCACAACCCAACTACACCACCCCAATATCACCCCAACTACACCATCCCAGTTACACCACCCCTGCATCACCCCAGTTACATCCCCCAGCTACACCACCCCACCACGACCCAACTACACCACCCCAGTTACACCACCCCAATAACATCACCCCAACTATACCACCCACTACAACCCAAGTACACCACCCTAATTACACTACAGCCCAGCTACACCATCCCAGTTACACCATCCCAGTTACACCATCCCCACTACAACCCAACTACACCATCCCAGTTACACCATCCCCACCACAACCCAACTACACCACCCCAGGTACACCATCCCATCTACACCACCCCACCTCCAGCTGCCTTCACCCCAGCAGTCCCAGGTACACCCAGAGTGAGTCAACCCAAAGCGATGCTGAGCAGCCAGTGTTTGTCTGCTGCCAAATTAACAAGCAGCAGGTTAATCAGCGCCATCCCACCCCATCCCCAGGGTAATCAGCGCCATCCCACCCCATCCCCTGGGTAATCAGCACCATCCCACCCATCCCCACAGCCTGGGGAGCTGGTGGCCTTCCTGCCTGGCAGGTGGCCTTGGATTGGTGCCACCAGGTTGAGTGTCCCCAGGTGTCCCACTCTGGCTGTCCTCCAGGCTTTGCTCTGGCTGGAGCAGCCTTCTGCTGGTAACCCCAAGCCTGTCACCCAGAAAAGCAGCTCAGAATGACCACCCTGCTCATGGCAGCCATGGGCAAAGCCTGGAGGACCACAGGAAGCAGGGACAGAGAAATTCTCCTTTTGTGATTCAAGGTTTCACTCAGGAGCAGCTTGTATGGGAAAGCACTGAAGGAAGGCTTGGCAATCTCGTGGTGCTGTGACTCAAGGGATGCAGGCAGAGCAGAAGGAGTTAGTCAGGATGTTCTTGTTAAAAATAACAAAAAAAAAAAAAAAAAGACTAAGGGGGTTGTTCAGTTTGGTTTGGGTTTTTTTCAGTGTTTTGGCTCTTCAGACCGGTGCTAGAACAGCCCCACCAACCAGGCCCACTGGAAGGAACAACAGAATTAAGCAAAAGCTTCTTAAAAGTAATTATTTTTAATAATTACACAAACTAGGGGGAATGTTTCATTCAGTTTGGGGTTTTTTTCAGTGTTGTTCTTCAGCTCAAACCTGTACAAAACCAGCCCCTGCATCAACGACTTCCACAGGAAGGAACAGGAAAATTAAACCTATACAATGACTCTACTGTTACCACAGTCTGAGCCACAACAGTTTTTGGGGGGGAAATAAATCCAGAATTCATACAGGAACCTCCACAGGCCTGCACTGGGGTAACTCCCTGCTTCCCCAATTCTCCATAAGGAGAAGCACAGGAATGTGTTACAGAGGGGGGGCCTTGCAGACCACCCCACCCCTCATTTCCAAACATCCTGTTCGTTAAACCTCCAGCACTCAGAGGGCAAGTTACAAAACAGGTCCCATTCCCAGGTTTCCAGGCCAGCAGCTCCCAGGCTGTTCCACAGCCCT
Source organism: Agelaius tricolor (assembly GCF_023055355.1). NCBI lineage: Eukaryota > Metazoa > Chordata > Aves > Passeriformes > Icteridae > Agelaius > Agelaius tricolor. The sequence goes on along the minus strand of NW_027269296.1, from coordinate 6,555,586 downwards.
GCCCTGGCTCTGTGCCCACAGGTGAGTCAGTGCCAGGGCAGGAAGTGCTGCTGTGGGCAGGTGCCTGCGTCACCCCAAGCACACACTCCACGTCACAGGGCACAGCACCCCGAACACTCACCAGAGCCTGCCCTGGGCCATGGCACCCCAAATCACACAGCCTGTGCCTGTCCTGGGCCATGGCACCCCAAATCACACACCCTGAGCCTGCCCTGGGCCATGGCACCCCAAATCACACACTGTGCTCCTGTCCTGGGCCATGGCACCCCAAATCACACACCCTGAGCCTGCCCTGGGCCATGGCACCCCAAATCACACACTGTGATCCTGTCCTGGGCCATGGCACCCCAAATCACACACTGTGCTCCTGTCCTGGGCCATGGCACCCCAAATCACACACTGTGCTCCTGCCCTGGGCCATGGCACCCCAAATCACACACTGTGCTCCTGCCCTGGGCCATGGCACCCCAAATCACACAGCCTGTGCCTGCCCTGGGCCATGGCACCCCAAATCACCTGCCCTGGGCCATGGCACCCCGAATCACACACTGTGCTCCTGCCCTGGGCCATGGCACCCTGAATCACACACCCTGAGCCTGTCCTGGGCCATGGCACCCCACACACAGCCCCCTGCACCCCTGTCCCAGCTCCTTCTCTTCCTCCATCCCCACTTTGGGGCTCAGCAGAGGAGCCAGGCAGGATCCCCAGGCTCTCATTGCATGGTGGGGCCAGGACACCCCCACTCCTCCAGGGCCAGCAGGACATGGCTGCTCTGGCTTCCCACCTCCCCCAGGTGCCCTGGGGTGCACCACCCACCCCATTCCCACCCCATTCCCCTCACCGTGGGCGCCAGAGCTTTCTGGAGTGAGTTCTCTGTGTCTCCCACGGATACCCCGGCTGCAGTGGGACCCCCTGCCCTGAGAATCCCCCACACCTCCCCAGGCACCGAGGGATGCACCCCCTAAACCCCCCCACATCCAGGGGTGTAACCCCGGGTGTGCCCCACATCCACCTGGTACACAGGGGAGCATCCCCCGGGGGTCCCCTGCATCCCCCCGGTTACACAGGGCAGGGAGCATCCCCCGGGGGTCCCCCCATACCCAGGGGTGGCTCCTGCCGGGGATCCCCCATATCCCCTGAGTACACAGGGGTGCATCCCCCATGGGTACCCTGCATCACCCTCCCGGCATCCCTTGGACCCCTCCACTCCCGGGTGTGGCGGGGCACATCCCCGGGGTGTCCCTCAGCCCTCGGGGTGTCCCTCAGCCCCTCGGGGTGTCCCTCAGCCCCCGGGGTGTCCCTGGACGCTCCTCGCCCGCCCTGGGCCGCGCCCGCCGCTGCGGCACCGCCAGTGCTCAGCGCTCCCCCCGCTCCGGGCGGGCACTCACGCAGCTGAGCAGGGAGCAGACCCCGAGACAGGCCCCCATGGTGGTGGTGCTGCCGCCGCTCCCGGTCCCGCTCCCGGTCCCCTCCGCCGCCGCCGCCGCGCTGGCTCCGCCCGGACCGGGAGCTCGGGGCGGCCGCGCCCGCTGCGCCTCCCCCGGGGCGGCCCCTACGGCAGCGGAGGGAGAGCGGGGGGGTTCGGGCCCTCTCCCGCCCGCAGGGGAGCCCCTCCATGGCTGCTGCATCCTCACCCCACCCTCCGCTCCACAGCCCCTCTCGCCCTTTCATCGTCCTCCATAGCCCCTCCGTCCCCGGGTACCGCCGAGGGGACCCCACCCGCACCATGGGGACATGGCCAGGGCTGGGGGGATGGCCAGGAGACCTGTCTGGGCTGGAAACAGCCCGCGGGAAGGGGTCATGGAATTCCAGAAGGGTTTGGGTAGGAAGGGACCATAAATCCCATCCAGTGCCACCCCTGCCATGGCAGGGACTCCTCCCACTGTGCCAGGTGCTGCCAGCCCCAATGTCCAGCCTGGCCTTGGGCACTGCCAGGGCTCCAGGGGCAGCCCCAGCTGCTCTGGCAATTCCAGCCCAGCCCCTGCCCACCCTGCCAGGGAACAATTCCCAATTGCCAAGATCCCATCCAGCCCTGCCCTCTGCCACTGGCAGCCATTCCCTGCCTCCTGGCCCTCCATCCTTGGCCCCAGTCCCTCTGCAGCTCTCCTGGAGCCCCTTCAGGCACTGGGAGGCTGACTGGAGCCTCAGGAAGTTCAACAAGGTGAAAGGACAAAGTGACAAAATTTTGGCCCTGGGGAAAACAATCCCAGACTCCAATATGTGGTGGTGGGCACTCAGCTGGAAAAGAGCTCCAGGAAAGGCCCTGGGGGCAGCACAGGGCAGCAGCCAGTCCCTGCTGCAGAAGGTCAGAAGTGTCCTGGGCTGGTCAGGCCGAGGGAGGGGATCCTGTGGGCAGCACTGGTGAGGCCACCCCAGAGTGCTGTGTCCAGTTCTGGGCTCTCCAGAACAAGAGAGATGTGGGTGAGCAGGAGAGACTCCAGCAAAGGGCCATGAAGGTAATTAAGGGTCAGGAGTATCCCATGGAAAGGGTCTGGAGTATCTCATGTGTGAGGAAATGCTGGGAAGCTGGGGCTGATGGGTCTGGAGAGGGTTTTGGGGGATCTCACCAATGTATAGAAACACCCACTGCTCTACCCAGCCACGGGAGGAGTTTGTCAGGTTGGCTGAGCTTGGCTTCCCCTGATCTGTCATCCTTAATGCCTGGAAATGCTTCCCAGGATTAGCTCCACCACCTTCCTAGGGACTGAGGAGAGGTTGATGTATCCACAGCTCCCTGGCTCCTCCCTGCCCTTCTGGAAGCGACATTTGGTTTCCTGCAGCCTTCCAGACTCTTCTTTCCATCCCCAGGAGCAGTGAAAGGTTGTTGAGAGCAGCTCACAATGCCACCAGTCCCTCCCTCACCCCTCAGGGTGTCCCAGCAGGACTGAAATGGTTTCAGTTTGCTGCAGCATGCCCTGGTCTGAACCCTCTCCCATGGAGGATCTGTCTGCCCTGGTGCAGCCTTTCCAGTGGGATCTCTGGGTTCTCTGGAACCTGAGGATGAGGCTGGCAAGGGGCAAAGGCAGAATTCCTTTTCTCTGCCTCAGCCATTCCTCACTATGGGATCCACAGAGAATGCCCTGATGAAGGCAGGAATGATGAATCAGACTCCATCTTCTCAGAAGGCTAATTTATTACTTTATAATACTATAACTTATAATTTTAATTTATATTATTTAATATTTAATTTATATTATTTAATATTTATATTATACTATTTAACTTAATTTATATTTTAATTTTTAATTTATTATTTATATTTATTATTTTATAATACGATATTATATTAAAGAATACTAAACTGTATTAAAGAATACAGAAGGGATACTTACAGAAGGCTGAAAAGATAACAATGAAAAACTCGTGACTCTTTCCAGAGTCCTGACACACCTTGGCCCTGATTGGCCAAAGAGTGAAAACAACTCCCAGCAGAATCCAATGGAACAATCACCTGTGGGTAAACAATCTCCAAACACATTCCACATGAGCAAACACAGGAGAAGCAAATGAGAGAAGAATTGTTTTCCTTTTCTCTGAGGCTTCTCAGCTTCCCAGGACAAACCCTGGGTGAAGGGATTTTTCCAGAGAATGTGAATGCCACACCCCAGCTCACAGAGCAATGGATCTGTGTTTTACCTCATCTTGGCTTTTCCTCCTGCAGGAGCCCTTCTTGCTGGATTTGACAGCACAGATTCCAGCTCCAGCATTCCCACCACCCCAGCAGCCTGGACCCAGTCCCCTGCAGGGCCAGACCCGGGGCAGGGGGCTCAGGGTGGCACTGAGCAGGTTTTTCCTGCTCTTCCTGCCCAGCCAGAGCCTGGCTGCCCTCCCGGGGCAGTGAGTGCTCTGCCGTGCATAATTCAGGGCTGGGATAAACCGGGAGGTGCCAGCCCACATCCAGAGCCTAAATTTAGACAGAGGAGAAAGTCCATGAGTGTGTGACAGCAGCAGACTCGGGGGCACAGGGCTGGGGCCACATGTCCCCTCTGTCCTTGAGGAAGAGGAGGGTGTCATACTTCTTGCTCCAGAGGTAAAACTCCGGGGTTTGGCCCCTGATCAGCAGTTAGCACAAACCAATGAAGGATTATCTGAGCCTCTGTGGGCTCCCAGAATCTGCTGGCAGGACACAGCCCTGCAACAGGAGAGGTCAGCACCCGAAAACTGCGCTCTGATCTCAGCTGCTCTCAGGTTTCTCCTTTCCGGAGGCGCTGGGCGGGCACATCCTGCCCCGGGCACGGGTCTGGCAGCGCCCCGGGACACACGGGGCTGGCTCTGACACAGCCCCGGCACGGCTCAGGGGGTCTGGCAGCTCCTTCTCCTCCTGGCCGGGTGTCAGAGCCCGGTGACATCCGCAGCGGGAATGTCCTTCAGGCCCTGTCCCCTCGGGAGGACACGGGGGCCGGGCAGGTGTTTGTCCCCTCGCTCCTGCTGTCCTTGCAGGCACATGAGCCGGCTGGCACGCCAGGAGCAGGAATCCTTCCATGCACCCTGGAGGGACCGGTCCCGCCCCCGCCACTGTCCCCTGGTCCCTCTGATGGTGCCACCAGATGGCAGTGCCGGAGTGAGGCTCTGCCGGACACCGGGCACGGCCACCGGCAGGGAGAGGGGCCCAGCGGTGTCCCCCGCCAGAGGCCACCCTGCTGCCACCAGCGCCAGCGTCAGCCCCTGCGACCGTGCTCACAGAGGGCTCGGAGGGAAGAGACAAGGATCTGACTCCATGTTTCAGAAGGCTGATTTATTATTTTATGATATATATTATATTAAAACTATACTAAAAGAATAGAAGAAAGGATTTCATCAGAAGGCTGGCTAAGAATAGAATACAAAGGAATGATAACAAAGGCTCTGTCTCGGACTCTCTGTCCGAGCCAGCTGACTGTGATTGGCCATTAATTAGAAACAACCACATGAGCCCAATCCCAGATGCCCCTGTTGCATTCCACAGCAGCAGATAACCATTGGTTACATTTTGTTCCTGAGGCCTCTCAGCTTCTCAGGAGGAAAAATCCTAAGGAAAGGATTTTTCATAAAAGATGTGTGCAACAAACCCCCAGTTCCCCCGTGTCCATGTCCCCATGTCCATGTCCCTTTCCTGGGATGAGATCCGGGCAATGAGGGCCACCCCAGGCCGGGCAGGAGCAGCGCTGTGCCAGCCGTGTGACAGCAGTGTCACAGGTGACAGCGCCGTGACGGGCCCAGTCTCACCTCACCCCGCACACAGGGAAATGTGGGATGGCACCAGAGCTCAGGGGCAGTGTTGGGGAAGATGAAACAGGAAAGCCTTACAAATATGATTGTCCGGCAAAAGATTTTGAGAATATGGAAACTCTAAGTGAGATTGAAATGAAAGCAAGCTTTGAGATCCCTCAGTTCCTGAACAACTGGAAAACAATGGCATGGCCAGCTGAAGGTGATCCCCTTTTGATCAAACAATCCCCTCTGCTTGCAGACAGGCCCAAGGCTCAGAGCAGACCCTGCCAGCTTGGCAGAAGGGGCCCAAAGAGGAGTTTGTAGGGTTTAAAATGTAACCCAGTGTGGTAATGGAATGATTCTCATAGGCTGTATGGAAATGCTGTAGGATTTGTATCTTGTATGAGATTGGTTAGTGAGAATCAGAATATTCAGCACAGAAGAAAATTTATAATATTGTAGCAGGAACCTTGCTCTCTTGCCCCTTTTACTCTCTTATGCTTTTGCTCTCTTCCCCTCTCACCCTCTCTCCCCCTCTCTTCTCTCAGGCCTGCTCTGAGCTGTGGCTGGCAGCTCCCAGCAGGGCCCTGCACCCAGGCCCTTTGCAATAAACCCCAAGTTCCAGCCCTGGCTGCAGAGATCTCTGCTCTCTGTCCATCCCCACCATCCTACCCCCCAATGCTCCTACAGGACAGGGGGCTGCCTGCAGCCAGGCCAGCTGGGAGCATCCCTGTACCCAAGAAAACTCTTTTTTTTTCCCCCTTTGCTTCTTCTCCTGCATCCCTCAGCATCCCCCAGGCATCTTTCCCCTGGTGTGATTCATGAGGGCTCCCAAAACCTCAGGTATGGTTCATGAGGGCTCAGGGCCCCATTCCTGCCCCCGTGGGGGTTGTAGGGCTGGGGGAGCAGGACCTGGAGCAGCCTGCCAGGGATGCCTGGGAGAACAAACCCTCTCATGTGACTGTATCTGGGACAATACCAGCTTAGCTGTGGGTGCAGCCAGCAGGAATCCTGCTGCTCCCAAGCCCTGCTAGTCGTGGATAACCTACATTAGAGCAATTAATAATAATTAATCATTGGGACTGCATTTGGAAAAGCAGCTAAACCCAGCAGTGCTCTCCAAAGCATTGGGCCAGACAGGGAAATGCAGCCGTGGCACCAGGGACAATTTTGGGGTGATGGGTTTGGGGTTGACAAACCCCTTCTCTGTGGGGCCTTTGGCATCCTGGGTGCTCTGGGGTGGGATTTAGGGCACACAGGACCCTTCCCCTCAGCCCCCAGCTGCAATCAGGCCCATCCCAGCCTTGGGGATTGGGGTCCCTTCCCCAGCCTGTGCTGCAAGGAGGGGCAGGAACGGAGCCTCCAGGGCCTTTGCTCAGCTCTGCTGCCTCCCCCGGGTCTGAAGCCCCCAGGTGAGAATGGGGACAGGCACAAGGCCAGGCTGGGATGGGCAGGGTGGGTGCAGAAGGGCTGAGATGGAAACAGCCCCTTTCCTTTCCCTGCTGAGGACGCCTCTGAGGCAGGCGGGGAATTGGTTTCCCACTAAGCTGCTCTGTGATAAACAGAGACACACACGGGAGCAATGGGCAACTGCTGGGCCTTTAATTACAGCCAGCCAGGGTGTTCAGGGTCACAGGAGCTGGGATTCACACCAGGGGAAATGAGGGGATGATTTTCAGGAGGAACACTGCAGGAATCTGCAGAGCCTTCTGTGCCTGAGCTCCTTTGTTTTCCATTTCACCCACCAGGACCCTCCTGTCTTCCCAGCCCAGAACATCTCACATCCCAGAGTCGTGGATAACAGAATATCCTGAGCTGGAAATCCACCAGGATCATCAATCCCAGCTCCTGTCCCTGCCCAGACCCCCAGCAATCCCAGCCTGGGGCAGTGTCCAAAGGCTCCTGGAGCTCTGGCAGCCTCGGGGCCGTGCCCATCCCTGGGGCACCAGCCCTGCAGAGCTGCCCAGCACAGGAGCCCCATGGAGCCCCAGAAATCCCTCTGAGCCCTCTGACAGCCTTCCCACCCCCTGGCATTGCTCCTGGCAAACTCACTGAGCAACTGGGACCCCCTTCAAGGACCTTTTGCAGTTTGAGATGTCTCAAAGGCCACAGGGATGACACAGAGGCTGAGGGGCTGTCACCAAACCTGTCCCTTGTCATGTCCTGGGGTCTTCTCCCCACAGCCCCTCCTGTCCAGGGGGATGAAGGGCTGGAAATGCTCTCCTTGAATCCTGTCACTCTGTTTTTTTAAAATTTTCTAAGCCTTCTGATGTTTACATTCTTATAACAAACTTTCTCACACCCTTTATGTAAATAACTTATTGTTTTGCATTCTTTTATGAAAGAGGAGACATTTGATGGGCTGTTGGTTTGTACAATGTCGTTGCAGAGGTGGCACTGTCACCCTCCAATCCACTGTCACTTTTGGAAATCTGTAAATGTTGGTGTCAGAAATTAAAAAGTCGTTTTTACCTTGAAAAGAGCAGCATGTCTGCATCGTGTTATTTGTGTCCTACAGTGACAGGATCCTGGTTTGTCCTGGGCTCCCAGACACGGGCACAGGCTGGGAGAGCTGCGCTGCCTCCCCGCTGAGCTCGGACAGATGCTGTTTGTCTTTGTGCTGGCGGTGCCCAGACGCCTGCCTGGTGATGGATGGCAGTGTCACAGCAGAGATTCTGTGCTGCCACAACCACCGCGTCTCTCATGGGCTGGAAAATCTGGGGGGTTACTCCACCATGAGCTGCATTTCTTCCCCAAGGATCTGAGTCACAGAGGCAGTGAGGCAGTGAGGCAGGCAGGGAGCCTGCAGGAGGAAGCAGCAGGGGGAGACCTTGCTCTGATGTCCTTCACCCACCTGGCAGGAGGAGCTGCCCCTTCCCTTCCCTTCCCTTCCCTTCCCTTCCCTTCCCTTCCCTTCCCTTCCCTTCCCTTCCCTTCCCCTTCCCTTCCCTTCCCTTCCCTTCCCTTCCCTTCCCTTCCCCTTCCCTTCCTTTCCCTTCCCTTCCCTTCCCATCCCTTCCCATCCCTTCCCTTCCGTCTGTTCCTGCTTGGATCCTCAAGACTGGAGGCCCTTAATTTTCTTTCCTGGTGTCCAAAGCCACCCAACATCCCCCAAAGTCACCCAAAGCCACCCAATGTCACCCAACACCACCCAATGGTCACCCAAAGCCATCCAACATCACCCAAAGCCACCCAAAGCCACCCCATGTCACCCAAAGCCACCCAATGTCACCCAAAGCCATCCAAAGCCACCCAAAGTCACCCAAAGCCACCCAATGTCACCCAACATCACCCAAAGCCACCCAATGGTCACCCAAAGCCACCCAATGTCACCCAACATCCCCCAAAGCCACCCAATGGTCACCCAAAGCCACCCAACATCACCCAAAGCCATCCAACATCACCCAAAGCCACCCAAAGTCACCCAAAGTCACCCAAAGCCACCCAATGTCACCCAACATCACCCAAAGCCACCCAATGGTCACCCAAAGCCACCCAATGTCACCCAACATCACCCAAAGCCACCCAATGTCACCCAACATCACCCAATGTCACCCAAAGCCATCCAATGGTCACCCAAAGCCATCCAACATCACCCAAAGCCACCCAAAGTCACCAGAGCCACCCAAACCACCCAAAGTCACCAGCATTCCCCTCAGAAGCCTCCCTGAGTCCCTCCACGCATTCCCCACGTCCCCTGGCTGACAGGACATCTCCATTGGGCACACAGGAGCCAGGGCAGTGCTGTGGGGATGGAAATTCAGGAGAGCTGCCCAAGGCACGTGTGGGTTTTGAGCCTCTTCATCTGCAGCCGTAACGATTCTCCCTCTTGGAGAAGGGTTAATGAGCCATGGAGATCCAATTAGACTTCTCTGCTCGACCTTTCACCTCCTTCTTGCCAGTTAAAACCAAAAAGAGAAAGGAAAAAAAAAAAAAGAAAACCCCACAAGTGGCAGCGTGGAGACAATGCAGACAATGAGATCAGTGTCTGCTTAATGAGTTCATGGATCCAGCAGAAATTGGCCAGACAGGGAAATGCAGCCATGGCACCAGGGACAATTTTGGGGTGATGGGTTTGGGGTTGACAAACCCCTGGTCTGTGGGGCTGCCCTGCCTTTGGCATCCTGGGGGCTCTGGGGTGGGATTTAGGGCACACAGGACCCTTCCCCTCAGCCCCCAGCTGCAATCAGGCCCATCCCAGCCTTGGAGATTGGGGGGTCCCCTCCCCACTGTTGGGGAAGATGGAACAGGAAAGCCTTAGAGATATGATTGTCTGGCAAAAGGTTTTGAGAATATGGAAACTCTAAGGGAGATTGAAATGAAAGCAAGCTCTGAGATCCCTCAGTTCCTGAACAACTGGAAAACAATGGCATGGCCAGCTGAAGGTGATCCCCTTTGGATCAAACAATCCCCTCTGCTTGCAGACAGGCCCAAGGGTCAGAGCAGACCCTGCCAGCTTGGCAGAAGGGGCCCAAAGAGGAGTTTGTAGGGTTTAAAATGTAACCCAGTGTGGTAATGGAATGATTCTTATAGGCTGTATGGAAATGCTGTAGGATTTGTATCTTGGACTAGATTGGTTAGTGAGAATCAGAATATTCAGCACAGAAGATGATTTATGGTATTGTAACAGGAACCTCGTGCTCTTGCCCTTCTTTCCCCTCTTAGCTCTTGCCTTTTACCCCATTTATTCTCATACCCCTTTACTCTCTTACCCTTTTACTCTCTCATCCTCTCTCCCCCTCTCTTCTCTCAGGCCTGCTCTGAGCTGTGGCTGGCAGCTCCCAGCAGGGCCCTGCACCCAGGCCCTTTGCAATAAACCCCAAGTTCCAGCCCTGGCTGCAGAGATCTCTGCTCTCACCCCACCCTGTGTTTGACAGAGCTGCAGGAGCCGAGCTGAGCCCAGCCCCAGCCCTGGGCCTGCCCTGCATGGATTTGGGGTTTGCTGCCTGCGCCCCGCGGGCTCCCAGGGCTGTTCTTTGTTACCCACAGCAGCCAGCCGTGTTTCCCACCGTGTTTTTCCAGGATCAGGGATCCTAACCAGCTCCAGATGCTCCAGAGGGGCGGGAGCACCGAGCTGGGAGCAGAACCCAGGGCGGGGAGAAGGGCCCGGCGCCCGGCGGGAGCCCCAGCAGCCACCTGGGGCACCCAGGGGTGACAGAGTGACAGATGCCACCGGCGCGGGGCTGGCGCTGTGCCCCCGGTGCCGGCAGAGCCCCCCCGGCTCCGCCGAGCCCCACGTGGCCGTGCCGAGCAGATTTTGCTTGGCTGCCTGGGCTATATTTAGCCGCCTGTAAAAGGGGTTAGCGAGCAGCGCTGGAGCCAGTGGCACAGCTAAGAATGTCAACGTAAGAGCAGCCAGGGATAAAAAAAGCCCAGGCCGGGCGCTGGGAGCTTTGCACAAATCCCCGCGGCTGCGGAGCTGGAGGCGGGCAGGGCTCATCTCCGGCACCGCCGTGGCCACTCCCTGTCCCCCCACCTGGAGGCTCCTGGCAGTTTTTGAGCCGGTTTGCAGCATCCCTGAGCTCAGCCGGGCACTCAGCGCTCAGAGTGGGGTGGGTTTGGTGAAACCCCCGAGTTCTGTCCCCTCTGTGCGCAGGCAGGAGGCGCAAGGTGCTCCCCGAGCTGGGCGGTGTTCGTGAGGCTCCACATCCCCATGCAGGCATCTGCGAGTTACTGGAGCATGAAGAATGGATTTGAGCGCTCCTGCTTTTGCCCATGAACACGTTTTTTTGGGGATGCTGCCTTTCTGCTCGGTTAGCTCCAGCACACCTTTCCTCCAGACGCTCCCCTCACTGCCCTGATGTGGCCCCTTAAAGCAAGAACGGGGCAAATCCCACCACATCCCAGCTCTTCCAACCCCATCCCTGCTCTTCCAGCCACATCCCTGCTCTTCCAACCACATCCCAGTTCTCCCCAGCCATCCCAGCTCCTCCGAACCCCATCCCAGCTCTTCCTTCCACATCCCAGCTCTTCCCATCCCAACCCTTCCTACCCCATCCCAACCCCATCCCAGCTCTTCCTTCCACATCCCAGCTCCTCCCAACCCCATCCCAGCTCTTCCCGAGCCATCCCAGCTCTACCCCATCCCAACTCTTCCCATCCCAGCTCTTCCTGCCACATCCCAACCCTCTCCCAACTCCTCCCAGCCCCATCCCGGCTCTTCCCACCCTATCCAAGTTCTTCCACCCCATTCCAGCTCTTCCCATTCCAGCTCTTCCCACCCCATCCCAGACCCATTCCAGCTCCTCCCAGCCCCATCCCAGCTCTTCCTGCCCCTCCTGTGCTGCTCTGAGCTGTCCTGACCTTGCCTGGGCTCACTCCTGCCTGTGCAGCCCAGGCTGTGCCCAGAACTGTGGGACTCCAGCCAATCCCAGAGCCAATGCACAGGCAAGGTGGTTTCCTGAGCTAATTCCCAGAAATAATTTGTGTGTTCTGCTGGTCCACTGGGGCAGGGGATGAATATTTTGGTGGCTGAGCCCCGAGAGAGGCACTTTGAGTCATTCATGCCCCTTTTTCCCCCGGCTCCTGTGATGAGCTGGCAGCAGGATGAGCCTGGGGCTGGGATTGGGTCTGGCTGCGGGATCCACCTCACCTTTGGGTCAGGAGGGAGCTTCTGCTGCTGCAAAAACAGCAACAAATCATTCTTTTGGTTGAAATTTTCCATTCTGCCGGGGACAGCGAGGCTGCAGATGAGCTGCAAAGACCTGTGCAACTCACTGCAGATATTCCAGCTGCCCTGCCAGCCTGAACTAGGGAATAAAATCAGGAAAAGCAGCTCATGTGCTGTCCCCCAGCGGGGCAGGATGCTCTGGGCAGGGCACACGCTGAGGGGGAGGATCTCCAGAAGGTCCCTGATGTCCTGGGGGCAGATGGAGCTGCAGAATCCCTGTGCCCTGTGAAGGACAGGGCGGAGCAGCACACTGGGATGCAGATGGCAGAGTCCTGGAGCACGGAGGGTGCCTGGGAAGGGCACTGCTGCAGCTCTGACATGGCCAGACTCTGCTCAGTGTGGCGCCCCAGCCTGCCTGGTGACAAATCTTCTCCCTGGGAGCTCTTTGCTGGCATTTTCCCTCTGCTTTGAAATCCTGCAGGCAAGGAAATGCTCTGGCCGCCTTTGCCCCCCAGATCTCACAGGCAAGAAGGTTTTCCCCGAGGGCCGAGGGCGTTTCCTGCGGGTCCATCCCTCAGGAGCCACCTCCATCCCTCCAGGGTGGCCTCGAGGCCGTGTCCTGCTGGACCTCATGGAAAGTCCCAGCCCCCAGCCAGGAACAACTTGCAGGTCCCCAAACCCTGTGACCCATGTCCCAAAATAGCCCCTGAAGGGAGGCACTGACGCAGCCCCTGGGCTCAGGAGTGACCTTCCCTGCACGTCACCTTGTCCCCAGCAGGCGAGCAGGGGCTCAGCTGTCACACACATCTTTTATGGAAAATCCTTTCCTTAGGATTTTTCCTCCTGAGAAGCTCAGAGGCCTCAGGAACAAAATGTAACCAATGGTTATCTGCTGCTGTGGAATGCAACAGGTGCATCTGGGATTGGGCTCATGTGGTTGTTTCTAATTAATGGCCAATCACAGTCAGCTGGCTCAGACAGAGTCCGAGCCACAAACCTTTGTTATCATTCCTTCTTTTTCTATTCTTAGCCAGCCTTCTGATGAAATCCTTTCTTCTATTTTTTTAGTATAGTTTTAATATAATATATATCATAAAATAATAAATCAGCCTTCTGAAACATGGAGTCAGATCCTCATCTCTTCCCTCAACCTGAGACCCCTGTGAACACCATCACACTCAGCCGGGCTGGAAATCAGAAAGGTGCATCTAAAAGAGGGACAGCACAGGGCTGCTCTCCCCCAGCAGTGACTTTTAGCCCAGATCAGAGCCCACAGTGCTGAGCAGGGGAGTGGAAAACAGCTCTGCTCCCTCCCTGCTGCCTCCAGGAGCGCCAGGAGCTGCCCCAGGCCTGCAGCAGCCCCAGGGTCCATGGGGATCATTGACCCTCCTGCCCCAGGGGGATAAAGCAGCTGGGCAGCAGCAGCAGGAGAACAGAATCTTCCAGACTGATTTTCTCCCTGTTCTGGATCCTGGGTTTTTGGGGAAAATAGGATTTAGAGCAGAGCAGGGAGCAGTCTGAGCCCGTCCTCGCTGGCTTCACATCCCTGATGGATCAATCAGGGCTCTCCCAAAGCTCAGGAGGGCACAAATGATAGATTTTAGGCCCAGCTCATCCTGCTGGGAGCATCCTGGGAAGATGATCCCAAGGTCTGCAAAGCCCCAGAGCAGCAGCTGGAGGAGCAGAGGGAGCACAGAGCAGCCTTTGCCCCATGCTGGGGCAGCACCAAGAACCACAGCCCTGCCCTGGGCCAGCTCCCAGTGGGAGCTGCCTGAGCAGGGAATAATTCTGGAATCATTTTCCCCTTCCCAGATGCTGTCCTGGGTCCCTGGGGTTTGTACCCAATTCTGGGAGCTCCAGCTGGGGCTCTGGGCTGCTGCTGCTCTGCATGCCCTGGATGCAGGAGGGTTGGGAGAGGTTATTCCATGCCAGCACCACCCTGGCAGGATATGGAGGCACTCACACACCTCTGGTGTGCCTCAGTTTCCCCAGGTCCCCCAGCCCAGCCGTCCCAAAGGATCACACCGGGGGGGAATTGTTCAGCCTCGGAGGAATGGATGCTCTGCCCTTCAGCTGTCCCAGGGCGGAGCATCCTCCGGGCCCGCTCGGGAGCTGGGGAGAGGGAGAACTCTCCAAGGTGCTCCGAAGCACAGCGGGCTCTCCTCCCGTCCCTTCCCATTGCCATGCCCGCAGCATCCCCCGCTGCTTCCCAGCCGTCCCCTCGGCCCGCCACAGCGGTGTCACATCCGATCGGGTGCCAGGCAGGATAAACATCGCCGCTGCTCGGCCCGACGCTGCTCCGGCGAGGGGAGACAGTCAAGGAGAAAGCGGAGCGTGAGCAGCTAAAAATAGCGGCTGGCGAGGGCTCCGCTCCCCGCCGGCCGCGCTGGAGCTGCCGCCGCCCGTCCCCGCCGTCAGCGGCCACCGCCACCCGTGTGTCCCCACCCGGGCACGGCACCGCCACCCGAGTGTCCCCCACCCGGTCACGGCACCGCCACCCGAGTGTCCCCACCCGGGCACGGCACCTCCACCCGAGTGTCCCCCACCCGCCCCGGGCACGGCACCGCCACCCGAGTGTCCCCACCCGGTCACGGCACCGCCACCCGAGTGTCCCCACCCGCCCCGGGCACGGCACCGCCACCCGTGTGTCCCCGCCCCGAGCACGGCACCGCCACCCGTGTGTCCCCCACGTCCCCGGGCACGGCACCGCCACCCGTGTGTCCCCCCCACCGCCCCGGGCGCGGCACCGCAGCCCCTGCCGAGGTTTTGGGGTTCGGGGGCACCAGAGGCGAGCCCCGGCCGTGTTCTGGTGGCTCCTGTCCGTGTCGCTGTCCCCTGGCCCGCTGGTGGCTGCGGGGCTCGGGGAAGCATCGCCCGTCCGGGGTGGCAGCCCCGCTCCAGGGGAAGGGATGGGATGGAAACCGCGCTCCGGGCGCTGAGCATCGCCCGTGGCCATCGGCGGCCAGAGGAGCTTGGCCAGAGCCGGGAATTTGGGATCACGGCCCAGCCCCGCTCCTGCAGGGACGGGGAGCAGGGACCCTCCCAAAGCACACCCCGCTGCCCCAGCCCTGGGGACAGCCACCTTCAGGGCCGGGAGGGACATTTTGGAGCCTCTCAGCCACCCCACGCGTTTCCCCGTGGCAGGGATGCCGATGGAAGCGTTGGGAGGTGGTCGCTGCTCCTGGCTGGAATTCCAGGCCGTTTGAATTCCCGCTCTGCCTCCCGCACCTCCTGCCCTGACCCAGCTCGGGGTGGGGCTGAGAGCCCCCATCTCACACCCTCGGCGTTGGCCGTGTCCCCCTCTCAAGGTGACACCGGTGGCAGCCAGGAGCAGCTGGCGGCATCAGCTCCGTGCCCGGGCTGTGCCCGGCGGGGCCGTGCCGTGATCCGCTGGATTTCCAGCCGCAGTCAGGGTCTCCCAGCCCCCCGCCCCCTCCCCCACCCACCACACGGGTGCAGCCACGGATTTTTTAATTCTTTTTTTCTCCCCAAAGATTGGGAGCCTGGCATTGATTTTGGCCGCACCAAACGGAGCAGTGTGGGTTGGGGTCAAATTGTCCTGGTGGGGGAGCAGAGCCCCCTCCACCCACCCCCCTGGGGGGCTCTGCAGCCGGGGAGCCGAATCCAGAGGAAATCGGAGGGAAAAATTCCCATTTCCCCGAGCAGGGCTGGCGGCCACGCCGCGGGCTGGGGGTCCGGGGGGGGCAGAGTCCCCCGGAGCTGGGGACCCGGGGGATGTCACAGCCCTCCCTCCCTCCCTCCCTCCCTGCCGTGTGCCAGCGCGGGGGGACGCGGGGACACGGCAGCCCGGGGGGGGCCGAGGGGCGGCCCCGGCGGCGGGGGGAGGGGGGGGGGGCGGCGGGCGGGGCCGCGCTGGGTCCCCCCCGCGCCGAGCGGGGGCCGGGCCGGGCGGGAGCGGCGGCGCTGGGCGGGCGGCGGCGGCGGCGGCTCGGCCCCGGGTGCCCCAGGGCCGCCTGGAGCCGGAGGCTTCCCCGCGGCTCCTGCCGAGCGCGGAGCATCCTTCCCCCGGCGGCCGGGCTGGCACCGGCACCGGCACCGGCACCGGCACCGGCATCACCATCGGAACCGGCACCGGCATCACCATCGGAACCGGCTCCGGCATCATCATCGGAACCGGCACCGGCACCGGCATCACCATCGGAACCGGCTCCGGCACCACCATCGGAACCGGCTCCGGCATCACCACCGGCACCGGCATCACCATCGGAACCGGCTCCGGCACCACCATCGGCACCGGCACCAGAATCAGCATCAACAGCGGCACCGGCATCGCCCCCGGCACCGACATCTCCATCGCCTCCGGCACCGGCGGCAGCATCACCTTCGGTGTCACCGTCACCACCGGCCTCGGCACCGGCCCCGGGATCGCCGCCGGCACCAGGTGAGCGGCTGGTGGCTGCTGGGTGCAGGTGACGCGGTGGCACCGGGGCCCTGGGCCATCGCGGAGGGTGTCCTGGGCTCACCAGAGCGAGGGACCAGGTGCCCACCCCGGGCACCTCCCTGGGAAGGTGCAGAGGCCGGAGGGTCAGGGGCGGTGGTGGCCTCGGGGACCGATGGGTTTTGTGGTATCTCTCGAGGGCTTGGGGTGTCTGTGCCACCCTCCAGGGCCAGGGGGCTCGGGGGGGGATTTGGGGGAGCGGTGCTGAGGCACCGGGCAAGGCTCGTCTGTCCCAGGGTGGGCACTCAGATCAGCCCCCATGGTGGCACCTCTGTCGCAGCCTGGCACCCACCCCCTGCGTGTCCTGGGCCACGGCTGCCCCTCCACTTTCCCCTGCCCTGCCCTCTCAGCCGCCGCTTCTACCCCACCCCCGGCTCCGGCCCTCGGCCTCCCGGCTTGGAGCTTCCCAGGGGATTTGGGCCCGGGGCAGAGCCCCCCGGGGCAGAGCCCCCGAGCAGGGACACGGCCCCGCTCCTGTGGTGCTTCCTGCCGGGAGCAAAGGGCTTCCCCAGGGACAGCCCCTCCTCCCCGCCTTGGGCATCGCTTTGGCACATGGCCCCTGCAGATGCTTGGATCGGGTCCCTTGGGTCCCCGGAGCTGGCTGCTGTCCCCTGGCTGGGTGGCAGTGCCACCGAGGAGGTGGCAGAGGCAGGATGTCCCCTGCTCACCCCGAATGCTCCCGGCCCACGACCTTGGGGTGTCCACCCCAGTCCTCGCTGTCACAAAGGGACCCAGCCCTGCGCTGTCCCCTGGCCTCACCCTCCAGCTCAGCACCAATTCCCCCAGGCAGGAGATGGGGGAGGGTAGAGGTGGAGGCAGAGCTCGATGCTCACTTTGAATTGAGGGAATCCCAGCGGTTCTGCCCGGGCTGGGAGGCTGGAGGCAGATTGGGGCTGCTCTGGGGCTGCTCTGGGGGTTTGGCTGTGGGGACACCTTGGGGTTCAGCTCCTGGGGCGGCTGCAGGAGCTCTGCTGGGTGCTCCAGACCTTGGGGGACCTGGCGCCATGAACAGGATGGGGACCCCGGCCCTGCTCTGCCCTTGGCTCCTGGAACAGCAATTCCAGCTCCTGGAAAGGGCAACTCCAGGTCCAGAGCAGGCAATTCCAGTTCCCTTGGCTCCTGGAATGGCAATTCCAGCTCCTGGAAAGGGCAATTCCAGCTCCTGGAATGGCAGTTCCAGATCCTGGAATGGACAAATCCAGCTCCCTTGGCTCCTAGAACAGCAATTCCAGCTCCTGGAACAGCAATTCCAGCTCCCTTGGCTCCTGGAATGGACAATTCCAGCTCCTGGCTCAGCCCTGGCCCATTGGGACTGGCTCTGCTCCATCACAGATTTCCAGCCATGCCTCTGATCCCAGAGCACCTGCACGGATTTCTCCCCTCCTTGGCTGTTGGTCCCCTCCCTGCCAGCTCCCAGGGCTGGGGTTTTGTCACAGGGTGGTGGTGGCAGCTGGAGGCTCCTGGTGGCGCTCCCCCCTCGGTGCAGGGACACATCTGGATCACCTCCTTGCATGGCCTCACCACCGGCTGGGGGTTGCTGCCTCAGAGCTGGGGGTCCTGGAAGTTTCCCACCTCCCCTGGGCTGGGCTGCAGTGCCAAGGATCCAAAGGCACCCAGGGGCTGGGGAAGCAATTCCCAGGGCTCCCTGGAGAGCCAGAGCTCCCAGGGAAGCTCCAGCTGCCTCTGCTCCCTGGAATTCTGGCTGTCTGCACTTATCCCGGTGCTGCAGCAGGGCTGGGAGCCTCCTCCAACCCCAGCTGGGCCAGGGTCCTCCCCAGGGTCCTCCCCAGGTGCCACCAGGGGCAGATGGAGCAGGAGGAGCTCCTGCAGGGAGAGGAGGCTCCCGTGGTGCCCGAGCTCTGGTGCCACCCAGGCCGTGGCACTCCCGGCATGGCACAGCCTGGGACAGGCTTGGTGGCACCCAGCTGGCTCCCTGGGACAGCCCACAGCTCCCTGGGTTTCCCCTGGCACCCATCCCGGTGCCACCCACGGCTCCACAGCCACAGAGCCGAGGGTGTCCCCGTTCCATCCCTGGATGCTCCACCCGGGGCTGGGGCTGAAAACCTCTGGGGGGAGGGAGCCTGAGCCTGGCCAGGAATGGAACTGCTGTGCATGTGGGTGACACCTTTATTATGCTAAATTACCTGGTTGGATTATGCAAAATTACAGTTTGTGTGTGTCAGAGCAGGGAGCTGAGGGTTCTGCTGGGAGCTCCATTACCCAGGGCTCAATCACCTTAATTACCCTCATTAGATCCCTTCCTTCCCCACGGAGATGCAGGGCTGCTGTTGATTTCCCTGAGTCCCAGAGCAGGGCTGGGTTATCCAGGTTAGCCAGGCTGGGTTAGCCAGGCTGGGTTAGCCAGGTTATCCAGGCTGGGTTTTCCAGGCTGGGTTATCCAGGTTATCCAGATTAACCAGGCTGGGTTGTCCAGGCTGGGTTATCCAGGTTATCCAGGTTATCCAGGCTGGGTTGTCCAGGTTGTCCAGGTTATCCAGGCTGGGTTAGCCAGGCTGGGTTAGCCAGGTTATCCAGATTAACCAGGCTGGGTTAGCCAGGCTGGGTTATCTAGGTTAACCAGGCTGGGTTGTCCAGGCTGGGTTGTCTAGGTTAACCAGGCTGGGTTGTCCAGGCTGGGTTGTCTAGGTTATCCAGGCTGGGTTAACCAGGCTGGGTTAGCCAGGCTGGGTTAGCCATGTTAACCAGGCTGGGTTGTCCAGGCTGGGTTGTCCAGGCTGGGTTATCCAGGCTGGATTAGCCAGGTTAACCAGGCTGGGTTACCCAGGTTATCCAGATTAACCAGGCTGGGTTACCCAGGTTATCCAGGCTGGGTTATGCAGGTTATACAGGTTGGGTTATCCAGGCTAGGTTAATCAGGTTATCCAGGCTGGGTTACCCAGGTTATCCAGGCTGGGTTATGCAGGTTATACAGGCTGGGTTACCCATGTTACCCAGGCTGGGTTGTCCAGGCTGGGTTGTCCAGGCTGGGTTGTCCAGGCTGGGTTGTCCATGTTAACCAGGCTGGGTTATCCAGGCTGGGTTATCCAGGCTGGGTTACCCATGTTAACCAGGCTGGGTTGTCCAGGTTATCCAGGCTGGGTTATCCAGGTTGGGTTATCCAGGTTATCCAGGCTGGGTTACCCATGTTAACCAGGCTGGGTTAGCCAGGTTTTACAGGCTGGGTTGTCTAGGTTAACCAGGCTAGGTTAGCCAGGTTATCCAGGCTGGGTTACCCAGGCTAACCAGGCTGGGTTATCCAGGTTATCCAGGCTGGGTTATCCAGGCTCCAGGTCCATCTCATGGGGCTGGGGTGGCTCCCACCCCCTCATGCCAAAGGGGCCGTGGTGTTTCCCCCTTGGACTCAAAAAGGAGCCGGATGCAGCCGATGGCACTGAGGAATGTGGGGAAGGGAAGCTCACCCAGAACCTTTGTACGGTCTCTGATTGGCACCCAAGCTCCCCAGTAGGAATTCCTGTGCTCCTCCCACCACTCCAGCTGATTACCTTTAATCAGTTAATTAAAGGGAATTAACTGATGGGGGTGGAGGATGGAATAGGAATAGCTCTGGAACAGGTCATGGCCTCCAGGCTGGAGAACACCTGGCTGGGCGTGGCTGGAGCAGCTTCCATTCCTCCCTGGGATGGGATGGATCCTTCCTTCCTTCCTTCCTTCCTTCCTTCCGCCACTTCCGCCACTTCCGCCACTTCCGCCACTTCCGCCACTTCCGCCACTTCCGCCACTTCCGCCACTTCCTTCCGCCACTTCTGCCCGCCACTTCCTTCCGCCACTTCCTTCCTTCCGCCACTTCCTTACTTCCCTCCTTCCTTCCGAGGGACCTCACCCCTCACAGCCCCCCAGACCCTGCTCCACATGCTGGGAAAAGCCAGAAATCCTCGTTCCTTGCACAAAGAGATGGAAACGTTCCCCAAGGGAGAGCAGCAGTGATGTGTGCTGGGCTGGGGGCCTCAGAGGATGGGGAACAGGAGCTGGGATTTGGCCATTCCCTCTCTGGGCAGCACAACTGAGGTTCTCCAGGTTTTCCATGCCCTCCCCTGGAGGTTTGGGATGCAGGATGGAGCTGCAGTGTCAGCCATGGCCTCGTGCCTCTGAGCCTTTGGTGCTTTGCTCTCTAATCAGAGCAGCTCAGGCCTGTCCAGGGGTGGATCCAGGTGCTCCTGAGGGAATCACACATCCAGGTTTGCCAGGTGCTTTCAGCTTCTTTCCAGGATGCCCCTTGTGCTGCTCCCAGGGGAGAAACACCTCGGTTTTATCCCAGTGTGGGCTCGTGGGAGATGCTGAGCTCAGCAGGGCTGTGCCAGGATTAAACTGCTGAGTCCTCTGAGCGCTGCTCCCTGGCCCAGCCCAGGCCTGCAGGATCCAGAGGGGATTTTCTCTGGGGTCACTGCCCTGTGGGGGAGCCAAGCCCTGGTGTGGGAGGGATGAGGTGTGAGCACCCCCAGGTCTGGAAGCACCTGGATTGTGCTGGTGTTCACCGGGGTTCTCGGACTGGGGAAGAGACGAGGATCTGACTCCATGTTTCAGAAGGCTGATTTATTATTTTATCATATATATTACATTAAAACTATGCTAAAAGAATAGAAGAAAAGGTTTCATCAGAAGGTTAGCTAAGAATAGAATAGAAAAGAATGATAACAAAGGTTTATGGCTCAGCTCTCTGTCCGAGCCAGCTCCCTGTGATTGGCCATGAATTAGAAACAACCACATGAGCCCAATCCCAGATGCACCTGTTGCATTCCACAGCAGCAGATAACCATTGGTTACATTTTGTTCCTGAGGCCTCTCAGCTTTTCAGGAGGAAAAATCCTAAGGAAAGGATTTTCCATAAAAGATGTCTGTGACACCTGGATTTGGGTTGGCAGAATTTGGGTTTGCTCAGGAAAATTTAGGATTGGGATGTCCAGGAGCACAAGAGCTGGGTTTGCTCCCACACTGGAGCAGGGCTTGCTCTGGTTTGTGTTTCCAGCACTAAAATCCCAAGGGACAGTTTATACAAACAGCCTGAAATCCCTTCTGGACAGACTCAGCTTGGCTTTTGGGCACAGCTGAACTCTGCCATCATCCCCGTGGGTGACAGACAAACAGCAGAGCCTCTGCTGCTGCCGGCGGCTCCATCCTGGCAGCAAACCCCTCCTCCCTGCACCCCGCCCTGCAGGGATGGAGATACCGGTGTCCCATTTCAGAGCCCTTCCTTCTCCTTGCCTTCAACAGGAATTTAGGTCTCAGTATGCCACAAGCCCAGCTGAGCCCCTGAAGAGAAGGGTTTGTGCTCTGCCTAGGCTGGTATTAGCTGGGACACAGCTCAGGTTTTGTGTGAAAATAAAAATTCTGAGTCCTACAGCTGGAAAAAAAAAAAACCCTAAATAATAAATCATAGTCAACCTTTCCTGGTTGGAAAGGACCTGAAATCCCCTCCAGTGCCACCCCAGCCATGGCAGGGCCACTTCCCACTGTGCCAGGTGCTGCCAGCCCCAATGTCCAGCCTGGCCTTGGGCACTGCCAGGGCTCCAGGGGCAGCCACAGCTGCTCTGGGCAGCGAGACCCTGAATTGTGCAAAAGGAGGTAGAGGATGAAGGGTGATCTTTAAAAGGATCCCTGGGATCTGGGAGATGTCTGGGTGGAATAATTCAGGATTTGGGCGTGAGCAGGGGTGGGACTGAGCCTAAAGCTGGTCCTGCCCATCTGCAGAGCAGTGATAGGGACCAGGCAGGAAGCAGGGATGGGATGTGAGGGTGATGGAGAGGACAAAGAGACCCTTCAGCATCTCCCAAATCCATGGGTGGGACAATCCAAGCGCAAACAGGAGTGGTGGAGAAGAGGCAAAGCCAATCCAGCTGTGAGGATGAGTGTGCAAGAGCAGGAGGAAGGTCAGAGCTCAAGGCAGGACATAACAGGAGGGGGCTTAGAGGGTGATGGGGATTCCTCTGGAAGTGGAATTATCCCAATGAGGGGGATCTGCTGCTCCATGGAGAGGGAAGGAGTGGGAGCCACTTGTCCAAAGCCTTTGGAACAGGGGGGGTTTGCTGGGAAGGGAATCCTGGGGAAGAGCCAACCCTGAGGGTACCAGGATGAGCCAGAGCTTTGGGGAGCTGCCAATGTCACCCCTGCCTAGGAATCCCACTGGAACAATTCCTCAGAGCTTTGGGAAAGAGCCAGGGAGGAGAAGAGCCAGAGGAAAACTGGGGGAAAACCAGTGGGAGACCTTGCAGGTGCTCCTACAGGATGCAGGTTCACTTGGATCCCTGACACTTCACTCCAGACCATCGCTCCCAAAGTGCCCAGCAAGATCCAAGCTGGCCCAGATTCCTGCCTGGCCCAAATTCCTGCCTGGCCCACCTGGAATCCTGGGGATTTAGGGCTGAAAATGCCAGGCCATGGTTGGAGAGGTTCTGCTGCCCAGGGCAGGCAGGGGGGTGCCAGCATCCCATGGGGATGGGTCTGGAAGTGGCATCCCTGCCAGGAGGGACCATCATCCTCTCCAGACACTCACTCATGTGGAGCAAAACCTGTTCCAAAAGTCATTCTGCACCTCCACGTTCCATATTCCTGCCCCAGCCCTCATTCCTGCAGCTTTTCCCCCTTTCAGGAGTTCAGGCCAGCGTTTCTGTCCTTCCCCCTCCCTGGGATCCTGGAGCTGTCCCTGGCAGGTGACACAGCCCGTCCCCACCTGGCTCAGCATCCCCAGGGCTCCTGCAGCCACTTCCCTGGAGAGGAGCTGAACCTGCTGCCTCCCCAGGGAGCTCCAGGCTCTCCAGATTTTATCCTGTGTTTAATTATTGCCATCTGCTGCTCCCAGCTCCGGGGCTGCCTGCTGCCTCCCAGGCTCTGGTTAAGCCAAACCCATTGGATTTCCCTCCTGTGTGGACTCCTGGCTCATTTTCCTGGTGATGCTCCCATTCCCTTCTGACCTGGGGCATCTCTTTCCTTCCCATTCCACTCAATTTTGCAGTTTCATCTCGCTAAATCCTTCCCATTTTTCATCGTGTTCATCAGCACTGAGGGGTTGTTGGTGGATTTTTGATGGTTTGTTCCAGGCTGCAGCATTCCCAGCACAGATCCCATAAAACATTGAATGAAATGAGCAGGAAGAACCCCCCAGAGAGAGGAAACCAAGATCATTTAATGCCCCAAACCCCCTTCCAGAGGAGCTCATGGCCCACTAACAACTCAGAAGCTGAAGAAGAAGCAAATCCTTGTGGTTCAATGAATCCTCAAGATTCCTGTGACACCTCCCAGGCCCTAAATTCCTGGAGCATTCCCAGTTTGTTGTCTCTGGTGAGGGGAGAGTTCAGCTGCTACCCCAGCACACATCATAGGAGTGTGTCCCTGGTGGTCCCCATGCTCCTGGTGCAGTTTGGGGTCCCTACCACCCCCAGCAACCCCAAGAAATTGTGTCAGAGGGGATCATGGATGTGTGTGACCCTGACCTGGGTCCTGTAGTGCTGTTTGAGGGTCCCAGGATGAGGGAAGAGATGAGAATCTCGACTCCATGTTTCAGAAAGCTGATTTATTATTTTATGATATATATTATATGAACAGAAAATGATATATTCAAACTCTACTAAAAGAGTAGAAGAAAGGATTTCATCAGAAGGCAGGAAAGGAAAGGAAAGGAAAGGAAAGGAAAGGAAAGGAAAGGAAAGGAAAGGAAAGGAAAGGAAAGGAAAGGAAAGGAAAGGAAAGGAAAGGAAAGGAAAGGAAAGGAAAGGAAAGGAATGATAATAAAATCTTGTGACTGCTCACAGCCTCGACACAGGTGGCTGTCATTGGTCATCAAGTAAAACCAATTTCACATGCTGGGTAAACAGTTCTCCAGATCACATTCCAAAGCAGCAAAACGTGGAGAAGCTGGAGCTTCTCAGCTTCTCAGGAGAAAAGATCCTGGCAAAAGGATTTTTCATAAAACATGTCTGTGACAGGTCTCACCTTCCTCTGCCCCTTCAGCACCTTCCTCCCCTCCTGCAGGGCTCTGCTGTTCCCAGGGAACCTGACCAAGGAGCTCATCCATCCCTGCCCATCTCCAGTGGGATTAAGGTTTATTTCTGCCCTTCCCTCCTCGATCCCATTAGGGGCATTAAAGCAGGAGCCAGTGGCCCCAAGGAGCTTCCATGTGACTCCAGGAGCTTTTTTAGGCTGAGACCCCACTAAGCCACCAAAAGTGTCCCTGCTTAGAGGGGAAAATCCTCCCTCACCAGGTCTATCCAGTGGGATTTGCCCCATTTGGGTTGGAATTGCTTGTGGGACCTGTACAGCTGTGCTGTGAGGGCCCCAATGAAGGAGGAATGATGAGGAGGACTCTATTGGCATCAGAAGGCTAATTAATTACTTCATTATACCATATTATTCTATACTATATTACACTATGTTATTCTATACTGTATTACACTATATTACCCATCTAAACTGAATCTGCCAAGCACCCAACCCTGCTCACCCTGCACAGAATCTCGTGACTGTCCCCCAACAGTCCTGACACACACACACACACCTGGCCCTGACAGGCCAAGGGAACAAACCCCCATCACTGTGGGTGAGCAATCTCCACATTGCATTCTGCTTTGGCACAAACACAGAACAGCAAATGAGATGAGAATATTCTTGGGGAGAATTGTGCCTTGCTTTTCTCTGTGAGGAGAAATGTGGGGATACAGACCTGGAGGTCATGGCATGGGGCAGGTGTTGGTGGCTTGGCCAATGTCCCCGGGTGCAGGGACAGCTCCATGGGCTCCTGCTGTACCCCAGGGCAGCTCAGGGTGGTGACAACCCCGGGTTTGTGTCTCCCCAGCCAGCCCCAGGGTCCTGGTCCCCGGTGGGGCTTTTCAGAGCGGGGTCTGATCCCATCCCCATGGCCGGGACCCGCAGGAGGGGCACGGGCAGGACCCGGTGGGCTGGGGCTGGGCACTCCGGGGCTGGGCACTCCCGGGCTGGGCACTCCCGGGTTGGGCACTCCCAGGCTGGGAACCCCCGGATTGGGCACTCCCGGGTTGGGCACTCCCAGGCTGGGCTCTCCAGGGCTGGGCACTCCGGGGCTGGGCACTCCCGGGCTGGGCACTCCTGGGGCTGGGCACTCCCGGGCTGGGAACCCCCGGATTGGGCACTCCCGGGCTGGGAACCCCCGGATTGGGCACTCTCAGTCTGGGCATTCCCGGGCTGGGCACTCCCGGGTTGGGCACTCTGGGGTTGGGCACTCTCAGTCTGGGCACTCCCGGGCTGGGCACTCCTGGGCTGGGCATTCCCGGGCTGGGCACTCCTGGGGCCGGGCACTCCGGGGCTGGGCACTCCCGGGGTTGGGCACTCCCGGGTTGGGCATTTCCGGGTTGGGCACTCCCGGGCTGGGCACTCCCGGGGTTGGGCACTCCCGGGCTGGGCACTCCTGGGGCTGGGCACTCCCGGGTTGGGCACTCCCGGGCTGGGCACTCCTGGGGCTGGGCACTCCCGGGTTGGGCACTCCCGGGCTGGGCACTCCCGGCGCTGCTGCGGCTGCCGGGGCAGCTCTGATCCGGCCGGGGGCCGGGCTGGGGCAGGGAATGTGTGTGTGAGTGTGAGCGTGAACGAGTGTGAGTGTGCCTGAGTGTGAGAGTGTGTGTGTGTGTGTGTGTGAGTGTGAGAGTGTGTGAGAGAGAGAGAGAGTGTGTGTGTGTGTGTGTGTGTGTGTGTGTGTGTGTGTGAGTGTGCGTGTGTGAGTGTGTGTGTGTGACCATGTCCGAGTGTGTGTCTGCACATGTGTGTGTTTGTGCACGAGTGTGAGAGTGTGAGTGTGTGAGTGTGTGAGTGTGTGAGTGTGAGTGTGAACACGTGTGTGAAAGTGTGTGAGTGAACATGTGTGTGTGTGAGTGTGCACATGTGTGTGAGCGTGTCTGTGAATGTGTGTGCACATGTGTGTGAGTTTGCATAAGAGTGTGTGAATGTGTGCACGTGTGTGTGTGTGCACATGTGTGTGCGTGTGTGTGAACACATGAGTGTGCATGTGCACACGTGTGTGTGAGTGTGAATGTGTGTGTGTGTGTGTGTGTGTGTGTGTGTGTGTGTGTGTGTGTGTGTGTGTGTGTGTGTGTTCCACAGGGAATCCCCTCATCCTTCAGCCTGGAACCCCCGAGATCAGAGTCCGGCCATTCCCTCAGCCCCTCCCCTGTCCCCAAGTGCCACATCCCGCGGCTGCTCGGTCCCTCCCCTGTCCCCAAGTGCCACATCCCGCGGCTGCTCGGTCGCTCCTGGTGGCTCCTGCCCAGCCCTTTCCGTGCAGGATTTCTCCCTCAAACCCACGGAGCCCCTGCAATGCGTGTGCTCTGTGCTCACACACACGGTGTGTGATCCCAAACACCCGGGGACGCGGCGGGACACCCCGGGGGTGGCACACGGGTCCCCGTGCCAGGCTCGGGCTGCCCCGGGTGCTGCTGTGGCACGGGCGGGGCCAGGGGAGGGCCGGGACCTTGAGCACGAGGGGTGGGACAAACTCTGGGACAAGGAGGTGACACGGCTGCGGCACTGGGAGCCAGGAGGTGCCACACGTGCGGGCACAGTGACAGGGAGCGCCACACAGTGCGTGTCACACTGCACAGACTGCCAATGTCACACAGGTGTGACAGGGAATGTCACACTGTCACATAGATGTGTCAGGGAGTGCCACACATGCACACAGGTGTGACAGGGAATGTCACACATGCACCCGTATGAGCACATAGAACAGCCCAGCAGAGGTGACATACACAGACACACATGTCTGTAACACTGCACACATACGTGACAATTCACACCGGTGACAATGCACACGTGACAGTGTACACACACATGAAAATGTGACAATTCACACCTGTGACAATGCACACACCTGTGACAATTCATACATGTGATGCTGCACACACGTGACAATTCACACACATGACAATTCACACATATGTGACAATGCACACGTGACAGTGTACACACACATGAAAATATGACAATTCACACCTGTGACACTGCACACACCTGTGGCACCGCTCACACCTGTGACAATGCACACACCTGTGACAATTCATACATGTGACAATTCACACACCTGCTCACACCTGTGCTGGAGCAGTGCAGGTGGCTCCAGGGGACAATGGCCATGCAGGTGTACAGGGAACCTTTGTCCCCACCTCTGCCTTTGTCCCCACCAGCCCAGCCCCGTGCCTCAGTTTCCCCCTTGAGCAGCACCCAGGTCCTGCCCCTCATGGCACAGCCACCCCAGCACTGATCACTAATTAACGAATCACTAATCACCTCCCGGGTTAATCATTTCTTTCTCCCCCTCCCCGCAGCTGTGGCCCCTCCTGTGCACACAGCACCTGTGCCAAGGACCTTGGCTGGTCCTCCCTGCAGTGACTCCCAGCAGGGATTCCCAGTGACTCCCAGTGACTCCAGTGACTCCCAGCAGGGATTCCCAGTGATTCCCAGTGACTCCCAGCACTGATTCCCAGCAGGAATTCCCAGCGGGACACCGGTGAGTTCACACCCCCACCGCCACCAGCTTGGGGACACCAGTCCCAGCATTGCCACCAGCACCTGGCCTGGAGGGGATGGGTCTGCTGGGGGGGTGGTTCGGGGTCCCTGTGCTCTGTGTGGGGTGGAGGGGATCTGGGGGGTGGAGGGCCCCTTGTCCCTGCCAGGTCCTGTGCCCCCCTTGTGCCACCCCTGGGCCACCCCTTGGCCACTCCCACCTCCCATGGCAAAAGCCCAAAGTGTTTCCAGAGCTGAGCAAACACCTCGAGAAGGTCCCAGCAGTGCAGGCATCTGGATGGCTCCGTGCCAGTTGGATTTTCCTGATACCAGGGGTGTCCCAGGAGTGCCCCCACCCACCCAGGGCCACCCCAGCTCCTGCTGCCAGCAGGAGCCGCACTCCAAGGGACTCAGGGGTGTCCCCAGGCTGGGGACTCCATGCAGTTCCCTGGCAGTGCTGGCTCAGCCTCCATTCCTGTCACCTCTGCAGCCCCATCCCTGCTCTCCATCCATCATCCATCCATCATCCATCCATCCATCATCCATCATCCATCCATCCATCCATCCATCCATCCATCATCCATCCATCCATCCATCCATCCATCCATCATCCATCCATCATCCATCCATCCATCCATCCATCCATCCATCATCCATCATCCATCCATCCATCCATCCATCCATCCATCATCCATCCATCCATCCATCCATCCATCCATCCATCATCCATCCATCCATCCATCCATCCATCCATCATCCATCCATCATCCATCCATCCATCCATCCATCCATCCATCCATCCATCCATCATCCATCCATCATCCATCCATCCATCCATCCATCCATCCATCCATCCATCATCCATCCATCATCCATCCATCCATCATCCATCTATCCATCCATCCATCCATCATCCATCCATCCATCATCCATCATCCCTCCATCCATCATCCATCCATCATCCATCCATCCATCCATTATCCATCCATCCATCCATCCATCCATCCAAACCCCATCCATCCATCATCCATCCATCCATCCATCCATCCATCATCCATCCATCCATCCATCCATCCATCCATCCATCCATCATCCATCCATCCCCCATCCATCATCCATCATCCATCATCCATCCATCCATCCATCCATCCATCCATCCATCCATCCATCCCCGATCCATCATCCATCCATCCATCCATCATCCATCCATCCATCCATCCATCCATCCATCCATCCATCCATCATCCATCCATCCATCCATCCATCATCCATCCATCATCCATCCATCCATCCATCCATCATCCATCCATCCATCCATCCATCCATCATCCATCCATCCATCCATCCATCCATCATCCATCCATCCATCATCCATCCATCCATCCATCCATCATCCATCCATCCATCCATCCATCCATCCATCCATCATCCCCCATCCATCCATCCATCCATCCATCCATCCATCCATCCATCCCTCTCCCATCCATCCCACCATGGATGACGCTCTGGGGGTGCTGTGGTTGCTCCCATGGGGTCACAGCCCACTGTTCCCCCCAGCTCTTTCCCTGCTCTGTTTTCACCCCGCTTGTCCCAGCCTCATTGGTGACCCCCTCTCTGCCTCCCCCAGGTCAGAGGCAGAGGGGACGCAGCCAGGACAGATCCCTGTCCCCCGTGGTGTCCCTCACCTGGGCACGGGGCAGACGCGGTGCCAGGCCAGGCTGGAGGGTGCCCGGTAAGGCTGCCTGGGCTCGGGGGGGTGGTGGGAGCCCCCTCCCTCCCAGCAGTGCCCAGCAGAGATCAGAGCACCCAGAGGTGCCAGGGTGGGGGTGGCCAGTCCCAGGGGCTGCAGGGTGGCCCTGCCTTTGCTCCTGGAGGGCAGAGAGAGTGTAGGGGGAGCAGATGGCACCAGAGCGGCCAGCCCAGAGCAGAGCCAGGTCCCTTTAGCTCACCATGCTCCAGGGGTGACACAGGGGACATCTCTCCCCAGGGTTAGCATGACCGAGGTGGAACCTGTGCTGGACTTCGCATCCTCCGGCAGGACGGGCCGGCGCAATGCCCTGCCCGACATCCTGGGCTCGCCCGCCGGCGTCAGCCCCGCCGACCTGCCCCTCAAACTGGCCGAGATGTCCCTGAGCGCAGGTGGGTGACCAGGAGGATGGGGAGGACGTGGGGTGGGCAGGGACAGCGGCTCCCGTGTTCATCCCGTGCTGAGGGACAAGGACACCGAGGGGCTGGAGCGAGTCCAGGGCAGGGAACGGAGCTGGGAAGGGTCTGGAGCCCCAAGAGGGGCTGAGGGAGCTGGGCAGGGGCTCAGCCTGGAGCAAAGGAGGCTCAGGGGGCCCTTGTGGCTCTGCACAGCTCCTGCCAGGAGGGCACAGCCGGGGGGGCTGGGCTGTGCTCCAGGGAACAGGGACAGGAGCAGAGGGAATGGCCAGGGGAGGCCCAGGTTGGATATTGGGGATAATTTCCCCATGGAAAGGGTGTCCAGGCATTGGAACTGCCCAGGGGGGTTTGCAGTGCCCATCCCTGGAGGTGTTCAAGGTCACTGGGCTGGGGACAAGGCAGGTCAGACTCGATGCACAGGTCGGACTCGATGCTCTTGGAGCTCTTTCCCAGCCCCAATGACTCCGTGGTTCCCTGCTCTGACCCCTTGCCATGACCGTGTCGCGCTCTCTCCCCGCAGGCAGTGCCCAGGACATGCAGTCGCCCTCAGCGGAGGCGCCCCCTCCGCAGCCGCCCAGCCCCGAGCTGAAGGACACGTCCTAACCCCGCCCGGGGGGACATTTGTGACCGGCGGAGGAAGGAGGGGGCTGCGGGCACCAGCCCAGCTCTCCTGGCTCGGCCGGAGCCCGCTGGGATTTCCTCGGTGCTGCCGCAGCGGGACCCCGGAGCGTCCCTCCGGCCGTGCGGGAGCCGCGCGTGGCGGGGACACGGAGGGGACACGGAGGGGACACGGAGGGGACACGGAGGGGACCTGCCGTGACCGAGGGGCGATTCCCACCCACGCCCTGGGCCAGGACTCGGGGGTGGGGGGGATGTTTTGGCCTCCCCGGGGGGAGGAATCTTTTTCTTCTGGGGCATTTGGCGGAGCCGAGCGCGGGGGGGTCCCGGGGGGCCCTCCTGGCCGCAGGAGCAGCCACGGGTGTTTCTTGCTGAGTGTGGTGTTCACTGTGATGTTTTTGGGTACCCCTCGTCTCCTGGCCTTTCTTCTGGGTGACTCACGAGCCGCTCCCAAGTTTTTGGGGGGGTGAGGTTGGAAACACGACCCGAGAGCCCCCCAGCCCTTAAGCAAAGCTGCCAGCACGTTGAGGGATCCCCAGCGTGGTCCCCACTCCTGGGGATGGGGGATGCTGCTGAGTTTGGGGGCGGGGAGCCGGGCAATGCTGTTCGGAGCACCCCAGCCCCCGAGCCCCCACGGTCCCCAGGCCGGATCCCCTCACCAGCCCCGGGAGGGGCCCGCCGGGTCCTGCGGCCTTTGGGGACAGAGGGGACACGGAGTGGGGCTTTCCCAGGCTCTGCCCGTGCTCCCCAGAGGAGCTTCTGCCAGAGGGTGGGATGGGACCCTCCCGGCGGGCACTGAGGGACTCAGGGAGGGCTCCTCTGCCGGTCGCTGTCTCTGGCCGGAGCCGCAACTCCTGGGAAGCTCCAGGAAAATCTGACTGGCACGGAGCCATCCAGAGCCCACACTGCTGGGACCTTCTTGAGGTGTCTGCTCAGCTCTGGAAACACTTCGGGCTTTTGCCACAAGAGGTGGGAGTGGCCCAGGACTGGCACAAGGGTGGCCCAGGGGTGGCACAGAACCTGGCAAGGACTGGGTGTTTGGACGTGGAGCTGGACCCACCCCATCCATCCATCCATCCATCCATCCATCCATCCATCCATCATCCATCCATCCCCCATCCATCCATCCATCCATCCATCCATCCATCCATCCATCATCCATCCATCCCCCATCCATCCATCCATCCATCCATCCATCCATCCATCCATCATCCATCCATCCCCCATCCATCCATCCATCCATCCATCCATCCATCCATCCATCCCCCATCCATCCATCCATCCATCCATCCATCCATCCATCCATCCATCCATTCATCCATCCATCCCCCATCCATCCATCCATCCATCCATCCCATCCCATCCCATCCCATCCCATCCCATCCCATCCCATCCCATCCCTATAGCTGTCTCTGTGGGACCAGCAAAGGAGCCCCGCAGCCCAGGTCCCAGGAGAGCCGTGTGGGGCCACAGGCGGGGTCACAGGCGGGGCCACCATCCCCAGCGCCCCACGGGCCCCGGCCACCATCGGGCTCCCAGGCACCTTGGCCTGGAGGGCAGTCCTGGGTTGGAGGGAGGGTTGGGTGTGAATGGACGCGTGCAGGGGCATCCCTGGCTGTGGGTATCCGTGTGTGGGCGCATCTGTGGGTGTGGGCACCCATTTACAGGGGCATTCGTGGGTGTGGGAACCCGTGTGCATGGGCATCCCTGTGTGTGTTCATCTGTGTGCGTGGGCACCTGTTTACATTGTCATGGGCTCTCGTGTGTGTGTGTGTGTGTGTGTGTATCCATGTGTAGGGTCATGGGCACCCACACACACTGGAATCGCTGTGTGGGGCCATGTGTGTGCTCATGGGCACTGGTTTATGTGGGCATTCATGGGCATGGAGTCCCATGTGTGCACATCTGTGTGTGGGCATCCACGGGCACCCATGTGCACGGGCATCCATTTGTGTGTGTACCCGTGTGTGTGCATCCGTGAGTGCGCATCCATGAGTGTGTGCACGTGTGCAGGGATATCTGTCTGTGTGTGTGTGCATGTGCAGGGCTATCCGTGTGTTTGTGTGCATCCATGTGTGTGCATTGTTGTGTGTGTGCAACTGTGTGTGCATGCACATCCGTGTGTGTGGGCATCCATGGGCACCATGTGCACGGGCATCTATTTGTGTGTGTACCTGTCTGTGTGCATCTGTGAGTGTGTGCATGTGTGCAGGGATATCTGTGTGTGTGTGTGCATCTGTGTGTGTGCATCCATGTGTGTGTGCACCCATGTGTGTGTGCATCTGTGTGTGTGTGTGCAGGGACACATCCATGTGTGTGTGCATCCCTCTGTGTGCATCCATGTGTGTGTGCACCCATGTGTGTGTGCATCTGTGTGGTGCATCCCTCTGTGTGCACCCATGTGTGTGTGCATCTGTGTATGTGTGTGTGCATGTGTGCAGGGATATCTGTGTGTGTGTGCATCTGTGTGTGTGCATCCTTCTGTGTGCATCCGTGCGTGTGCATCCATGTGTGTGTGCATCAGTGTGTGTGTGTGTGCAGGGACACGTCCATGTGTGTGTGCATCCCTCTGTGTGCATCCATGCATGTGTGCATCTGTGTATGTGTGTGTGCATGTGTGCAGGGATATCTGTGTGTGTGTGTGCATCCGTGTGTGTGCATCCATGTGTGTGTGCATCTGTGTATGTGTGTGTGCATGTGTGCAGGGATATCTGTGTGTGTGTGCATCTGTATGTGTGCATCCTTCTGTGTGCATCCATGTGCATGTGCACCCATGTGTGTGTGTACATCTGTGTGTGTGTGCATCCATGTGCGTGCATCTGTGTGCATGTGCGTGTGCATCCATTTGTGTACGTGTGTGTGTGTGCACATGTGCAGGGATATTTTGTGCACATCCATGTGTGTGTGCATCGTTGTGTGTGTGTGCATCTGTGTGTGTGTGTGTGTGCATCATCCATTTGCATGTGCATCGTTGTGTGTGTGTGCATCTGTGTGTGTGTGTGCATCTGTGTGTGTGTGTGCATCATCCATGTGCGTGTGCATCCACGTGTGTGTGCATCCATCTGTGTGCATCTGTGTGCATGTGCATCTGTGTGTGTTAGTGCATCCGTGAGTGTGCACCCATGTGTGTGCAGGGACATCCATGTGTGTGTGCATGTGCAGGGACGTGTGTGTGTGTGTGTGTGTGTGTGTGTGTGTGTGTGCGCACATCCATGTGCGTGGCTGTGTGTACACGCACATGTGCAGTGGCACATGTGGGTATCAGCGTGTGTGTGCACCCGTGTGCGTGGGTATCTGTGCACATGTGCAGTGACATCTCTGTGGGTATCAGTGTGGGTGGGCATCTGTGGTCATGGACACTCATTTACACGGGCCTTTGTGGGCATGAGCTCCTGTGTGTGCATTTGTGTGTGTGTGCACGTGTGTGTGTGTGATAACAACTGTGTGTGTGTGTGTGTGTGTGTGTGTGTGTGTGTGTGTGTGTGCATGTGTGTGTGCATCCTGCAGGTGGGTGGGTGGCCATGTTCATGGGTGCTCCTATGGGTGGCTGTGTAGGGGCAGCCCTGTGGGTGTCCCTGTGCCCCAGTGTCCCTGTGCCCCAGTGTCCCTATGCTGGGGTGTCCCTATGACCTGTGGGTGTCCCTATGCTGGGGTGTCCCTGTGCCCCAGTGTCCCTGTGCCCTGGTGTCCCTGTGCTGGGGTGTCCCTATGCCCTGTGGGTGTCCCTATGCCCTGTGGGTGTCCCTATGCTGGGGTGTCCCTGTGCCCCAGTGTCCCTATGCTGGGGTGTCCCTGTGCCCAGGTGTCATTCTGCACGGGTGCTCCTGTGGATGGGTGACCCTGTGGATGGGTGTCACCATGCGTGGGTGACCCTGCCTGTAGGTGCTCCATGTGGATTGGTGTCTCTGTCACTGGGTGTCCCTGTCACTGGGTGTCCCTGTGCTGGGCTGTCCCTGTGCGTTCCTGCCGGTGGGTGTCCCATGCCAGGGTGTCCCTGTGTTGGCGTGTCCCCATGCCTGGGTGTCTCTGTGCTGGGGTGTCCCTGTCAGTGGGTGTCCCTGTGCCAGGATGTCCCTATATTGGGGTGTCCCTATATTGGAGTGTCCCCAACAGTGCCAGGGCAGCTGTTCCTGCCAATGCCCCCATCTCACGGTCCCGTTGTGTAAAGGGGACAGGGCTGTGCAGGTTTGGGACACTGACACCCAGGTGAGGGGACAGAGGACGCTCCTTGCCCTCTGTGTCCCCCCCCAGGCCATGGGGGCTGTGTCTCCCTGGGCAATAAATTGTCATTGTCACCCTGGCCAGCAGAGCCCTGCCCGGTGTCCCAGCTGGGACAGGGGACACCCATCCTACGGGGACAGGTCCTGTGCCCCCAGGGCACGAGGTGAGGGGTCCTGCTCGGTGGCAGTGTCAGCAGGAGGACGCTGAACACGAGCTCTGGCTATTTTTGGGTGTCTGCGGTGTCACACAGGGGCCAGGCACAGGGAGAAGGTGTCCCCGGTCCCTCACGGCCCTGCTGCCTTTGACCCCAAGTCCCCAAGACAAGGGGACAGCCACGGGGCTGGGACAGGGACACCTGAGCCCCCAGCTGGGTCCCTCCATGACCCGGGGACGGGGACAGGAGTGGGCACTGTCCCCTGGGGTGGAGGGGACAGTGAATGCCATGGCCGGGGGTGACCCCAGCCACGCTGGGAAGGGGCTGGGGATGCGCTGGGGCCCAAAGCACAGGGACATGGGGGGACCGGCTGGGGGTCCCACAGCCCCGTGCCTTGTCCCCAGTGTCCCCCCAGCACCCAAAGCACCACTGGTGGCACAGGCGTGTGTCCCCAGGCATGCAGGGAGGGGACAGGGTCACACACGTGCCCACACGCAGGCACACCAAGCAGGGAGCGGGTCACACATGCCCACAGACACACGGAATTGAGGGGGTGTCACACCTGTCCCCACACTCTCCTGGAGTCCCCACATGTATTCCCACCACCCCCCCAGTGCTCCTGCTCCCCGTGCCTCAGTTTCCCCAGCTCAGCTGTCCTTTCCCTGTGCCTCAGTTTCCCCAGCTCAGCTTCCCTGTCCCCGCCACTCGTGTCCCTAAAGGGCATCCCCACTGCCACTGTCCCCACACCCTGACCATGCCCAGGGGCAGCACCTGCCCCTCCCCACGCACCCACGGGACCACCCGGGCTGGGCACCCCTGTACCCACCTCAGCGCCCCTGTCCCCGTGCCTCAGTTTCCCCACCTCAGCGTCCCTGTCCCCGTGCCTCAGTTTCCCCAGTTCATCTCCCTGTCCCCATTCCTCAGTTTTCCCAGCTCAGCTCCCGTGTCCCCGCCATTCGTGTCCCTAAAGGGCATCCCCACTGTCGCACACTGTCGCGGGGCTGAGGCGGGCACACACGCCCGTGCCCGGGCACATCTCACGGCCCGGCTGCTCCCGGGGCTGTGCCCGGGCGGGGGCTCGGCGCGGGGCCGGGGGGCGGTGGCGGGGCCGTGCGGCCGCTGGCAGCGCTGCCGGGTGTATTTCTGGAGCGCGCTGTGCTCTTTCCAATCATGTGATGGGGACATTATTTAAGGCGGCCGCGGGGCCGCGGCAGCTGCAGGCGGTGCCTCGCTCGCAGCCGGCCGGACGCCCCCGAGCCCCCTCGCCATGGTGGACGCCTTCGTGGGCACCTGGAAGCTGGTGGACACCCAGAATTTCGATGAGTACATGAAGGCGCTGGGTGAGTGGGCGCGGCTGAGAGCGGCCTTGCGGTCACATCACCCCCTTTTATTTTCTTTTTTTTTTCCTATGCCCCCCCCAGTTTGCCCGGCGAACCCTCGCCCCCACACGGGGGTCTGGGGTGGGGGGCTGCAGGCGGAGGGGGGAGAGGGTCGCTACTGCTGCCTCCATGGGTGGGTTAGGGGGGCTCTGGGGCTTTGTGCACGTGGGGCTGGGCTGGGTGAAGGGAACCCGGGCTGGGTGAAGGGACCCAGGGCTGGGTGAGGGATCCCGGACTGAGTGAGGGGTCCCGGGTGGGTGAGGGGGTCCCGGGCTGGGTGAGGGGTCCCAGGTGGGTGAGGGGTTGCGTCCTTCCCGTGCCCCCCCCGGGCACAGCCTCTGGCAGAGGGTGGAGGGATGAGATGCCCCCCGTGGCTGCTGGGGGTCGCTCAGGAGCCCCCCAGCCTTGCCCAGCCCCCGAGCCCCCCATCAGGCAGTCCCGGCATGGTCAGGGAGAGTCCCCCAGCCCAGAGCAGGGTGGCGAAGGGGGACAGACATCGGTCCCCCTCACCCAGCTCAGGTGGGTGGGTGCTGGTCCCGGATCCATCCCTCCTGCACCCCCGTCTCTGCTCCGGCCCCGGGGGCGCACGGAGCCCCCCAGGACCATGAACGGGCAGCAGTTTTGGGGTTCACCCTCCGCCAGCACGGGGAGGAAGAGCCCGGGGGCGATGCCGGGGCTGAGTGGCTGCATCGTGCCCTCACCCCTCGCTCCCCAGGCGTGGGCTTCGCCACGCGGCAGGTGGCCGGCTTCACCAAGCCCACCACCATCATCGAGCTGGACGGCGACAAGGTCACCGTGAAGACCCAGAGCACCTTCAAGAACACCGAGATCACCTTCAAGCTGGGCGAGGAGTTCGACGAGACCACGGCAGACGACAGGCACGTCAAGGTGAGCCCCCAGCCCCTCCTGCCCCGCGGCACCCCCGAAAGGCGCTGTGGGCTCTGGGGGATCGCTGATCACCCCGGGGCTCTGGGGATCGCTCATCACCCCGGGGCTCCAGGGGGATCGTTCATCACCCCGGGGCTCCAGGGGGATCGCTCATCACCCCGGGGCTCTGGGAGATCCTTCCATCACCCCGGGGCTCTGGGGATCGTTCATCACCCCGGGGCTCTGAGGATCGCTCATCACCCCGGGGCTCTGGGAGATCCCTCCATCACCCCGGGGCTCCAGGGGGATCACTCATCACCCCGGGGCTCTGGGAGATCCTTCCATCACCCCGGGGCTCCATCCCGGCTCCTGAGCGAGGGCAGCGCCTCTGTGCCCGCCGGGGCTGCTGTTCGAGCCTGGTCCTGTCCTGGCAGCCCCCCCGAGTCCGTTCTGCAGCTGGGCTGTCCCGGGGCAGGACGGAGCTGCCGGGAAGGTTGAGCAAGAGCCGGGCTGGCGAGTGCCAGCTTGCTCAAGAGGAGGCCGGTGGGGCGGTGAGGAGTGTCCCTGCTCCGGGGGAAGAGGGGCACCACCCCTCGTTTTTGAGCCCAGTCCCCTCTGTGCCTGCCCTCCCGAGCAGGCAGCGCTGCAGGGATGGAGCTCCGGGACGATCCCAGCGTGTCCGTGCCGCTCCAAGGGCTCATCCCAGGGCTGCCCCTCCCTGGGAAGCTCAAACCTTCCCAGCCAGGCTGCTCCTCCCTGGAAGAGCAAGGAAAAAATCACCTGAGAGAGAGCAATGACTTTTCTGGCCTCTCCCACCCTGCAGGGACATTTTCCCTCGAAGGAGTGGCCCAGCTGCTGATTTTTCCTAGATTCCAGCTGCGGCTGGCAGCTCTGTGCCCCACACCCGGCCCGGGGGGTATTCGGGAGGAACCTGGGGGCTCTTTGGCCACAAACCCCTTTCCTGGCCCCAGAGCAGGAAGCACAAAGGGCCGGGCTCGGCGTGAGGCTGGGGGAAGGGGCTGAGTGTGAGCTGCCTCCCTCCCGCCCCGGCTCCTGGCCGCTGTTCAAGCGGCAGAACAGAACGTGTGACCGGCCCGCGGCTCCTGCCCTGCCCGGGCCGTGCCCTTGGGGTGTCCCCCTGCACGTGATGGGTCAGGGGGCCAGGACGGCGGCCCGAGAACGGGGCTGGACAGGATGGGGTCAGCCTTGGGGTGCCGGGAGTTGTGGGGCACCCATGGAATGGTTTGGGTTGGAATGGATCTTAGACCTCGTCCAGTGCCAGCCCTGCCATGGCAGGGTCACCTCCCACTGTGCCAGGTGTTCCCAGCCCCAATGTCCAGCCTGGCCTTGGGCACCGCCAGGGCTCCAGGGGCAGCCACAGCTGCTCTGGGCACCTGTGCCAGGGCCTCACCCCCTCCCGGGGAGGAATTTCTCCCCAGTATTCCATTCATCCCTGCCCTCTGCCTGTGGGGCACCCAAACCCTGCGGGTACCCGAACTTTTGGACAGCTGAGCAGTGGGGGGACCCAGCTATGGGGGAACTGGGGTCCGAGGGAGCACCCAGAGCCTTGTGGGGATCTGGGGCTGGGCACACCTGGACAGACCCCAGCCATGGGTGCCCCTAGGGGCAGCCCCGGCTCTGGAGGGCACAGGGCAGGATGGGGACAGGCAGGCGGTGCCAGTGCTGGTGCCCGTGGCTGTCCCGGCACGGCCCTGCCCTGCGTGCCGCTGTCACAGCAACCTTGGCACGGGCCGGGCTCTGGGGGCTGAGTCAGCAGCGGCGCTGTGCAAACAGCAGCGCGGCGAGCAGGGGCGCGTTTGCTGCATCAGCCGCTCCAAAAAGCCTCGGCGGGCCCTGCAGGGCAGGGAGGGTTCGCTCCAAGCCCCGATCCCTGCCCCGCCTCTCCGGTCCCCGCGCTTGGGAGCGCGGCCGGGGCAGGTCCGGGTGGCCCCGGGGCACGGAGGGCAGGGTGACCGTGCCGGTGGCACCTGGGGACACAGGGGGACAGCCGAGGCCGTGCCCCAGTGCAGGATCCAGGCTGGGCTGAGCGCGGCTGACCCAGCCAGGCGGGGATGGTGCCAGGTGGGCATCCCCAGGCTGATCCCGAGCCCTGCGGGGCTCCAGGGTCCCCTCTGAGCAATGAACCCCGGAGAGGAAAATAACTGCGGGTCTCAATCCCTCCCTGCAGTCCTTGGTCACACTGGATGGAGGCAAACTCGTCCACGTGCAGAAGTGGGAGGGGAAGGAGACATCGCTGGTCCGGGAGCTGAAGGATGGGAAATTAATTCTGGTAAGGAAATGGTTTTATTCTGAGGTTCCCACCTCGGAACTGGTTTCATTCTGAGGTTCCCAACACAGAACTGGTTTTATTCTGACGTTCCCACCTCGGGAATGGTTTGAAGTGGGAAGAGCTCAGCTCGGAGCCGGGCAGGGCAGCACTAACTCCCCCCCTCTCTGCCCCCAGACTCTCACCATGGGCAACGTCGTCTCCACCCGCACCTACGAGAAGGCGACATAGACGCTGCCCCAGGTCCCCTGCCTGTCACCCGGTGCCACATCGTCCCCACCTCCTGGCCCCGTGCCAGGCACGGCTTCCCGTGGGCTCGGAGCCGCTGCCCCAGCGGGGCCGCCCCTGCCCCCGCCCGGCGCCTGCAGGGGCTCCAGGGGCTCGGGTGGTGGTTTCGTGGTTCGTTGTTGGGTTCTTTTTTAATTGATAGTGGGAAAAGTCACATGGAAAAATAATAAAGGTGTTGTTACAGCTCTGTGCTCGGTTTACTCTGGAAAAGGCGTTTTGGGCACGTGCCCACCCACAGGGACGGCGGGGATGGGGTTAATGGCCAGTGGTGCCAGCAGCCCTGCGGGATCACTCTGGGAATGCTCTCCGGGAATGCCCCTCCCAGGGCAGGAGGGAGCCCCACAGCCCCAGCCTCCCCTGGAACAAAGGTCCTGAGCTCCTGTGTCCGAATTGGGAAGGGAAATGGCCCCAAAGGGGGAGGCAGCCATGGGGAGCTGGGGTGGGAAGCACAGGGAAGGAAAAGGGATAGGGGGAGGCTGCATCAGCACTCCCAACTCTCCCACCACACCAACAGCTGCCAATCCAGCTCTGTGCAGAGGCAGAGGCTGCAGGGACAGCTCCTTCCCCCTCACATCTGTCCCTGGCACACGGGGACAGCTCCTTCCCCCTCACATCTGTCCCAGCAGGGCCGAGCTGCTCCTGGCACCCTCCTCCTGCCATCCCTCCCCTGACCTTCAGCTCCAGTCACAAGATTTATGCTCTCTCCAGAAGGCTTCTCCTATGGGCTACCTCACCACACACCCCCTTCCCGCCCCAGGGAACCTGGGGGAGCAGCTAGAACTTCCCAAAAAATCCTCTCCCATCTTCTCCATGCAGCCAGCACTGTTCTCCCCTGCCCAAGATGAAGTGGAGGGTACAGAAGAAAGGAGAGGTGCAAAGTACAGCTGCAGAGAGCAGATTTATTTTCCATCCCTTTCCAAGGCAGCAAACACTCCACAGTCCATGTTTACTCCCAGTATCTCCACTTCCCCATTTGCT
This sequence comes from Agelaius tricolor, assembly GCF_023055355.1. Classification (NCBI taxonomy): domain Eukaryota; kingdom Metazoa; phylum Chordata; class Aves; order Passeriformes; family Icteridae; genus Agelaius; species Agelaius tricolor. The sequence continues at coordinate 6,514,894 of NW_027269296.1, read as the reverse complement.
CCTTGCTCCTCCACTCCTGGTGTTTGCAGAGAGGCCGAGGGAGCCGGGGCAGGTTTGCAGCCCAGAGCTCTGTGCCAGGGGCTGTGCTCCCACCAAACCTGTCCCCAGCACGCTGGGGCCTGGCTGTGCCACCCCAAGCTCTGCAGCTGTCCCAGGAGCTGGCAGCAGCTCCAGCAGGCTGTGGCACAGCAGGCGTGCCCTGCAGGCTGTCATGAGCCTGTGCTGGCAGCAGCTGTGGGACAAAGGGGCAGCCTGTGCCCAAGGTGACAGAGGACAGCTCATACAAGGTCACCACCTGTAACACCGCATGTTATTTTGAAATAAACTCCTTGTCCTTGAAGCAGGAGCTGCTGGTCCCTGCTGGCTGCACCAGGGAATGGCTGTGGCAGCAGCCCAGCCTGCCCTGCTCACTCCAGGGCTACTTCTTGTGCTTCTTCTTCTTCTTCTTGGGAGCCTTGCTGGCTTTCCTGGAGTGCCTGGGCCTCTTGCTGGAGGGCTGAGCTCCGTCACTGTCCGAGGCCGAGCTGTCCGAGTCCGACTCTGAGGACTGCCTGGCCTTGTGCTTCTTCTTCTTCTTCTTCTCCTGGGAAAACACAGGAAAAAGCTGGCAATGTGGGAATGCCCTCCCTGGTGCTCAGCAGGGCAGCAGGAGCCCTTCTGGGCCTGTTCCTGCATGGAAAGGGCACAGTGCCTTAGGAGGCAGGAGTTAAACACCACTGCCAGCCCTCAGCTGCAGAGCAGGGCACAGAGCACGGCAGCAACGTGGAAATCCAAGGCTGGAAAACACTGGATAATTCATGGAAGGAGAGTTCTCACTCTCATTCCATTATTTCATTGTTCTTTATTAATAAAAGTTGAAAAGATGAAGCGTTTTTGCCCAAAAATTGTGTTTCTAAACCAGCCAGGAGCAGCATCCCTGCAGCCCCACCAGGACAGGAGCACTGGAGCAGCCAAACTGTGCCAGCTCCAGGCAGGAGAGCCCAGTGGAGCAGCAGGACAAGGTCAGTGCCCTCCTGCAAGATGTGGCTCCTTGCACAACCAAGATTTCACCACCCCCTCCTCTTTCCCAACTTCCTCTGTGCCCCTTCCTGCTCATCAATTTCCTCTGCACCCCTTCCTGCTCCCCAACTTCTCCTGAACCCCATGCTGCTCATCTTCCCGTGCTCCCCAATTCCCTCTGCACCTCTTCCTGCTCCCCAATTTTCTCTGCACCCCTTCCTGCTCCCCAACTTCTCCTGAACCCCATGCTGCTCATCTCCCCATGCTCCCCAATTTCCTCTGCACCCCTTCCTGCTCCCCACTTTCTCCTGAACCCCATGCTGCTCATCTTCCCGTGCTCCCCAATTTCCTCTGCACCCCTTCCTGCTCCCCAACTTCTCCTGAACCCCATGCTGCTCATCTTCCCGTGCTCCCCAATTTCCTCTGCACCTCTTCCTGCTCCCCAACTTCTCCTGAACCCCATCCTGCTCCTCATCTTCCCACTGCACCTTGTCCCACTCCCCAATTTCCTCTGCACCCCATCCTGCTGATTTCTTCATACACTCTCCTGCTTCGCAGTTTTCCTTGCACACCCTCCTGTTCCCAAACTTCCCTTCCACCCTCCTGTGCTGCTCTCTCCCTCATGCTGTGCTTCTGCAAAGTCCTGAGCCAGCAGCTCCAGACTGAGCCTCAGCTGCAGCACGGGAACAGCTGGAGCTGGAATAAAGCCCATGAAAACTCTGAAATGGATCTAAACCCTCCAATTTGTGGCAAAGCAGCAGGCAGAGATTACCCTGAGGCCAGGCCTGGGGGGCACTGGGATCACCCCAAGGCACTCCAGCAGTGTTTAATGATGAAGGATGGCAATTTGGGGATATTTAATCAGGGCACAGGGCTGGGAAGAGGATCTGACTGATGCCAGGGTTCATCCCCTGCATCCCCTTCCAGCTGGGAGCCGGAATGATGCCAGCAGCTCCCAAGGGCCTGGCAAAGCCCATCCTGCAAAAGCTCAGGTGTTCCCTCCCCTTGGCTCTGGGAAGTGAAGGAGCTGAAGGGGCCTCTAAAACATCTGCACCTTGCACATGGTGCATGCACAGCTGCAGCTTTGTGTCCCAGCTCAGCAGCACCAGGATCCAGCAAGGATCCAACTCCAGCCACGAGAGAATTCCCCGGCAAAAGGCTCTGAGGATCATGGAATGGTTTGGGTTGGAAGGGACCTCAAAGGCCACCCAGTGCCACCCCTGCCATGGCAGGGACCCCTCCCACTGTGCCAGGTGCTGCCAGCCCCAATGCCCAGCCTGGCCTTGGGCACTGCCAGGGCTCCAGGGGCAGCCACAGCTGCTCTGGGCACCCTGGCAGAGCCCAAACCTCTCAAACCAGGCCTTGCCAGGCTACAAACCCCTGTGGCAAATGGCACTGGGGGCACCTGGAACCATGCAGGAAATCATTCTTTCCTTTCCTTTCCTTTCTCCATTTGCTGCAATGGTTTTTGGTGCTGGTTTCCATCCTGGATTGAGGAATGGGAATGCCAGAGTGGTTTGGGTGGGAAGGGATCTTCAATGCCAGCTCATTGCAGCCCAGGGCCACCTCCCACTGTGCCAGGTGCTGCCAGCCCCAATGCCCAGCCTGGCCTTGGGCACTGCCAGGGCTCCAGGGGCAGCCACAGCTGCTCTGGCAATTCCAGCCCAGCCCCTGCCCACCCTGCCAGGGAACAATTCCCAATTGCCAAGATCCCATCCAGCCCTGCCCTCTGCCACTGGCAGCCATTCCCTGCCTCCTGGCCCTCCATCCTTGGCCCCAGTCCCTCTGCAGCTCTCCTGGAGCCCCTTCAGGCCCTGCAAGGGCTCTGAGCTCTCCCTGGAGCCTTCTCCTCTCCAGGGCAGCACCCCCAGCTCTCCCAGCCTGGCTCCAGAGGGGCTGAGCAGGAATTTTTGCCCTGTTTGAAGACTCAAGCAGAGAAGCCAAGGAGGCTTTCAGGGAGCAGAGATGGCCACTGAGGTGACCAAAGGCCTGGCACAGGCTTGGACACCCAGTGAGGAATGTGGCACAGCAAGCTCAGCTCAGGGCTCTGACTCACCCAAATTTAAGCACCTGTGCCCAAACTGGGTTGGGTGTCCAAGCTCCAGGCCCAGAGGGAAAGAAAGGAGCTGGCAGCTGGTTTTTAATCCAACAGATCAACTCTTTTAGGGAGCTGGAAGAGCAAAGACAACACCCAGAGCTGAGCATCCAGAAGACCCCTCTGGAATTCCAGGGAAGGGAGCAGAGGATGGAGTGGCTCCACACCCACCAGAGCCTTGGCACATTTTAGCTCCATACCAGCAAATAATGTCACCCAAAATTGGGTTTTGTTTTCCTGTGGGGTAACAACAGACTCAGCACAAAGTCCCTGACCCACAGAGGAAAGCAGAAGCAAATCCTCCCAGTCCTAAGAGCATGGGAAGGAGTTAAATCCTCCAGAGAAGGGGCTGCAGCAAGGAGAATTTTCTCAAGCTTTTCCAGCCCGTGCACATGGTGAGAAAGTTTGACAGGACCTTCACAACCAAGAGTTTCATTCCAGAGCTTGGGAAACTTTCTCAGGATGCGAGGGCTGCAGGCAGGACAGGATGTCACACCCGCTCCTGGGGATGGAGCAGGGGACAAAAAGCACACATGGGCATTGTGCTGGCTGGGAAGAATCAACAAACCCCCACTGTCCCCTTTATGGGGGCTTCTAACAGCCAAGATCACTCCAAGAGAGACAAATCCCTTTTCTGGCCCACAGTGGGGTGTTGGGGTGTCCTGTGATCCTTGTGTGTGTCTTTTCCAGCCCTGGATATTCCAGGATTCTCGGATTCCTGCAGTGCAGAAGTGCAGGCAGAACAGCAAACACAGCCTGGGCTGGAAGTGCAGCAGGACACAAGGAGAGCTGAGCATTCCCAGAGGAAAAAATGTGGCAGCACCATGGCTGGAAGGGCTTTGGAGCACCCTGGGACAGTGGAAGGTACCAGGGGTGGCACTGGATGGGATTTAAGGCCTTTCCTAATCCAACCCATCCCATGATTTTATGATTTTCAGTAGCAGGAGGCAGCACTGCTGCAAAATCCTCCTGCAGGAGCAGCATCCTGCCCCAGAGCTTCCCTTCAGTGCAGCATCCCAGCCCTGGAGATCAGCACTGAGGTCACCAGGGAACCCAGGGAGCAGGGTTTGGAGCACTGAGGTCACCAGGAACTCGGGGGATGGAGCACTGAGGTCACCATGGAACTGAGGGAGCAGGGCATGGAGCACTGAGGTCACCATGGAACTGAGGGAGCAGGGCATGGAGCACTGAGGTCACACCAGGGAACCCAGAGAGCAGGGGATGGAGCACTGAGGTCACCAGGAACTCAGGGGATGGAGCACTGAGGTCACACCAGGGAACCCAGAGAGCAGGGGATGGAGCACTGAGGTCACCAGGGACTCAGGGCATGGAGCACTGAGGTCACCAGGGACTCGGTTTGCAGCCCAGGGATTGCCCAAAGCCCAGGTTTGTGCCTGCAGGGACACCCTGAGCTGCCAAGTGCCCTCCAGCCAGGCTGGATGGGGCTCAGCTCAGCTCTGGCACACCCAGCTCAGCTCTGGGCACAGCCAGCACCCCAAACAATGCATTTTGGGGCAATATTTGGGGAGGATTTGGCCCAAGCAGCTCTCAGTCAGCCTCACACAGAGCTGCACTTCACGGATCCTTGCACACCCCGCCCCACCTATGCAATTAGCACAGCAGAACCCAACCAAAAGTGCTCCAAAGCCTCTCTCCAAGCCCCTGCTGGAGCTGCCAGCAGGGCAGCAGCAGGCTGGGCTGGAGCCTGAGTGCTGCTTTTCATGGAATCCCTTCCCTACTGCTCCAGAAACTCCTCCAAGAGGGGCCCCTTGGAGCACTCCAGGCTCCCTCCTGTCCTGTGGGAGGAAACTGCTCCAGGCTGTGCTCTCACAATGTTCCAACAGCTCATTCCTCCTAAAGGTATTTGGGGTTGAGATAAGAGGGGAGTGCCCAGAACTGTCCAAGAAGTTGAAATATTTTTCACCAGACCCTTCTGAGGAGTTAAAATCCCATTCCAAGACTTTGTGTCTTGTCCTTGTGCAAAACAGGAATGGATTCCTAATGTCTGCCTGCACCCCCAGGGCTGTGCCAGGAATCCTTCTAGGCTTCATTTTATTCTTTATCCTCATTCCAGCAGCCCATTTCATTCCAAACAAGATTCTTTACACCAATCCAAAGGTGTTTTTGCATCCTTTGTTGGAGGAGCAGTCAGAATGAAGCTGAGGAGAAGAACCCAGCCTAGAGCCAGTAAATAAAGAGAGCCAGATTCAGAAACATTTCAAAGAAAACAATGTGTGAAGGGCTGTGGCCTCTTCATGCCATGGAAGAACCAGTAAAACCAGTAACACTGAGGATGGACCAAGGTTGGATGAGCCACAGGTCACAGAACAGACACACTTAGGTGTGGTTTTAACATGAAGATCTGCAAATCTTCCACCAGGTGGGGAAAAGAGCAGCAAAGCCATAAAAACGCCCCAATCCCAAAGGCCATCCAAAAGCACCCCAGGGATGAGCTGGTCCATGTGCAATAAAGCTCACAAGGAACTTTGAAATGGATGAAAACCCCCAGATTTGAGGTTGTGTGAGCAGAAGATGGGATAAACGTGCAGAATTTCAATGCAAGGGTTATCCCTCAGTCAGCACTGCAGGTTTTTCCTTGGAAAACAAAGGCAGCAGGAGGAGAAGGGCTCAGCCATTCCCAGCCTCCTGCCTCCCACACAGCCCAGCAGGGACACTGCAGTTCCCACAGGAGCCACTTCACCCCTGACCCCAGGAGGAGAAGGGACACAGAGCCTGGGCCTGCCCAGCTGTCCCAGCCAGCTCCAGGGCCCACCCCTGGCACAGCACCATGGAATGCTGGAATTGTTTAGGGTGGAAAAGCACCCCCAGATCAGCCAGTCCAGCCATGGCCCCAGCACATCCCCAGGTGCCACATCCACGGGGTTTAGGAGGCATGGGGACCCCACCAGTGCCAGCACACTTTCATCAACCCTTTCTGTGAAGGGCTTGTCCCAAATATCTGCATGGGAGATGGGCTATAAAAAGGGCAAAGCAGACAAGGGAGTGAAATCTTCAAAGAGAAGTCAGGGGGAGGGAGGAGAACCCCTCCACAAACCTTCCAACACCCAGATTGCTGAGATGGCAGGGAAGGCAGGATTTGAAGCAGATGTGGGGTCAGAGTAGGTGCAACCCCCCTGCCTCCTCCTGCTATAGGGGAGAGTAAACAGGGGCATCCTGCACCACTGCTCAGTGTCTGCTGGCTCTTCCTCTGCCCTTCAGTGCAGTCCTGCCCTGCTCTGGGAAGGGGAGAAGGGAGCAGCTGCACACTGCTGGGATGAAGGTGCAGGGATGGGGAGAACAGCCATGGTGTTGCTCTGTCAGGCTGCACACACATGGAAAACCTTTAAATGTCTCATTTTTCTAACTTGCCCTGGCTTCCCTAAAGCTCCCTCAGCACATTCCCTCCCTCCCTGCCCTCATTCCCTGGGAGCATCCCCTGGCTGTCCCCTCCTGTTAGGGGCAGGGAGCAGTGCAGGGCCAGAAGGGCCCCCTTGACCCCCCTTTTCTCAGGCTGAGCCCCTTCCCAGCTCCATTCCCTTCCCTGGACACCCTCCAGCCTCTCCCCTTCTCCTTCCATCACCCCTTTTCTCAGGGATGACAGGAGACAGGACAGGGCTCAGTGCTGCCACCCAGGACGTGTCATTGTCACACCAGTGCCACCCCCACACAGAGACCCGAACCCAGCTCCAGCCTGGGAATACTGGGGGGCTCAGGAAGGAGGGGAATCAGGAGCTGGGAAGCACTGGGAAGGCAAAGTGGGAAAAAAAGGAGGTGAGGATCATGGAGGAATCTCTGGGAAGAGGAGAAAAACCCCAGAAACTCCAAGGAAACATCAGATCCAGGAAGAGGAGAAAGGAAACATCAGATCCAGGAAAAGGAGAAAAACCCCTCAGGCAAGAGGGAAATCAGATCCAGGAAAAGGAGAAACATCAGATCCAGGAAAAGGAGAAAAGCCCTCAGGCAGGAGGGAAATCAGGAGCTGGGAAGCCCTGGGAAGGCAAAGTGGGAAAAAAAGGGGGTGAGGATCATGGAGGAATCTCTGGGAAGAGGAGAAAAACCCCAGAAACTGCAAAGAAACATCAGATCCAGGAAGAGGAGAAAAACCCCTCAGGCAAGAGGGGAATCAGGAGCTGGGAAGCCCTGGGAAGGCAAAGTGGAAAAAAAAGGGGGTGAGGATCCTGGAGGAATCTCTGGGAAGAGGAGAAAAACCCCAGAAACTCCAAGGAAACATCAGATCCAGGAAAGCACAAAATGCTGATCCTGAACAATCACAAATATTGATTTTATGACTCTGACACTGGGTGGAGATGGAAACCCTTGGGAGCTGGCAGCTCCCTCCTCTCATTTAAAAACGCCAGGGCCACGCTGGTGTCACCCACATGGGAGGGGACAGGTCAGCAAGGAGATTGTCCCTGAATGCAGGGAGCTATTTCCACGTGCTGTAAATCCCTGGAGCTCCAGGCAAGCAGGGAAGCACATGGTGGCTCCCAGACAAGATCACAGCAGGCACTCCAGACTACAAGGGAACCATTCATCTGCAGGATCCCACATCCTGCCTCCAAAAAAGCTCCAAGTTTTATTATTCCAGCTCTGGAAAACATCTGACAACTTTTGATGTCACCCTTGAGAAGGGAGGGAGATCAAAGGAACAAGGGAGATTTCAAGGAAAGCTATTAATCCACCAACCCCCAAAAAACCAGGAACAAATTTGGGACAGTGACCCACATTTCCTGTAGTGTCAGCAGGGCAAGGCTCCACTGGGAATCCCCATGCTGGTGGATGGGCAGGGCTAGGATAACAAGCTGTTTGTGCACTTCTTTGTGTCATTTTCCCCCAAAACTTTAAAATAACTTGAGCCTTTTCTGCCTGTTGCCACTCTCCAGGGATACAGAGAGGCCACAGAGCTGGGAAGAGGGGAAAATAGAGAAAGGGTTTTGGAAGAGTCATTCAAAGTGGGACTGGGAAGGGGCTGATGGAAGAATTAATTTATTGAAGTCTTGAACTGCATTGTGGCTGCCCCTGGATGTGTCCCAGGCCAGGCTGGAGCAACCTGGGAGCATGGCAGGGGTGGGGTGGGATGGGATTTAAGGTTCCTTCCACCCCAAACCCTCTGGGGTTCTGTGAATATTCATCCCTGAATAATCCTGAGCACCAAAAGCTCCTGGCCTGGGTTCAAGTCTCACCTGTGTTTTATTTGATCTCATCCTGCTCTGAGCCAGAGGTCAAACACAGCCTGGGAAATGTCTCTGATCTGGTGCCATTTTCACAGGGACAGAAATTGCTCTGGAGCCTGGGAATGCTCCCTGTGCAAACACAGCCAGGGATTTTCCCCCAGAGTGTGCAGATAAAGCCAATTCCCACAGCCCTGGCAGGGTCAGGATAGCCCTGGAGCCAGCAGGGCACTGAGTCCAGATCAAAGAAGGAAAAAGGAGGCAAACAGGAATCACAGGGCTCAGGACACTGAAGCAATGCCTGCAGAGCCTCCCAGAGATCAGGAAAAACAATAATCATCTTTTTCTCACTCTAAGAATATCCTCTGAGGGCTGTGTGGTGTAGCACAAAACGAGTTTGAAGGGAACCTGACAATGGCAGGAGAAAACCTAAGGATGAACAGGAAATCTGCAGAGGAGATTCCTGTTTAGCCACAGGATCTGCCCAAACTGAGGCACCTTCTCAGCCCACACCTGGCCCCTCACACCCACCTTGCTGGAGTAACCCAGCTGTAACTACAGAGCCAAGTCCCATCCCCCAGCTCCTTTTCCAGGCCAGCCAGAGGCCACCTTGTACCTTTTTCCTCTTTTTTGAAGACTCCTCAGCCTGGCTGATCTTTTTATCCCCTTCACGTCCTGCTGCTGCCCCCTCCTCTTCCTCCTCCTCTGGAATGAGGCTGTATTTGGTTCCTCCAGGCTGCATGAAACACTCCTTGGCAAAGTGACCTGGAGAAAAAAGGTGTTTGAAGGAGCAACCCAGCCCCTTTTCCTTCTTTTGTTCTTTTTTTTAACAAATGCATTTCATCCACCTGAAGTGCTGCCAAGGCTTTTTTTGATTATCAGTCACAAGGAGAAAATCTACACTCCAGGACATTTTTTATCCTGAAATTTCAGCTGGTTGAACGTGCCCTGATTAAACAGGACAGGGAACAAACATAACCCAGTTCATTCTGGAGGGATTAGTCAGGCAAAATAGAAAATATTCTTGTCTCAACAAGTAAAAATCTGTCTCTGCAGGGGCTTAATCAGCCCAGAAAAGAATGGGAGAAAGGTAAATTGGTGTGATTGGCACCTGGAAAATGAGTTAAAGCCACAAAGAGAGAGGAATTCAGCTCTTCTGGTTCTACCCTTTCTACTCTGGAGACATCAAAGTTGACCTATTAAGCTGCAGGGGAAATTTGGAGAGCTGGCACCTGCTGTTAGGAGGAGACACCATTATTAAAAAGCAGATTGAAAATAGGCATAATCCTGGTTTTGGGGGTTCTTTAAAATAGTGTTTTATACATAAGAGTTCTTTAAATAGTGATGATTCTTTAAAATAATATTTGAAGGATACTTCTCTACAACTACAGAGGCCACACTCAGCATTAACCTCCTCCAGAATAGCACGAGCCCCATTAACCATTTCTGCAAATAACACAAGTAGGGCACAGCAAAAACTCCTGCACAAAAAAACCACCTTGTACCTCAGCAACTTGAGTAAATTTACTGAAAGGCACCACAAAATCATCTTCACTCTGCTGAAGCTTGCAGGACATCCTTTCAGCAGGGCACAAACTGGGTTTTAGCTCTAGGACACAGCCCCAGTGTCCCACCAGCTGAGCTGGAGCTTCCACAGATGGGAGCTCACAGTGGGATCACCTGCTGAAGGTTTGTTTGCTTCTTAAAAACCAAAATCAGAGTCATTACCTCAAATGGGACTGAGCACTGGGGATGGTCCATCCTGCACTTTGCTGAAACCCCAAAGATCAGCTCCATGCACAGCACAGGCTGTTCCTGAGCCTTTCCTGTGCTCACCTGTCCCTTGGTGTCCCCCAGGGCTCAGGGGACTGTGACAACTTTGCCACCCTGAAGGGACACAGCGGGGCTGTCATGGAGCTGCACTACAACACGGATGGCAGGTGAGGGCAGGGGCTCTGTGCTGCTCAGGGAACAGGGCTGGAGCCCCAGGAGGGGCTGAGGGAGCTGGGAAGGGGCTGAGCCTGGAGCAAAGGAGGCTCAGGGGGCCCTTGTGGCTCTGCACAGCTCCTGCCAGGAGGGCACAGCCGGGAACAGGGACAGGAGCAGAGGGAACGGCCTCAGGCTGGGCCAGGGCAGGCTCAGGGTGGGCACTGCAGGAATTTCCCCATGCAAAGGGGGCTCAGGCCTTGGCAGGGGCTGCCCAGGGAGGTTTGCAGTGCCCAGCCCTGGGGGTGTCCCAGGAATGCCTGGAGGTGGCACTCAGAGCTCTGGGCTGGGGACAAGGTGGGGATCAGCTGGGACTCGATGGCCTTGCAGCTCTTTTCCCACCTCAGCTCTGGCATCCTGAGCACCAGAATCCCAAAGACTTTTCCCACAAGGGAATTTCCATCCAATGCAAGCCCCAGCAGCAGAGGTGGCCCTACCCCAGCCCCTTCTGGCAGGGAACATTTCCTGTTCCCCACAGCTCCAAACCCCTCACACCAACAACAGAAAAGGAGCCATGAAAGTCCTTAAAGTCCCATTTTTGCATATTGAGGGAAAATTTCTCCATGGAAAGGGGGCTCAGGCCTTGGCAGGGGCTGCCCAGAGAGGTTTGCAGTGCCCATCCCTGGGGGTGTCCCAGGAATTCCTGGAGGTGGCACTGAGGGCTCTGGGCTGGGGACAAGGTGGAGATTGGGCACAGCTGGGACTCAGTGACCTTGGAGCTCTTTTCCCACCTAAATGACTCTGCCTCCCAGCAGGAGGCACAGAATGGTTGGGGTTGAAGGGATCACCTGGAGCAGGTGGCACAGGGACACATCCAGGGGGTTGAGATGGCTCCAGAGAAGCAGACTCCACTCCCTGCCTGTTCTCTGCCACTCCTCATGGACAGAAGCTCCTCCTCGTTGTGTTTTCCTTTCTTGCCATCACTCCTGCTCCTGTCCCTGAGCAGAGTCTGCACCATCCTCTGACAGCCCTGGGGATATTTGTGTGGATTGATGGGATTCCTCTGTTTTCTTCTCCACAACAACCAGGCCCAGCTCCCTCAGTCTCTCCTCATCTCTCCAATCCTTCATCACCTTTGTGCCCTCCACTGGCCCCTCACCAGTAGCCCAAAGGGGTGTCATTTTAAGGAATAAATATTTTTTTTATTTTTTTAAGGACTTGAATTAATTCTTTTGTTTTGTAGCAAGTGATAAAAAATCCCTCCTCTAAAGGACAAACATAGAACCAAAATTCCGTCCTTACAACCACATGTAACCATGTCAGCAGCTGTGGCTGCCCCTGCATCCCTGGCAGTGTCCAAGGCCAGGCTGGACAGGGCTTGGAGCAGCCTGGGATGGTGGGAGGTGTCCCTGGGGACTGGAATCAGGTGGGATTTCAGGTCCCTCCCAACCCAAACCATTTTGGGATTCCAACCACGAGACAGACACTGATCCAAGCCCAGCAAGGCTCAGTGCCTGGCTGGGACAGAGGCACAAAGCAGCAGCCCAGCCCCACCTTTGCAGCCACACTTCTTGCACACCGTGTTCAGCACGGCCTCCAGGGTGATCTTCTGGCTCGTGTAGTCCCTGAAGGAGCGTTTCTTCCTCTCATCCTGGCTGGGAGGACAAGAACAGCTCCATTTTCAATCCATCCTCATCTCTAATCCCACATTTTTGTACAAACAAAAGGCTTTTAAAGGTTATTTGGTGTGGTGGTTTTGGTTTGCTAATTCAAGATTTCACTGATTTTGAGATCACTTGTGGCCATAGCTCTCTTCACAGAGAGCAGCAGGCACAAGATCCCAAGGATTTCTCCCCTAGGAAAAGGCAGTGAGAAGCTCAGAGAAGAAGAGAAAACAATTCTTATCTCTATTCACTGCTCCTGTTGTTTGGCACATGTGGAATGTGTTATGGAGATTGTTTACCAAGATGATTTGTTAATTGGACAGGTGGTTAATTGGACATTGGTGAGGGTTGTTTTGATCCCTTGGCCAGTTGGGTCAAAGCTGTGTCCTGGCTGTCTCAGATACTCCCAGGTTTTTCTGTTGTATCCCTTTAGTACAGCATGTCTTTAGTATGTCATTTAGTCTAGTATTAGTGTAATAAAGTACAGCTTAATAAAGCATTTGTTCAGCCTTCTGAGGCATGGACTCAGAGCACATCATTCCCTACACTGGGGTCACCCTGCATTGATAATCACTTTTATAAATGTCTCCTGCTGCAATGGATTTTCAGGGTTAGGCCATAGTGGCACAGCCAGCCTGCTCCTGAGTTTGCTGTCAAAGCCTCAGGGACTCCTCAAGGCTGTTGGAACATAAATTGTGCAAATGAAGAAAGAAGGGGCTGAGAAACCAAATCCCAAGATGGCAAGGACAGGATAACAGAGGGCTGTGAAACACCTGCACTGTAACCAATCCCACACTGTGAGAAATGCAGGCACTAAACAGAGAGCAAGACCAAGGCACCAATCAAGCAGTGTGTACTTAGCAGTTTGCAGAATCTCTGAAACTGTGTGTAAATGTAATAAAGGCTTCTGCTGGATCACACTGGTCAGCAGTGCAGGAGTCCTGGATTTCCTGCAAGAGTCTCCCATGCAAAACCAGGACATTCTCAAAGTAAAATTTCTAAACCCAAAGAGCAGAGCTGACCTGGCCTTCGGCACTGCCAGGGCTCCAGGGGCAGCCACAGCTGCTCTGGCAATTCCATCTCAGGGAACAATTCCTTCCCAAAATCCCCTCCACCCCTGTCCCCTGGCAGGGTGATAATTAGCACTGATTCCATGATTCACAGAAGGCTGATCAATATCTATCTTTTTTAAGAAACCCATTGCTTTTATAGACAGTTACAATACAAATGGACTTAATTGGTCCTCTAATCAAAACACCATCACCACTGGTTAATTAAGAAACCACCCTTTGGTAAATAAATCTCCATACCACATTCCACACAGCATAGCAACAGGTGCAGCAAGTGAAGGTAAGAATTGTTTCTCATTCTCTTCTCTGATCTTCTCACAGCCTTCCTCAGGACAATGCCTGGGAAAGTTGTGCTGCTCCCTGCGGCCAGAGAGCTGCTGCCACACAGCCCTGCCCTTTGGCAGAGGAAGCTGTGCCCTGTGGGCAGCCATGCCCTGTGTTCCACAGGGAGCCATGCCCTGTGCCCCACGGGCAGCCATGCCCTGTGCCCCACGGGCAGCCATGCCCTGTGTTCCATAGGGAGCCATGCCCTGTACCCCATAGGGAGCCATGCTCTGTGTTCCATAGGGAGCCATGCCCTGTGTTCCACAGGGAGCCATGCCCTGGGCAGCCATGCCCTGTGCCCCATGGGCAGCCATGCCCTGTGTTCCATAGGGAGCCATGCCCTGCGTTCTTTAGGGAGCCATGCCCTGGGCAGCCATGCCCTGTGTTCCATAGGGAGCCATGCCCTGGGCAGCCATGCCCTGTGCCCCCCGGGCAGCCATGCCCTGTGCCCCACAGGCAGCCATTCTTTGTGCCCTGTGCCCCCTGGGCAGCCATGCCCTGTGCCCTGTGCCCCCTGGGCAGCCATGCCCTGTGTTCCATAGGGAGCCATGCCCTGTGCCCCACAGGCAGCCATTCTTTGTGCCCTGTGCCCCCTGGGCAGCCATGCCCTGTGTCCCATAGGAAGCCATGCCCTGTGCCCCATGGGCAGCCATTCTTTGTGCCCTGTGCCCCCAGGGCAGCCATGCCCTGTGTCCCATAGGAAGCCATGCCCTGTGTCCCACAGGCAGCCATGCCCTGTGCCCCCTGGGCAGCCATGCCCTGTGCCCCCTGGGCAGCCATGCCCTGTGTCCCATAGGAAGCCATGCCCTGTGCCCCACAGGCAGCCATTCTTTGTGCCCTGTGCCCTGTGCCCCCTGGGCAGCCATGCCCTGTGCCCTGTGCCCCATGGGCAGCCATTCTTTGTGCCCTGTGCCCCATGGGCAGCCATGCCCTGTGCCCTGTGCCCCCTGGGCAGCCATGCCCTGTGTCCTGTGCCCCTCTGGGCAGCCATTCTTTGTGCCCTGTGCCCCACGGGCAGCCATGCCCTGTGCCTGTGCCCCCTGGGCAGCCATGCCCTCTGTTCTGCTCAGATTTACCCACTCAAGGGAAACGTTGTTGGGATCCAGGTCCTTCCCTGTGCCTTGGTGAACAACCTTCATGGAGAGGGAGAGCTTCAGCTTGTCATCCTTCATCTGCAAACATACAATGAGCAGGATGAACGAGCCACCAGTGTTAATGAACCCCAGGGTAGTGGATTTGAACCAGGGTTACCTCTCTCCCTATGAGCTTCACCCAGACCTTGTCCCCCACGTCGAGCATCTCTGCGGGTTTGTCCACGGGGCAGGAGGACATGTGGGTCCTGTGCACCAGGCCTGCAGGAGGATGGGACACAGGGGACACAATCAGCCCAGGGATGGGACAGAGGGGACAGGAACAGCCCCAGGGATGGGACAGAGGGGACAGAACAGCCCCAGGAATGGGACAGAGGGGACACAATCAGCCCCAGGTGTGCCTACCACACTGAGAGAAGGGACACAAACAGCCCAAGGGGATGGGACAGAAGGGACAGGAACAACCCCAGCGGGTGGGAGAAAAGGGACAGGAACAGCCCCAGGTGTGCCTGCCACACTGAGAGAAGGGACACCATCAACCCCAGGGATGGGACAGAGGGGACACAATCAGCCCCAGGGATGGGACAGAGGGGACAGGAAGAGCCCCACGTGTGCCTGCCACAGAGCAGCTCCTGAGGGATGGGACAGAGGGGACAGAACAGCCCCAGTGGATGGGACAGAAGGGACAGAACAGTCCCAGGGATGGGACAGAAGGGACACAACAGCCCCAGGGGATGGGACAGAGGGGACACAATCAGCCCAGGGATGGGACAGAGGGGACAGGAACAGCCCAGGGATGGGACACAGGGGACACAATCAGCCCCAGGGATGGGACAGAGGGGACACAATCAGCCCCAGGGATGGGACACAGGGGACACAATCAGCCCCAGGGATGGGACAGAGGGGACACAATCAGCCCCAGGGATGGGACAGAGGGGACACAATCAGCCCAGGGATGGGAGAAAAGGGACAGGAACAGCCCCAGGGATGGGAGAAAAGGGACAGAACAGCCCCAGGTGTGCCTGCCACAGAGCAGCTCCTCAGGGGATGCAGGGAATGACACAGGGTGTGGAAGGAATGTGCTAGGGTTCATAAATTAATCAATAAAATTAATAAATTAACTATAAATCAATAAGAAAATTAATAAATTAATTATAAATAAATAAAATTAATAAACTAACTATAAATAAATAAAAGTAATACATGAATTAAAATTAACAAATAAAACTAATAAATTAATTATTGATTAATGAATTAATAAATTAATTATTTGAATACATAAATTAGTAGTAAACTTAATAAAATATTAAAACAAGAGCTAATAAAATTAATGATGGAGTTTATAAAATAATAAAACTAATAAATGAAATAGATAATAAAATACAACAATTATTAGTGTTCATTTCATCCTTAGCTCATCCTTTCTTCAGTTTCATACAGAAGATTCTCCACTCAACCTTGGATTTGCAGTTTCCAAGTTTCCAAAGTGGCTGGGAGCAGAAAATCCTTTACATCCCCTTGGGGTGTGGGAGGAATATGTTTTTATACCACATTCTATTAATAAATACAATTTAAAAACTATTTATTTTTTAAACTTTAAATTTAAATTCATATTTATTTATATTTATTAAAACTTGTATTTATTTTAATTGATACATTTATAGTATAACTTTCATTTATATTTTATTTATTTCTATTTATTTAAATTTCTATTTATTTAAATCTCTTTGTTTTTATTTATTAAAATTATATTTACTATTATAATTTAAATTTCTTTTTAAAACTTCATTTCTTCTTGAACTCATTTTGAATTTCTCATTTTTGATTATTGTTTACAATGCAGGTACCACCAGTAAGGTTGTAAATGGTAATAAAAAATACAAGTAATAAATATATTTATAAAAAAATAAACATATTTATGAATAATGAACAATAACAAATATATTTGTGAATAATAAATTTATTAGTAATGGATGTATTTTAGGGGGTGCTCCAATTTTTTAACTGCTGAGACAGGTGCCAACACCCCAGACTGGATTGGAATTTGGGTACTGACAGTGGCGAGCAGGGTTCTGCAAGGAATATTTTTATTTATAAATAATAAACACATTTATAAATAAGTATAATAACAAATATATTTGTGAATAATATATTTATTTGTAATATATATATATTTTTTAGAGGGTGCTCCAATTTTTTAACTGCTGAAACAGGTGCCATCACCCCAGTCTGGGCTGGAATTTGGATGAGTGACAGTGGAGAGCAGGGTTCTGCAAGTAATAAATACATTTACATAAAATAAATATATTTTTGAGTAAAAAAAATATTTTTGAATGCTATATTTAGTAGTTACAGATGTATTTTAGAGGGTGCTCCAATTTTTTAACTGCTGGGACAGATGACAACTCCCCAAACTGGATTGGAATTTGGGTACTGACAGTGGAGAGCAGGGCTCTGCAAGTAATGTATTTATTTATAAATAATAAACACATTTATGAATAAATATAATAACAAATATATTTGTGAATAATATATTTATTAGTAATATATATATTTTAGAGGGTGCTCCAATATTTTAACTGCTGAGACAGGACACAACACCCCAGCCTGGACTGGAATTTGGGTACTGACAGTGGAGAGCAGGGTTCTGCAAGTAATAAATACATTTACATAAAACAAATATATTTCTGAATAAAAAAGAATAAGAAATATATTTTTGAATGCTATATTTAGTAGTTACAGATGTATTTTAGAGGGTGCTCCAATTTTTTAACTGCTGAGACAGATGACAACACCCCAGACTGGACTGGAATTTGGGTACTGACAGTGGAGAGCAGGGCTCTGCAAGTAATGTATTTATTTATAAATAATAAACACATTTATGAGTAAATATAATAACAAATATATTTGTGAATAATATATTTATTAGTAATATATGTATTTTTAGAGGGTGCTCCAATATTTTGAGACAGGATACAACACCCCAGCCTGGACTGGAATTTGGGTACTGACAGTGGAGAGCAGGGTTCTGCAAGTAATAAATAAATTTATAAAAAATTAATATATTTATGAATAATATATTTATTAGTAATATATATATTTTTTTTTTTTTAGAGGGTGCTCCAATTTTTTAACTGCTGAGACAGATGACAACACCCCAAACTGGATTGGAATTTGGGTAATGACAGTGGAGAGCAGGGTTCTGTAAGTAATGTATTTATTTATAAATAATAAATATATTTATGAATAAATATAATAAAAATATATTTGTGAATAATATATTTATCAGTAATAGATGTATTTTTAGAGGGTGCTCCAATATTTTGAGACAGGACACAACACCCCAGCCTGGACTGGAATTTGGGTGACTGACAGTGGAGAGCAGGGCTCTGATAGTAATAAATATATTTATAAAAAATATATTTATGAGTAATAAATATATTTTTGAATAATATATTTATTAGTAATATATATATATTTTTTTTAGAGGGTGTTCCAATTTTTTAACTGCTGGGACAGATGACAACTCCCCAAACTGGATTGGAATTTGGGTATTGCCAGTGGAGAGCAGGGTTCTGCAAGTAATGTATTTATTTATAAATAATAAACACATTTATGAATAAATATAGTAACAAATATATTTGTGAATAATATATTTATTAGAAATAGATATTTTTTAGAGGGTGCTCCAATATTTTAACTTTTGAAACAGGATACAACAGCCCAGCCTGGACTGGAATTTGGGTACTGACAGTGGAGAGCAGGGTTCTGCAAGTAATATATTTATTTATAAATAATAAATATGCTTGTGAATTATTAATAATAACAAAAATATTTGTGAATAATATATTTATTAGTAATAAATATATATTTTTTAGAGGATGTTCCAATTTTTTAACTGCTGAGACAGGTGCCATCACCCCAGTCTGGGCTGGAATTTGGGTGACCGACAGTGGAGAGCAGGGTTCTGCAAGTAATAAAAATATTTACATAAAATAAATATATTTATGAGTAAAAAAGAATAACAAATATATTTTTGAATACTATATTTAGTAGTTACAGATGTATTTTAGGGGGTGCTCCAATTTTTTAACTGCTGAGGCAGGTGCCAACTCCCCAAACTGGACTGGAATTTGGGTACTGACAGTGGAGAGCAGGGTTCTGCAAGTAATAAATGTATTTTTAAATAATAAAGATATTTATGAATAAATATAATAAAAATATATTTGTGAATAATATATTTATTAGTAATATATATATATTTTTAGAGGGTGCTCCAATATTTTGAGACAGGACACAACACCCCAGCCTGGACTGGAATTTGGGTACTGACAGTGGAGAGCAGGGCTCTGATAGTAATAAATATATTTATAAAAAATTGATATATTTATGAATAATAAATATATTTGTGAATAATATATTTATTAGTGATATAGGTATATGTATTTTTAGAGGGTGCTCCGATTTTTTAACTGCTGAGACAGATGACAACACCCCAAACTGTATTGGAATTTGGGTATTGCCAGTGGAGAGCAGGGTTCTGTAAGTAGTAAATATATTTATGAACAATAAACAAATATATTTATGAATAATATATTTATTAGTAATATATATATATTTTTAGAGGGTGCTCCATTTTTTTAACTGTTGAGACAGATGACAACACCCCAAACTGGATTGGAATTTGGGTACTGACAGTGGAGAGCAGGGTTCTGTGAGGAATAAATATACTTATGAATAATAAATATATTTGTAAATAATATATTTATTAGTTATATATATATGTGTGTATATATATATATATACACATATATATATGTATATATATGTGTATATATATTTTTTTTAGAGGGTGCTCCAATATTTTAACTTTTGAGACAGGATACAACACCCCAGCCTGGACTGGAATTTGGGTGACTGACAGTGGAGAGCAGGGTTCTGCAAGTAATAAATATATTTCTAAAAATTAATATATTGATGAATAATAAATATATTTTTGAATAATATACTTATTAGTGATATATATATATTTTTTTAGAGGGTGCTCCAATTTTTTAACTGCTGAGACAGGACACAACACCCCAAACTGGATTGGAATTTGGGCACTGACAGTGGAGAGCAGGGTTCTGCAAGTAATAAATATATTTATAAATAATAAACAAATACATTTGTGGATAATATATTTATTACTAATATATTTTTTTTAACTGCTGAGGCAGGTGAGAAGCCCCCAGCCTGCACTGGAGTTTGGTTATTGCCAGTGCAGAGCAGAGTTCTGCAGTGTGAAAAATGCCCATTTTATGGTTGACTTTTCACCAAGATTAAAATTAATATTATGCATGTCATGTTAGAAAATTATGCTCTATTCATTTTCTCAAGTGGTGTGTTAAACACAGTTTTAGGTTATAACAAAATGTTAAAATAGAAACTGTGCTATGTAAGATACTTTTTAGAGAGGACTGAGGTACTGGCAGCAGACAGAAGCCACAGGGCACCTGAAACTTTCAGAGAGAAAGAATTTCTTGCTCCCTTAGCAGAAGAAATGAACTCCTTCCTGCCCTGAAGAAGCTGACCCTGCCCAGCCAGAATCCTGAGTTTGAATGGAATTTCTGCATCATGGATGAGGTGCATGAATATGCAACAGGCCATTGCTTTTAAGGGTTAATCCTCTGTTAACCTTTGCCACCCCAAATCCCCCTTTTCCTGCCCCATTTCCCCCTCAGCCCCACCAAATCCCCCAAACCTCACCCCAAATCTGCTGTGTGTCCTTTTTCAGGCTTTTTTTGCCCAGAAAGATGAACCCAGACTGTCCCTAACTCTATGTTTTTATTGTCTCCTATTGTCCTAATCCTAGTTGTCCACATTTTTATTACTCTATAAATTACATTACTATTTTTAGAACCATTTTATTACTATTAAACTTTTACAATGTTCAAAACAAGTGATGGGTGTTTTTCACATGCAGGAGGAGAAATCTGGGAGCATGTGGCTGGTCCAGCCCCATTCCAAGGCACCCTGTGCCTCCCCAGCAGCCACAATCCTGCCCAAAAATCCTGCAGGGAGCAGGGCAGGGCTCCTGGGGGGCTGCAGCTGTCCCACAATCAGACACAGTTTAAATCTAATTTTCCCCTACTTTTGATTTAATTCATTTCTTTCACTTCATTTCTTTTAGTCTTTTTTTCTCCACTCATTCACACTGACCATCAAAGGGAGGAAATTGGGCAAATTGCAGAATTTCTACAGTTCTGCCATTACTTTCAAATAAATCTCTGAAATATCCTGAAGTTCCCAAAAGCTCCACTAAAATCTGAAGGTAAAAAAAACCCAAAACATCCAGACTTTACCAAAATCCCACCCCAAGATATCCTGAAGTTACCAAAAACTCCTTTGAGTTGTGTTTGGCAATCATGCAAAAGTCCATCCTCTTCTAAATGCTTTCCAAATTTCTTCCTAATTTAGGAAACACTCATTTGCTGATTTCTTTCTGAAAGCCTTTAATTCTGAGCTGGCTGCTTGCCTTGGCCACAGCAACAATGAAATAATGGCACAGGTACCAACCTTGTTTTCTGCAGCCTGGGATTTTGATGAATGCACCATAATCTGTCACTGCAGCAACCTGGGGAGAAAACCCAGAGCAGAGATGGAGGAAGAGGGGAGAATCTGCACAACAAACCTGCCCAGCTCACTGGGCTGGAGATTGGCAGAAAATCAGGGAAGGGGTGGGGCTGGAGGGAATTAAATCCCATCTGGTGGCACCCCAGGGACACCTCCCACTATGCCAGGGTGCTCAGCCTGGCCTTGGGCACTGCCAGGGCTCCAGGGGCAGCCACAGCTGCTCTGGGCACCCTGGCAGAGCCCAAACCTCTCGAACCAGGCCTTGCCAGGCTACAAACCCCTGTGGCAAATGGCACTGGGGGCACCTGGAACCATGCAGGAAATCATTCTTTCCTTGCCTTTCTCCATTTGCTGCAATGGTTTTTGCTGCTGGTTTCCATCCTGGATTGAGGAATGGGAATGCCAGAGTGGTTTGGGTGGGAAGGGATCTTCAATGCCAGCTCATTGCAGCCCAGGGCCACCTCCCACTGTGCCAGGGGCTGCCAGCCCCAATGTCCAGCCTGGCCTTGGGCACTGCCAGGGCTCCAGGGGCAGCCCCAGCTGCTCTGGCAATTCCAGCCCAGCCCCTCCCCACCCTGCCAGGGAACAATTCCCAATTCCCAAGATCCCATCCAGCCCTGCCCTCTGCCACTGGCAGCCATTCCCTGCCTCCTGGCCCTCCATCCTTGGCCCCAGTCCCTCTGCAGCTCTCCTGGAGCCCCTTCAGGCCCTGCAAGGACTCTGAGCTCTCCCTGGAGCCTTCTCCTCTCCAGGGCAGCACCCCCAGCTCTCCCAGCCTGGCTCCAGAGGGGCTCCAGCCCTGCAGCAGCTCCGTGGGCTCCTCTGGGCTCTCTCCAGCAGCTCCACTTCCTTTGGCTGTTGGAGCCCAGTTCTGCAGGTGGGGAATCAGGTGACAGAAGAGGACAGAATCGCCTCTCCCCTCCTGCCTCTCTCTATGGCTGCCCGCACACCTGCACATTAACAACTCCACGGACACGGATGTGTGCACCTGTACAGAGCTGTCCGCCACCCAAACCTCCCCGCGCTAAACCCCGGCTGGACCAACAATGAATTCACCCAGAGCACGGCCCCGGCTGCTCCCGCACCTCGCCCTGGAAGATGGAGTAGAGCTCGGGGAGCGGCTCCATCGCCTCCCTGGGTGCCGTGACAGCCAGCGGGATCCACCCCACGCTACAGCATCTCCTCTGCAGGATGCTGAGGAAAGAAACGTTTCATTAACGCCCGAAACCCCTCAGAGAGCCCCCAGAGAGCCCCTTCCCCCAGAGCCCTCGGGGCTCAGCGGCTTGAGCAGCGCGGGGATGGACCCGAGCGGCACCCGCAGTGCCCCGGTGCAGGACTGACCCAGACCAGCACGGTTGGACAGAACGACTCTTCCCGGAGCCCGCGGGGCGGTGGGGACTGGTCAGCGCCCGGAGCAGCAACACCAGGGCGCCGCCATCGCCTCGGCCACCCCCGCCATAACGCCCTAACGCTGAGAGGCCGCGCTCCCCGCCAATCACAGAGCGCAATGTTGCCGTGTGGCCAAAAACAGCCAATCAGTGTTACCCATGCTGCCCAGCGCCCGCTTTTCTCCAATCAGAGCGAGGCGCGCCAGAAGGCGCCGCGCTCCCCGCTCTATCCCCGGCGTGCCGGCACCGTGTCTGGGGGCGGGACATCCAGGGCTCTCCGCCAATCAGCGCGGCGGGTGCGGCGCCGGCAGCCAATGGGGCGTGGGGGGCGGGGCCCGGTGCCCGCCATGATCGAGCAGCAGAAGCGAAAGGTCCCGGGCCCCGGGCCTGGTCCCGGCCCGGCGCCCGGCGCCCCCCCGGGCCCCGTCGCCCCCGGAGCCGCTCCCGGAGCCGCCCCTGCGCCCGGCCCCGACCTCCCGCTCGTCCCCGTGCCCGCCAAGCGGCCCCGCCATGACCTGCCGGGGGCGCCGGGCACGGGCGGCGCAGGGGGGCAGCCGGCGGCCGGGGCTCTGCTGCAGGCGGTAACGGGGGAACGTGGGGGGAGGGTGGGAGGAGAACCGGGTGGGATGGAGAGCTGGGGGGAGAGGGGAAGGAGTAGCTCCGGTAGGAGGGAAGGGCCACGAGCGGGTTGGGGTTCGGCACTGCTGAGGCACCTCTGGTGCTCAGTGCGGTTCTGGGCCCTCGGTTCGGGAGGGGCTGGAGCAGGTCCGGGGAATGGGGAACGGGCTGGAACCCCGGGAGAGGCTGAGGGAGCTGGGCAGGGGCTCAGCCTGGAGCAAAGGAGGCTCAGGGGGCCCTTGTGGCTCTGCACAGCTCCTGCCAGGAGGGCACAGCCGGGTGGGCCGGGCTGTGCTCCAGGGAACAGGGCCAGGAGCAGAGGGAACGGCCTCAGGCTGGGCCAGGGCAGGCTCAGGGTGGGCACTGCAGGAATTTCCCCATGCAAAGGGGGCTCAGGCCTTGGCAGGGGCTGCCCAGGGAGGTTTGCAGTGCCCAGCCCTGGGGGTGTCCCAGGAATGCCTGGAGGTGGCACTCAGAGCTCTGGGCTGGGGACAAGGTGGGGATCAGCTGGGACTCGATGGCCTTGCAGCTCTTTTCCCACCTCAGCTCTGGCATCCTGAGCACCAGAATCCCAAAGGCTTTTCCCACAAGGGAATATCCATCCAATGCAAGCCCCAGCAGCAGAGGTGGCCCTACCCCAGCCCCTTCTGGCAGGGAACATTTCCTGTTCCCCACAGCTCCAAACCCCTCACACCAACAACAGAGAGTCCTTAAAATCCCATTTTTGCACATTGGGGGAGAATTTCTGCATGGAAAGGGGGCTCAGGCCTTGGCAGGGGCTGCCCAGGGAGGTTTGCAGTGCCCATCCCTGGAGGTACCCAAGGAATTCCTGGAGGTGGCACTCAGAGCTCTGGGCTGGGGACAAAGTGGGGATGGGGCACAGGCTGGACTCGATGATCTTGGAGCTCATTTCAAGCCTCAGTAGTGCTGGGATTCTGGAATTCTGGTGGGAAGGTGAAGATGCTCACCCGGGGTGGCAGGCTGGCCATCTCCTGGCCTTGTCCCTTGTCCCCTCACGGTGTCCCCTGTGTCCTGCAGGGCCCTCCCCGCTGCTCCTCGCTGCAGGCCCCCATCATGCTGCTGTCAGGACACGAGGGGGAGGTTTACTGCTGCAAGTTCCACCCCAACGGCAACACCCTGGCCTCAGCTGGCTTCGACAGGCTCATCTGTGAGTGCCACTGCTGTCCCCTGCTGTCCCCAGGCTCAGGCCCCGCTGCTGAGGGGTTTTAGCTCAGCCTTCCCCTGCTCCTGGGTGTGAATTGCTTCCCCAGGAAGCTTTTCCCAGCTCCTGTGGCAGGTGCCATCCTGCTGGTGCTGGAAATTTGCTTTGCTGGTGTTATTGTTGTTGCATTAATTGAAGGGATGGGACCACAATCAGGTTAAAGCCCATTTATTGTTTAAATAAACATCACTCCCAGAGGTTGGAAGATTTTGAGACAGTAAGCAGTGGCCATAGCTTAAGATAGTTACAAATTCTTCGTTGCAGGACAGTATATAACTTTCTAACCTTATGGACAGTCACCACAGAGAATGTTTTGCTGTCACCTTTACTTACTTTTACTGCAGTGCAGATACTTTAACCAATAGGCTGTTATTACATGTACTTCGATTATACACACACATATATATGTATACTTCTGTTATAACATCTAAACTCCTAACTTATTCTATACAATTTCATCCTTACATTAGAAACCTTTCACCATCTTATCAGTACAGTTTCTCACTTACTTAAGGCATATTCTTAACTATAGAAACATAAGTTTATGATTTTTCTACTTAATGTCTGCATGCTTTATTTTCACATCAAGCCAAGCTCCTTCCAAGGCTGCAAATCAAACCCTCCAGTGTCTGTGACAGTTTCTATCTTTCCATTTCCCACAGCTGGAGCAGGCTGTGACAGCCCTGTGTCCTTGTCACATGGGTTCCAGAGGTCTGCAGAAATGCAGGTTTTGATGCTTAGGCTTGCTGAAGCAAAGATTTTATTTTTTTTAATAAATTCACCTTAACCAAGATCCCTGAAGCTCCTTTGCCCTGGGGCTCAGCTGATGCTTTGTCACTGCTGTGAATGTCCCAGCTGGGACTCAGCACTGGGGATGGTCCATCCTGCACTTTGCTGAAACCCCAAAGATCAGCTCCATGCACAGCACAGGCTGTTCCTGAGCCTTTCCTGTGCTCACCTGTCCCTTGGTGTCCCCCAGTGCTCTGGAACGTCTACGGGGACTGTGACAACTTTGCCACCCTGAAGGGACACAGCGGGGCTGTCATGGAGCTGCACTACAACACGGATGGCAGGTGAGGGCAGGGGCTCTGTGCTGCTCAGGGAACAGGGCTGGAGCCCCAGGAGGGGCTGAGGGAGCTGGGAAGGGGCTGAGCCTGGAGCAAAGGAGGCTCGGGGGGCCCTTGTGGCTCTGCACAGCTCCTGCCAGGAGGGCACAGCCGGGAACAGGGCCAGGAGCAGAGGGAACGGCCTCAGGCTGGGCCAGGGCAGGCTCAGGGTGGGCACTGCAGGAATTTCCCCATGCAAAGGGGGCTCAGGCCTTGGCAGGGGCTGCCCAGGGAGGTTTGCAGTGCCCAGCCCTGGGGGTGTCCCAGGAATGCCTGGAGGTGGCACTCAGAGCTCTGGGCTGGGGACAAGGTGGGGATCAGCTGGGACTCGATGGCCTTGCAGCTCTTTTCCCACCTCAGCTCTGGCATCCTGAACACCAGAATCCCAAAGGCTTTTCCCACAAGGGAATATCCATCCAATGCAAGCCCCAGCAGCAGAGGTGGCCCTACCCCAGCCCCTTCTGGCAGGGAACATTTCCTGTTCCCCACAGCTCCAAACCCCTCACACCAACAACAGAGAGTCCTTAAAATCCCATTTTTGCATATTGGGGGAAAATTTCTGCATGGAAAGGGGGCTCAGGCCTTGGCAGGGGCTGCCCAGGTTGGTTTGCAGTGCCCATCCCTAGAGGTACCCAAGGAATTCCTGGATGTGGCACTCAGAACTGTGGGCTGGGCATTGGGCACAGCTTGGTCTTGATGATCTTGGAGGTGTTTTCCAACCTAAATGATTCTGGCATTGTTACCTGTGCTCAGTCCATAGTCACCAAGTCGTTGTAGTGTGGGCAAAGGATCTGGGGGCACCTGTGACCCCCCCCCCCAGTGTCATTGATGCAGTTTTGGGGCACAGAGGGAAGTTTGTGTTGGGTGCCTGGGAGTCATTGTGGAGGAGGAGAGAGAACAAGTGAGATACTGGTTAATTTAAAAGGCTGTTCCACCAGTGCTGCTGATCTGTGCTCATCCCAGGTGCTGCTTGAGGAGGAAGAAAAACAATTTCCAGCAGGGATTGAGGGGAGTTTGTCTGTGCAGCTGTTCCAGTGTCAGTCAGTGTTTCAGGCTCCTCCAAAACACCAAAGGGGGAGGTTCTTCTCCCTGGTTACTGGTTGTCTTGGTTTGGACAGACAGGTGTCTGCTAAGGAAGGCAGGAGCCTCCCCTGAAATGGAGAATGCAAACCCCCTCCCTCCAAATTGCTGTAAATTTTAAATTAAGGGGCTCTCAGGCAAAAAATAATATGGGAACAGGAAATAACAGTTCTTTAATAGGGAAGACAATAAAAGGATAAAATAAAGAATGCAGTGAACTAAAGCAGCAGTGCCAGAGTCAGAACCCAGCCTGACACCCTGTGGGTCAGGCTGGTGGCAGCAGAACCATTGGAATTGTGGCTCAGCCCTCCTGCAGTGCCAGGGCTGGTTCTGCTGGAGCAGGGATCCTGGAGAAAGGTGCAGTCTCTGCCTCTGCAGATCCAGGGCAAGAGGCAGCTGCTGTTCCTCTGGGCAATGCAGTGCAGAAGCCGTGCTGGTGTTCCAGAATCTCCAGATTCTATCCGGGTAGGAATGCTTGGCTCCTCCCTCTGGGCTCCCATCTGCCAATGGGATGCTGTAGTTCTTATCAGCCATGCAGGGACATTCCAGAGCTGTTATCAGCAGGAGGAGGGGGTGTGGAAGAGATAAGGCAAACTGCCCATGAACAGGAGACAGCTGCCATGCAGATGGCAAACAGATACAATTTCCTTGGCAATGCAGTACACAGGTAAAGGGAGGTGGGAAGGGAGCTGAGCCCTCACTGTGCTTGTTGCCTGCAGCATGCTCTTCTCAGCATCCACCGACAAAACCGTGGCTGTGTGGGACAGCGAGACAGGGGAGAGGGTCAAGAGGCTCAAGGGCCACACGTCCTTTGTCAACTCCTGCTACCCTGCCCGGAGGGGACCCCAGCTCGTCTGCACCGGCAGCGACGATGGCACTGTCAAGGTCAGTGTGTGCTGGGTTTGTGGGGTGCCCCATGGCAGGCAGGAATGATGAGTCTGACTCCATGTTCTCAGAAGGCTCATTTATTATTTTATGATACTATATTATATTAAAGAATACTAAATTATACTAAAGAATACAGAAAGGATACTTACAGAAGGCTGAAAAGATAATAATGAAACTCGTGACTCTCCCCAGAGTCCTGACACAGCTTGGCCCTGATTGGCCAAAGAGTGAAAACAACTCCCAGCAGAATCCAATGGAACAATCACCTGTGGGTAACCAATCTCCAAACACATTCCACATGAGCACAGCACAGGAGAAGCCAATGAGATGACAATTGTTTTCCTTTTCTCTGAGGCTTCTCAGCTTCCCAAGAGAAAAACCCTGGGCAAGGGGATTGTTTCAGAGAATGTGAATGCCACAAGTGTGTGCCCTGGGCAAAACCTGGGGAAAAAAGGTGGGAAAGTTTTAGGATCTTCCCATTTATCTGAGATGAATTCAGCTTTTTGTTACATGCTGCATTATCACTCTGAGTTCAGAGTCAGAAATGTGACAGCAAATTGCACTGCTCTCTTTTTTTCTGTATTTCTCATGGGGTGGGGAAGGTTGAGCTGCTCAGCTGGGATTTTTCTGCTGCTCTGGATCTGCACAAGTCCCTGACAGGAGGGGACTGTGATGGTGCTCACAGGGGTCTGAGGATGAGGGAAGAGATGAGGATCTGACTCCATGTTTCAGAAGGCTGATTTATTATTTTATGATAAATATTACATTAAAACTATACTAAAAGAATAGAAGAAAAGGTTTCATCTCAGAAGGCTGGCTAAGCTAAGAGTAGAAAGGAATGAATAACAAAGGCAGCTGTCCCAGACTCTCTGTCTGAGCCAGCTGACTGTGATTGGCCATTAATTACAAACATCCAACATGGGCCAATCCCAGATGCCCCTGTTGCATTCCACAGCAGCAGATAACCATTGGTTACATTTTGTCTCTGAGGCCTCTCAGCTTCTCAGGAGAAAAATCCTAAAGAAAGGATTTCCATAGAAGATGTCTGTGACAGGGGACCCCATGGGGGCCGGGCTGTGCTCCAGGGAACAGGGACAGGAGCAGAGGGAACGGCCTCAGGCTGGGCCAGGACAGCCTCAGGGTGGGCACTGCAGGAATTTCCCCATGGAAAGGGGGCTCAGGCCTTGGCAGGGGCTGCCCAGGGAGGTTTGCAGTGCCCAGCCCTGGGGGTGTCCCTGGAATTCTTTCTGGACAGAAAATCAGAAATCAGAGTTTCTTTCTGGATTAGCAAAGCATGAGAAAAGTCTTCCTGCAATCTGGGCTGGCCTCTTCTTTCTCCTGTAATCTCCTGTACTGGCTCCTTTCTCCCTCTCCTGAAATCTCTGCTGGTCTCTTCTTCCCTCTGTTCATTCCTGTGCTCCAGACACAGCAGATTCAATGTTTTTTGTAAAGATCTCCAGATCTGATGTTTTTTATGAGACCTACAAAAGGATTTCAGGAGAACAGGCTGAGTCTCTGCCAACATCTCTGCTTTGATTTTGTTGTTAAATATCTGTGCCCACCTCTTACACGTGCCACATTTCTCTCCAGCTGTGGGATATCAGGAAAAAAGCTGCTGTCCAGACATTCCAGAACACCTACCAGGTCCTGGCTGTCACCTTCAATGACACCAGTGACCAGATCATCTCTGGAGGCATTGACAATGACATCAAGGTAGGACCCTGTGTCCCTTTTCCTCCTGTCACACCCTGTGTTGGTCCAGGACAGCTGTGGGTGCCTCCTGCTGAATTTTCCATCCCCAACCCCCCTGGGCCTGCTGTGTCCATCCCTGCTGGTGGTACAGGGCCAGTAAAGTGGCAGGGAGCTGGGACAGCCTGGCAGGGACAGCGTGGCATTCGGGTGTCCCAGCACTGCTGTCACCTGCAGAGCCAGGCTGGAATGCTGGCAGCCTGGGACAGAGCCATGTGTGAGGTAAGCTGAGGACGTGGTGACGTCCCCTCTGTGCCCTCTGGCCCAGTTTGCAGCTCCCCTGGCACCTGATGGTGTGGAAAGTTCTTATTTACCAGTGAGCTCAGCGTTCATTCAGCTGATTGCCCTGGGGCTGCAGGGCTCAGCCTGTCCCCATGGCCTCAGCCTGTCCCCAGCCTGTCACAGCCAGTGCTTAGAGTGGCACTGCCACCAAAGCTGTCATCAGCCTGCCAGAGCTGTCCCCAGCCTGTCACAGCCAGTGCTCACTGTGGCACTGCCACCAGAGCTGTCCCCAGCCTGCCAGAGCTGTCCCCAGTCTGTCACAGCCAGTGCTCACTGTGGCACTGCCACCAGAGCTGTCCCCAGCCTGTCACAGCCAGTGCTTAGAGTGGCACTGCCACCAGAGCTGTCCCCAGCCTGCCAGAGCTGTCCCCAGTCTGTCACAGCCAGTGCTTAGAGTGGCACTGCCATCAAAACTGCCCTCAGCCTGCCAGAGCTGTCCCCAGCCTGTCACAGCCAGTGCTTAGAGTGGCACTGCCACCAGAGCTGTCATCAGCCTGCCAGAGCTGTCCCCAGCCTGTCACAGCCAGAGCTTGGTGTGACATTGCCACCAGAGCTATTCCCATCTTGTCACATGCAGAGCTTGGTGTGGCACTGCCACCAGAGCTATTCCCATCTTGTCACATGCAGAGCTTGGTGTGGCACTGCCACCAGAGCTGTCCCCAGCTTGTCACAGCCAGTGCTTAGAGTGGCACTGCCACCAGAGCTGCTCCCACTGCCCCTCTTTGGGAAGATCAGCCTGGAACTGGGAACTGGGGAGCTCCTGCTCTGTGCCAGGGGATTTGGGGGATTTTGGGGCCAGTTCAGGAGGAATTCTGCAGGCCTGGGGCTGCTGACATTGAACTCCTTGGAGGTTGAATGTATTCACTTGGAAATGTTCTAAAAGGCAAATTCTGCCTTTCTAGAAACCCATAAACTTCCAGCCTCATGTTTTCATGGGATCATGGAGTAGTTTGGATGGAAAGGATGAAACCCCACCCAGTGCCACCCCTGCCATGGCAGGGCCACCTCCCACTGTGCCAGGTGCTGCCAGCCCCAATGTCCAGCCTGGCCTTGGGCACTGCCAGGGCTCCAGGGGCAGCCACAGCTGCTCTGGCAATTCCAGCCCAGCCCCTGCCCACCCTGCCAGGGAACAATTCCCAATTGCCAAGATCCCATCCAGCCCTGCCCTCTGCCACTGGCAGCCATTCCCTGCCTCCTGTTTGTGTGGGGTTGCTGCTGTGTAACTCCTTGGGGTTTGAACACATCCAGTTACAAATCTAAGGCACAAATCCCATTATTCTACAACTCCCATCTGTGTTGGTGTTCACAGGGGTCCCAGGACAAGGGAAGAGATGGGAATCTTGACTTCATGTTTCAGAAGGCTGATTTACTATTATATGATATATATTATATTAAAAGAAAATGATATATTAAACTATAAAAATGATATATTATAAAATGAGATAAACTATATAAAAGGATATATATATAAAATAATATAAACTATATAAAATGATATATTAAACTCTACTAAAAGAATAGAAGAAAGGATTTCATCAGAAGGCTAGCAAAGAAAGGAATGATAATGAAATCTTGCGTCTGACCAGAGAGCCTGAGCCAGCTGGGCTGTGATTGGCCATTAATTAGAAACAACCACATGAGCCCAATCCCAGATGCACCCGTTGCATTCCACAGCAGCAGATAACCATTGGTTACATTTTGTCTCTGAGGCCTCTCAGCTTCTCAGGGGAAATAATCCCAACAAAAGGATTTTCCATAAAAGATGCCTGTGACACCCATCAACCTCCAGCAGCTGGCACCCACAGCTGCTGCTGAGGGCCTGTGTGGGTGCTGTGGAGCTGCAGCTGCAGCAGTGCTGGCTGTGTTTGTGTGTTTGTGTGCCAGGTGTGGGACCTGCGGCAGAACAAGCTCACCTACACCATGCGGGGCCACGCCGACTCGGTGACGGGGCTGAGCCTCAGCTCTGAGGGCTCCTACCTGCTCTCCAACGCCATGGACAACACAGGTACACCCTGCTGACCTCCAGGGACACCTCTGGCTGCTCATCCTGGCACAGCTCAGCTGGGGTGGGCTGCAGGGAGCTTGGCTCCAGAGCTGAGCCCTCAATTGGGGTCCTTGATGGGAGAGCAGCTGCCTCAGGGGGTTTGTCCCAGCTCCTGCAGGATATGGGGGACAGGAGCCATGGCACAGGTTGTCCTGCAGGAATTGGGGACAAGAGCCATGGCACAGGTTATCCTGCAGGACACTGGGGACAAGAGCCATGGGACATGTTATCCTGCAGGATATTGGGGACAGGAGCCATGGCACAGGTTATCCTACAGGACACTGGGGACAGGAGCCAAGGCACAGGTTATCCTGCAGGATATTGGGGACAGGAGCCATGGCACAGGTTATCCTACAGGACATTGGGGACAGGAGCCATGGGACAGGTTATCCTGCAGGACACTGGGGACAGGAGCCAAGGCACAGGTTATCCTGCAGGACACTGGGGACAGGAGCCAAGGCACAGGTTATCCTGCAGGATATTGGGGACAGGAGCCATGGCACAGGTTATCCTACAGGACATTGGGGACAGGAGCCATGGGACAGGTTATCCTGCAGGGAACCATGGCACAGGTTATCCTGTGGGATATAGGGGACAGGAGCCATGGCACAGGTTATCCTGCAGGATATTGGGGACAGGAGCCATGGCACAGGTTGTCCTGCAGGAACTGGGGACAGGAGCCATGGCACAGGTTATCCTACAGGATATTGGGGACAGGAGCCATGGCACAGGTTATCCTGCAGGAATTGGGGACAAGAGCCATGGCACAGGTTATCCTACAGGACACTGGGGACAGGAGCCATGGCACAGGTTATCCTGCAGGACATTGGGGATAAGAGCCGTGGGACAGGTTTGTCCCCTCAGCAGGAGTGACAGCCCAGCTCCTGGAGGGCCTGGGGACAAGAGCCATGGCACAGGTTACCCTACAGGACACTGGGGACAAGAGCCATGGCACAGGTTTGTCCCCTCAGCAGGAGTGACAGCCCAGCTCCTGCAGGACACTGGGGAGACAAGAGCCATGGCACAGGTGATCTGTGCACTCTGGCTGGTGTCAAGGTGGCTTGGCTGTGTCCCCTCAGCAGGAGTGACAGCCCAGCTGCCACCCTGCCTGTCCCCTTGTCCCTCAGTGAGGCTGAGCCCATCAGGGCTGTGCCCATGGCATGTGTCAGGATGAGGAAAAGCCTCCTGTGAGGAGCTGGGGCTCCATTTTGGGATGGCAGGTTGGGAGGTTTTTGTAATTCCACGTTGCTGCTGTTCTGCCAGGGCAAAGCCTCCTGCAGGGGAAGCTGCTGGTTCCCTGTGGGGAGTGAGGGGTCAGGGAGCCTGTCCTGGGCACGGGGGCTTTGCCAGGGGTCCCTGTCCCTGTCCCCCTCAGCTCTGTCCCTCCCTCTGTTGCAGTCCGGATCTGGGACGTGAGGCCCTTTGCCCCCAAGGAGAGATGTGTGAAGATTTTCCAGGGAAATGTCCATAATTTTGAGAAGGTGAGTGTGCTCCACTCCTTGTTCAATTCCCTCTGCTATTAACTTGCTTCTAAATTGTTTTTTTTTCAATTCAAGCTTAGGCCAGAAAGGCTTTAATAAGAACTCTAAGAAAGATGAATCCACAAAGTGGGTTCCAATTAAAGCCTCAGTAACAAGATTTCTTTGCTCAGTTCATTTGTAATTAGTTGTAAATTAAGTATTTTCTACACTTACCATCTACTTTGTGTAAAATAACAAGGCACTGGCTGTTTCCAGCAATAAAATAAAATCTGTAATTACCATCTCATCTTCCAAGGGAGATCATTAAAGTGGTGCTGGTTAAAGTCTCATGGTGATTTGAGTTCAAGGCAAAGGGGGAAACTAAATAGGTCTGTGCATGTTCTTTTGTTTTAGAACCTTCTGAGGTGCTCCTGGTCCCCAGATGGCAGCAAAATTGCAGGGGGCTCTGCTGATAGGTGAGTTTGCACTGCATTCCTCTGTCCCCAGCAGCCCCTGATGGATTTGCAGCGTTCCTAGATCAGAATCTCCAGGCTCAGGGCTGTGTGTAGAGGTGGGAAATCCCAAAGAGCCCTCAGGGAGTTTTCCTGTTTTCCACAGGGATGTTTCTGCTGCTTTGGGGTCTGTGGAGGAGCATCTGACTGTTGTAAAATCTGGTTGTTATTATTGTCAAAAGCTGGCTGAGGCTCTGCCCTGTCCCACCACAGGATCCCCCAGCAGGTGACAGGGACATCTTTGCCACTGGCTTGGAGCCCTGGGTGTCCTGGCAGAAGCTTGGGGGGGTCTTTGAGAGCTCTGTGTGTGGGGTTGGAGGATGAGGAGCACAAATCCCAGTTAAATCCCTGCATGGTGGGATTCCACAGATCATTAATGACTCCTCCTTTAATTAAGGAGAAAAAAAATCAATTGGCACATCTCAGACTTGTAAATGAACGATTCTGTAAAGGGAGCTGAGGAGTGGAAAGGGCAGAGGGAGGATGCAGAGCAGGGTCTGAAGGTCCCTGTGAAGGACACCAATGGCCCCTGGAGCAAATCCAGGCCCAAATCCAGTGCCAGGGAGACAGGAATTCCTGCAGGCCAGGGGCCAGGCCATGGAGCAGCAGTAATCACCAGATTAATGAGCTTCTGATAGCACAGAGGCAGAACTTGAGCTCTCCCTGTCCAGATTTAGTGGGGCAGCTGTCCCAGCATGAGCTGGGGCTGTGACTGCCCCCAGCCCTGCTGGGCTCTGAGTGGGGAGGGAGAATTCCTGCTTGGGGAGGGAGAATTCCTGCCTGGGGAGGGAGAATTCCTGCCCTGGGGGGAGAGCAGCAATCCCTGCCTTGGAGAGCAGCAATCCCTGCCCTGGGAGAGCAGCAGCAATTCCTGCCTGGGGAGAGAGCAGCAATTCCTGCCCTGGGGAGAGAGCAGCAATTCCTGCCTGGGGAGAGAGCAGCAATTCCTGCCTGGGGAGAGAGCAGCAATTCCTGCCTGGGGAGAGAGCAGCAATTCCTGCCTGGGGAGAGAGCAGCAATTCCTGCCTGGGGAGAGAGCAGCAATTCCTGCCCTGGGGAGAGCAGCAATTCCTGCCCTGGGGAGAGCAGCAATTCCTGCCCTGGGGGGGGAAGAGCAGCAATCCCTGCCCTGGGGAGAGCAGCAATCCCTGCCATGGGGGGAGAGCAGCAATCCCTGCCTTGGTGGGGAGAGCAGCAATCCCTGCCATGGGGAGAGCAGCAATCCCTGCCCTGGCGGGAGAGCAGCAATCCCTGCCCTGGGGAGAGCAGCAATCCCTGCCATGGTGGGAGAGCAGCAATCCCTGCCATGGTGGGAGAGCAGCAATCCCTGCCATGGTGGGAGAGCAGCAATCCCGGCCCTGAGGGGAGAGCAGCAATCCCTGCCATGGAGAGCAGCAATCCCTGCCATGGTGGGAGAGCAGCAATCCCTGCCCTGGGGGGAGAGCAGCAATTCTTGCCATGGTGGGAGAGCAGCAATTCTTGCCATGGTGGGAGAGCAGCAATCCCTGCCCTGGGGGGGAGAGCAGCAATCCCTGCCCTGGGGGGGAGAGCAGCAATCCCTGCCCTGGGGAGAGCAGCAATCCCTGCCCTGAGGGGAGAGCAGCAATCCCTGCCTTGGGGAGAGCAGGAATCCCTGCCCTGGGGGGAGAGCAGCAATCCCTGCCCTGGGGGGAGAGCAGCAATTCCTGCCCTGGGGAGAGCAGCAATCCCTGCCCTGGGGAGAGCAGCAATCCCTGCCCTGGGGGGAGAGCAGCAATCCCTGCCCTGGGGGGAGAGCAGCAATCCCTGCCCTGGGGGGAGAGCAGGAATCCCTGCCCTGAGGGGAGAGCAGGAATCCCTGCCCTGAGGGGAGAGCAGCAATCCCTGCCCTGGGAGAGCAGCAGCAATCCCTGCCCTGGGGAGAGCAGCAATCCCTGCCCTGAGGGGAGAGCAGCAATCCCTGCCCTGGGGAGAGCAGCAATCCCTGCCCTGGGGAGAGCAGCAATCCCTGCCCTGGGGAAGCAGAGATCCCTGCCCTGGGGAGAGCAGCAATTCCTGCCTTGGAGAGCAGCAATCCCTGCCCTGGGAGAGCAACTCCTGCCTGGATCCCTGTGGCCAGGCTGAGCCCTGTTCTGGGCAGGTGTTCCTGGGGTTTGGGTCACTTGGTTCTTTCTGCAGGTGCTGCTGGAGCTCAGGGCTCTGACAGCTCCTGGGGCAGGTCCCAGCAGAGCTCCCCACAGCAGACACTGGGATTTGGGGATTTTGGGCTCAGTTTCCCTGACTCTGAGACTGTTTTTTAGAGAAGTGTGAAAGTTCAGCTGTGCCTGGTGCTGCCAGGGGAGGATGCTGGGGGTTTCTCAACCCAGGCAGGAGCCAGCAGTGGGTGAGGCCTGGCAGAGAGTGATCAAAGGGCTCAGCATGATCCCATCACTCCCTAATAAAGGCTGGCAAGTGGCTCATGTGGCACAGCAGGAAGGAATCCCATCTTTAGAGCTGCTGGCTGGGAGGGGCTGCAGTGCAGCAGGGGCTGGGGGGCTCTGGGCTCCTCACTGCCAGCCCCAGGGATGCCTGGATGTGCACAGAGTGTGTGGGGCTCTTTGGGAGGCTGAGACCCCTCCTCCCCATTCCCAGTGCTGATTTCCTCCCTGTCCCTGCACTATCAAGGATTTCTTTGGCCTCACAGCTTTCAAATCCATCTCTGTGCCCTGAGGGGTGAGGTGCACTGCTGGCAGGGAGGTTTTTGCCAACTCTTGACTCCTCCCTGCTCAGCCTCTGCTCTCCTGGGCCTGTCAGAGCAGCATTTCTCCATTTTTCTCCTGGGAAGTTCCTGTTTATCCTCACAAAGATCATTCCAGCTGCAGAACTGTCACTATAGGACACTAAACAGCACAAGCACACAGTGCTGCTCTCAAGGTGAAGAAAAGGGAAGTTTATTTTCTGACTCTGACATTTATAGATTTCCAAAAGTGGCAGTGCTGTGATGGTGTTCACAGGGGTCTCAGGTTGAGGGAGGAGATGAGGATCTGACTCCATGTTTCAGAAGGCTGATTTATTATTTTATGATATATATTACATTAAAACTATGCTAAAAGAATAGAAGAAAAGGTTTCATCAGAAGGCTGGCTAAGAATAGAAAAAGAAGGAATGATAACAAAGGTTTGTGGCTCAGCTCTCTGTCTGAGCCAGCTGACTGTGATTTGCCATTAATTAGAAACAACCACATGAGCCCAATCCCAGATGCACCTGTTGCATTCCACAGCAGCAGATAATCAATGTTTGCATTTTGTTCCTGAGGCCTCTCAGCTTCTCAGGAAGAAAAATCCTAAGGAAAGGCTTTTTCATGAAAAGATGTCTGTGACAACAGTGCCACCTCTCCAATGACACTGGACAAACCAACAGCCCCTCAAATCTCTCCTCCTCCAGAAAAGAATGCAAAACAATGAGTTATTTACACAAGGTGTGTGAGAACGTTTGTTACAAGAATGTGAATATCAGAAGGCTTAGAAAATCTTAAAAAATCAGGGTGAGCCAGAAGCACCTGGGGGCACAGGCGTTTTCCTTGGCCCATGGCTGCCCTCAGCAGGACTCTGTTGCAGGTTTGTGTACGTGTGGGACACCACCTCCAGGAGGATCCTGTACAAGCTGCCTGGCCATGCTGGCTCTGTCAATGAGCTGGCCTTCCACCCCGAGGAACCCATCAGTAAGTGCTCCCCCCTCCAGGGCTCACTGAGCTGCTGATCCTCTGGGAAGTGACCTCAGAATTGCCAATTATCAGATTTAGGGGGGGCAGAGCTTGGTTTGCTCATCTCCACTTGAGTGGGGGCACCCTGGGCTGAGCACAGGGACTCTGGGACCGGGCTGGGGACACCCAGAGGGCAGCAGGGTGGCTCTTGCTGTGGGCTGGGGGTGGCTGCCACTGCCCAGGGCTTGTCCAGCCTTCCCAGGGAACATGAGGAACAGGTTTGGAATGGCTGGGATGCCATGGGTATAACCATGTGTGGTGATTGCCTCAGGACATGGATCACCAGGGAGCCTGGGGGGTCCTAACTGTCCCAAAAGCTGTAGGAAGCAAATCAAAGAATCACAAAATCATAATCCCAGAATGGTTTGGGTTGGAAGGGTCTTTAAATCCCACCCAGTGCCACCCCTGCCATGGCAGGGCCACCTCCCACTGTGCCAGGGGCTGCCAGCCCCAATGCCCAGCCTGGCCTTGGGCACTGCCAGGGCTCCAGGGGCAGCCACAGCTGCTCTGGGCACCCTGGCAGAGCCCAAACCTCTCGAACCAGGCCTTGCCAGGCTACAAACCCCTGTGGCAAATGGCACTGGGGGCACCTGGAACCATGCAGGAAATCATTCTTTCCTTGCCTTTCTCCATTTGCTGCAATGGTTTTTGGTGCTGGTTTCCATCCTGGATTGAGGAATGGGAATGCCAGAGTGGTTTGGGTGGGAAGGGATCTTCAATGCCAGCTCATTGCAGCCCAGGGCCACCTCCCACTGTGCCAGGTGCTGCCAGCCCCAATGCCCAGCCTGGCCTTGGGCACTGCCAGGGCTCCAGGGGCAGCCACAGCTGCTCTGGCAATTCCAGCCCAGCCCCTGCCCACCCTGCCAGGGAACAATTCCTTCTCAAAATCCCACCCAAAGGAAGCTGTGGGTGCAGTGGGTTTGGGTCCTGTTCTGGAGGTGGCACCACACTCAGAGCTGGCTGATGCAAAGCTCAGGTGGCTTTTCAGAGGCATTTGAGGCTGGGACCAGGCTCCATTCCCATCTCCTGGTCCAGCATGGGCTGGGCAGGACTGCAGGGTGCTGGGTTTCCATGGAAATGCTCACCTTGGCCTGGTCAGCAGCCAAAAATTCCCAGCAGTCACCCCCAAAGGCAAGGCAAGGGGCAGGGAGCTCTGGTACCCTCAGCTCTGCTGGGCTGGGGCTGTGCTGCAGGAGCAGAGGCAGCTCCTCTCTGGGTGTGGGATC
This sequence comes from Agelaius tricolor, assembly GCF_023055355.1. NCBI lineage: Eukaryota > Metazoa > Chordata > Aves > Passeriformes > Icteridae > Agelaius > Agelaius tricolor. The sequence goes on along the minus strand of NW_027269296.1, from coordinate 6,476,643 downwards.
CTGTGCTCAGCTCCTCTTGGCCCATCAATCACAAATAACAATTAAAAAACTCTTACTAAAAACCCATTGAGTCGTGCAGCTGCTGGCTGGGAGCTCCTGGGGATGTTAATCCATAAATCCCTGCAGGATTCTCACCTGCACAGGCAGCCAGGCTGTGACAGGGTGACAAACACTGGGCTGGGAATGGTGCAGAAACCACCAGAGCTCTCCTGGATAGGGATGAAACCACTGCTGGTGTCTTCTGGGTCATTCTTGGGAATTCCCTGAGGAGAGGAAGGGGCTGGAGCCCCAGGAGGGGCTGAGGGAGCTGGGAAGGGTCTGGAGCCCCAGGAGAGGCTGAGGGAGCTGGGCAGGGGCTGAGCCTGGAGCAAAGGAGGCTCAGGGGGCCCTTGTGGCTCTGCACAGCTCCTGCCAGGAGGGCACAGCCGGGAACAGGGACAGGAGCAGAGGGAACGGCCTCAGGCTGGGCCAGGGCAGGCTCAGGGTGGATTTTTGGGAAGAATTCCCCATGGAAAGGGTGCCCAGCCTGGCACAGCTGCCCAAGGCAGTGCTGGATCCCCATCCCTGAAGGGATTTAGAAGCCCTGTGGATGTGGCACTTGGGGACATGGGCAGGGCTGGGTTAAAGGTTGGACTCGATGATCTCAGAGGGATTTTCCAGCCCTGATGATTTTATAATTCCACAAAGACATCAGAATCTGGTCCTTCTGACCCGTGTCCAGCCCTGGTGGTGGAGTCCCCATCCCTGGAGGTGTTCAGAGCACCTGAGGATGTGGCACTGGTGGGCAGGGGTGACCCTGGGGTGGTGCCAGGCTGGCAGTTGGGTGTGATGGTCTCGAGGTGTTCCCCCAGCTCAAGGATCCCGTGGCTGTGGCTCAGGGCCAGGGGAGCTGGGAGCCATTGGGTTTTCCCTGTTCCCAGGCCATGCTGTCCTGGGGACACTTTCCTGGCCAGATGTGCCCTCTAGTGGCACCCGGAGCTGGCAGAGCCCAGGCTGGAGCTCAGCACTGCCCGGGCTGGAAACCCCAGTGGGGAGCCCTGCAGGGGGGGGGTTCATCCATGGGAACACCAAGGGAGCCCTGCAGGGGGGTTTCATCCATGGGGACCCCAGTGGGGAGCCCTGCAGGGGGGTTCATCCATGGAACACCCAAGGGAGCCCTGCAGGGGGGGGTTCATCCATGGGAACACCCAAGGGAGCCCTGCAGGGGGGGGTTCATCCATGGGAACACCCAAGGGAGCCCTGCGGGGGGGGTTCATCCATGGGGGGAGCCCTGCAGGGGGGTTCATCCATGGGAACAGCCCTGGGAGCCCTGCAGGGGGGTTCATCCATGGGGGGCCCTGCAGGGGGGGTTCATCCATGGGACCCCATTGGGGAGCCCTGCAGGGGGGTTCATCCATGGGGGGGCCCTGCAGGGGGGGTTCATCCATGGGACCCCATTGGGGAGCCCTGCAGGGGGGTTCATCCATGCGGGGAGCCCTGCAGGGGGGGTTCATCCATGGGGGGAGCCCTGCAGGGGGGTTCATCCATGGGGACCCCAGTGGGGAGCCCTGCAGGGGGGGGTTCATCCATGGGGGGAGCCCTGCAGGGGGGTTCATCCATGGGAACAGCCCTGGGGATCCCTGCAGGGGGGTTCATCCATGGGACCCCATTGGGGAGCCCTGCAGGGGGGGTTCATCCATGGGACCCCATTGGGGAGCCCTGCAGGGGCGTTCATCCATGGGAACACCAAGGGAGCCCTGCAGGGGGGGGTTCGTCCATGGGAACCCCAGTGGGGAGCCCTGCATGGGGGGTTCATCCATGGGGGGAGCCCTGCAGGGGGGGTTCATCCATGGAACCCCACTGGGGAGCCCTGCAGGGGGGGGTTCATCCATGGGAACCCCAGCTGGGAGCCCTGCAGGGGGGTTCATCCATGGGGGGAGCCCTGCAGGGGGGTTCATCCATGGGAACACCAAGGGAGCCCTGCAGGGGGGTTCATCCATGGGAACACCAAGGGAGCCCTGCAGGGGGGTTCATCCATGGGAGCCCCAGTGGGGAGCCCTGCAGGGGGGTTCATCCATGGGGGGCCCTGCAGGGGGGGGTTCATCCATGGGAGCCCCAGTGGGGAGCCCTGCAGGGGGGTTCATCCATGGGGAGCCCTGCAGGGGGGGGGTTCATCCATGGGAGCCCCAGTGGGGAGCCCTGCAGGGGGGTTCATCCATGGGGAGCCCTGCAGGGGGGGGTTCATCCATGGGGGGAGCCCTGCAGGGGGGTTCATCCATGGGGGGAGCCCTGCAGGGGGGTTCATCCATGGGAACACCAAGGGAGCCCTGCAGGGGGGTTCATCTTCCTCCCTTCCCCTGCCAGCCCAGCCGTGCCCAGCAGCTCGGGGACAATGGGTGGCAGCTCGGGGTGGCCTCGGTGGCACAGTGCTGTTCATGGCTGGCTTAGGAAGAGCTGAGATCTGGCTTCCAAAAAAAATGAGGAGTTTGGGCTGTGCCCTCAGGGAGGTCACAAACCACTGGGGTCATTTTTGTATTCTACTTCAGTTTTTGTATTATAATTTTTGTATTCTATTTCAGTTTTTATATTCCATTTTAATTTTTTGTATTCTGTTTTAGTTTTTGTGTTTTAATTTTTGGATTCTCTTTCAGTTTTCATATTCTAATTTTTGCATTGTATTTCAGTTTTTGTCTTCTATTTTAATTTTTGTATTCTATTTTAGTTTTTGTATTTTAATTTTTGCATTCTATTTCAGTTTTCATATTCTATTTTAACTTTTTCATTCTATTTCAGTTTTTGTATTTTAATTTTTGCATTCTATTTCAGTTTTCATATTCTATTTTAACTTTTTCATTCTATTTCAGTTTTTGTATTTTAATTTTTGCATTCTATTTCAGTTTTTATATTCTATTTCAGTTTTTGTATTATAATTTTTGTATTCTATTTCAGTTTTTATATTCCATTTTAATTTTCTTATCCTATCTCAGTTTTTATATTCCATTCTAATTTTTGTATTCTATTTTAGTTTTTGTATTTTAATTTTTGGATTCTCTTTCAGTTTTTGTATTTTAATTTTTGCATTCTGTTTCAGTTTTTGTATTCTATTTTAACTTTTGCATTTTATTTCAGTTTTTGTATTTTAATTTTTGCATTCTATTTCAGTTTTCATATTCTAATTTTTGTATTCAGTTTTTATATTTTATATTGTTTTAATTTTTGTATTCCATTTTAGCTTTTTATTCGGTTTTAATTTTGTGTTCTATTTTAATTTTTATATTCTAATTCAGTTTTCATGTTCGATTTTAATTTTTGCATTCTATTTCAGTTTTTAATATTGTTTTAATTTGTATATTGTTTTAATTTCTTTATTCCTTTCTTTCCTTGCCCTTCAGTTCTCTCTGCATCCAGTGACAAAAGGCTCTACATGGGGGAGATCCAGTGATGGCCCAGGAGCTGCTGGATCTGTGCCTCAGTGCTGCCTTGGCTGGGTGATTCCCCTCCCAGTGCAGCAGGTGACAGCTCGGTGTGACAGCCCCTAGTGCAGGCTGTCCCCTCCCCACATCTCACTGAGCAGCTTTTTCCACCTCCCCTTTCTTTGGGGGGCAGGAAAACTTGGAATTGAAAGGAATTTCGTTTTGGCTGTGCCACTGACAGTGAAATCCTTCTCCAGATCCCTTGAAATTGAGAACTTTTGGTTCAGTTCCACACGTGGCCTGTATATCCCTGTCCTGTTTCCTTTGGAGTTTTTTTGATACAGTTAAAACTGCAATAAATGGCTTTTTTTACACAGCTCAGTGCCTGGGGTTCATTGCTCTGTGTCTTGGTTTGAACAGCCAGGTGTCTGCTGAGGAGGGCAGGAGCCTCCCCTGAAATGGAAAATGCAAACCCCATCCCTCTGAATTATTGTCATTTCGACATTAAGGGGCTCTTAGGCAAAGATGTGGGAGCAGGAATAACAGTTCTTTATTAGGAAATAAAATGAAAATAAAATCCAAATGTAGTAATACAAACCAAGCCTGGCAGAGTGAGAGCAGCCCTGGCACGCTGTGGGTCAGGGGGTGGCACAGCCCCATCCCATGGGGGCTCAGCCCTCCTGCAGTGCCAGCTGTGGCTCTGCTGGAGCAGGGATCCTGCACAAGGGGGGAGTTTTCCTCTGCAGCTCCAGGGCTGCTGCAGATGGGCCTGGGCTCCCTCTGGCCATGCAGGGCAGCAGAAGCTGCTCCTCTGGCAATGCCCTGGGCAAAGGCTGCTGGGCTGTGCCAGGCTCACATTGGATCCAGGTAGGAATGCTTGGCTCCTGCCCTGGGCAATGCAGCATCTCCCCATGGGATGCTGGAATTGGATCAGCCCTGCAGGGACACTCAGTGGCCATGGACAGCAGAGATCTCCTGCAGGGAGGATTGGCTGGGGCAGAGATCAAGAAAACTGCCCCAAGAACAGCAGAGAACTGCCACATCAGAATAGGGCATATTCCCCATAGGAATAGAACACACACTCCCCATTTCCAACCTCACACTCTGGTTACTTTTCTGTTCTCCAGTTTTAAATCCAGGTCCTGTCCTGTAGCTAACCAGGGAAATCATTGAACTGGAATGATGGAATCCTTGGTGGAATCACTGAACTCATGGAATGGTTTGGGATGGGAGGGACCTGAAATTCCCTCCAGTGCCACCTCTGCCATAGCAGGGCCACCTCCCACTGTGCCAGGGGCTGCCAGCCCCAATGTCCAGCCTGGCCTTGGGCACTGCCAGGGCTCCAGGGGCAGCCACAGCTGCTCTGGCAATTCCAGCCCAGCCCCTGCCCACCCTGCCAGGGAACAATTCCCAATTGCCAAGATCCCATCCAGCCCTGCCCTCTGCCACTGGCAGCCATTCCCTGCCTCCTGGCCCTCCATCCTTGGCCCCAGTCCCTCTCCCAAATCCAGGGAGGGTTCTCCAGCTCCTGGCAGCTCCCCACACCCCCCTCCCATCGTTCCCCTGGCCCCAGGGGGAATGGCTGCTGCAGCCTGGGGCTGTCCCTGGAGTTGTCCCTGGGCCCCTGGGGTGTCCCCTGGTCCCTGCCCTCAGTGGATGAGTGACAGGAGCCCTTGGGGAGGTGCTGCTCAGGCAGATCCATCTCCAGATCCCGATGGGTGAGCAGCTCCAGGCAGACAAAGCCCTCCCTGGAGAGGCGCAGGTTGGAGGCATGGGAGGGTTATTTTATTTACTTTTTTTAAATTTTGGTTATTTTTATTACTGTGTTTTATTTACTTTTCCTTTTATATTTTTTATTTTATTTTAAATTTTTGTTTATTTATTTATTTATTATATTATTATTTCTTTATTACTATTTTTTATTTATTTTATTATTTTAGGGTTTCTTTTACTGCCAGGAAAGACCCTGGGCACGCCACAGTGGGAGCCTCGTGCCCAGGGCTGAGCCCCTTCCTCTGCCCCTGGCTGGGGAGGGGTTGCCCCGCAGATTTAGGGTTTAATTAGAGCCTCTTTAATTATAATCCCAAGGGTTTATGGGTTTATTTGGAGCTATACCCAAGTGTCAGAGGGGAGAGTGTGGTAGGCCAGGGACAGGCGCTCGGAAGATTTCGGGCTGTAACGGAAAGTTACAGGAATCCTTCTACCCCCCTCCCCATAGATAAAGATCACCCTTGGAATGTAGCCAGATGTGTAGCCCCCCTAACCTATGCATGCCAGTAACTTTCCACTCCATACTAACCCTAGAAAGTATAGCCAAACCCCTGTCTGACGTAGAGAGACCCCTTAGTCCATAAATACCCGTAAAACCCCTCAATAAACGCCTTTAACCGTCCACCACATTGGTGTCAGCGTCCGTTATTGGCCACAAGGGATCCCACGAAAGGAGATCGAAGTGCTGGACCCCTGAAACCAGGTCATCGCGGCCTTCACAAGAAGGCAACATAGTGGTGCCGAAACCCGGGATCGGGACGGAGGGACGAGTCCGGGCGACGGGAGTACTCCTGGCCAGGGGACAGCACTCAACGCCGGAACGGCCATAACGAAGAAGGGGGACGCCCCAGAGACCCGCAATTCGTATGGAAGCGATAGCGAAGGTCGTAAGTTTGATACATATGCAATGGGGAATCAAATGTGAACTCAGGAATTTTAATCTCGCATTGACGAGACTCCTAGAGATTGGGGTTATTTCTCGACCCATAGATATATTACACCCTGGGGTGTGGCAGAAATGTACTGTCGCGCTAGCAGAGGACACAAAAGCCACAGGCAGCAGCAAAAGCCTGAAAGCGTGGGGGAAGGCAGAAGCCGCCCTACGCAAAGCATTAGAAGAACAGGAGACGTGGAACGTTGCGCGCTCCTGTTTGTTAATCGCGCCACAGCAGGGGGAGGGGGCGGGAACACGAAACCCCCCTGGTGGCGACCCGATTGAGAGCGGGGAGACGGGGGGGCCGGGCGCGACCCATCCCTCCTCCAGCCCAAAGCCCCCGGAGCTCTCAGAGCCCCCGGGGGACCCCCTGACCCCTTCGGGGGACCCGCCGGGGCCCAGACCACCTCCGGAGCCCCCCGGGGTGCCCGCGGACCCCTCGCCCAACCCTTCCCCGCCGCTAGCCGACTTAGCGCAAGAAGCGGAGGGACTCGCACGGTCCTTTTGGGAGGGGTTGGCGACAGAAGCCCGAAATATCGAGAGGGCAAGCGCGCGGGCGAGCGGCGGAGGGGATCCGCCGCCCTACCCGTTTGAATATGGCGCGGATGGCCGGGGAGAGGGGTGGAGCCCGCCGGTCCGCGGCGGGACGAACCCAGAACCACAGCCAACCGCGAACACGCATGCGCGGGAAATCAGCGCTGAGCCCATGCCCGGCCGAGAGCCGTGGGTCCCAGCAGACGCGCATGCATGGGGGTGCAACAGAGGGCAGGCACTCACCCGGGAGCCGCGCCTACTGATGCCACCATATATGGGAGAGATCCCTCCCTGCGGGAGGCAGGGCGAGCCCAGGGGGCGGCACCGCCACCAACATCAGCACCGCCCCCGAGGGGAGGAGCGGGGCCGTAGCCGGACAAAACGGCAGCAGAGACCGGAAGTATATTGGCAGTCGACTTCCGACTCTGAAGGGAGCCACAGCTCCCCGGATCGCTCTACGGAGCCCACTGAGTCCAGCAGCGACTCGGAGGCAGAGAAAACAGAATCAATGCGGTTTCGGACGAAACCAATTAAAACTTTTAACACAACCGGGAACCAGCCCCAATACGAACTCACCGACTGGGGTAAAATCAAAATCGAATGCGCGGAATGGGCATCCGCAGCATCGGTGCATGCCTTCCCGGTGAGAATTACGGGACCCCAGGGGAACCAACAAAGAACGTATACTCCCGTTAATTCCAAAGACGTTCAAACAATAGTAAAAGCCATTTCAGAAAAAGGAATTAACTCAGGGGTGGTTTCCACTCTCGTGGATGGTCTTTTTAGCAATGATGATTTACTCCCTTTTGATATAGTGCAAATAAGCCGTATGCTTTTTGAGAGGGAGGGGACGTGTGGGATTCAGCCCCCTCCCGCTATGGATGCGAGACGGCCCATCTATGCCAACCCATAGCGGGGCAGGGGATCTTCATACCCTATGCTTCCACAAGCAAAAGCACACAGAAAGGGAGAAACATGACCTACCCCAAAGCCCTGCCCACAAGGGTCACCGACGTCCCGACTGGCGATGAGGAAGCCTTCCAGATAGGCCAATCAGCCGGCTCAGGCTCGAACCCAATCCTTCGCATGTTAGAAGCTACCTTTTTATCCCTGAATGAATCTAACCCTAACCTAACCGATTCCTGCTGGCTTTGCTACGATGTTAAACCCCCCTTTTACGAAGGAGTCGCTTTAGATACCCCTTTCAGCTATTCCACAGCCGATGCCCCTCGCCAGTGCAGATGGGACACACCCCGCAAAGGAATTACCCTGAGTCAAGTCACAGGTCAGGGCAGATGCTTCGGCAATGCAACCCTAGCTAAGCGGAAAGGCGACATCTGCACCGAAGTAGTTGAGCCCGACAGGAAGAATAATAAGTGGGTAGTCCCATCCGCATCTGGGATGTGGGTTTGCCAGAGATCTGGAGTAAGTCCCTGCGTGTCTCTTGCCAAATTCGATAACTCTAACGACTTTTGTGTTCAAGTTCTGATCATCCCTAGGATCCTGTACCACTCAGACGAAGAGGTGTACCACCTTTCCGAAAATAACAAATATTAACAGGTATAACTATCGCAATGCTGCTCGGCCTAGGAGCGGCTGGAACGGCAACAGGTGTCTCAGCCCTGGCAACTCAACACCAAGGACTGTCCCAGCTGCAGATGACCATCGATGAGGACCTGCAGAGGATCGAGAAATCCATTTCCTTTCTAGAAAAGTCAGTCTCTTCACTCTCAGAAGTGGTCCTGCAGAACAGGCGAGGACTGGATCTCCTGTTCATGCAGCAAGGAGGCCTGTGTGCTGCCTTGAAAGAAGAATGCTGTTTCTACGCCGACCACAAAGGAGTCGTTAGAGACTCCATGGCAGAACTCCGAAACAGACTGGCTCAGAGACAGAAAGACAGGGAAGCCCAACAGAACTGGTTCGAATCCTGGTTCAACCAATCACCATGATTAACCACCCTCATCTCTACCCTAATAGGTCCATTGGCAATACTGCTTTTAGCTGTTACCTTCGGGCCATGTCTGCTGAACAAGCTAGTCTCATTCGTTCAGGCCCGCATAGAACGGGCTAACATCCTGTTCCTGGGACAGCCACAATTCCTGTGAACTCAACAGGAGATGCTGCCAGTCACGAGAGACTTGCCTGGCAGAAACTTACTCAGGTTTCCCAAGACCCTTTTTCCCTAATCAGATCTCAACTTCCTACCTCATTTTAGTGCCTATGTATAAGACTACCTCGTTCATTTGTGAAAGAGGGGGGGGAAGTGTGGTAGGCCAGGGACAGGCGCTCGGAAGATTTCGGGCTGTAACGGAAAGTTACAGGAATCCTTCTACCCCCCTCCCCATAGATAAAGATCACCCTTGGAATGTAGCCAGATGTGTAGCCCCCCTAACCTATGCATGCCAGTAACTTTCCACTCCATACTAACCCTAGAAAGTATAGCCAAACCCCTGTCTGACGTAGAGAGACCCCTTAGTCCATAAATACCCGTAAAACCCCTCAATAAACGCCTTTAACCGTCCACCACATTGGTGTCAGCGTCCGTTATTGGCCACAAGGGATCCCACGAAAGGAGATCGAAGTGCTGGACCCCTGAAACCAGGTCATCGCGGCCTTCACAAGAAGGCAACAGGAGAGAGACCCTTGGGGCTGATCTGTGCCTGAGCCTTAGCAGGTCCTGCTTCTTTAAAGGAACCAAAAAAGGGTTTTGTTCCTAATTCCCACCCCAGGAACCAGCAGGGAACGGAGGGAAGGGCATCCTTCCTCCCCTGCCTGGGTCCTGGGCAGTCCTGGGGCTCCTGGTGCCAGGCAGGGGGGGTGGATGGATCCACAGCCCACCCTGGGGTCCCTGGGTGTCACCCTGGGTGTCACCCCCTGTGCCTGGACACCCCCATGGCCTGGGCACAAGGGACACGGAGCCGTGACCCAGATCGGGAAATGATCCGGATTAAGGGCAAATCCCTGAGCAGAGGGAGGGGAGAGAGAGAGACCTGGATGGACAGAGCAGGGCTGGACAGACAGAGCAGGGCTGGACAGACAGAGCCTGACCTGGACAGACAGAGCAGGGCTGGACAGACAGAGCCAGAACCGGACAGACAGAGCCTGACCTGGACAGACAGAGCCAGGCCTGGATGGACAGAACCACACCCTGGATGGACAGAGCAGGGCTGGACAGACAGAGCCAGGCCTGGATGGACAGAACCACACCCTGGAAGGACAGAGCAGGGCTGGACAGACAGAGCCACACCCTGGAAGGACAGAGCAGGGCTGGACAGACAGAGCCTGACCTGGAAGGACAGAGCCACACCCTGGAAGGACAGAGCAGGGCTGGGCAGCTCTGTGGGCACTCCCTGCCCATGCCCGGCTGCCCCTGGCACGCTGCCCCCAGCACTGAGCACCCAGCCCAGGTCCCTGTGCCCATCCCAGCTCTGTGACCATTCCCATGCCAAGGAATTAAACAATAATTTACAATGAGGAATTAACCCTTTGTTCCCTGTGGGCAGCGAGGAGGGACACAGGGGTGGGACAGCTCAAGGTTTCAGTGCTCATTGCAGCCAGGGCTGGACAATGCCCACCCCTTGGACCATGGGTCCCTGTCCCAGCCCCTGGGAGGGAGGAAACTTGGTCTGGGAGAAATTGGAATCCACCATGGAGAGCTGGAGCACCCCTTGGAGAGATGGAACCCACCTTGGAGAGATGGAACCCACCTTGGAGAGATGGAACCCACCATGGAGAGCTGGAACTCACCTTGGAGAGATGGAACCCACCTTGGAGAGATGGAACCCACCTTGGAGAGATGGAACCCACCATGGAGAGCAGGAACCCACCTTGGAGAGATGGAATCCACCATGGAGAGCTGGAGCACCCCTTGGAGAGCTGGAACTCACCTTGGAGAGATGGAACCCACCTTGGAGAGATGGAACCCACCATGGAGAGCTGGAACCGACCATGGAGAGATGGAACCACCATGGAGAGCTGGAGCACCCCTTGGAGGGCTGGAACCCACCATGGAGGGCTGGAACCCACCTTGGAGGGCTGGCACCAACCACCCCAGAGGTGCCAGGGCCAGCACTGCCAGCACCCTTTGGGGACAGGACAATGCCCTGTGCTGGGCAGCAGAGAATCCAGAGGGATTTGGGGCCAGTTTCCCCCATTTCCACTGGTTCTCAGCAGCATCCAGAGGGATTTGGGGCCAGTTTCCCCCATTTCCACTGGTTCTCAACAGCATTAAGGGGGATTTGGGGCCAGTCCCCCTGTCCCTACTAGTCCCACCAGCATCCAGGGGGATTTGGGTTCATCCTCCTCTGTTCCCCCTGGTTTCCAGCAGCATCCAGGGGGATTTGGGGTCATCCTCCTCTGTTCCCCCTGGTTTCCAGCAGCATCCAGGAGGATTTAGGGCCAGTCCCCCTGTTCCCCCTGGTCCCAGATGCAGCCAGGGCAGCCCAGGGCTCTCCTGGCTCCCATCCCACAGCAGATCCAAGCCAGCCCTGGGCCATGGCAGCAGCAAAGCATTCGAGCTTCATCTGAGTGCAGAGCAAATTGTTTCCTTAACCAGGTTTATTCCTCCGAGGGAGGTATTTGCTTGAGAGATTTCCACTGGAAATTAAATCTTTCCTGGGATGCGGATAAACAGCCCCAGTTCCACGGAGCTGGGCTGGCAGGGGGGGCTGATCCCCGGCCTCAGGGGCCTGGAGGTGGCCCCGAGGTGGCCCTGGGGAGTGTCCCCATCCCTGTCCCTGTCCCCATCCCGGTCCTTGACCCTTTGGCAATGCCAGTACCCCCAGGAGCTCCCGGGGGGAGGCGGAGGCAGCACCCAGAGCCCGGGGGTGCAGCGGGATGGATCCAGCACCCCCTGTGGGGTCAGTGGGGACATCCCGGGACATCCCAAAGGCAGCTCCGGCCCTGCCCCACCCCCTCTCGTTCCGTCCTGTCCTTCCTGCAGCTTTTCCCTCCCTTTCCCCACCTTTTCCCACTGCTGCTCCCTAATGAATTCAGAGAGTTCCAGCGATGGTTTCTGAGAGAATGGAAAACAATTATTTGCTCTGGTGGGGAATAGATGCTGTTTAGTCTGCGTTTAATGGGGAGCTAATTAAATTACATGAGCAAGTGAAGAGAAATTTTTTGTTAATTATGAATTTTGCGAGCTACAAAAGAGAAATGATGATGATGGATCCTGTGATGTGCTGCCCTTCTCCCCAGCACAGAGATAAGATAACAACAGAGAAGGAATGGTGGGAACTCATTTTAACTCATCCATCAATTCTCCAACAGCCGCCTGAGCTCGATCCATTACCTGGGATCCACAGAGCTGATGGTGACTGGCAGCTGGGGGCTAATTATCCTCAAACTGGGGACAGGTTGCCTAAATAAGTGTGTGTTTCTTCCTGGAGGTGGCTCGGGAAGTCACAGCCTCACGGAATCCCTGAGTGGTTTGGCTGTGGGGATGTAAAGCTCATCCCATTTCACCCCTGCCCACCATCCCAGGGTGCTCCAAGCCCTGTCCAGCCTGGAGCTGGGCTGGACCCAGGGATGGGGCAGCTCTGATCCTGGGCCTGGGACATCCCTGGAGTCAGGGCTGGAGCAGCCTTGAGCCCAGGGATGGAATATCCTTGAGCCCAGGGCCAGGATGTTCCTGACCCCGGGGCTGGAGCATCCTTGACCCCACAGCCATGGCCTCTACCACCCCAGGGATGGAGCATCCCTTACCCAGGGCCTCTACCACCCCAGGGATGGAGCATTCCTGATCCTGAGTCTGGGACATCCCTAACTCAGGGCTGGAGCATCTTTGACCCCAGGACTGGGACATCCCTGCTATCCATGGCTGGAGTGTCACTGACCCCAGGGATGGGGGGTCCTTGACCCCACAGCCATGGCCTCTGTGACCCCAGGCATGGGGAATTCCTGATCCTGGCTCTGAGTCATCCCTGGATCCAGGTCTGGAGCATCCCTGACCCCAGGACTGGGGCATTCATGACCCTGGGGATGGAACATTCCTGACCTGACTCTGGAACATCCCAGGAGTCAGGGCTGGAGCAATGTGACCCCAGGACTGGGACATCCCTGATCCCAAACCTGGGACATCCCTGATCCCAAACCTGGGACATCATCCCTGGTACCCATGGCTGGAGTGTCACTGTCCCCAGGGATGGAGCATCCCTCACCCTGGGGCTGGAGCACTCCTGACCCCAAACTGGGCCATTCTTTACCCCAGGGCTGACCCTGACCCCAAACTGGGCCATCCCTTACCCCAGGGCTGACCCTGACCCCAAACTGGGCCATTCTTTACCCCAGGGCTGACCCTGACCCCAAACTGGGCCATCCTTTACCCCAGGGCTAACCCTGACCCCAAACTGGGCCATCCTTTACCCCAGGGCTGACCCTGACCCCAAACTGGGCCATCCTTTACCCCAGGGCTGGGCCATCCCCAGACCCAAAGCCAGAGCATCCCTGGCCCTGGGACTGAGATGTTCCTGTCCCCAGGCTGCTCCAGCCCTGCCCATACAGACAAAAACCTGACTTTGGTGTAAAAATATCAGTTTAGTGAAAAAACCTGATGTCTCTGTGTTCTGTTTATACCCCTGGCAGGGAGAGCTCTCTCTGGCATAAAGATACAGATGGTTTTTGACTTCAAACACTCGGGTTTAGTGGAAAGAGAGGATTTTGTGTACCTGGGGAAGAGATCCCATCTGGCTGCTCCTGCCCTGGGGGTGCAGAGCTCAGCTGGGTCAGATCCAGCCCCTGCCAGAGCCAGGTGGCCATGGGGGACAGGGGACAGCCCTGTCACCCCATCACAGCATGTGGGGTGGCAGAGTCTCAGCCTTGATGGGGTTGTTCCTCTCCCTTCTCCATCCCACAGGAGATTTGGGATGAGGCTCTGACCCCCCCAGGGGTGTTGGGGAAACTGAGGCACAGCAGGGCTTGGTGGGAGCACAGCTGGGGATCAAAGCACAGAGCCTGGTGGCTCCCTCCCATTTCCCACCCCCCACCATTAATTACAGGACCCTTTTTGGATTTCCTCTGATATTTTCTCTGTAATTTTGGCCACTGGGGCTTTGTCTTGCACACAAACCCAAGGGTGGGGCGTGGGGTGGCAGGTTCTGAGCCGAGCAAAGCACAAAGCCCTGGGCTCGTTCCCCACCCTCTCCTGGATGAAGTTGTCTCCTCTCCTCCCAGGGGAGCTCCATGACAGGGTTTATTGACCTTTTTTTAATCTAAAATTGATTCTTTGCAAAACTCCACCTGCTTGGGAGCCAGGCGGGATCTCGGTGCCATTGGATGGGAATTTATGATTTCCCATCAAAGCATTTTGCCTTTCCCTGGTGGTTTGTGAGGGCTGCAGGAGGGCTGAGCTGGGCAGATTTGCCTGCCCGTGGCCAAGGAGATGCTGTGGGATGCATTTTTGACCTGTGAGGTGATCCCAACCCCTCTGATCCAAATTTCTGCTGTGTTTAAATCCCAGAGGAGCCCAAAAGCTGAATCCTGGAGCTGTGGCTGTACCAGGATAACCCTCAGGAGCCTGAGACAGAACGGGATGAAGGCGATGGGACCTGTCCCAGGTGAAACCTGGGGATCCCAGAGCCAGGAGAGCTGGGAGGGATGGCCCAGCCCACGCTGGGGGTGTCCCAGCTCCACAGCTTGGCCTGCAGGGAGCTGTGGGAATACTCAGGGCTGGTGGAGGTCACCCAGCCAGGCCAGGGGGGAACAAACCACGTCTGAGGCTGCTCCTGCTCCCAGGAGCCCAGTTCAGAGCAGCCCTCCAGGAACCCACTGCATCTTTGCCCTGTGTGTGTGTGAATGCACAAAGCCAAGCGTTTCCTGCAAAGCCCCCTCCGTCAGCCTCAGCCTCCCCAAACGCCCCCGGGAGCACGGAACAGCCCCGGGGCAGAGAAATCCCCATCGTGGAGGATGAAGGAGAAGCTCCAGGTGTGGGAGGTGGGATGAGCACAGGGATGAGCCCTGGCAAGCTTGGGTGGGTTTGGACCACACACACAAATGCAGCTTCATCCCCCGGATGCCGTGTGGATGCTCTGACACCTAAGGCTGTGTGGGGTGGGTTTAGAAGATGCTTCCTTCTGAACATCGGCGCTGAGGATTAAGAAATCGTGGAAATTAAAAGCAACAAACTGTTTCCAAGTGCTTCTGCCAGGCGGCATTTCAGCCAGAGGTTTCTAAAGCGCTGGGAAAGCAGCATGCCGGTGATTCCTCGCGCTCTGCGATGTCCCCGAAGGTGTGCTGTGAAAACAGAACAAAGGCGAGCGGGTGGGTGGCGGTGAGGGGCCGTGTCAGCCCTGTCTGCACCCACCCCCTGCCCAGGCACTGTGCCCCCGGCCGGCACTCGCCGCTGGCCCCAGCCGCGTGTGCCGAGCGGGGCTCTGCGGAGCGGGGGCTCTGCGGGGGGATGCGGGGCGCTCCCGCCGGGCTCGGCCATCTGTCCTCCCCGCAAGCCCAGCTGCTGCGCGGGCATGGCCACCCCAGGGGAGGCGGCGGGGTCCCTGTGCTGCGGGTCCAGGCGCCGCCCAAGGGCCGCAGGGCCGGGGGATGCAGGGGGGATGCGAGGGGATACGGGGGGGATACGGGGGGAGCATCTCGCAGCCCTTCCCCAGGGTCTCACCCAGCCGCACCTGGTTCCGGAGGAGGCGAAAAAAGAATTATAACAAAAATCTGCGATTCAAAAGACAAACGCTGATGATTAAGGATAAGGATAAGGCCAGGCGGGAGCCGCGGTGCGGCGGAGGGGCCGCGCTGCCCGCGCTGCCCGCGCCCCCGGAGGCCGCCAAGGGCTCGGCGCGGCTCGGCGTGCCCGCCCGCGCCCCGCCCCGCCCGGCCGCGCCGCCCGCCGCGCCCCGCCGGCTGCCGCGTCCCGCCTTGTTCCGGCCGCGCCGCCCGGCCCCGCCCGCGCCCCCCGCCCGCCCGCCCGGGGCGCGGAGCGCGGCTGTGCGGGAGACAATAGCGGAGCGCACGGCTCCGCGCCGGGCCGGGCATGGGCGGCCAGGGCTGCGCGGCCCCGCGGCCCCCGCGCCGCCCGAGCGGGCTCTAGCGGGGCGGGGGGCGGAGGGAGAAGGGGGCGATGCCCCGCGCCGAGCCCAGCCCGCCGCTGTGCTGAGCCGGCGGGGCTGGCCCGAGGCTGGAGAGCGGGACATGGTGCTGGAGCCCCCCGTGACGCTGCCCGGGTGGCCAAGGGGCGGCTGCTGAGGAGCTGGAGCGCGGCGGCGGAGCGAGGCCACGGTGAGGGAGCCCCGAGGATCCGGCTGGGGAGCCATGGGGAGATGCAACGGGCGATGCACGCTGGTGGGATTCTGCTGCCTGCAGCTGGTAAGGCTCATCGGCATGCCGGGGGTGCTTTGTGCGAGATGCTGCCTGTCACCGCTCCCCACGCCGCCTCGGCGGTGACCTTGCGTTGGGACCAGCTCGGGGATGCTTCACCATCACCCAAAAAGAAAAAACCCAGAGGAAAGAAAATATGCTGCTCTAAAAGACAGGCAGTGCCACCCTCATCTCCTGCCTCAAGCCGGCTCTGGCCGGGGAGGTGGATGGGGACCCCTTCCCTGCGCTGTCAGTGCCCGAGGTTGCGTCTCCAGCAGGTGTGAGCTTTGTTCCCAACTGCAATCTCTTCCCTCCGAGTTCACTCCCGCCCGCGGTTTCCCATTCTGGTGACTCCGCGGCTGCGTCTCGGGGTGCTGGTCCCCTGAGTCGGGGCGAGAGGGAAACTTGGAGCCGCCGGCAGCACTTTGGAAACTCTGCTGCTCCTGAGCGGGACCCACCTGCCCGCGGTGGGGGGCACCGGGCTGTGGCAGCAAGGAGAAAGGAGAGGCTTGATTTTCACGGGATTGTGGGGTTTCATTTGTGGGATTTCGTGACAATTCCGTGCCGCGCTTGCCGCCGCCCGCGAATCAATCTTCATCAGGCTCTGCCCGAGGAGCCGGCGAAGGGAGCGCGGGGGGGATCCGGGGGGTTCTGCTCAAACCAGCGCCGGCGAGGTTGCGATTAATTATCCCGGCAGGGTGGTGCGTTAATGGAGACTCAGCCGCCTCCTACCTGCACCCGCGGCCGTGCCGGGTGAGGAGGGCAGGGAGGGACTGCTGAAATCTGTGGGGTCAGCTCGTGGTGTCCCCGGCACGGGGGTGATGGATGATGGATGGATGGATGGATGGATGGATGGATGGATGGATGGATGGATGGATGGATGGATGGATGGATGGACGCGGCGATGGGAACGGGCTCAGAGCCCTCTGGAGATGATGGTGGCATCCTGCTGACAGTCACTTTCTTCCCGGCTCTTGCTCATCCTTCATCCTCCAGAAGGCAGCGGGTGGGGAGGGGTCCCCGCTTTTGGATGGGGGTACACGAGGCGAGGATGGGGGATGGGGAAGCTTTGAAGCCGGTGCTCAGCCCTGGGATCATCCCCAGGCTGGAGTCCCCCATTCCCAGCAGGAATGGCCTCGGTGTCCCCAGCTGTCCCCTTGCTTTGGGCTGTGCAGTCTCGCTTGGCGTTTCGCTCACCTGATCCAGGATAAATCCAGCGGGGCTTTTCCAGGTGTGCAGGAGTTTCCTGGCTCTTGGTCACATTCCTTTTCACCACTCGGCTCCCAGGCAGGTTTGGTGATGATTACTCCCCGAGATATCCCAAATCAGAGGGGTTTTAATCTGTTCATTTCGGGGAAGGCTGAATAGGTGTGAGCTCCTGGGCTGGGAGAGCAGCTCCTGCTCACACCCACAGGAACTTTGTGCTGCTAATTGGGGTCAGGCTGTCCCCTCCACCTTCCCTCCGTGTGTCCTGGTGCTGTTGGCATCCCCAAAGGCTCCAATCCCTTACCAGGGACCTTCCCCTTCCCTCTCCAGGCTCATCCTGAACCAGTTCATCCTTTGGGATGCTCCTCAGAGCTCCTTCCTGGGTTTGGAGGCAGCAGCTTCCACCCCCTATGGGGAGATCCCCCCAACCCTCAGCTCCTCACCCCAAGCTGAGGGGTCTGGGTGCCCACCCATGGCCCTGTGCTGAGCCAGCCCCAGGAGACTGGAGGTGGCAGTGCCACCCAGGCATCCCCTGTGGTGACCAAGGCCACCCTGAGGTGACACAGCACCTGGACCAGGCAGAGCTGAGGTTTGGGATGGAGCCTCAGGGAGGGGGGATGATCCCCAACCCCATCCCTGCTCCCCTCCTCTGCTCCACCCCTGACATGGGGATGGCATGGCAGGCTCACGTCCCCCCACCTGTCCTGGGCCCTCTGTCCTGTGGGTGGGGACAGCTGTGTCCCCAGTGTGCCAGTCAGGGGGCTGGGGTCACCCTGGGGAGTGTGGGGCTGCCCCATGGCTGCAGGAGCAGCTCGTGCCACCAGCGAGGCTGCCCAGGGAGGGCACAGCTCAGCTGAGCCCCCTGGGCCAGCCTGGGCCCCGCTGTCCCTTCAACAGCAGCGTGGTGACATCCTGAGGTGCTGTCACCTGCTCCTTCCTGCCCAGCCCAGGCACCTTCCCATGGCTCCCTGTGTGCCACTGTCACCCCTTGGGCACCTTCCCTCGGCTCCCTGTGTGCCACTGTCACTCCTTGGGCACCTTCCCATGGCTCCCTGTGTGCCACTGTCACTCCTTGGGCACCTTCCCATGGCTCCCTGTGTGCCACTGTCACCTCACAGCCACCCTCCCATGGCTCCCTGTGTGCCACTGTCCCTTCATGGGCACCTTTCACACCCAGCTGGTTTCCCAATATCCATGACCTGCTCCCTCACCCCCTGGCCCCAGGGATGCTCTGGATGTCCCCAGGTGCAGCTGGCACCCACTGGGCACAAGGTCCCTGATCCAGAGGGGCCCTGCCGAGCCCTGCCCGCTCCAGCCCACCCCTGAACCAGGTTGGGAAGCTCCTTTTTGGGCCATGACACAACAGGAGCTGCTTTGGAGCACTCAAACACCCCCCAAGCTCCTTCCCCCCTGGCAAGGCCGTGCTGTGAGTGCTGGCTGACCCCAGTCCTGGGGACAGGCAGCACGTGCCACATTTTGCCTCCTTTTATGGTTTTTCCCTGAAAAAATCCTCTTGGCAAACCCCCACTGGCTGTGCCCTGCCTCGGGAGGGGCCACCTGCAGATGTTTGTGATAATGAGCTGGGATAAAACCCAAAGCCCGGGGTTTTGCTGGTTTTCCCTGCAGCTGGGAGACACCAACCCCTCTCTGTGCCCCGTGTTTGTGGGATTCACCCTCTCTGTGGGAAATGGGAATGCTGAGGGGTGGGATGGGGCAGGACCCGGGGTGGCGCTGCCCTGCTCGGGCAGGGGTGTGGGAGCCACAGCATTTGTTCCTCTGCAGCCTGCAGGGGTGGGAACAGCTGTGCTCTGGGGCTGGGCCAGCCCTGGTGACATGGTACGGGATATCAGGATATTGGGGATATCGGGGTATTGGGACATCGGGACATCGGGATATTGGGACATTGGGACATCGGGATATTGGGATATTGGGACATCAGAATATCAGGACATCGGGTTATTGGGATATTGGGACATCGGGATATTGGGATATTGGGACATCGAGATATCGGGATATTGGGTTATTGGGATATTGGGACATCGGGATATTGGGACATTGGGACATCGGGATATTGGGATATTGGGACATCGGGATATCAGGACATCGGGATATTGGGATATTGGGACATCGGGATATTGGGATATTGGGACATCAGAATATCAGGACATCGGGTTATTGGGATATTGGGACATCGGGATATTGGGATATTGGGACATCGAGATATCGGGATATTGGGACATCAGGATATTGGGATATCAGGACATCAGAATATCAGGACATCGGGATATTGGGATATCAGGATATTGGGATATCGAGACATTGGGATTTTGGTGTATCAGGACATCAGGAGATTGGGATATCAGGATATTGGGACATCAGGATGGCAGGATATGGGCATATCAGGATACTGGGACATGCACTGCTGGCAGCTGTCAGGCCGGCTCTGTCCAGCTGCTGTCCCATGTCCCTTGGCCACCCCGCTCCGTGCCCCGTGGCCGTGCTCAGGCTCTGGTGCGGGATGGTTTTCCTGGAGCCGGCTCCTTCTCCATCCCGGACCGGCTCCTTCTCCATCCCACCCCACCGTCCCCTCCTCGCGGCCGCTCGGCCCCGCAGCCGGACGGGGACGGGGACGCTCCGTGCCCCCCCGGCCTGCCAGAGCCGGCAGCCGCTTCCAGCCGGGCTCCCGTTTCCTTCTTTGTTTCTCTCCTTCTCCTTTAATTGGCTGGAAAAGCAGAGCTGGGTTGGCACCTCCCGCCTGCCGGAGCCTGCCAGGCTGGCGGGGTGCGGTGCGGGGCCGTGCGGTGACACGCGGTGCCGTGCAGTGCCGTGCCATGCCGTGCCATGCAGTGCAGTGCCATGCCATGCCGTGCCATGCAGTGCCGTGCCATGCTGTGCCATGCAGTGCCATGCCGTGCCATGCAGTGCCATGCCGTGCCATGCCGTGCCATGCCATGCAGTGCCATGCCATGCAGTGCCATGCCGTGCCATGCAGTGCCATGCCGTGCCATGCCATGCCGTGCCATGCCGTGCCGTGCAGTGCCATGCAGTGCCGTGCCATGCCATGCAGTGCCGTGCCATGCCGTGCCGTGCAGTGCCATGCAGTGCCGTGCCGTTCCATGCCGTTCCATGCCGTGCCGTGCAGTGCCATGCAGTGCCGTGCCGTGCCATGCAGTGCCGTGCCGTGCCATGCAGTGCCGTGCAGTGCCATGCCGTTCCATGCCGTGCCATGCAGTGCCATGCCGTGCGATCCAGTGCCATGCCGTGCCATGCCGTGCCATGCCGTGCCACGCCAGAGCGGCTCTGCCGTGCCCGGTCCTTGCGGGGTCCGCGGGTCCATCCCAGCTTCTCCCCGAGCCGCGGGGTTCGGCGGCCCCGGGAGGCGCTGGGAGGTGACCCAAGGCTGGGGAAGGATCAGGAGTTTGGCTGAACGAGGGATGGGTGGAGGGAGAGGATGATCCTTCATCCCTGGTGTCATCCCTGTGCGACAGCGGGACCCTCTGCACCCCTGGGGGCTCCGTGGCCCTCCTGTCCCATTCCATCCTCCCTTCCTGCTCTGATTTCCCTGGCTTGGCCACGGCCGCTGGGAACCACCCTCCTCCCACCTCTGCCGGCGTCTTTTGTCCTCGCCCGGCTCCGGGGCTCGGCCGGGGATGGCCCGAGCACCGCGGGGCTGGGGCGGCCCCGGCCGCATCCCCTCCCTCGGAAAGGGGGAAAGGAGCCCGGGCTGAACTCGGGCTGGAGGTTTTCAATTACACAATTAAATGCACAATTAGGTGTAATTACCAGCGCTCAGAAGGTGCGACTGTTCATAATGGGCTTGTAATCTACTGCCGCCGCTGTTTGTACTGCTCCTCTCCGCTCCCTAATGATTATGGAAAGCTTTTCCATTTGCATGGTTGCCATGGCAATGGGGGCTGGCAGGAGCGCGGGGATGGCGAGGGGAGTCCCTCAGTCCCCCGAGCCCCCTCGCTGCCCCACATCCCCTCTCCGTGGGGTGAGGGGGGTGCTGACACCCGCGGCTCTGTGGGGTCACGGATGCTGCCATGGAGGGAGGAGGATCCTCCAGGGATCCAGAGGATCCAGAGCCGGCCCCAAGGTGGGAAATGTGGTTTAAAAGGCTGAAAAGCCCAGCCCAGCCCGTCACCTCCCCGGGTGAGCGCCCTGTGGGTGGCCCTGCAGAGGCATCAGCCAGCCCAGAGCTCCGTGTGGGTGAGCATCCTCCGGCACATCCCCATTCCAGGCAGGGCTGTAAAGGTTTATTGACGTGTGTTTGGGAAGGCAGAGCCTCACAGCTCGCAATTAAAACCGCGATTAAAGTGCCGTACGTCTAAATTTGCAGGACCAGCTAATGTGCACCCAAGAGGATTAACGAGGCCGCCTGAAGAACTCCCTAAATCATTCATGGCGGTTCTTAACAGAGCTGGGAGTGAGGGGGGCTGGAAAATAAATGTCTCAGGGGGCTGGGTTGTAGAGAAAATAAAGAGGATGAGGCTGAAACCAGCCCGGCCTGACAGTGGAACTGTCAGAGCCCGGGAAGGAAAGGCTGATGTGAGCAGAAAAGCCTAAAGCAGATGTGCTCATGGAGAGCTGGGAAATGTGTCTGGCCCAGCCAAACCTGGCTCTTGTTTCTCCTTGAGCTCCCAGGTTTGGCTGCTGGAAGGGGCTGAGCTGCCCCAGCAATGGTTTGGATGCTGATAAGGAATTTGATTTAATCCCAGGTGGCTTCTGTTAGGAAAAAAAATTAGTGCTATGAAAAATCAATGCTGCTCATTTCAGCACTAGGCAGAAAGAAGAGAAGGAATGAAATCATCACTGGAGAAAAGGTGTGGGATGAGGGGATGGTGGTGAGCAGAGCCTGGCACGGGAGAGTCCCCCTGGAGGTGCATCCTGGGCAGCCCATGGGGCAGGGACGTTCCCATCCCGAAATCCATTGCCAAGCCATGGGGAGGGGCTGGGGAGAGCAACCCCAGGATGGGAGATGTGGCCAAACAGCATCTGGAGAGGGTCAGGGTCTGTGGCTGCTCTGAGGGAAGATCACAGAACCTGGGAATGGTTTGGTACCTTAAATCCCACCCCTGCCATGGCAGGGCCACCTCCCACTGTGCCAGGTGCTCCAGCCCCAATGCCCAGCCTGGCCTTGGGCACTGCCAGGGCTCCAGGGGCAGCCACAGCTGCTCTGGCAATTCCAGCCCAGCCCCTGCCCACCCTGCCAGGGAACAATTCCCAATTCCCAAGATCCCACCTGAATCCATCCTCATTTAGTTTAAAACCATCCCCTCTTGAAGATTCCCAGAATTCCCAGAATCACTGGGATGGAAGAGACCTTCAAGCTCATCGAGTCCAACCCAGCCCCAACCCCTCAACTCAACCCTGGCACCCAGTGCCACATCCAGGCTTTGTTAAACACCCCCAGGGATGGGGACTCCACCACCTCCCCAGGCAGAACATTCCAGAACTTTATCACTC
The DNA here is from genome assembly GCF_023055355.1 of Agelaius tricolor. Taxonomy (NCBI): domain Eukaryota; kingdom Metazoa; phylum Chordata; class Aves; order Passeriformes; family Icteridae; genus Agelaius; species Agelaius tricolor. Next base: position 6,454,038 of record NW_027269296.1, on the reverse strand, counting down.
TTTCAATGAAAAACTTTTTCCTAATATCCAACTAAGATGGGGAGGTGGAAGAGATTCCCAGACCCAACAGCCCTTAATGCGGGAGAAATGAGGCAAAGTGAGAGAGTTTGGGGGAGAAATGGGGTTTTTCAGCCCTGAAGGTGATCAACCACTGCCTTTGGCCAGCGCTTGCCCCAGGCTTGGGCCATGTTTGGTGGGACAACAGGGACATCCCGACACAGTGGCAGCATTGGGGGTGCTGAGCACCCTGGGTTGTTATTCCAGCAGAGGTTGGGTTTGTTTGGGAATTCACTGCTGGAGGATCCAGGAGCACCTCATGAACTCCTCATGGTGTTTGTTGTTTATTCATGGAATGCTCTCCCTGCCCAAGGCTTTGATGGATCCGATGCCTTGGGAAGGCTGCTCTAGGACAGAGAGTAGATGAAGTTAAAGAATAAAGCAGGGATTTATGGAAAGGATCTCCTCAATGGATCCACCTTGGGCAGCACCAGAGCCCAGCCAGGGCTGCACCCAAGATGAACCAAAATGGCCCCAAAATGCACGGCCGGGCACGGGGTCTCTCCCTTGGATCAGTTCTGCTCCATTTGCACCTTGCAGTTCATTGTCCCATCCCAGCTTTAGCCCCTGCAGTCCCACCCTGCTTGTTTTTCTCTCTCCAACCCACGGGGTTTCTGCTCCTGGGCTGAGATTTGGATCATTTGTCCTTGGTGCCCAGCTGGAGCAGGAATTGTTTTGTCTCCCTGCTCTGTGCACAGAGCTCACCATCCCATAATGTGAAGGCCAGACCCACACACCAAAGCAGAGTCTGAAAAATAGAAAAGCTGAACCTGAGGCATCAGCTCCCACAACTTTTTCCTTCTGCAGAGGTGCTCTTGGCTCTTCTCTGCTCAGTTCCTCCAGAGAGAAACCCCAGGGAAGCCCTGGAAGAGGATTTGGGGCTCAACCAGACCAAAACTCACCATGCAGGAATTCAGTTCCCGAAGGGAAACCCACATCTGCCTCTGGGACACAGACCTGGCTCTGAGCTCCCAGCCCTGGCCCCACAAAATTGGCACAGGGGTGGATTGGGCAGTTGGGAGGATGCTGGGGTGGGAACCTATTGGATTTGCAGGGTGCCCTGATGAAGGCAGGAATGATGAATCTGACTCCATGTTCTCAGAAGGCTGATTTGTTACTTTATTATACTATATTATATTAAAGAATACTATACTAAACTATACTAAAGAATACAGAAAGGATACAGACAGAATGTTAAAAAGATAATAATGAAAACTCGTGACTCTTTCCAGAGTCCCAGCACAGCTGGGCCCTGATTGGCCAAAGAGTGAAAACAACTCCCAGCAGAATGCAATGGAACAATCACCTGTGGGTAACCAATCTCCAAACACATTCCACATGAGCACAGCACAGGAGAAGCAAATGAGAGAAGAATTGTTTTCCTTTTCCCTGAGGCTTCTCAGCTTCCCAGGAGAAGACTCCTGGGCAAGGGGATTTTTCAGAGAATATGAATGGCACAGGGACCAGGACACCCTCCTGTCCTTGTGCCCATTCCCAGGGCTGGGAAGGGCTCTGTGTCCCACTGCACACCACAGCAGGAGCAGGATCCTGCTGGCATCACCTCCCCCTGGGCCGGGAGCCCTTGGGGTGGTGCTGGCATTCCCTGGGGATCTCCCATCCTTTGGGATAGGGGCAGGGATGGAAACCCCACAAATCCCTCACTCCTGCCTGCTTCAACAGCCTGCTCTGGGGTGCAGGGGGTTCTGTATCCATCTCTGCCAGCCTGGGTGAGCCGTACCAGGGGTGGGAACCTTCCCAGCCCCATCCCAGTGCTCCAGGCTGTGTCCCCACCCCTTCTGCTCCTGGAATGCCCCGGGGTGTCCCTGTCCCCACCACAGTCAATGTGGCTGGAATTGATGAACACTGGGAGCTGAGCAGGGAGAGAACATTCATCCCAAATCCTGGGGGATGCTTGGAGCAGCTCAGAATGGCTCCCTTGGCACTGATTTTTCCCTTCCCCCCATTTGAAAGCAGCTATTTATTTCAATTTCCAAAATTTGGATGTAACAGACTGGAAAAGTGGAAATGCAAAGCGGGCAGAGAGCAGCCCAGGCTGTGTTTAACCAGGACATTAAACCCCAAGAGGTTTTTAATAAGATTAATAACAGCTCCCATGTGCTTGGGGGAAATTCCCCCTCCTTTGGGTCTCATCAGAAGTAGAAGGAGATTTTGGGGAGGAAAAAACAATGGCCCAAGTGGTGCAGTGGGACAGGATGTGACTCCTCTGTCCCCATGGGGTCACATTATTTAATGGAGGTTACATTATTTAATTATTTAATGGGTGTGGAGGATGAGAGGTGCTGTAGTGTAGGAGTGTTGGGGGGTAGCACGGTCAGGATGGACAGAGAGCAGAGATCTCTGCAGCCAGGGCTGGAACTTGGGGTTTATTGCAAAGGGCCTGGGTGCAGGGCCCTGCTGGGAGCTGCCAGCCACAGCTCAGAGCAGGCCTGAGAGAGGAGAGGGGGAGAGAGGATGAGAGGGGAAGAGAGTAAAAGGGTAAGAGCACGAGGTTCCCATTACAATACAATAAATAATCTTCTGTGTTGAATATTCTAATTCTCACTAACCAATCTAGTCCAAGATACAAATCCTACAGCATTTCCATACAGCCTAGAAGAATCATTCCATTACCACACTGGGTTACATTTTAAACCCTACAAACTCCTCTTTGGGCCCCTTCTGCCAAGCTGGCAGGGTCTGCTCTGAGCCTTGGGCCTGTCTGCAAGCAGAGGGGATTGTTTGATCAAAAGGGGATCACCTTCAGCTGGCCATGCCATTGTTTTCCAGTTGTTCAGGAACTGAGGGATCTCAGAGCTTGCTTTCATTTCAATCTCACTTAGAGTTTCCATATTCTCAAAATCTTTTGCCAGACAATCATATTTATAAGGCTTTCCTGTTTCACCTTCCCCAACATCACAGGACCTTCTTTGGGGTGCTGGTTCCCTGCTCACCTTTGGGGTGCTGGTCCCCCTCACCCTCAGGGTGGTTCCCTGCTCACCCTCAGGGATCAGCCCCTGGCACCTGCAGGGAGCAGGGGCTCAGCACATCCCAGCAGCTCCAGGGTTTGGAAGCAGGAGCAGCAGGGAGGGAGGGAGGGAGGGATGCAGGAGGGCACGGGGGGGTTTGGGGTGTGAACAGTGGGACCCCTGAGCTGAGCTGGGCTGGGAGCCCCTCAGAGGGGATTTCTCTCACCCTGGTGCCACCTCCTGGCTCTGTCCTGGCAGAGGCACCGGTGCCCTGGGGGTGCTGGGGGAGGTCCTGGGGTACCCAGGGGCTGGTGGTGATAATGACACTGCAAAGCCACGGGCGCTGGCTGTGTCCTGTCACCCTCGTCACCCTCCCTGCCCACACCGGGTCACAGCTGTGCTGTCACACGCAGGGGACACAGCCACACTCCTCGGGGCTCGCAGGCTAATTACCTTGATTAGGGCTAATTAGTACCCTGGGGCACTGTGGTCTCTTCCCACGGCCGGATCGATGGCGAGGCCCTTTCCCAGCAGGGGGGTGTGTCCGGGAACCCCGGGAATGTGGCACCGGTGGATTTGCCTCCCCTGGCCTTGTGCTGGGGCAGGAAAACGTGGAACCTTCGGTGGATGGGATTTGGGAAAGCAAAGGGCCAGGGGTGGCCTCAGTGACTGTCCCAGTTTGGAAATTGGGGCTGCAGGGAGCTGCGAGAATGTCACTGGAATGGTGCCACACTGGTGCCACCCCACAGGGACTCCTGGGTACAAACCCCGAGTGGGAAATGTCCCAGGGCAGGGCAGGGCAGGGGAGGAAGCTCAGGGTGGGAGTGTGGGAGTGGAGGGTGCTGGGTCATGGGGAGGATGCTCAGGTGGGAATCAGGGGTGCTCAGGGTGCTTGAGGTGCTTGGGGTGGCAATGGAGAACGCTTGGGGAGCGGAGGATGCTTGAGGTGGTTGGGGTGAGCATGGAGGGTGCTTGGAGCGGGAGCAGATGGAACTTGGGATGAGTGAAGGGTGCTCTGGGTGATGCTCAGAGTGGGACTGGAGGGTTCTTGGAATGCTGGAGCTCCTGGGAGCCCCAGGGAAGCCCTGGCCGTGCTCTAACTCCGTGCAGGCCCAGCTCAGGTTAATGGTGGTGCTCAGGCACTGCCTGCAAGTATCACACTGGGAGTCCTTGTCCCACCCTCCTGGGCTCTGTCCCCCTCCTCTCCACCCCAGTGGATCTCAGGAGTGGTGACAGCCATGGCTGTGGGCTCCAGCTGGGTCCCCCCGCCCTGATTTGTGTCCCCACCCCCAGGAAAGGTCCCAGGTCCCCCCGTGGGTGCAGCAGCCGGGCCCGGGGTCGGCAGCTTTGCACAAACCTTTGCAGGCTCAGATTCGTGTTGTCTCTGCTTTTCCCTGCCCTGCTTTGGCTCAGGAACCAGCCCTGTCCCTCTCACCCACCCTGGGGACACCTGGCATCTCCATCTGTGCCTGTGGGACTCCCTCAGCTCGTGTCCCCTGCTGTCCCCTCCTCTGCTGCCACTTCCAGCCCGTCACCTGCAATGGCCAATTCCTCTGGGGCAGGTCCGTCCCTCCCTGGCCTTGTCTGCAGCCCCTGGCACCAGGGCTGGGGGCACAGCCAGGGCCATGGGACGGGCATGGGTGGCACAGGGCTGGCACTGAGTCCCCATGGCTACAGCCAGGGCCATGGGACGGGCATGGGTGGCACAGGGCTGGCACTGAGTCCCCATGGCCCTGAGGGGAACACTGGGGTGGTCACAGAGCAGCTGGGGTGGTCTGAGGGAGCCCAGGGCTGGAGGTGACACTGGAGGTGGCACCTGTGGGTGGGAGGTGGCATCCTGTGACCATGGGTGATGGGATGGGTGATGGGCAGCGCTGGGGCCGTGGGTGCCACTGCCAGGCTTGGGTGGGGACATCCAGGGGACGATGCTGTGGGGGTGGCACTGGGCATGGGAGGCCCCGGGGCTGGGGGTCCCTGTGCCCACCCTGGCTGTGCCTCAATCCCCTCCAGCTCCCAGCCCTGCCACTGCCCGTGGTCACCCTGTGCTCCTGGGATGTCCCCCCATCCCCTGGGAGGGACACAGGGCACAGTCTGGAGCGATGGGAATTTCAGGGCTGTGTTTTATTCCCTGTTTTGTTCCCTCCTGGGAATTTGCCTCGTGTCTTGGATTTGCTGGCTCCCCCAGGGATTCCATTTAGCAGCACAGCCTGGTGCTGCTGTGACCAGGAAACACCCACAGGGGGTGGGTTATTAAAAGTTTTTTTCTATTTTTTAGATCTTTTTCCCACCAAAGCTCAGCAGTTGTGGGGTGGTGGCCTGTGGAGAGGTGCAGGTCCCCCAGTCCCTCTGGGGGTGAGGATATCCCTGTCCCCTTCCCACCCTCCCAGGACTGCATCATTCCTGGATTTCAGGCTGCTGGTCCTGGGGCTGATCCTGGGGCTGATCCCGGTCCAGCACCACCGGGAGCTGAGGGTATCTGGGGAATTTGGGGTGATTTTAGGGTGTCTGCCTGGGGCTCTGGTGGTGTCAGGAGTTGTATTTAGGGATGCCCTCACCCATTTGGGGCTGGTTTATGCCCCATTGGTGCAGTTCTTCTCCATCACCCATCCAGGACGTGGGTGCTGTCCCCAGTTTTGGCACCCACAGGCCCCAACCCCAAACTTTTGAGTGCACCCACAGCAAGAATGAGGATTTCCACCTCAAAATGTGGGGGCAAGTCCCAGCCCAGCAGCACCCACAGCCTGGACACTGGACTGATGCTCCCACCACCTTTTGGGGTCCCTCTGTGGCTCCTTCCATGGTGCTCCAGGCTGTCCCCATGTCCCCCTGCCCCATGCCCTCCTCCATCAGGGGGATGCTGACCCCACTAAAGACCCCAACTCCCTAACGACCCCATCCCCCACCTCCCAGCAGCCCCAGGCCCCAATTATTTTGAATCCAGCCCCTCCCCCTAGGAGGAGCTGTGTGGCTCAGGGTCCCGTGGGTGGGTGGCACTTCCCAGACAAAGCAAACCCGGCCCTAACAAAGGCCCTGAATTATACATGGGGTGAGGGCTTGCAATTAACACACCCTCATTAGTGGGGTCCAGGCCTTGGGGTTGCCCTAAATATTTTCATATGGAAAAACTCATCCCTGCCATGAGGGGGATAAGGGGGTGGGACAGACCCATCACCCAGCTGGCAAAGCCGTGCCGGTGGAAAAACAGTTCTGGGGGAAAATCCCCATGATGGGGCCGGCCCTGAAGCCAGGGGGATGGACTCACATCCTGCAGGGCTCGGGATGTCACCTGTCACGACATCCCGGTGTCACATCTTGTCCTTGAGGGATGGAGCAGAGTGGGAGGCCCGGGATGGATCCAGGCCCGGAGCTGCTCATCCACGACCCCCACCCAAGAAAGGGGCTGGGAAATCCCATCCCAAACCCCTCCTGCAGGGTGGCGATGGAAGGGCGGTGAAGCAATTAATAAAAGCGATTTTTACGGCTGTTTGAGGAGTCTCTAATGAGCTCCCGAGCTGCCGATGGCCGCGGTTAATGAGGAGCCGGGGGCCGCGGCACCGCCTGGCGCATCCTGCCTGGATAAACGGGAGCGGGAGAGGGGGAGCCACGGCACAGGGACCCTGGGATCCGTGGCACAGGGACCCTGGGATCCACAGCACAGGGATTGTGGGATCCACGGCACAGGGACCCTGGGACCCACAGTGAAGGGATCCTGGGATCCACAGCACAGGAATTGTGGGATCCACAGTGAAGGGACTGTGGCATTCATGGCACAGGGATTGTGGGATCCACAGCACAGGGATTGTGGGATCCACGGCACAGGGACCCTGGGATCCACGGCAAAGGGACCCTGGGACCCACAGTGAAGGGATTGTGGGATCCACAGTACAGGGACCCTGGGATCCACAGTGAAGGGATCTTTGGGATCCACAGTGAAGGGATCCTGGGATCCACAGTGAAGGGATCCTGAGATCCACGGCACAGGGACCCTGGGACCCACAGTGAAGGGATCTTTGGGATCCACAGTGAAGGGATCATTGGGATCCACAGCAGAGGGATCCTGGGATCCACAGTGAAGGGATTGTGGGATCCACAGCACAGGGACCCTGGGATCCACAGTGAAGGGACCCTGGGATCCACAGTGAAGGGATTGTGGGATTCATGGCACAGGGATCCTGGGATCCACAGCAGAAGGAGTGTGGGATCCACAGTGAAGGTATCATTGGGATCTACAGCAGAAGGGTCATTGGGATCATCAGCAGAGGTGTCAGTAGGATCGACAGCAAAGGGATCATCAGGATCAGCACCAGTGGGTCCTTCACTGAAGCAGTTACCCCGAACATTCCGGGTTTGTTAGGACAGTGCTTCCCTTTGGGTGCCTCTCCAGCTCCTGTAGTTTGGAGAGCCCTGGGATGCAGGTGCAGGGGTGGTGGGAATGGGGGGATGCCCTGGTCCTGTGGGATCCTGTCTGGAGCACAGTTCCACTGCCAGGGCAGGGGGGCTCCACCCTCACCCCTGGGAGCAGTGACAGGGATGGGGATGGGGGATTTCAGGAAGAATGGTGATGGGATTGTTATTGAATTCCTCAGTGGATACCGAGATGTCCTGGGCAGACTTTTGCACCCCAAAAAGCTCCTTGAGGGCTCAGGAAACATCCCAGCCCCTTCTCTGCTATTCACCTTTCCCACCCCCCATCATTTCCTTACAGCCCATGGGAATTTCTATCCCAGCACCTTCTCCTTACAGGGTGCTCCTCCAGCCAGGAGGAGACCCCAAACCCTCCAGGTCCCATTATTCAATGGAGAAATAAGAATAAATCTCCAATCCTCCAAGAAATTCTCACCCATGGTGGGGGGTTGCTCCCATATTTAAGCCCAAGATCCTCCATTTTTAAAATACAAATCCCCCAAATTTAAACCAAAGGTTTCCCATATTTAAGCCCAAACTTCCCCAAATTTAAGCCCCAATTTCCCCATATTTAAAATATAAATCCTACAAATTTAAGATTTCCCATATTTAAGCCCAAACTCCCCCAAATTTAAGCCCCAATTTCCCCATGTTTAAAATACAAATGTCCCAAATTTAAACCAAATGTTCCCCATATTTAAGCCCAAACTCCCCCAAATTTAAGCCCCAATTTCCCCATGTTTAAAATACAAATGTCCCAAATTTAAACCAAATGTTCCCCATATTTAAGCCCAAACTGTCCCATATTTACACCCCAAATTTCCCATATTTAAAATATAAATCCTCCAAATTTAAACTATAGGTTTCCCATATTTAAGGCCAAACTCTCCTATATTTAAGCCCCAAATGTAAGCCAAAACTGTCCCAAATTTAAGCACAAAAATCCACCAGATCAAGAGGAAGATCCCCAAATCCCAGCCCCCAAGCCCCCCAGGATTTCAGCCCAGGATGGGAGCGGGCAGCGGGGGTGGTGCTCCCCACCCAGAGCCGCGGGTGCCCGTGGGTTGTGGAACTCCCGAGGAGAGGGAAACCCCATCAATCCATTTGGGTTTCCCATCAATCCATTTGGGGCCATCCCATAAATCCCATTTACGCCGGCAGCTCCCACCTCGCCGGGCAGGCGAATCCCTCAGACCTGCGTGCTTTGATCCGGGGTTTTAAAGCTAAAAAATTGGATAAACGCTGGAAGAAACACCCACACCCGCCGGGCTGGGTGGGCGCACACGGGAACCACCTCCAGATGTCCGCTCATCCCTCCAGGATGTGGGGGCGTCCCCTCCTCCTCCAAAACAATCCCAGAAAAAAAACCAAAATCAATATTTTGGGAGCCGTTTCGCCTCCCCACCGGCTGCCGCCGGCTGCTCCTTTGGCGGCGCCAGCGCTCGCAGGGATTATTTTTGCTCCCCGGCTCATTAACGGGGTTGTTACCAGGCAGATTTCCTCAGCCCAGCTTCTCCTCCGCAGCCCGCGGGCCGTGGGAGGAGGGAATGCCGGTTTCCATAGCGATGCGCTTGGCTTTAATCAGGGCTCTTCCCTGGGAGAATTGATTACGGAAAGTGGCGCTAAATAAGTCAGTAAATTGGATTTTTTGGGGTATATATATATATGTATATTATATATTCATTTTTTCCCTCTCCTCTCTCGGATTGTATTAATGGTGTCTTTGAGGCATCGGTTGAGATTCGGGGAAAATACCTCTGGCTTCTCCCAGATGTCAGGATAAAGAACAGAACCGGAGAATTAGCATGGAAATTGCCTGCGGCTTAATCCGTGTGCACCGCGGGCTGCTGGGGCATCTCCTCCGGCATCCATCCTGCCCCATCCTGCCCCATCCTGCCCCATCCTGCCGGCTGTGGCCAATTTTTGGAGCACATTGTCCCATTCCTTTGCTTTTCCCTGCCCGTTCCCCTCCCACATCCAGTCCCAGCCTTTGTCTGTGTCTCATTCCAGGAATTTGTGATTTAGAGACTCAGGCTCCCCACATCTCTCCTGGTTTCCCAATTTATTCACTCTGGCTGTGCAGTGCCCCAAAGTTAAACCCAAGATTCCCAAATGTGAGCCCAAGATCCCCCATATTTAAGCCCCAAATCCCCCAAATTTAAGGAAAAAATACCCCAAAGTTAAACTCAAGTTTCTCAAATTTGAGCCCAAGATTCCCATATTTAAGCCCCAAATCCTTCACATTTAAGCCCCAAATTCCCCAAATATAAGGACAAAATCTCCTAACTTTAAACCTAAGATTCCCAAATTTGAGCCCAAGATCCCCCATATTTAAGCCCAAGATCCCCCCAATATAAGGAAAAAATCCCCCAAAGTTAAACCCAATATTCCCAAATTTGAGCCCAAGATCCTCCATATTTAAGGCCCAATTCTCCCAAATTTAAGCCCCAAAACCCCCAAATATAAGGACAAAATCCCTGAAAGTTAAACCCAAGATCTCCCAAATTAAAGCACAAGATCTCCCAAAATTTCAACCCCAAATTCATCAGATCTAAGAGCAAGATCCCCAAATCCAAACCTAAACCCAGACTAAAGCACAAGCTGTCCTCAATCTTAGATCCCAAAATTAATTCCCAGCTCCCCCAGATCTCACCCAATGATTCCCCAAATTTAAGCCCAAAACCTCCCAGATTTAAGCCCTAGTTTGCTCAGACCCAGGCCCAAGATCAGCCAGGTTTAAACCCACATTTCCCTACATTTCATCCCTGATCCCACAGGTTAAAACCCAACACCGCCCAGATTTCGGCCCTGAGTTATTCCCCATTTGCTTATGGGGTTTTTAGGGATTTTTCCTCCATTTTAATTAATTCTCCACCTCTCAGTGGCTTCTGCTGGGACTCTCCAAGGGGATGCTTGGTTGAGTCCTGGATTAATCCCCATTTTCTTTAGGGGCTTTGGGTTTGGGGGCCGATGTCCCTGGGGATGGCAAATTCCTGCAGGGCTGAGCTGGGGCTCAGGAATCTGCCTTGGATGGGACAGGGATTTATTTATTTGGGATAGGATGGGATGGGATGCATAGAATGGATGGAATGGGATGGGATTGGCATGAATGGGATTGGGAATGGATGGGTGGTGTGGGATACAACGGGATACAGGGGGATACAATGGGGTGGGATGGGATGGGATGGGATGGGACGGGATGGGATGGGGTACGTGTGATGCATAGAATTGATGGAATGGGGTGGGATGGGATTGGCATGAATGGGATTGGGAATGGGTGGGTGGTGTGGGATAAAATGGGATACAGTGGGATGGGTGGTATGGGATGGGATATGTGGGATGCATAGAATGGATGGAATGGGATTGGGAATGGACAAGTGGTGTGGGATACAATGGGATACAGTGGGATACAATGGGATACAGTGGGATACAATGGGATACAGTGGGATATGATGGAATACAATGGGATAGGATGGGATGGGATATGTGGGATGCATAGAATGGATGGAATTCATTGGGATGGGATTGGGAATGGACGGGATACAATGGGATACAATGGAATACAGTGGGATAAAATGGGAAGGGTGGGATGGGATGGGATGGGATGGGAAGGGATGGGATATGTGGGATGCATAGAATGGATGGAATGGGGTGGGATGGGATTGGCTTGAATGGGATTGGGAATGGATGGGTGGTATGGGATGCAATGGGATACAGTGGGATACAGTGGGATACAGTGGGATGGATGGGATGATGGGAAGGGGTGGGATGGGATGGGATATGTGGGATGCATAGAATGGATGGAATGGGATGGGATTGGCATGAATGGGATTGGGAATGGATGGGATACAATGGGATACAGTGGGATGGGATGGGATATGTGGGATGCATAGAATGGATGGGATGGGATGGGATGGGATGCAATGGGATGGGATGGGATGGGATGGGATGGGATGGGATGGGATGGGATGGCTGAGAGGACAGCAGGCTCTCTGGCCACCCCAGAAGTCCCAGCCCTGCTCCCCAGCTTGGTGTTCCCAAGGCACAGCCTTTCTCCAGGGCTGGAGCCCTGGGCCCTTCTGTGCCTCAGTTTCCCTGAGGCCCTGCTCAATGGAGCTGCTCCTGCTGGCCAGGAGAGCAGATGCTGAGTAGGAATCAGGCTGTTTTCCAGGGAAACTGAGGCACAGCAGGACAGGCTCAGCCTCACTGGAACACTGGGTCCAGCTGCAATCACAGCCCTGTGCCTCAGTTTCCCCCCATGGGTGTTCCCACTGCATTCCCCTCTCCAGGGACACTCCTGGCACCCTGGCACCCCTTCCCACGAGTGCCACCACCCCGTGTGCCCCCACCAGGGCACCCTGGGCTTGCCAAGGTCGCTGCAAGGTGACACTGAGGGGATGCTGAGCCCCAGCCCGGGATGAACGGGACCACCCCGGCTCCCTCCTGCGGGAGCAGCAGCAGCTCCCAAGGGGATGGATGGAGCAATTCCCCCTGGAATATCCAACCATCCCGGCTCCCTCCTGCGGGAACAGCAGCAGCTCCCGAGGGGATGGATGGAGCAATTCCCCCCTGGAATATCCAACCATCCCGGCTCCCTCCTGCGGGAGCAGCAGCAGCAGCTCCCGAGGGGATGGATGGAGCAATTCCTGCGGGAATATCCAACCATCCCGGCTCCCTCCTGCGGGAGCAGCAGCAGCAGCTCCCGAGGGGATGGATGGAGCAATTCCCCCCTGGAGCATCCAACCATCCCGGCTCCCTCCTGCGGGAGCAGCAGCAGCAGCTCCCGAGGGGATGGATGGAGCAATTCCCCCTGGAATATCCAACCATCCCGGCTCCCTCCTGTCGGAGCAGCAGCAGCAGCTCCCGAGGGGATGGATGGAGCAATTCCTGCGGGAACATCCAGCCCGCTGTGCTGTGCGGGAGGGCAGCGCTGCGATGGGCGGGCACGAAATTGAGCTGCTTCGATCGCCTCGGCTTTCCCTCGGCCTGGAAAAGTTTCCTGGCTGGGAGGCAGGAGGGGAAAGGGATCTCACGGCAGCGTTTGTGGGTTGGTGCCAACGGGAGCTGGGGCGTTGTGCTAAAGCTCAGTGAAATATAAATGTGATATCGTGTCAGAGTTAAGGAGATATTTTATCAGTGGTAAATCGGTTAGAGCAGCCTGCTCCTGGGGAAATCGGGAATTTGTGGTGTTTTCAGGGAAAAAACCCCAAACTATCAAAATTCCCGGGGTTCTTATGGGGATATTGGAACCAAATGCACCCAGACCCCACAGTTTGGGAGCTGATGGGGCTCAGGACTTTGTTTTAGGGGTGGAAATGAGGAGGAGCTTCCTCCTGGGTGAGAATCTTCGGGAGGTGATCATGGAGCATCCCCTCTCCACGGGGGAACACCAAATTCCCTGGATTTCAGCGCTCCCAGCACCTCAGAAGGTTTGGGTGGGGGGTTGGGTTTCTCTCTATGCCGTGCCTCAGTTTCCCTTTCCTTTGGTGGAGCCAGAACTGGATGGGCCAGTTTTGATCAGCTACATTTAGGGGAAATAATAATAATAATAATAATAATAATAATAATAATAATAATAATAATAATAATAATAATAATAAATTTATGGCCATTAGCCCCCCCAAGGCTGCATTTCCCAGCCCTCCCTGATGGAACCCTTAGGGATGGACAGAGCCAGGAGCATGGATGTGGGAGCAGGGCTTGGGGGACACCCAAGGGGTGGCACCCGGGGGGTCCCAGGGGTGGGGACGCCTCCAGGGCCCATCCCATGGGGCAGATTCCATCGGGATCCCGGGATGCAGCGTCCAGACCGGCGCATCCAGCCGGGGCTGCATTCCCATGGCAACGCCGCCGGATGCGAGGGAATGAAATAAATAACTGGGAAAGGAGGGGGGGATGCAATGGGAGAGAGCAGGGGAAGCCGTGGGGGGGGCCGTGGGTGCTGGGGGACCCTGAGGGACCCTGGGCACCCCAAGTGTCCCCAGTGCCACATCCCGGGCACCAGGGGTGCTCCAGCCACACGCTGGGAGCTCCTACCTGGGCCATTCAAAGGGGCCCCAAAACCTGCAGCACCCACCAGGGACCATCCCAGCAGGGGAAGGAACCCATTTATGCCTCTGTCACCCCAATTTCTGCTCCTGTCGTGGTTTTGCTCCTGCATCGGGGCCTCTTTCCAGCTGGGGCTGGATCCTGCTCCTCCCCACCCGATGCTGGAGAGGGATTGGCGCCTTTCATTTCTTTCCATCTGTGATTTTATGAAGGCTTTTGCAGATGGAAGTAGGTCAGGAACTTGTTTCCAAGCCATTAAATGAAGTCCCTGGGTTCACAGCGGTATTTGCACCTCCCTAATAACCAACCGTGCTCTCCTCATTTAAATCGCGGCCGATTCCCCTTCCCGGGCCGGGCTGCGGGGTGGAGCCGCTTCCCACGGCTCCTGCGGCTCCTCACGGGCAAGGGAAGGGGTTGGCACAGCCAAAATGCCCTAAACTGCCTCAGAAAGAGGGGCTGGGGGAGGGGTGAGCCTGTTAGGGGGTCGGGATGGGGATGCGGGGTCCTGCAGCACCTTGGGGGTGTCCCTGGGGCTGGGGGGAGCTCCAGGGATGCTCCATCAGCCCCGGGGCTGTGGAGAACATTCCTTATGGACCGGGCATCCCGCTGTCCTGCCAAACGCTGCCCTGGGGCGTTCCTCTCCCAGCCCCGATGGGTTTTGGGGCCCAGAACCCCCAGAGATGGCGGCGGCTCAGGGATGGGGCGAGCGAGGCTCTCACAGCATCTTCGGCCGCGGCACACGAGGAGTCAGAACCGGCAAATCTCCTCCAAACGCGGCCAAATGAAAAGTGAAATCCTCGGGCATATGGTGTGCGGGAGGAAATGACCCGGCTGGGATAATGAACCATCGGGGGCCAGGAGCCCTGCCCGGCCCGGAGGGGAGCTCAGAGCTCAGCCCGAGGGGCAGATGCTGCTGTGGGGCTGAAGAGCAGCTCCAGGATCCTGCCCAGCGCCACCTCCAGGTCCTGACTGCTCCAGGATCAGAGAGAGAAGAATCCAGGGAGAGCTCAGAGCCCTTGCAGGGCCTGAAGGGGCTCCAGGAGAGCTGCAGAGGGACTGGGGCCAAGGATGGAGGGACAGGAGGCAGGGAATGGCTGCCAGTGGCAGAGGGCAGGGCTGGATGGGATCTTGGCAATTGGGAATTGTTCCCTGGCAGGGTGGGCAGGGGCTGGGCTGGAATTGCCAGAGCAGCTGTGGCTGCCCCTGGAGCCCTGGCAGTGCCCAAGGCCAGGCTGGACATTGGGGCTGGCAGCACCTGGCACAGTGGAAGTGTCCCTGCCATGGGAATGGGATGGCATTTAAGGTCATTTAAAGTCCTTTCCAACCCAGACTATTCTGGGATTCTCTGGTTCCAGGAAGAGCTGCTGGGCAGGAAGGTTTCTGCTTTCCCAGGGTGCTGGGTCTGGGGTGTTCACCCAGCACTCCCCCCCTTGCAGTCGGATCTCCAAGCTCGGATTCTCAGGAAAAGAAACCTGGGAAGGGGCTCCTGGTGTCCCTGCAATGCTCCCAGCACAGCCAGAGCCAGATCCAGCTCTCCCACCCTCCTCGTGGGGATTAAGGACTGGGAAACTTTGGAGCGATGGGGTGGGTCTGAAGAAGGTGAGGGCGCCAAAACCAACGGGTGATTCTGGGACAGAGGAACTCCTTCCCTCTTAAATTTGGTGCCAGCACGGTGGAAAAATCCCATTTTCCTCCAGCTCTGCCTCCCTGGTGCCACCTCCCTGAGCCCCAGCTGAGCTGGTGTCCCCACGGGTGTCCCCTCGCCACGGGTGTCCCCAGGAGTGTCCCCTCGCCACGGGTGTCCCCTCCCGGCACTGCCCGTCCCTCACCCACTGATGGAGTTCGGTCCCTCCCGCTCCCATTCCCGGTGCACACAAATCCCTTCCAGGCTGGGATGAGCGGGACCAGCCCCCGCCCCCAGCCAATCGCTGTAATTTGCTGCCGAGCGAAGTTTTGGGGCCGATCGATGAACTCGTGAGTGTTTAATTAAGAGGGAGCCCTCAAACTCGTTGCATGGATCAGCCGCAGGTTTATCTTAATTAGCAGCGGGACGGCGTTTGCATCCCGGCTCCGGCGGCGCTGGGGCTGGGAGGGGAGGGAGTGTGAATGGGGCTGGGAGCAGCGGGAATTCCCATTCCAGGGGCAGGGAGGATGCTCTGAGCCCACGGAACAATTTTGGCTCTGTTGGATGCTGCCGGGAAGTTTCCTGGGATGATGCTGAGCCCCGGAGCCAGGGCTGCTGTCACCGAAGGGCTGGGGGTCCTCAAGGTTCTTCCCAGGGACATTTTACCCTCCCAGGATCAGGGATGGTGCTCCAGGAGCTGGAGCAGCTCTGAGCTGAGGGTGCTCGCTCAGCCCTGCAATTCCCTGGGCAGGGGCACCAAACCTGGACTCTCCCGCTGGAGGCTGTGCCTCAGTTTCCCCACTCGTGAAACACGTGGGGCTGCCCTTGGGCTGCCCTCAGCAGGCACTGAGAGCCAGGGAGCTGCAGCCACGCTGCCTTTGTGAGTCTCTGTCCCTTAACCTTAAGCTGCATCCCACGAGGATGGAAAATCCCAGATCTGCTCTTCCCACAGAGGGAAAAAGCTGGGATAACCAGCCAGGGAGCAGGGCTTTGTGGTGTAATTAGCAGCCCCTAATTAGCTCATCCATGGGGAAAGCGGGGTGTTTATCCCAAATTCTGCCTCCTTGGGATGGAGAAGGGTTTGCTTCAAGCAGGGTCCTCCCAGCTCCTCCTTTTCCAGGCTGGAATTAAGGAGCCACACAGGTGTGATCCCTTCACTCCAGATCCATGGGATGCTCTCAGAGGCTCCCCCCTATTGGATTTGTGGGGTGCCCCAATGAAGGAAGGAATTGAGAATCTGACTCCATGTTCTCAGAAGGCTAATTTATTATTTTATGATACTGTATTATATTAAAGAATGCTATACTAAACTATACTAAAGAATACAGAAAGGATACAGACAGAAGGCTAGAAAGATAATAATGAAAACTCCTGACTCTCTCCAGAGTCCTGACACAGCTTGGCCCTGATTGGCCAAAGAGTGAAAACAACTCCCAGCAGAATGCAATGGAACAATCACCTGTGGGTAACCAATCTCCAAACACATTCCACATGAGCACAGCACAGGAGAAGCAAATGAGAGAAGAATTGTTTTCCTTTTCTCTGAGGCTTCTCAGCTTCCCAGGAGAAGAATCCTGGGCAAGGGGATTTTTCAGAGGCTGTGAATGCCACACTCCCCAGCCCCATCCCTCAGCTGGGAGCATCCCTGGTACCCAAAGCTCCACCCAGCTCCACTGACAGCCCCCAGATGGATGGGTGCCCATAAACCCCCAGCACTGCACTCCCTGGATCATTCATTATTTCCATTCCTCAGTTGAGGAGATTTACAGCCTGGCTGTGAGTATTTCCAGAGGCTGCTTCCTCAGAGAGCTGAACCAGCAGGGAAGTGAATTCAGTTTCAGTGCAAACAGCCTTGTCCTGACCCCACAGCCCCAGGGGCTGCTGCTCCAAGGGTTTGCATCACTTTTAGCTGAAATCAGGGTCCTGCTGGCTCTGATCCAGCGGATCCTACCCCAGGGGTCGGGTAGGGGATGGGACATCACAGCCCTAGGGTAGAGCTGGGCTGAAATCAGTGGGAATTAGAGCCCTCACAAAGGAAAACCAATGAGAATTTGGAGTGTTATGGGTGGGGAAACTGAGGCACGGCTGGTGGATGCACATCCTGGGGAAAAACTCAGGCAAGCACCTTCCCCAGCTCATTAATTCTGCCCTGTAATAAGGGCTCACTAACTCAGCCGGGGATGATGCCTGGGACCCCCATGGGCTCTCCCCTCATTCTAGATCCCTTTGGGAGCTGCTGGGGAATGCAGGGGAGAGGCAAACCCCTTTTCCCTGTGGTTTTCAGGATAAACTCCCCCTTTCTCTGGCAGAAAATTGGGGAATGGTGCTGTAGGGAGGCCAGGGGGCCCTGAAGCTCTCAGGGTGAATCTGGGGCACCTCAAAGAGTGACAGGACAGGGCTGAGTAAAACAATTGGAAAAAAATTTGGGTTTTCCAGGCAGCTGCTGACCTGTCCCTGCACCTTGTGGTGTGCCAGCATCCTCAAGTTCCCTAAAACTCCCTTAAAAGTTCTCTAAAAAACCATGGCCTCCTCCAAAACCCCCATTTTTTAATTAAACCCATCACTGAACATTCCAGCACTCCCACTTTGCCTTTGCTCACCCCTTCCTTGGAGCTAATCCTGTGATTAGGAGCAATGGAGCCATAAATAAGTGCTGGGATCAGGGCTGGATCCCCTCAGCTGCTGGGGGATTTACACCCTGCAGCACAGCCCCGTTTGTGGATTGATGATGGTAATGGTGATCAGAGCCCCATGGACACACAGAGGATGGGCAGGAAATCAAAACACAGGAGCTGGAAATCAAAACACAGGAGCTGGAGGCTTTTCCCACCATAAATCATCCTTGGGATGGGTTTTCAGCAGTGCCCAAGCTCTGAGTGATGGGAAAGTGAGGCACAGAGTGGGGTCACATCTCCTTGGGCTCCCCTTTGGAACTCAAGGAGATGTGACATTATAATATAATATAATATAATATAATATAATATAATATAATATAATATAATATGCATTATATATTATACATCATATATTTATATTTAATGTTATGTATTATAATTTATTTTATTATGTATTGTATCTTAACATATGAATATATTATTTTAATATATTATATTGATATAATATAATATATGTAAAATAATATTCCCAATTATTGTTATTACCAATACTGGGGACAGGACGTGCCTTGGCTTGTCTGGCTCTTGCTGCTGAACCAAACAGCAGCACTGTGGTGTTTCACCCCACAGACACTTTTGGCTGGCTGGGTGTGTGGTGTTTCACTCACAGACACTTTTGGCTGGCTGGGTGTGTGGTGTTTCACCCACAGACACTTTTGGCTGGCTGGGTGTGTGGTGTTTCACCCACAGACACTTTTGGCTGCCTGGGTGTGTGGTGTTTCACCCCACAGACACTTTTGCCTGGCTGGGTGTGTGGTGTTTCACCCACAGACACTTTTGCCTGCCTGGGTGTGTGGTGTTTCACCCCACAGACACTTTTGGCTGCTGGGTGTGTGGTGTTTCACCCCACAGACACTTTTGGCTGCCTGGGTGTGTGGTGTTTCACCCCACAGACACTTTTGCCTGCCTGGGTGCTGCAGCTGGCACTGCAGACAAGTCCAGGCCTGCAGGAGCTCTGGTGGTGCTGGGATGGAGCTTCCCCCCATAACAGGGGCTGCTCCTGGGGTTTCCCTCTGGCAGAGAAGCTTTAAGGGGATGGTGAAGGAAAGGAGTCGGTTCTGATGGAGGGTTTGGATCCAGAGCTTTATTCTGGCCCTCAGGCCTCTGAATGCAGCACCAGCTCCCACAGAACTCCCTGAGCCCGTGGTTGCTGCTCCTTTAACCCCGGGGAGAGGGGCAGGGAAGGGGCAGGGAGGCACCAAGCAGGGACAGGAGGGGAGGGACAAAGGGACAAAGGACACCTGGATGGGCCAATGCCCCCCAGGGGTAGAGGGCATCCTTTGGATCTGCCAATCACTCGAGGCCCTTCTGGAATGCCAGGAGTGCCAGACAGTGCTGGGAGGGGAGAGGAGAGGGGACTGACACACCTGGGAGGGAATCCTCAGGGGAGGGACCCGGGGTTCTGAGCTAAACCCTGGAATCACACTGCAACACCCAATAACCCCAGTCCTGCTGGCCAGTGCACCACACAGACATTCCAGCCTACCCCAACCCGTTATCCACAGAATTCCCAGCCATTCCCAGCCATTCCCAGCTGTTCCTTGCCCTCAGCACCCCGGGGGTGCCCAGCCCTGATCCCTGCCCCCTCCCTGCTCTGTTGCAGGTCGCTGCTCTGGAGAGGCAGATCTTTGATTTCCTGGGATACCAGTGGGCCCCCATCCTGGCCAACTTCCTGCACATCATGGCCGTGATTTTGGGTATTTTTGGGACCATCCAGTACAGATCCAGATACCTCATGATGGTAGGTACCATCCTGGGGGTGCAGCAGCGTCAGCCCCAGGTCCCTCCTGTATCCCTGGGAACACCGAAGCTGTGGCTGCTCCATCCCTGCCAGTGCCCAAGGCCGGGCTGGACAGGGCTTGGAGTGGGACAGAGGGATTTGGGAGATGTCCCTGCCATGGCAGGGGTGGGAATTAGAGCCCTCACAAAGGAAACCCAATGAGTATTTGGAGTTTTATGGGTGGGGAAACTGAGGCACAGCTGCTGGGAACATCCTCAGGAACAACTCAGGCAAGCACCTTCCCAGCCTCATTAATTCTGCCCTGTAATTAGGGCTCACTAACTCAGCCTGGGATGATGCCTGGGGCCCCCAGGGGTTCTCCCCAAACTGATGAACTTTAAGGTCCCTCCCAGCCCAAACCGTGCTGTGATTTTGGGATTCCACGATCCCAGCCCGGATCCCTGGATGGGCGGGGCAGGGCGGGGCCGGAGGGGGGTGCCCGTGCCCTGACCCCTCTCGTCCCGCAGTACGCGGTGTGGTTGGTGCTGTGGGTCGGCTGGAACGCCTTCATCATCTGCTTCTACCTGGAGGTCGGGCGCTTGTCACAGGTAACGTCCTCACCTTCCTCCTCTTCCTCCCTGCATCCTCCTGCCCTCCGTCCTGCCTGCTGGCCCGCCCTTGCCCTCCTCCTCATCCTCCTCCTCATCCTCCTTTCCCTTTTCCCCCAGAAGTGCCCCCCCAGGGCCCAGGGGTAAAAGCGGATGCGGGGGGCACCTCCCCAGAGCAGGGATGGGATGGGATGGGATGGGATGGGATGGGATGGGATGGGATGGGATGGGATGGGATGGGATGGGATGGGACGGGACGGGAAGGACAAACTGACAGCTCAGAGGGGCAGAGAGCGGCAGTTTCTGAACCCGAACCGAATTTCCTTTATCTCCACTGAGGGGAAAAAGGAGAAGCAGAACCCTGGGAACGGGATGAGCAGGGGCAGGAAAGCTCGGGGCAGGGTCTCTGGCAGGGATGGGGAGGGCAGAGGGTGAGAGGAGAACCCCCTGCTGTAAATTCTCTGTTTTCCCGGGATTTCTTGGGCTCACGGGATCAGCATTCCCAGCTTTGGGACGTCACCCATGGGCCATGGGGTGAGGATGTGACAGGGCTGTGCCTCCACCACACCCTGCGCTGTTGAATTTTGCTTTTACACCAAAAAGAGCAAAACCTCCCGGGGGATGATGGGGCAGCACCGGGTGCTCCGAGGAAACCTTTGAACCCAGGGTCGGGGTCCCTGCGCGTCCCTCCCCGGCTCTGGGGACATCCCGGGGGGCTGGGGACAGCCGGCTCCGCTCTCTCCGTGCTGCCTCAAGCAAGGAGAAGCCTCTGGGGGTGTTCCATGGCTGGAACCTTCCCCGAGCAGCTCCAGGTCATTTGAGGCTCTCCCGGAGCGCTGAGTGTGCAGCACGACGGGGAGAGGGGGAGGATTCCCTCCCACCGCGGGTTTTTGTGGAAATCCCGGTGCCCGTCACAGCTCCCCCCCTTCCCTGTGCCTCAGCCGCATCCTCCAGCTCCACAAACCCAAACCCACTCGCTCCCTTTCGGGGTTTTTGCCACCCCCAGCAGCAAAAATCTTTTCATCCCAGATCGGTGATTTCCTGCAGGGGATGCTCGGCCCCAGCACAGCCGGGGGGGCACAGAGGGGCTGGGGGGGCTCCCCAAGGGTACCAGGGGGATTCTCATGGGGTGAGGGCTCAGCCAGAGGTACCAGGGGGATTCTCATGGGCTGGGGGCTCCCCAGGGGTACCAGGGGGATTTTCACAGGGTGGAAAGGGGCAGCCAGGGGCTGGGGATTCTCCTCCTTGCAGGAAGCTGCTGCCTGCCCAAGGCCACCCCACAGCTGCTGGAGAGGACCCAGGCAGAGCCCCAAAGCTTGTGAGGGGCTGACAAGGAGGGGATGTGCTCCAGGGGGACCCTGCGAGGCTCCCTGGGAGTGGGATGAGGGCATGGCAGCCCCAAAGCCCAGGGGAAGCAGCAGGGGCTGCCCTGCATCCCTGGAACACGCAGATGGGGTGCTGCCAATCACAAACACCCTCCCTGCCACTCTGGTCCCGCTCTGTGACACCCACCCTGTCACTGGGCACCCCCTGGGTGCTGCCTGAGCAGATGCCCACGGTGCCAGCACGGGAGGGAGCCCCCAGCCCCGGGCTGGGCTCAGGGAGATGCCCTGCTCTGACCTCAGGGAGCATCCTTGCCTTGGGAAAACCCATTTACTGTCCAGCCCTCCTGCAAAGAGCCCTGGATCCACCATTCTTCTTCTTCTTTCTTTTCTTCTTTCTTTCTTTGTCCTTTTCTCCTTCTTCCTTTTCTTCTTCCTTTTCTTCCTTCTTCCTTTTCTTCCTTCTTCCTTTTCTTCTTCATTATTCTTTATTGTTCTTTCTTTTCTTCTTCTTTCTTCTTTCCTTTCTTCTTCTACTTCTTTCTTTTCTTCTTTCATTTCTTCTTTTTTCTTCTTTCTTTTCTTCTTATTTTCTTATTTCTTTTCTTCTTCCTTTTCTTATTTCTTTTATTCTTCTTCATCTTCTTCTTCTTCTTTCTTTTCTTCTTCTTTCTTTGTCTTTCTTCTTTCCTTTTTCTTCTTTTTTTTTCTTTCTTCCTTCTTCTTCCTTTTCTTCTTTCTTCTTCTTCCTCCTTCTTCCTTCTTCCTTCTCCTTCTTCCTTCTCCTTCTTCCTTCTCCTTCTTCCTCCTCCTCCTCCTGCAGGACCGGGATTTCATCATGACCTTCAACACGTCCCTGCACCGCTCGTGGTGGATGGAGAACGGCCCTGGCTGCCTGGTGACGCCGGTGCTCAACTCTGCGCTGGCTCCCGAGGATCACCACGTCATCACGGTCAGCGGCTGCCTGCTGGACTACCAGTACATCGAGGTGGTGAGCAGCGCCACGCAGATCTTCCTGGCGGTAAGGGCGGCCCTGCTCCCCCTCCGTCCCACACCGCGAATGGGACCGGCGGGGTGGAGGGGCTGGGGTGAGCAGAGGGGCCGCGGTGTCCCCGTCACCGTTTCTGTCACCCAGAGAGGAGCAGGCAGAGCCCTGCCAGCACCCAGGGGGGTGTCTCACCCCAAAACTTGTTGGGTCGAGGGCTGGATGCTGCAGGGATGGAGGAATCACTCCTTGGGAATGAGCTGCTGGAATGTGCTGCCAGCCGGGAGGGAGGGCCCCCCTTGCTGGTGACTGTCACCCCTGTGACAGGGAGGTGGCAATGGGGCACGCCTGGAGGCAGAGCTCCCTAAAATGGAGCTTTGAGGGGAATCGGGGTTCCCAAAGGGGCTCCCAGCCCTGTGTGGGGCTCAGCACCCTCTGTGAGGTGCCAGCTCCAGCCCCCTTGGAGCCCCTCCTTGTGCAGCTGGATCCACCCAACCCTGCTGCACCCCAAATGGCCCCAGGATGGGATTCCCAAGGCTCCCAGTTCACTGCCAGGGCCCCCAAGTCACTCCCAGTGCCCCCCAGGTCACTCCCAGGACCCTCAGTTCACCCCCATGGTCACCCCCAGTGCCCCCAGGTCACTTCCAGTGCTCCCCAAATCACTCCCAAGGCTCCCAGTTCACTGCCAGGGCCCCCATGGTCACTCCCAAGGCCTCCAGGTCACTCCCAGGGCCCCCCTGGTCACTCCCAAGACCCCCAGGCCACTCCCAGGGCCCCCATGGTCACTCCCAAGGCCCCCATGGTCACTCCCAGGGCCCCCATGGTCACTCCCAGTCTCCCCAGTTCATTTCCAGTGCCCCCAGGTCACTCCCAGGCCCCCAGCCATGCCCCCACTGGCACTGTGCCCGTTGTGCTGCCCATGCCCCCATAACCAGCCTCTCCCTGCCCTGTTTCTCCCCAGCTCTTCGGCTTCGTCTACGCCTGCTACGTCAGCAAAGTGTTCCTGGAGGAGGAGGACAGCTGTGAGTGCCTTGGCTGGGGGACAGGGACACAGGTCCTCAGCTGGTGCCACCCTGAGGGGATGGCAGCTCCCAGCGGGGTCTGGGGAGGCAATGCCCGGGTCCCTGACAGCTGAGGAAATCCCTTTAGTTGGGTTTTTCCCCTGTTTTCCCATCCCTGGTGAGGCAGAGCTGCTGGGCTGTGATGGGGCCGCTGTCACCTCCCTTCTCCCTTGGCAGCCACCGTGACTTGGGGACACTGTGTCCCCCGGGCTGTGTCCCCACTGCCAGGATTTCACCCCAAACCAGGGGGAAAACAGCATTTTAGGCAAAGTGAAGGCTGACTTTATCCAATCTGTGCTGCTCCTCCTGCTCTCACCCCAATCCCTGCAAACTCCCCTCGGGAAGCGCCCCGGCCCCGTGAGCCAGGTGGTCGAGGCTGAGGCTGTCCAAGTGCATTAAAAGCTCATCTGCCATTAATTAATTCCCACCAGCTGGCAGATCCCTGCAGGGCTGGGCCACAGCCACCCGGATGTGCCCCTTCCCTGGGCTCAGCACTGGGCTTAGACTGGGCTCAGCACCGGGCTTAGACTGGGCTCAGCACTGGGGTCAGGACTGGGATCAGACTGGGCTCAGCACCGGGATCAGACCAGGCATGGACTGAGCTCAGCACTGGGGTCAGACTGGGATCAGACCAAGCTCAGACCGGGCTCAGACCGGGTTTAGACTGGGATCAGAACCAGGATCAGACCAGGCTCAGACTGGGCCCAGCACCAGGCTCAGACCGGGATCAGACTGGGCTCAGCACTGGGGTCAGGACTGGGATCAGACTGGGCTCAGCACCGGGATCAGACCAGGCGTGGACTGGGCTCAGCACTGGGCTCAGACCAGGTTTAGACTGGGATCAGACTGGGCTCAGCACCAGGCTCAGCACTGGGATCAGACTGGGCTCAGCACTGGGATCAGACCAAGCTCAGCACCAGGCTCAGCACCCCCCTCATGCCCACAGGTGGTCCCAGCCCAGCCTGGGGCTGCAGCACCCCCAGGTTTTCCTCCTTTCCCATGGAAATAAAACATTCCCGTGGGGAATTGGCCTCTGCCTGGGGGAACAGCTCCTTTCCAAAGGGTTTACCCAGCGCTGGCGGCTCTGGAGCACGTTTGCACTCCCACAAACTCTGCATCCAACACAATTTTAATATTAATGCTGCCTCAGCCCGGGATGCAAATGCATCTTTTTAATGGAATATCTTATTAGATTTGAAATGGATGGATGGTGTCAAAATTGAGAGCTGGGGGAATATTGAGTCAGGAAGGGAAATATTCCAGGAGAGGAGGACTCTGCCCTGGAGCTCTCAGCTCTCGGACACTCATGAATAACCCACCCCAATGTGGGATTTGGGGATCCTGGAAAGGTTGGAAGTCCCAGCCTGGCTGCACCTGGAGTCCATCCCTGTGCTGGCTGTGCCAGGGAGAGGGGTCAGGTCTGGGGAAACACGGGGTGATCTGCGAGAAGTTGGGGCATGCCCACCCACCCGGGGCACCCCCAGAACCCCCAGGACACCCCCAGCCCCCCAGAGCTGCCCCGGCACCGCTCGGGACGAGGGGCCGGGCTCTGACCCCCCGGACCGGGCTCGGAGCCGCCAGGCAGGAAACCCCAGCGGTGAAAGCTGCTCTATGGAGCCTGCAATGGCCCGAGGTGACAGCCCCAAAGGGGCGCTGATTCCCCCGTGACTGTCCCGCAATGCTGAAATGCCAGCCCCGCGGGCAGCGGGGGGAATCGCGCCCTCTCTGTGCGGCGGGGCTGTGCTGGGGAGAACGGACGGGAACGGAGCCGCTGCCCCCGCGGGAGCTGCTCCGGCTCCTTCCCCCCATTTCCCCCGGTGTTTTCCCGGGATGCCGCCGCGATCCCGGCTGCTGTTCCCTGCGGTGAAGCCCTGGCCGGGGGTGCCCCTGTGCCTCCCTGGGTGCTCCATTCCAGGCTGCCCAGAGCCCGTGGGGTCTCCAAAGCTGCCTGGACAGAATTCCAAGTGCCCCGGGGGACCCTGCCTGAGCGGGGGGTTGGGCTGGGTGACCCCCAGGGGTCCCTTCTGAGCTGATCCAGTTTGTGGCGCTGATTTATTCCCTTGGGAATGCAGCACTGGGATCCCTGGGATGCTGAGGTGGTTCAGGGTCACCAAATCACGGGATGGTTTGGGTGGGAAGGGACCTGAAATGCCCTCCAGTGCCAGCCCTGCCATGGCAGGGCCACCTCTCACTGTGCCAGGTGCTGCCAGCCCCAATGTCCAGCCTGGCCTTGGGCACTGCCAGGGCTCCAGGGGCAGCCCCAGCTGCTCTGGCAATTCCAGCCCAGCCCCTGCCCACCCTGCCAGGGAACAATTCCCAATTCCCAAGATCCCATCCAGCCCTGCCCTCTGCCACTGGCAGCCATTCCCTGCCTCCTGTCCCTCCATCCTTGGCCCCAGTCCCTCTGCAGCTCTCCTGGAGCCCCTGCAGGCCCTGCAAGGGCTCTGAGAGTTTCCCAATTTCACACTGAGCACTCGCATTTCCCTGGGGTGTCACATTTTGATGGGATGCAGCTGCAGCCCGGGATGTTCCCATCCCACGGGGATCTCCCTGCTGCCCTTCCCGGCTCACCCCGCTGCTCTCCTGGCTCTCTCCAGTTGATTTCATCGGCGGCTTTGACTCCTACGGGTACCAGGCACCCCAGAAGACGTCGCACCTGCAGCTACAGCCGCTCTACACGTGAGTGCCGGGGTGCTCAGGGGTGCAGGCCCCTCAGTGTGCCCAGACTTGGGGCTGCGCATCCTCCCCGCAGATCCCCAGGCTCCACCCGGGCAGGGTCGGGCGCTCTGGGGAGGATCCCGCTCGCGGTTTGTGTTCGCTGGTTTTGTGTTCCCTGGGTTTTGTTCGCTGAGTTTTGTTTGCTGGGTTTGTGTTCGGTGGGTTTGTGTTCGCTGGGTTTGTGTTCGCTGGGTTTGGGTTTGTTCACTGGGTTTTGCTCGCTGGGTTTTGCTCGCTGGGTTTGTGTTCACTGGGTTTTGTTCGCTGAGTTTTGTTCGCTGGGTTTGTGTTCAGTGGGTTTGTGTTCAGTGGGTTTGTGTTCGCTGGGTTTGGGTTTGTTCGCTGGGTTTGGGTTTGTTCACTGGGTTTTGCTCGCTGGGTTTTGCTCGCTGGGTTTGTGTTCACTGGGTTTGTGTTCGCTGGGTTTCGCTTGCTGGGTTTGGGTTTGTTCACTGGGTTTGTGTTCACTGGGTTTGGGTTTGCTCGCTGGGTTTTGCTCACTGGGTTTTGCTCACTGGGTTTTGCTCGCTGGGTTTGTGTTCACTGGGTTTGGGTTTGTTTGCTGGGTTTGTGTTCGCTGGGTTTGGGTTTGTTCGCTGGGTTTTGCTTGCTGGGTTTTGCTCGCTGGGTTTGTGTTCACTGGGTTTTGCTCGCTGGGTTTTGCTCGCTGGGTTTGTGTTCACTGGGTTTGTTCACTGGGTTTGTGTTCGCTGGGTTTGGGTTTGTTCACTGGGTTTTGCTCGCTGGGTTTTGCTCGCTGGGTTTTATTCGCTGGGTTTTGTTTGCTGAGCTCCCCCGCCGTGCCCAGGGCAGAATCCCTCTCCTGATAAGCGCAGCCGCCTCCTCCTCCTCGCTCTCCCTCCCCGTTAAGCCGAGCTCGATAAACACTCCAGCGAGATAAGGCTCGCAAATCTAAAGGGATTAACCTCGAGCAGGCTCTGCCCGCTGCCAAAAATTAATTATATTTTAAGCCTTGGATGCAAATTGAAGGGCAGGCGATGCCATTGGGGAGGCAGAGAGGGGCTGGGAGGGGACAAATCCCTCTGTGACACTGCTGGGGACACTGATGGGGTCGGGGGGAGCACCCATGGGTGCTGTGCCCCCTGCACGGGGCTGCTCCTTCCCTGGGAGCCCCCCGGGTGTGGGTGGGACACAGGTGGGGACATGGATGGTGGCACTGGCACCTCCTGGCACATCCTGGGGGTTACTGGGGTGTCCTCCCTCACCTTGGGGGTCCCAGGAGTGTTGTCCCATGGATGGGACGCGTCCCCTGTGTCCCTTCATCCCTGCCTGGGTGGGACTGGGCAAAGCCACCATGGGCAGAGGGACAGGGGAGCCACCCTGACCGCCCCAGGGCACAGGGGAGCCTGTCCTGTCCCCATGTCACCCCCAGAGCACAGGGTAGCCTGTCCTGTCCCCATGTCACCCCTCAGAGCACAGGGGAGCCTGTCCTGTCCCCATGTCACCCCCAGGGGCACAGCAGACCCTGATGGCACAGGGGTCAGGGCTGAAAGCTGCAGGATTTGGGGAAATCAGCTCAAAATTGGATTTGAAGTGCTGGGGACAGCAGCTTTGGACACACAGGGGACACAAAAGCTGCTGGCACAGAAGGCTGGGGCTGTGTCACCAGGTGGGGACACCTCGGCTCCTGGGGGTCCCTGTCCCTATCCTAGGGGGTTGTTCCCTCCCTGTGCCCTCTGCCCCTCCCAGTGTCCCCCTGGCACTGCCCCAGCTGCCAGGGACCCGGCCTGGGGTGTTGGGTGACACCAGGACACTGTCACCGCCCTGCCAGCTCCCCCCTGTCCCCAGCAGCTCATTAATGAGCCACTGATAAATTAATTGATGCAGTTGTCATTTCCATGTCCGCTCCATTCCCCTGGCAGCAGGGGCAGCTCAGGGACTCAGGGGTGCCCCTGTCCCCAAAGGAGGGGACACGGAGAGGACAAGGAGGGGACACAGGGAGGGCTCCTCCCACCAGCCAGGGGACAAACAAGGGCTGGCCTGGCTCTGTGGGGCAGGTCACTCCTGTCCCCAGGGCCACTCCTGTCCCCAGGGTCAGCCGGGCTGCAGCAATTACAGCTCATTCTGCAGTTTCTAATTAGCTGTGATTGAATTAACGGACACGTGAAGAGATCCGGGAATAATAACAATAACAATATAATTATTATTAATTATAATAATTTTACTATATCGTTAATTATTTTAATTATTATTAATTATTATTAATTAACAATAATATTATGTCATTATTCATTATTCATTATCGTTATTTTATATTATACATATTTATTATTATTATTATTATTATTATTATTATTATTATTATTATTATTATATTGTTGTTAACAATAACAACAATAAGGAAAACCTGTGATATAACAACGGTTTAATAATTGAAATGAAGCAAAATATAATAACCAGAATAATAGCAGTAGTAATAGTGGTAACAGTTGTAGTAGCAAGTGTATTATTATTATTAATAAAAATAAAAAGCGACGACAATAATAGGGAGAACTTGGGGGTAACAACAGTTTAATGACTGAAGTTAAGAAAAATATAATAACAAGAATAATAGTAGTAGGAGGAGCTGTATTATTATTATTATTAAGAAGAAGAAAAATATCAACAATAACAGGGAAAACCTGTGTGGTAACAGTTTAATAACTGAAATTAAAGAATATATAATAACAGGAATAATAGTAATAGTAGTAGTTATAATAGTTGTAGGAGGAGCTGTATTATTATCAATAAAAATAAAAATAGCAACAACAATAACAGGGAGAACTTGTGGGGTAACAACAGTTTAATAACTGAAATTAAGCAAAAGATAACAAGAAGAATAATAACACTAGTATAATAGCAGCAACAATAGAATAATAGCACTAGTAGCAGTAGCAGCTGTATTATTATTAGTATTAATAATAACAACAATAAAATTATTAATGATAACAACGATAGCAATGCTGATTATAATAACAATAATAAAAATAAAAAATAAACCCCCCCAAAAAATAAAAATAAAAATAATAAAAATAAAAAAGACAAAAAAGATAAAATAAAAAAGATAAAATAAAAATAAAATTATAATAGACACACGAAGAAGAGAGAAGGATGAACCCCAGGAACACGCTGTCCCCATGTGAGGGGACACCAGCCCCGCTCCCCAGCCGCTCTCTGACATTTTTGGGGGTGGAAGAGAGCAGTGACCCCATGAGCAGGGGGTCACTGTCCCCTTCTGGCCGCGGCTCTTTGTCCCCATGTGGGGACACTCCATGGGCTCTCTCCCATCCCTTCCTGTCCCCTCTTTGTCCCCATGTGGGGACACTCCATGGGCTCTCTCCCATCCCTTCCTGTCCCCTCTTTGTCCCCATGTGGGGACACTCCATGGGCTCTCTCCCATCCCTTCCTGTCCCCTCTTTGTCCCCATGTGGGGACACTCCATGGGCTCTCTCCCATCTCTTCCTGTCCCCTCTTTGTCCCCATGTGGGGACACTCCATGGGCTCTCTCCCATCCCTTCCTGTCCCCTCTTTTCCAGCTCGGGATAACCGGAGCCAGCGGCGCCAGGACCCCGCGGTGCCACCACCCCCTGATGCCACCACCCCCGGCGCGACGGGGCCACCACCCTGCTGCAGCCCGGGACATGGCGGGGGCTGTGCCACCCCCTGGGCACCCCCTGCCCGCCGTGGGGACACGGGGACAGCGCGGAGGTGGCAGCGCTCACGGGACACCGCTGGATGTGTTTGTCCCAGCCTGGCTTTTCCTTGGAGCAGCGGAGCGGGCTCGGGACAGGGACAGGGACAGGGACAGCACCGCCCTGGGGACAGGCGGGCTCGGGACAATGTCCTGACACTCTGGATCTGGCTCAGACTGGCTCCGAGCACGGGATTGGTGCTCCCGGGAGGAATTCTCCCACCGGGATGAAGCAGCAGTGCCGGGACTCGCTCTGGGACGCTCCGAGGAGTCGGATCCATCCATCAGCATCGCCTCGACCCCAGATTTGGGGACACGGGGACACACAGGACCCTGCACCCCCTCCCTGCCACGTTTTGGGGGCCTTGCTCCGAGCTGGGAGCCCCGAGGCTGCCGCAGCCCAGCCCCTCCCCGGCCCTTGGAACGATCTGATGAATGTTTTGGGTTTTGCTTTGGGATTATTTTTTCCAATAATTTCTTTGGGTTTTTATTTAATTTAAAGTGCCTGAGTAGACTCTGGCTGAGCTGGGCCCCCCCCCAAGGCTGACACCGTGCCTTCAGCAGGGCTGGGACCCCCAGGGCCCCCCCAAACCTCACCCAGGGCTGGGGGTCCCACCCTGGTCCCTTCATCCGTGGGGGGCTCGGTGCCAAATTCATCCATCAGCTCCAGTGGCACAGGGACACCGGCACTGGGGGAGGATTTTGGGGGGTGTGAGATGGGCTGGGCAGGGATTGCTTTGCAGGAGGAAGATCAGCTGGGAAGGAAAAGCCTTGGAAGAAAGTGGAAGGAAAAAAAGGAGTTTCCTGGAGCGTCCCAGCTCCCCAGAACCTTCTCACTCTCCTTTCTGTGGGATGTGGCTCCTCCAGGATCCTGGATCTGCTCCCAGGCCCACCCTGCCCCCCTGGGAGGGAGCTGGGGAATTTGGGTGGATTTCACCTCCCAGCTGTTTCTCCTCCAGTGCCAGGGGAGTTTTGTACACCCTGGAATGGTTTTTGGCCCTTCCCAACAGGGAGCCCTGGAAGTGCCAGGGCGCGGAGCTGGGATGGGCTGAGCCAGCTCCAGCCAAGCTGTGAACTCTACAGGCAATAATTTTCCACCCTTTGCCCCTATTTTTCCATGGAAAATCGTGTTTTTTTCAGGCAGTGATCCCCCTCATCCCCCAGTACACATCCCCATCACCAAGCCCTGGAGCCAGCAGCATCTTTGGGGTTTATTTTCCTCTCCAGGACCAAGGGTGCTGCACTGACCTGCTCTGGGATGGGATGGGATGGGATGGACAGGCAGACACTCCCCTGCTCCCAACCCTTCCCAAGCCCAGCAGGAAGCAGCAGGAAGAGCTCACTGCGTTAAAGCTCTGGGGAAGAGCCTCCCTCCCTCCCTCCCCTGGGCTCCACAGGGGCCGGGCACGGCGCTCCAGGACCTTGGGTGTTTCTGTTCCGTTGGCTTGGTTTTCTATGAGCCCGTCTTTGTAACGTGAATTGAGGATTTCTTTTCTATTCTGTAATTATAAAAGTCAAAGGAAAGTTTCAGCTGGTGCTGTTCTGCTTCGGGGCATTTCCCTTCCCCAGGCAGTTCAGGTGATTAAGGTGGGGGTGGTTTTTAAATTTTTTTTTAAATTCCTTTTCTCTTTTTCCCTTCCTTAACACTGTCACCTCCCTCCTCAGGGCTCTGAATGCCCGAGATTTCCCCATCTTATATCATGGAATGGTTTGGATTGGGAAAAGAGCTTAAACCCCATCCATTGCCACCCCTGCCACAGCAGGGCCACCTCCCACTGTGCCAGGTGCTGCCAGCCCCAATGCCCAGCCTGGCCTTGGGCACTGCCAGGGCTCCAGGGGCAGCCACAGCTGCTCTGGCAATTCCAGCCCAGCCCCTGCCCACCCTGCCAGGGAACAATTCCCAATTCCCAAGATCCCATCCAGCCCTGCCCTCTGCCATTGGCAGCCATTCCCTGCCTCCTGTCCCTCCATCCTTGGCCCCAGTCCCTCTGCAGCTCTCCTGGAGCCCCTGCAGGCCCTGCAAGGGCTCTGAGCTCTCCCTGGAGCCTTCTCCTCTCCAGGGGAGCATCCCCAGCTCTCCCAGCCTGGCTCCAGAGGGGCTCCAGCCCTGCAGCAGCTCCGTGGGCTCCTCTGGACTCTCTCCAGCAGCTCCAGGTCCTTGATTTCGGAGGCTCCAGGGCTGGGACAGCTCTGCAGGTCGGTTCATTCCACGGCCACAGCGCTCCAGCATCCCACGGCCCCCCCAGCCGGGGAGTCCATCCCACCGCGCTCCTCCCCAGCTGGGTGGGAGGGGCGAACCCTTCCCCTTCCCCCATCACGGATCTGCCCCTTCCCCAACAACCTCCCAGCCCAGCCCAGCCCAGCCCGGCCCGGCCCAACCAGGCTCCGCAGCGGGGCCGGGCACACCGGGACATTCTCCGGAGGTGGCGGAGCTGCAGCTTCGCCCTCCTGGGAAGGGCGGGAGAGCATCAAACTGGAGGCTGGAATGGACTCCTTAAAGTGGTTTTCCATTAAAACCTTTAATTTTGGGGCACAAGTCCGAGTTTATAACCGCAGGTTTGGTTTTAGAGCCGGAATCGTGTTTTGAGAGCAGCAGGGGGAATTCTTGTGACGGGGCCAAAGCTGTCCCAAATGTCACCTGTGCCGTGTGATGTCCCCACCCCGTCCCCAGCCGAGTCTGGAGCCGGGACACGGGTGCAGCGCCCCAAAAAACCATCGGGGCACCCCAGATTTAAAATCCAGAGAGTGTGGGCATTGCATTGATCCTCACAGACACGGGGGAGTCTGGGGGGTCGCTCTGAACTCCGGCCCCAGCCGGTCCCTCTGCACAGCCCGGGTCCCATTCTCACGGTCCCCGTCCCCTTCCCTACACACCCTGTCCCATTCCCAGAGCCCCTGTCTCCTCACCAAAACCCTGTCCCATTCCCACAGCCCCTGTCTCCTCACCAAAACCCTGTCCCCTCCCGAAACCTCTGTCCCCCCCCCAGCCCCTGTCCCCTCACACTGTCCTTGTTCCCTCTCCAAGTCCCTGTCCCCTCCTCACACTCCTGTCCCGTCCCCAGCCCTGTCCCCTCTCCAAACCCCTGTCCCCTCACACAGGCCCTGTCCCCTCACACAGGCCCTGTCCCCTTCCAGCCCTGTCCCCCTCACACAGCCCCTGTCCCCCTCACACAGCCCCGTCCCCTCACACAGTCCCTGTCCCCTCACACAGGCCCTGTCCCCTCACACAGGCCCTGTCCTCTCCCAGCCCCTGTCCCCCTCACACAGCCCCTGTCCCCTCCCCAAACCCCTGTCCCCCCCACACAGCCCCTGTCCCCTCACACAGCCCCTGTCCCCCTCACACAGTCCCTGTCCCCTCACACAGCCCCTGTCCCCTCCCAGTCCCTGTCCCCCTCACACAGCCCCTGTCCCCTCCCCAAACCCCTGTCCCCTCACACAGTCCCTGTCCCCTCACACAGCCCCTGTCCTCTCCCAGCCCCTGTCCCCCTCACACAGCCCCTGTCCCCTCCCCAAACCCCTGTCCCCCCCACACAGCCCCTGTCCCCTCACACAGCCCCTGTCCCCCTCACACAGTCCCTGTCCCCTCACACAGCCCCTGTCCCCTCCCAGTCCCTGTCCCCCTCACACAGCCCCTGTCCCCTCCCCAAACCCCTGTCCCCTCACACAGTCCCTGTCCCCTCACACAGCCCCTGTCCCCTCCCAGTCCCTGTCCCCCTCACACAGCCCCTGTCCCCTCACACAGCCCCTGTCCCCCTCACACAGTCCCTGTCCCCTCACACAGGCCCTGTCCCCTCACACAGGCCCTGTCCTCTCCCAGCCCCTGTCCCCCTCACACAGCCCCTGTCCCCTCCCCAAACCCCTGTCCCCCCCACACAGCCCCTGTCCCCTCACACAGCCCCTGTCCCCCTCACACAGTCCCTGTCCCCTCACACAGCCCCTGTCCCCTCCCAGTCCCTGTCCCCCTCACACAGCCCCTGTCCCCTCCCCAAACCCCTGTCCCCTCACACAGTCCCTGTCCCCTCACACAGCCCCTGTCCCCTCCCAGTCCCTGTCCCCCTCACACAGCCCCTGTCCCCCTCACACAGTCCCTGTCCCCTCACACAGCCCCTGTCCCCTCCCCAAACCCCTGTCCCCTCACACAGGCCCTGTCCCCTCCCAGTCCCTGTCCCCCTCACACAGCCCCTGTCCCCTCACACAGGCCCTGTCCCCTCCCCAAACCCCTGTCCCCCTCACACAGGCCCTGTCCCCCTCACACAGCCCCTGTCCCCCTCACACAGGCCCTGTCCCCTCACACAGTCCCTGTCCCCCTCACACAGGCCCTGTCCCCCTCACACAGCCCCTGTCCCCCTCACACAGGCCCTGTCCCCTCCCAGCGCTGTCCCCTCACACAGCCCCTGTCCCCTCCCAGCGTTGTCCCCTCCCCTCGGAGCTGCGCTGTCATTACCGAGTCCGAGCAGTGCCCGGGCTCCGTGCAGAGCCCCGAGCGGGCCGTGCCCGCAAGGGCAGCAGAAACACGAGCTGATTTTCTTCCATCCCCAGCCCGGCAAAGAAACAGCGGAGGAGCAACAAAGGATGAATTTTGCCTCTCGCAGCCGCCGGAGCCCGGCGAGGCCCAGATGTTCAGGAGGAAAAAAGGCGCTTTCAGAGCCTCCAACAAAGGCACAGAGCCGCTTTTCAGGGCTCGGGGATGTGGGGAGCCAGCTGGGAGCTCCAAGGTGTACTGGGACCCGGGGAACGGAGCTCTGAGGTGCTCTCACCAAGCTAAATCATCAAGGGACAGGTTTGGGGTTTGATCCTTCCTGCTTGGGCTCGGGAGCAAGGAGGAATGGAGAGAACATCCCTGAGCGAGGAGGGGTGGAACAAACATCCCTGAGCAAGGAGGGGTGGAGAGAACATCCCTGAGTGAGGAGGAATGGAGAGAACATCCCTGAGAAAAAAGGGATGGAGTGAACATCCCTGAGTGAGGAGGGATGGAGAGAATATCCCTGAGCAAGGAGGGGTGGAGAGAACATCCCTGAGCAAAAAGGGGTGTAGAGAACATCCCTGAGCGAGGAGGGGTGGAGAGAACTGTTGTGGTGTTGTAGGGGTCCCCATGACGAGGTGAGAGGTGAGAATTTGACTCCAAGTTCTGAGAAGACTGATTTGTTATTTTATGATATTATATTAAAGAAATTATATACTAAAACTATACTAAAGAAAGAGAAAGGATACATCAGAAGGTTAGACAAGAATGAATAATAAAAACCCATGATTCCTCAGAGTCCAACACAGCTGGCTGTGATTGATCATTAAGAAAACAATTCACATTGAACCAATGAAAGAATCACCTACCACATTCCAAAGCAGCAAAACACAAGGAGAAACAATCAGATAATTATTATTTGCATTTTTCTCCAAGGCTTCTCAACTTCCTAGGAGAAGAAACCCGGCAAAGGGATTTTTTCAGAAAACATCATGGTGACAGAGAACATCCCTGAGCAAGGAGGGATGGAACAGACATCCCTGAGCAAACAGGAATGGAGTGAACATCCCTGAGCAAGCAGGGATGGCTCTCCAGGGATCCCAGCTAGGTCGAGATGTGACAACCCCAAGGACATCCTCCTAAAACCACATCACTCATGTCATGATGTGGGTTGGGTGTCCCCAAAGTCCCCAGCCCTTCATCCCCAGAGAAATGCCCTTTTCAGGGCTCCCATCATCTCTGGTCCTGGCTGGAAGGTGACACTTGGATGGGCACTGCATGGATGTGACTCCTGCCTTGGTGACAGATCTGGGGCTTTCTCTGCTGGCTGTGGTGCAGCCACAGCACAGGCACAATTTTTCACTCTCAAGATCTCTATCTGTCTTTATCTATATCTATAGCAAATATATATTTTATGAAAACATAAGCAAATATAAATATAAATAATATAAATATTAATGTAAATATGTGGCCCCATCAGTCCCCAGGATGAGCAGCCAGGATGCCCTCGCTGAGCACAGCAAGGTCCTGCCCGAGATCCAGCTCAGAATGAGCCGGGTTTAGCCCCAGAGCCTCAGGGCGGGGCTGAGGACGGGGCGGAGGCAGCTGGAGCTGGGTGCGGGCAGTGAGGGTGGATTTGGTGCCAGAGCCACCGTGGGCAGGGCAGGGGACACTGCTGGGAGCAGGGGGAGGTGGCAGCTGGCACGGATGGCAGGAGAAGCTCCAGGGTCTTCCTGCACCATTCCCTGCCCTTGGCCATGGGATTCCCTGTGCTGTTCCTGCCTCCGGGAGCTTTGGTCACAGCTCTGGGCTCTCCAGGATTCCCAAATTCGCCCTGCAGACCCCATCCACCCCTGAGGGCTCTGCCCTGCTCCTGCCACAGCAGCCAGGGGGGTTTGCAGGTGGAGGGGATGGGGAGGCAGCACCTCCCGGGCAGGGCAGGGCAGGGCAGGGAAGGGCAGGGAAGGGAAGGGAAGGGAAGGGAAGGGAAGGGAAGGGAAGGGAAGGGAAGGGAAGGGAAGGGAAGGGAAGGGAAGGGAAGGGAAGGGAAGGGGAAGGGGAAGGCCTCAGGAGTGGCAGAAGGATTCACATCCCTTTGCCACCATGAGTGCAAGACCTGAGTGTGGGCTCGAGTAAATCCCAGGTTACAGCCTGGATGGCTGCAAGAACAGGGAAAATCAGGCAACTGGGACTGGCTGAGAAACCCTCCCAGCTGGGATCTGAGGTGCCTGTGATCTGTTGTCCCTCTGTGAGAGCAAAGCTTGGCTCCTGCTGACTGTAAAAGTTACAAATTATAAGGATGATCTGCAAGTGGAACCCCCAGACGGTGCCTCCACCACCCCAAAGCGTCACCTGGGGTCACCTCTCGGGGGGTGCTCCCTGCCCTCCTCCCTCTCCAGCCTCACAGGAGGGGCAGGGCAGCTCCAGAGGGTGGCTCAGCCCTGCTCAGCACGGATCTGGGATTTGCTGCCTCCAGATTACACCGAGGCGATTTGGCTCCCGAGCCGGCGGTACCTGAGCTCCAGCAGGAGCTGGGAGGAGCTGGGAGCTCCAGGGGGGATGAGGGAGCTGAGGGATGTGGGGCAGGGCAGAATGGGGTTGGGATAAATCATTCCTGGCCCCAGGGAGCTGCATCTCTCTCCTTTCTGCAAAAAAACCCAGTGAAACCATCAAGCTCCAGCTGCTCCCCAGGCAGCTCCTTCGGGCTGGGAGGGCCAGGAGTGACAGGAGGTGTCCAGGCTGTGCCCAGGGTGGGCTGCAGCAGGAGGGAGAAGCAGCAGCCCCAGGCACAGCCGTGGGAGCCGGGGGCAAGGAGAGGTGGAACGAAGCAGCCTCCACCTGCCCTGAGGCACAGCTGGGCCCAAAGCCCAGGTGTGAGAGTGGCACAGGGATGGCAGGGATGGCACAGCCCAGGTGTGTGTGAGTGGCACAGGGATGGCAGGAGGCACAGCCCAGGTGTGTGTGGCACAGGGATGGCAGGGATGGCACAGCCCAGGTGTGTGTGGGCACAGGGATGGCAGGAGGCACAGCCCAGGTGTGTGTGTGGGCACAGGGATGGCAGGAGGCACAGCCCAGGTGTGTGTGGCACAGGGATGGCAGGGATGGCACAGCCCAGGTGTGCATGGCACAGGGATGGCAGGAGGCTCAGCTGTGCCCAAAGCCCAGGTGTGCATGGCACAGGGATGGCAGGGATGGCACAGCTGTGCCCAAAGCCCAGGTGTGCATGGCACAGGGATGGCAGGGATGGCACAGCTGTGCCCAAAGCCCAGGTGTGCATGGCACAGGGATGGCAGGGATGGCACAGCTGTGCCCAAAGCCCAGGTGTGCATGGCACAGGGATGGCAGGAGCTCTGCTGGGCCAGGGGAGAGGGAGGAGGCACCAGGGAACCCTGGGCAGCACGGGAGGTGCTGGGGAAGGGTCTGGGGGGACCCTGGTGGCAGCAGGGGTTGGGTTTGGGAGCTGAGAGGCTCAACCTCCACCCCTCACCCTGCACTGCCCAACAAACCCTCCTGGGTTTCTGCAGAATTGCTCAGACAGAGGAGAAGCAAAACATTTCAAGCACCAAACTTCTGCCCTTGAGGCTCCTTCCAGCTTGGCCAGGAGCGGGCACATAGAGTGGACACATGGAGTGGACAGGGGGGTCCCCTTGTCCCTCTCTGCCCTGGGACAGAGCCAGCCCTGCCTGGGCCAGGGGTGTCATGTAAAAACCCCTCATTTGTGAACCTGTACTTAAGGAGTGCACAGCCTCAGGGGGCTGAATTAGGGTTACAGGCAAATGTGACGCTGCTATTTCCTAAATTTGAGCCCAGGAGGGTGCAGCTGGCAGGGTGGTGGCCTTAGAAATGTGACAGTTTTGGGGCTGTTGATTTCTCTTAGCTGGGAACACAACAGGAAACGTCTGGAAGGTGCAGGGAGCAGATAGCTGTGCCCTGGGGAGGGCCCCAGGGCCACCCCAGCAGCACCAGCTCCTTGTCACCCTCTCCAGTGTGACAAGGACAAGAGCAATTTGGAGAAATTAAGCACCACTAAATAAGGTCTGAGGAGCTGGAAGCAAAGAGTGGGGTTGGAGACTAGGAAAACCCAGCTGCCAGAACAATACTGCAAAATTAGAGAGTCTCATAATATCCTGAGCTGAAGGGACCCCCAGGGATCACCCAGTCCAACCCCTGGCCCTGCCCAGACCCCCAACAATCCCACCCTGGGCATGCCTGGAGTGCTGTCCACAGGCTCCTGGAGCCCTGGCAGGTTTGGGGCTGTGCCCATTCCCTGGGGAGCCTGGGTAGTGCCAGCACCCTTGTGAGTCCCCACTCACCCCTGTGAGAGCTTTGCTGCTCTGTGACTCTGCTCCAGGAATGGTAAATATTGTCCAATATACACAGAAATTTTAATAAATAGCTCTGGCTGCAGGGGGAGGGTCCCCTGGTCTCAATGCTGTGCTCCAGCCCAGCTTGGCTCTGGAGATGTTGATAAAGAGGAAGAGTGACTTTCTGCAGAGAGAGAGAGAGTGGAAGAACAAAGGGGAATGGTCTTCAACTGAGAGAGATTGAGATTAGATATTAGGAGGAAATTCTTCCCTGGGACAGGTTCCCAGAGCAGCTGTGGCTGCCCCTGGAGCCCTGGCAGTGCCCAAGGCCAGGCTGGACATTGGGGCTGGCAGCACCTGGCACAGTGGGAGGTGGCCCTGGGCTGCAATGAGCTGGCATTGAAGATCCCTTCCCACCCAAACCACTCTGGCATTCCCATTCCTCAATCCAGGATGGAAACCAGCACCAAAAACCATTGCAGCAAATGGAGAAAGGCAAGGAAAGAATGATTTCCTGCATGGTTCCAGGTGCCCCCAGTGCCATTTGCCACAGGGGTTTGTAGCCTGGCAAGGCCTGGTTCGAGAGGTTTGGGCTCTGCCAGGGTGCCCAGAGCAGCTGTGGCTGCCCCTGGAGCCCTGGCAGTGCCCAAGGCCAGGCTGGACATTGGGGCTGGCAGCACCTGGCACAGTGGGAGGTGGCCCTGCCATGGGCCTGGATGGGCTTTGAGGTCCCTTCCAACCCAACCCAACCCATCCCAGGATTCCATGATCCTGTCAGAGCAGCAGGAGGAAGTCAGAGCATCCCTTCTCCAGCTTTCCAAGGAAGGGCTGATGCAATGCAAATGAAGAGCAGGGAGCTGGCAGAGGGAAATCACTCCCCAGAAATGCAATCACGCCGTGGGGCTGTGAGAAGTCATGCGGACAGGAGGGCAGGAGGCTTCCAAAGGGCTGAGTCACGTAATTGCCTGTTGAGAAAAGCCAGCCTCCATGTCCTTAATGATAACAAACGAGCTGGAAACCTTAATCAGCCTCCTGTTCAGAGCGTTAATGACAGAATCTGGGACGAGGAACGGGGCGGGGGATGATCCCCAAGGAGGGGAGCCTCACCAGCCCCTCTGAGGAGCTGCTGTCGCTCCAACCACGGCAGCATTTGGGGACAAGGTGGCAGCAGCGGGTGGGAAATGCCCCCGGGCAGTGTCTGCCTCCCTCCCCTGGGACAGCCCCTGTGTCCCTGCCACCCCTCCTGGTGCCCACAGAGCAGGTGGGTGGGGGAAGGGTCCAGCTGGGAATTTGGGCTTGGTGCCTCGGATTTTAGCTTTTTTTTTTTTTTTTCAGGTTCTGTGCTGCTTTAGTGTGTGGGTCTGGGCTTCACATCATGGGATGGTGAGCTCTGTGCACAGAGCAGGGAGACAAAACAATTCCTGCTCCAGCTGGGCACCAAGGACAAATGATCCAAATCTCAGGCCCAAGAGCACAAACACCGTGGGCTGGAGAGAGAAAAACAAGAAGGATGGGACTGCATGGGCTGGGGCTGTAATTGGACAATGAACTCCAATGTGCAAATGGAGCAGAACTTATAAAAATGTGAATTCTTGTGACCAAGCTCTCTTTTGCTTCCATCTTGGAGCCATCTGGGCAGGGCCACGACTGTGGCTCTGGTACTGCCAGGGTGTGGCCTTTGAAGGCTCTGCAATAAATATTCACTTTATTCCCCTTAACTCCATCTGGCCTCTCTTTCAGCTCCTGAGGGCATCAGGGTGACCCCACACAGGGCCAGCCCTGGCTGTGGCTGCTTGGGGTGTTTGGAGGGACAGGTGCTGCAGGTGACATGTCCTGAGCAGGGCCAAGGCTCCTCCAGGCCCTGCAAGTGCTGCCCATGGATCCTGCAGCTCCTTCCCAGCTGGATCTCAAGCACAGGGACAGCAGGGACATCACTGCCACCTCCCCTCTGGGGTGAAGCTGCCACCACCTGAACTCTCCTGCCTGGAGCTGCTTTGAGGAGGCACAGGAATTTTCAGATCCCAGCAGCTCCCAGCTCTGTGCTCCATCCCCTCAGCCCAAGCCTCCCCAGTCTGCAGGGAGCAGCTCTGGCTCCCCAGGCTCTCACCTTTTAACCCTTCAGCCTCTCTCCCTGCTCCTGCTCTCTCTGCCCAGATCCCTGCAGGGTTTGGCAGCTGCCTCAAAGGGCTGCTGGAGGGTGGGGATGTGAGCAGGGCTGTGACACGTCTCAGCACCAAGGACTGGGGGGAAAACCCAGGTGGTTTTTAAACCAAACACGAATTTCCTTTTTCCTGGTTTAGAGCTCTGTTGGGCGTTTGTGTGGCTGCAGTTCCTGCAGGTTCCTGAACTCCATCCTCATTTTCAGTGTGGCAGGGGGGTACAGAGGGGCACTTGGGGGTCCCTTCCAGTGACCCTTGACCTCCCGTGCCTGCCAAAACCAAAAATCTTTTGTCTACCAAGCATTTTCCTGACTAAAACATTCCTTGCTGCCTGGGCTCTGGGGAAAACCTTCTTGACCCCATAGAGTGAGAAGCCCCATGTGTCTCTTATCCTGGATTTAGACTATTGTGGATCCCATAAATCCATCCTGGGTTTATCTCCACTTCTCCAGGGCGTTTCTCACTGCCAGCCTCTGGCTGTCTCCTGCAGTGGCTCCGTGAGCTGTGACAAACTGGAGGAGGGACAGCAGACATCACTGGGATCACAGGACCATGGAATGGTTTGGGTTGGAAGGGACCTCAAAGATCATCTAAATCCAACCCCCTGCCATGGCAGGGACACCTCCCACTGTGCCAGGTGCTCCAGCCTGGCCTTGGGCACTGCCAGGGCTCCAGGGGCAGCCCCAGCTGCTCTGGCAATTCCAGCCCAGCCCCTGCCCACCCTGCCAGGGAACAATTGCCAAGATCCCATCCAGCCCTGCCCTCTGCCACTGGCAGCCATTCCCTGCTCCTGTCCCTCCAAGCCCCTCATTAATAATCTCTCTCCACTTTTCTTGTAGCTCCTTCAGGCACTGGAAGGTGACAATTTGGTCACAATCTGGAAGATGCTTCTCTTCCAGGCTGAACAACCCCGGGTCTCCCAGCCTTTCCTCCCAGCAGAGCTGCTCCATCCCTTTGTCCATCCTGGTGTCCTCCTCTGGACTCTTCAGTGGTCCATGCCCATCCTGTGCTGGAAGCCCATTCCCCTGGGCAGCAGAGGCATTGGCATGGCTCTTTCCTCACCATGGGATGTGGTGCAGCTTTGCCAGCAGCTTCCCTGAGCACAGAGAGGAAACAGTGGGATCTGAGCAGCCTCAGGACATCCCCCAGAGCAGCTTTGTCCTTGCACCAGGGACTGGGGACTCCATGCACAGCCCTAAGCCCAGCTGGTGGGTGGGAGCTGCTTAAAAGCTTTAATTTTGGGGGCTGTATTTTCACAAGAAAAAGCAGCTCTGCAGCCAACACCAAACTCTCAGACCCTGCTGCTGCCAGGTGGGTCCACAGCCAGAACTCCCTGCAGCTTCCCATAACCACAACATTTCAGCAGCCACTTTTAGACACTTGGCTGGGACTCCTGAAGAAAAACCAACCCATCTGCTCTGGGTGTCTCAACACGAGCGTGGAAAGAAACCCGTGGGTGAGAGGTGTTGGTGGAAAGCAGGGGTTTCAGAGCTGCTGCAGAGCCCAGGGACCTTCCCTGGCTGCTGCTGACAACAGGTCCAGCTCAGGAAGCCTTTCCATGGAGGTGGCACTGGGAAGGGCCCT
This sequence comes from Agelaius tricolor, assembly GCF_023055355.1. Taxonomy (NCBI): domain Eukaryota; kingdom Metazoa; phylum Chordata; class Aves; order Passeriformes; family Icteridae; genus Agelaius; species Agelaius tricolor. The sequence continues at coordinate 6,411,650 of NW_027269296.1, read as the reverse complement.
GATTTCAGGTGTCTGGAGCAGTGGATGTGCTCTGGAGCAGCACTGGAGCTGCCCAGCTCAGGGCTGGTCATTGTTTTGTGTCTCAAGGCACTGGGTTTGACGAAATGCTGCCCCAGTGATGCAAATCAATGATGCACTTGGCTCTGCAAGGGTTTTTTGGTCAAGCCAGCACACTCTGAAAATATTCTGCATAAAGACCTCAGCAGTTTTTGGCTTGGCTTGGGAAAAATTGAGTTAGTCAGTGAATTTTTAATTTTTTTTTCTGGTGGCCAAGGAAATGTTGGTGCCCCACACAGAGGGAGATCCTCCTTCCTTCAATTTAGCTTTTAATTGCAGGCATCAAATTGTCATTGAAATAAAAATATTGGATATCCCAAGGCTGAGGCCAGCCAGGCCTCCCTGGGGGAGCACTGAAGCCACTTTTAGGAGCCCCCCAAGCTGTTTTTTGTCCCTGGTGAACCCCCTGTCCTGTGCAGGTGTCTCCCTTGTGGAGCTGTGGGAAGCTCTGCTCCCAGGAGGATGAATCACGGCAGCAGAGCTGGGTTTGTTTGCTCTTAGACTCCTTCAAAGAGAAGATTCTGTGGTGTTGGGCATCGTGCCACCGGGCACAGCGTCTGGGCAGAGCAGGGAAGGAGGGTCTGGATTTGGCCATTTGATGGGATTGTGGAATTTTGCTGTTCAAAGTGATGCTCACCATGGATTGAAGCCCCTTCTGTGGGGCAGAGAGGGAGCAAGACATTCGGAGGTGGGAGGACACAGTCACCCTCTGGAGGTCCCTTTTTCCCTCTGCAGATGAAGATGTATCCAAGGATAACTTCTGTCAGCACTGGTATGGGGTCAGCCAGGGCCAGGCAGCTGGGGCAGCTCTTGGTGGCCAACGGTGCAAGGAAGATCAGAAGGACATTTCCACCCCCAGAAGGTTTTTCCTGTGGAGGTGGAAGTTATTTCACTGCCTGTTCCTCTCACTCTGGCTCTGAAGCTTTTGGAGCAGCACGTTCTCCCAGTGGGAGACTTTTCCATGGATGGCAACAAGCTGGGAGCTTGGGCAAGGTCTGAGGCAGAAGAGAGGATGGCAGTGGTGGGAGGCAGGAGAGGCTGTGGGAGGGACGGAAGTGCTGGAGATGAGACCCAAACTCCCCTCAGCCTCACAGCCGCAGGACTTCTCCCTAAATCGGCAAAATTCACCGGCAAATGAAGGTTTGAACCACTCACATTTCATCCCCAGCAGGACTCCTTCCCTCCCCCTCTCATTACACCAGCATAACTGTAATTATCCCAGGTATAATTAACAGAAAGCACGTTCTCAGTGTCAGCAAGCAGCCTGGGTGTGTGCTGAGCCCACCTGGCAGAGCTCTTATCTCTGCCTCACAGCAGAGGGACAGCACTGCTGGGGACCCCAGGGCCCTGCCAGCAGGACAGCTCAGGGACAGCCTGGTGGGGAGCTGAGGGTGGCAGCTGGCAGGTACAATACCCCAAAAGTGGCCAGAAAAAGTGCAGAACTGCAGGGACACCCCAGTCCCCTGTCCCCAATGAGGACATGGTGTGGGAATGAACTCCTGACCTCTCAGGCTTTGCAGCCCGAATCTTTGTCAGCCAGGAGCCATTGCTGGTGCCTTGCACCAGCCCAGGGTGCCCAGGAGATGGGTGGAACCAGAGGAGAAGGGTGGAACCAGAGGAGAAGGGTGTGCAGGCAGATTGAGTTGGTCCAGTGCCCAGATGACACAGTTCCACCATTCACATTTCTACCCCAGTGAGAGGCTGGCCTTGCCCACACAGTTGGCATTTTGGGGACACTGCATGGGCCCCCACAGAATCATGGAAATATTTGGGCTGCTGGAAAACACCTCTAAGATCATCCAGTCCAACCATTAACCCAGCACTGCCATGTTCACCACTAAACCACATCCTCAAATGCCACATTCGCATATTCTTTGAACACTTTCAGGGGTTGTGGTTTCACTTTCTGTGCCAATGCCTGATATCCAAATTTTTCCTGATTGAAACCTCCATTGGCACCACTTGAGTCCATTTCCTGCCATGTTCCCTGGGAGCACAGCCCGACCCCCTGGCTGTCCCCTCCTGGCAGGAGCTGTGCAGAGCCACAAGGGCCCCCCTGAGCCTCCTTTGCTCCAGGCTCAGCCCCTGCCCAGCTCCCCCTGCCTCTCCTCACAGGACTCCTCCTCCAGCCCCTTCCCCTCTCCAGGGAACTCAAGACCCTGGAGCCTCAGGGATGACCCAGCAGAGCCGTGTCCACTTCTCAGCCATGCCTGGGTCCATGCCCAGTGTCACAGCAGAGCCAAGCCCAGCAGAGCCGAGCCCAACAGAGCCGAGTTTACCTCAGCAGGGCTTGGCCAGGCCACACAAGCCAGGCTGCTGCTGGCCAGAGCCACCTCTGGGTGTCTGCACAAGGCTCGGCTCCAAACCCACCCTCGGCAGGGAAAACCTTTGCTCACTGTTTATCTTGACTGTCCTGTCACGCCCGGCCTGGGGCACCCACACCAAACCCTTCAAGCCGTGTTTCCCCAGGGTTTTGGGGGTCGGGGTGAGGCCCTACTGCCCCACCAGGGAGTGCACGCTGGAAGAGCCAGTGAGGTCATGGAAACACCCATCAGTCACCCCGGCAGCCCATCGAGCAGAAAATGGATGCAAGGCACGGCTGGATCCAGCTTTTCACGTGTTTTGATGACCGAGAACCCGGGCTTGAAGTGATTTCTTGCACCCTCCTAACCCACAAAAGCTGCGGCTGCGGGACCCGCCCGCGCCGCGGGCTCTGTGCCCCACGGCCGGCCGGAGCCCTTGGGAGCAGCTGCCGCTTCTCCCTCCGTGCAAGTGCGGGCACGTCCCGAGCTCTCCCCAGCGCCGGCTCTTCCCTCCTGGTTCCCTGCGTGCCCCGCCAAGACGGGGAGAAAATATTCCATAAGCGCATCAAGCGCTCAGCGTCCCCCCAGGGCCCCGGGAGCGAAGCACGGCGGGGCAGGAGAGGCAGAGGGACAGGAGGGCACAAAGGCGCTGCCCACGGGCTGCCCCTTTAACATGGAGGAGCCGGGGCAGAACTACCGCTCCCAGCGGCCAGCGCCGCCCGCCCTGCCCTGCCCGGGCTCCGCACGCCGGGGGCTGTAGTTCCCCCGCAGCCCCGGCTTTGTGGGCAGGGGATGTGGGGAGGCACCAAGGGAGAAGCGCCCCAAAATTGTGTTTGTGTTGGTGGAGGGTGAGGAGGCGCCGCCGTGCAGCTGGCGCTCGGTGCCCCCGGTGCGGTTCTGGGGCAGGAGGGGAATCAGCGCTTTTGGGGGCTGGGGGGGACCGGGCTGGGGGCACTTAGGGTGTCCCAGCTTGGGGGGCTCGGTGTGCACCAGCTGGGAGTGCCAAGGCTGGGGGGGATCGGGGTGCTCAGGCTGGGGGGCTCAGGATGCCCAGGCTGGGGGGGGCTCGGACGGGGAGCAATCGGGGTGCCCAGGCTTGGGGGTGCTCAGGGTGCACAGGCTGGGAGGCTTGGGGTGTCCAGGTTGCCCAGCCGGGGGGGCTCAGGGTGTCCCGGCTTGGAGGGGCTCGCTGTGCACAAGCTGGGAGTGACAAGGCTGGGGGGCGGGGGGGGGGTCGGGGGCTGTGGGATGTCCAGGGGGGACTCGGGCGCTCCAGGATGTCCAGGCTGCGGGGTGCAGAGCGTTCAGGATGCCCGGAGTAGGGGGGAAATCAGGGAGCCCAGGCTGGGGGCGCTCATCCCCGCCAGCCCGGCGAGCGCCGGTGGCGGTGCCAGCGGCAGCGCGGGGCTGAAGGCGGGGCTGTGCCCGCACCCCGGCCGGGCAGGGGCCACGCTGGGAGGGCGCTGCGGGCTGACCCCAGCCTGGGCAGTGTGGCAGGGTCGGGGCACAGCCCGGGCACGTCCCGGCCGGCTCGGGTTCGGTCCGGTCCATCCCGATCCGATCCGTCCCGTCCCGGCCCGGCCCTTCCCGGTCCCTCCCGCCCCGTCCCGGCGGCGCTGGAGCGGCCTCGCTTTCCCGTGGTGCAGCGCGGCCGCGGCCCCGCCGCGCCGCCATGTTGTCGGAGTGAGCGGCCGGGGAGAGGCAGCGGCGAGCGGCCGGGGGGGGCCCGGCATCCGTCTGCATCCGAGCGCTCCGCCCGTGAGTACCGGCCCGGGGCCGGCCCCGCCGCGCCGCGGACCCCCGCGGACCCGCCGGTGGGCGCATATTGGCGGGGGGAGCGGGAGGAGAGGCCCCAGGCCGCCCCGAAGGCGAGCGGCGGCGGGGGCGCTGCGCCGGCGCTCCCGCCCGGCTCCCTGTCGGGGCCGCGGCCTGGGCCCATTGTTAGCGGGGAGGGGGCGCGGGGGGACCCCCGGGCCCCGAGCGCGGCCCCGCGGGCGCTCCGGTAACGGGGACGGGGGTTATTGTTGGGGGGGCGCGGGCCCATCCCAGCCCTCAGCCGCCTTGGCCCGGGCCCGGCCCGCCGGGGGCTGCCCCTCGGTCTGTGGGGCTCCCCCTTCTCCTGGGGAGGGTCTGCCCTTGCTCCTGGACGGGTTTGAGCCCGGGGGGGGCTCCCCCTTGTCCCGGGCCTTCAATCCCGGGAGCCTCTGTCGCTCCGGCCGAGGCCCCGCTTTGTTGCCCCCAGGGCTCCGGGGGTGGTTGGGTTCCTTTCCCCCCGATTTTGGGGGGGTTTCGGCGGCTCTGGGGGTCCCTGGAAGGGGAGAGGGTCGGGGCTGGCAGAGGGAGGGAGGGAAAAAGCAGACAATCCTTTCCGATGTGCTGGGTGACCCTGGGGGTTTTGTGTTTGTGTGGGGTTTTTCTCCCCCCTTGTTTTTATCTCGTGCTCACATAACGACAGCCTCGGCCCTTGTGAGCTGCAAAGTTGGAATTTTAAGAGCCTCTCGGCCCAACCTGAGAAATGCTCTGATTATTTTTGTTGTTGTTATTGTTGTTGTTTGCTTTGGTCAATGTTTAATAACTTTGTTCGGAGCAGAGATTTTATTAGGCAGATCATGAGTAAGGAATTTCCTTTATTAAGAGGGATGGAGGTGGGGGAAAGGGGGACCGTGGGTCCTTTTGTGTTTCAGTGCTGGTTTTGGGAATCCGATGGGTCAGGAATTCAGTGCTGCGGCTCCCCAGGTTTTCACGAAAACACAGGGATAACGTTAAAAGTTCTGCTAGGCCACACAGCTCTCAAACAATGGCTCTGCTTTCATTTCCAGTGGAACTTTCCAAAAAAAACCCACCCAACCCAAACTCCTCCGCTTTGGGGTTGAACTTTTTTGGAACGATCGTTTTACATCGTGTTAATTTTGTAATAATCTGTGATTTTGAGGGGTAATACGGAACCAGAGCCGGGAGGATCTGGCTGTGGAGCCGGGCTCTGTGTGGATTAAAGCTCCTTTATTCAGTGTTGTCACCAGCGGTACTTCAAACTCGCAGGGAGATTCCTCCGAAGTTTTTTGTTGTTTGTGGAACGTCCCATAATCTGCAGTGTTCTGCCTGCGGTGACAACACGGAGCAAGCAGCTCGTTTCCCCACCGCGTTTTCACGCAGGGAAGAGCAGAGCCGCCTGCCCCGAGCGCGGTGGAGCAGCGTGGAAGCCTTTGTTTGCAAAGCCGGGGTTTCACCTGGGAAAAGTTGATCCTCTGTGTTCAGGGAGAGTTTGGGAATGCGAGAGGCTCTGGAGGCCCCGAGCAGCTGCGGCTTTGCAGTGCCTGTGTAGGTGACTGCCCGTGTTCCCGGCGCTCCGGGAGCTTTGAATGACAGGATTCAGCTGTCCCGCTGCTGCCTCGATCGCGGCATTCCCATAAAAACACGGCTTGGAACTAAACTTGAACTACCCACAATGCTCCCTTCCCCTTTGCTCCCTTGCAAAATGTCGCCTTTGCCAAGTTTTCCGCTCGTGTTTGGAGCAGCCCAGAGAGGAAGCGCCTGGGAGCAGCCTCTCCTTAATCCATTGACTGAGATTTTCTGGACCCTCTTGATTTTTATAACACCTTTGTTAACTCAGAAATTAATTAGTGGCTGCAGCCTTTTGAAGGAGCAAAGACTGTGGCAGTGCAACTTTGTACCTTGTTTCTCACTGGAAATGGGCTTGTCACAATCTATAGATACTGGGAATTTTTTGGTGGGGATTCATAGTGTCTTCCTTTGTTTGTTTTTTTTTTTTACAGTCTGCCCTGAGATAACTTGTAACTTCCTTTCAAGGGGCGGCTCAGATTTCATTGCTGCAGCTAATACCCACCTCAGTTTGATGATAAATGAATTTCTTACCATTAATTACTTAATTTTTCGTTCTTTTTCCATGGAGGAGCTTGAGTGCTTCATGGGATGTTACTGATGGATTTTGATATTGTTTGCTAAAGGGAAGTTAAGAGGAAAATCCCATTAAACTGAATTGTAGTCTCAAAATCAGTCAAGATTTAGTCATATCGTATTTTCAGTGTTTTTTCAAGTATGTGGGGAAGGTGGTGATTTCCAGACTCTGAAAGCTGGAGGAGTGAGTCCTGTTGGATGTCCCTGGTATTTAAGTTGTGAGTGTATAAAAAGCCCTGCAGAGTGGCCCTGGGGGCTGTGTGTGTGCAGCACCGAATTATGTTGGAGGTGCAATTAAAACAACCTGATCTCTGCAGTTTTCAGAGTCATTTTCCTCTCAGCATTAACCCCATGCTCGACTCGTGGGGCAAACCTGACAAAGTTGGATCAAAGACAGGACTCAGATTTTTTATTTTGGTCTCCCCACCGTTAGTAAATTGTTCTTGGAAGTTGTGTGTAGTAGAGTGTTGTTCAGGGCTACTACGAGGAGCAGGGAGGGAACAGAGCTGCCTTTCAGGCCCTTGGAGGCGCTGGCAGGAGCAGGGCCAAGCTCTGCAGCCACCAAGGTACAGCAGTGGAACATCCTGGGGCTGCTCTGCCAGGAGCTTCTCAGGGCTCCACCGCCCCAGTTTCATCCTCAGAACTCTGTGGGGCTGCATTTAGGTACCTCAGGTGATAAACTGTTGATCTTTTAAATGAAGATTAATTCAGACTATCCCATGCCTTTAAAAATGAATTTGGCTTGTTGTGTGAGCATTACATAATGGGGGGAAAACGCTTTGCTGTTCACACCTGTAGTGTCTCTATTGCTCTGATAGTCCTGCCTTAAAATAACAAACAAACTTCTGTGGTTTTGTGCTGCTGGAATGTTATCAAAATATTTGGGGAAAAGGAAGTTAGTGAGTTGCTGTCAGCTTAATGTGCAGGTTTTCGTCCTGCTCACAGATCATTTGGATGCATGTAAAACATTTGAGTTATTTAATTTATTGGGGTATTTTACTGGGGTGGTCAGTGCTCTGGGCACTGAAAGCCTTTTGGAGTTGTCCAAATTTCCCCCAGTGCCATCCACAGCAGGACCAGCAGTGCTGGCTGTGCTGCTCTGGAAAGTTCTGCTGAGATCCCAGGTCCCAGGTTTGCTGTTCTTTCTCTAGGGAATTGCAAAAAGCATGTCCATGGGTTTTACTGCCTCCTGAGCACACTCCTGAGTTAGCAGGGAGGGCACACGCGGTGTTTGGGCTCTGTGAGCTGTACTGAGCTGTACGAGCAGAAATCCGGGATTTTAAGTTTGCATTGAAAAACAAAAACCAAACAAAAACCAAACCAAACTGTTGCTTTGCTGCTTTGCATGACTGAGGGAATCCTTTGGGATACAGGGGGCCTTGATTGTTATATGGATGGGAGACCAGGCCCCTTTTGCCTGGTGTAAATGGACACAGCAGGTTCTGGTGTCACTGCCTTCCATGGGTTTTTGGGGGGCTTTTCCCCAGCAGTTTTCCAGTCATGTGTCATCCCTGGCAGAAATTGCCATTGTGCTGCTGCTCCATGGGCATCCTGTGCCTCCTGCTAAGCCCGTGCTGCACAGAAAGTGGGATCCCTGTGGGTTTTCGGGCGGGATCCCCGTGGGTTTTCGTTGGGATCCCCGTGGGTTTTCGTTGGGATCCCCGTGGGTTTTCGTTGGGATCCCCGTGGGTTTTCGTTGGGATCCCCGTGGGTTTTCGTTGGGATCCCCGTGGGTTTTCATTGGGATCCCTGTGGGTTTTCGTTTGGGATCCCTGTGGGTTTTCGTTGGGATCCGTGTGGGTTTTCGTTGGGATCCCCGTGGGTTTTCGGCGGGATCCCCGTGGGTTTTTGGCGGGATCTCTGTGTGTTTTCAGTGGGATCTGTGCATTTTCAGTGGGATCTCTGTGCATTTTCAGTGGGATTTCTGTGCATTTTCAGTGGGATCTCTGTGCATTTTCGGTGCTGTTCTGGCTGCTGGGTTCACAGAGTGAGTGAGTGTTGGAGGAGTCACTTTTGCCACGGCGATGTTCCCCTGCCAGTCACAAGATGGGTGTGTTATTTAATGCTCAAAGCTGCAGCTGGGAGGATTTCATGTCTCTTTCCCCTCTCTTTCCCCCATGTGCCCCTGCAGGTGTTGGTGGAATGAGCGTAGCGTGCGTTTTGAAGAGAAAAGCAGTTCTGTGGCAGGACTCGTTCAGCCCCCACCTGAAGCAGCACGCTCAAGACACAGCCAACCCCACCATGCCTGTGGTACTGACATCTGGCACAGGCTCGCAGGCTCAGCCACAGCCAGCTGCAAACCAGGCCCTTGCAGCAGGGACACACTCCAGCCCCGTGCCCGGATCCATAGGAGTGGCGGGGCGCTCCCAGGACGACGCCATGGTGGATTATTTCTTCCAGAGGCAGCACGGGGAGCAGCTCGGGGGAGGAGGCAGCGGCGGCGGCGGCTACAACAACAGCAAACACCGCTGGCCCACCGGGGACAACATCCATGCAGAGCATCAGGTAGAGAACCACTCCCAGCTTTCCCAACTCAGCCTGCAGCCTTCTCAGAGATGCTTTTCATGGTGCTCTTCTAAAGCTGGAGCTGGTTCTGGTGGAGTGGCCACAGTGGTGCTGTTTGTTTTCTCTTTTCAGGGTGGCGGTGCCCTGGTAGCTCTGAGTTGAAAGGTTTCTGCTCTTGAGGATGTTGAAATCCCAAATCCCAATCCACTCCCTGTCACAGTTGAATGCATGTTTACAAAATTCATCACTCCCTTTATTGATTTTTTTTTTCTGATGTGTGAACCAGCATAGCCGTGACTGCTGCTGCTGCTGCTTTTCAAATCTGTTGCTGTAGTTAAATAATTCTTATGTAATGGTATTACAAAACTGCCAATGCATGTAGGTTGGGCTTTTACCATTCCCAATATTGGAAAACACAGGAGTGGAAGTTGCTGGTAGTATGTTTGACTGGGTTTCTTTGCTTAGGGGTTGGGTTTTTATGGTTATCATGTACAGAGGAAGGTGGTGATGAGGAGTGTGGCTGAACTGAGAAGAGCAGCTTTAAGAGTGTCATCAAGCAGTGGTTTTAGGACCTTCTTAGGGCCACTCAGTCTCTAGAGGGGTGGTGGGCCAGGCTGTGTGCTAGTGCTGTTTACTAGAAGTCCTTTCAGCAGTTGCATTGTCACTCGTGCTGCAGTTAAATGAGTGGCTGACTCACTCCACTCTGTCTGTGACCTGTAGCTCACTCATCAAAGACACACGAGTGCTTCCTCTCCGAGGCAGCAGAACCCAAGTGTAAGCACATTTTAAAGCAGAATGATCCCCACAAATATTGCCAGGGCAGCAGACACAAAGCTTTTGCAACCTCTGTGAACATCTCTTGCCTCCAGTTTCTGGAATCAAAGCGGCCAAGCCCTGGCTCCTCTGCTGTGCCTCCCCAGGGGATGTGTTGCCAACCAGAGCATTTAAAAGCAAACATTGCAGGGAATTTTGCAGCCTCACCGAAGGCAGTGTGTACATCAACAAAGAAATAAACCCAAGTGCCCTGTTAATTTGTTCTGGAAGAAAAATCACATAAAATACTGCAATATGAGCTAAAGAGCTAGAAAAATGTTGTTACTCCTTTATGGAGAAATGTAGTATTTGGGTATCAATTCAGAAGAAATAACTTCATTGAAACAGATGTAATTTTTCTGTTTATTATCCAAGTTTTCAGTCACTAACTGTAAAACTTTCTTCAAGAGACATCAGTGCCAGAGATCTTAATGTTTTAAGTTCTGAAGGAAACCATAAGCAAGAATTTCTTCCTGCAAACTTGTAGGTTTTTCAAATCAAAGCAGCCACGGAGTCTTGGGGTGGAGATGCCTGGGCAGGGCCTGCTATTGTTTGGGCGTTTTGTGGCAAAATGACTTCATGAATTAAAATGATGTCATAAATTCTCAATCCTCTTTTCCTCCAGCTCACACTTTCATCCTCCTTTTACTGCAAATCCCTGAAAGCAAAGACAACAAAACTCTCTGGAGATAAGGGGGGTGGGGACAGGGCACTCCAAGCTCGCAGTCATTAAAAACTCTGCTGGTATTTGAACTTTTATTTATTTAATAATGGAAAGACTTAAACTTTCACTCAAACAACAGAATCCTGCCTGTTCCAGAGGCTTGTCCTGTTGTCAGCAGAAGTGTTGCTCAGCTTGGTTTTCTTCAGTAACTTGTGGAATGGAATGATCCTAATAAATAACCACTTAATGAAAGGAAAGCTCATTAACTTATGCTAGTTTAAATGAACTTTTCAAATCCAGTTTCTGTTGTGAGAGTGGACAGTGGTGAGAAGGTTGTGTGGACAGAGGATGGAGCTCACAGATGATTCTGTGTGATGCTCTCAGTTTCCCCTGTGAGTTCTGTGAGCTGAGGCTCAGGAAATACCCACCAGGCCAGAATTAACGTCGGGGTTTTTATCTGCTCTGCTTCCTGCTGCTTTTACACTCTGATAAATGGGGTACAGCTGTAGTTCCAGTGTTTTTGCATTCAGTGCTCATCTCCAAGCAATCTTTGTGTCTAATTTCTTCCAGGTCAGCTCTGAGGTGGGGCACTAACCCTGTTCTCCTCAGTCTTGTTTGACATTGGTGCTCCAGTGATTGATGGGCACTTTTATCAGAGTTTGCTGCTCCATCCCTCTTTTTCCATGGTTCTCTGCTTGCCTCAGGGTTTTGCTCCTGGGAAGCAGAATGCAGGATATGTGTAATCCTAGCACTGCCATTCTTCTTGACTTCTTGGCCACCTCCACATCTGCTGCTTAAATTATAAATTCCTTGGAGCAAGGACTAATCTTATGCATGCAGAATGATTTAATTCAGTTTGGGTTTAGCTGGGGTAGAATTGAATTTGGCCTGCAAGAACAGAAGTGGCAGGAAGTGCTGGGACATGCAGGGAGGTAGGGAATCATTAGGGATGTCTCCTGACTCTCTTTCTTATGGATGCACTTTTATTGCTGTACTTCTCATTTTAGACTTTCAGAGATGGTTTAGGGAGGGCCCAACCTTGAAGACTGGTTAGGAAACTCAGTAGCTAAAAGATAATGGGAAGTCAGGAAAAAAATAATTATAGGCTAATATAGGTTAATGTCTGCCTAGAGCTTGGGAGGTCGTGATTAAAGGTAGAAGGATTTTAATTGTTGAATCCCAGATTCTTGTTGTTGAGTGTGTAGACAGACGTGTGTCTGTTGGTGATAACACTGCAGTGGCTTTTACCAATGATGACATTTCATGGTGGCATTAAACAGCCAGGAGTGCTCTGAGTCACACCTGAGCTGCAGTCCCCTGACTTCCCATGGGTTTCATTGTGCTGTTCCTCCTGGAAGCTCTGGGAATTGGGCTGAGAGTGGCTTTAGCAGGGATGGCTCAAGGAAAAGTTCCTCCCAAGGAAGGGAGGACAGAAGCTCCTTCCTGTGGTGTGCTCTCCTTGTGAGCAGCAGGAAAGTGCTGTGTCTGTTTGTGTTTTGCTTAGAAACTTTTTTTTCCTGTTGCATTTTGCCCTTCTCTGGAAGGTGTGTTTGGGGCCAGGTTTTTATGTAAAATGAAACAATTAAAGATGCCCCTGTCATTTCACAAATGTAGGTGTCAAAGCTTCACCATCCACACAAAAACTTCTGCTGATAATGTCTTCTTTGTCCCTGCAGACACTGAAGTGATGCTGGGGTCAGCCTTTTGATTTCCTAACTTGGTCTCTCGAGCAAAATCTCAGCTGTTTGCAGCTCCAGATCCTTAATCACCAAACTTCTATGGAAGACACTGACCTGCAGTTTTTTCTCTTTTTATCCACAGAAAGCAGCAGGGTGAGGCTGAGGTTCAGGGTCCCCAGTAATTTTAATATTGGAGTGAGCAGGTTTGGGCTGTCTGCTGCCTGGTTGGTGTTGGGCAGTGTTACCCTGGCTGCAGGAGAGTGTTTGTTTGTGGGCTGTTTATCCTGCCAAACCACGGGCAGGGATCAGGACATCACGTAGGGAGGCACAGGATGGCTCCAGGTGAGGAATGGCCTGGCTTGGGTCTGCCTTGGTTATGAAAGGTTGCACAGATCTCCTCCCAAACCCAAACAGCCTCTGCTGCTCCTGGGGCAGTGCAAAGACACTCGGGATATTCAGCTGGGACAAGTTATCAACACTGAGCAGGTTTTTAGGAAAATTGGCTGGGTTTTCTTGGCTGGGGTGTCCTGTGGCTGGTGTGTGTGTGTGTGTGTGTGCCTGAACTGGAGTGAAGGGAGAGTTCTGTGGTGTGTCCCTCTGGAATTGCAGTCACTGGAATTGCACTCGGGTAGTGTGGGAGTTGCTTGGTAGAAGCAAATGATTTTAGGCATTTGCTTTCTCTCAGAGCATGTTTAATTAATAATTGGAGACAATAGAACTCTGCAGGGATGGTCTTGTTGAATGTGGGGAATTTTTCACATGGAGTTGGTGAAGAATAGTCAGCACAACAGGGCTGGGACGGGGCTTTCTGCTCAGTTTTGCCTTTTGGCAGTGTGACCATGTGAGTTCTTCACTGGGAGCTGGATCCAAGCGGAGGCAGGAGGTAATTCTGGTAATTCTGCCCTCGTGGGGCACAGCTCCTCCAGCCAGGCCCCTTCCTGTCCTGGGAGCAGCTGGATCTGAGCATGTTTGCCAATGCTGGGTGCTGCTGGCAGGCACTGTGGCCAGAGCTTGTCTGAAATTCGTGGCAAGAGCCTCTAAAAAGGTCCTGGAAGCAAAGGCAGCCCTGGTGTTTGTTCTTCCAAAGGGAAATCCTGGCTAAGTGATGCTTTACTCTTAGGACAGAGATTTTGCCCCATCCCTGGATATGTCCAAGGCCAGGTTGGAGCAACCTGGGACAGTGAAAGGTGTCCCTGCCCATGGCAGGGGTGGAATGAGCTGGGATTTGGGGTCTCTTGCAACCAAACATTCCATGATTTCTGATGTGCCTGTGGATATGTGCTCCACATAATGGGATGTGTTGTCTGTACTGGGGTTGTCAGCATGGAGTGAGTCCCTTGTCACACAAACCGTGTGACAGCACCTGTGGCTCAGCCCTTGAAGGTGGTTTCTGCTCTCTGTTTCATTAAACCTGTTGAGTTTTCATGGGAACTTCCTTGTGTCCCAGTGAAGTGCTCAGGGCTTTCCTTTCCCTGACACTGAAAGGGCTGTGCTAATTTGATACCCAGGTAATTTGAAACACAATTCCTTGCTGAAATGAAATGTCTGGTTTGGCTGATCTGTTTCACAGAGATTTCTCCATAGTGGAGGGGTAGCTTGGGAGGGGAACTGGAACATTTAATTTGGTTTTCTGCTTTGTGTTGCTCCCTGAAAATTTCTCCTGAGGTAGAAGGGGCATGAGTAGATTGGCTTAGTTGGATATTTCAGGTTGGAAAATCCTTGTGATATGCTGGGGACAGAAAACACTCTGAAACATTCAGAAAGATACTCTGAGACTCTGCTTCTTCCAAATCCATGGATTTTACTGTTCCTGATGGGCAGCTACAGATAAGATTGTCCAGCTGGGCTTGCCCAAGTGTGTGCTGGTGTTGGGATTTCTCTGTGGGTGTTGCTGTTCTGCTCTGCTTCCTTGTCATGGTGCTCACTCAGGAGGAGCAAAACCACTTTCACATTACTGAATTTGCAAATTCAGTGCTTCCAGAAGACTTCAGGTATTTCAGTGGGTATCTTGTATAAGTGTGCTTTGAAAAGAGGTTTATTACAGAACTTGTCCTGCTTGTTTTCTCCTCTCCTCTCCCCAGCTTTGCTCTCCCCTTAGCAGCTCATTTGTGGTTTGCTGAGTTGCTGTGACCTCCTTGTGCTTCTGCAGAGCAGGTTGTGATCCTGGGAGCATTTTTGCAGATGGGTGAAGCTTTACAGTAGATCTGAGCCCCACAGTCCCTCCCCAGCCACCCCAATCCATCCCCAGCCGCCTGTTCCTCGTGAACTGCCACAAATTCCAGCTGCTGATCAGAAATCTCCATGAAGAGCTGTAGCAGGGCATTGTCTCTGGCCTGCCTGGCTCAGAGAACTCCCTCCCTCTTAGGTGTATCAGGGATGATTTCCAGGCTGTTTTCCCTGAGTGCTGATGTCAGGCTGAACAAACACTCCTTTGTGCTGCTGCCATGTGATGCTGCTCCCTCCCGGCAAGGAGCTGCTCTCAGCTCTCCTGTTACTCCTGCCTTTGTTAGGGATAACTTCTGTTCCAGGGCAGTTGTTTTTATTGGGAACATCTGGCTTTGCTTCTTGCCTGGTTCAGACTTTCATTCTGGGGTGAAACTCGACTGTTGCTAAACCTCAGTGAGTCCCTGTCAGGGTGGTGTGAGGCCACTCTCATCTCTTCTGACAGAGGTGCAGTTAAACACTGCTGCATCCCTTCTCCACATCTTTTCCCCTCTGAATTTAAACCTGGGAAGGTCAGAGTGGGGCTGGGGGTAAAAGGAGAAGCCTCCCGAGGTCAGATCTTAGCATGGCCCAAGCTCTTGCACAGACCCATGGCTCCAGGCACATCCCTGGGGTGCAGAAGATGCTTTTCCCAAGGGATTGCCAGCTCCAGCAGGACAAAACTAAGGTTGTTTCTTTCCTTATCCAGTATTTTTGAATCCTGCACCCCAATATGTGCCTGAGACATGGCAGGGTAACCTAAATTCCACATTAATGAAGCGCTTCCCTGGGTGGATAAAATGGGAGGAAAAACATAATTAGCTAAGGAAGGAGAGCCCCTCTGCAAGGCTGCCTTTGCTGCAGTTATTTCTGGCCCCTGAATCATTAATCAGCCTGGCCCCATGCCAGGGAAGGCATTAGCCAATCTGCAATTTCAATGGCTTTTTGCTTCCAGTGCTAATGGTAGTAGCAATTCTAACCATGAATCCTTTACTACAAAAATAGTAGTTAAACCACCTAATCCTGTCTAATACTTGTGACTTCACATTCTTTCTTTACCCACTATTGTTATGGGAGAAGGCTAAAAATAGGGCAGTAATCAGTTGATGGAACAAGGTATTTTAACCCTGCCTCTGGTTGTCAGTGCAGACCTGTTGAGGAGTGTGTGATGCTTTCCTTGCTGGCAGCTGGGGAATGCATTTCCCCTCTCCTGGATGCTATAAATTGTCTGACTGCACACAGATCTGGCATCTTTTTGAAATAACCTCCTCTGTGAGCTGTTCAAACTCAAGCAGCCTCCCCCAGCTGAAGGAGGATTTGTTTCCATCTGTAATTTGTAAACCTTTAGTTCACTTAAAGAGTTTTAACAATCGTGGGTACATAAATCAAAGTATTCAGCTGTAGCTTTTGGTTTTCTCCTCTCCATTCTAAGGATGTTTCTTGGGTTTGGTTTTCTCCTCTCCATTCTAAGGATGTTTCTTGGGTTTGGTTTTCTCCTCTCCATTCTAAGGATGTTTCTTGGTTTTGGTTTTCTCCTCTCCATTCTAAGGATGTTTCTTGGTTTTGATGATTTTTGTTCTTCCTGTCTCAGTTCTGGTGTTCTTGTAGTAATGTTGCCTTTTTTTTTGAGGGATGTTTTACTAAAGAAGTGTTTGGTTGGAGTTTTTTGTTGTTTATTTTTTTAATTGCAAATTGAGCAAGACTTAAAATATAGAGGCTAAATGGATGGAAATACTACATTCCCACTTGCAGAGTGCACAGGAGTTAAAAATAAATATCCAAGCAATAATCACACTCTGAAGGTGCTCTGGGTAAGCACCTGGCATGTACAAATAGGGAGAACTTGGGATCTTGTTTTCTCACAAACAAAACAAATGCTGTTGGATCTTGCAGGTTGGAAAGAGACTGGAGCAGCCTGGGACAGTGGGAGGAGTTCCTGCCCATGGCAGGGGTGGAGTGAGAGGGGCTTTAAGGTCCTTTCCAGCCCAAATGAGTCTGGAATTGTGGGATCTTAGGGCTGAGAAATCAGGACATTTGTCTCTGCAGAGAAATACAACAATGACACAACTCCCCACATTTCTCTGCAGCAGTGGAGGAGCAGAACAAGAGAGATCCCCCAGCAGAGCTGAAATCCTGGGAGGCTCCTCAGGCCCTGCAGGAGCTCAGGCAGCAGCAGGAGAGTCCTCCCCACCATTTGTGGTGCCAGCACCCATCCCTGGCCAGGCCTTTGTGTGCCAGGGTGGCAGAGAGGAGCTGAGGCCAGAATTCCTCGTGGAAGGGTCTGTGGGATTCCCTGGGGTTGGTTTGCAGGGCTGAGGGCAGCACTGGGCCCTGTAATTGAGTGCAGATCAAAGGAAGATTGAAATTATCCATTTGCATGTTCCAGCTTCAGGAGTTCCTGGCCAGGAGGGGAACTGGGGGAACAAATGTTCCAGTTGAGGGAGGGAAGGTGGATCCTGGGCTGAGGGAGGGCTGGGAGCAGGGAATGGGGCCAGGTGAGGAGCAGGGGGTGGCAATGGGAACCTGGAGAGCTGGGGCTGGCAGAGGTTTGCTTTGTGAAACAGAAACAGATCATATAAACCCTCTTCAGTCACTGCCATCCCCAGTAAATACAGGTATTTACTCTGTTTAATGTTCAACATTAAAATAAAAAATCATAAATCCAGCTTCACAGTGCACTTTTAGAGACACTTTAGATCATCACTAGAATATTTCTTAGCTCAAATATTTCTTAGCAAATATTTTTTAGATTCTTTTTCTCCAAAGAAATTTCTAATTAGTTTTCTGGGTTTTTTTCCCTCCTGTATGCCAGATTGTTTTATTTCTTTGTTTAATTCCACTTGCCTTTTGCTTCCTGTGAAACATCTCTTGGATAAGGAGAAAGAAAAAGAATCCTTTGGGGTTGAGAGTGAAATTTAGCCTTGGATAGTTTGGCTGCCTGTCTGCCCAGGTGAATGTAAATTCTACATAAATGAGGATTCCTTAATATATAAAAAACTGGTGTACAATCCCCTGGGATACCTGAAATGTGATACAGCCCTGCACTTGGAATTTGTATGTAAAGGTCATTTTAGCAACCATATTTGCTTAATATAAGGTGCAGTATTAACACACACTGTTGACATTAATATTTACCTAAAATTACAATTCACATGCTTTGCTGGTCGCTCTCAGGGCATGAAAACCCCCCTTGGATTATTCTAGAATAAAAAATACAGTCCTGGAAATCTGCAAGGTAAATTCCCTGTTGTTTTCATGCTAATTTGTTGGGTCTTCAGCTCGTGTTTAGTAATCAGAAGGACAGTTTGGGGCCCTGGCTGCTGTTAATTGACCTGAGTGCAGAATCCCTTTTGACAAGTGCCATTCCCCGGGGCCTGCCTTTGCTGGGCTCCAATGAGCTGCACTTTGCAGCCCCAGCAGTGCCCTGGCTCCTGGGCTCTGGGGCTGCTGCAGCTTTGGGATCCTGGCATTCTGTGCTTTCCTGGCATCTCAGGGGGCTTGGTTCAGAAGGGACCTTGAAGCTCATCCCATCCCATCCCACCCCTGCCATGGCAGGGCCACCTCCCACTGTGCCAGGTGCTGCCAGCCCCAATGTCCAGCCTGGCCTTGGGCACTGCCAGGGCTCCAGGGGCAGCCCCAGCTGCTCTGGCAATTCCAGCCCAGCCCCTGCCCACCCTGCCAGGGAACAATTCCCAATTGCCAAGATCCCATCCAGCCCTGCCCTCTGCCACTGGCAGCCATTCCCTGCCTCCTGTGCCTCCATCCTTGGCCCCAGTCCCTCTGCAGCTCTCCTGGAGCCCCTGCAGGCCCTGCAAGGGCTCTGAGCTCTCCCTGGAGCCTTCTCCTCTCCAGGGCAGCACCCCCAGCTCTCCCAGCCTGGCTCCAGAGGGGCTCCAGCCCTGGAAGGTCTTTATGACCTCTTTGCTGTGTTGCAGTTTTTTACCCCAGGGGTGACACCAGGGCCTGTTTGGGGTGCAGAGCTGGAGCAGGAGGGGCTCAGTCCCTGTCCCTGTGTGGGGTTGTTCCTCCACTCTCTCCAGGCTGTTCCAGACCTGTGGATCTTTGGTGATGTCTGTGATGAGCATCTCAGTCTTTGCTCTTCTGCACGAGATAACTTGGAGAACTTAAATCTGTGATGGGGTGTGTGCAAGGGGCTTGGAGATGGGGAAAAATGTCTGCCTAGGTTTGTGGGGTGCTGGGGTGAGCAGCAGGTCCCAGCACACAGAGCATCCCCAGCTGCTGGAATTGTGCTTGGTGCCTGTCTGGTGCAGCTCCATCCATTCAGAAATGTTCCAGACATGGACAGGGGCTGGTGTCTGGGTAGCTTTGGGACAAGGAAAACATTTGCTTCTGAGTTGTTGTCACTGAGTTTTGCGATGCTGAGGCTGTCTAATCGTATTTAAAAGGAAAGAAAGTGCAGTTGTCCTGTGTGAGGTGGCTGCCTGACATCAGTGAGCTGCTCGAGGGGCTGGAAAATCCCCGTGGATGTGTTTGGTTCAGAGCTGCTGAGAGGCTCCTCTGCAGTGTGTGAGGTGTGAAGTGGCCATTGACCATGGGACAGATGGGTTTGGGCTGTTGCACTGTGAAGTACAGGAGAGCTGGAAGCATTTCATGCTTTTTGTCCTCCTGGAGCAGGATTGGGTGTCTGCTGTTGGACTTGTGCAAGGCCCCTGGAGCACCTGTGCAAGGCCAAGGGGGTTGGGAGCAGGGTGAAATGCAGGGTCCTGCCCTGGGTCACCACAGCCCCCAGCAGCTCCAGGCTGGGACAGAGCCTGGAAAGCTGGGAAAGGCCCTGGGGGTGCTGGTGACAATCTGAACACGGACCCAGGTGTGCCAGAGGCCGCTGCCACCCGGGTGTGTCAGCAGCAGCAGGTGACCAGCAGGAGCAGGGCAGTGACTGTCCCTGTGCTGCCACTGCTGGGGCACCTCGTGACAGGAGAGACCCTGAGGGGCTGCAGAGTGTCCAGGGAAGGGGCTGGAGCCCCAGGAGGGGCTGAGGGAGCTGGGCAGGGGCTGGAGCCCCAGGAGGGGCTGAGGGAGCTGGGCAGGGGCTCAGCCTGGAGCAAAGGAGGCTCAGGGGGCCCTTGTGGCTCTGCACAGCTCCTGCCAGGAGGGCACAGCCGGGAACAGGGACAGGAGCAGAGGGAACGGCCTCAGGCTGGGCCAGGGCAGGCTCAGGGTGGGCACTGCAGGAATTTCCCCATGCAAAGGGGGCTCAGGCCTTGGCAGGGGCTGCCCAGGGAGGTTTGCAGTGCCCAGCCCTGGGGGTGTCCATGGAAGGGCTCAGATTGTGGCACTGAGTGCTCTGAGCTGGGGACCAGGTGGGGATGGGGCACAGCTGGGACTCCATGGTCCTGCAGACCTCAGTGATCTGGGAGAATGAATGAGGTCTGGAGGTCTGACAGAGAGGAATCTGCAGTGAGAATCCAGCTGTGCCTCAGGGATGTGCAGTGAGGAATCCAGCTGTGTCTGTTGGGTGTGCACTGGGAATCCAGCTGTGCCTTCAGGGATGTGCAGTGGGAATCCAGCTGTGCCTGTTGGGTGTGCAGTGGGAATCCAGCTGTGTCTGTTGGGTGTGCAGTGAGGAATCCAGCTGTGTCTGTTGTGTGTGCAATGGGAATCCAGCTGTGCCTGTTGGGTGTGCAGTGGGAATCCAGCTGTGTCTGGGTATGCAGTGAGGAATCCAGCTGTGTCTGTTGGGTGTGCACTGGGAATCCAGCTGTGTTGTTGGGTGTGCAGTGGGAATCCAGCTGTGTCTGGGTGTGCAGTGGGAATCCAGCTGTGTCTGTTGGGTGTGCAGTGGGAATCCAGCTGTGTCTGGGTGTGCAGTGGGAATCCAGCTGTGCCTCAGGGATGTGCAGTGAGGAATCCAACTGTGTCTGTTGGGTGTGCAGTGGGAATCCAGCTGTGTCTGTTGGGTGTGCAATGGGAATCCAGCTGTGCCTGTTGGGTGTGCAGTGGGAATCCAGCTGTGCCTCAGGGATGTGCAGTGAGGAATCCAGCTGTGTCTGTTGGGTGTGCAGTGGGAATCCAGCTGTGCCTGTTGGGTGTGCACTGGGAATCCAGCTGTGCCTGTTGGGTGTGCAGTGGGAATCCAGATGTGTCTGTTGGGTGTGCACTGGGAATCCAGCTGTGTTGTTGGGTGTGCAGGGGGAATCCAGCTGTGTCTGCTGGGTGTGCACTGGGAATCCAGATGTGCCTGTTGGGTGTGCACTGGGAATCCAGCTGTGTCTGCTGGGTGTGCACTGGGAATCCAGCTGTGCCTGTTGGGTGTGCACTGGGAATCCAGCTGTGCCTGTTGGGTGTGCAGTGGGAATCCAGCTGTGTCTGGGTGTGCAGTGGGAATCCAGCTGTGCCTGTTGGGTGTGCACTGGGAATCCAGCTGTGCCTGTTGGGTGTGCACTGGGAATCCAGCTGTGTTGTTGGGTGTGCAGTGGGAATCCAGCTGTGTTGTTGGGTGTGCAGTGGGAATCCAGCTGTGCCTCAGGGATGTGCAGTGAGGAATCCAGCTGTGTCTGTTGGGTATGCAATGGGAATCCAGCTGTGTCTTTGCCCCGTGTTTTTCAGCAGAGAGGTGGAACTGGTGCAGAGCAGGGGCTGAGTTCCCCCCAGGCTCAGGAGGTGCAGTGATCCCCTGGTTTTGCTCCAGTTTCTCAGCGTGGCTGGTGGTGAATCCCACTTTGGGATGTGTGCTCCCAGGGGCAGGCAGGGAAGGGTTTCTGAGTCAGTGCAGTGGTTGGAGCTGGAGTGTGTTACAGTGACACACATTCCTGTGTTAGTGTGTGGAAATCCTTCTTGAATGAGACTTCCATAACTCCTGAGTGCATCCACACGTTCATGGTGAGGGGAGGGATGTTCTTGTGCAGTGAACTCCCTGCAGAACGTGGTGCTCGTGTCCAGAGCCCTCATTTTGTGAAGTGGGGTTCCATGGGGTGTGTGAGCAGAAGGGAGGAGTTCCCTCATTCCCAGGAAGGCAGCAGCTCCTGTGGGGATGTGCACCCTGCATCCCTCCCAGAGGCACAGCCTGCCTGCAGCAGCCTTGGGGTGCTGCTGGCTGAGAGCAGAGGGACTCAGGTTTGCTTGGATCACTTCCCAAGGGTTTGGGACTCCAGCTGCCCTCTCCTTGTGTGATTCCTGATTCCTGAAGTGTGTGGAGCTCACCTCTCCCTCCCAGGATGTCACATCAGCTTCAGGTGTCAGGGCATTGCTGCCTCGTGCAGCCGATTGATCCTGGCGTTGTCTTCTGGATTTCTTTCAAATCTCTGCTTCAGTGGTGAGCCACATTTTCTGGTAATCAAATCTCATCAGCATCAATGTTCATCTGCAGAGAAGTTCTGTCTCTGTGGACCTCCTTGTTTCTTGTGTTTACACCAGCCTGGCTCTGCTCTGTGCTCCTCAGAGCTCAGGGATCAGAACAAGAACAGATCCTGATGAGGTGGAAGATCAACTCTATTGTTTGATGGCCATTCCAGAGGAATCCCTGACTGATGGAATGCAGAGGTGTTGGTAGTCATGGCTTTGCCTTTGTGTTCTGCTGTTTCAGACACTTTGTTCTTGAAGGAGCCCTGTGATATTTGTGTGCAGTGAGGTGAAAATGTGTTGCTGTTGAACATTACAGGCACTAAGAAATGGGAAAAGGATCCTTTGGGTGCAGTCTTTGAAAATCAAATAAATAGATCTAATGATCAATGAAGGTAAAGAAAGTGTGTGAGTGAAAGAGCTGGAGAATTGCTGTTTATGGACACTTTGAGTGCAGAGTGGCCAAAATCAGGCACAAAGACCCGATTCAGAAAATGCTTTTATCCATATTTGTTAAGATTCTTGAAAGAGAGATGATAAGGGATGTGAAATATCTGTGAATGAATAATTTCTTCGTTTCCTCACATCTGGTAGCTGATAGAGAAGGCAATTTTTATTTTCTGCTTTTCATCATGGCTGGGGTAAGGGATCCTGGGGAGGGGATGGGGACAGCCTGTTTGTTCTGTGGCATTGTCTGGGAGCCACCAAGTCATCTGCAGGGCTGGAGCACCTCTGCTCTGAGGAGAGGCTGAGAACTGGAAAAGAGAAGGTTTGGGGTGATGTCACTGTGGCTTTCCAGTGCCTGCAGAGAAAAATGGAGAAGGGACTATTGACACTAACCTGGGGTGGCAGGGGGACATGGCTTCAAAGTGACAGAAAATAGGTTTAAATTCAATGTATGGGAGAAATTATCCCCTGGCAGGGTAGGGAGGGGCTGTGGCAGTGCCCAAGGCCAGGCTGGACGGGGCTTGGAGCACCCTGGGACAGTGGGAGGTGTCCCTGCCATGGCAGGGGTGGCACTGGATGGGCTTTAATGTCCCTTCCTACCCAAACCATTCCATGTTGACCAAATCAAGTAAAAATATCACTTAATATCCTTTTGGATTTTGCTGGCAATGTAGTGATTGGATCTTTGAGCAGCTTTGTTTTGAGGTTCCCCCAGCTCAGCACCCAGCCCTGGGAGATACTTTGGTTGTTTTGGGGAAGCTGCTGGGCACACTGAGCAGCCTTTGTGTGGCTTCTGTGGTTTGCTGGGACATCACTTCAGCAGCTGTGAGTTCACATCACCTTCTGAATCTCTCTGTGCAACTTCTCCATTCCTCAGATGTCTGATGGAAACAATAATTTGCTCTCTGCCAGCTTTTGTGGTTTGGCACATCTGGAGGTTGCAGCACTTTCATGAGTTCAGCTCGAAGTGCTCCACAGAAGAGTTTGGTCCCAGTGACGTTTCTGTGGCACCAGGCAGCTGAGCTGTGGCAGCTGCAGGGCAGGGGTGGAGCTGGCAGGGGAGGGAAGCCCCTGTGGCTGCAGTTTTGGAAGGGTTTCCCTTGGTGTCGGTGGCCCATGTGACAAATGTCACTGCAAAAGGTGGCAAGGCTGAGGCAGAACTGAAAATAACTGAGGTAGAGTAACAAGAGATGTTAAACCTGATTTTTAAACTGGGATTCTGAGTGAGTGACCCCTGAGGATTTGCAAATGATGTAAATAACTAATAAATAATTCACTAATATACCACTTATCTTCTGCAAAGTGTGATGGCCACAGAATAGAAGAATTTAGACTGGAGGGGATTTCTAGAGGTTAATGTGGTGCTTTCTTCTGGCTGATTCTTAGATGAGATCTCCAGAATATTCTCTTAGGTGAAATCTCCAGAATATTGTCATAGATGAGACCTACAGAATATTATCTTAGAATAGAAATAAAACATAATCCCAAGGTCTTGGTCCTGCTGGAAGTGGTGCTGCAGTATCAGAAGTCATGGTTAAGGTCAGTGATGGTGGTGTAACATTCCAGTGCTGGTCACTGGTGGGCCATGAGCATCTGAACAATTTTTGGGATTTTTTTGTCCTGTAACTCACCCAGCAGGTATTGCTGAGCTCCTTGCTCAGCCTGGCAGGGCTCTGTGCAGAGCCAGGACTAAACCCGTGTGTAAACCTGCAGCATGCTGCAAGGATCAGTGTGGGCATTGCTCATTTAAAAACTTTATAAACTCCTTTTTAAAAGCTTAATAAACTCCTCCCTGCTGAGCAGAGAGGTGCCTCAGCCCTCTGGGCTGCAGGGAGTGTGTAAACACAGAGTAGGAGGGGAGTTTGTGCTGCTGTGCAGGTGTTGGTGGCTGCTGGGACCCTGGACTGGGGCAGGGGAGGGCAGTGCTCCAGGCTCAGCACGTGGCTCAGCTGCTGGGCTTTGGCCTCGAGTCCAGAGTTGGACTCTGGGGGTTTCTTCTTGAATTTGCTTCCTCCTCTCTGCTCAGCAGCTGAGATTTGAGAATGAGAAGCCCGAGAAGGATTTTTCTGCAGTTACAACATTTCCAGTCCATGGCAGGCACTGATCCCTGCTCTGGGCCAGGGACAGCAGCCAGGGCACGGCTGGAGCTGGGCCAGGGCAGCTCAGGCTGGAGCTCAGGGCAAGGCTCTTCCCCCAGAGGGTGCTGGGCACTGCCCAGGCTGCCCAGGGAATGGGCACGGCCCCGAGGCTGCCAGAGCTCCAGGGATGCCCAGGCTGGGCTTGCTGGGTCCAGGAGCTGGATCAGTGATCCCTGTGGATATTCCAGCCCAGGATGGGATTGTTGGGGGGTCAGGAGCTGGATCAGTGATCCCTGTGGATATTCCAGCCCTGGATGGGATTGTTGGGGGGTTCAGGAGCTGGATCAGTGATCCCTGTGGATATTCCAGCCCAGGATGGGATTGTTGGGGGGTCACTGAGCTGGATCAGTGATCCCTGTGGATATTCCAGCCCAGGATGGGATTGTTGGGGGTTCAGGAGCTGGATCAGTGATCCCTGTGGATATTCCAGCCCAGGATGGGATTGTTGGGGGGTCCAGGAGCTGGATCAGTGATCCCTCTGGATATTCCAGCTCAGGATGGGATTGTTGGGGGGTCAGGAGCTGGATCAGTGATCCCTGTGGATATTCCAGCTCAGGATGGGATTGTTGGGGGGTCCAGGAGCTGGATCAGTGATCCCTGTGAATATTCCAGCCCAGGGTGGGATTGTTGGGGGGTCTGTGCAGGAACAGGAGCTGGACTTGGATCATCCTTGTGGATCTGTTCTGTGCTTCTGTCAGTTTATTTATCCAATAGTTTCAAGTTTATGCTTTATTTTTCTGTTCTAAATGACTCAGTTTTCATCAAATCAAAGTGTTGGTTTTTCTGCTTTGTGTCAGTGTAACCTGAATGTAAATTTGCCAGGTTTATACAGGAGATTTTCCTTGATTCCCACCTGAAATGATGCTGGCTCCTCATGCCTTGAGTCCCTCACCTGAAACCACTGTGAAATATGAGCAGAAGCACTT
This sequence comes from Agelaius tricolor, assembly GCF_023055355.1. Taxonomy (NCBI): domain Eukaryota; kingdom Metazoa; phylum Chordata; class Aves; order Passeriformes; family Icteridae; genus Agelaius; species Agelaius tricolor. The sequence goes on along the minus strand of NW_027269296.1, from coordinate 6,386,702 downwards.
GTGTTAAGGCTTTGTGTGTCTTAAAAGTAATTGCTGGTTGTTCCTTTCCTGTGCATGTATAAATCTAACACACAGAAATAAATCTGTGTGTAATAATACATGTGTGTGTATAATAATGAAAGTATATAATGTTGTAACTGCTGGGAGTGTTAAAAGTAAGTCATCCTCTGGAGCTGCATAACCTTGTTACAGGCTCTCAGTCTGGAGCAGAAAAATGGCTCTAAACTGTGATTATAATAAAAATAGCAGCAAAGAAAAGCATTTCCTCATGGCCTTTTCTCCCCTCTGTGGATAGGTGCGTTCCATGGATGAACTGAACCACGATTTCCAAGCGCTGGCTCTGGAGGGACGGGCTATGGGAGAGGTAAGTGAGAGGCCTGGAGAAACAAATCTGTGTTTTGGGAGGGGCAAGAAATGAACTAGCAGCTTTTGAGGCTGCTGGGATGAGTGTGATGCTGAGGGTTCTCTGCTCTGCCTGCAAGGTGTGTCTGTGTGTGCCTGTGTGTGCCTGTGTGTGCCTGTGTGTGCCTGTGTGTGTGCCTGTGTGTGTCTGTGCGTGGTGTGTCTGTGTGTATGCCTGTGTGTGTCTGTGTGTGTGCCTGTGTGTGTGCCTGTGTGTGTGCCTGTGTGTGTGTCTGTGTGTGTGTCTGTGTGTGTGTCTGTGTGTGTGTCTGTGTGTGTCTGTGTGTGTCTGTGTGTGTCTGTGTGTGTCTGTGTGTGCCTGTGTGTGCCTGTGTGTGTGCCTGTGTGTGTGCCTGTGTGTGTCTGTGCGTGGTGTGTCTGTGTGTATGCCTGTGTGTGTCTGTGCGTGGTGTGTCTGTGTGTATGCCTGTGTGTGTGCCTGTGTGTGCCTGTGTGTGTCTGTGTGTGTCTGTGTGTGTGCCTGTGTGTGTCTGTGTGTGCCTATGTGTGTGCCTGTGTGTGCCTGTGTGTGCCTGTGTGTGCCTGTGTGTGTGCCTGTGTGTGTGCCTGTGTGTGTCTGTGCGTGGTGTGTCTGTGTGTATGCCTGTGTGTGTCTGTGCGTGGTGTGTCTGTGTGTATGCCTGTGTGTGTGCCTGTGTGTGCCTGTGTGTGCCTGTGTGTGTCTGTGTGTGTCTGTGTGTGTGCCTGTGTGTGTCTGTGTGTGCCTATGTGTGTGCCTGTGTGTGCCTGTGTGTGCCTGTGTGTGCCTGTGTGTGCCTGTGTGTGCCTGTGTGTGCCTGTGTGTGTGTGCCTGTGTGTGCCTGTGTGTGCCTGTGTGTGTCTGTGTGTGTCTGTGTGTATGCCTGTGTGTGTCTGTGCGTGGTGTGCCTGTGTGTGTGTCTGTGTGTGTGCCTGTGTGTGCCTGTGTGTGTGTCTGTGTGTGTGCCTGTGTGTGCCTGTGTGTGTCTGTGTGTGTGGTTTATCCAACTCCAAACCCGCCAGGCCCCGAACCCGCCAGGCCCCAAACCTGCCGGGCCCCAAACCTGCCGGGCCCCAAACCTGCCAGGCCCCGAACCCGCCAGGCCCCAAACCCGCCAGGCCCCAAACCTGCCGGGCCCCAAACCTGCCAGGCCCCAAACCCGCCAGGCCCCAAACCCGCCAGGCCCCAAACCTGCCAGGCTGGAATCCATCTCAGAGGGAGGAACAGTTAAACTTCCACCTGTTGGCTCATCCAGCAGGAGAGAGTGGCTGCACAACAACAGCTCCAAATCCAGCTGGGAACAGGTGTCCCAAGCCTTGGAGCAGGTTTATTTTGGGATTCACTGAGCTCAGACCTCGTTGGGCTGTGGGGCATTGTCTGCTGCTCTGTTTCCAGTCCTGGCCACCTTTTTTTGGCTCTTGCAGAAAGGCCAGGGCTGTGTTTAGGGTTTGCAGTAACTGGGCAGGGTGAGCCAGGGCTGCAGGAGGAATGAGAGCAGGGCACAGATAATGGCCCTGCAGCTGGAACTTCCCAGACCCCCCAGCCAGAGTTAATTTGATCTGTCACAGCAGCAAGGAGGTGGCACATTTAGGGGGAAATGCCCACTGGTTTTCTCGGAAAAAAGAGAATTTATCTGGTTTTGGAGTGACCTGAAAGAACAGCTTGTTCCTGTAGGTTCCTGGAAGTTGGATGGAAAGACTTCTTTGTCTTGCCTGGTTCCTTCTGCCTTTAGTGAGTCCCTTGTGGAAGGACAGAGGAGAAAATCATGTCTGGTAGGAGGATGGTCATGTGTGGCAGCTCAGATTGATGCGAGTCTGATGCTCCTCTCAAGCTCAGACCAGTTTATTTCCATGTTTAATCCATCCTGTCTGTTACTCAGTGCATGAGCCAGGTGTGAAAAATAAAAACCCCTGGAACCCTAAGTAGCTGTTGTGGAGAAAAAGAGCAAACCAGGACTGTGGTGTGGTGGGATTTATAGGGAGGTGCCCTCTCTCAGGTCAAAGACCTCCTTCCTTCCTTCCCCTGTTTCTTCCTCCATCCCTGCTTTCCATCCCTGCCTTCTTTCTCTTCCCCCTTTCCTTCTTTCTCTTTCCCCTTTCCTTCTTTCTCTCCCCCTTTCCTTCTTTCTCTCCCCCTTTCCTTCTTTCTCTCCCCCTTCTTTCTCTCCCCCTTTCCTTCTCTCACTTTTCTTCTGTGGAAAACCATAATCCAGGGTTGGATTTTGATGTGACTTGAGAGGAAAATCCATTTCTCCAGGTTGGATGAATTTACCCCAAGACTATTGACTAAGAGGAGGTGAAAATGGTTTTCAAAGGAGCAAACCTGACATTAAAAACCTGCCTGAAGCTGCTGCACAGCAGCTGCTGTGCTCCATGTGCAGCTTGCCTGTGGAATGCTGGGGGTGGGAATGTTCTCAGAGATGAGTTTGTGACGCCTCATTTGGGCAGGAGGTTCATTCCCAGAGAGAGAGAGAGCCCAGGCTGCCTGGGAGCAGGTTCACAGTGAGCACAGCACTCGTCTGCTTGTCAGGACACAAGGTCACCGAGCTGGAGCGCCTGAAGGAATTCCTAAAAATGCTGACTTCTCCCACCTTTTGGTTTATTTAGGCATTTCTGAGGGTTTGGGTTTGTGTTTTGGAGCTTTGCCTCCCAGTGATGACTCATTTTTTCCCCCTTCTTGTAACTGTGATGCAGAAAGTTTTGGCAGTGGCATCCTTTTGTCACTGGGCTTTTGCACATGCTGGAATGAGCGGGTTTTTCTGGGAAAGGTGGCATCTCACCCTTCTCTTTCAGCTAAACCACTGTTTCTTGTCTCTTGGGGCTTTTCTCCCTCAGTCTCACAGTTTCCATTCTTTACCCATGGAATTTTCTCTGTATCTCTCCAAGGCTGATTGCAGGAGATCCCACAGGATCTGTTTTGGCTTTCAGGACCATGGTCCTCACCTGGGTTTTGTGCAGTTTAGATGCCTTAGAAACCAGAACGTGGTTTCTACCCCTTCTGCTCCTGGAATGAGAAGGAGACTTGGGGAGAAAGGCAGAGAGTCTGAAATAAATTGATAGTGGAGAAAGGTGAGGAAGACCATTTCTGCATTTAATGTTAGATTTCTTTTATCTTCTGATTTCCTTGCTCCTTGTTAAGCACCATCATAATTTCAGTGATGGAAGGAGTTAGTGCAAACATCAGAGCAGTTTGTTAAAGAGCACTGTCAAACAGTTAAATCTCTTATCTATCCTGCTCTCAAAATGTAGATAATGCTTGGAGATCAACAGATATCCTTATCTGGGAGCATTAAGAATAATTTAAAAGCACCCACAACTTCCTTCTCTCTTGGGGCTGTTTCCATCCTCAGACTCCCAGCCTCACATTCCTGAATTTCCAGCGAGTGGAAGTGCAATATTTTCTCAAGCAGGGATTGAAAATGGTCCCAGAGCCCCCTTTTCTCCACTCTGAACTGTGAAAGCTTTGTGCTGTTGGTAGTGACTGGTCAGTAATGTTAAAGCAGCTCTGGGGCAGGGGATGTTGTGCCTCTGTTCCAGCAGCTGCTCCAGGCTGTTCTCTGGGATGAAGAACTCACCTTGGAGCTTTGTCTGGCAGCTCCCTGTGGGATTTTGGTGCTGTGGCTCAGCCCAGCACATCTGGCCCTTGATCCCACAGTCCTGCCCTTTATCTTTGCCTTAACACAAGCCCTGCAAGTTCCCTTTGTCCCCCAGCCTCAGGATGGGCAGCTGCATGTCTGCTTTTCCTCGCTGAAATCCCTTGGGTTTCATTATCCCTTTGCAGCAGGAAATATGGGTGCAGTGTCTCTGGGGACAGTGGGCAGCACAGAGGGGCTCTCAGGTGCAGCTGGGTTTGTCCCCAACCCTCCCAGGCGTTTGGGACCTTGGATTTGGAGTAGGTTGTGCAAAGTCTGTGTCTGGAGTCAGGAGCAGCTGGGTGAGGTGCTGGTGAAACTTAATCCCGAGGGTGGGAGGAGGATGGGGACACAGAGCCATGAGGCAACTGGAGGTGCTTAACTCAAACCTGGAGGGCTGGGGGTAGCAGGGAATTGCAGCCTGCCCTGCAAGAGAAATGCTGGTAAGAAAGAATGCTGCATTTCACTGGAAGTGTTTAATTACTGCTGGGCTGCTGCCCTTGCAGGGGCAGTGCTGGGATCACTGAGTGTGGGCAGTGAAATTCCTGCAGCCCCTGGGGATCCTTGTAGGGGAACTCTGGGCCATCAGAACCTGGAGAGGCAGGGACAGGGGTAGGGGACAGCAGCCAGGGAAGGGAGCTGGGCCAGGGCAGCTCAGGCTGGAGCTCAGGGCAAGGCTCTTCCCCCAGAGGGTGCTGGGCACTGCCCAGGGAATGGGCACGGCCCCGAGGCTGCCAGAGCTCCAGGGATGCCCAGGCTGGGCTTGCTGGGTCCAGGAGCTGGATCAGTGATCCCTGTGGATATTCCAGCCCAGGATGGGATTGTTGGGGGGTTCAGGAGCTGGATCAGTGATCCCTGTGGATATTCCAGCCCAGGATGGGATTGTTGGTGGGTCCAGGAGCTGGATCAGTGATCCCTGTGGATATTCCAGCCCAGGATGGGATTGTTGGGGGGTCCAGGAGCTGGATCAGTGATCCCTGTGGATATTCCAGCTCAGGATATTCCATGGTTCTGGGCCCATGTCCATGGTTAATGGTGCAGCTGGGCAGGTTCTGGAGAAGCCCCTGCAGAGGGACACAGTCCCAGTGGTGCTGAGACGGGGGCTGGACACTTTTGTACCTGGATTAAAGAAAACAACCACAAATCAAACAAAAATGAAGGAAAAAACCACTCCAAACTAAACCCCTGTGCCTCTGCTTTCCATGCTACTGATGTGCTGTGTTCCCATAAATTTATGATTTATTGGCCCCATAAATTGATGATTCATTGGCAGCTGGGGAGTCCTGGCATTGGCAGTAATGTTTGGGTTGGGTTTTTCAGTTTCTCCAGTGCTGGCTGCACTGAAGATGGGAATGGAGCCAGGATGGAAATGGGAACAGTGGGGTCAGAATGGAAATGGGAACAGTGGGGCCAGGATGGAGATGAGAACAGTGGGGCCGGGATGGAAATGGGAACAGTGGGGCTGGGATGGAGATGGGAACAGTGGGGTCAGAATGGAAATGGGAACAGTGGGGTCAGGATGGAGATGGGAACAATGGGCATGGGATGGAAATGGGAGCTGTGTGGTCAGGATGAAGATAGGAACAGTGGGGTCAGGATGGAGATGGGAACAGTGGGGCCGGGATGGAGGTGGGAACAGTGGAGCAAGGTTGGTGATGGTACCACAGCAGCTCCCCTGGCACTTCAGGAAAGCTCAAAGCAGGGCTGGGGGCAGACCTGAGCAGGAGCACAAGGAATGGCCAGACATTCCCAATCCTATGCTCCCTTCCCTGTTCTCTCCCCAGAGCTGTGAGCAGTGGGAGTCCCAGAGCAGGCAGGGAATGCCAGTTCCTTGCAGGGCAGTGCCAGGGATGTGCAGGGCTGGCACTGCTGGCACTGCTGCCAGGTGCTCCCCTCCCTGTCCAGGGCTGGCACCACTGCCAGGTGCTCCCCTCCCTGTGCAGGGCTGGCACTGCTGGCACTGCTGCCAGGTGCTCCCCTCCCTGTGCAGGGCTGGCACTGCTGGCACTGCTGCCAGGTGCTCCCCTCCCTGTGCAGGGCTGGCACTGCTGGCACTGCTGCCAGGTGCTCCCCTCCCTGTGCAGGGCTGGCACTGCTGGCACTGCTGGCACCGCTGCCAGGTGCTCCCCTCCCTGTGCAGGGCTGGCACTGCTGGCACTGCTGCCAGGTGCTCCCCTCCCTGTGCAGGGCTGGCACTGCTGGCATTGCTGGCACCGCTGCCAGGTGCTCCCCTCCCTGCCCGAGCTAGAAGGGCTGATAACATCTGTGGTACAAAGCAGGACCTGTACACACCCATCAACACCGCTCTGCCTTCCCTGCCTGTTGCTGCAGACAAACCCAGCTCTGCACTGCACAGATGGCTGCTTTTATCTTAATATTTGCTTTGTCTAAGGGGGATCAGTTTTCTTAATTTGTCTAATTCATAATCCCATCTCAGTGGGATCTCTGTGCCCTGGCTGCTGGAAGAATTGCTTTTGTTGATGATGGGTAAGTCCTCCCCTCCTCCCTGCTCTGCCAAATTGAATATTGGCCTAACTGGTAAGTCCTTTGTAAGAGGGCTTAGCAGGATTATTTTCATACTGGATAGGGTCAATTTTAATAAAAACCAGGGAATGAATAAACCACTCTGATTTTAAACCACTGCTTGTTCTTTTGAAATTTCCAACCTGCACATCTGCATGAGAGTCATTTAAAATACGCTTTTTTTTTTTTCTTCCATTGCAACTGACAACTTTCCCTGAGGAAAAATTCATTGTCTTAGCAGCCTGTTGCATAATTGCAGCCGATTGCTGCTTGCTAATGCTCTGTGTTGGTTGGAGCAGCACTTGACAGAACAAAGCCCCCTCCCCTGGTTAGCATCTGTTAATATTGGCTTTGGGGTTTCCCTGATATCTGTAAATAGCTCTGGAATCTCTGTGTGGGGTAAACTTCTCTCTTCTGTTTGTTTCTGCTGATGGTGCAGAGCTTCCAGTTGGAAACTTGGTGTTTCTGGTGGGGAGAGGTGAAACTGGAGGGGACAGGGCTGGGCTTTGTGCAGGAGCAGGGGGTGTGCAGGACACAGTGAGAATTCAGATGTTTTGTGAGCCTTGGGTGTGAGCCACTGCAGAATTCAGAAGGTGTTGGGGTGCAGTTCTTCAGGATTGTGCTGGTAAAGGTTTTCTCTTCCTTAGGAAAGGGGAGGAGGAGAGGAGAGCAGGGCAGAGAGGGCAGGGCTGGATTAGCTGCGGGTCCCTCTCCAGCAGGAAATGCTGGTGCAGCCCTGGGTGTGCTGGAGCTGCTGCAGGGGTGGGAGAATCCCAGAGTGCTCTGGGTGGGGAGGGGGCTCAGAGCCCACCCAGTTCCACCCCAGGGCCACCTCCCACTGTCCCAGGTGCTCCAGCCTGGCCTTGGGCACTGCCAGGGCTCCAGGGGCAGCCACAGCTGCTCTGGCAATTCCAGCCCAGCCCCTCCCAGCCTGCCAGGGAGCAATTTCTTCCCAAGTAGAAATAAAGGATGAGAGGGGTTTGGGCCCTGCAGGACAGGGCAGAGGCAGGAAAGAATGAGCAGAACAGAGAAATTTCCAACCTTAGCAATTCCGTGATTTTCTTTTTAGGGATACAGGAGAGGGATTTCTACAAGGCCTGGAGGGACAGGAGGCAGGGAATGGCTGCCAGTGGCAGAGGGCAGGGCTGGGTGGGATCTTGGGAATTGGGAATTGTTCCCTGGCAGGGTGGGCAGGGGCTGGGCTGGAATTGCCAGAGCAGCTGTGGCTGCCCCTGGAGCCCTGGCAGTGCCCAAGGCCAGGCTGGGCATTGGGGCTGGCAGCACCTGGCACAGTGGGAGGTGGCCCTGGGCTGCAATGAGCTGGCATTGAAGATCCCTTCCCACCCAAACCATCTGGCATTCCCATTCCTCAATCCAGGATGGAAACCAGCACCAAAAACCATTGCAGCAAATGGAGAAAGGCAAGGAAAGAATGATTTCCTGCATGGTTCCAGGTGCCCCCAGTGCCATTTGCCACAGGGGTTTGTAGCCTGGCAAGGCCTGGTTCGAGAGGTTTGGGCTCTGCCAGGGTGCCCAGAGCAGCTGTGGCTGCCCCTGGAGCCCTGGCAGTGCCCCAGGCCAGGCTGGGCATTGGGGCTGGCAGCACCTGGCACAGTGGGAGGTGGCCCTGCCATGGCACAGGTGGCACTGGGTGGGGTTTAAGATCCTTCCCACCCAAACCATTCTGGGATTCCATGATTGGAGCTGTGGCTGCAGAACATTTTGTGTCCTGCTCTGTGAGGTGTTGTCAGGGGTATTGGGAAGTGTTTTAATTGCAGCTCAAATTCAGTTGAATCAGTTTGTGCTGCTTTCTGTTCAAAATTCCTCGCAATGCCATGAGCAGAGTTGTTATTTCTGCACTGTGGCAAGAGCAGGAATAAAAATAGCTGCATTTGAAGAGATATGGGAATGACAGAAGCTTAAAAGAATTTGCAAGACACCTGAGGTGTGTTGATGTTTATAAATACTGGAGAGCAGTGGCTTGGCTTGTCCCCCCCTCCTGGTGCAGATGGAGGAGCAGGTTCATCTGTGTTTGGGACTGATTGCTGCTCATGGGAGCCTCCTGCCCTTCCATTTGGGGTTATTTTGGGATGGCAGGAAGGGGAGCATGGGGCAAGGTCCCTGCTTTTATCCTCGAGCAGCCTGCACCGTGCTGAGGGCGTGAGGAGAAATCCTGTCTGAAATCACTGCAGACTGATTGGTTTTGTAAACAAACAGCTCTTTGTTGAGCTGGGGAGGAAATGGAGAGCACAACTTTGTGATTGTGCTTTAAACCAGCACAGGAGAGGTGTGAAATCAGTTCTTGCTGCTTCCTCTGCATCCAGCAGCTGATTTACTCCTCAGTTCAGTCTTAGATTTGCACTTCTGCTGCTGGAGTTATCAGCAGGAGTTGGTATCAGTCTGGATATTGAATTTGATATCAATCAGGGCATGGAATTTGATACCAAATCGAGATACTGAAGTGGTTATCAGGATATTTAATTTGCTATCAGTCAGGGTATTGAAACAGATACCAATCAGGATTTATCACCACTCCTGATCCAGAGGAGAGATCCCCAGAGCTGATGATTCTTGTTTGTTCCATGGTAATTTCAGGCACATTCAGGTTCTTTTCATCTTCAGTGCCTTGAGTTTTATCCCAGCTTGAGGCAAGGCTCATTTCATGGTTAATTTGCTGTGAATGTGCTGCTGGGAATTCCATCCATCCCATCCACAGGATTTACTGGGATATTGTCTCCTGGTCACCTCAGGGCTGGGAATTCCCAGTGTGGAGGTGATCCCTGGTGAAGCTGTTCCCAAACCCCCTAAAGAACGGGAGGAAGGATTCAGGAGAGGGATTTTTACAAGGGATGGAGGGCCAGGAGGCAGGGAATGGCTGCCAGTGGCAGAGGGCAGGGCTGGATGGGATCTTGGCAATTGGGAATTGTTCCCTGGCAGGGGCTGGGCTGGAATTGCCAGAGCAGCTGTTCTGTGTCCCCCTCCAGAGCCAGGACCCCTGGGCTATCCCAGCTCAGGGTGGCTCTGTCCCATTCCACACATGGCAGGTGCTGCCCTCCCTCCCATCAGTGTTCCCAAAGAACCCCTGCAGCCCCAGAGTCCCCAGCACGAGGAGAAATGGGGACTCCTGAGCTTTCCTATCCCTGATTTCCTGTCCCTCCAGCACAAGGAGAAATGGGAATTCCTGAGCTTTTCTCTCCCTGATTTCCTGTCCCTCCTGCAGAAGGAGAAATGGGAATTCCTGAGCTTTCCTGTCCCTCTGGCAGAAGGAGAAATGGGAATTCTGAGCTTTCCTGTCCCTCTGGCAGAAGGAGAAATGGGAATTCCTGAGCTTTCCTGTCCTTCCTGCAGAAGGAGAAATGGGAATTCTGAGCTTTCCTGTCCCTCTGGCAGAAGGAGAAATGGGAATTCCTGAGCTTTCCTGTCCTTCCTGCAGAAGGAGAAATGGGAATTCTGAGCTTTCCTGTCCCTCTGGCAAAGGAGAAATGGGAATTCCTGAGCTTTCCTGTCCCTCTGGCAGAAGGGAGAGATGGAAGTTCCTGGGCTTTTCTCTCCCTGATTTCCTGTCCCTCCAGCAGCAGCTCCCATTGGCCGGCAGGAATTTATTCCCAGATGATCTCAGGAAAACTCACAATATTTCCCCCCTCTTTCTTTTCCTTGTGAGTGCAGAGAGGCTGGAGAGTGGCTGTGAGTGTCTGATGTGTGGGGGGCTCCTGGAGCTGGGAGGACAATCAGGAGTGGGGAGATGGAATTGTTCCCTCAGCTTTCACCTGGGAGATGTCAATATTTGATGATCTCAGCTCTGTGTAATGGTTGATAGCTGATAGAAGGGAGACGCTTATGGGGTTTATGTTTGCATTTTATACTTATTTTAATCATGCTTTGCTTTGTTCTGTTCTTTTTCTTTTGTTTATTTGTTTTTTTGTTTTGTTTTGTTTTTGTTTTTTTTAATTGCAGCAGCTGTTGCCGGGTAAAAAGTTTTGGGAATCTGATGATTCCAGCAAAGATGGACCAAAAGGGATATTTCTGGGAGATCAGTGGAGAGACAGTGCTTGGGGAACATCAGGTAGCTCAATTATTTCCTTAATTTAGTTGGGGTTGAATACAGAAATGTGCAATTTATTTACTCAAAGTCCATGGCCAGGCTGGATGACACAGCTTTGAAAAGATTTAAAAACCCATCTGGCTTATATAATAAAAATAAACAGAAAATCTCACTTTGCTTTGTGATAAAATTAGGATATCCATGGATGTCAGAACATTGTCTAATGTGAATATGTGTAAATTCATGTCTATCTGCTTAAAAACCTTAAATTACCCTTAAAATTTGAATTTCTGATGTGTTTTCTGCCTTGGGATGGATCAGCTGAAAGTTTGAACAAAGGTCTTGGACAACAAGATGAATAAAAAAAATCCCTTCATTTTAAAATACTAAATCAACCAAACAAAACCCATCATTCAGTTAAAAAAAATCAAAATGATGTTTTGAATTAGTGTTGAGTTAAATCTGTCAAAGATTTTCTTCTTGCATCAGAGACTGTCCCTGATTTTGGACTTGATGGGAGAATATTTAGGAAAATAAACAACCTGCAAGTGCTGGGTTTGAAATGCTGATCTTTGATTTGTTCTGTCCATGGGTTTTGTGTCATGAATCTGCTCCTGAAACTCAGCTGGGGTCTGGTGCAGCTCCCAAAACCTGCAGCTCCCAGGAAATGGCATTTACAGCTCCCAGGAAATGGCATTTACAGCTCCCAGGAAATGGCATTTACAGCTCCCAGGAAATGACATTTACCTCACTGTTGTGTGGGGTTTTCCCTGATGAAAATACCCATTTTTAAATTAGTACTAAGACTTTGTTTTATTATTTCCACTGGAAAATGGCCATGAAAAGGGGACAGAGCTTCTCCAATGTGCCTGCCTGGGTCAGTCTGGGCACTGGGGCATTCTGGGTGCTGCTGCCTGTCCCACCCTTGGGAGCACCTTGTATCTGCCTTAATCCAGCTGGAGCTGAGGGGGATTGGGGCTGAGCCAGGCTTTGGGACCAGCTGAGCTTGGGATTTTCTCCCCCAGGCCCTTCTCATCCCTCCCTGTGCTGGTTCCCATTCATCCCACAGCTCTTCACTCCCTGCCTGTTGCCAGGCACAGAGAATTCCTTTCCCCTTTTTCCCTTTTTTCCCCCCTTCCCCCCCGCCTTTTTCCCCCCTTTTCCCCCCCTTTTCCCCCCTTTCCCCCCCCCCTTTCCTTCCCCCTTTTTCCCCCCCTTTCCCCCCCTTTTTCCCCCCTTTCCCCCCCTTTCCCCCCTTTTTCCCCCTTTCCCCCCCTTTTCCCCCTTTCCCCCCCCTTTTTCCCCCCTTTCCCCCCTTTTTCCCCCCCCTTTTCCCCCCCGTTTCCCCCTTCCCCCCCTTTTCCCTCCCTTTTTCCCCCCCTTCCCCCCCCCTTTCTCCCCCCTTCCCCCCCCCCCCCCCCCTTTTCCCCTTTTTTTCCCCCCTTTCCCCTCCCCTTTTGAGGTCTCTCCCCTCCCCAGGCAGGGATTTTTGCAGAGCCCAGCAGGGTTTGGAGCCCCCCAGTCTGCCCTGCTTGGACCTCAAAGCCTCAGGGATGGCAAAGGGCTGGGGTGGTGCAGGACAGGGGGATGAGGAAGGAGAAATGAACTCCTCAGGAACCTTTTCTTGAGGAAAGAGCAGCCAAAAAAATCTCTGATCCTGAAATGGTGGAGCAGCAGGATCATGTTTTAAATGACAAGCCAAAACTTGTTTTCACTGTGCTAATGCAAGAATTGTACTAAAACTAAAAACTAAACCTTTGGGTTTTTAATTGCAACCTTTAATTCATCTTACATTTCTGACATTTTATGAGTTCAGATTTTAAACCTAGCTCTCACTTGCAGGTTTACATGTTGTAGTATTTAAAAAATGAGAAAGCCATCCTGGTTTAACGAATGGACATCAGCAGAATCACAAAGTTGGCACTTCTGAGTGCAAATAAGCCCCTGGGGAGTACATATTGAATGATTTAATTTGCCTCCTTTGAATGGTTGGATGTGCTTGTGAGAGTTTCCCATGTTTTGTTCCAGATCACTCTGTTTCCCAGCCAATTATGGTGCAGAGAAGACCTGGGCAGGGCTTCCATGTGAACAGTGAAGTGAACTCAGTGCTGTCCCCACGCTCTGAGAGCGGAGGGCTGGGGGTGAGCATGGTGGAGTATGTGCTGAGCTCATCTCCTGGAGACTCCTGCCTAAGGAAAGGAGCATTTGTAAGTGCCTCATTGCCTCATCTCTGTTCTTTCCTCCCTTTGCTGCTTGGTTTGCTTGGCTGTGAATCATTTCTAGGGCAAAGGTTTCTCTCTTTGCTCTCAGCTCAGCTCTTCTCTCAAACAGGGCAGGTTTAGTCTTTGCCTTGGGGGTGTGGGGTGGGAGATGGGAAGGTGCTGGCATTCCCTGGATCCTTGGAAAAGCCCCCCAGCAGAAACAGCCCATCCAAGCTAATCCTTGGAAAAGGTCCCACAAACCTGCACTGGGCCTGTGGCTGCCTTGGTGTGTGATGGTGCCACAGGGGTCTGAGGATGAGGGAAGGGACGAGGATCTGACTCCATGTTTCAGAAGGCTGATTTATTATTTTATTGTATATATTATATTAAAACTAGACTAAAGTAATAAAAGCAAAGATTTCATCAGAAGGCTAGTTAAGAATAGAAAAAGAAAGAATGATAACAAAAGTTTGTGTCTTGGACAGAGAGTCCAAGCCAGCTGACTGTGATTGGCCATTAATTAGAAACAACCACATGAGCCCAATCCCAGATGCACCTGTTGCATTCCACAAGCAGCAGATAACCATTGGTTACATTTTGTTCCTGAGGCCTCTGAGCTTCTCAGGAGGAAAAATCCTAAAAAAAGAGTTTTTCAGAAAATATCATAGCTACATTGGTGCTGATCCCAAAAATGGAATTCCAGCTCCAAACCCTTTACCTGGTGCTAATGTCATGGCATAATGCTCATCCTTGTCCTGGAGGTTTTCCTCATGCTGTTTTTTGGGATAAACCCCCCTAACAAATAGATTGGTGTCAGACACCCTTCCCTGGAGCTCCTGCTTGTGGCTGGATGTGTTTCCCAGCTGGGGTTGCTGGGCAGGCTGGGGAATGGCACCCCCCTTTTGTGGGGTGGGGAAGGGGCACAGCCTGCAGTTCATGGATGTGGGGAGAGCTGGCACCAAACCCAGCCTGGAGTGGGGAAAGGGCTCCAGAAATGTGGGAGAGCCTCCTTTGGCTGCTGTCCTCTGCAGCTGCCCTCAGCCTGCTGGGGTTGCTGGCCCTCACTGGGGCTGCCCAGGGAGCTGGGAGAGCCCTGGGGCAGAGCAAGGAGGATTTTTGGGATGTGAGCCCTGGGGCAGAGCAAGGAGGATTTTTGGGGAGAGCCCTGGGGCAGAGCAAGGAGGATTTTTGGGGAGAGCCCTGGGGCAGAGCAAGGAGGATTTTTGGGATGTGAGCATTCAGAGCAAGGAGCCAGTTTATCCCAGCTGGGGCCAGGGAGGAGTGTCACCACAATCAGAGTGACAGTGGTGACACAGCTGTGTCTGCTGAGCACCCCCTTGTTTGGGGTTGGATTTACAGGTGGCATTTCCAAGGAATATTAAGGAAACACAATTTGTTTTCTTTCAGAAGCAACAGCAAAAGATTTTTGCTTTTAGAACAATTTCTTTTTCTCTAAATATGAGGGAAAATCCCTCCCTCCAATCAGAGAGAGTGGGAAAAGGGTTCAGTGGATAGAGGCAGAAATGCTGTGTGCAGAGCACTTCTCCCTCCAGTCAAGTGGAAGGCAGGCTTTGGATGTCTGTCCCTGTGGCAGCACCAAAGCTGCCTCTGATAAATATGTTTATATGCCCTGTGCTGGTTTTTATCATAAATTATGTTGTTTTTCCTCTCCCTTTTGTTGTTCAAAACACTGCCCCAGGCATCATCACCCTTTATTCTCCTCCCAAGTGCAATAAAATGCAGACACGCTGCAGATGTAACAGCACTCATGGAATGCTCAACAGAACAGAAATCCTTTTTTCCCTCTTTTTTTTTTTCCCCTTTTCTCCCAAAGAAATGTGCTTCAGGATCACAGGGGCTAATGATTGAGGCAGTGATTTATTTGAGTGTTTCTGAATGAGCTGTGCTTTGGAATTCACTGTTGATGCCTCCAAAACTGAGGTGATTTTCAAACACTTGTCCAGTCAAGAGCTGTGTCTGACACTGAGCCAGGCTCTTCAGAGAGGCACTAATTCACTTTATGCCCCTGCAGCATTTGCTGGTGTTGATTTTGAAGTGCTTAAGTCCCATCTAGAAAGAGAACTCCTTAAAATTATTTTGGGATGGGATTTTTAGAGCCTATAAAAGCAAACCTTGAGTTACTAAATGAAGAAACCTGAAGAGATGAAGCAGCTCTTGGAAGAGTGAGAGCTAATTCCCTTATTTCTTTGATTATTATTGAATATTTTGCATTTTTAGCGATTTTTTTGGGTAGGAATTAATGTTTACAAGTGACTTCTTTTATGGTGACACGTGTCTTTGATTTGTTACCATCTTGGGGTAACAGGAAAATTGATCTGAAAACTCAGCTTATGAAAACAATGTCTCTTTTGCCCAGGGGCCAAGGGATGCAGAGAGTGATGAGAATGACAAAGGGGATAAGAAAAGCAAGGGCACGTTTGATGGAGATAAACTGGGAGATCTGAAGGAGGAGGGGGATGTGATGGATAAATCCAATGGTTTGCCTGTCCAGAACGGGATCGACGCCGACGTCAAAGACTTCAGGTGCGTGCATGGGTGCTCAGTAATT
Organism: Agelaius tricolor; assembly: GCF_023055355.1. Taxonomy (NCBI): domain Eukaryota; kingdom Metazoa; phylum Chordata; class Aves; order Passeriformes; family Icteridae; genus Agelaius; species Agelaius tricolor. The sequence goes on along the minus strand of NW_027269296.1, from coordinate 6,371,354 downwards.
CATCAATTAATAACAATCACTGCTGGGGTCTAAACTCAGCCCTGCAGGCTCCACGGGGGGAGAATGGGAAGGGGAAAAGTGAAAATTCAGACATTTAAATGGGGAAAGCAAAAACTGGGCCTGGAAGTGAAGCTAAGGCAGGAATTGATGGGGCACATCCCAGAGGAGGTGTCAGGGACCCATTCTCAGGGAAGCTGGGCCCTGTGGGGGTCACTGCAGCATCTCCCTGCCCAGGAGAGGCTGAGGGAGCTGGGGCTGCTCAGCCTTGAGGGGAGCCCTGAGCCCTGGATATCACCGAGTGTCCCTATGTGTGTGTCCCTGTGTGTGTGTCCCTGTCTGTGTGTCCCTGTCTGTGTGTCCCTGTGTGTCCCTGTGTGTCCCTGTATGTCTGTCCCTGTGTGTCCCTGTCTGTCTGTCCCTGTGTGTCCCTGTGTGTCCCTGTCTGTGTGTCCCTGTCTGTGTGTCCCTGTGTGTCCCTGTGTGTCCCTGTCTGTCTGTCCCTGTGTGTCCCTGTCTGTCCCTGTGTGTCCCTGTCTGTCTGTCCCTGTGTGTCCCTGTGTGTCCCTGTGTGTCCCTGTCTGTCTGTCCCTGTGTGTCCCTGTCTGTGTGTCCCTGTGTGTCCCTGTGTGTCCCTGTCTGTGTGTCCCTGTCTGTCCCTGTGTGTCCCTGTGTGTCCCTCTGTGTCCCTGTCTGTCCCTGTGTGCAGGGCTCAGAGCAGCCCCAGGCTCTGCTCCAGGCCCAGCCATGGCCCCAGAGCCACGGGCAGGGCCTGAGTCCAGGAGCTGCCCCTGCCCAGGAGGCAGAGCTGCCCTGGGCAGTGCCAGCCCTGAGCAGAGCCCAGACAGGGGCTGGAGTCTCCTGCCTGGGACATTCCAGAGCCACAGGGACACTCTGCTGTGCCCTGAGCTCTGGGATGGCCCTGCTGGAGCAGGGGGTGACACCAGTGACCCCATAGGGTCCTCCCAGCCTGACCCACTCTGGGGTTCTGTGACAGGGACTGGTGAAGACCAAACACATCCCTCCAAACACCCTCCCCTTCCCTGTTCCCTCAGCTCTGGCTGCTGGGTGGGCTGGGATATCACAGAATCCCCGAGTGGGTTGGGTTGGAAGGGATCTTAAATCCCATCCAGGGCCACCTCCCACTGTGCCAGGTGCTCCCAGCCTGGCCTTGGGCACTGCCAGGGCTCCAGGGGCAGCCACAGCTGCTCTGGGCACCCTGGCAGAGCCCAAACCTCTCGAACCAGGCCTTGCCAGGCTCCAAACCCCTGTGGCAAATGGCACTGGGGGCACCTGGAACCATGCAGGAAATCATTCTTTCCTTGCCTTTCTCCATTTGCTGCAATGGTTTTTGGTGCTGGTTTCCATCCTGGATTGAGGAATGGGAATGCCAGAGTGGTTTGGGTGGGAAGGGATCTTCAATGCCAGCTCATTGCAGCCCAGGGCCACCTCCCACTGTGCCAGGGGCTGCCAGCCCCAATGTCCAGCCTGGCCTTGGGCACTGCCAGGGCTCCAGGGGCAGCCACAGCTGCTCTGGCAATTCCAGCCCAGCCCCTCCCCACCCTCAGTGTGAGAAACTCCTTCCTTTATCTGTTGCAGATGATTTGATAAATGAATGATAAAATCTCTTTTATAAAACCCTTTGGATCAGTTGGGATCAGCTGTCCCATCTGTGTCACCCTCCCTGTGTGTCCCAGCCCCTCCCTGGTGGGGTGAGGAGCAGAGCAGCCCCTGGCTCTGGGCATCCCTGTGCTGCTGTTTGAGGGTCCCCAGGATGAGGGAAGAGATGAAAATCTTGACTCTGTGATTCAGAAGGCTGATTTATTATTTTATGGTATTATATTAAAAGAAAATGATATACTAAAACTGTACTAGAGAAAGAGAAAGGAGACATCAGAAAGCTGGAAAGGAATGAATAATAAAATCTTGACTGACCAGAGAGTCTGACACAGCTCACCATGATTGATTATCAAGTAGAAACAATTCACATGGACCAATCAAAGGTGCACCTGTTGGTAAACCAGCTCCAGACCACATCCCACAGATAATTACTGTTTACATTTCTTTTCTGAGGCTTCTCAGGAGAAAAACCCTAACGAAAAGATTTCCATGAGATGTGTCAGTGGCACATCCCTGTGCAATCAGCCCATGCACTCCATGGCTTTGGGAAGTTTTTTCCATCCTGTGGAGTCCCCAGGATGTTCTGAATGTCCTCAGGGGGAGAGGGTGGGAACACCTGAGAGCTCAGGGCTGGGTGTGATCCCGGTGATTTTCACACCCATTTTTAATCCCTCTGTGTGGGATTCCCATGGAAGCCCCCATGGGAAGTGTTGGCTCTGCTGCTGTCCTGTCCTGTCCCCACCACAGCTGGGGTTTGGGTTTGTTCCTTGCACCTCTGCAGGCCTGAAAACCTCAAACTGTGGCCCTTGATGCCATTGATACATTTGTGTTCCTTGCTCATTTCTGGATCTCTTGTGGTTCCTCATGGCCTGTAGGAATACTGGAGAAGCCAAAGAAATGGTAAAATAAAATATAGAATCCAAACAAAGTGCTGGGAAATGCCCATTCCTGGCTCTTCCATGGATATGAAGCATTGCCATGAAGTCCAGTCCTCATTTTGGGTGGTCAGGAGCCCATGGCAGCTGCTTGGAGTGGTGTAAAGTGAGGTTTGGTGCCAGAGCTCCACATTTAAAAATCACCAAATACTCCATTAAATATGAGTATCTGGGGAGATTGTGGCTTGTTCTCTCTGGCTCTCACCTGAGGAGAAAACAGAAACTGAACTTTTTACATTTTTACTGTAACAGGTGTTTGAGGCTGGCACTGGGGTTTGTGGGTTATTTTTGTTTGTTTTTAAAATCCATCAATTTCTTTGTAGAATTAACTCAGGGAGCTATTTCAGCCCATGTTTTTTCCTTATCCCCTCTTTATTACACCACCTGCAGGCCCTTCTGGTGGCTCTGATGCTGGGCTGGAGCATTCCTGCTTTTATATTTTTTAAATACATCAACTTCTGTGTAGAATTAACTTAGGGAACCGTTTCAGGACATCTCTTTATTTTTTTTTCTTGTCTTCTACAACACTTGTGTAACTTCAGGGAGTTCTGCTGGGGCTGGGTGTTGTATTGCTGCTGTGATGCTGGGCTGGAGCAGTCCTGCTTTTATTTTTGTTTATTTTTTTAAATACATCCATTTCTCTGGAGAATTCACTCAGGGAATTATTTCAGATCATCTTTTTTATTTTTTCCCCTCTTTACTCCAACACCTCCAAGCAGTTCTGGTGTGTTTAGGGATGTGATGTTGGGATGGAGCATTCCTGGCTTTAGTTTTTGAAATACACCAATTTCTCAGTAGAATTAACTATTTCAGACCATCTCTATTTTTACTCCTCTCTTCTACAACCCTTCCAAGGAGTTCTGATAGGTCTGGGGGTGTCATGGAGCATTCCTGGTTTTAATTTTTATTTTTTTAAATACAGCAATTCTCCATAGAATTAATTTGGAGAACTATTTCAGATAATTTCTTTATTTTTCCCTCCTGCATTCCACTACCTCTGGGCAGTTCTGGAGGGTTTGGGGATGTGATGGAGCATACCTGGTTTTAGTTTTTATTTTATTTAATACATCAATTCTCCATAGAATTAATTTGGAGAACTATTTCAGATCATTTATTTAATTTCCATCCTGTAACTCCAGCACCTCTGGGCAGTTCTGGTGGGTCTGTGGATGTGATGGAGCCTTCCTGCATTTATTTTATTTTTTTTTAATACAGCAATTCTTCATAAAATTAATTTGGTGAGCTGTTTCAGACCATGACTTTATTTTTCCCTCCTATACTCCAGCACCTGCTGCAGGGTGGGTTGCTGGGCTGGAGCTCTCCTGCCCTGTTTCCCTGCAGGAATATCCCTAGGAAGGGCTGGAGCTCTCCTCCCTGTTTCCCTGCAGGAATATCCCTAGGAAGGGCTGGAGCTCTCCTCCCTGTTTCCCTACAGGAGCATCCCCCAGGAAGGGCTGGAGCTCTCCTGCCCTGTTTCCCTACAGGAATATCCCCCAGGAAGGGCTGGAGCTCTCCTGCCCTGTTTCCCTACAGGAATATCCCCCAGGAAGGGCTGGAGCTCTCCTCCCTGTTTCCCTTCAGGAATATCCCCCAGGAAGGGCTGGAGCTCTCCTCCCTGTTTCCCTACAGGAACATCCCCCCAGCAGGGGCTGGAGCTCTCCTGCCCTGTTTCCCTGCAGGAGCATCCCCCAGGAAGGGCTGGAGCTCTCCTGCCCTGTTTCCCTGCAGGAACATCCCCCAGGAAGGGCTGGAGCTCTCCTCCCTGTTTCCCTTCAGGAATATCCCCCAGGAAGGGCTGGAGCTCTCCTCCCTGTTTCCCTGCAGGAATATCCCTAGGAAGGGCTGGAGCTCTCCTCCCTGTTTCCCTACAGGAATATCCCCCAGGAAGGGCTGGAGCTCTCCTCCCTGTTTCCCTACAGGAATATCCCCCCAGCAGGGGCTGGAGCTCTCCTGCTCTGTTTCCCTACAGGAATATCCCCCCAGCAGGGGCTGGAGCTCTCCTGCCCTGTTTCCCTACAGGAATATCCCTAGGAAGGGCTGGAGCTCTCCTCCCTGTTTCCCTGCAGGAATATCCCCCAGGAAGGGCTGGAGCTCTCCTGCCCTGTTTCCCTACAGGAACATCCCCCCAGGAAGGGCTGGAGCTCTCCTGCCCTGTTTCCCTACAGGAATATCCCTAGGAAGGGCTGGAGCTCTCCTGCCCTGTTTCCATGCAGGAATATCCCCCAGGAAGGGCTGGAGCTCTCCTCCCTGTTTCCCTGCAGGAATATCCCTAGGAAGGGCTGGAGCTCTCCTGCCCTGTTTCCCTGCAGGAATATCCCTAGGAAGGGCTGGAGCTCTCCTGCCTTGTTTCCCTACAGGAACATCCCCAGCAGGGGCTGGAGCTCTCCTGCCCTGTTTCCATGCAGGAGCATCCCCCAGGAAGGGCTGGAGGTCTCCTCCCTGTTTCCCTTCAGGAATATCCCTAGGAAGGGCTGGAGGTCTCCTGCCTGTTTCCCTGACCCGTTTTCCCCCACAGCCGCACGCCCGGGAACTGCCAGAACTCGGCCAGCGAGGTGGATCTGCTGGGCCCCAACCAGAACGGCTCTGAAGGCCTGGCCCAGCTGGCCAGCACCAACGGGGCCAAGCCTGTGGAGGATTTCTCCAACATGGAGTCCCAGAGCGTGCCCCTGGATGCCATGGAGCACGTGGGCATGGAGCCGCTGCAGTTCGACTACTCCGGCACGCAGGTCCCCGTGGACTCGGCCGCGGCCACCGTGGGGCTCTTCGACTACAACTCCCAGCAGCAGGTACAGAGCTGAGCCCTGACACTGATCCCTGAGCCCTGATCCTCATCCTGAGCTCTGATCCATGGTCCTGATCCCTGATCCTGATCCCAATCTGTGAGCCCTAATTCCTGAGCCCTGATCCTGAGCCCTATTCTTGATCCTGATCCCTGAGCCCTTAGCCATGAGCCTGAGCCCTGGTCCCTGATCTCTGACCCCTGATCCTGATCTCTGAGCCCTCATCCTTTAGCCCTTAGCCCTGATCCTCATCCCTGATCCCTGATCCTGATCCTTTAGCCCCAATCCCTGATCCCTGATGATCCCTGATCTCTGATCCTGATCTCTGATCCTGAGCCCTGATCCTGAGCCCTGATCCTGATCCTGATCCATGAGCCCTTAGCCATGAGCCTGAGCCATGATCCCTGACCCCTGATCTCTGACTCCTCATCCTTTAGCCCTTAGCCCTGATCCTCAGCCCTGATCCCTGTTCCTGATCCTTTAGCCCCAATCCCTGATCTCTGAGCCCCAATCCCTGATCTCTGAGCCCTGATCCCAATCCGTGATCCCTGATCCAGCCCTGTGGCTGCACTGTGCTTGCTGTGGGGTGGGATGAGCTCAGGATCCTGTCCTGGGAGAAGGGATGGAGGAAGGTTGGAGATGTTGTCATTGTCTTTGTGCTGTGTGTGTCCTCCCAGGGAACTGAGCAGATCAGCCTTCCATGGCAGCTGGAATAATGAGAATTCCCCCAGCAGTTCCCACAGCACTGCCCTCTCTGGTGGTCCTGGCTGTCTGAGGAGCTGGCATTGAAAAAGAGCTTTAAAGTAGCAAAAATTGCTAAAAAAACCCCCAAACCCCCACCCTGGAGCTCAGGAAGTGACTGAGAGCCAACAGCTGCTCAGCCCAGGTGTGAGCCCTGCACTGGGCTTTGCTGAGCCCCATGCTGGGTTTTATTAAGCCTCAAATTGGGCCCTTCTGGTCCCTACATTGGGCCCTGCTGAGCCCCACATTGGGCTTGGCTGAGCCCAGGTGTGAGCCCTGCTGAGCCTCACATTGTGCTTTAGTGAGCCCCACACTCAGCTTTGCTCAGCCAGAGCAGCCTGAGGCAATTACAAGTTGAAACTTTCTTCTACCTGAGCCTGGTTTAAACCCTAAGGGCAGAGTCCACTACTACAAACCTTTATCTGAGCCTGGCTTAGGTTTGTTTGACCTTTCTCCCACACAAGCCCAGACTCCCTTGGCTCCTGCTGAATGCTGGGCCTGGCTCCAGCAATCGACTCCTGCTCTGCTCCTGTTCCTGCTCGTTTGGGTAATGATTGGAAACTTTATTGCTCTCCCTTTGCAAGTCTGATATCCCTCAGAGTGGAAGGGAATCCTTTGTTGGAGCTGATTGCAGGGATATATAACTCTCCCTGGCTTCCCTGAAATATCTGATTTTTTTTAGCAGAAGAGCCTCTGGCACTCTGGAGTGAGGGAAAGTATTGCCAAGTTTGTGCTGAGTTATCACAGCCTTAAAAGCAATGTAAATATCTGGGTTGGAGCTCAATTGGCTGCTCTGTTCTACAGCATCTTTGGGAGGTTAATGATGGAAAATTTAATGATTAAACTAAATAGCTGCTGTAGAGTTCAAAAAGAAAAAAAACCAGATAGTTCCAAGTCTTTGTCTTGCTCTGGTGTAAGGACTAAATTGGATGCCAGAATTACTTCTAAACCAGGAAAGTTGGGTGTTTTTTAAAGCATGAGGGCTCCACAAGTGAGCTGCTTCTGGAGAAGCATTAGAGATGGGACTGCAACAGCACAGGTGGGAAGCCTCGAATTTGCATTTTGTCAGGGTTTTCTATTTAAGTGAAGGCTCATTTACAAGTTTTAGGAGTTTTTATTTGTTTCCTTCAGCCTTTAAAAATTAAGATTTGGCACGTCTGGCACCTCACTGGTGGAAATAAACCCTGCCAAAGGGAGGCAGAGCAGGGCAGGGTCCCTGTTTTGGGGGAGATGAAGTGAGGATTTCAGGCTGGGTTTGCATTTTTTATTTCATACCGAGTGGATGGGCACTGTCCATGTGGAGCTGATGTCACCTCTGTGTCACCAACTCTCTGGGAATCATGGAATCACTGAGCCTGGAAAACCCTCCCAGAGCATCCAATCCCAGCTCTGCCCCATCCCCACCTTGTCCCCAGCCCAGAGCTCTGAGTGCCACCTCCAGGCATTCCTGGGACACCCCCAGGGCTGGGCACTGCAAACCTCCCTGGGCAGCCCCTGGCAAGGCCTGAGCCCCCTTTGCATGGGGAAATTCCTGCAGTGCCCACCCTGAGCCTGCCCTGGCCCAGCCTGAGGCCGTTCCCTCTGCTCCTGTCCCTGTTCCCAGCTGTGCCCTCCTGGCAGGAGCTGTGCAGAGCCACAAGGGCCCCCTGAGCCTCCTTTGCTCCAGGCTGAGCCCCTGCCCAGCTCCCTCAGCCTCTCCTGGGGCTCCAGCCCCTTCCCAGCTCCATTTCTGTGCTGTGAAGCCCAAATCCCCTCTGATCTCTCCCTGATTTTGGGGGAGCAGTGGGGACACAGCTGCTGCCCCTCAGTCCCACCCAGGCTCTGCTGGGCTGGCAGACAAATCTGTTATTTTCAGTTTTCAGCCTTGCTGCAGCTTCCACCTGCAGTGAAAGCAAACAGGAGCCTTCAGTCAGCCTGAGGTGCTGTAGTAAAGGTCAGGGATCACTCCCCAGCCAGATGTGCCCTCCCAGGGCAGGTTGATGTAAATCCAGGGGGTTGTGCCCATTCCCCTAATTCCTGATCCCCAGAGCCAGGGGTCCTTGCTGCCCAGTGCCACTCTCAGCCTGGAGGAAAGGAATCTGACTTCTGCCATTCTGTTGGCAGCAGGAAATCTGTCCTGAACAAGGGATCTCCTCCCTGAAAGTGCCTTTTGGGGCTGTGGGGAAGTGTCCCATCCTTGGAGGGGATTACAGGTGAGCCCAGCTGCAGGCAGTGTGAGGAAGAGGAAGGTTTTACCCACGTCTGATCTGATTAGGGATGTCAGGTGTTGATATTGCTGAGGGAAATCTGATCTTCAGAAATCCCATAACTCTGGGGTTCTGCTCCCTTGGAATTCCCTCAGTGAGCTCCTCCACTTGCTGGAAATCATCCTTCATTTGTCTGCACATGGAACAGCCTCACTGAAATGTTGGATGATCTCCCTGAACTCCTCTGGAACCGTGTCAGGCCTTTGTAGCTTTTCACTCCAAATGCATTTTCCAGCAGCCTGAAACACCCCAGGTGCCCTTTCCTGCTATCTTTGTCAATTCAGGTTAATATTGCAGTGCAGAGGTTCCTGTCCTTTGTCTGCTCCCAGTGCCACCTTTGAGCACTGAACTCTGGGTTTGGAGTGTGGGGCTGTGCTCTCAGCAGATGGAGACAGCCCAGCAAGGCTTCAGCAGCTCTCCCTAAATAAAGGGAGTTGATGATTCCCAGAGCTCCCCTGGTTATCTGCCTCAGGAGAGGCTGCACTGGGATGGTTTTTCTTGGCTCTGCTTCCTTGGACAGGCTGCAGGATGAAATCTGCAGCTGGGCTGAGTTTCTTCTGAGGGAGCTGAGCAAGGCTGTGAATTCAAGGGGAGAGGGAGAGGTCACAGAATGCTGGAATGGTTTGGGTGGGAAAGGACTTCAAAACTCATCCAATTCCAACCCCTGCCATGGCAGGAACACCTCCCACTGTCCCAGGCTGCTCCAACCTGGCCTTGGGCACTGCCAGGGCTCCAGGGGCAGCCCCAGCTGCTCTGGCAATTCCAGCCCAGCCCCTCTCCACCCTCCCAGCGAGCAATTCCCAATTCCCAAGATCCCATCTAAATCCCTGCACTCTTAGTTTAAGGCCATTCCCCCTTGTCCTGTGCTGTAAAAGGTCCCTCTCCAGCTTTCTTGCAGACCTTTTATGTCTGGGAGTCAAATTTTGCAGGGATTAGATGAGCCCCCAGAGCAGGCAGACAGCAAAAAGAGCCAAGAGCAGCAGGTGAAATATTGATGGTGAAGTGCTGAGGCTCTGAGGGGGTGTGGATTCCTTTCTCCCAGCTTTTCTGATTCCCACGTGGTTCATTGAGTTGCATTTGGGAAGTGTGGAAGTCCTCACATGTGTAAAGTGAGCAGAAGTGTTTTTAGGAAGGAAAAATGCTTTTTGTGCCCTCAAGACAAGGAAATAATAATGCAGCCATTTCCTCTCTGCTTCACTGTGATGGAATCCACATCAGCAGGCTGGAAAAGCATGTGAGAACTCAGGGGTTTGGTGAAATTGTGCAGCTGAAGAAAGCTAAAAAGTTGCAATTGCTGAGCTGATACAGCAGACCCCAACCCTGAGGATGCTGCAGAGAAATCCACACTTCAGGAGGAAGCAGTTTAGGGGATTTATAGGGTTTTTTCCCCCATATTTGCTGATCAGTGAAATGTTGCTGGTCACTCCCACAGAGCCACTGCCCCTTGTTCCATGTTCTGCTGCTCCTGTTGTCCATGATCTCCCTGGTGTTTTGCACTCAGGGATGTTCACAGAGTTCCCAGAGTCACTGGATTGGAAGAGACCTTCAAGCTCATCGAGTCCAACCCAGCCCCAACCCCTCAGCTCAACCCTGGCACCCAGTGCCACATCCAGGCTTTGTTAAACACCCCCAGGGATGGGGACTCCACCACCTCCCCGGGCAGAACATTCCAGAACTTTATCACCTTTCTGTAAAATCCTTTTCCTGATATCCAGCCTGTATTTCCCTTGGTGCAGCTCGAGGCTGTGTGCTCTGGTTCTGTCAGTTCTGGAGAAAGAGCCCAGCCCCAGCTGAGCACAGGCACCTTTCAGGAGCTGCAGAGAGCGATGAGGGCAGCCCTGAGTCTCCTTTTCTCCAGGCTGAGCACCCCCAGCTCCCTCAGGGGTTCCTCACTCACAGGGTTTGGGTTCCAAGATGTCAGTGGGGCTTTGCCCAAGCTCCTGGTGACCTGAGCAGAGCTGCCACCCAGCTTTGTGTGACCACAAAAAACACCTTAAAACAACAGAAAGGGCAGGAAAAGCAGGTGTGTTGTGCACCCAGCCTGCTCAGGGTGTTTTATGGCCCAGGAGGCAATAAAGGAACTGTAGATCAGATATTTTCCTCCACAAGGAACGTTCTGATAACCCCTGAGGGATGAGCAAACAAAGCCATTGTGAGGGGGAGGGTTTGGCACACAGCAGGTTAATTCTGGCTGCCCTAACTGCTGCATTTCCACCTCATAAACCCAATGCTGATCCCTCAGATGTGTTTTCTCCACCTGAACTTGTAAAAAGACAAAAATAAAGGTGGATTTTCTCACACAGCTTTGCTCACCCTGCTCTCAGGAGAACCAATGCCAATTTTTGCCTCTAAATAAAATAAGTAATAGAGTTTTCTTGATGTTTCTGGGCTTCTTCTTGATGGTTGTGGGTTTCTGCCAAAAATTTGGGCAGAATTATTGCTGTGTCTGCCAGCAGTTCACTTGTCTGAAAGGAGGGCAGGATAATAGGTGTGAAAATCGTAGGCATTTGGGCATCCAAGTCTGTTCTGAGGGAATGGAGGGAGAAATCATTTCTCACAGTGCTTTGTAAAGTCATTGCCACCTAGAAATGATCCCTGGAAGTGAGGGGGGATGGACATGCTGGATAATTTCACAGGAGATATTCAGCTGATGTGTCCTTAAATGCTTTAATTACAGCTGAAGATGGGTGAATTCAGGGATTTCCTCCAGGGAGAGGCAAAAGAAGCTGGGAAAGAAAACTTTTAGTAAGGCCCTGAAGAAAGGAAAAAACCCTCAAACCCTCAGCAAAAATACTTCAAGGGAATCCTATTATTTTTATTTAGTGAGGAATAAATTCTCAATAACCTTGAGCAGTGAGCAGGTAGTGTTTGGTCTGGAGTTGTGATCCTGGGGCTGTGTCCCCTCTGCTGGCTCTAAAGGCTCTTTGGGTGTCCCAAACTTGGCTCTGCATCCCTTGGCCATCCCCTTTCCATCCCATTTCCCACTTCAGCCAAACTGGGAGTGCACACTGGTGGCACTCCCAACACACTGTTTGTGCCCACTTTAAGGGCTGTTTGTACCTGGTTTAAGGGCTGTTTGTGCCCACTTTCAGGGCTGTTTGTGCCCACTTTAAGGGTTATTTGTGCTTGGTTTCAGGGCTGTTTGTGCCGACTTTAAGGGTTATTTGTACCCACTTTAAGGGTTATTTGTACCCACTTTAAGGGCTGTTTGTGCCTGGTTTCAGGGCTGTTTGTGCCCATTTTAAAGGTTATTTGTGCCCACTTTAAAGGGCTGTTTGTACCTGGTTTAAGGGCTGTTTGTGCCCACTTTCAGGGCTGTTTGTGCCCACTTTAAGGGCTGTTTGTGCTTGGTTTCAGGGCTGTTTGTGCCGACTTTAAGGGTTATTTGTACCCACTTTAAGGGTTATTTGTGCCCACTTTAAGGGCTGTTTGTGCCTACTTTCAGGGCTGTTTGTGCTCACTTTCAGGGCTGTTTGTGCCCATTTTAAAGGTTATTTGTACCCACTTTAAGGGTTATTTGTGCCTGGTTTCAGGGCTGTTTGTGCCCACTTTAAGGGTTATTTGTACCCATTTAAGGGCTGGTTGTGCCCAGTTTCAGGGCTGTTTGTGCCCACTTTAAGGGCTGTTTGTACCTGGTTTAAGGGCTGTTTGTGCCCACTTTCAGGGCTGTTTGTGCCCACTTTAAGGGTTATTTGTGCCTGGTTTCAGGGTTATTTGTGCCCACTTTAAGGGCTGTTTGTGCCTGGTTTCAGGGCTGTTTGTGCCCACTTTAAGGGCTATTTGTACCCACTTTAAGGGCTGTTTGTGCTCTCCCCACAGCTGTTCCAGAGGCCCAATGCACTGGCAGTGCAGCAGCTGACAGCAGCCCAGCAGCAGCAGTACGCCCTGGCTGCTGCCCACCAGCCACACATAGGTGAGTCTGCCTCTCCCCAGCCTGTCCCCAGCCTGTCCCCCAGCCCTCCTCCTGATCAGTTTTGCTTCTGGGTGTCTCTTGCACACTTGAGAAGCCTTTTAAAGGAGTTCCCTGTGTGGCAGGACTGACACACTCACCCTCCTGAGGGTGCTGTTAGTCAGGAGAGGCTTTGGAAGTGAAGCATAAATCAGGGTGACAGCACAGTGAAGTGAGGAGAAATGCACAATTGAATATCAGCTGGATGTGCTGCCAGGGGTCCTATGAGTTAAAAATGTAATGTATGCAAACACATGATTGATATCAAGCAAAATTATTCAAAAAATTTAAAAATTTATATATATTTATTAATTGGGAATAAAGCACTTAATCATGTGTAGAAACCCAGGAAAACAATGCAATATTTTTTTTTAGCACAATAAGCAATTTGTGGTAGTTTTTCCTGCCCAAAACCCCAGTATAAATGTGTTGGGGCTCTCCAGGCTCTGTGCTGTGCCCTTGTGTGCTCAGTGCAGTTCAGGGATGGAAATGATTCAGCTTTTTAACTTCCTCCCCTTCACCTTCACCTCCCCTGCACACCCCTCTCCCGCCCACCTGGGCTTTCTCTAATCATTAAACTGTTTTTCCTCTCTGAGCCCTTTCCAGCCTGACCAGCTGGAATGCTGGGATGCTGTGGTGGGTGTGGAGCTCAGGATGGGGTGGTTTGGGTCCTGATTTACTCACTGTAGGAAATACAGAGTAGCAACAAGCTCCAGTCTCCTGAGCAGTGTCTGTCTGCCCTGCAGGAGCACCTGAGCTGTTGGATATAAAGGATTTTACCTCTTAAGGAGCACTGAATCCTTGGAATTGGAGGTTTTTTTATGCCAGATTTCTCCTCTGCCCATCAACACTCACTGGTTGTCACTCCCTATAGAAAACCACCCACAAAAAGCTTCAAACCACAAAACCAGCCCGACTTTGGTGCTGTCCAGGCAGCACAGGGGGGTTGTGGTGGGGCTGCAGTCCTGTTGAGTTTGTTTGCACTGACAGGAATGTTTTCAGCAGGTTTAGCTCCTGCTGCCTTCGTTCCCAACCCCTACATCATCAGCGCGGCGCCTCCGGGGACGGATCCGTACGCGGCCGGGCTGGCGGCAGCTGCCACGTTAGGTGAGAGCTCCCAGCTCCCTCTGCACTCCCAGCCCTCCCTGTCTGCAGCTGGGGCTCTGCAAGGCAAACATCAGCATCCTGGGCTGGGACAATTGCTAGAATGGTGTGGCTGTGAGTAAAACCAGAGTTTGTTGTTAAGACTGGAGAGGAAGTGGGATAATTTTTGTTCAAGGCTCCCAGAGCAAATGGGAAGGGAACAGACACAAATATTGCTCTGTTTTTGGGGTGTTTTGGTGACTGACAGTAGCAGGGAAAACCTCTGAAACTAACCCAGCAGGGAGAACCTCTGAAATCACATTTCTGGAAGGCTGGAAAGATGCAGGATGTGCTTCCTGCCAGGAAAGTTGTGTCTCCTTTCTGTTCAGCTTGTGGTGCACTCTGCAAATGAACTCTTCCCTGAAATTCTGCTGGGAATTTCCACTTCCCAGGAGGTGAACACATCCATTTCTGCTGGGGCTCACGCTGGGAACATGCCCTTTTCCAGATGGCAGCAAAGATGGAGCCTCTGCTCTTTCTGCAGGATCTTCCTCCAGCCATTCATGTATCAGTTCCCAAATTCCTCCCAGCTGTCACAGCCAGAGCTGGTGGTTCTGGAGGTGCCAGCTCTGTGCCACAGCTTGTCAGGCACTGTGGGGGACATGGTGAGCATGAAACTGGTGCTGGGGGTGCCAGAAAGCTCTTGCCCAAGCACTGGGGACAAAGCAGGAATGTGCTTGTAGGAGAGGATTTTCAAAGGAGGAACATGATTTTAGGAGAGGATTTTTAGAGGAGGAACATGATTTTAGGAGAGGATTTTTAGAGGAAGAACATGATTTTAGGAGAGGATTTTCAAAGGAAGAACATGATTTTCGGAGAGGATTTTTAGAGGAAGAACATGATTTTAGGACAGGAATTTTAAAGGAAGAACATGATTTTAGGACAGGATTTTTAGAGGAAGAACATGCTTCTGGGAGGGGATTTTTAAAGGAAGAATGTGCTTTTAGAGGAGGATTTTTCTAACCATGCCTGGCTTTCCTTGACCAAGGCAGAGGGAATGTTCTGTGCTGCACATCAGCACTGCTCTGGTTGGAGTGGGGTGTTTGTGGGGGTCTCACTGCTGCCACACTCTACTTACAGCTTGTAAATTCACTTCAGTCCTCTGGTTTTGGGTGGCTTGCCCCAGATCAGAGGCACAGGCCTGGGCTGTGTGTGGATGTGACACTCTGTGGTTTGGGACACAGCTTTGCTCCAGCTCTTCCCAAACCCCTGCTGAGCCTTTCAGCTTTGAGGCCATTGTGGGGTCAGCTCTGAAATGGGAATTCAGTGACTGCTGCCCGCTTGGATGGAGGTTTTAGTGGATCATGCAGATGTGTGTGAAGAGTTTGGATTATAATCTGGGCTTTGGCCTGGGCTGCTGGGAGTTCCATGCTGGGATTGTGCAATGCCATGGGGAGATTGGGTGGAGGCAGCACCAGGCCTTGGCAGATGATGACGCTGTGTTCTGTGGGACAGAGCCAAGGGCAGGGGCACAAGGACATTGCTGAGAACCCTCCTGGGCTGGGGAATGGAGCAGGGAGGGAATGAGCTGAGCTGCTGCTGGCCAGTGCCACAGGGGAGTGCAGTCAGGAGGAGCTGCAGGGCTCCGTTCCAGGCAGAGGAGGAGATCTGTGAACGATTCCTGTACAGAGAGGCTCCTGCTTGGCCTCTGCATCACCTCAGGGCCTCCAGAGCTCCTTTCTGGGTAGCAGCAGAGTGCACAGGAGCAGCAGGTCAGCAGCTTGGTTTCATAGAAAGAGCACATGGAACTGGGCCACGTTTCCAGGAAATAGCAAGTGTTGGCCACAGTGTTTTTATTTCTTTTCTCAGCTCTACTGAAGCTGAGCTTCCTGAGCTTTTGCAGCCTCTGACCAGGAGAAAACCCCATCTAGGCTGTGCTTAATTCAGGTTTTAGACATTTGAACTGGAAATGACACCCCAGGGATACCTAAAGCATCCCAAACTTGGCATCAGGGCCTCTACTTAAGTAATTCTAAATTCATGACTCTTGAAAGAAACCAAACAATGTGTGATGTGCTGGGTGTATTTATAGTGTTATAACACTGGGAAATAGGAGTTATTTTAACCCTCTCATCAGGCTTTGGACCCTAGAAATGACAAGATAAACTTCATGCTGATGTTTATTTCAGGAAAGCATCTTTCCTGTCTGGGCCTGAGCAGGTTTGAGAACCCTTTTTTTCCCTGTCATGACTGAGAGCAGCACTGGAGGAACAGGAGACAATTTAAATGTTTATACAAAGCCAAAAAGCCTCACTGATGTGCCTGGGAGTGTTAAATTGGGAGAACTTGGAGGAGCTTCTGAGATGGAAGAAATGAATTTGGAGTTTATTGCTCACAGTTCCTCTCAGAGCAGAGAGGAGACTTTGGTGTGTGTTTTATGGCAGAGATAATCTGTCAATTAAAGTTCTGCCATTATGGCAGGTTTGTCATGATTGTGAGACTGGCAGCTCTAGGATAGTGCTCTTCTCTTCCCAACAATAGCAGCATTTTAAAGAACAAATTTGAATGCAGAGGGAAGAACTTCCTAAAAAAACCCCTCATTTAGATTTTAAACTGTGGGGAAGATACTGCTGCCTTTGAATTGCCTTCCATCATTTGAGAAAGATGTCACTCAGAAAACTGAAAACTTGCCTTTTTTAGGCCAGTTTGGAAATTATTCCCTCTGGGGTGGAGTGTTGCAGGTACAAAAGTGTTCCTGTTCTTTGTGGGGAGGTGGATGAATGCTGGGATAACCTGGATACAGGAAAAGCACAGGCTCCCACGGCTGAGGTTTTCAGACTTGGGGGTAGGAAATAATTCCCTCTGAGGTGAGGTGTTCAAGGTAGAAAAGTGTTCCTGTTCTTTGTGGGGAGGTGGTGAATGTGGGGTGACCTGGTCACAGCAAGAGCAGGGGCTCCCACAGCAGGGTTCAGCCTGGCTGGAAGGATCAGGCCTTGGTGCTGAGCTGGAGCAGGTGTGGGTGTGGGCACACCCTGCCAGGGCTGGGATTGGGGAGCCCCTGCAGCTGGGTTTGTGCTGGGTACCTCACAGAGCCAGCCTGGGGCAGCCCCTCTGAGCTCAGCTGCTCACTGCCCTCCCTGGAGCAGCACCCTGGGGGTGCCATGCTGGGAATTCCAGGGGATCACCCCACAGATCCCTGGGAATTCCAGGGGATCACCCCACAGATCAGTGGGCATTCCACAGGGATCACCCCTCAAACCACTGGGGATTGCACAGGGATCACCCCACAGATCAGTGGGCATTCCACAGGGATCACCCCACAGATCCCTGGGAGTTCCAGGGGATCACCCCACAGATCAGTGGGAATTCCAGGGGATCACCCCACAGATCAGTGGGAATTCCAAAGGGATCACCCCACAGACCCCTGGGAATTCCAGGGGATCACCCCACAGATCCCTGGGGTTTGTGCCTGCAGCCTCTCTGAGCTCCAGGGGCTGCTGGATTTGCTGTCACAGCTGGATTTGCTGTCACAGCTGGATTTCCTGTCACAGCTGGATTTGCTGTCACAGCTGGATCTGCTGTCACTGCTGGATTTGCTGTCACTGCTGCTCAGCCTGGCTGCCCTGCAGGAGAGGCTGGGCTGGGCAGGCTGAGATGGAAGCACAACCCCTGAGTGCTCTCACTCATCTCAGTGATGTTCTGAGCACATTCCCAGTGGATTTGCTGCTGTTCCCTGCCAGGAGCAGCTCTGGCTGTCCAGGGGCTCAGTGGGACACAGCATGGGCAATATTCAATATTCACCTCCAGAGGTGCTGGAATTTTCTTTTCCCAGAATGGCCAGCTCTGATGAGAGCAGGAGCTCCTGGAGGGGGAGCAGCTCTGGGTGCTGCTGGGTCTGGCAGTGATGCCACACTTGCCCTCACTGAGAACTCTGTTCAATAATGAGCCTCTCTCCTGTGCTCGGAGCAGCTGAGCCAGACTCACAGCCCTTTCAAACCCAGCTGCTGCAAACTTCAAAGTCTCCTCTGCTTTTGTACACCCAAGGCTTTGGCAGCAGCCTCTGCCTAGGAGAAAAGCCCATCTAGGCTGTGCTTGGTTGATAATTAGAGCTGAGACTAATACATCCCAGAGAGATGCCCAGATTTTTGCCCAGATGAAGGGATTGCAGCAGCCTGAGGGCAAATGCAGGTTAATGACTTGCATTAAAAGGGAGCAGTTGCAGCTCTTGCCCTGTTGGGTGCAGGAGAACCCTGGGAGCTGGGGTCTGATGTGCACTCAGTGATTATAAACAGGTTAAAATCACTCCCTGCCTACCTGTCTGTGCCTGCTGAGGCACCACAGGCACCACCTTCATGGCACTGATTCATTTGCTGCAGGTTTTTTTTTCCATTTTAGCTGGCACTGCTCATGAATTTCCAGGGTGGAAGGTAAGAAATGAGTGGTTGCTGCTCCAGATCTGAGTAGGAGAGGCAGATCAGCCTCTCTGATTCTGTAAATCCAGCAAGGATGGGCTTTGGGGTGAGATACAAATCCAGGTGTTCAGCAGCTGCCTGGAATTAGCCAGCACCTCCCAGGTGTGCACAGAGCTGAGCACCTCAATCCTCAATTTGGGGAAAGCACAGTAGTTAAAACCAGAATAATGTAATGAGAGTAACTCTTACACGTTTGAAACACAAATTTAATATTTGGCACAAAACATGGAATGAATGTTCTGAAGTGTGGATGTGGGAGCAGGAGCTCATCCAGCTCCTTGACATCCTGCAGGATTCAGCTGAGCCTGGTACTGTAAAAATCAAGAAGAAAGGAACAAAAACCAAAAGGAAAAGGGACTTGCAGGATTTTCCCCCGTTGTCACAGCCAGGCTAACACTGAACACTGCTTTCACCTCCCTTTTTGTGTCATCCCTCATTTTCCATGGAATCACACACTTGGGCAGAACCCAAGTGCTGAGATTCTCTCTTTAAGAAGAAAAAATCCTGTTTTTACTCCAGGCATGACCAAGGTTCTCTAAAGATTTGTTTATTCCAGTGTCACACCTGACTCTGGCTCTGCCTGAGCTATTCCTGCTGCAGGGAGGGAGCCTTGGAATGGGGATATTTGGGAATTAAAGGGAACACTTCTGCTTTTCTGCTGACCTTTCCTAAAGATATCACAAAAAAATTATTGGATTCCCATCCATGTTATTGGGTGGGAAGGGCTCCTCCCTTCAGCACTGAGAGCTTCCTCAGCATTATTCTAACTGGGATTATTTAAGGAGAGAGGCTGCCATTCTGCTGTCTCCAAATTTCTGTGCTCTCCTGAGACCTGATAAACACAAGGAATCTTCAAAAGGGAGGCTTTTTCTACTGCTCTCCAGGGTTGTTATTATTATTTTTAAGCCTCTTAGGTTTGAGGAGGGGATGTGAAGTTTGAGGAGGGAGTGTGGGCAGGGACAGGACGGTGCAGCCTCTTTGAGGGGAGATTTGCAAATGCAAAGCAGGGCTGGAAAAAGCATTTTAATACTTGAGGGTTGATGCACTCCAGCTGTGAAGAGGGTTTGGTAATTTGTTGAGGAGCTGAAGGTGGATGGCAGTGAGCTGTGAATGTCAGCTGGGATGAGAAGTTATCTCTGTGCTTCAAACAAAGTTCCTCTGTTGGGATTGGAGATTTTTGTTCCTTCTCTGTAAAACCAGGGCACACCAATAAAAAACATGGAATCACTGCTGGCAGAGTGTGACCTGGTGCAGTGATGAAATTCCAGGTCTGACTTGAAACTTTATAAAATGTGAGCCCCAAATGCCAAATCCCTCTGTGTTTGCAGAGGGTTTCACGCAGATCCCATCAAACCAGCCACGATGAGCAGTGATTTTGGGGTGCCCCTTGCCCCCCCAGGAGCTCACCTTGCCCTGCTGTGTTCCAGGTCCAGCTGTGGTGCCTCACCAGTACTATGGAGTCACTCCCTGGGGAGTTTATCCTGCCAGCCTCTTCCAGCAGCAGGCGGCCGCCGCCGCCGCCGCCACCAACTCAGCCAGCCAGCAGAGCACGCAGCAAACGCAGCAGGGCCAGCAGCAGGTAAGGCTGGCACCTCCTGCCCAGGGACACCTGGCTCTGGCTGGGGAATGACCCCCAGGGATTGGGAACTGCAGCCCCTGGCCCTGCACAGGCCCCCGGCAATCCCAGCCTGGGCATCCCTGGGAGCGCTGTCCAGGCTCTGCAGCCTCTGGGCTGTCTGTGCCCATTCCCACACACCCACTCCCATTCCCATGCCCATTCCATTCCCCTGCCCATGCCCATTCCATTCCCATGTCCATGCCCATTCCCACACACCCACTCCCAATCCCATGCCCATTCCATTCCCCTGCCCATGCCCATTCCATGCCCATGTCCATGCCCATTCCCACACACCCACTCCCAATCCCATGCCCATTCCATTCCCCTGCCCATGCCCATTCCATGCCCATGTCCGTGCCCATTCCCACACACCCACTCCCAATCCCATTGCCCATTCCCCTGCCCATTCCCATGCCCATGTCCATGCCCATTCCCACACACCCACCCCCATTCCCATGCCCATTCCCCTGCCCATGCCCATTCCATTCCCCTGCCCATGCCCATTCCATTCCCATGTCCATGCCCATTCCCACACACCCACTCCCAATCCCATTGCCCATTCCCCTGCCCATTCCATTCCCCTGCCCATGCCCATTCCATTCCCCTGCCCATTCCATTCCCCTGCCCATGCCCATTCCATTCCCCTGGCCATTCCATTCCCCTGCCCATGCCCATTCCATTCCCCTGCCCATTCCATTCCCCTGCCCATGCCCATTCCATTCCCCTGGCCATTCCATTCCCATGTCCATGCCCATGCCCATTCCATTCTCATTCCAATGCTCATGTCCATTCCATGCCCATTCCCATGCCCATTCCCCCACCCATTCCATTCCCCTGCCCTTTCCATTCCCGTGTCCATGCCCATTCCCATGCCCCCATTCTCATGCCCATGCCCTTGCCCATTCCTGTGCCTCTTTCCATTCCCATGCCCATTCCCATGCCCACTCCCATTCCCATTCCTGTGCCCATTCCCATGCTCATTTCCATGCCCATTCCCATTTGCATTTTCATTCCCATACCTATTCCCATGCCCCCATTCCCATTTCCGTTCCTGTGCCCCTTTCCATTCCCATTCCCATTCCCACTCCCATGCCCATGCCCATTCCCATGCCCATTCCTGTGCCCGTTCCTATTCCCATGCCCATTCCTGTGCCCATTCCTATTCCCATTCCCATGCCCATTCCTGTGCCCATTCCTATTCCCATTCCCATGCCCATTCCCTCTGGGGAACAGCATCAGGGAGAATTCCTTCCCAGGAGGGGTGTTGGGACAGTGTAAGGGGTTGCCCACTGGAGTGGAGTCCCCGTGCCTGGAGGTGTTTTAGGAGAGCCTGGGTGTCACTTTGTCATCACTCAGTGCCATGGTCTGGGTGACAGGGTGGTGTCAGCTCACAGGTTGGACTCTGTGATCTCAAAGGTCTTCTCCAACCCAGCTGATTCTGTGGAAAACCCAACCCCAGCCTCCCCTGACACAGCTGCAGCCATTCAAAACCCTCATGTTCTCCATGACTGATCGTGACCTCAGCTCTGGGTAGTTTTAAATGAACAGAAAACCCTTTGGCCTGTCCTGAAGACAAAGGAACAGGAGCCACCTGTACATTTGTAATTTGATTTATCCATCATGCCCGTGGAGAGAGGCACATGAACATGGCTGGTGGTGAATTATTGTCAGAGCTTTGGGGAGCACCAGTGGGTCAGGCTGGGAAGGGCCTGAGCTGTGCAGCAGCAAACCCCTGGTGCTGTTGGTGTGTGAGGGGGAATCACCAGGAGCCAGAGCTGGCCTTCAGTCCCCTCAGCAGCTCTCCTGTCTCATCCTTGGTTATGGCAGAATAAAGAGCAACTGGCAGCTGAATTTTTCAGCTCAGAAGCTGAAAACCCTTTGAAAACCAAACCCAGTGTCAGGAGGTGTTCTAAGGCCTTTACAGATGCAGCAGGCATGAGCTGAGAGGCTATTAAAATAAAATATCTCAGTGCCAGTGGCCTTTATGGGATGTTTCATTACTTTTATGGCCGTGGAGCCGGCATGAGTGGGGTCAGGAGCGGGATTTGGAATGCAAACCTTGCTCTGAGGGGATGCAGCAGGGATTGTTTGCATTAAAAGTGCTGAGGCAGAGGCTTTGGGAACCTGGAGCACTGAGTGTGGACACTTGATTTGTCACCCTTGTGACATCTTAATAGTGTGTTAATAAACCCACCAGCATTCCAGTGCTGCAGTCTGCACCCCCTGGAATTCTTGGCTCCCAGAGATTCCCTGGGCTGGAGGGTTCCTGTCAGTGATGGAGAGAGCCTGGGAGACTGATTCAGAGATCAGAATCTGATTTCATTATGGGATACAAACACTTAGGTACTATTTTAGGGAGACTGGTAATGTGTACTGCAGTGATTAGGTTAAAATCACACACACAAACTTATGCATACAACAACATCCCTTGCTTGCAGAGTTTACTGGGATTTTCTTTTCCTGGTAAATCCATCTGATTGAATCTTCTTGCAATCCAGGTCTAATTTTCAAAGTTCCGTTTGCTTTTGCCAAGGCATCCTGTTATCAAATCTCTTCTGTCAGCCAGGTCCAGAGTCCATCATCTCTCTTGTGTCCCCCAACATTCCAGTAGCTTCCTGTGCAGGCTCTGGCAGGCTCGGGGGCACCTCCCAGTCACTGAGCCTGGGCATCCTCCCCAGCCTCTCTGTGCACAGTGAGTGTTTCCTGTTAATAACTCCAGCAGGTGACACCCACAATGTCACCTCTGCAGCAGGATGTGCTGGGGACACGGGGCTGGCTCCTTTCATAAGCTGAGCTTGCAGGTTCCTGCACCAGCTCTGAGCGAGGCTCTGCCAAGCCAGGCCTGACCCAGGGCATTGCAGGGTGGCCACTCTGCCATTGTGAGCAGCAGCTCGTCCCTGCAAACCCCACTGTGGGTCTCTGGTCATGATTTCCTGTGGTTTAAGTCTTGTGTCACCAGGTCTGTGCCCTCTGCAGGGGCTGGTGGCTTGGAGACACCCAGGTCACCTCCTGTCACCTGCCCCCAGCTCCTGAACTGGGCTGTGTAAGGTTTCTGCTCAGAGGGCTTTTAGTGGGGCTGTGACAGGGACCAAACGTTAGCTGGGCTGGGCAGGTGGCTGGTACACACTTGTGGCACAGGATGGGTGTTGAAGGTGGGATCAGGGAATTAGAAAGGTTAGAGAAGCCCTCTAAAGATCATTGAGTCCATGCATTGACCCAGCACTGACCCCTGTTGCAGGTACCACTCTGTGTTTTGCACGCTTCAGGGATGGGGACTCCACCACTCGCTGGGCAGCCAAAGCCTGAACACCCTTCAGTGAAGGAATTTTCCCTGGTGCCCACCCTGAGCCTGCCCTGGCCCAGCCTGAGGCCGTTCCCTCTGCTCCTGTCCCTGTTCCCGGCTGTGCCCTCCTGGCAGGAGCTGTGCAGAGCCACAAGGGCCCCCTGAGCCTCCTTTGCTCCAGGCTGAGCCCCTGCCCAGCTCCCTCAGCCTCTCCTGGGGCTCCAGACCCTTCCCAGCTCTGTTCCCTTCCTTGACTTGCTCCAGCCCCTCCAGGTCCTTTTCAAGTGTGAAGAAAAGTGAATTAAAGCAAAGGAGAGAAGTTTCCCCCCTGGTGCTGCTCCTGCTCCTGCCTGGTGACAGTGGCTCTGTCCTGGACCCAGAATAACCCAGTGGCTGTTGTGTCCTCTGCAGGTGCTCCGTGGAGGAGCCAGCCAGCGTCCCCTGACTCCCAACCAGAACCAGCAGGGCCAGCAGACGGATCCTCTGGTGGCCGCCGCCGCCGTCAACTCCGCGCTCGCCTTCGGCCAGGGGCTGGCAGCAGGAATGCCAGGTACCAGCACTGCCAGGCCAGGAGAGCCTGGGAAATGGCATCTGCCAGGGCTGCCTTGGCCTGGCACCAGCACTGCCTGCTTGTGTTGGGCTGGGGGTTCATTCTGGGGTTGGGTGTGTCCCCAGCTGGCAGCACTGAGGGCTCACGGGTGACCTTGTGGCACAGGTGACAGCAGTGTTATCTCCCTGTGCCTGCACTGTACTCCAGGAATTGATTGCTCCTGTGGAAAATCACCTCCACGTTTTTCTGTGGACCTTTCAAGCTTATGGGATCTGTATTTTAAACCTCAGAGGTTTCTTAGTCCCGTTCATTCATCTTAGCTCTCCATCCCTGCCAGGTGCTTGACTTAACAGGGGCTTCCTTCCATGATTGCTCTTCCAAGAGGCTTAAAAAGTGGGAAAGAAAAGGGATAAAAGGGAGCAGGGTTTAGTTCTCATTTCTAGCTCTTCATTGGAGGAGCTGCTGTAGGAATTCTGACTCTGATCCCTGAGGCTTTGGGGTAAAGTGCTGCTGAAATTCAGTTATTCAGGATATTATTGTGATGGCAAAGCACAAACCTGAGCTCATTAGAATAATGTGCAGATATATCTTGCTGGACAAATGTAAGGAAAAAAGGATTCTTTGGGTTTCAGGTCTCCTTGCTGGCACTGGCACGTCATTGTTAATTCGTTTTTTTTTATTTTATTTATAAGAAGAATGTTGCAGTATTAAGTTACAAAGTGAACTGTGCAGATTTCCAGCAGTCTGCAGATTTCCTTTAATCTCTGTTATTTGGGCTGTATTTGCAAAGCAAATGCACACATATATACAATTATAGATATATGTTTGTACCTGTATTTGCAAAGCAAATATTCCCAGGGAACATTCTCTTAGTGACCCCCCACCTTAGAGAGTCACTGCATTTAATTGTATTGTTTTCATTTAATGTAAATTCCCTAATGAGGTCCCTAAATCACTGTATTCTGTCAGTCTGCTGCTGTGTGTATCACCAGCATTTATGAGAGTTTATTTACATGCATTAAAGAATATTTTATGGTACCAACCTTCCAAAATACAGAAGTGGAAGTTCCCTGTGGGTGCACCCAGGCAGCCCCAGCTCTGAGCAATCCCAGCACATGTTGTACATATGGTGGAGCAGAAATGAAACCCCTTTTTAGCTAAATTAGCACTGGTTACAGTGTAATATAGAAGATTCAGGGGGCCAAAACTCTTTTCTACCTGAAATTCTTAGTGCAACATTGTGGACATTTTTGGGGAAAGCAGGGCTCTTCTTGCCTCCTTTTTTTTTTTTTTTTTTTTTTAAATTCAGCTTTTCCTTTGAAAACCCTCTTACACTGCACTCACCTGGACATGGCTGATGTGTTTGTCACCTGCCCTGTCACCTGTGCTTGCCTCTGCAGGTTACCCAGTGCTGGCTCCTGCTGCTTATTATGACCAAACAGGAGCCCTCGTGGTCAATGCCGGGGCCAGGAACGGCCTGGGGGCTCCCGTGCGCCTGGTGGCCCCTGCCCCTGTCATCATCAGCTCCTCTGCAGCCCAGGCAGGTGAGTCCTGTCCCTCCCTGGGTCAGGCAGGTGAGTCCTGTCCCTCCCTGGGTCAGACAGGTGAGTCCTGTCCCCCCCTGGGTCAGACAGGTGAGTCCTGTCCCCCCCCTGGGTCAGGCAGGTGAGTCCTGTCCCCTGGGTCAGGCAGGTGAGTCCTGTCCCCCCTGCTCAGGCAGGTGAGTCCTGTCCCCCCTGCTCAGACAGGTGAGTCCTGTCCCCCCTGCTCAGGCAGGTGAGTCCTGTCCCCCCTGCTCAGACAGGTGAGTCCTGTCCCCCCCTGGGTCAGGCAGGTGAGTCCTGTCCCCCCCTGGGTCAGGCAGGTGAGTCCTGTCCCTCCCTGGGTCAGGCAGGTGAGTCCTGTCCCCCCCTGGGTCAGGCAGGTGAGTCCTGCCCCACTGTGCTCAGGCAGGTGAGTCCTGTCCCTCCCTGGGTCAGGCAGGTGAGTCCTGTCCCCCTCTGCTCAGGCAAGTGAGTCCTGTCCCTCCCTGGGTCAGGCAGGTGAGTCCTGTCCCCCTCTGCTCAGGCAGGTGAGTCCTGTCCCCCCCTGCTCAGGCAGGTGAGTCCTGTCCCTCCCTGGGTCAGGCAGGTGAGTCCTGCCCCTCCCTAGGTCAGGCAGGTGAGTTCTGCCCCCCCAGTGGTTCAGACAGGTGAGTTCTGCCCCCCCAATGGTTCAGGGAGGTGACATCAGGTCCCTCCCAGTGCCTGCTGTGTCCCCAGTGTCCCCACCCCTCCGTGCTCCGCTGGCAGTGATGACAAACTTGCCCTCACTGAGATCCATCAGGGATTGTTGTTGAGAAACATCCTCTGTGCTCAACTTGGGCTGAGCCTCCGGAGCAGCCACGGAGAGGGGCAGCAGCAGGAGCCTGAATGATTTTCATGGTATCATGAAATCATGCCATGAGTTTCATGGCAGGTACTTAAATTTGTCCCCTGGCACCAGATTTCACACCTGCTGGAGCCTTCAGAATTCCCAGTGTCTCCAGGGAGAGCTCAGAGCCCTTGCAGGGCCTGCAGGGGCTCCAGGAGAGCTGCAGAGGGACTGGGGCCAAGGATGGAGGGCCAGGAGGCAGGGAATGGCTGCCAGTGGCAGAGGGCAGGGCTGGATGGGATCTTGGCAATTGGGAATTGTTCCCTGGCAGGGTGGGCAGGGGCTGGGCTGGAATTGCCAGAGCAGCTGTGGCTGCCCCTGGAGCCCTGGCAGTGCCCAAGGCCAGGCTGGACATTGGGGCTGGCAGCACCTGGCACAGTGGGAGGTGGCCCTGGGGTGGAACAGGATGAGTTTTGAGGTCCTTTTCAACCCAAGCCATCCCAGGATTTGTGCTTTATGACAGCACCGTACCTAAAATGGCCTTTGCCATGAGTTGCTTTGTCATTTATTTGGGTTCCTTGGGAGTTCAAGGCTTTTAAAAGGATTTTTCAATCTGTTGGTGTGAGCAGCCCCTGCCAGCACTGGGCTCAGATTATGAAATGGGCCTTTTAATTGTTTTGTCATAGCTCTTGTTTATTTTGCTTTTTCTTTAACTTTGGAACTGGCTGAAAACCAAAAGTCCTCGGGTTCGATGTTCTTGGCACTGAGGTTCATGTTTCATGTGCTGAAGGATCATTTCAATTATTTCAAAACTCTGGTTTCTTAACTGGCCCTTGCAAGTGTGAGGCTGTACTGATTGGACTCTTGGGTCTTTGGAGAAAGAGCCATTCCTGGTTTTGATCTGTGCAGCTCCAACAGCACAAGAGCAGCAAGAACAGCTGGGCATGGCTGGAGTCTGGGGGCTGTGGGCAGCTCAGATACAATAAACAGAGATTTATGCTGAGTTTGGTCCTGAAAGAAAAAAATTGTAGCAATTCAAAGAGATCTGCTAAGTTTTAACTTCCAGAACTGTGGTGGTGCTCACAGGGGTCTCAGGTTGAGGGAAGAGACTAGAATCTGACTCCATGTTTCAGAAGGCTGATTTATTATTTTATGATATATATTATATTAAAACTATACTAAAAGAATAGAAGAAAGGATTTCATCAGAAGGCTGGCTAAGAATAGAATAACAAAGAATGATAACAAAGGTTTGTGGCTCGGACTCTCTGTCCGAGCCAGCTGGGCTGTGATTGGCCATTAATTAGAAACAACCACATGAGCCCAATCCCAGATGCACCTGTTGCATCCCACAGCAGCAGATAACCATTGGTTACATTTTGTTCCTGAGACCTCTCAGCTTCTCAGGAGGAACAATCCTAAGGAAAAGATTTTTCATAAAAGATGTCTGAGACACAGAACTGTGATGAAAATGGATTTCTCAGTGACTTTTCCATTTTTCTCCCATGATTGTGTCCCACAGCCGTGGCGGCGGCCGCGGCGTCGGCCAACGGAGCAGCCGGGGGCCTGGCAGGGACCACCAACGGCCCCTTCCGGCCCCTGGGCACGCAGCAGCCGCAGCCCCAGCCCCAGCAGCAGCCCACCAACAACCTGGCCTCCAGCTCCTTCTACGGCAGCAACTCCCTGAGCAGCAACTCCCAGAGCAGCTCGCTGTTCTCGCAGGGCTCGGCCCAGCCCGCCAACACCTCGCTGGGCTTCGGCAGCAGCAGCTCCCTGGGAGCCACGCTGGGCTCGGCCCTGGGCGGCTTCGGCACCGCAGGTGAGGAGTGTGGCTGTGCCAGCACTGCCAGCCAGGGCTGGGACAGAGCAGCAATGGGACAGGGCTGCTGTGCACACCTCTGTGTTGGTGTCACCACTATTGGGGACGGGATGTGCCTTGGCTTGTCTGGCTCTTGATGTTGAACCAAACAGCAGCACTGTGGTGTTTCACCCACAGACACTTTTGCCTGGCTGGGTGTGTGGTGTTTCACCCACAGACACTTTTGGCCGGCTGGGTGTGTGGTGTTTCACCCACAGACACTTTTGGCCGGCTGGGTGTGTGGTGTTTCACCCACAGACACTTTTGCCTGGCTGGGTGTGTGGTGTTTCACCCCACAGACACTTTGGGCTGCCTGGGTGTGTGGTGTTTCACCCACAGACACTTTTGGCTGGCTGGGTGTGTGGTGTTTCACCCCACAGACACTTTTGCCTGGCTGGGTGTGTGGTGTTTCACCCACAGACACTTTTGGCTGCCTGGGTGTGTGGTGTTTCACCCCAGGGACACTTTTGGCTGCCTGGGTGTGGGGTGTTTCACCCCACAGACACTTTTGCCTGGCTGGGTGCTGCAGCTGGCACTGCAGACAAGTCCAGGCCTGCAGGAGCTCTGGTGGTGCTGGGATGGAGCTTCCCCCCATAACAGGGGCTGCTCCTGGGGTTTCCCTCTGGCAGAGAAGCTTTAAGGGGATGGTGAAGGAAAGGAGTCAGTTCTGATGGAGGCTTTGGATCCAGAGCTTTATTCTGGCCCTCAGGCCTCTGAGTGCAGCACCAGCTCCCACAGAACTCCCTGAGCCCGTGGCTGCTGCTCCTTTAACCCCGGGGAGAGGGGCAGGGAAGGGGCAGGGAGGCACCAAGCAGGGACAGGAGGGGAGGGACAAAGGGACAAAGGACACCTGGATGGCCCAATGCCCCCCAGGGGTAGAGGGCATCCTTTGGATCTGCCAATCACTCGAGGCCCTCTGGAATGCCAGGAGTGCCAGACAGTGCTGGGAGGGGAGAGGAGAGGGGACTGACACACCTGGGAGGGAATCCTCAGGGGAGGGACCCGGGGTTCTGAGCTAAACCCTGGAATCACACTGCAACAGCTGTGGTTCCTCAGAGGCTGGAGGTTGGATGATTTGTTCCAAGAATGGAGCTTGGCACTGTATCTAAGGGAACTTTATAAATAGATTTATGTGTGTTGGGTGTTTTAGTGGTGGTACTGGTAGTGATACCTTGCATGCTTCGGTGTGTGAGACAAATGATGGACAAAGCTATCAAGGAAATTTTTATTATGCAAGAGAGAGAGGTGGGAAGTGGATTCACAGAGAGTTCTCAAAATCTTACAGAGATAGTGGATGAAGATATAGCCATGGAGGAAGGTTTTGAATTAAGACTTTGGAACTGGTGAGACATTTTTGAAGAATGACTTGTAATTGCTATCAGACATGACTTACTCCCTTTGAACTGACTGGACTTTCACAGCATTAAAATTGCTGTGTTGTAATATGGCAATGCTTAATGTGAGCAAAAAGATGCTTTAAGCAAGTAATAAGCAGATACATTCTAGTAAAGCTGTGAAACACAAGGTGGTTAATAAACAACACAGTTACAGAAGTTTCTTTTGCATTGAACCAAGGGGGAATTGTGGGAATCACCAACAGGACAGGACCCTTGGGGAACAGCCTCTTGAGCTGTTGAAATCCTATCATCAGTCTTATGACATGGTTATGGCAGTGGGAAGGTGCCAGCAGCTCACACCCCACAGAACTCAATGTTACAGCTCACTTTAAAAGTTGGGACATGGATGTGGGAGAGGGAGCATGGGCAAGGACCCTGTGGGGATCTGAAAATGCCCACAGTGCCCCCCCAGCTGGGACCACAACAGCACAGGGGGAGGCAAGACATGGAGGAATGCAGAACACTGATTATATGAGGTGTCAAGGAGGCAGCTCCACGTAATCAAAATGCCTGTAAGGCTTTGGATGGGCAGCAAAAGAGGGAAGAAACCCCTACAGAGTGGTTGGAAAGGTTGGGGGGAAATATGAGGCAATTTTCAGGGGTTGATCCTGACATGGTGGCTGGACAGATCTGACTAAAGATAAATTTTGACCAATCACACAAAGCAGAAGCACATTGACAGCAGTTCCATCCAACCACTGTAGGCACAGGTACCTTTGGTTAAAGCAATGCTTGCTTATTTCAAATACAATACCTGCTTGTGAGCCTTAAAACACAATGCACAGAGCTCCATTATTAGGCTTAGAACTTCTTAATATCTCACTGGATAAACTTTTCTGTAGCTTAGGGAATTATTCTAGACAAGTGTTAATACACAGACCGTTGTTCTAGTTGTTGTTACATTCTGCTTCTCATATAACTTTTCTGCTCACCAGTCTTATGACAACTGCTCAGCTCCAATCACAGCTCTGCTGTCTCTGAGCCTGCCTTTTGCAGCTTTCCCAAACCCCTCTGATTTTAAGGATTCCCACACTTGGGGAAAGGAGCACAAGGAGAACCCCTGATTTCAGGAGTTTGTGCTCTGAGCTGAGCCCTCCTCATCCATCCCAGCCTAACTGGGAGTTTTCCTTTAGGGACCACTTCAGGCTTTAAAATCTGCAGCAGTTCTTGGCAAAAATGCTTTTAGTAGGTGATAATTTGCAGTAGCAGTAATTAACTTGGAAGTGTTTTTCCCTGCATGTGGAGTACTGGCTGACAGAAACTGGTTCCAGAGTGTGTCAACCCCTCTCACCTCAGAGTAAAGGCTGAGGAACTCCCCATGCCTTTAAAAAAGCTGATCTGAGGTGGTTTCTGTGCTTCATCCTGGGAATTGTTCCCTCACACACCAAAAGAATCACTCTGTGGTTGTAGGCATCTCCCATCCATGCTTTGATGGTGTTGGGCAGCTGGAGACCAAGGTTCCTGTCAGAATCAAACCCATCCAGAGATGTCTGTGGTTTTTTAGGTTTTTTTTTACCCCTCAGGTTTGTGGGGTTTTTTGAAGTGGAACAATTGTTTTAATTACTGCTCAGTCTCAGGGCAGTAATTATGTCCTGAACTTTGCTGCTTTCATCAGAGTGAGGGGCAGGTTCCAACCTGGCTCCATCAGAGCAGGCTCAGGGAGGGGCTGTTACCTCACAGAGGAGCAGTTTGCAATAAAAGTTATTCTAAATATTTCTCTTTAACCCAGCCTTGAGATTGGAACCATCTTGGTTCCAGGTAAACAAAGCATTTGCTTCTCTCACCTCACTTTATTTAACTAATTGAATTCCATGAGTGGTTTGCTCAGTGCCAAGATTCACAAAGTTTGTTTTCCCTCAATCAATGAATAAAACTCTGATCCTGCTGCTTCTGGAGCCCGTGTGCACTCACCAAAAATGATCAGTTCATTGCAGTTAACAATTTCACTGTTTATTAAACAAGATTTTAATGCAGAATTGATTTTTCCCCCTGCAAGTTGACAGTGCATTTAAAGAGTTTGTATTTGCCTATCGAGACAGCTCTTAAAAACCATGGGGGTTAGGAGTGAAATTGAATTCTGATTTCCAGCTCCATGAAGCTGGGGGCAGGCAGGAGCTGATTCCTCCTGTGCTGCAGGTGAGCACAGGGATTGCAGGGAGTGTGCAGCAGGCTGGGCTGGCTCCTGAGCCAGCACGGGGAAACCTCCTGGGGCCGGGGCTCAGCTCTGAGCAAACAGCAGGGGGAGTTCAGATCTGCCCGTCCCGGGAGTGTGGGACAGGGACCCTGGGGAGCTCAGGCCTTCTCCTGAAGGGCAGAGCAAAGAGCTCAGCGTGTCCACAAAGGTCTCAGTGTGTCCCCAAAGTGCTCAGCGTGTCCCCAAAGAGCTCAGCGTGTCCCCAAAGTGCTCAGCGTGTCCCCAAAGTGCTCGGTGTGTCTCCAAAGTGCTCGGTGTGTCTCCAAAGTGCTCAGCATGTCCCCAAAGAGCTCAGCATGTCCCCAAAGAGCTCAGCGTGTCCTCAAAGAGCTCAGCGTGTCCTCAAAGAGCTCGGCCTGTCCCCAAAGAGCTCAGCGTGTCCCCAAAGGTCTCAGCATGTCCCCAAAGTGCTCAGAGTGTCCCCAAAGAGCTCAGCGTATCCCCAAAGTGCTCAGAGTGTCCCCAAAGAGCTCAGCGTATCCCCAAAGTGCTCGGTGTGTCCCCAAAGTGCTCAGTGTGTCCCCAAAGAGCTCGGTGTGTCCCCAAAGTGCTCAGCATGCCCCCAAAGGTCTCAGCATGTCCCCAGGTGCTCAGCGTGTCCTCAAAGTGCTTGGTGTGTCCCCAAAGTGCTCAGCGTGTCCGCAAAGTGTTCAGCATGTCCCCAAAGGTGCTCAGTGTGTCCCCAAAGGTCTCAGCATGTCCCCAAGGTCTCAGCATGTCCCCAAAGAGCTCAGCGTGTCCCCAAAGGTCTCAGTGTGTCCCCAAAGTGCTCAGCATGTCTACAAAGGTCTTGGCGTGTCCCCAAAGGTCTCAGCGTGTCCCCAAGTGCTCATCATGTCCCCAAGTGCTCAGAGTATCCCCAAGTGCTCAGTTTGTCCCCAAAGGTCTCAGTGTGTCCCCAGAGGTCTCCGTGTGTCCCCAAAGGTCTCAGTTTGTCCCCAGAGGTCTCGGTGTGTCCCCAAAGGTCTCAGTGTGTCCCCAGAGATCTCGGTGTGTCCCCAAAGGTCTCAGTGTGTCCCCAGAGGTCTCAGTGTGTCCCCAAAGCATGGTCCCTTCCTTCAGGGAGATTTTTGTCCTTTGACCGTTCTGCTCAGGGATTTTTGGAGCTGTTTCTCCCTATGCTCTGTCACAGGAAATCCTCCAAGGCACTGAAGGCAAAGACAAGATCCCAGATAATTTGTTTGGCTGTTTTCTCATTAACAGTGTGGTTTTAATGATTTTAACTGGTTTTATTGACTCTGACTGGTTTTAATGACTATATTTGATCATTTTGCCAAGCACCAGCCCAGTGCAGTGGAGCTGTGGCTCTCCAGTGTTGGGGCTGGTGGCATCTCTCATTTTCCCCATTTTCCCCATTTCCCCCATTTCCTGAATTTTCCACATTTTCCCCCATTTTCTGCATTTTCCCCATTTTCCCCTGTTTCCCCCATTTCCCCCATTTCTCCCATTTCCCCCATTTCCTCCATTTCCCCTGTTTTCCCATTTTCCCCATTTTACACATTTTCCCCATTTTCTGCATTTTTCCCTTTTTCCCCATTTCCCCCATTTGCCCAATTTTCCCATTTTTCCAATTTTTCCCATTTTCCCAATTTTTCCTGTTTTCCACCTTTTCCCCATTTTTCTCATTTATCCCATTTCCCCCATTTTCTGCATTTTCCCCATTTTCCCCTGTTTCCCCCATTTCCCCCATTTCTCCCATTTCCCCCATTTCCTCCATTTCCCCTGTTTTCCCATTTTCCCCATTTTACACATTTTCCCCATTTTCTGCATTTTTCCCTTTTCCCCCATTTCCCCCATTTGCCCAATTTTCCCATTTTTCCAATTTTTCCCATTTTCCCAAGTTTTCCTCTTTTCCACCTTTTCCCCATTTTTCTCATTTATCCCATTTCCCCCATTTTTCCCATTTCGCCCATTTTCCCCATTTCCCCCATTTTCCCATTTCCCCCTTTCCCCATTTTCCCATTTCCCCTGTTTCCCCCATTTTACCCATTTCCCCATTTTCCCCTGTTTTCCCCATTTTTCCCATTTTCTCCATTTCCCCCTTTCCCCATTTTTCCCATTTTGCCCATTTTCCACATTTTCCCCAATTTCCCCCATTTTCCCTTGTTTTCCCCATTTTTCCCATTTTCCCCATTTTCTATCTTTTCCCCATTTTTCTCATTTATCCCATTTCCCCATTTTCCCATTTCCCCCTTTCCCCATTTCCCCTGTTTTCCCAATTTCCCCATTTCCCCTGTTTCCCCCATTTCCCCAATGTTCCAATTTCCCCATTTTCCCCATTTCCCCTGTTTCCCCCATTTTCCCCCATTTCCTCAATGTTCCCATTTCCCCATTTTCCCCTTTCCCCATTTCCCCTGTTTTCCCCATTTTCCCCTTTCCCCATTTCCCGTTTTCCCCATTTCCCCAATGTTCCCATTTCCCTATCCCCATTTCCCCTGTTTCCCCCATTTTCCCCCATTTCCCCAATGTTCCCATTTCCCCTGTTTTCCCATTTCCCCTGTTTTCCCCATTTTCCCCATTTCCCCTGTTTCCCCCATTTCCCCTGTTTCCCCCATTTCCCCAGTGTTCCCATTTCCCCCTTTCCTCATTTCCCCTCTTTCCCCATTTTCCCCATTTCCCCCTTTCCCCATTTCTCCCATTTCCCCAGTGTTCCCATTTTCCCATTTCCCCCATTTTCCCCCTTTCCCCATTTCCCCCATTTCCCCAGTGTTCCCATTTCCCTAGTGTTCCCATTTTCCCCATTTCCCAAGTGTTCCCATTTTACCCAGTTTCCCCATTTCCCCTGTTTCCCCCATTTTCCCCCATTTCCCCTGTTTTCCCCATTTCCCCATTTTCCCCCTTTCCCCATTCCCCCCATTTTCCCATTTCCCCATATCCCCCTTTCCCCATTTTCACCCATTTTACCCAGTTTCCCCATTTCCCCAATTTCTCCCATTTTCCCCATTTCCCCATTTCCCCAGTGTTCCCGTTTTACCCAGTTTCCCCATTTCCCCCATTTTCCCCCTTTCCCCATTTCCCCAGTGTTCCCATTTTACCCAGTTTCCCCATTTTCCCATTTCCCCCTTTCCCCATTTTCACCCATTTTACCCAGTTTCCCCATTTCCCCAATTTCTCCCATTTTCCCCATTTCCCCAGTGTTCCCGTTTTACCCAGTTTCCCCATTTTCCCCATTTCCCCATTTCCCCAGTGTCCCCGTTTTACCCAGTTTCCCTCTTTCCCCATTTCCCCAGTGTTCCCGTTTTACCCAGTTTCCCCATTTCCCCATTTCCCCCGTGTCCCCGTCTTACCCAGTTTCCGTTTCCCGTTCCTGCAGTGGCGAACTCCACCACGGGCAGCGGCTCGCGCCGGGACTCGCTGACGGGCAGCAGTGAGCTCTACAAGAGGACCTCGAGCAGCCTCACCCCCATCGGGCACAGCTTCTACAATGGCCTGGGCTTCTCCTCCTCCCCCGGGCCCGTGGGGATGCCCCTGCCCAGCCAGGGCCCCGGGCACTCGCAGACTCCTCCTCCCTCCTTGTCCTCACACGGATCCTCCTCCAGCCTCAACCTGGGTAAGGGCCCTGCTCTGCTCTCCTGCAGCACCCCTGCTTCCCCCAGGCAGCAGTTCTGTGGTCTCACAATCATTTAGGGGGAGAACCATCTTTAATTCAGGTCCAACCCTCCTGGAGTGTGTGTCCTGCAGGGTTCAGCTGGGAACAGGTTTCCATCTTTGCTCCTCATTTCCTGTCTTGGTTTGAGCCGCCAGGTGTCTGCTGAGGAAGGCAGGAACCTTCCCTGAAATGGAAAATGCAAACCCCCTCTGTCTGCATTACTACAGTTTTGAAATTAAGGGGTTCTCAGGCAAAGATATGGGAATAGCAATAACAGTCCTTTATTAGGGAAAAAATAAAAATAAAATAAAAGCTCATTTTCCCCCAGGAGCCCTCCAGGCTTTGGCTCTGCTGAGCTCTGGCCCAGCCATGCTGATTTTTCATCCTCTTGGGTTCCTGGAAGAGCTGCAGGACATGGAATGAGTTCCTGTCTTGGTTTGAACAGCCAGGTGTCTGCTGAGGAAGGCAGGAGCCTCCCCCAAAATGGAAAATGCAAACCCACCCCCTCCCTCTGAATTATTGGAATTTTGAAATTAAAAAGCTCTCAGGCAAAGATATGGGAGCAGGAATAACAGTTCTGTACTAGGAAATTAAAAATGCAAATGCAAGAGTACAAACCAAGCCTGGCAGAGTGAGAGCAGCCCTGGCACGCTGTGGGTCAGGGGGTGGCACAGCCCCATCCCATGGGGGCTCAGCCCTCCTGCAGTGCCAGCTGTGCTTCTGCTGGAGCAGGGATCCTGCACAAGGGGGGAGTTTTCCTCTGCAGCTCCAGGGCTGCTGCAGATGGGCCTGGGCTCCCTCTGGCCATGCAGGGCAGCAGAAGCTGCTCCTCTGGCAATGCCCTGGGCAAAGGCTGCTGGGCTGTGCCAGGCTCCCATTGGATCCAGGTAGGAATGCTTGGCTCCTGCCCTGGGCAATGCAGCATCTCCCCATGGGATGCTGGAATTGGATCAGCCCTGCAGGGACACTCAGTGGCCATGGACAGCAGAGATCTCCTGCAGGGAGGATTGGCTGGGGCAGAGATCAAGAAAACTGCCCCAAGAACAGCAGAGAACTGCCCAGCTCTGACAGGTGGAGGTAGAACACACAGCCCCATTTCCAACCTGAGACATTCCCTCAGCTCAAAATTAGGGGTAATATTCCCAAGTGTTTATAAAACAGGATTTTCTTGCACTGGTCTTGGTAACAGCAGCAATGGTTTGTGGAATAAAGTAGGTAAGGAGAGTTGATCTTCAATTAAAATGGTTTTAAAGGGGATGTTTTAAAATACCCATTAAATTGGGAATAATGAGCTTGGAATACAATTCCTCCTTTTAACCAATATTCCCTGGAGCAGTGCTCAGCTTTGAGCTGAGGATTTGGTGAGTTTACCTTGGAAAATTTCCCATCAGTGTGGCCTTATCAAAAGCACAGGAGGAATCATTGTGGGAAGATCCATGACTTTGTGCAGCTGAAGCTTCTCAAAGAGCTTCTGCCTGACCCACAATAAAATAAATCTTAAAAATAAAGAAAGCAAATATTAAATAATAAAGCAGTGCCCATCTGAACCTCCTACAGTGTTCATTCCCTCATAAACAAATCAAAGAGATTATTTGTTGCACCTGTAGCAGATAATTTAATATTTCCTCCAAAAATTCCCTTGGTTTTGGTTGTGTCATGAATCTGCTGGGTTTAACAAAACTTCTGCTTCTCAGAGCAGTTCTCCCCTCTCAGCAGACTGTGTATTTATGATGTGTGTTCCATGCATGTGTGATAAATCCAGTGCTGGCTCTAGGTTAGCTGGAATAGTCATAAATATGATTCTTGGAGATCAAGTTTAGATTTACCATCGTGCCTTGTTCAGAGCTTTAATAGAACTGGAAGGATTTTGCCTTTATTTATGCAGCTGTGGAGGCCTTGGCTGACAGTTAAATGGCCACAATAAATTAGTGCTGAGGAGGAAGCGGATTCCAAACCTGGGAAAAAGCTGGGTGCCCTTGCAAAAAAAAAAAAAAATCCAAAAAATTCTTTGTAATCAAAGAATCCTAAGAATTCCACTGGATCAGAGGAAGGTGGATCTGTCTGGGAACAAACTCTGGAAAGAAATTGGAATTAGCACCCCCAGAAATGGGTTGTGCTCCAGAGGATCAGTGTGGGGCTTCCCATCTTCCCAAAATATTCCTGTCCTTGTGACCTTGTCCCCTCCATGGCTGGTTCCATGCTGGGTGATGCTGTAGGTCAGGTGTCACCTGGGATAGCTCTGATTTTGGGGGATTTCACCTTGAAATCCATGAAAAGTCATTTTATTTTTTCAAGTTTCTCTTTCATTGGTGGTGGAGGGTATTGGGAAGGTGAGGTCTGACTTCCTTTGTTATAAAATCAGTTCTGATGGAGAGGAGAAGGCTCCAGGGAGAGCTCAGAGCCCTTGCAGGGCCTGCAAGGGCTCCAGGAGAGCTGCAGAGGGACTGGGGCCAAGGATGGAGGGCCAGGAGGCAGGGAATGGCTGCCAGTGGCAGAGGGCAGGGCTGGATGGGATCTTGGGAATTGGGAATTGTTCCCTGGCAGGGTGGGCAGGGGCTGGGCTGGAATTGCCAGAGCAGCTGGGGCTGCCCCTGGAGCCCTGAAATCCTGGATCCCTGCCTGTGGGACAACAGAGAAATCAGGGAATGGTTTGGGATGGGAGAGACCTGAAATCCCCTCCAGTGCCACCCCTGCCATGGCAGGGCCACCTCCCACTGTGCCAGGTGCTGCCAGCCCCAATGCCCAGCCTGGCCTTGGGCACTGCCAGGGCTCCAGGGGCAGCCACAGCTGCTCTGGGCACCCTGGCAGAGCCCAAACCTCTCCAACCAGGCCTTGCCAGGCTCCAAACCCCTGTGGCAAATGGCACTGGGGGCACCTGGAACCATGCAGGAAATCATTCTTTCCTTGCCTTTCTCCATTTGCTGCAATGGTTTTTGGTGCTGGTTTCCATCCTGGATTGAGGAATGGGAATGCCAGAGTGGTTTGGGTGGGAAGGGATCTTCAATGCCAGCTCATTGCAGCCCAGGGCCACCTCCCAGTGTGCCAGGTGCTGCCAGCCCCAATGTCCAGCCTGGCCTTGGGCACTGCCAGGGCTCCAGGGGCAGCCCCAGCTGCTCTGGCAATTCCAGCCCAGCCCCTGCCCACCCTGCCAGGGAACAATTCCCAATTCCCAAGATCCCATCCAGCCCTGCCCTCTGCCACTGGCAGCCATTCCCTGCCTCCTGGCCCTCCATCCTTGGCCCCAGTCCCTCTGCAGCTCTCCTGGAGCCCCTTCAGGCCCTGCAAGGGCTCTGAGCTCTCCCTGGAGCCTTCTCCTCTCCAGGGCAGCACCCCCAGCTCTCCCAGCCTGGCTCCAGAGGAAGAAGGAGCAGTTTCTTTGTAGTTTTTGGTAAAGTCTCACTGAAGTCTGGGATCTGACCAAGTCCTGGCACGGAGGAGCTGGATGCACCCTGAGGTTTCAAGCCTTTGGTGAGGTTCAGAATTGTGATTTAGGAAGCTTGTTCCCCACAGGATCTCTGTGTTCCCAGGGTGATGTTGAGCATCCTGGGGAAACCTGCAGTCAGCATTGCCATCAGGAGAGACAGCCAGGGGGGAAAGTGGAGTCACTCTCCATCCCCACGTGATTGGGGCTTTCTCAGAAAGCCTCTGACAGATTTTCTGTACTGATTGTGCTCTTAGCCAAGAGATAACAGCCCAAGTGCCAAACCCTCCCCTTTCCCATCAGGAACCATTTCCACTTCAGTCCCAACTCCTAACTTTGCTCCAGGTGTTGAAATAAAAAGTGGGAATTGTGAGAATTTCAGATGTGTGGGAAGCATTGGTGCCCCATTGCTCAGCTTGTCCCACCCGGGTTTCCTCACCTGGGAAGTGCTTTACTCATCCTGTGGCAATGCTGCTCCTTGCAGGAGACTGGAATATCAGGAATATCAGGAATATCAGGGATATCACCTGGTGGCATTTGGGAGTTGTTGCTCAGTGTGGGAGTCAGGGTGCAGAAGGTGCTGGACACTCCATTGCAAGGCAGCACAAGGAGCTCTCAGCTCTCCTTTTCCTTGGGGAAAAAAACGGGAGGAAAAAAAGTCCTCTCCTTCCTTGGGCAAGGAGAGTTCTGGCACCAGCTCCAGAGAAACTTGCCCAGCTCAGAGATGTAGAATCACAAAATACCCTGAGCTGGAAGTGAGCCACAGAGGTCATCATTAATAATTAATTGGGCTGTTATCAGATACAGAGTTCTCATCCAGTTTCCTGCATGGGTGCTTCCTCCAGGTGTTGATGGCTGATGAGTGCAGCTCCCTCGGCTCTGTTTTTATGGAATATTTTAATTCCAGCCCAGCTGCCAGGAGCAGCCTCTCTGCAGCCAGCCCTGCCAAGCTTTCCTTGGAGCTCTCCCCTGTGGCACAGATTCCTGCAGCTCATTTCCCTGGGATTCCCCCTGCCTCACCTGGGCCCTGCAGTCCCTGTGTGATCAGGACCTGTTCCCTGGACTTTGTTCCACCCAGGAAAATCCGTGCAGGCTCCTCCTGCGCCAGCAGAGGGATCCCAAGCCCTGCAGGAAAGGCAGAAACCAAATCCTCTGCCACTGTGCTGAGCCACATCCTGAATATTTCAGGGAAACAGCACTGGAAGGTTTAAGTTTGTTCCTATCAAAGCTTCTCTTTGTGGGATGAAGCATCACCTGTCCCCATATTCCTGTTTTGGGGTCACACAGCATCTCTTAGTGTGGCTGCAGATATTTCAGCCATTTGTGAAAGCACAGGGATTTAAAACCTTTCTTGGAATTAATTTATTCGTATTTACCTGTGTTTAATAGTGATAGATTTGTGCTTTTATATCCACATTTTTTATACTTTTATATCTATCCCTCAGCACACTTCTTTTAACTCAGTCCTTGCCAGGGCAGCAGGACAGGTGGGAAAAACCTGAGGGTGGAGGCCAAAGGCAGTGGAAACAGCAAAAAAGCTGAAATTTGGGAGTGTTGGGATTGCCACTGCTCTGGTTCAGACATTGTGGACGCAGGAGGAGGAACAGAAATTGTTTCACTCTGTCAGAAAGCCACAGTCAGAGATGTGATGTCATTGGATGGAGTCAGAATCACAGAACATCCTGGTTTAGAAGGGATCATCAGAGTTCTTTGCTGGAGTGTGTAGCTGTTCCCAGCCTAACCCAGCAGTGCCACAGATGCTTGGACACATCCCCATCTCAATTCCTTGGTGGGCAGCTCAGTCAGGAATCACAAAATGGGATCATGGAGGTTGGAAAAGCCCTTTGGGGTCATTGGGTCCCACCTGTGACTGATCAACTCAGCCCAGCTGGGTGCCATGCCCAGGAATTCCTTGGACACCTCCAGGGATGGAGAACCCAAACCTCCTTGGGCAGTTCCAAGGCCTGATCATCATAAAACAGGATCATCAAGGTTGGAGAAGCCTTCCAGGGTCTTCAGGTCCAACCTGTGACCAGTCTCCACCAGGGCACTGAGTGCCACATGCTCATTCCTTTGGCATCTCCCGGGATGGGGATTCCAAACCTCCCTGAGCAGTTCCAGTGAGGAAATCCGGCCTAGAAATCCCACCTAGAAATTCTTCTTAGAAATCCCACCTCAAAATCCTGCTTAGCTGAATGTCAGACCTACCCCCATATTGGAACAGAACTCAGGGATCCAGTGTCACATCCCTGTGTCCCCATGAGGCCCATCCATGTCCTATTCCTTTATCCATGCCCTGTTCCCTTGTCCCCATCTGTGTCTTGTCTCCTTCTTCCTTTATCGCCATCCACGTCCTGTTCCTTTATCCCCATCCATGCCCTGTCCCCTTATCCCATCCCTGCCCCATTCCCTCATCCTGTCTTTGCCCTGTTCCCTCATCCCACCCGTGCCCTGTTCCCTCATCCCACCCGTGCCCTGTTCCTTATCCCATCCCTGCCCCATTCCCTTATCCCATCCATGCCCTTATCCCATCCATTTCCTTATCTCATCCCTGCCCTGTTCCCTTATCCCATCCATTCCCTTATCGCATCCAATCCCTTATCCCATCCCTGCCCCATTTCCTGATCCCATCCCTGCCCTGTTCCCTTATCCCATATGTGCCCTTATACCCATCCATGGCCTTATCCCATCCCTGCCCCGTTCCCTGATCCCATCCCTGCCCTGTTCCCTTATCCCATCCATTCCCTTACCCCATCCCTGCCCCATTCCCTTATCCCATCCATTCCTAATCCCATTCCCTGATCCCATCCATTCCCTGATCCCATCCATTCCCTGATCCCATCCCTGCCCCATTCCCTGTCCCATTCCCTGTCCCATTCCCTGATCCCATCTGTTCCCTGATCCCATCCATTCCCTGATCCCATTCCCTGCCCCATTTCCTGATCCCATCCCTGCCCCGTTCCCTGCCCCATTCCCTGCCCCATTCCCTGATCCCATTCCCTGCCCCATTCCCTGCCCCATTCCCTGATCCCATCCCTGCCCCATTCCCTGCCCCATTCCCTTCCCATTCCCTGATCCCATTGCCTGTTCTTGCAGGGGGGCTGACGAACGGCAGTGGCCGTTACATCTCGGCGGCGCCGGGGGCGGAGGCCAAGTACCGCAGTGCGAGCAGCGCCTCCAGCCTGTTCAGCCCCAGCAGCACGCTGTTCCCGTCCTCGCGCCTGCGCTACGGCATGTCCGACGTGATGCCCTCGGGCCGCAGCCGCCTGCTCGAGGACTTCCGCAACAACCGCTACCCCAACCTGCAGCTGCGCGAGATCGCCGGCCACATCATGGAGTTCTCCCAGGACCAGCACGGATCCAGGTGGGCTGGGCAGTCTGGCCACGGCCGCGCCTTGGGGAGCATCCCTTGGGTTTTGTGGCTGTGTTTCATGGTTGTGTTTCGTGGTTGTGTTTCATGGTTGTGTTTTGTTGGTTGTGTTTTATGCTTATGTTTCATGGTTGTGTTTCGTGGTTGTGTTTTGTTGGTTGTGTTTTGTGGTTATGTTTCATGGTTGTGTTTCATGGTTGTGTCTTGTTTGTTGTGTTTTGTGGCTGTGTTTCATGGTTGTGTTTCGTGGTTGTGTTTCATGGTTGTGTTTCGTGGTTGTGTTTTGTTGGTTGTGTTTCATGGTTGTGTTTTGTTGGTTGTGTTTTGTGGCTGTGTTTCATGGTTGTGTTTCGTGGTTGTGTTTCATGGTTGTGTTTCATGGTTGTGTTTCGTGGTTGTGTTTCATGGTTGTGTTTTGTTGGTTGTGTTTCATGGTTGTGTTTTGTTGGTTGTGTTTTGTGGCTGTGTTTCATGGTTGTGTTTCATGGTTGTGTTTCGTTGCTTCCATTTCGCAGTTGTGTTTTGTGCTTGTTGTTCTGTTGGTTCCATTTTGCCGGTTGAATTTTGCAGTTGCGTTTCGTTGGTTCCATTTTGCAGTTGTGTTTTGCGGTTGTGTTTTCTGGCTGTTGCTTTGTTGGTTCCATTTCACGGTTGTTGTTTTGCAGTTGTGTTTTCTTGGTTGTGTTTTCTTGGTTGTGTTTCACACTTGAGTTTTGCAGTTGTGTTTTGTTGGTTCCGTTTCACAGTTGTTGTTTTGCGGTTGTTGTTTTGCGGTTGTGGTTTTTTTGGTTCCGTTTTGCAGTTGTGTTTTGTTGGTTGTGTTTTGTGCTTGTTGTTTCGTTGGTTCCATTTTGCAGTTGTTATTTTGTTGGTTCCATTTTGTGGTTGTGTTTTGTTGGTTCCATTTTGTGGTTGTGTTTTGTTGGTTCCATTTTGCAGTTGTGTTTTGTGGTTGTGTTTTGTTGGTTGCATTTCACAGTTGAGTTTCACAGTTGAGTTTTGCAGTTGTGTTTTGTCTCACTTCCCCAAGCTGAGGCACACCAGGGAATAAGCAGGAACAGCCAAGCCAGTGTCAGGCTCAGAACCCCCAAGGATTGTCCAGTTCAGGGACATTGGCATCTCCAGGGATGGGGACTCCAAACTTCCCTGGGCGGTTCCAATGCCTGAACACTCTTCCAGTGAGGAAATCCTGCCTAGAAATCCCACCTTGAAATTCTTCTTAGAAATCCCACCTTAAAATCTTGTCCAATTCCTGGCCCTGCCCAGACACCCCAAGGATCCCAGCCTGTGCATGCCTGGGGGTGTTTTCCAGGGTTGGAGACAGGTGCTGGTAGCAGGAATTCCTCCTTGAATTTAGCCAGGAGAAAAGGAGACTCAGGGCTGCCCTCATCGCTCTCTGCAGCTCCTGAAAGGTGCCTGTGCTCAGCTGGGGCTGGGCTCTTTCTCCAGAACTGACAGAACCAGAGCACACAGCCTCGAGCTGCCCCAAGGGAAATACAGGGTGGATATCAGGAAAAGGATTTTACAGAAAGGTGATAAAGTTCTGGAATGTTCTGCCCAGGGAGGTGGTGGAGTCCCCATCCCTGGGGGTGTTTAACAAAGCCTGGATGTGGCACTGGGTGCCAGGGTTGAGTTGAGGGGTTGGGGCTGGGTTGGAGTGGATGATCTTGAAGGTCTCTTCCAACCCAGTGATTCTGTGAAAAGGAGCTTCCTTGCTTTGTGGTTTGCTCACTTGTCCTGCTGGCACAGCTAAATCCATTTTAAAAGCCAGCTGGACACGAGGCCATCCTCCATTACTCCATTGAGATCTGCTTTGCTTGGAATGAAGATTCCAACATGTGGTCATGGACCTCATGGCTGTGACCACCCCGAGCTGTCAGATGGCTGGATAAAATACCTGTGTTTGCAAGAGCTTTGCAAGTTGTTGATGACTAAAATGTCTTAAATTTGAATATTTAACTTGTGATAGGAAGCTTAGGTTAATGACAGTGCTTAATCTTCACGGTGTGATGAGATTTTTCATGGTCCTTTCTGGAACACACGGGTGAGCCTTTGGGAAGGGGTTGAATGAACAGATGTGCCCGTGGCATCACTCCAAGGCCTCCTTTTCAGATTTATTCAGCTGAAACTGGAGCGTGCCACCCCAGCAGAGCGTCAGCTGGTGTTCAACGAGATCCTGCAGGCAGCCTATCAGCTCATGGTGGATGTGTTTGGGAATTATGTCATTCAGAAGTTCTTTGAGGTGAGTCTGCCCTCCCCTGCAGCTCTTCCTGGGGCTCCTGCTGTGCTGAGGTGTTGGATGAGCCTGGCAAACCCTGCCTTGAGGCTAAACCCCTTCATCACTGACACCATCTCCTCCCCACAAGCTGTTGGATCTTCACTGCTGGGGTGACTGAGGGGTGGGGCTCAGATTAATCTGAAAAGTGACACTTTGAGAAGCAAAATGTGTCCCAATAAAGAGCAGCGTTCAGGAGATGCAAATTTCCAGTGGAAGGTGGATGGGGGTTGGAATGAGCTGAGCCTTAAGGTCCCTTCCAGCCCAAAGCTCCCTGGCATTCTGTGAGTGCAGATCCAGCACAGCTTGTCCAGGGTGCTGCCCTGAGCTGTCACTGCTCCTGGACTTGGGAACAAGGGAGAAACTTCTC
This sequence comes from Agelaius tricolor, assembly GCF_023055355.1. Taxonomy (NCBI): domain Eukaryota; kingdom Metazoa; phylum Chordata; class Aves; order Passeriformes; family Icteridae; genus Agelaius; species Agelaius tricolor. The sequence continues at coordinate 6,327,255 of NW_027269296.1, read as the reverse complement.
CAGTAAGAGCAGCTGCTGGAAAGGTGTTGTGTCCCTCCACCCCTCTCCCTGGACACTGCTCTGGTCCTTCACCAGGTGTTCTGGTGCTTGTGCCCAGTAATTGAGAGTCAGAATCACAGAACCTCCTGAGCTGGAAGGCACCACAAGGATCAAATCCAACTCCTGGCCCTGCCCACACACCCCAACAATGCCACTGGGCATGCCTGAGACATTGTCCCAGCACTTCTGGAGTTCTGGCAGCCCTGGGGCTGTGACCTGTCCAGGGTTGGGTGGTCACCCTGGTGGCCCCAGCCCCTTTGGGGTGTGCAGGCAGGCACAGAACACGTCTGGCCGTGCCAGTTCCCCCCTTTCCCGTGGGATTGATCTTTGATCCTTCTCAGTGGGCAGCTCCTGCCTCCAGGGTGGGAGGGCAGTGCCAGTGGCCAGGGCAGGGGTTTGTCCTGGCAGTGACTGTTGCTCCTGTCCCAGTTTGGCAGCCTGGAGCAGAAGCTGGCGCTGGCAGAGCGCATCCGTGGGCACGTGCTGTCCCTGGCCCTGCAGATGTACGGCTGCAGGGTGATCCAGAAGGCCCTGGAGTTCATCCCCCCAGACCAGCAGGTAATTGTAAGTTTCAATTTTAACTTTCTTCTTGATGTTTGATGTTCCTGAGCTGTCCCTCTTGTGCCTGCTGTTCCTTTGGTTTGGTTCCTGGCATGTTTGTGGTGTTCCTTGTGTGTGACGAGTCCGTGCCACCGTCCTTGTTGTCATTGTCACCTCCTTGTTCCCCTTCCCTGGCCATGGGGCTGCTTCTCTGTTAATTCCCTGGAAGCAGATCATGTGCGTAGGGAAAACTGAAAATGAGGGTGAATTTTTAAAAGAGATTTTTAAATCCCTTGAAGGAAGAGTTTTGCCTTTAATATTCACTGAGTTCTTGCTATGTGGGTCAGCATCCTGCGCTCCTGCAGGGAGATGGATGAGGAGCTCCTCATCCTGGCTTTGGAGAGATGTGGCTGATAGCCCCACTCAGAGCTCATTAATAAAGCACTTCCTCAAGGGCTTTAGGAACAATGAATTGAGATGAAAAATACGCTGGGCAGAAAGGATTGGGAATTGTTGTAACAGGAATCTCAATGTAGGTTATGAAATTAAAAATATGAAAGAGGATTTAGGGGTGGTCCTTCCCTTTAGGCTGAACCTGAGCCAAGTGTGTCAGCAGGGCTGTGCCCAGGCTCCAGCACTGCTGCTCCAAGGATTTTCTGTCTCCTCCAGAGTGGCATTTTTCAGTACTCAGTCCTCCCCAAATTCCTGGGTTTGGTTCAGTTACAAAACTGAATTCACCCAGATCTTGTCAAAGCATTAAAATGCCCCAAAGTGTCATTTCTGTTTGTGAGTGAAGCTTCCACCCTGCACATGGGATACATAGTCATGTCTAAACTTCATCAATTCTTTAATTATCACCTGTGTAAAATCCCAGCAAGTTCTGAGCCCAGAGCTGAGCCTGTTTTAGTGACAGGTAACCCTGATAACCCAGAGTTTGTGAACTTTGTGCATTTTAAGATTTCCTTCTCTTGAGGGGAGCAGAGAGGAAAATGGAGGCTGCACAGGAAAACTCTGGCTCAGTCAGGATTTTTTTTAATTTGGATGCTTGCAGGAGGATGCTCATCAGGGAGGAGGGCTTCATCTTCCCAGAGTCCCATCCATGGATGGGCTGGGTTGGAAGGGAGCTCCAGGCTCTGTTCCAGGGCCCCTCCCAGCAGGCCAGGCTGCTAACAGGGGGTCAGGGCAGGGGAGAACCCTGCTGGTTTCTGTGTCCAGCCAAGCCTCACCTCCTGGCCATGGGAGCACCCCTCACTCCTGTGCCATTCCTGCCCAGGCCAGCAGTGCCAGCTGTGCCCTCTGAGCTGGGGATGCTGGTGGTGCTTTCTGTTTGTGCTGTGTCCTCTGTAGAACGAGATGGTTCGGGAGCTGGACGGGCACGTGCTCAAGTGCGTCAAGGACCAGAACGGGAACCACGTGGTGCAGAAGTGCATCGAGTGTGTGCAGCCCCAGTCCCTGCAGTTCATCATTGATGCCTTCAAGGGACAGGTGAGGCCCTGCCCAGCTCCTGCTGCCAGCTTGGAACAGCCTCAGAGTGGCTGGGACTTCACCTCCTGGGAATTCTCAGTTTCAGCAGCTGTTGCTTGCAGGGTTGATTCAGCCACGTGAGAGTCCAGAAACCCCTTGGTCACATCTGTGTTACCATTTCTGGGCAGAGCTGTCAGAGTAAAACCTCCTTGCACAAGTCTGTTCTCCTGGAATACTGAGTGGTTTTGAGTGATGAGGGAAAACAAGGCTCTCCCTAATCCATCTTCCAGTGAAGGTGGTGAGCAGAGTTTTGTGCTGCTGAGGTACCTTAGCCATGCCTGAACTCCATTAATTCCTTAATTATCACCTCACCTGTGTAAAACCCCAGCAAGTTCTGAGCCCAGAGCTGATCCCCTTTTAGTGGCAGGTGACCCTGATAACCCAAAGAATTGGTGAACTTTGTGCATTTCAGATTTGTTTCTCTTTGAAGGGAGCAGAGAGGAAAATGGGGGATGCACAGGAGAGCAAAGTATCATTCTGATCCCTGTCTGTGCAGGTGACTTAGAGGAAGGCTGAATGCTGATTCCCAGGGGCCTCAGAGCAAGGAAGAAGCAGGAGTTTCATCTAGAAATGGACAATTGTCCTTGACACTCTCTTCCTTTTTGCTTTTTTATTGCTGTCCTCTCCTGAATTGATCATTGGGTATCAGTTGTGGCTGGCTTTACTCTGCCTGCCTCAGGTCCCAGTACAAAAGTGCTGCTTTTGGGGTGTTCCCAGCCTCAATTTAATTGGCTTTGCAGGGGCACTTTGAAGTTTTGAGGACTTGCCCCAGGGATGTGAGGACAGCCAGGGGCTGCTACAGCAGGAACCAGGAGCTGGGAGCTGGGGAAAGTGGGGATTTGGTTGGCTGGGTCAAAACAAGCAGCATTGTGCCTGGAAACTTGCTCCTGATTAGAATTTAGGCTTGGATTTTCCACTGGGAGTTTGGGAAAGCAGAAACAGCTCTGTGAGCTCAGCTGATGGCGCTGACATTTCCTTGACCAGTTGTCACAGTTTTATCTGAACCTTCACACAGCAGATTAAACTTAGCACCTCCAGATGATTTTCCTGCAGTTAATTGCACTCCAAGCCCTGTTTCCCTGCAGGGTTTACTCACCAGTTATTAAAAATGTGTGGCTGTTGATTTAAACTTCAGTGCTTGGATTTGCTGCTGTTGTTAAATCAAAGCAACCAAATGGGACTTTGTGCTTCAGACAGAAAACGGAGCAGCAATAACAGAATGTGTCATGTTCTCACCCACAGATCTGCTAATCCATTAGAAATGAGAAAGATTCTTTGTTGTCACTTCTCCTAAGCACTGTTAAGGCTTTTAAACAAATCCAAACAGTTGAGGAAAATCCTTTGCTGGGCATTTTTAACTTTTCTGGTTCATAGCATTTCTTAAATAGCTTAAAATTTGTGCTGGCAAACAATGTGCTGGAATTATTTGGAAAGAATAACCAACCTTCCAGCAATGCTTGGTTGTTCCAGGTTTGGTTTTTTTTATGAATCAAGAGGTTTTACCATTTGCTTTTCATAGTTGGGGAAGCTGAGCCTTCCCCAGGTAGGGATGGGATGTGCCTGGGATCCCGGTGGGTGTTTCCCAGCTGGTGCTGCCTGGAGCTGGCATTCCCTGCAGGAATCCTGGCAGGTTTCTGGGATTCCCAAGGACTAATGGCACGCTGCTGCCTGTCCCTTGTCCCCAGGTGTTTGCTCTGTCCACGCACCCCTACGGCTGCCGGGTGATCCAGCGGATCCTGGAGCACTGTCTGCCCGAGCAGACCCTGCCCATCCTGGAGGAGCTCCACCAGCACACGGAGCAGCTGGTGCAGGTCAGTGGGTCCCCAGGTCACTGCTGAGTGCTGGGACAGCTCCTGCAGGGAGATTCCCGCCTGGAGAAGGGATGGGAGTGAGCACAGCAGGCAGGAATTCCATCAGCACTGCCTGCTTTGGCCACGGGCGCAGGGCCAGGGGGGCCAGGGGTGTTGGCACCTCCCTGCCTCAGGAGGCTCCACGTCCTGGGGCTTCTCTCCAGTGCAGGGAAGAGCCAGGAGCTCTTCCAGGAGCTCCAGTGCAGGAGGGGTGCCAGGAGCTGATCACTCCAAGGAAAAGGAGTGAATCAGCTCCTGGCATCCCTCCTGGCTTTAAGAATTCAAAGTCACTGGAATTCTTAAAAAGAGTGGGTTCTGTGCTCACCCCCTCCTGGCTGCCTTCCCTCCTCCCTGCAGTCCCTGGGAGAACATGGTGTGCCAGGGTTTTACATGGATTCTGCTCTTGGGGCCTGTGGAGAAAGCAGCAAACCTAGTTCTGATCCAGTTCCCAAGTTGCCACTCACATCCCAAGGCACAAACTGGTGAAATACGAGCTGGTCCAGGGCCCAAGTCCTGTGTGCTCCACTGGGAAGAGGGAAGAGGCTGGGCATGGACCTCAGGCCATGCCTGTGGTACCCTGAACTGGAAAATAAATATCCTGTGGTCTGAAAATTCCCAAATTCAGAGCAGTGTCCCATAGCCAGACCCGTGGCACACCCCTCCAGGACATGGGATTTGGTAGGTTTGAACCTGGAGAGGGGAAAAAACCTGGGAATAAGCAGAATATGGACATTGCCTGTGCAAGGACATCATTTTGAATACTGTAAATTAAGAAAATTTCTACAAAAATGCATCATTTTACCACCTGGTACCACCCTAGAATGCACATTTTTCAGAGAAAATATTGGTCTGATTTGTACAGTAAATATTATAATTAATCTTTAGTTGAACTTCTAACTCAGAATGCACTTTGGGAGTCAGTTTTCTGGGAATGCTTCTAGTCCCTTACCCACCTTTTGTGCCCATCTCTGCTGCCTCCCACCCAGGATCAGTATGGGAATTACGTTATCCAGCACGTCCTGGAGCACGGCCGGCCCGAGGACAAGAGCAAGATTGTAGCAGAAATCAGAGGCAACGTGCTTGTGTTGAGTCAACATAAATTTGCCAGGTAGTAATTCCTTCCTTAAATTCTCCCTCTGGCAGCATGGACACATGGAGGGGCTGCAGAAGATGTAGGGGTGGGTGTAGGGGAGGTGAAAGTGACTTTTGCTTCATAAAAAATGTTATTTGTAATAGTTATAAACTGAGGTGTGTCAGCCAGTCTGTCATGGAGGAGGATGGAGATGTGGAAGGGTAGCTGTAAACCAAGCTCCTGAATTTCACCAGGAATTCTTGTGTGTTTTGGTTTATCTCATTTATTTTCATGGGGTTTAAGTTGTCACTACCCCTTGGATTTTAAGAACATTCACTGCCCTGGGATGCTGTGTCCAGCCATGGGGAGACTTGGGAAATCAGTGCAGCACAATCCATCCCGCTTTTCCCAGAGGAATTTCCACTCACTGAGTCATTCCCAGCTTTTTGCTGTGTCCCTTTGGAGTCACACCCAGGGAGGGACCCCTCCAAGGGGAGCTGCAGCATTCCCAGATGCTCCAGAGCCACACGTGGGTGAGGCAGGATCCAGGTATTGGTGATGTCAGGACAAAGCACTGCTTCCCACGTGTGTGAATCCCTGCTGGATGAGCTTCCAGCCCTCAGAACATGAAGGCTGAGCTCTTCAAAGGCTCAAAATTCCCCCTTCCTCTGATGAGAGTACCCATGGACACAAGGGAAGTGGAACATTAATGAGAATTAGGAGAGCGTGATCTTCACGTTGTGATTTCAGGTTCTTCCTCCCTGCTTTGCCTGGTTCTTTTTTCCCAAACTTCTTTCCAGCTCCATTAATTAGTGGAGGGTCCCCTGAGCTGAGCAGACCCTCTGGGTGGTGCTGTGAGTCAGGCAGGGGTGTGGGATGAGCCCAGCACAGCTCGTGGTCCCCTTTCATGTACCCTACTTCTGCCTCTCCAGAGAGCTCAGGCTGCTCATTAATATATTCAGGAATTCTGGAAATCCTCTGCTTGGCTGAGATTTTTCATTCCTGAACCAGCATTTCTGTGTTGTTCTAACCTTGGATGTCCATTCCCACCACGTTCCAGTGGGGAGAAAATCAAAACAACAACTTGGCTTCTCTAGTGAGAGTGGACACTGACCTCATAGAGCATCACTGGACACTGGCCTGAACTGGTCCAGTTCCCAAATTCCCACTCAGATCCCAAAGCACAAATTGGGGTGAAATACGAGCTGGTCCAGATCCCAAATTCCCACTGAGATCCCAAATCTTGTTTGACATTGCTGAGCTCTGCCAGCACAAATCCCCTGCCCTTGTAGCAGCACATGAGATCTTCTTAGGGCTGGGTGAAGAGGTTCGAGGAGACATCCTGTGCTCAGTTCCCTGCTCTGTTCCCAGTTCCCTGCTCCATTCCCAGTTCCCTGTTCCCGTTCCCAGTTCCCTGCTCCATTCCCACTTCTGTGCTCCATTCCCACTTCCCTGCCGAGTTCCCTGCCCCATTCCTAGTTCCCACTCCCAGTTCCCATTCCTGTTCCCAGTTCCCATTCCCATTTTCGTTCCCAGTTCCCATTCCCATTCCTATTCCTGTTCCCATCCCCATCCCCATTCCCCCGTTCCCATTCCCCCATTCCCTATTCCCATCCCCATATCCCAACCCTGTTCCCCCATATCCCAACCCCGTTCCCCCATTCCCATTCCCCATCCCCATTCCCCATCCTCATTCCCATTCCCCATCCTCATTCCCATTCCCCATTCCCCATCCCCATTCCCATCCCCATTCCCCATCCCCGTTCCCATTCCCATCCCCACTCCCATTCCCCATCCCCACTCCCATTCCCCATTCCCCATCCCCATTCCCATCCCCATTCCCCGTTCCCATCCCCATTCCCCATCCCCATTCCCATCCCCATTCCCATTCCCCATCCCCGTTCCCATCCCCATTCCCCATTCCCATCCCGATTTCCCATTCCCATCCCCACTCCCATTCCCATTCCCCATCCCCATTCCCATCCCCATTCCCCGTTCCCATCCCCATTCCCCATCCCCATTCCCCATTCCCATCCCCATTTCCCATCCCCATTTCCCATCCCCATTCCCATTCCCATCCCCATTCCCCATTTCCCATCCCCACTCCCATTCCCCATTCCCCATTCCCCATTCCCATTCCCATCCCCGTTCCAATCCCCATTTCCCATCCCCATTTCCCATCCCCATTTCCCATTCCCCATTCCCATTCCCATCCCCATTCCCCATTTCCCATCCCCACTCCCATTCCCCATTCCCATTCCCATCCCCGTTCCCATCCCCATTTCCCCGTTCCCGCCGCGCTGACGCTGCCGTGTCCCCTCAGCAATGTGGTGGAGAAGTGTGTGACGCACGCGTCGCGCACGGAGCGGGCCATGCTCATCGACGAGGTGTGCACCATGAACGACGGCCCCCACAGTGCCTTATACACCATGATGAAGGATCAGTACGCCAACTACGTGGTGCAGAAGATGATCGACGTGGCAGAGCCGGCCCAGAGGAAGATTGTCATGCACAAGGTGGGCACTGGGGCTGGGGAGGGACAGCCTGGCACTGCTGGGCCCTGAGGGAAGGGAAGGCAGAGGGGTTGGAGTGTTTCAGTGACTGGGAGGTGGAAATTATGGAAGGGTTTGGGCTGGAAGGGACCTCAAAACTCATCTTGTTCCACCCCAGGGACACTTCCACTGTGCCAGGTGCTGCCAGCCCCAATGTCCAGCCTGGCCTTGGGCACTGCCAGGGCTCCAGGGGCAGCCCCAGCTGCTCTGGCAATTCCAGCCCAGCCCCTGCCCACCCTGCCAGGGAACAATTCCCAATTGCCAAGATCCCATCCAGCCCTGCCCTCTGCCACTGGCAGCCATTCCCTGCCTCCTGTCCCTCCATCCTTGGCCCCAGTCCCTCTGCAGCTCTCCTGGAGCCCCTTCAGGCCCTGCAAGGGCTCTGAGCTCTCCCTGGAGCCTTCTCCTCTCCAGGGCAGCACCCCCAGCTCTCCCAGCCTGGCTCCAGAGGGGCTCCAGCCCTGCAGCAGCTCCAGAAACTCCTGGACTCTGTCCAGCATGTCCAGGTGCTGCTGATGTTGGGGTCCCAGAACAATTCCATCCTAGTGTCCCATCTGTCCCTGCCCTGTGTCCGAGTGCAGCCATTCCCTGTGTGCTGTCACTCCATTCCCGTGTCACAAATCCCTCTCCAGCTTTCTGGAGGAGTACGGAGCTGCCCTGGGCTGGAGCTGCAGCTGGCAGCAGTGCCCGTGTCCCAGTGACCCAGTTCTGCACCGAGCAGGCGCCGCGCTCCTGCCAGGGCCTGTGGCTCCCAGGCTGGGGACACCAGAGTGACACCGGGAGCCACCCAGGCCTGGGGCTGTGTCCCCTGCCTGTGTCCCCCATCTCTGTCCCTCTGTGTCCCTGGGGCTGTGTCCCCCATCTCTGTCCCCCTGCTTGTGTCCCCTGCCTGTGTCCCCCATCTCTGTCCCTCTGTGTCCCTGGGGCTGTGGTGTCCCTCTGGCTCTGTGGTGTCCCTGTGGCCTGTGCCCCTTTACCTGTGTCCCAGTGTGTCCCCCTGCCTGTGTCCCTAGGGCTGTGTCCCTGCAAGCTGTCCCTCTCTGTCCCTGTGGGCCGTGCCCCTGCTGCTTGTGTCCCTCTCTGTGTGCTCCTGCCTGTGCTCCTCTGTTCCTGATGCTTGTGTCCCTCTGTGTCCCTGTGGGTTGTGCCCCTTGGGCTCTGCCTCTCTTGCTCTGTCCCTGTGGGCTGTGTCCCCCTGCCTGTGTCCCTTTGTCCCTCAGGCTGTGTCCCATTGTGTCCCTGTGGCTGTGTCCCTGCTGGATCTGTCCCTGTGCCTGTCTGCTGTGGCTGTGTCCCTGTGACTGTCCCTGTGTCCCTCAGGCTGTGTCCCTGCTGGATCTGTCCCTGTGCCTGTCTGCTGTGGCTGTGTCCCTGTGACTGTCCCTGTGTCCCTGCTGGATGTGTCCCTGTGCCTGTGGCTGCCAGCCCCACCTGTCCCTCCATGTCCCTCCATGTCCCTCCAAGGCCACTGGCCTTGCCTGGTGCCACCGTGCTGGTGCCACCTCAGGGCCCACAGCAATTCATCAAATCCTGTTTCTCACTTCTAAATGGATTTTGGTGTGACACTTCCCAGAATCCTGGGATCCCTGAGGCTGGAAAAGCCCCCCAAGGCCACTGAGGGCAGCCTGTGCCCTGTCCCCACCTTGTCCCCAGCAGAGCCCTGAGTGCCACCTCCAGTAATTCCTTGGACACCCCCAGGGCTGGGGACTCCAAACCTCCCTGGGCAGTTCCAATGCCTGAGCACCCTTTCCATGGAGAAGAATCCTCCTGATACCCCAAACTCCCATGGTTTAGCATTGCCCTGCAGTGTGTGAGTGCACAGCCATCCCAGGAGCTCAGATTTATCCAGAATGAAGCCATTTGCAATGAAATCTGCCTTGCTGCCATCCCCTGTGCCTGCTGCTCCAGGGGCAGGGAGCCCTGGAACAGGGAATATCTTCATTTTCCTGCTTTTAAAGGTCACATTTGCAGGGCTGCAGAATGGCAGTGGATGGAGAATAACAGGCTTTAGATGGGGGTGGGGCTGAGGGGATTTTAATTTTCCTCAGTGACATTTGTTGGGGTTATTTGATGAAAAAGCCCAGGTACAGCCAGAGAAATGAAATCCTGACTGACCCAGGCATGGAAAAGCTGAGATTTATTTATCTTGAATAATGTCAGGCATTCAAATGCTAATGAAGCTTTTTTTTAAATTATATTTAAGCATCCTTGACTAAACCAGACTGATTTTTCTGGGAAAGCAGTGGGAATTTGTGTGAGGGAGCTGCTTTGACCTCCATATGCACAGAATCAACACAAACAGCTGGAATAATCCTAAGGGAGGTTAAATCTTAGGTTTAGGAGCCACTCAGAGTCATTCTTTTAACCCCAAATCTGTTTTAGTGCACAAGAAATGCTAAAGATAATTAAATAAGGATATCTGGCAAGGGATACACCCAATTTATCTGTGGCAGCAGCAGGGCCCTGGATTTGTTAATCCATAACAGAGAATTGTGTATTAAAAAAAATACAAATTATTGCTCCTAACATTTCTTACTTTCTTTTTCCCATGGAGCAAAGCCCTTGGATAAAATGCAAATTAGATTATCAGTGGGGCTGTCAAAAATAGCTCAGGGTTGACAGCTAAGTGGGCCTGAGTGAATGTGATTTCAGCTGTGATCCCAGGCTTCAGGAAAGCCTGGAAAAATGGAGCCAGGGGCTGTGGGAATGGCTGCTGGTTGTGGAAAACAGCAGCTTGGGATAGGGCTAAAAATGAGATTTTATTTAAGATTTTATTTTTAAAAATGAAATTGAAAAGTGATTTTAACAGTTGTGTCAGTAAAGGGAGAAAGTGAAAGAGATGAAGCTGGATAGAGAAGGAATGGTTGGAATTGGAGCTTCTCTGCTCCTGCTGGGCACAGGAGTCATTCCTGCTGGGAATGGGGGCCAGGTTGGATCTGTGCTTTGGGAATGGGGTCCCTGGAGTGCAACAGGAATGTGAGGGACTGGAGGCTGAGCTGCTGAGCCAGGAGCAGTTGGAGATGAGGTCCCTGTTAGGGGCAGTGGTGGATGTGGACAGCCTTGGAGCAGGGAATGCTGCACATCCACTTGGAGAGGAGAAAATGTGGAAATCATGGAATCCTGGAATGGTTTGAGTTAGAGAACCCTTAAATCCCACCCAGTGCCACCCCTGCCATGGCAGGGACACCTCCCACTGTGCCAGCCCCAATGTCCAGCCTGGCCTTGGGCACTGCCAGGGCTCCAGGGGCAGCCACAGCTGCTCTGGCAATTCCAGCCCAGCCCCTGCCCACCCTCACAGCCAGGAATTCCTTCCCAATATCCCATCTGACCCTTCCCAGGCAGTGGGAATCCATTTAATCCAAAGCCCCAGTGCTTGCCTTGTGCAGAATCCCACTGGGAATTGGGGAACACTGCCTGGATTCCAGAACTGTGTGATGCTGATGCCTTGGGAAGGCTGCCCTAGAGCAGAGGCTGGACAGAGCTAAAGAATAAAGCAGGGATTTCTTAAAAGGATAAATTAAAAGGATAATGGATCCATGGATCTACCTTGGGTAGCACCAGAGCCCAGCCAGGGCTGCACCCAAGATGAACCAAAATGGCCCCAAAATGCACGGCCGGGCACGGGGTCTCTCCCTTGGATCAGTTCTGCTCCATTTGCACCTTGCAGTTCATTGTCCCATTCCAGCTTTAGCCCCTGCAGTCCCACCCTGCTTGTTTTTCTCTCTCCAGCCCACGGGGTTTGTGCTCCTGGGCTGAGATTTGGATCATTTGTCCTTGGTGCCCAGCTGGAGCAGGAATTGTTTTGTCTCCCTGCTCTGTGCACAGAGCTCACCATGCCCTGATGTGAACCCAGACCCACACACCAAAGCAGAACAGAATCTGAAAAATAGAAAATCTAAACCTGAGGCATCAGTGCCAGCCAAGACTTCTGGGGTCTGGGGGGGTTGGTTTGACCCTGGGGATGGGTGTGACCCCACTCAGGTTCCTAAATCCTGAGGGGAGCAGGACATGGGGAGGGGCTGGGGCTCTGCTGTTCATGGAATGTTCAGTTGGAGTTTGGAGCTTCACTGTGGGACCAGGACACAGGGAAGGCTTGGAGGAGAGCTGTTCATGGAATGTTAAATTGGAATTTGGAGCTTCTGTGTGGGAGCAGGACACAAGGAAGGGTTGGAGCTGTGCTTTTGTGCTTTTCATGGAATTGGAGCTGCAATCCAGGAGCAGGACACAGGGAAGGGGTTGGAGCTCTGCTTTTCATGGAATGTTGAATTGGAATTTGGAGCTCCACTGTGGGACCAGGACATGGGGAAGAGCTGGGGTTCTGCTTTTCATGGGACATTTAGTTGGAGTTTGGAGCTTCGGTGTGGGAGCAGGACACAGGGAAGGCTTGGAGCAGAGCTGTTCATGGAATTGGAGCTGCAGTCCAGGAGCAGGACACAGAGAAGAGCTGGGGCTGTGCTGTTCGTGGAATGTTGAATTGGAATTTGGAGCTTCCATGCGGGAGCAGGACACTGGGAAGGGCTGGAGCTGGGATGGAGAGCAGGGCAAGGGGCCTTTTTCATGGCATTATTTCTGTCTTAAATCCCATTTTTTTGTTGCTTTTGCCCAGATCCGGCCCCACATCGCCACGCTGCGCAAATACACCTACGGCAAGCACATCCTGGCCAAGCTGGAGAAATACTACATGAAAAATGGGGTGGATTTGGGGCCCATCTGCGGCCCCCCCAATGGCATCATCTGAGCAGGGGCTGCTCCAGAGGCACTCCAGGATCCCAGGAATCCACCAGGAATCCACCCCAGAACCCACCCACACCACCCGCCACGGTTGCTAAAAAAACACAAACAAAACCCAGAGGAAAAAAAGAAAAAAAAAAAAAAACAAGCAAAGAAAAGCAGAAAAAAAAACCACAAAAAAAAAAAAAGAGAAGCCTTTGTAAATTTCTTTAATTTTATTATGCATAACATGTACTAATTATTTTTTTTAATTAACTAATTGCCCTGCTGTTTTACTGGTGTATAGAATTCTTGTACATAGGTCTCAGATGTACATGGAAGGCCACATTTTTGTTCACTGTTGTATCTATATTCCAAATGTGGAGACTTTCAGGGTGGTTGGTTCGAAGACAACAAACAAAACAGGAAAAAAACCCCTGTTTTTAATTCATCCTTTTTTGCAAATACCTTTTTTTGGGGTTTTTTTTTTCCTCCTTTTAGCCCAAAAATCAGCAAGAAGTTGGAATTTTAGTTCAGTGACACCACTGGTAGAAATACTAAACAGAGAAAAATTCAACTTGCTAAAGTTTGGTTTTAAACAAAGACACCAAAATTCCGGTTTTGGGACTTTTTAATGGCTTTATTTCTATTTTATTTGTGACTGACATGCTGAAGGAGGGAGCTTAGCTGGCATTTTGAGAAAACACCTAGAGATGATCTAAAAGTGGAGGATTTGGGGGGTTTTTTATGCCCACTCCTCTGTTCACCTGGAGAGACACAATTTGATTATTTAGCATGAGGAAAAACAAAAAAATCCAACTCGGCTTTGGTCTTGCTTCTATAAATATATAGTGTATACTTGGTGTAGACTTTACATATATAAAAATTTGTAGTATTTTCTTGTTTTGATGTCTGATCTGTATCTATAATGTACCCTAGTAGTGGAACATACTTCTGACTGTACAATTGTACATTTGTAAACCTCTGTAATGTAAATGTGGAGAAGTTTGAATCGACATAAAACCCGTTTTTTGGTAAGAAAACAGGAAAAAAAAAAGAATTTAGCAAAACCTGTGCATTTCAGTGTATATTCACACCTTTTATGGTCGTAGCATATAGTGTTGTATATTGTAAATTGTAATTTCAACCAGAAGTAAATTTTTTCTTTTGAAGGAAATGTTCTCTTTATACAGCCTAGTTAATGTTTAAAAACAAAAAAGGAAGAAAAATAAACTGCTTGGTTTTATTTGTCACCTAGTTGGACGGTAGAGATCCTTTCTAAATGTTCTACAGACCTGATTCAGTTCCAAATAGTGTTTTTTTGAATCTTACAAAGTAATGTTTTGCTTCTTTTGTGACAGTAAGAAACAAAAAGTGCAAAAGTACAGCCCCCTCCTAGTTTTCCTTACAATCAGAGCCCCTTTTCACCTTGTAAAGTGTGAATCACCTCCCCCTTTTTTGTACAGAAGATGAACTGTATTTTGCATTTTGTCTACTTGTAAGTGAATGTAACATACTGTCAATTTTCCTCGTTTGAATATAGAATTGTAACACTACACGGTGTACATTTACAGAGCCTTGTGTATATTTCCAATGAACTTTTTTGCAAGCACACTTGTAACCATATGTGTATAATTAACAAACCTGTGTATGCTTCTGCCTGGGCGACTATTTTTTGTAACTCTTGTGTAGATTGTCTCTAAACAACGTGTGATCTTTATTTTGAAAAATACAGAACTTTGGAATCTGGTTCGGGGTTTCATGGAATTGTTTGTTGGAGTTTGAAGCCTCAATCCAGGGGACGAGGGGAAGAGCTGGAGCTTCTCATGGAATGTTGAATTGGAATTTGGAGCAGGAGCAGGACACAGGGAAGAGCTGGGGCTGTGCTATTGATGGAATTGGAGCTGCAATCCAGGGCCAGGACACAGGGAAGAGCTGGGGCTGTGCTATTGATGGAACTGGAGCCTCAGTCCAGGGCCAGGACACAGGGAAGAGCTGGGGCTGTGCTGTTGATGGAACTGGAGCCTCAGTCCAGGGCCAGGACACAGGGAAGAGCTGGGGCTGTGCTGTTGATGGAATTGGAGCCTCAGTCCAGGGCCAGGACACAGGGAAGAGCTGGAGCTGTGCTTTTCATGGAGTGCTGTTTTGGACTTTGGAGGTTTGCTGCAGGGCCAGGACACAGGGAAGGCTTGGAGGAATGCTTTTCATGGAATGTTGGAGTTTGGAGCTTCCATGTGGGAGCAGGACACAGGGAAGGGCTGGAGCTGTGCTTTTCATGGAATTGGAGCCTCAATCCAGGGGCACAGGGAAGAGTTGAAACTCTGCTTTTCATGGAATGTTCAGTTGGAGTTGGGAGCTTCACTCCAAGGGTAGGAGCAGGACACAGGGAAGGCTTTGGAGCTGTGCTGGTCATGGAATGTTGGATTTGAGTTTGGAGCTTCGCTGTGGGACCAGGACACAGGGAAGAGCTGGGGCTCTGCTGTTCACAGAATTGGAGCGCCAATACAAGGGCAGGACACAGGGAAGGCTCGGAGCTGTGCTGTTCATGGAATGTTGAATTTGAGTTTGGAGCTTCAATGTGGCACCGGGACACGGAGGGGCTGGAGCTGTGCTGGAGGGCTGGGATGGAGAGCAGGGGAAGGGCATTTTTTTCATGGCTTCATTTCTGTCTTTGCAAGTCTGACGTGCTGAAGGGGGGAGCTGAGCTGGTGTTTTTTGGGGGGGGAAACACCCAGAGATGATTTTAAAGTGCAGAACTGGGGGCCCGTCCTAAACAGGCTCCATGAGCACAGGGATGGGGGATTCTCCTGAGGCCCCACCTGCAGAGCTGCCCCAGCCCTGGAGCCCCCAAGATCAAGGATTTGGAGCTGCTGGAGAGAGCCCAGAGGAGCCCACGGAGCTGCTGCAGGGCTGGAGCCCCTCTGGAGCCAGGCTGGGAGAGCTGGGGGTGCTGCCCTGGAGAGGAGAAGGCTCCAGGGAGAGCTCAGAGCCCTTGCAGGGCCTGCAGGGGCTCCAGGAGAGCTGCAGAGGGACTGGGGCCAAGGATGGAGGGCCAGGAGGCAGGGAATGGCTGCCAGTGGCAGAGGGCAGGGCTGGATGGGATCTTGGGCAGGAATTCTTTCCTGGGTGCTTCTCCAGGCTGCTCCATGGATCTGATGGTTCTACCCCTGCTCATCCCCTGCTGCCCCCATGATGTCCTGGTCTCCCTTATTCCCCCAATTCCTTATTTAAGAAGCTCCAGCTCCCCATTTCTTTCCCTGTGTGAACAGAACCCCAAAATCAGCCTCTCCTTCCCACCAGCTTCCCCCATTTGCAGCATCCAGGACCTTCCCTATCCCTTTGTTGCCCTTTGCTGCATTTAAAATCCCTTTTCCAGAGGGACATTTGGAGAATGCTGATGAATCTGGGAACTTGTGGAGGCAGGGTCAGTGGCCAAGTGATAGAGGGCAAGAAAACGCCCATTTTACAGGAAATTACTTATTTTGGCTTAGCACGTGGAAAGGGTGGGTTTGAAGCCTGGACTCTTCCCACATCCCATTCCCATCCCTCAGCAGGGCCAGCAACCCTGAGACCCCACTCTGGGATTGATCTGGGATGCTGTACTGGGATCGATGATCCTTTACCGGGATTGATCTGGGACTCACACTGGGATTGATCTGTTCCCACTCTGGGATTGATCTGAGATCCCTACACCAGGATTGGTCTGGGACTCACACCAGGGCTGATCTGGGATCCTGGGATTGATCTGTTCCCATACCGGGACTGATCTGGGACCCCATACTGGGACTGACCTTTTCCCACCCCATTGGTGTTAAATTCAGCAGATTTGAGGTTTGACTCCATTTCTGCCCAGCGTTTCTGCCCACCCTGTGTTCCAGCATGGCTGGCAGGGGCACGGACACTTGAACTTTGGGGTTTTAGAGCTCTTTGGGTGTCTCTTGAGCTCTTCACCACCTCATTTACTTGGTGGTGCCTGTGGAGCTCAGTCAGCTGCAGGTCTGGGGACAAACACGGTGAAAATGAGGGAGATAAATCTATTTTTTAATGTTTAATTCAGCACTGAGCATTCCATTCTGGCTGCAGAGGAAGGGAGCGTGCCCAGGCTCTGTGTTTGTTCCCCAGAGTCCTGAGGGTCCAGGGCCAGCCCTGGCACCGTTCCCACCCCGAGGAGTTGGGGAGCGGGATCAGAGCTGCTGGCCCTGCCGGGTGACAGAGGGGACACGGCCCGGGAAGGACACGGGGGCTCCGTGCTGAGGGACACAGGGGACACGGCCCGGGAAGGACACGGGGGCTCCGTGCTGGCCCTGCCGGGGGACACAGGGGACACGGCCCAGGAAGGACACGGGGGCTCCGTGCTGGCCCTGCCGGGGGACACAGGGGACACGGCCCAGGAAGGACACGGGGGCTCCATGCTGAGGGACACAGGGGACACGGCCCAGGAAAGACACGGGGGCTCCGTGCTGAGGGACACAGGGGACACGGCCCGGGAAAGACACGGACGCTCCGTGCAGGCCCTGCCTCGGTCCCTCCTGAGCACGGCTGGTGATTGAGGCTGGAGAAGGGATCTGAAGGCACCTGTCCCCTCAGCCAGACCTGTCCCCTCAGCCGGACCTGTCCCCTCAGCCGGGATCCCTGTGCCACCCCCTGTCCCATCGCTCTGCCCAGACACGAGGGGACCGGCGCTGCCGCTGTCACCGCGGCCGCGGGGGGACAAGGCCCCGCTGGCAGCGCCCCCCGCCCGCCCCCAGCTCCTCCTGTGGGGTCCCACAAAGCCCCGCCACCCTTCAGGGGCCACCCCTGGGGTGCCCCCCCTCGCTGGGGACCCGCGGGGACCCTGCGGCCCTGGCCCGGTCCCTGCAGGGGTGGCGGCGGCCACGGCGGGGCGGTGCAGGCCCAGCAACGGGCCCGGGCCGGGCGGGGCCTGTGTGGGGACAGCGGAGCCCGTGTGGGGACACCCCGGCACCGGGACCCCGAGTGGGGACAGCGGCCCTGCCTGGGGACACCGCCCTGCCTGAGGAAATCCCGGCACCGGGACCCTGAGTGGGGACAGCAGCCCTGCCCGGGTCCCTGCCTGGGGACACCTCCCTGCCTGGGGACACCCCGGCACCGGGACCCTCTGTGTTGGGTCAACAGCCCTGTCTGGGGACATCCCTGGCACTGGGACCCCCATCCCTGGGACCCTCCAGCACCGGTGGCCCCTGCTCCACGATCCGCCCTGCATGGCACCCACCTGTGTCCCCGGGTCCCCCTTGCCTTGTGACACCCCTGGCTCGGTGTCTCCGGTGTCCCCGAGCCTCCCCCGGTGTCCGCGGGACTCCCCCACCCCAAAGCCACCTCCTGTCCCCGGACCCCCCATGGCCCCAGGGACACCCCCGGACCCCCTCTCTGGGCGCCCCCTGCTCCGGGACCACCCCACTGTCCCGGGGATCCCCCCACTCTGGGACCCCCCCGGTGTCCCTGGGATGCCCCTGGGACCCCTTTTCACCCTCAGCCCCTCCCCACCTTTCCCTGGGTTTTGCCCCTCCCTTCCCACTTCTCACTCATTCTATAAATGTACTTTAAAAACAATTAATTTGGATTCTGCTAATTATAGGACAATTAAAACCCAATGGAGTCTCTCAGGTGGGGGCCCCCAGAGCCCCCCCGATGTTTCCCACTCCCCCCCGGGTGTTCCCTGAGTTTCCAGTCCCGGGGCAGTGGGAGGATCCTCGGGGGCATTTCTGGGGAGCCGAGTCCCTGCTCTCTCAGCCCGAGGGGGTTCAGCTCCATTTTTGGCTGAATTTTGTTGATTTTCCCTCCTTTGTTCCAGTAACCTCCCTGCCCTACCCCGAGCCCCTCCCGGGCTGTATTCTGGGGGTAAATGAGGGGATTTAGGAGAGTCCCTGTCTTTTTTTAGGCCCCTGACAGGAAAGGAGGAATTCACGTGTGGAAATGGCTCATTCCCATCCCATCCCATCCCATCCCATCCCATCCCATCCCATCCCATCCCATCCCATCCCATCCCACAGCCTCACCACCCCCAGGGGTGACCAAACACCCAAATTCAGAGTGGAGCCACTCCCGGGACACCCGGCAGGTGTGGGGGTGTCACCGTCATGGTCCCGCAGGTCTGGGGGTGTCACCGTCATGGTCCCGCCCTCTGATCCCACCTCCCTCCTGGGTTCTGAGTGGGGAAACTGAGGCCGGTTCAGCTGTCAGCCCGGGAGCGATTCCCGGAATGCCCGAGGGTTTCCCCTCCCATCTATCCCTGAGTACCCCCTAGGTGTCCCAAACACCACCTTGGGCTCCCCATATCTAATCCTGGGTGCCCCCAGACCCTCCCACCTCCCCCTGGATCTCCCTGATGTGCCCCAGATCCCCCCCAGACCCCGGGCTGCCCCCAGTTTGCCCCGGTGTACTCCTTCACCCATCCCAGTGCACCCCATCTGCCCCAGCTCCTTCCACCCGCCCCAGATCCCTCCCCATCTGTTCCTGCTCACCCTCCAGTCTGCCCCAGCTGCCTCCTTCCCATCAGGCTCCCCCCATTTAACCCACAGCCACCTAATATACCCCAATCCCCCTCACGCCCCCAGTTCTGCCCTCCCAAGGTCCCCCAGTCTGCCCCAGACCCCTCTCAGATGTCCCCGTTGTCTCCCTCATCCACCCCACGTCGCCCCCATCTATCCCTGGCTCCCCAACCTGCCCCCACACGTCCCCCTCACTCCTCCCCATCCACCTCAGGGTTCTCCCAATTTTCCCAGACCCCCCCTCCATCTGTCCCCCGAGGTCCCCTCATCTACCCCAGGGTCCCCCAGTCTGCCCCAGACCCCTCCCATGTGTCCAGGTCCCCTCCAATCTACCCCAGGTCCCCCCCATCTGTCCCAAGTCCCCTCAAGCTCCCCCCATCCACCCCAGGACCCCTCAATCCACCCCAGCCCCCCTCGGTCCCCCCCAGGCTCCTCCCCCGTCCCCTCCCGCTGTCCCCGGGCCGAGCCGTGCGGGGCCGTGCGGGGCCGGGGCGGGGCGGCGGCGGGGCCGGGAGGGCGGCGCGGCGGCGGCGGCGGCCCCGCACCCAGCGCCCGCACCCACCGCCCGCCTCCCGCGGGCGGCGGCAACAAAGGCCCTTCCCCGCCCCCGCCGCCGCCTCCCGCCGCCTCCCGCCGCCGCCGGCAGCGTCCTTGCGGCAGGAAGATGCCCGGGGAGGTGCCGCCGCCGGCGCCCCGGGGGCTGCGGAGCCTCCCGCTGCTGCTGCTGCTGCTGCTCAGCGCCCGCGCCGCGCTGGTGAGTGCGGGGGCACCGGCGGGGGCACGGCCGGGGGACACCGGCACCGCCAGGGGGGCGGCGGGGACCGGCACCGAGCGGGGGCTGCGGGGAGGGATCGGCACCGGCACCGCCAGGGGAGCGGCGGGGACCGGTGCAGGGCGGGGGGCAGCGGGGACCGGCACCGGGAGGGGTCAGCGGGGACCGGCACCGGGAGGGGCAGCGGGGACCGGCAGCGGCACCGGCAGTGGGGACCGGCAGCGGCACCGGCAGTGGGGACCGGCAGCGGGCGGCACCGGCCCCGCGGATGAGCTGCCGTGGGCAGGGGGGTGGGACCGGCCCCGGCATCGCGCGTAGATCGGTATCGCGGGGAACGGGGGTGTGCGCGGTGGCACCGGTACCGTGCACGGGCCGGCCCCGGGCAGCGACACCGGTCCGGAACCGGCCTCGGTACCGTGCGTGGATCGGCAGCGGGCGGGGGGCGTGGGGCCGGCAGCGGTACCGGGGGGGCACCGGCACCGTGCGGGGCCTGGCAGCGGCAGCGGGCGGGGGGCGGCAGCCCCGGGGACCGGGACCCGGCTTGTGGGGTCCCCCAGCTCCCGAGGGGCCCCGCTCCCCGCCCCCTGCCCCGTGGCCGCCCCTCGGTGCCCTCAGAGCCCCCCCGAGCCCAGCAGGCGCTGCCCCCGGGGCTGTCCCCTCCCCTGCGACCCCCGGGCGGTGCCGGGCAGGGTGGCGGCCGTGGGGAGGGGGCTGCGGGCTGCTGCCGTTTGAAGGTCGTAGCGAAACACGCCTTAAAAACCACCCTGAGGGGCGGAGAGGGAGGAACCCCCCTGCTGCTGCTGCTGCTGCTCGGGGGCAGCGGGAACTTGTCCCCCCCGTCCTTCCCCTCCGCCTCCCCCTCCCCTCGGGCATCCCCAGCCCCGGTGGGGCGGGGGGCGGCAGACGCAGCCCGGGCTGCGCAGGCAGCGCCCGCTCTTCCCCCTCCGGGTGGCCGGAGGAGAAGGGGCCGGGGGTGCTCGTGGCACTTCCAAAGCCGCTGCTCCCCCCGGGATCCATGGATCCGAGGGATCCACGGGAACCTCCCTGCCCCGCCTGCTCCCTGCCCCGAGCCCGGTGTTGGAGTTTGGGGGATTGGGGCGCTGCTTTCCGGGAAGGAGCCCGAGGATGCTTTTTCCTCCCAGCCCGGGAGCAACGGGATAGGGTGGTGGGGAGGAAGGCTGCTCCTCCTCGTCATCCTCCTCTCTTGAAGAGGAGAAGCCCCGGGGCCTGGCTGCTGCATTGAATCGCCCGGAGCTCATCCCCCTCCTCCTGGGGCTCTGGTTTGGGGGTGCCCCGGGCTGGCTCCCCCATTTCTGCACCAGGGCCGTTCTCCCGGCTCGCCCAGCAGCAGCGCTGCCCCTCTGGAGCACAGACACAACTTCGGCGTCTCTGAGGGGACGTGAGACGCTCCTCCAACGCCTCTGGCGAATTTGCACGGATCCAAGGGCGCTTAATCCAGCCCGAAATTCCTCTGTCATGGATCCGGGGAAGGCTCTGCTCCTCCGGGAGCTCCCCCCGTGCCCGGTGCCCGCGGTGCTGGCGGTGAGTGAGGCTGTGCCGGTGTCCCGGCACCCCGGGGCTGTGGGGGCGGCTCTGAGGGTGCTCATCCCCCCTATACGAGCATTTCCCCTTCTGCTTTTGGGGAATTGCTGGTTACTGGGTGAGGCTGTTGGCGTTCCCGGGGGATTTGTCCCTTTAGGGGAGGCTGTGGGGCTGTTCAGTGCCGGGCTGGCGGTGATGGGATGAGGGATGCTCCCGAGGGCTGGAGGAGCTGCTGCCTCCACCTGGATGGGATCGAGGCCTCTCCTCTCCCCCTCTCTTCCCTCTTCAGTCCTTCGTTCTCCTTGGACAGACTCAGCTCCTCCCCTGGGCCACCGGGAGGGAAGCGGGGGCTTGGCACAGCTCCGGCACGTCCCTGACGGTGGGATGGGGACGGATTTGGGGATTCCTGTTCCCCCAGTGCCGGATCCTGGGCCCTGCCAGGGAACCTTTCCCTGGAAGAGCACCCGCAGCGGGCCTGGCTGCTCGGAGGAGCCGCGATGAGCGAGCCCAGCCCCGCAGGCACCGCTCCCGTGAGCTCCCGGGGCTGGGTCCCTGTGCCCGTCCCACGGGGACAGGGGCAGGGACAGGGCACGGCTGTGTCACCTCCCCGGGACGCGATGCCTCCCTTTGATCAGCTGCAGTCCGTGACCCCTCTCGGCCCGGCCTTTGGGGAAGCTGGGATGGATCCCCTTGGGATCAGTCCCTGTAACCCTTTACGTGCCAGCGTGGGAGAGCCGGGGCACAGGGGCTGCTCCTGTCCCTGCCAGAGGGGTATTCCCAACAGTGCTGTGGACAGGTTTGGGTTTGGCTGTGATTTCCCAAGGCTCCTCCCTGGTCCTGCCTCATCCCTTTGGAGCTGAATATGGACCACAGGGAGAGGGGACAAGGGACACCCAGGCTCCTGCATCGGCCATTCCTGGGACAGGGCTGGGCTCAGCCCCTGTGGGACAGCCCAGATCCCCAGGAGAGGCTCCTCTCCATGCAGGGGGTGGGTGCAGCCAGCCCTGAGTGCCCCCTGCTCTGAGGTCCCCAAGGTGAGGCTCAGGATGCTTTGTTGTGGCTCTGGCTGCTGTCGGAGCCCAGCTTAGGGATCAGCTCATCACCTTAATTACCGAGAGCGTTGATTGGCCCCAACCTTTCCCAGGTCCCTGGAGCATTGCAGGGGTGGCTCTGGGGCCGGCCAGGTCCTGGCTCCCCATGCAGGAGATCGGGGATGCTCTGGATTTACTCTGGGGCTGTTTCACTGTGGAAGGGCTTCCCTTGCTCCCTGCCACAGCCCCGGACCCTGCCCTGGCTCGATCCCGAGGGATAATGAGGGACACAGCCCCAGAGAGGCCCTGCAGGGGTTTGGGGTGAAGCACCCCCTGCCCTGCAGGGATCTGGGGGGTTCAGCTCCCCACAGCTCCGGGTCCCACCAGGGCTGGGGGTCACACAACACCCTCATTCCCGTGATGATTTCCGTGTTTTGGCCTCGGCAGCTCTCTGGTTTCCAGCCTGGCCTCGGGGCCATGGGGAAGGGTCTGCTGAGCTTTGGGGGTGCTCTGGGGTTTGGTGTCACGGCTTTGCAGGGCTCAGCCCGGCCCCCAGGGGTGGGTTGGATCTCCCTGGTGTGAGCTGGAGTCGCACAAGGTCCAGCCCAGCCCCGTTTGTAGGGTCAGCCCAGCTCTCCCAGTCCAGCCGTGCTCAGCCCCAGCTCCTTCCTTTTTCACGGAGAAACTGAGGAAAAAAATTTATCAGTAAATAAAGGAATGGGTCCCCAAGGGGTGCAGGGTCCTCTGGCCGCTGTCACCTCCTGCCCCTGCCTGGGAGCAGTGGCAGTGGCGTCCCCGGCTGTCCCCAGGGCTCCTTTCCCTCGGGAGATGTGCGGCAGCCCCGGGAGACGGCAGCGGGGGCTGGGGAATGCCGGTCCCGGCAACGTGAGCCGGGTACCAAACCCTGCCGGGCCCGGCGGGGCTCTGCCAACAGGGCACCGCTCCCTTCCCGAGCCCTCGGAGCCTCGAACCCGGCTCCGCTGCGTTCTGTGCCCATGTCCCGGCCCCTCCCGGCTCTCCCGGAGCTGGGGCCGGTGCCAGCCTCGCCTCCCGCCCGGTCTGGGTGGGTTTTGCCGCTGCTCTGCTCCTGGAGGCTCAGTCCCGGCACTCTCGGTGCTTGGGAGATGCAGAGCGGGGATTGGAGCCCCGCAAATGTGGCTGGGCTCTCCTGGGGGAGCGGGGATGCTCCCTGCATCCTCCCTCCCTCCTCATCCTCCCCCACCAGCCCGAGGCTCCCTTGGCTCGGGAGCTGCTGGAGAAGGGTTCCTCCTCAGGAAGGGGCCGTGGCCCTGCCCGGTGTCACCTGGTCCCCGCTGGTCCCTGCCGGGCTCCGGAGCCACCGCCCGGCTGTGGAGGGAGGAGCGGAGCCTTCCCGGTGCTCTGTGCCATTCCCGGCTTCTCCCTCTTGCTTTGTGCCATTCCCAGCTTCTCCCTCTTGTTTTGTGCCATTCCCGGCTTCTCCCTCTTGTTTTGTGCCATTCCCAGCTTCTCCCTCTTGTTTTGTGCCATTCCCAGCTGCCCATCCGTGGTTTGTGCCATTCCCAGCTTTTCCAACTGTTTTGTGCCATTCCCATATTTCCACTCATGGTTTGAGCCATTCCCAGCTTTTCCACCCCAGTTTTGTGCCATTCCCAACCTCTCCCACTTGTTTTGTGCTATTCCCAGCTTTCCCACCCAGGGTTTGTGCCATTCCCAATTTCTCACCCATATTTTGTGTCATTCCCAGCTTTTCCACTTGTGTTTTGAGCCAATTCCAGTTTCCCAACTGAATTTTGTGTGATTCCCATCTTTTCCACCCATATTTTGTACCATTCCCCACTTTCCCACGTTTTGTGCCATTCCCACTTTCCCCCTTGTTTTGTGCCATTCCCAATTTCCCCTCTTGTTTTGTTCCATTCCCAACTTCTCCCCCGTGTTTTGTGCCAATTCCCAGCTTTCCCATCCATGGTTTGTGCCATTCCAAATTTCCCACACATATTTTGTATCATTCCCAGCTTTTCCACCTGTGTTTTGAGCCAATCCCAGATTTCCACCTAAGTTTTGTGCCAATCCCAGCTTGTGTTTTGAACCATTCCCCACTTTCCCTTGTTTTGTACCATTCCCAGCTTTCCACCCATGGTTTATGCCATTCCCAGCTATTCCACCTGAGTTTTGTGCCATTCCCAGCTATTCCACCTGAGTTTTGTGCCATTCCCAGCATGTGTTTTGAACCATTCCCAGTTTCCCACCTGTGTTTTATGCTGTTCCCAGTTTTCCACCTGAGTTTTGTGCCATTCCCAGTTTCCCACCCGTGTTTTGAGCCATTCCCAGTTTCCCCCCTGCTCTGTGCCATTCCCAGTTTTCTACCTGAGTTTTGTGCCATTCCCAGCTCGTGTTTTGAGCCATTCCCAGTTTCGCACCCATATTTTGAGCCATTCCCAGTTTCCCACCCATCTTTTGAGCCATTCCCAGTTTTCCCCGTCCTGTGCCGTTCCCAGTTTCCCTCCCTGCCCCGGTCCCTCCCCTCCCCCGGAGCGGAGCTGGAGCCGGGAGCTTTGCGTGGCCACTCCTCCCTCTCTCCCCATTAATTAATTTGACATTTAAGGCGAGCTCCTCGTGCAGAGCTCTCCGTGAGCAGCTCCAGGACGGGAATTCCAGCCGGGAGGGGGGGACGTGGCCGGATCCAGGCTGAGGAGGCTCCTGGGGCAGCACCTGCCCCCCAAACTCTGTTCTGGGGCCTTCTGTGGTCAGGAAGGAACGGGATGTGACTGTGGGAAGGTGAAAGCATTTTTAGAGCCGGTTCTTTCAAGGATTTTTATTAAAATTGACTCAAAAAAAGTTAATTCAGGGCTGGTTGAGCCAGCATTGAACCCGAGTGTGGTTCTGCTGAGGGGGCAGCACCGATCTGGGGGGACCCAAACCTCCTTTTCCACCTCAGCATCCCAGAGCAGCTCCCAGCTCCCTCCAGAACGTGCTGGGACGGACTGGGATGGACTGGGATGGACTGGGATGGACTGGGACGTTCCCTCTGCCCTGCCCACGAGCCCGGCTGTGTTTTCATCTCTGTGGCCACACAAAAGCCTCTCCCTCCTCTCTCAGCACAGCTTGGCCACAGCTCAAACTCTTTCTTTTGAGATAAAAATAACAGCAGCAACCTCAGGGCTGCTGCTTCTGCCCCGGCTGGGGGAGAAATTGGGATTATTTTAGGAAAAAAAGGGGGAAACCTCAATGTGGGGGAGCCTGGGTGCAAATCCCCCCTGGCTGCAGCCCCAAAGGGGCACCTGGAGTGGGGAGGAGGAGGCTGGAGCCAGGGAAAACTGGGAAAAGCTGGGAAAAGCCTCATCTCCCAGGCAGCACGGAGCACAACTTGTTGGCAAAACACTTTGTTTGCCAAAAAAATGATGTTTTCTGGAGGAGGAGGAGGAGGAGGGGAATGGAGCTGGTTCAGGAGCTGCTGAGGGAAGGGGGGGCCTGGCTGAGGGTTTAGGGGGGTTGGGAGGGAAACTCAGGCAGCAAATGTCAAAAATCCAAGGCAGGGCTGTGTTTTGGGGCAGGGGAGTGGGAGTTTGGGGCCATAGCGGGCATTTAAAAGAGAAAAAAAAATCTTATTTATTTCTCATTTCTGCAAGTTAAGCTGGAAGGGAACAGAAAATCGCTGTGTTTGTATCCCTGCAGAGACAGCAGGTCTGGGAGCACACAGGGAGCTTTGCTTCCCCACACTTGGTGTTAATCCACCATTCCCAGCTTTTTTAAGGCAAATTTAGGCCCCTCACAATTTTTCAGGTGCTGGGAATGGCCCTTGTGCCCCTGCAGAGCTTCTCCATGTACCAAATAAAAACCAAGCAGAAAAAAATGGGATAATGTATGGGAAAAATGGGATAAAATAATAATTTTTTCCTGCATTTTGGATTTTTTTGGGGGGAATGGCATCATCCAGGTTCTTCTTTCCCCTCTCCCTCAGGCTCCAGCGCCAGGTGAGGGAGGTGTGGGGATCTCCTGGAGCTGGGACAGCACCTGGGGTGCCCTGGATTGCTCCAAAGCCCCGGATCCAGCCCTGCAGGAAATCCCAGAGCTGCCAGGGACTGGGATGGAATGGGGGATTTGAGACAGCTGGGACCCCTGGGGGCAGCTCAGAGGGCGAGGGTCTCTTTTGTAGTGAGGTCTCGGTGACTTTGGGGTGATTTTGGGCTTTGGTGCCACCGCTGCCTTTGTCAACTCCTTCTCCTCCTCCAGAAATAATCCAGGATTCCATCATTCCCATTTCCTGCCCAGTTTGGTGCCCTCAGCCCGGGCTGCGTGTGGGGGCTCTGATGAGCGCTAATTAAGCTCTAATTATCCCCCAGGGGCAGCAGGGCAGTGCCCTCTGTGCTGACAGGTGTTAATTACCCTGGTGTTAATTAGGGAGAGCACTGATGGGGATATTGGGGGTCCATCAGGGCTTGAGGGCACGGAACTGGGATGAACTGGGATCCTGGGCAGGGTTTATTGGCCAAGGGGCCTCTTCACCCCCCCCCAGCCTCCTCTGGGATTTGGGAACCCCATCCCACTGGGACACCCAGGGTCTAAAATCCCAGAGCCACCGAATTCCTCAGCTTTGTTTTCCCTGGAGGAGCCGTTTTCCTCACTTACCAGTAATGAACTGGTGCAGGTGGGAGCAGGGATGGGCTCCCCTGGATGCCGGGGTCAGGGGATGGCTCTGGATCCTGGGATCACCCTCTGGCTCTGGATCCCAGGATTCCCCTGTGGGAATGGATTCCCCATGGCCCTGGGACATTTCCTGCAGCACTGGGGGCTCAAGGCTGGGCAGGACCCCCTGGATTTTGGGGTGTTTGCAATTGGGGTGGCCCAGCCAGTTCTCCCCCTTTGCCCTCCTGCCTTTAATTGGGATTAGTTATTTAGAATAATTTATAATAATTGGGATTAATTAGTCCTCCTCCACCTTGGAGGGCTGGGCCCTCTGCATGGCCAGGCCCTGGCAGGGTGTCCCCAGGTGTCCCACAGATGTCCCTAAAGCCACCAGGGCGATGCCCAGGGGTGCAGTGGGAAGATGCTGGTGGGATCTGTGGCTGGGGTGCCGGGATGGGAGCAGATCCTGGATTTGGAGCATCCTGAATCCTTTTCTTTTCCATGGCAAGAGCTCTTCAGCAGCCAGGAGGAGGGGGAGGAAGGAGAGAGGGAGTGTGGCACAGCTGGGTGGGCAGGGAGGGACCTTGTCCCTCACAGGGATGTCCCTGTGTCCATAGGGATCCCCTGCCCCAAGAGGAGATGGGAACTCCTGGGCGTGGATGGGGCTGCAGGGAGCAGCAGCTCCAGGCCCTCTCTCCCAGCCCCCACAGGAGTTTGGGGCTGAACTGGGACCTTTGGGGGCTGCTTCCAGCCCTGGAGCACCTGGGAGTTGTGCTGGGAAGGGATCTGGGAGGAGTGTTCCTGTGGGCTCTTCTGTGCAGGTTCTGTGCACATTTGTACCAAGATTTGGTAAAAATCCTTTATTTCTGTGAGGGTTTGGGGATTTTTTTCCCAAGGAGCTTTTTGGCTGCTGGTCCCACTGGCCTGGGGTGAGGCTGAGGGTCTGCCTGGGACCATCCCAGGGGAGTCCCAGGAACCTGACTGAGGGATTTTCCTGCTGATTTTCCTTCTGATCCCACTTCAACATTCCTGAGTGCTCCTGCCAGCTCCAGCCAAGGCTGACTCTGTGATCCCAGTGCTAGAACTCCTGGATGAAAACATTCCCAAGGCCCAGCCAGGCAGCTGCTGATGCTGCCAGGGGTTCCAGGGCAGGAAGGGCAGTGGGATTGGGATGCAGAGTTGGCTCCCAGCTCGTTCCCATCCCTGCATTGAGAAGTGGCTGCTGCCCCTGGGCCTCCCCATCCCATCCCCTCCCTGCAGCCGAGTGGGCTGGGTCAGGTCAGGGTGTGAGGAGCAGGGATGGGAGAGGAGCTGGGCTGGACACTGAGGGCTGGCAGGAAGGGACCATTTCATCCCTCCTGCTCAGCTTTGGATGCTCCAAGGGTGAATTCCCCATTCCCAGAAAATTCTTTTGGAGCAACTGGATCTGGAGCAATTCTTTTGGTGCCTGGATTTTTGTGAGGAGCCGCAGAGCAGCAGCTGGGCCTGGCCCTGAGCCTCTCAGCCTCATCCTCTTTGCTCTGGGTTCAGCCTTAAAACCCCAAATCTGCCCCCAGCCCCGGCACAGGTGGGATTCCCACACGTGCCTGCATCGGTCAGGGAGCAGCGGGATCGGGGCTGACCCGGGCGGGGCTGGCGCCCCAAAACCCCAAATCCCCGCTGCAGGCAGGGCCGGATCCCTGCTCAGCGCAATTCCAGCTGCTCCCAACGCTCCAGCCGGAGTTTGCCTGCAGCTATAAATACCTCGGAGCGCAGCAAAGCCCCCGGAGGGTTTAGGCTCTATATTTAGGCTCCTGCAGCACAAAGCCATATTGCACGGAGGCTGGGCAGTGGGATCTCCTTCTAGGAACTGGGGGGAGGAGAGGACAGGAGCACAGGGGTGTGATGGAGCCTTTCCATGTGGATCCGGGGCTGGATCCTCCCCCTGCAGCCGCTGTCCCATCCCGCTGCTCCAATCCGGGCCTTTCTTCCCCCAATCCCCAGCAGAAGTTGCTGCCTGAACGTGGAGGGAAAGGGACATCAAACATTTATAGGCCTTGTGAATCGTCAAGGAAATGCCTGGCTCTGTTAAAATAGCAGCAGCAATTAGAGGAGAGGGAAAAAAAAACCCAGAAAAAAGAGAAGCCAAACTCCACATGCACAGCTCGTGTGTTTCCCCAGCGTTTTCCGTCCTCAGCCGGGGTCACAGCTCCGGGCTGGGCTCCCCAAGCCCAGCTGGGCGATGGCACAAGCCCTGAACCCCCCCAGACCCGACCTCGTGGCTCTCCAAACACGTCCCAGGCTCAGCTCTGACCTCAGCTGAGAGGGCAGTGAGAAGTTAATTGGGTTCCTTCTCCTTTCGAGGTTTTGGAGTGGGGCCGGTGCTTCCTGCCCGCCTCTGCTGGCTCCTAATTAGGGAAACACCAAATCGGAACTTCCCGGAGCCTCAGTGGGGTTTATCCCGTCCTGCCCCTCACCCAGGGTGAGGATGGGGTGGGAGGTGAAGGAAAACAGCCAAACCCCGAGGAGCAGGGGAATTTTGCTGCTGCTTTTTGTGACCCAGGATCTTCCAGAGGAAAAATCCGCTGCTTCTCCAGAGGGCAGCAGGGCAGGAAGGTCACCCTCGCCTGCTCAAGCTTTGCACTTCCCCGCATAAAAATCAGGGCTTTGGTGATTTTTCATTGGTTTTTTTTTTTTTTTTTTTTTTTTTTTTTTTTTTTTTTTCTCTCTGGCAAAGGTTAGAAGCTGAATGAGGAGCAGAGCAAGCTCTGGAGTGAGGAGGAGGTTCAGGGTCCAGGACTGGGTGTGGATCTGGGCTCTGCCTGCCCCAAGGTTTTGGGAACTGGGGCTTGTCTGGCACAGCTCAGAGCTGGTGGGGAAATCCAGGGAGGAAGAGCAGGGCTGGGAGAAGCAGCTGAAGGGGGCTGGGGGGTGGTGGCCACAGGGACCTGCAGGGACCCATTTTCCTGGTGCTGCTGATGTGTAGGGACAGGTTTGCCAAGGAAGAGAAGAACTGAGCTGGTGGGAATGAGGGTGGACCTGGTTGGACTTGAAAATGAGAGTTCAGTTGGTGTTTTGGGCTCAGGAATTGGCTTTGTTTGATTTGGGAAGCTGAAAAACATGTTCACTCTCCTGTGAAAATTTGCAAAGTTTAATAAAGGACAAGAGGAGACAAGGACCACAGAGCAAAGGTTGTTAGGGCCTGGTGCATCGTGGCACTGAGCCAAGAGCACACTGTAATCTTCAGGGGTACCCATTCAATACCTTTTAGTGACATCAGCCTTTGCATATTCATAGACCCCTATGCATATCCATAAACTGGTTTACATTTTCCAGGAATTATTTTACAGGGCCCCTCCTCGGATCTGCCTTTTTAGAGCCTGTGAATTCCTTGGCTGTGGTTTCAGTCCATTCTCATCCCCTGCAGTTCTGGGCCCTGGCCCTCCCTGCCTTCAGCCGGTGAGTGCTGATGGTTGGCAGCTCTGTCCAGGTGTGCTCATCCTGTGTGCATTGGGTGTGATCCCATCCCAGCAGGCATTTTAACACAGCACACTGATATCAGCTACTGCACTGAGCTTAATGAACAACAGAAACAAAATCTCTGTCTTTATAGCAAAGTTATTTTAACACCACACATATAAATTCATTTTAACATTTGCAAAAAGCCAATATTATAATGTGTATCTATAACAGGGATCAATGCCCCTTCCCAACGGGGTCACCCCAGCCATGGAACCCCTGGGAAAATCTTCCCTGTGTGAAATCAGAACTCTGGGTGCTTCCTTCACCTCTGGGCTCTGAGAGCTTCCATGGTCCCATCTTTAAGGTTTTCCTGCTGGTGTCAGAGCTGGAGGTGTTTTCCAAGCACAAGGTGGATCCTGCAGCTCTTGGAGTGGAGAATTTGAGGAAAACCTGGTGTGTGGTGGGGGATGGTGACTGCAGGGGACAATCTCCCCTGCTCTTCAGGAGCAGCTTCTCCTGCTGGAGGCTGCCAGGGAGCCCCGGTGCCCTGAGCTCTCATTCCCTTGGCATGGAGCTCTCCCTGCTCTCATTTTCCTCCTGCTCTGCTGGGCTGTGGGGGTGGAGCTGGTGAGGCTGGGCCAGGCCTGGCTGGGGGATGCTGGCCTGGGATGTTGGGAGCCATTCCCATGTGGGGATCCTGGGACCTGCTCTTGTATGGAAATGCTGGTGCCTGTCCCTCTGAGGGGATTTTGGGACCCATTCCCATGTGGAGAATGGGCATTCCTGGTGCCCATTCCCCTGGCAGGATCCTGGTCCATCTGACGTTCCCATGTGGAGATGCTGGTGCCCATTCCCCTGGCCTGTGCCAGGATCCTGGTGCCCAATCCACACCAGGATCCGGGTGCCCATTCCCATGGCAGGGTCCTGGTGCCCATTCCCATGGCAGGGTCCTGGTGCCCATTCCCCTGGCAGGATCCTGGTGCCCATTCCCATGGCAGGGTCCTGGTGCCCATTGCTCTGGAAGGATCCTGCTCCATCTGACATTCCCATGTGGGGATTCTGGTGCCCATTCCCATGTGGGGATCCTGGTGCCCATTCCCCTGGCAGGATCCTGGTGCCCACTCCCATGGCAGGGTCCTGGTCCATCTGACATTCCCACCATTGGCATTCTGGGCCCTGTTCCTCACCCGTTGCTGTGTTGGGCACTGCCCTGACACAGGACATTTCTGCCCCTCCCTTCTGTCACCTCCTGTGGTGCTCTCAGCCCACCTGAGCTGCTCTGGGAAAAGAGGCCTCAGGTGCAGCGAAACCCCCTCACAATTTGTTTGTTCCTCACCCATTCCCAGGCCGGATCCCAGAGCTACCAGGGCTGGGTTTGGTTTTCCCTCTCCAACAATAAATTTAGATTCCCCAGCAAGGCTGGGAGTGTTCAGCAGCTTGGGACAGGTGACAGCAAATGTGTCAGGAAGGGACATTTCCACAGCAGACTGGGGCTGTGAAAATCCCTGCTGCTGTGGAAAGGGCAGGAACCTCCTTCCTGCCTGGATATCCGAGGGAAACAACAGGTTGGGGAATAAATATCGGCACTTGTCCCCTTGGGGACTTCCCAGTGCCGTCCCTAGTGCAGCCCCACAGGTGGAAGACTCCCAGCAGTGCTGGATTAGGGCTGGATTTTCTCTTTTTCTTTTTTTTTTCCCCTGAATGGAAAAAGCCGTGTTCGCACGGAAACCCATTGGAAAGGCAGGAGCATCCCAGAGGCGCCCAAAAAGCTCCCGGCTCTCCGCTCAGTGTTGCAAAAAGGTTTAGAAAATTAAAAATACAGCGTGGAGTGCGTGCCTGTGGAGTGTGGGGCTCTTTGTGGAGGAGCTGAGGGCTCTGATGGGCAGCGGGAGCTGCGGGATGAGGATGAATCCCTGGAGATGCTCTGAGCCGCGGGTCTGGGGCTGCAGCCGCGCGTCCCCCGCGGGATGAGGATGAACCCCCGGAGATGCTCCGGGCCCGGGTCCGGGGCCGCGCATCCCCCACGGGATGAGGATGAACCCCCAGGGATGCTCCGGGCCCGGGGCCGCAGCCGCGCATCCCCCGCCGGGGTTGGGGATGAGTCCCCAGGGATGCTCCGGGCCCGGGTCCGGGGCCGCAGCCGCGCATCCCCCGCCGGGGTTGGGGATGAGTCCCCGGGGATGCTCCGGGGCCAGGCCCGGGGCTGCAGCCGTGCATCCCCCTCCGGGGCTGTGGATGAGTCCCCGGGGCGGCCCCGCGGAGCCGCCGCAGCCGCGGGGAGCGCAGGGCCCCGCCGGGCGGGAGGAAAGTAGGTCGTGGTGGCTGTGCTGGCAGGGCCGCCCCGTCCTACATATGGAAATCGGGGCTATTTCTGGCCGCTCCTGACGGGCTCGGCCGTGTCCCCGCTCCGGCCCCCCCGGGCACGGCCCCGCTGCCGGCCCCGCAGATGCTCGGGGGATGGAGCTGCGGGGCTGCTCCCCGGGGATTCCTGCCCGTGACACCTTTGCCCCTCTCCTGGGGTGGGTGATTCCATCCTGTGCATCCCACTCAGCGCTTCGGGGGGGTTAATTCCTCATGGAAAAACCCTTTTGCAGCTGTGCTTTTCCAGGCTCCTCAGTCCATCCCAGGCAGGGCTGGGGCTCCCTCCAAGGCTTCCCCCCAAGCCCAGCCCTGGGTTGCTCCCATCCCCTCCAGACTGGGCTCCAGCTGGAAATCCTGGATTTGGCAGCATCTTAATCAACCTCGCTTTGCATTTCCATGACAACCGCGAGGAAGGTGGGCAGGAACTCCTTCCTGTTGGACACCCAGGAGCTGGCAAACACCGGGTCCCGCTGCTGGGGCAAAAAGCACCTCCCTGGGTGGGATGATCCTAATGAAATGCCAGGAGCACAGGGAAAAGGCTGCTTGGGGTTTTCCCTGGTTTTGAGTCCTGCCTATGTGGAGGGGGAGCCGGTGCTGATCCAAATCTGCTGTGAGAGTCTGGAATATTCCTGATTAATCATTCTTAGGGTTGATGAGCTGTGGCTCAGCACCAGAACAGGTCCCAGAGGGTCTCCAGTAAATGGACTGGCACCGTTTTAGGGGCAGCCAGGTGAGGGTTGGCTTTAGGGCAGGGACAGCTCTGTCCTTTGCCTGAACACATCACCCCCACGTTAAAGGGCTTTAATGTGTTTGTGGGAGCTGGGAAGGGGCTGGAGCCCCAGGAGAGGCTGAGGGAGCTGGGCAGGGGCTCAGCCTGGAGCAAAGGAGGCTCAGGGGGCCCTTGTGGCTCTGCACAGCTCCTGCCAGGAGGGCACAGCCGGGAACAGGGACAGGAGCAGAGGGAACGGCCCCAGGCTGGGCCAGGGCAGGCTCAGGGTGGGCACCAGGGAAAATTTCCTCGTGGAAAAGTTTGTCAGGCCCTGGCACAGCTGCCCAGGGAGTGGTGGAGTCCCCATCCCTGGAAATATTTGAAGAATGTGACACTCAGGGCAGGGGTGAGCGGTGACAGCCCCGTGCTGGGTTAATGGTTCAACACCAGGGTCTGAGGGGATTTTCCAACATCGGGGGTTTTCCAACACCAGTGATTCCAGAATCCCGTTGATGTGTGACCTGGATGCTCCCTGCACCCCTCAAAACGAGAGAAAAACCCTTTTCCAGCCTCATGTGCAAAGCTTTTCCTGGTGGATTTGGGGTCAGGATGATGCCTTTGGGGGAACTCCTCCTTCTGGGGGGAGCCAGTGGGGATTTCCAGGCTGGTCCACCCTGAGCAGTTCAGGAAGGATATTCCCACATGTGGGACTGGTGGGGTCTGCACAAAGCACCCCAAAAGCTGCTAAAGCAGAGGGGACCCCCAGCTCTGTGGGCCTGCTGCCCACCCTCCCTGCAGGGACAGGGCACGGCCTCTCTGCCTGCTCCAGGCCCCTTTTCCATGCTGGAAATTCCCCTAAATCGTGCCACTCCTTTTGCTCCTGGACCTCGGAGCTGGGGACAGTCCCGGGTGCCCCCAAACTGCAGCACAGGGAGGGGCTGGGGAAACTGAGGCAGCGGCTGCGAGGGACAGGAGCCGTCAGGGAGGATTTGGGGCAAGGAGAATGACTTGTAGGGCTGCACGATGTTCCCTCTGCCCCTGGAACCCTCCTCTAGCCCATCCCTGGGGAGCTCAGCGTTCCCCTCGCCCCCTTAATGACCACAATTAAGCCGATCCCAGCAAATGAAGTGGCGCTTAAGGACCAAATAAAACGGGAAATGCCCCACGATTGCGTTCTGTGGTCGTTAAGAGGCTTTTTACTCCCGCAGCTGCCTCTCCTGCGGTGTCAGGGGAGCATCCCCTGGCACAGTGACAGCGCCCTGGCTCCCCAAAGCCACCCCCAGCTCCCACGGGGCTCCTTTGGGACAGATCCCGGTTTTCCCCCAGTCTCCTTAGGGAAAAGGGGTCCCGGTGCATCCAGCAGTGGGACAGCTCCCCCCGGGCTGGTGTCCCCATGGAAGGGGTGGCTTTGTACCCGCAGGGAGGAGGTGACACCGCGGTGACCCCCGAGCAGGGCATTTGTGCCTCCGGAGTAACCAGGGGAAAACAGAGGGGGTTTTGGGGCCGGCTCAGGGTTGGGTCCCCGGGCTCTGTCCCCGTGTCCCCGTGTCCCCAGACCGCCCCTGGTGCTCCTCCCGGGCCGAGTCCCGGCTGTTCCCCACGGGGACGCTCCGGGAGCAGCGGCTTTGGAGCGTTCCCGGTGCCGGCTCCACCGGCGCTGTTTCCCCGGGCCCGGAGGCGTTTCCAGCTGAAACCTTTCCTTCCACTAACACCATGAGATCATTTTCCTCTCCCCGGCGCACAATGCGCCATTGTCCTGCCCCTTCCACTGGAAATCGAGCCGGGAATGTGAGCCCGAGCGCCCTGATCCCTTCCCCAGCGCCGAGGGAGCCGGGATGGGGCTCCTCAAACATCCCAGAGCCTTTTCGGGAAGGGTTTTCCCTGGGAGAGGCGCTGGGAGATCTGTGGGATCGAGTTCCTGCCGTGAACCGGGGCTGGGAGGGCCGGGGCTGCTGTAAAAAACGGGAATTGCTCTTTTCCTCGCCTTTTCATTGTTCAGGGGCTCTTATCGGAGCGGGCAGGAGCAACCGGGATCGGCTCAGGGCGGGAGCTGGGAGCGGCAGGAATGAGACATCAGGGCCGAGGCTTGGGGGACAAAAATCTCGTGGTTTTGTGGAGCTGTGCAATGATGGATTCATGGTGCAATGATGGATTCATGGAATGGTTTGGGTTGGAAGGGAGATTTAAACCTCATTCAGTGCCACCCCTGCCATGTCAGGGCCACCTCCCACTGTGCCAGGTGCTGCCAGCCCCAATGTCCAGCCTGGCCTTGGGCACTGCCAGGGCTCCAGGGGCAGCCACAGCTGCTCTGGCAATTCCAGCCCAGCGCCTCCCCACCCTGCCAGGGAACAATTCCCAATTGCCAAGATCCCATCCAGCCCTGCCCTCTGCCACTGGCAGCCATTCCCATGGGAACAGGGCTCCTGGCCCTGGCTCGGTTGGATCCCCGGGAAGGTTCCCCTGGCTGGACACTGTCGCTGGTGTCACCGTGCTCTGGTGGCTCCGTGTGGCCGCTGTCGCCGTCTGAGCGGGGCCGTAATTCCCGGTAATCCCCGGAGCGGCTCCGGCCTCACCTGGGGCGTCGCTCACCGGAGGGTCAGAGCGGGCAGGGCCGGCGCCGCAATCGGATTAGGGAGATAAACCGAGGGGACAGAGGGACAGGGGACAGAGGAACAGGAGGGACAGAGGGACGGGAGGAACAGGGAGACAGAGGAACAGGGGGACAGGAAGGATAGAAGGACAGGAGGGACAGGAGGGACAGAGGGACAGGGGTTATGGGATGGACAGAAGGAGCTGCTGGCACCTGGGGTGGGCACTGAGCCATGGGGTGGCCATTAGAGGCTGGGTGTCCCGGGTGGCAGCGGTGTCACCCTGGGGGCAGCGTGGCCTTTGCCCGCTCAGGACATTCCCGGTTTCTCGGGGCTGCCAATGGTGGCACTGGGGGTGTTCTGGGGTGGGGGGAGCTCTGTGCACGTCAGGGGGGTCGGGGCATTTCTGCTCTCCCTGGGTAAAGCCTTGAGGTCCCTGCCCCACCTCACTCCTGGCATCCCGGGAGAGAAATTTCCTGGAGGGTTTTCCTGGAAGGTTTTCCTGTAGGGTTTTCCTGTAAGGTTTTCCTGGAGGATTTCCCTGTAGGTTTTTCCTGTAGAGTTTTCCTGGAGGGTTTCCCTGTAGGGTTTTCCTGTAAGGTTTTCCTGGAGGATTTCCCTGTAGGTTTTTCCTGGAGGGTTTTCCTGTAGGGTTTTCCTGGAGGATTCTCCTGGAGGGTTTTCCTGTAGGGTTTTCCTGGAGGATTTTCCTGGAGGATTCTCCTGGAGGGTTTTCCTGGAGGGTTTTCCTGGAGGGTTTTCCTGGAGGATTCTCCTGGAGGGTTTTCCTGGAGGGTTTTCCTGGAGGGTTTTCCTGTAGGGTTTTCCTGGAGGTTTTCCTGTAGGGTTTCAGGACACTGCCCCATGGATGTTGTGCAGACAGGGAGCAGCACCCTGAGTGGGATGTGAGGGCACTGGGGCTGTTCCCTGTTCCACAGCCGGGTCCTGGTGGGGTTTTGGGGCCAGGGAGAGCAGAACCATCAGCCCTTTTCCAGCATTCCCACTCCAGGGTTGGGCTGGGAGGCCAAATCCACATTTTGAGCACAGCCCAGTGTAAAACCCTTCATTTGGGATAATTGTAGGTGAGTGTAGGGCACAAAAAAAGCACTTTATTTTGGGTACTGTGAGGTTGGCACAGGGCATGGCACCCCCTCCACCCCAGAAAGGGGCAGCCCTGTGCCCTGGGCATTGTCCAGCCCGGGATCCCTGTGCCTCCCCATCCTGGGATCTATGAACCCCCTGAAATCCGGGAGTGCCACCAGTCCCAGAGCCCGTGATAGGAGCTGCTAAAAATGGGGGAATTATGCACAGAGCTGTGGGCAGGAGGGGAGGCAGGACAGGGCTGGGGTGAGCTCGGGCTCTGGGTGCAGCAGGGACGTTTTTGGGGTGCTGGTGTTTGTAGGGAAGAGCAGAGGGGATCCCCGCTCACTCCAGAGGTGATTCCTGCTGAAGAGGAGGCACAGCCCTGCCAGGATTGGCCTCGTGACTCAGATTCCCCCTGGGTGACAAAGGGGTGGCACTGAGGGTTAGAGATTCCTGGGAAAAGCAGGAATTTCTGTCCCATTGCTCAGACAGGAATTGATCACCCCCTCCAGAGGATCTCCCGTGCCCATCCCACGGGGAATTCCAGCATTTCAGCCTCTCCATGTTTTATTACACCCTAAAAATCCACCAAAGCAGAGCCCTGAGGGTTTCTGTGCCTCTCCCATGGGGAATTTCAGCATTTCAGTTTCTCCAGGTAAATCGTGTTGTATTACACCCTAAAAATCCACCAAAAGCAGAGCCCTGAGGTTTTCTGTGCCTCTCCCATGGGGAATTTCAGCATTTCAGCTTCTCCAGGTCTTATTAAACCCTAAAAATCCACCAAAGGCAGAGCCCCAAGGTTTCCTGTGTATCTACCATGGTGAATTTTCAGCATTTCAGCCTCCCCAGGTAAATCCTGTTGTATTACACCCTAAAACTCCGTGAAACACAGAGCGCCGGTGTTTGCTGCGCCCTCCCCCCGGTCTGGGCAGGGCTCTGGGTAATCCCTCCCTGGCACATCCCTAATCCTCGCCCTGGTGAGCCTGGCAGGGCCAAACCCTCCTGCCATGGGTGGGGAGCGGTGCCAGCCCCGCTGCCAGGGCTGGAAGTGGCACCAGCAGGAGGAAAAAATCCTGGATTTGGAGAGCCTGGATTGCTCACAGGAGTGTGACCGTGCTCACAGGGGTCTGAGATGAGGGAAGAGACGAGGATCTGACTCCATGGTTCAGAAGGCTGATTTATTATTTTATGATATATATTATATTAAAACTATTCTAAAAGAATAGAAGAGACGATTTCATCAGAAGGCTGGCTAAGGATAGAATAGGAAGGAATGATAACAAAGGTTTGTGGCTCAGCTCTCTGTCTGAGCCAGCTCCCTGTGATTGGCCATGAATTAGAAACAACCACATGAGCCCAATCCCAGATGCACCTGTTGCATTCCACAGCAGCAGATAACCATTGGTTACATTTTGTTCCTGAGGCCTCTGAGCTTCTCAGGAGGAACAATCCTAAGGAAAGGATTTTCCATAAAAGATGTGTGTGACACCAGAGCATCCCCTGAGCCTGGGACAGCCCAGCGTCCTCCCCTGGGAGCTGCAGGGACAATCCATGGGCAGGAGGGGAGGCAGGACAGGGCTGGGGTGAGCTCGGGCTCTGGGTGCAGCAGGGACGTTTTTGGGGTGCTGGTGTTTGTAGGGAAGAGCAGAGGGGATCCCTGCTCACTCCAGAGGTGATTCCTGCTGAAGAGGAGGCACAGCCCTGCCAGGATTGGCCTCGTGACTCAGTTTCCCCTTGGGTGACAAAGGGGTGGCACTGAGGGTTAGAGATTCCTGGGAAAAGCAGGAATTTCTGTCCCATTGCTCAGACAGGAATTGATCACCCCCTCCAGAGGATCTCCCGTGCCCATCCCACGGGGAATTCCAGCATTTCAGCCTCTCCATGTTTTATTACACCCTAAAAATCCACCAAAGCAGAGCCCTGAGGGTTTCTGTGCCTGTCCCAGTCCGGGTTTTCAGCCTGGAATTTGGGGCTGGGTGCTCCGGGAGGGCTGGGCTGTGGTTTGGGGTTTGATGGCCATTCCAGGCACAGCAGGGTCCCCAGGGGGTGGGGACATTCCTGGAGCTCCAGGAGCGTTGGGACCCCGCTCCAGGGATGGGATTTTGGGGTGTCTGGGCTGTTTGATCCTTGGGGGCTCCTCCCAGCTCAGGGTACCCTGTGATTCCATGAATTCCCGTCCCAAAAGCGCAGCTCAGCTCAGCTCAGCTCATCTTCCCTGCCCACCCCACTGTTCCCTCGGGCCCAGGTGAGCCCAGCCCAGCCCAGCAGCCCCTCCAGCCCAGGCTGGGCTCTTCCCTTTGCCCACAACCCACATTCCACAGCTTTTCCAGCATCATTCCTGGCACTGGGTCGGCTCCCACAATTTATGGGAATATTTTAGGTGAAACCACCACCAGCCCTGCAAAGAACCCAGGAGAAAGAGGCAGATTTTGAACCTCAATTCTCCCTTTTTCCTGATTTTGATTTTTAAACGAAGCAGCAGCTGGGTGAGCTGGCTCCTGCTCTGCTGAGCAGAAATCCGTGCTGCTGGAGGTTTTTCCGTGCGGAATTGTGGCAGCCGGAGGATTTGAGGAGGCTGCCAGGGAGAGGCTGGATCTTTTATTAGAGCAACTGATACGGTTGGGGAAAAAAAGCTCCAAAGCAGATCAGCTTTTGGGCTCACCAGTCCTTATTCAGGTCCTAAATAGAAACAGCTCAGTCAGATCTCTGGGTTTATTTTAATCAATTTTACATCTGAAAACACACAAAAAAAAAAAAAGAAAAGAAAACCAACTGGTGAGCTGAAAGCTTTTTCCCCCTTTCTCTGGTGGTTTTTTCTGCTTTTTTATTTTGGATTTGTTTTCCTGGGAGCCTCATGTGTGGTGCTTGGCAGAGCTGCTGCCTCAGTCACGGCCCCGACACCCCCAGACACCCCAAATTTGGGCTTTTCGCCCCCTTCCAGGAGAGGCTGTGTGAGGTGGAGGCCAGGACAGCTGGGTCTGCTCCCAGATCATTCCAGGCTCCAGGAAAACACTGCCCAGCCGCTTTTGGGGTCCTGGGAACGGGGAGGGATCCCGAGATGAATCCCGAGATGGATCCTGGGATGGATCCCGAGATGGATCCCGAGATGGATCCTGGGTGGGATCCTGAGTTGGATCCTGGGATAGATCATGGGAGGGATCCTGAGATGGATCCTGGGAACAGGGATGGATCCTGGGGTGGATCCTGGGATTGATCTTGGGGTGGATCCTCAGATGGATCCTGGGATGGATCTTGAGATGGATCCTGGGAGAGATCCTGAGATGGATCCTGGGAACAGGGATGGATCCTGGGATGGATCCTGGGGAGGATCTTGGGATGGATCCTGAGTTGGATCGTGGATGGATCCTGGGATGGATCCTGGTAATGGGGGTGGATCCTGGGATGGATCCTGAGATGGATCCTGGGAACAGGGATGGATCCTGGGATGGATCCTGGGGAGGATCTTGGGATGGATCCTGGGATGGATCCTGAGTTGGATCCCGGATGGATCCTGGGATGGATCCCAGATGGATCCTGGGATGGATCTTGGGATGGATCCCGGATGGATCCTGAGTTGGATTGAGGATGGATCCTGGCATGGATCCCGGATGGATCCCAGATGGATCCTGGGATGATCCCCAGAGCTTTGGGCTGACACCTGAAGGCGTTTCCCGCTCTTCCCCTCTCTGCCAGGTGTGGGAACACCACTGCCCCCCCGGATCCATTGTGGGAAACGGGTTAGTGAAGAATTGTTAAAATGTGAGGGAATTTGGAAAAGCTGAGGAAACCAACATCCATGGAATTACCCTTGGGAAGGAGGGGTGGGAGCAGCTCCTCCAGCTCCACTGCCCTGTGAGAGCTTCAGGGGTTTTCTTGTAGGATTTTTTTTTTTTGTTTGTGGTTTATTTTTTTGTGTGGGGTTTTGGGGGATAAACTGGACAAACATAGCAGTGGTGGAATAAGAACTAACTTTTTGGGATTTATTTTTTGTGTTTTTTGTAGGTTTTTTGATGTTTTGATTTTGTGGGGAGTATTTTTTGTGGTTTTATTTTGGTTTTGGTGGTTTTTTGGTGGTTTTTGGTGAGTTTGGTTTTTTGCTTTGTTTTGGTTGCTATTGGATTATAGAGTTTTTTGATTTAGATATGAAGTAATTGAGAAGTGCTTTGAAAATATTTATTTTATTTTTAAAATTTTATTTTATTTTATTTTAAATGTTTTTGGTTTTATTTTTTACCTGAATACCTTATTCCATGGCATTTTCAAGTCACCATTTCTTATCTCAATGCTTGCATAGAGATGCATGAGAGCCTTCTGTCAGCCTTTGAGGATTTTTTACAAATTCATTTCCCACAGGTTTGGTTTGGGTTTTGTTTGTTTTTATTTGTTTTTTGTTGTTTTATTTGTTTTGTTTATTTGGGTTTTTTTTTTGTTTTGTTTTTGTGGGTTGTTTTTTGGTTGTTTGGTTATTTTAAACCCCTGGCAGCAGCAAACTCTGAGAGCTCCATAAATATTTGATCAAATCCTTCCGGCACCGCCACCATCCCACAGAAAACCTGGAAACGCTTCCCAAAATCCCCCAAATCCCCCATTCCCCATCAGGAACAGCGGGATTGTGGTGTGGGATTGTTCTTCCCCCTTTTCTGGGGTTGGGAGCTTCAGCTCTTTTATTTTCTGGGTAAACTGAGCCCAGCAGGGCTGGGATTGGAAACCGGAGCTGGGCCAGGCTCAGGTCAGGGCTCAGCTGATTCCAGACTTTTCCCTTCAGCTGGAAACCTGAGAGGGATCCCTCGGGAATGACAAAAATAACAGAAAAAACAGGCTCCTGGTGGCAAAAAATGGTGGAAAAGGGGGGAAAAGTGGTAGAAAAGGGGGGAAAAGTTGTGGGAAAGGGGGAAAAGTTGTGGAAAGGAGGCAAAAAGTGGTGGAAAAAATGAAAAAAAGTGGTGGAAAAGGGGCACAAAATGATGGAAAATGGAAAAAGGTGGAAAGGGGGAAAAAGTGGTAGAAAAGGGGAAAAAAGTGGTGGAAAGGGACAAAAATTGGTGGAAAAGGAGGGGGGAAGTGGTGGAAAATG
Organism: Agelaius tricolor; assembly: GCF_023055355.1. Taxonomy (NCBI): domain Eukaryota; kingdom Metazoa; phylum Chordata; class Aves; order Passeriformes; family Icteridae; genus Agelaius; species Agelaius tricolor. The sequence goes on along the minus strand of NW_027269296.1, from coordinate 6,285,256 downwards.
GGCAAGAGAGCCTCATTTCCCCTGAATTAAATTTAAGACCAAAAAAAGGAAAAGGATGGAAAAATATGAATGAAAATGTGGATGTTCTTTTTTCTAGGGTTTTTTAGTGGATTTTTGTTGTTGTTGTTTTGGGTTTTTTTGTGTGTGTGTTTTGTGATTTTTTTTTTAATTCTTGAGTTATTTTTTGTTGATTTTGCTTTTTGGTTTTTTTTGGTGGTTTTCTTTTAGGTTTTTTGTAGGGTTTTTGAGGATTTTTAAAATTGTTTAGGTTTTTTTGTGTTTTGGGTTTTTTTTTTTTGTTTTGTGGAAGGTGTTTTTTGTTTTGTTTGGCTTTTTGTTTTGTTTTTCTTTTTGTTTGTTTGTTTATTTATTTCTTGGTTCTGATTTGTTTTTAAATTTCATTTTCATTTGCATTTACCCCCAGTTTTTGTGCTGAAGGCGACGTGAGGCCACTAAAGGAGGGTTGATTCCATTTCCAGCTGAACAATTCCAGCTCAGGGCAGATAAATCTGAGTTTAGGGCTCTTTGAGCACTGAGCAGAAAGGGAAAATTCCATTTTTTCCCTTAATTTGAGCTCTGGGGGGAGTGCGAAACACCAACCAGCTCCTGAGCATCTTTGCAGGGTGGATTTTGCAGCTGGAAATGTGGATTTGAGGAATTTTGTGCTGCTGGGACGTGGAGAAAGCGGGAATTGCGAGGAGGGAGGGAGCGGGGTTGGGTTTCCCCCGCTCAGGGGAGAACAAGGGCAGCACTGTCCAAACCAGCCCCGAGCTGAGATTTCCTCCCCTTTTCCTGCTGTGGGGTGGGAAGGGAAAACTGAGCCTGGAAAGAGGATTTTTCCATGGAACTCCTGGGTGTGGGTATTTCATCGGCTGTTGGACGGACAAAACAGAATTCTGTCGGCAAAAATGGTGGAAAATGGGAAAAAATGGTGGAAATGGGAGGAAATAGTGGAAAAGGGGCAAAAAGTAGTGGAAAATGGGAAAAAAGCGGTGGAATCGACAAAAATGGTGGAAAGGGGCAAAAAAAAGTGGGAAAGGGACAAAAAGTGGTGGAAGATGGGCAAAAAGTGACGGAAAGGGGCAAAAATAGTGGAAAAGGGGCAAAAAGTGGCGGGAAAAGGGAAAAATGTTTAAAATGGAGAAACATTGGTTGAAATGGGCAAAAAGAAGCTCCTTCCCAATGTTTTCCTTCCCCTTTTTCCTGCTGCTGGGGTTGGAAGGGAAAACTGAGCCTGGAAAGGATTTTTCCAAGGAACTCCTGGGTGTTGGTGTTTCCTCGGCTGTTGGAGGGAAAAAAATGGGATCCTGTTGGCAAAAAGTTGTGGGAAAGAAGCAAAAAGTGATGGAAAATGGGAAAAATGGTGGGGAAAGGGCAAAAAGTGGTGGGAAATGAAGAAAAAATTGGTGGAAATGGGAGGAAAATAGTGGTGGAAATAAGGGGTAAAAAGTGACAGAAAGGATGAAAAATGGTGGAAAAGGGGCAGACATTGGAGCAAAGGTGAAAAAGTGATGAAAAATGGGAAAAATGGTGGAAAATGGGAAAAAATGGTGGAAAAGGGGCAAACATTGGTTGAAATGGGCAAAAAGAAGCTCCTTCCCAATGTTTTCCTCCCCATTTTTCCTGCTGCTGGGGTTGGAAGGGAAAACTGAGCCTGGAGAGGATTTTTCCATGGAGCTCCTGGGTGTTGGTGTTTCCTTGGCTGTTGGAGGGAAAAAATGGGACCCTGTTGGCAAAAATGGTGGAAAATGGGCAAAAATGGTGGAAAAGGGGTGAAAATAGTGAAAAATGGGAAAAAGTGGTGGAAAATAGGAAAAGATGGTGGAAAGGGGCAAAAATGGCAGGAAAGGGGCAAAAAGTGGTGGAAATGAGGAAAAAAGTGGTGGAAAGGGGCAAAAAGTGACAGAAAAGGGGCAAAAATGGTGGAAAATGGTAACATATGGTGGAAAGGGGGCAAAACTGGTTGAAAGGGGCAAAAATGGTGGAAAGGGGCAAAAATAGTTGAAAGGGGCAAAAATGGTGGAAAGGTGAAAAAGCAGTGGAAAATGAGCAAAAAGAGGTGGGAAATGACAAAATGTGGTGGGAAATAGGAAAAAAGGTGGAAAGGGGCAAAAATGGTGGAAAGGGTCAAAAATGCTGGAAAATGGTAACATATGGTGGAAAGGGGGCAAAACTGGTTGAAAGGGGCAAAAATGGTGGAAAGGTGAAAAAGCTGTGGAAAATGGGCAAAAAGAGGTGGGAAATGGCAAAAAGTGGTGGGAAATACGAAAAACGGTGGAAAGGGGCAAAAATGGTGGAAAGGGTCAAAAATGCTGGAAAATGGTAACATATGGTGGAAAGGGGGCAAAACTGGTTGAAAGGGGCAAAAATGGTGGAAAGGTGAAAAAGCTGTGGAAAATGGGCAAAAAGAGGTGGGAAATGGCAAAAAGTGGTGGGAAATACGAAAAACGGTGGAAAGGGGCAAAAATGGTGGAAAGGGTCAAAAATGCTGGAAAATGGTAACATATGGTGGAAAGGGGGCAAAACTGGTTGAAAGGGGCAAAAATGGTGGAAAGGTGAAAAAGCTGTGGAAAATGGGCAAAAAGAGGTGGGAAATGGCAAAAAGTGGTGGGAAATACGAAAAACGGTGGAAAGGGGCAAAAATGGTGGAAAGGGGCAAAAATAGTTGAAAGGGGCAAAAATGGTGGAAAGGTGAAAAAGCAGTGGAAAATGAGCAAAAAGAGGTGGGGAATGACAAAATGTGGTGGGAAATAGGAAAAATGGTGGAAAGGGGCAAAAATGGTGGAAAAGGGCAAAAATGGTGGAAAATGAACAAAAAGTGACAGAAAATGGGCAAAAAGTGGTGGAAAAGGGGAAAAATGACGGTTCCTGATGCGAGGCTGGGAGAGGGAATATTTCCTGTCCCTCGGAAGCGCCGGGGCGCCCTGGAGTGACCCTGGCTCTGTAATCAGCCCAACCATCTGCTGGGAGATTTGGGTGCTCCCGGGAGCTGCAGCTGTCACCAAACCCCTCCCGGATCCCAGCAGGGCTCGTGCTGCTGGGTTTGGGAGCCTGGAATTCCAGGGATCCACCCCCAGGCATCAGCTGTGCCTTGGGGATGCAGAAAAATATCAAAATGTTGATTTTTCACCTTCCTGTGCTGGGCAATGGGCAGGGGGCAGTGAATGAAAATGTCCTGAAAATGGGAATAATTTATTCAGGTCACCAAAATCCTCTCAGGGATAATTTTGGGATTAATTAGGAGACAGGAGGCTGCTCCCCAGCAAGTGCTTCCCCACAGCTCATCCTTCTCAGGTTCCTTTTTATGGGAAAATATTTATTTTTTTCTTTTTCTGAGTGTGCAAATCTTCCCATGGAGTTCGTCAGGTGTTGCTGAAAAGCTCTGGAATTTTGGGGTTTTTTGGTTTCTGGTTTTGAGGCTTTCAGGTGCAAATTTCTGAGGTTTTCTTCCCACTCAGGAGGGTTGGGAATGAACTTTTTTTCTCTTGATGGGAGATGGGTGTCCTTGATGGGAAGTACCAAGAGGTTCTGGAGTCTAAAACTGAAAATTGATAATTTTTTGTTTTCCTGGAATGGAAAATGAAAAATGAACATTAAAAATAAAGGGAAAATAATTAAAAAAATCATCACAAAAAGGAAGCAGGTGCATATCCAATCCCAGGAATATCTGGGGGAAGGGAAAGCAGGGAAACGTGGATGGGACATGGATGTCCCTATTAAAAAGTGTCCCCAGCACCCCTGGAATGGGACAGGAGCCACTCCCTGTTCCTGGATCATTTGCAGCTTTTTGCAGGCAGGTAAACTGAGGCATGCAGTGATTTCTTCTTTCCCCCTGGGCGCGTGCGCTCTCCCTCAGTGCTCTGAATTTCAAAAAGTTCAATTAAAAAACCTCATGAAAACCCCTTTTTCTTGGCCAAACTCCCTCTCCTTGGGTAGGGAGCACAGGAGTGGATCCCCTCGGCTCCTGGAGGAGCTGGAAGGCAAACAGGGAATGAGGGAATCCCTAAATGGAACCAGAACCACCCTGAAGCATCAGGGTTTAACAGGCAGTGCCCATCCCTGTGCCAAGCACTCCAAGAAGGAAATAAATGGACAGACAAAGAAATTCCTATTTTGGAACTCTGGGAAGCTGGGGGAGCTCTGGAATGAGCCTTGGTGGAGGTGAGAAAAGCCCAGGACAGTTGTGCACGTTAAGCTGCAATAGGATTATGGAGCAGAGCAAATTAAAACAATTCCCTAATGAGGAGGAGGGGAATTCCAGCTGGGATGGAGGCTGGGAGAGCTGGGGAGGAAGGAATGGAGGGAACAGGGGCAGGGATGGAGGGAACAGGGGCAGGGATGGATGGAACAGGGGCAGGAATGGGGCAGGAATGGAATGGAATGGAATGGAATGGAATGGAATGGAATGGAATGGAATGGAATAGAATAGAATGGAACAGGGGCAGGAATGGAAAGGAATGGGATGGAATGGAATGGAATGGAATGGAATGGAATGGAATGGAACAGGGGCAGGGATGGATGGAACAGGGGCAGGGATGGATGGAGCAGGGGCAGGAATGGAATGGAATGGAATGGAATGGAATGGAATGGAATGGAACAGGGGCAGGGATGGATGGAGCAGGGGCAGGAATGGGGCAGGAATGGGGCAGGAATGGAATGGAATGGAATGGAATGGAATGGAATGGAATGGAATGGAATGGAACAGGGGCAGGAATGGAATGGAACTGAGCAGGAATGGATGGAACAGGGGCTGGAAAGGATGGAACAGGGGCTGGAAAGGATGGAGAAGAGGCAGGAATGGATGGAACAGGGGCAGGAATGGATGGAACAGGGAATGGAATGGATGGAGCTGGAGCAGGAATGGATGGAACAGGAGCAGGGATGGAGGAGGGGCAGGAATATAGGGCAGGAATGGATGGAACAGGAACAGGAATGGATGGAACAGGGGCAGGAATGGGGCAGGAATGGGTGGAGCTGGGCAGGAATGGGTGGAGCTGGTTTTCCCTGAGGGATGATGAAACTCGGGAGCATCCATGTCCATTTTTGGGATGTGCCTGGCTCCTTTCATTGGCAGTGGAGAATCCATACAAATCCGGGATAATTGCAGCTCCTCCATCAACATTAATGATTATTTTCCTTGTAGAAAATGAGTGGCCAATTAAATCCAAATGCGCTGGGCTTTGGGGAGCTCTTAATTGGGGTTTTAATTAATCTGAGGAACAATGAAGGGACACAAAACAAGGGGCTGGTGCTGGCTGAGCTCATGTCACATCTTGGGAGTGGAATCTCCACTGGGATGGGCACCCACACCGCTTTTCCAACATCCTGCATCCCAAATTCCAGCCCATCCTCCTGGGCTCTGCCTTGGGGATCTCCATCCCAAGCAGCTCTGGTGGTCCCCAATCCCATGGTGGTCCCCAATCCCGTGGTGGTCCCCAATCCCGTGGTGGTCCCCAATCCCATGGTGGTCCCCAATCCCATGGTGGTCCCCAGTCCGGTGGTGGTCCCCAATCCTGTGGTGATTCCCAATCCCATGGTGGTCCCCAATCCTGTGGTGGTTCCCAATCCCATGGTGGTCCCCAATCCCATGGTGGTCTTTTCCCAGGTTCCTGCCCAGAGCAGCTTTCCAACAGGTTTATTTTTAGCTCCCAGCCTTGGATCAGGGAGTGGAAATTCAGTGATGTTTTGGAGTGGGAAAAGAATCGTGGAGTTTTTTAAACTTCAGGAACGATGTTTTCATTCCAGCTTTTTGTGGAGCTCGTATTATTCCAGCTGTTTATAGTATCCCTAAATCGCTTGCTGGGATGAGTTATTGAGGTTTTCAGTATAAAACACCAGAAAAGGGCTTTTGAGGGCTGATTAATTGAAAATATCCCCTAGAAAATATTCAAAGAATCAACATTTGCCCCGTGACATATTCTCAGTGTAGAAGCATTTTCCTGGAGAAAGAATCTTCCTGCTCCTGACTGATTCCTGCCCTGGCTGTGCCATTCCAAGCTTTCCAAAGTCCTCAGATCTGTCATTTCCTTGGGAAGAACAGCCTGGGGTGCTGCTGATCCATTGGCTCCATCCTGGCAGGGCCAATCTCCTTCCACCTTGTCCTGTCCCAGTGCCCCCATGGCACTCAGAGCTGCTGGAATGGGATTTGGGCTTCCCAGAGCTCCTCTGGATTTGGGCTTCCCAGATCTTCTCCAGGTTTGGGCTTCCCAGAGCTACTCTGGATTTGGGATTCCTGGGGCTCTTTTATATTTGGGCTTCCCAGAGCTTCTCTGGATTTGGGCTTCCCAGATCTTCTCCAGGTTTGGGCTTCCCAGAGCTGTCTCTGGATCTGGGATTCTTAGACTTCTATGGACTGGGGATTCCCAGAGCTTCTCTGGGGCTGGAATCCAAACAAGCATAGAGATTTTGGGTTTTTGGTTTTGCTGTTCATTTTGGAAGTGGGATGGGCAGGAATGGGATACAGAGATGAGGACCTGGACATGGCATCAAGGGATGGGGATCTGTGGGATGGGAAATGGATCCTCATGGGATGGGAAATGGACCCTCATGGGATGGGAAATGGATCCTTGTGTCACCTGCACAGCCCTGTCCTGTTCTCCAGGTGCTTTCACCCTTATTCCATCTTCCTTTCCCTCTTTCCCCTTTGGGATGTGGCCCTGGCTGCTCCCCTCTTCCTGCCTTGGCCCCAACACACATCCCAGCTATTCCAGAGGCTGCTGGATGGACACAGGGATTCCTATCATGGAATAAAATCCCCTCCATCCCCAGCTCTCCCTTCCAGGTCTTCTCACAGCAGGAACCTCCTCATCTCCAACCACTTGTGGTCCCAGGGGCTGTGGGATGGGTGGGCTCCTCAGGATGCCCAGGCTGGACCTGGACTGGGCTCCTTGAAATTCCATGTTTTCCTGGGATTCACCACTCTGGAGCTGCTTGTGGATGCTGCCAGGGAACCTGGCCAGGAAGGGACTTGGCCACCTGGACTTGTCCCCTCAGCCAGAGCTCCAGGCACAACCCAAACCTGGCTCCCGGCTCCTCAGGAACATTCCAGAGCCAGATCCTGATTTCCTTTCTGATTCCCTCAAGGAAAGAACTCCTGAGGTTCTGCCTGCAGCCGGGAGGGCTGGGAACACCCCCGGGCTGGGGTGTCCCTGCCACCTCCCACCTGCAGCAGATCCCTCCCAGTCAGGGCTGCGGGAGCTGGGGCTGCTGCTCCCACCTTCCCCAAAATCCACGGAATTAAATCAGGATTCTCCCCGTCGGGAGAGCTCCCCCAGGAGCTGGAGGTGCCTCCTCTCCCCCTGCTCCCCCCTTACCCCAGCCCATGACCCCATTTCATGCCCCACGCGGGAAGGAGCCTCCATCCCTGGGTCGGGCTGCTGGACACCACCCATGGCTCCGGCGGGATGCGTCGCCATGGAGGAGGCGTTGCCATGGCGACCGTTGCCGTGGCGATGGCGACTGGCACAGCAGGGCCCGAGAGCATCCCAGGGAGGTTCCCGGCCTCTCCCGGTGCTTGGAGATGGATTGATTGCCCAGGTTTCCCTCCCCCCGAGGCCAAACACTCGGCTCTGAGAGCTTTTACCATGGCAGCTGCTTTGGGATCTGTTTTGGGGCAGGTTTAGGGAGTTTAAATCCCATGCAGTGGAAAAGCCCTAAATAATAAAACAGCCTGCCCAGGGAAGGAGGGATGTACAGGGAATTGAGGAAGCTCCAAACCAGGTGCTCCCTGTCCCCTGGGATGTGTTCATAGATGAAGAGGTGTCTGTAGGAACATCCTTGTGCCACACATGGAGGGGACAGGAGGGTCCCTTCTGTGCCTTGGTTTCCACCTCTTTTAAGCCCCCAAATCCTCTGTTTCTGCAAAAGCCCTTCCACGGAGTGGAAAATGCCCTAAATGATAAAATTCCCTGACCCTCCCTGCCTGGGGAAGAAGGGATGTACAAGGAATTTAAGAAACTCCAAACCAGGTGCTCACTGTCCTCCAGGACGTGTCAGAGCTGCAGAGGGTTCTGCAGGACCATCTTGGTACCCTGAAGGTGACAGGAGGGTCCCTTCTGTGCTCTGCATTTTTTAAGCCCCCAAATCCTCTGGAGATCTGCCCCTGGAGGGGCTGAGTGAGACCCTTTAGCCCAGATTTACATTTCTCACCTGTAAAATGGTGTCACCAGGCTGCCAAGGGGAGAGGAGAGGGAGGGGTGACACTGTCCATGTGGGCTGGTGGCACAGACAATGGAGAGGGGCTGCAGCCTCCCTGCCCCCCTGCTCAGCTCAGATGCTGCCAGGCCAAGGGCTCCCAGCCCTCCCTGGCTTCCCAAGGCTCTGTGTGGGGTTTGGGTGGGGTTTGTGCTGCTGGGGAATGCTGTGAGCCTGTCCCTTGTCCCTTGGCTGCCGCTCCCTGCCAGCCCAGCCAAGCATGGAAGGGGGCAGGGAGTGTCTGGGTGGGAATCATCACCTGCCCATCCCCCTTTTCAGGTGGAAAAGGATCCTCTGGGGTGGGGTGGGGGATGTGTTTCTTATCCTGGCTCGATGTAGTGCCCATGTTAGTGCTGAGATCCGAGCCCTTTGTGTCTGGCGCGTATTTGGGGTCATTCAGAGCACAATGAGGGAGCTTTCAGTGAAACGTGACTTTCTGGCCCTGCCCTGGAGTCTGCTCTTCATCAGGGCTTGTTTTTATAGCAGCAGAGCTGTGACCTTTGGGGACCCTGGGGGAGCGGGAACGGGGCCGTTGTTTGGGGTCTGGGCGATGCCAGAGCCGGGTCCTGGCCCCCAGTGACAGCTCATGGGACACAGGGATGTGACAGGAGCAGTTCCCTGGCTGCAGGACAGTCCTGGGCACAGCCAGCTCCTCCCTGGGCGCACAGAAACTTTCCCATTCCTTGTCCAGAAGTGATGCATCCCCCCAGGGCAGCCTCATCCCGCCGCCTCCAGCAGCTCTGCCGTGATCCCGATCCCGGGTTTAATTTCCCTAATGAGGCAGCGCTGAGCTGGGGAAGGAACCCCTGCCAAGAGCTGTCAGCTGGGCAGTTGGGATTGCAGGGATGGAGCTGCTGCCCTTGGCTGGAGCTGGCTAATAAATGGCATCCTGGTGCCACCAGGGCAGGGGGTGACAGGGGGAGCACAGCCAGGGCCAGCAGCACACTGGGATTTCCTCCCTGCCCCAAGGAAATCTCTGCCTGGCCCGGCTTTGGATTGAGCACCTGGAGAAGGCTGCTGGGGGCACCTGGAATGCTGTGAGCCTGTCCCTTGTCCCAGCCATGGCAGGGGACTGATAGAGATGGGGACATGGCTGGTGTGGCACCCCCAGCCCTCGGCTGGCATGGGATCCATGCCCTGGAAAAGGTTTTCTCTCTGGAGCAGCAGCTTCATCCCTCCCTGCCACAGGGTGGGGACAGTCCCTGCCACCATCCCGGGGATCAGGGGCTGCAGGATGGACCTGGCACATCCAAGGGTCCCTCCAGCCGTGGTCTGACCCCATGGAGCACCCTGGGGCAGGGATAAAGTCTGGAGGAAGTTTCTCTTTTGGGACAAATCCAGGCAGCTGAGGCTTGGCTTGGGGGCTGAGATGGATTGGGAATGGGGGCTGGGATGGATTGGGAATGGGAGCTGGGATGGATTGGGAATGGGGGCTGAGATGGATTGGGAATGGGGGCTGGGATAGATTGGGAATGGGGGCTGAGATGGATTAGGAATGGGGGCTGTGATGGACTGGGAATGGGCCCTGTGATGGACTGGGAATGGGGGCTGTGATGGATGGGGAGGCAGCCCCAGGTCGGGAGGTGGGAGCTGCTGTCCTGAGTGATTTGTGGTTTCCTGGGCTGGCAAACTCTGCCTTCCCTTCCCTCCATCCCAGTCAGACAGGGGAGCAGCCTCTTGTTACCAGGAGGAGCAGCCCCTCGTCCCCGGAGGAGCAGCCCCTTATTCCTGGGGGGAAGCAGCCCCAGGGGCAGCCTCTCATTCCCAAGGGGAGCAGCCCCTCACTCCTGGGGTGAGCAGGCCCTCATTCCCAGGGGAGCAGCCCCTCATTCCCAGGGGAGCAGCCCCAGGAGCAGCCCCTCATTCCCAGGGGAGCAGCCCCAGGGGCAGCCCCTCATTCCCAAGGGGACCAGCCCCTCACTCCTGGGGTGAGCAGGCCCTCATTCCCAGGGGAGCAGCCCCTCATTCCCGGGAAGGGGGAGCCAGGCACAGCCCAGGGCACACAGAACACTAACGATCCCAGCAGCACTAAATCCAAATAAACCCCGACTGCTCCCAAGATTTATGGCATGAGCCTGACCTCAAACTGTCGGGGTTGCAGCTGGGAGTGGGTTACGTCAGCACCTTGAGAATGGACTGGGGAGGGGGCTTCTTCAGGAGCAACATCCCAGTGTCCCAAATGTCCCTGTGCACCAGAACACCTGGAGATTGTTCCCAAGTCTTTAGGCCTTTGTGGAGCTTGGCTGGGGCTGTGCTGCTGGTGGGGTCCACCCAGGTCTGGTCCTGCCTGTGGGGCTGCTGTGGGGTTTGTGCTGGTCCTGGCTGGGGCTTGTTCAGGTTTAGTGTAAGGTGGGTGGATGGATGGATGGATGATGGATGGATGGATGGATGGATGATGGATGGATGGATGATGGATGGATGGATGGATGGATGATGGATGGATGGATGGATGGATGGATGATGGATGGAGAATGGATGGATGGGGGATGGATGGATGGATGGATGGGGGATGGATGGATGGATGGATGGATGGATGGATGGATGGGGGATGGATGGATGGATGGATGGATGGATGGGGGATGGATGGATGGATGGATGGATGGATGATGGATGGATGGATGGATGGATGGGGGATGGATGGATGGATGGATGGATGGATGGATGATGGATGATGGATGGATGGATGGATGGATGGATGATGGATGGATGGATGGATGATGGATGATGGATGGATGGATGATGGATGGATGGATGGATGGATGGATGGATGGGGGATGGATGGATGGATGGATGGATGATGGATGATGGATGGATGGATGATGGATGGATGGATGGATGGATGGATGGATGGATGATGGATGGAGAATGGATGGATGGATGGATGGATGGATGGATGGATGAATGGATGATGGATGGATGGATGGATGGATGGATGGAGGGATAGGTGGATGCATGGATGCACAGATGGCTGTTGGACAGATGGGAGTTGCTGAGCCAAGCTGGGATTTTCGTTTCCATTTCCTGCTCCAAGCCCAGAGCCAAGAGTCTGGAACAGCCTCATCTGGTTCCAATTTCAGGAGGAACAAAGGGAGCAGGGCCATGTGGCTCCCATCAGGGAGAGGCTTTGAGGGTCATGCAGGGAAAATCCCCCCCTCGGGAATGGGGATGGGCTGAGGAGCGCCAGGCTCTCCTCATTTCTTGGGCAGCCTTGATCCTTCTGGGGTAAAAACATCAAAAGGCAAATGAGAGGGATTCCCAATGTTTCTTCTTGCACCCTCAATCATTGGCATTTTTCCATGCTTTCCCATTAGTTCTGGTGACCTGTCTCATATTTTTGGGCTGTGCAATTCCCAAATCCCTGAGGATTTGTTCTGCTGGATCACAAATTCCAGTGAGCTGCTGGTGAGGGGGTGTTGGAATCCAGGATGGCACAGCTGGGGGGCAAAGGCTGAATATTCCCAGAGGTTTGGGAAGCACATGGGGTGTTGGGGACCGGCAGGATACACCCAGTGGCTGCTGGGGAGAGCTGGAACAGATCCAGCCAGACACAGCTCAGCCCCTAAAAGCTCAACTCCGTCTGCCCTTCCTGAGCTGCTGGATTCTCCCTCCTGCTGGGAGAAGGGATGTTTGGGGACAAAACGCGAGTCAGGTCCCAAATTTCTCTGTCTGACTGTTCAAGCTCCAAGCTACAGTGAAAACAAAGAAACCTCGAGCTGTTTTCGGGAGGTAAATTGCTCCGAGAGAGACAGGGACCCTTCAAGGCCTTGATTTGAAACTGAAGCTCGAACCTGGCTCGTTACATCTTGAAACATCCGATGCGATCTCGCAGATCAAAGCCGCCTTGTTTGCCTTGTAATGAGGTGTCAAAGCGTTTCCGTGCAACGCCGACAGGAGACACTTTGATCTGCAAAACAAGATGTTTAAGAGCGCTGCTAGCGAGGGCTCCCCGTGTTTTCGCAGCTCTGGGAGGCAGGGGAATATTTGAAGTCTGGTGTTGTTTCCTCTGGAGGCTTCCCAAGCTGTGGCAGCTGATGAGGTGTTGCTGTCACACCGGAGCCAGGACTCACAGGGAAATCATCGAGCCTGAACAGCAGCCAGCTGGAGAACCAAGCCAAGCATTTTTCTTACAGCTTCCAAAATGAATTGCTGGGTTTTCCCCAAAAAAAGGCCTTTTTGTCCATGGGAAATGCTGGAGTCAGTGTGAGCTCACTCTGAGTTGTTTTGGGGGAAAACGCTGCAATTCTGGGTGGTTCAGCTGGAGGCTGTTTGTGCTGCTGCTGCCTTGTTCTGGCTTGTCCCATGCCCCCTCCCATGGGGGGTGGCTGGGGTGTCACCTGGGTAGGGCTGGAGCCACTCACGTGTCCCTCTGGCCACAGGCTCAGCGCTGGCGCAATGAGAACTACGAGCGGCCCGTGGACCTGGAGGGCTCCGGGGACGATGACCCCTTTGGAGAGGATGAGCTGGACGACATCTACTCCGGCTCTGGCTCGGGCTGTGAGTAACTGGGAATGCTCCCTGGATGGCTGGGAGGTTCCTGGGGTTCCTGGGAAGGGTTCTTGGCCAGCTTGGTCCCTGGATGGTTGGGGAGTTCCCAGGAAGGAACTGGCTGTGGGAATGAGGAGTTCCTGAGAAGGTCCTTGGCCGGCTGTGGAGTTGGGGAGTTCCTGGGAAGGACTTTGGCCAGCTGTGGGGTTGGGGGGCTCTGGAGAAGGGTGTCTGGGAGGTTGGAAGGCTGGAGAGGGGATGTGAGGGAGGGAATTGCCCTTTATCCCTCACTGGAGTTGTCCTCTGAGACAAAAGCAATAGAAGCTGTCCCGAAAGTTGGGCTCCAGTGCCTCCATGTCCCAATTCAGCCTCTGGCCCTACTGGGCAGGACTGGCCCTTCCACAGACCCCAAAAAGGGCTTTGGCCACCACACGGGCACAGCCCTTGGTTTCTGCCGAGCCTGGAACCATCCGTGCTCTCAGATTTTGGGGGTGATGCCAGGGAAATGCAGCAGCAGCAGCTTCACTCCTCCCTCTTGTCCCCGTTTCAGATTTCGAGCCGGAGCCGGGGCTGGACACGGCCGTGAGCCTGACCACGGACACGCTGGTGACCCTGCCCACCACGGCGGCCGTGCTGCCCGTCACCGCTGCCCAGCCCGTGGCAACGCCCCTGGAGCCGTCCCCCACCCCCCAGGACACCACCCCCGGGCAGGCCACCAGCGCCTTCCTCATCCCCAGGACCACAGAAGCACCGGTGGTGCCCAGCTGGAAAGCCACCACCACCACCAGCAGCAGCACCACGGCCAGCGAGCTCCCAACCGCCACGGCCACCACCACCACCACCACCATGGCCACCACCACCACCACCACGGCCACCACCACCACCACCACCACCACCACGGAGGCCACCACCACCACAAGCAGCACCACCGTGGCCACAGCCAAGCCCACCACCATCCGGAGGTTCCTGCCCCCCTTGGCCACCAAGGCAGCCACCACCCGGGCCACCACCCTGGAGACCCCCACCACGCCCGTCCCCGAAACCAGCACGCCAACAGAGGTGGCCACGTCGCGCCTTGTCCCCACCAGCACGGCCAAGCCCAGGGCCCTGCCAAAGCCCAGCACCTCGAGGACTGCAGAGCTCCCCGAGAAAAGCACGGCTTTGCCACCCACGGCCACCACGCTGCTGCCCACAGAGGCCCCCCAGGTAGGAGGCCAGAGCCCTTCTCACCTGCTCGGGGCTCCTGGGCTCCCTGGAAGCCAAGTGGTGGCCACGGGAGGCCTTTGGAGTCCATCCATCCTTGGCACTTGCTCTGAGGGAGGTGGAGGCAGGCTGGGCTCTTCCAGAGCTGAAGGAGGTGAAGGGGGAGCTCAGCCCGGGCAGGGGTTCAGGCTCCTGGGGCACCCGGGATGTGCCACCCACCCCGGTGACCCCGCTCTGCCCTCTGCAGAGCGGCTTCCCCAGGCAGGAGGGCAGCGGTGCCACATCCCACGGGGACACGGCGACTGTCCTCGGGCTTTGGTGTCATGTCCCAGCTCCCGCCCCTCGCCGGGAGTCCCAAACTCTCCTCAATTACCGCTTGATGGTGCATTTCCAGCCCATCGGGTGTCCTGAGCAGGAATTTCAGCTCCATCTCGCATTCAGAGCCCCTCAGGGGCCCTTTGCAGCCGCTTTGACTGAAAGGTGGAGTGATTTGTCTAAACTACTCTCTCTTTTCTGCCTGCAAATGCGTGCTCGGAGCGCTCGGGGCTCTCGCTGACCTTCAATTAATCCCTGTCACAAACGCGGCCGCTCGCTCGTGGGAAGCGCTGAGCCGTGCGCTGGCCCCGGGGCAGCGGGACATGGAGAGGGCTCCCACCCCCGCCCCAGACAGCTCCCGGCTCGTCCCGAACCCTGGCTCGTCCCGGATCCTGCTCTGTGCCCGCGGCAGGCGGGACGGAGCCGTTTGCCCCAGCAGGGAGGGGTCCGGGGGAGGTTTGGCTCGGGGATGCTCCAGTTTGGTGGATGCCGATGGGGGAAGGTCCGGGGATTTGGTCCCGAGGGATGTGCAGGAGGCAGTGAATGGATCAGGGGTGGGATGGAGGGGGTGGCATGGATCAATCACATTCCCAGGCAACCCTTCAGGCCGGGACCTCCTCCTTGCCAAGGGAATTGGGCAGGGACAGCAGGGAGCTGGGCTGGGTGACAGCCCTGTGGCCTGGGTGACAGTCCTGTGGCCTGGGTGACAGCCCTGTGGCCTGGGTGACAGCCCTGTGGCCTGGGTGACAGGGACCCATCCTCCTGCTCCCGCCCTGTGCAGCAGGAGGGGGGGAAAGGAAGGGGGAAGGGACCCCTGGAGCTCATCCAGCAGCATCCAATCCTTCCTCTTGCCGTGCTGGTGTGGCATGGAGGTTGTGTCACCTCCTCTTGGGAGTGAGTCACCTTCCAGCAGTGACATCCAACCTGTGCTCTGGGGACAGAGCCCAGCACAGGGTCTGGGATGGGATACTGGGGAGAAATCCTTCCCTGTAAGGGTGCAGGGTCTGGAATGGGGTTTTTTTAGCAGAAACTACAGGGAACAGGTCCTGGGATGGGGACAGAGAATGGCCCAGCTCAGCCATGGTGGCCTCAGCCATTTGGTGACCAAGTCATGGGGTTGTGTTGTCACTGCAGTACAGATTCAGTGACACAGGGAAGGGACACCCCAATGTCATCCCCATGTCCCCCACCCTGTCCTTAGTCTGATGACGTCCTCCTGCTGGACACCCTTTGGTCCTTGTGCCCTGCTCCATCTTGTCCTTTCTCCCAGATGGAGCCAGGGGAGGTGACAACAGCCCCCGACAAGGAGCCAGAGGTGCCGGCCAGCAGCGGCCCCAGCGGGGACTTCGAGATCCGGGAGGAGGAGGAGACGACTCGTCCCGACCTCGGGAACGAGGTGGTGGCTGTGGTGACACCACCAGCAGGGCCAGGGCCTGGCAGGAAAGTGGAGACGGGGCTGATGGACAACACGATAGACTCGGGCAACTCGGCTGCTCAGCTGCCCCAGAAAAACATCCTGGAGAGGAAAGAGGTGTTGATAGGTGAGATACGGGACTGGGGGTTTGGAGGTGACACTGAGGACCAGAGGGGTGGCACTGATGGCCATGGATGACAGTGATGACCAGGGGTGGCATTTATAGCCGGGAGGGGTCACTGATGGCTGGAGATGACCCTGAGAGGCAGTGGTGGCACTGATGGGCACAGGGGTGGCACTGATGGATGGGGGGGTTGCACTGACAGCCGTGGGTGACACTGATTGCCATGGGTGGCACTGACGGCTGTGGGTGGTACTGACAGCTGTGGCTGGCACTGATTGCCATGGGTGGCACTGATGGCCACAGGTGGCACTGACAGCGTGGGTGGCACTGACAGCCGCGGGTGGCACTGACAGCTGTGGGTGGCACTGACAGCCATGGGTGGCACTGATTGCTATGGGTGGCACTGACAGCCGTGGGTGTCACTGATGGCTGCGGGTGGCACTGATTGCCATGGGTGGCACTGACAGTCATGGGTGGCACTGACAGCTGTGGGTGCACTGACAGCTGTGGGTGGCACTGATTGCCGTGGGTGGCACTGACAGCTGTGGGTGGCACTGACAGCCGTGGGTGTCACTGATGGCTGCGGGTGGCACTGATTGCCATGGGTGGCACTGACAGTCATGGGTGGCACTGACAGCCGTGGGTGGCACTGACAGCTGTGGGTGGCACTGATTGCCATGGGTGACGTTGACAGCTGTGGGTGGCACTGACAGCCGTGGGTGGCACTGATGGCCGTGGGTGGCACTGACAGCTGTGGGTGGCACTGACGGCCGTGGGTGGCACTGATTGCTGTGGGTGGCACTGACAGCCGTGGGTGGCACTGACAGCTGTGGGTGGCACTGATTGCCATGGGTGGCACTGACAGTCATGGGTGGCACTGACAGCTGCGGGTGGCACTGATTGCCATGGGTGGCACTGACGGCCGTGGGTGGCATTGCCAGCTGGGGTGGCACTGACAGCCGTGGGTGGTACTGACAGCCGTGGGTGGCACTGACAGCTGTGGGTGGCACTGACAGCCGTGTCCCTGTGCGTTGTTGCAGCGGTGATCGTGGGTGGCGTGGTGGGCGCCCTTTTCGCCGCCTTCCTGGTGATGCTGCTCATCTACCGCATGAAGAAGAAGGACGAGGGCAGCTACACCCTGGAGGAGCCCAAGCAGGCCAACGTCACCTACCAGAAGCCCGACAAGCAGGAGGAGTTCTACGCGTAGACGGAGAGCCCGGAGTGCCTCACGCTTCCTCCCTCCCTCCCTGCTCCAAACCCTCCCCCTCCTCTCCTCCATCCAGTCTCTCTCTCCCCTCCCTCCTCTCTCTCTTTTTTTGGGATCAGACTGTGAATTTTTAAAAGCAAAACCCACAGCGGCTGAAGGAGGAAACGCATCCTTGGCATGGGGGGCACGGGGTGCCCGGAACAGCACCACGGTCACACCGAGCACTGCCAAGGTGACACCGAGCACCGCTGAGGTGACACCGAGCACCACTGAGGTGACACCGGGCATTGCTGTGGTCACGCTGAGCAGCACCACGGTCACGCCGAGCACCCCAAGGTGACACCGAGCACCTCTGAGGTGACACCGAGCACTGCTGCCGTCACACGGAGTGTGCCCGGGTCACACCAAGTAGTGCCAAGGTGACACCAAGCACCCCAAGGTGACACCGAGCAGTCACATGGAGTGTGCCCAGGTCACGTTGAGCAGTGCCCATGTCACATCAAGCAGTGCTGCCGTCACACCGAGTGGCACCGAGGTGACACCAAGCAGTGCTGCGGTCACACCAAACTCCGCCAAGGTCACACCAAGCAGCACTGAGGTCACACTGAGCTCCACCAAGGTCACACCAAGCAGTGCTGAGGTGACACTGAGCAGTGCCATGGTCACACCGAGCAGTGCTGTGGCCACACTGAGCACCCTGCGGTGACACCAAGCAGCACCGTGGTGACACTGAGCAGCACTGAGGTCACACTGAGCAGTGCCATGGTCACACTGAGTGCGCCCGGGTCACACTGAGAAGCGCTGTGGTCACAACGAGCACCCTGAGGTGACGCCGAGCACCCTGAGGTGACACCGAGCACCCTGAGGTGACGCTGAGTGCGCCGCGGTCACAGCGAGCACCGCCTGGGTGACACCGAGCACCGCTGGCCTTTCTGCTGGCGGGAGGGACGGGACATGGAGCCGATGCCAAGGAGCCGATGCCAGGGCAGCCGTGCCCGGGAATGCCCTGGAGAGCACGGGATGGGCTGCCCACAGTGCCTGGAGCTCAACTGGACTTTTCCCACCACCACCACCACGAACTCTGGGATTCAGACACCTCCTGCCAGCCCTGGGGTGCAGGGGGTTTGCTTTGGATTTATTGCCCTTTTTTCTCTGTCCATAAAGGAAGGAGATTTCCTTCCTTCTGTCTCGTCTTTATTTTTTGGTTTTCCTTTGGAATGGGGTTGGTCGCTCTGCAGGAATCTCCTTCTGCTGGAAGAGAGAACGTGACTCTCCAATGCTCCTGGAACCTTGGGAAAAGCACAAGGGGCTGGAATACCTGGGATTTGCTCCTGGAGTGGGGAGAAAAGGAAATAAATACAAACCCTGGGAATTATCCCTTGGATCAACATTCTGGAGAGCTTGTGGAGCTGCACTGGGGCATCCCAGGCTGCTGCCATCCAACCACCCCTGGAATCTCTTGGATCCACATCTGGCTGAGGGGTTTGGCCAGGAAAGGACTTGGCTTGGGCTGGGTTTTCACTGTGACCACTAAAGCTCGGCTTTGCTGGACAGTCCTTTGGGAGGAGCTGGGACTGGAGACGCTGAATCCTGTGCCTGGCTCTTCCAGAGGGGGTAACAGAGCCCTGCAGAGCATGGGATGCAGCCTAAGAGAGGAAATCCAAGCAGGGACCATCCCTGTCCCCTCAGGGTCCCACCGAGGTGAGGAAGGGGAGGCAGAACCACGGCTCAGCCCCAGGGCTGGCTGGTTGGATCATTGGAAAGATCCCCAAATCCATGGAAACACCCAGGATTGATGGTTTTCTTTTGTTTTTTGATTCCCCAGGATTGATGGTTTCCCTTCACTGGTGTTTAAATCCCAGCACAACCCACAGGGCTGGAGAGAACCCAACCCTGGTGCCCCCCAGGTGTCCCCTCCGAGGCTGCCCACAGTGCAGATTAATTAATTAAGATATTTCAATTAAGGTGGTTCAATGAGGTGGCTCTTAATTAGCTGGAGCCCTGTTTGTGGGCTTTTGTTGTCACAATGGTCATGATCTCGATGGGGTCCCATGGAGACTTTTGATTTGCTCTTGGAACAATTTAAATGGGAAAATCTGGGGGAAAAATCGTTGCTTTGTGAATTAACAGAGTCAGGGACACTTTGGCCCCTGAGAGGGTTGGGGGATTTAGGGTTTCATGGCCCTGGTGGGGGTTACAGGACGGAAGAGCTTCATTGTGGAAGGGATTTGAGGCCAGAAGAATATTCTGAATATATATAAATACATATCTCCACTCCTGTACACCCACAGTAACACAGGTGTGGAAGGAAATGAAATCCCTGGAATCTCTCAGTGCACTGGGATGCTTGGGTGGGGTTTGGAGTTGGGAAGTTGGGAGCTTTGGGCTGCTTTTCCCTGGGATACAACCCAAAATGACAACCTGGCTTTACTTCAGGGTAGGGAACAGAGCCCCACACGTGGGTCAGCTCTAAATCCTCATTTTTGAGCTGTCAGCCTCAAAATCCTCGTGGTTTGGGTTCTTGGAGCTTGGAGAAGGCCCTGTTGGACGTTTGGGGTGGTGGTGCTGGGAGTGACCATTTCCGTGTCCATCCCACAGGGAGGATGAGGATAAGGATGAAGGATGAGGATGCTCCAAAGGAGGGAACACACTCAGAAGGAGCCTGGTGCCAACCCAGAGCCACTTTGTGCTGCTCCAAGGGGAGTTTGGACTCCTGGATTTGATGATTTGGAGGATTTTGGCCCTGTTGGGATCACACAAAGGGGAGTGGCACAAGTCAAGGTCACCAAGGTCACCCAAAATCCCCATCTTTTGGGAAAACCTGGATTTAATCTTTGGAGCTTGCTTAAAAAAAATAAAAATCCCTCCCAGCTTAATCTTTTTAATGCTGCTTTTCAGAGATGCCTCCTTAATCTTCTTCATTCCATTTTTTCCTCCTATTTAATAGTCTGAAGTTCCATAATACAATTTTTTTACTCACTCAAGCTTAACCTCGTCCCTCTCAGCTGGTGTTAGGTTGTAATCCCGGCACTTAAATCCATCACAGCTTCGGGAGTGAGGAAAGCTGGAGGTGGGAGGGTGAGAGGAGCCTGGGCAGGGCTTCTGCAGTAATTAAAATATGAGATAAACACAACAAAAAAAGGTGAAGGCAACTAAACTGCTAATCAGAGGTGATGAAACAATTCATTATCTCCTGCTTCCACACTTTTGTTCTCCACCAGGAGAGGGATGTGAGCTCCAGGAGAGTTTTTTGTTTCAGAGCCAACATTTTGTGCTTGTGCAGTGATGTCGCAGCCTCTGGTGTCACCTCAGCTCCATGGGGGCTGTTGGAGTCGATGTCTGAAGGGAACAAAAAAGCCTTGTTCTGGAGAATGTGAGCCTGTCCTCCCTCCAAGGAGTTGGGATGGAGCTGAATATGGGCAGGAATTTTTGGGGAAGTCCATCTCCCCCAAAAATCCTGGATAAAGCCATTTCTCCATGAGCAGAGCCACAGGGAGGGATAGAACCCCGAGGGCTGGTGCCCTCCTGCAGCCACTCCTGCTCCGGGGCTTTCCAGGGATTCCTGGTGGGAACAGAGATGGGGGAGAGGAGAGGAGGCTCCACACAGGAGGAGCCATCCCCAGAGCTGATTTTTGGGAAAATGAACTTGAGTGGAAACGTCTGCAGCATCTTCCCTTCCCAAAGCTGAGTCTGGCACCCTCCCCCTGCCCAAATTCCCATCCCTCACACTGATCCCAGCCAGGAGCAGCTGGAGCAGTGCCCAGATGTGCTGGTCCTTCCAGCTGTGCTCCCTGAGGGATTTTTCCATGGCTTTTCCATTTCTTTTCTGCCTGTTTCTGTGTGTGTGTGATGTTCTGGAGCCGCAGGGAGAACCTTGGCTGTTCCAGCTGGATAATTTTAGGAGTTTCTGGAATTGCAGGGTGGTGTGGGCTGCTCTGCCAGCTGTGCCAGCCTTGGGGCTCTCCCTGCTGGAATTGCAGCAGGAGAATGATGGAGAGTATCCAGCAGAACAGCCAGGAACTCCTAGGCCACATCCAAAGGGAAGGGAAGAGCAGAGAGCCTAACCCAGGGCTGGAATGGGGAGTTTGGGAAGGGCAGGACATGGAAGGGGCCCAGCAGCAGCAGGACCTGGCCCTGGCTGGGTTTTGCAGGGTGGGATTTGTCCCTTTACTCCAAAAATCTCTCTGATCTTGGATCTTTCCATGAAAAGCACCAGGTGCCTGCTGGGATGGAGTTGTCCCTTAGCTCCAAAAACCTCTCTGATTTTGGACATTTCCAGAATGAGCTGTGCTGGGGGGATCCAGCTGCAGGGAAGGGATGGGACAGGGATGGTTCGGGCTGGGTGACTGCCAGGATGGGCTGGGCTGCCTCAAATTCCCCCTCTCCATTCCCCATTCCCCAACAATCCCTGTCTGGGAGTTCCTTTGCCCCAGCTCCAGCATTCCGAGCTCTCTGTGCTGTGAATCCCCAGCTCAGTTCCTTCCACAGGAACAAACC
This sequence comes from Agelaius tricolor, assembly GCF_023055355.1. Classification (NCBI taxonomy): domain Eukaryota; kingdom Metazoa; phylum Chordata; class Aves; order Passeriformes; family Icteridae; genus Agelaius; species Agelaius tricolor. The sequence continues at coordinate 6,263,818 of NW_027269296.1, read as the reverse complement.
CACCAGCCAAGAACTGGAATGGATTTTTTAATTCCCTTTTCCTCCCATAACCACCCTTGTCATGATCTTTTCCGTGCTCCAAGGTTTTCTGCCAGGCTCTGAAGTAACTCTGAGCTTTCAATGCAGAAAGGTTTGGTGGGAATGAGCTCCCTGGGGTGCCAGGAGCAGGGCTGGGGGTGTCTGTGTGTGTATATAATGTGTGTATGTAATTAATGTATATGTAGAGATGTATAGATGGGCACGGGGGGCTCTGCTCCTGAGGGGCAAAAGAAGGAGGAAAAAGAGGAAAAGGAGGAGGAAAAGAGGAAAAAGAGGAGAATTTGTCCTCCAGCACCACATGCTGGGCTCTGCAGCCCTTGGCCCCTGTCCCAAGGAATGTGGGATTCAGCCTCATTCCCTGTCCCAAGGGATGCAGGAGTCCCTGCCAAAGGGATGCGGGATTTCCTGTCCCAAGGAATGTGGGATTCAGCTTCGACCCCTGTCCTAAAGGATTTGGGATTCCCCCTCTTTCCCTGTCCCAAGGGATGTAGGATTCAGACTTGGCCCCACTCCCAAGGGATGCAGGATTCCCTGTCCTAAACAATGCGGGATTTCCACCATTCCCTGTCCCAAGGGATGCAGGATTCCCTGCCCAAGGGATATGGAATTTCCTGTCCCAAGGAATGTGGGATTCAGCCTCAACCCTTGTCCTAAAGGATGTGGGATTCCCCATCATTCCCTGTCCCAAGGGATGCAGGATTCCACCTCTCCAATTCCTGCTACTCCTCCCTCCCCTCCCTGCCCTTCACATCCCCCCGATCCCAGTCCCACTCCCAGTCCCATCCCAGTCCCAATCCCAGACCCGATCCCAGTCCCAATCTTGATCCCAGTCCCACTCCCAGTCCCAGACCCAATCCCAAACCCAGTCCCAGTCCCAGACCCAAACCCAATCCCAGTCCCAGTCCCAATCCCAGTCCTGGTCTCGGTGGGTTGGGATCTCCCAGGTGGGATCAGGAGCCTTTTATCCCTGCAGGGCCGGAGCAGATCCGGGCTGGGATCCCAGGGTGGATCCAAAGCCCCGCGAGCTCGGAGCCTCCCCAGTCCTTGTGCCAGCAGCTCCCCCTTCCCTTAGAGGAGCCCCAGAGGGTCTGCAGATCCCAACTTTTTATTTCTCTGTTTATTTCCCACATTATTTTGATTTTTTGGGTAAAAAAAACCCCGATTTTTTCACACCCCACACTCCAGCGCTTCTCCCAAGACCTCCAGGGCTCCAGGGGTTTTTCCTGCAGGAATTTCCCCTGTTCAGGGTTTCCCCTGGCCAAAGCCACCCCAGCCCAGCTGACAATCAAACCAGACTCCCGAAAAACAGGAATCCATTGCAGTTTGATAGAAAAACTTTTTAAATTCTCCCCCTTGTCTCTCACCACCACATCTCCAGGATAAACCATCACCCACTGCTCCTTCTGTAAATAAACATCGAACCTTCTTGTATAAATTAAAAATAAAATAATTGTAAAAAATGAAAAAAAAAATTCCATTGATAAACATCCCAAAAATAAAATTTAAAAAAAATCTCCCTTTCCAGAAGATTGAAGTAATTCCAACTTCACTTTTTTTTGGAGCTGATTTCCAATCCCCATAGGAGAACAAAACAAAGATCTGGAACACTACAAATGTTGGAGCTTTCAATGAATCTGGGAGGGAAAAAAAATGCATGTAAATATTTTTAATAGGAGACATATCTTAAACAGAACTTTTTTTTGTATGTACATAACTCTCCTAGAGTTTAGTACTGAAATGGCTTCATAGTGTCTGTTTCGAAAAGGAAAGGAAAAGAAAATGTTTGTTAATTGTTTTTGTTCTTACTCAATGGCCAAAACTTTAAAAATAATGTCAAAAAAAAAAAAGACTCTAAAAATAATCTTTGCCAATGGATCTAGCACTGTAATGGTACTGTCTATTTTTTTTAATTATTTCTGTGCTGTGCCCATTTATAAAATGAGGAAAAGATAAAAAATAAAGTCATTTAAACATTGTCTGCCCAGGGCCTGGCCTGAGTTCTTGGTGCTGCTCCGGGAGTGGAGGGAGAAGGTTCTGCCTGGTCCTGGGCCCACCAGGGTGGGGTTAATGAATGGTTTCCATGGCAACTGCAGCGATGCTTGAGGAGCCTGGAACATTCCAGCACAGCCAGGGATGATCCCAGTACAGCTCAGGGCCATCCCAGCACAGCCCTGGGTACTCCCACCAGAGCCCTTGATGATCCCAGCACAGCCTGGACCATCCCAGTGCAGCCTGGAAATGCTGCCCTGGAGAGGAGAAGGCTCAGGGAGAGCTCAGAGCCCTTGCAGGGCCTGCAGGGGCTCCAGGAGAGCTGCAGAGGGACTGGGGCCAAGGATGGAGGGCCAGGAGGCAGGGAATGGCTGCCAGTGGCAGAGGGCAGGGCTGGATGGGATCTTGGGAATTGGGAATTGTTCCCTGGCAGGGTGGGCAGGGGCTGGGCTGGAATTGCCAGAGCAGCTGTGGCTGCCCCTGGAGCCCTGGCAGTGCCCAAGGCCAGGCTGGACATTGGGGCTGGCAGCACCTGGCACAGTGGGAGGTGGCCCTGGGCTGCAATGAGCTGGCATTGAAGATCCCTTCCCACCCAAACCACTCTGGCATTCCCATTCCTCAACCCAGGATGGAAACCAGCACCAAAAACCATTGCAGCAAATGGAGAAAGGAAAGGAAAGAATGATTTCCTGCATGGTTCCAGGTGCCCCCAGTGCCATTTGCCACAGGGGTTTGGAGCCTGGCAAGGCCTGGTTGGAGAGGTTTGGGCTCTGCCAGGGTGCCCAGAGCAGCTGTGGCTGCCCCTGGAGCCCTGGCAGTGCCCAAGGCCAGGCTGGACATTGGGGCTGGCAGCACCTGGCACAGTGGGAGGTGGCCCTGCCATGGCACAGGTGGCACTGGGTGGGATTTGAGGTTCCTTCCAGCCCAAACCATCCCATGGTTCCAAACTCACCTGGCAGGAGGAGCTGCTGGGTGATCCTTGCATCCCACCCCAGAAATCCTCTTGGGCTGCTCTTGGCCTCCCTAAGGACACCCTGGATGTCTTTATCCAGCTCCTGCCAGGCCAGACCTCCCTGGATCCATCCCTGGAGCAGCAGGCAGGGTTTGGGTGTCCCCACACCACCCTTGGAGCCATCCCCAGCCCCAATGCCAAAGCCCAGGGGGCTCCCAGAAATATTCCCCCAGCCCCAGTGATGTCCTGCTGGCCTGAAATCCAGGGAACATCCTTCTCTTTGGGCTTGGGGAATGGGTTTTTATCACCCTGCTTCCCTCAGGCACCTCTGCTCCAATGCTTCACCCCCTGAGGGGTTCAGGAGCAGGATATCCCAGCCCTCAGCCCCCAGCAGGGACAAAGCTCCTGGGAGCAGCTCAGGAACCCTCCTGGATGGCCACAGCACCAGGGCCCCAAATCCCTCCCTTTTCAGCCCATTTCCCAGAGCTGGGCAGTTCCATCAGCAATCCCTGCCTGCAGCAGCAGCTCCACATTCCCGGTGGGAAGGGCCCTAATCCCGGCTCCCAGCCCCAATAATGACCCCACTGTGCTCTGCTCCCGCCTTTGGCAGAGCAGAAATGAACAACTGCCTGCCTGAGGTGTTGGAATTCAGGCTGAAGGCTGGAAACAGCCCCTGATTATATCCCAATCCCCATTTTTTATTTATTTTCCACCCCAACAGCTCTTACAGGAATTTTCCATTCCTGCGGTGCCGTTGCAGACCCCAGGATTTACCAGGACAACCCCAAATGTGGTTTATTTGGGATTTTTTTTGCACCCTGTGAATCAGCCTCTATAAATCTCTGTGATGTGAGCAAAGCACACAAAAATAACACCAGGATTGGGATTTCACCTGGAAAATGAACGGCCCAAAGGCACCGAGCCTGTGGTGGCTGACAGGGATTTTAGGGAACAGCCACACCTGAGTGGCCAGGTGACCACCTTGGGGACATACAGCTGGGAAGGTCCTCAGGTGCCAGCCCTGAGCTGTGGAGGGTCCTCAGTGGGACCCAAATCCTCCCTGAGCTTTTCTGGATACCCCAAATGAAGGGGATTTATCCCATGTGCCAACCTGCTGCTCCCAGGCCTCATTCCAGAAGATCCTGCCTCACTCCATGGACACGCTGAGTCCCCTCCTGCCTCCCTGGAAAATCCAAATCCCATTTCAGAACCCTCTGCGTTCCTGGACATAAACAACCCCTCCCCATCCTCATTCCCACCTCTTCCCCACCCTCCGCGGCTCCACAAATCCTCCTCCCCGAGCCTCCTCCACGTGTTTCTTCCCACCTTTTTTTAGCTCCTGGCCCCTTTCCCCTGCTTTCCAAGAACAGGAAGCCCTTGAGGACAAAGAGCGCTGAAATCCCAGCGGGAATGGGCGGATGCAGCTCCTTGTCCTGCCCGGGGGAGCGATGGATATCTGGGCACTCCGAGGACTTTCGGGCCATTGTTCAGGATTGGAAGCAAAGAGCAGAATTCGTGCTCCAGGAATTCCAGCATTTCCTGAGCCCCCGTGGTAATTCCAGCAGCTGAGCCAACATTCCCTGGTTTTACCTGCTCCAGGACAATCGGGAATGCACCTTTGGGAATTGTGTCCCTCCTATTCCCACCTATTTCCTGTCCTCCAATTGTTTTCCCCGAGGCTGAATCCATCCCTGTGCGGGGACAGGACACCTCGCCCGTGTCCCACATCCCCAGGACAGAGAATTCCCTAAGGGAATATTTCCCACTATAGAAATTCTCAGTGTTTATCCAGGACTGCTGGAGCCCGGACATTTGGTGCCTGGATTTGCATTCCATGAGGAATTGTGCCCGCTGACGAATCTGTGTTCCATCTAACGAGGAAAGAAGCCAATTAAAAATAATGGGGAGCCTGAGTTGCTGCCTGGAACAAAACAATGATAATTATAATTCTAATAAAGACAAAACCCATCGCAGAATTCCCACTTAGATCAAATCCAAACCTTCCAAGCAGATCCTGCCTCCCTCGTTTTTTGTAACCCTCTCCCATCCCACTGAATCCCTGGGAATGGGGAATGGGAACAGCTGCTCCTGATAAAGCTCCCAACCCATTTCCTCCCTGGCAATGAATTCCAGAGGGAAACTTGAGCTGCTCCCACCGTGGATGGGGGTTCCTGGCACTGCCATGGGATTTCTCCCTGGATTGGGCCCACTGAGTCACAGGGAGCTTTAAACTGGAGCAGGGTTGGATACTGGGAAGGGATTCCGGCTGTGAGGGTAGGGAGGGGCTGGGCTGGAATTGCCAGAGCAGCTGTGGCTGCCCCTGGAGCCCTGGCAGTGCCCAAGGCCAGGCTGGGCATTGGGGCTGGCAGCACCTGGCACAGTGGGAGGTGGCCCTGCCATGGCAGGGGTGGCACTGGGTGGGATTTCAGGTCCCTTCCAGCCTAAACCATTCCAGGATTCTGTGATTCCTGGAATTTTTGGGAAAGCCTCATGACAGAGGGGATATTCCCCTTCTCTCACAGCCTGGGAATCTCTCCAGGTCTGATCCAAACTCACCTGGCAGGAGGAGCTGCTGGGTGATCCTTGCATCCCACCCCAGAAATCCTCAGCATTCCCCTTAAACAACACCCCTGGAGAAGTTTGGAAGTGCTTGACCACCTGTCAGACCCCTCTGGATCCAGCTGGATCCCATCCCCTCCCAGGACCTTTAAACAGGGCAGGAGCTCATTTTGGGGTGTCAGATGAGGCCTCCGTGTGGAAATGTCTCCTCCAGCTGCCCATCACGACATTAAACAGTCCCTGGGATGTTCCTCACATAGGGCAGGAGGGATGTTTGCCACGAGTGTTGCAGCCTTGAAACTCAAATCGACAAATCAGGGATTTGATCCCTTTGAAAACCCCATGGATTCCCACAGAATGCCCTGGGAACGGGCAGGATCCCCCACCAGGACAGGGAATTTGAGGGGCAGCAGGAGAAGGAATCAGGATCCTCCCCTCTGCCCTGTCTGGAGCATCCTGCAGCAATCCCAGAGGCAATCAGCTCGGATTTGAATTACCAAACCTGTTTGAAATGTGCTTTTCCCCCCTTTATTCCCTCACCTGTGTCTCCTGCAAACATTCCCGGCTTTGCTGGCTATTTTTAGACGCCGGGAATTAACACCTTGATTTGCATTTTCCCTTGGTTTGGCCGCGGCTCAAAGCGATTTCAGGTAATTGGATAATGACAGGGCTCCCAGCAGCCGGGGCGGTGACAAATCGGTGACAAATCGGTGACAAATCGGTGACAAATCGGTGACAAATCGCCACACCTGGGTCACAGGAGGGACCTTCCGCGGCCCCAGGGAGCAGCTGGAAGAGGGGAACAGAAGGAATTCGGGCAGAGAGGGAATTTTTTATTTGCAAAATCCTAAAATCCTGCTGAAACCAGGAGGTTTTGTGAGTTTTAGGCTTTTGGGCTGAGCTGTTTCTTTGGGAAACTGAGGCCCAGACAGGGATTTCTCTCCAATCCCCCTAATCCAATATTTTCCCTCCTGACATCAGCTGGGGGTGCAGATGGGGATGGGAACGATTCCTTCTGCTGCTCCCGAGCTGGAGCCGAGGTTTCCTCTTGGCAGGGGTGGTCTGGAGTCAATTCCTGCTGGGAACCCCCGGTCCTGTGCCCAGTGGGGCTCAGCTTCCAGCCTGAGTCCACTTCACTGTCCCCCAGGGAACGCCCGGGGCTCTGGCCCAGCCCTTGGAATCCAAAACAAGGCAAGAGCAGCCAAAATCTGTGAAAAAGCTCAAAACAAGCTGTTTTTCAGAGATTTCTTTCCTGTGTGTTTTGGAATCAGAGAATCCTTCAGCTTGGAAAAGGTCAGGGAGTCCAAGCAGTAACCCTGCCAAGGCCAGCGCTGCCCCTGTCCCCAAGTGCCACATCCCCAGGGCTGTTAAATCCCTCCAGGGATGGGGATCCACTCCTGCCCTGCCTGCACAACCCTTTCCATGGAGAATTCTTCCCAAAATCCACCCTGAGCCTGCCCTGGCCCAGCCTGAGGCCCTTCCCTCTGCTCCTGTCCCTGTTCCCTGGCACAAGGGTGGATGTCACCTCAGAAGTGGTGCCCTGGGGAGGGATGTCCCAAACCTGATGTTCTGATGTCTCCACATCTCCATAGGAGAACCTGGAGGGTGCTTTGGGCAGGGAGCACCAAGGCCTGATTGCTGTGGGATGTCCAGAGTGTGTTCCTTGTTCTCCTGCTCCACCCAAAAGGATTTTGGATCACAATCTTCCCATCTCACCTTTCATGTCTGCTCTGAAAAAAAAACTTATTCAGATCCTTAAATCCTTCTCCATGCTGCTGCCACTTCCCCTGTGGCATGAAATCCCAGAATGGTTTGGGTTGGAATGGACCTCAAAGCCCCTCCAGTGCCACCCCTGCCATGGCAGGGACACCTCCCACTGTGCCAGGTGCTGCCAGCCCCAATGTCCAGCCTGGCCTTGGGCACTGCCAGGGCTCCAGGGGCAGCCACAGCTGCTCTGGCAATTCCAGCCCAGCCCCTGCCCACCCTGCCAGGGAACAATTCCCAATTGCCAAGATCCCATCCAGCCCTGCCCTCTGCCACTGGCAGCCATTCCCTGCCTCCTGGCCCTCCATCCTTGGCCCCAGTCCCTCTGCAGCTCTCCTGGAGCCCCTTCAGGCCCTGCAAGGGCTCTGAGCTCTCCCTGGAGCCTTCTCCTCTCCAGGTGAATAAACAGGAGCAACCTGGGACAATAGAAGGTGCCCCTTCCCTTCCCTTCCCTTCCCTTCCCTTCCCTTCCCTTCCCTTCCCTTCCCTTCCCTTCCCTTCCCTTCCCTTCCCTTCCCTTCCCTTCCCTTCCCTTCCCTTCCCTTCCCTTCCCTTCCCTTCCCCCTCTGCTCTCCAGATCCCTTTGAACATTTTTGGAGCCTCACTCCGGGTGAGCTGAGCAGGTTCCAACAACCATGACACAAACCAGGCACTTCCACAAGAAAAAAAATAAATAATTCCCAAACCACAACATCTGGGGCAGTTCTGGAAAATAAAAGGAGGCTCTTCCTTGATTTTTTTTTTTCTCTTGGGGGGAACAAGACTACCACCAGCAACAAAACAAAAAGCTTTTGAGCCTTTTCCACGTGGCTGGGATTTCCTGCCTTTGGCAGGGGATGCTCAGGGTGCTGCTATGGAATCAAATCTTCCCTGTTTTTCCCAAACAAGAGATGCTTGGAAAACAAGAGGGACCCAGTGATCCCTGCCTGATCCTGATTTCTCTTCAGAAATGACCTGCAGGAACAGCTCTAGGAGTGCCACTGGGATAGCAGCTCCTGGATCTGCTGGGGAGCCTTGATTTGTCCCAGTGGGATGGCAGGGATGGCTCCTGGTTGCAGGGTAAAGCCTGGATTTATTGCTTTGGGATGGCAGGGATGGCTCCTGGCTGCAGGGCAAATCCTGGATTTATCCCATTGGGATGGCAGGGATGGCTCCTGGCTGTGGGGTAAATCCTGGATTTATCCCATTGGGATGGCAGGGATGGCTCCTGGCTGTGGGGTAAATCCTGGATTTATCCCATTGGGATGGCAGGGATGGCTCCTGGGAAAAGCCTGGATTAATCCCATTGGGATGGCAGGGATGGCTGCAGGGTAAATCCTGGATTTATCCCACAGGAAAGGCAGGGATGGCTCCTGGCAGTGGGGTAAATCCTGGATTTATCCCTTTGAGCTGGCAGTGATGGCTCCTGGCCTTTGGGTAAAAGCTGGATTTATCTCACTGGAGGGCACAAAGCACTCCTGGCTGTGGGGAAAATCCTGGGTTTATCCCACTGGGATGGCAGGGATGGCTCCTGGCTCTGCCTGGATTCATCCCCCAGTACCAAGTGACTCTGGAACCCTTTGGAATAAGGATGCTCAGAGGGAGATGCCTCTTCCCAGACATTTGGCTCCCATTCCCACCACATCCCTGCCACCCACATGGAATTCCTCTCATTCCTGGCCAGGATCCTGGGGAAAAACCAGCTTTGAACACCAGGCCCCCAAAGTGCCGCTTTTCATGTCAAGCCTTGGAGAGGGATTTGCTTTGGAGTCTGTTCCTGTGATCCCAAAGGGGCCATTCCTCAGTCACTTCCTGATCCACACATCTTGGAGCCACATCCCAGGTGGAATTTCCCGTCCCAAACCCCCCCATGTGGATGTAACTCACGGCAGGGACTCTGCCAGCAGCTTGTGAGGGAGGATGGTGAGGAGATGCAGCCGTGCCTCATCCTGACTTCTCTGCAAAACAAGGGAAAAACAGGGAATCAACCCCAAATCCAACCCTACCACAGTCCTTATCCATGCAGCTAATGATGTGGGATGATATAAAAAGGATCAGGGGCACAGCAGGTGCTGAGGCCCTGGCACGGGGTGCCCAGAGAAGCTGTGGATGCCTCTGGAATTGTCCAAGGCAGCTGGGATGGGGCTTGGAGCAGCCTGGGATAGTGGGAGGCAATGGGGCTTTAGGGCCCTTCCAACCCAAACCACCCCATGAGGATCCCACACCAGGGAGCTTCGGGCACTGGGCAGGCCAAGGGTGCAGGGGCTGGGCTCACAGCTCCCTCTGGAATGCAGATGGATCAGGGAAGCGCAGGAAATGGGGTTTTCCCAGGAGTTTGGGGTGTCTGGGAGAGGGCCGGGAAAGCAGCAGCAGGGAAATGCTGCGGGGCAAAACCTGCGGGGGACGGGGATCCCAAAGCCGACATTCCAGCTCCTCTGGCACCTCCCCGCCCATGGAGCCCCCTGGGAGCGGGGCTGAGCCCCGGGGGTTTAAGGGATCCCGGAGAGGCTCCCGCCGGCTCCGGGCTGATCCCATTGCATTCCCGGCACAAAGGGAGCTCTGTGGGGCCGGGAGAGCCTCGGGAAGGGCCCCGCATGGAAGGGCAGCAGCCAAGGGCGGCGTGGCTCCGTCTGAAGTGCCAGAGCTGCGGCTGGATGGGGTCGGGGCTGCTCCCGGCAAGGGGGGTTGGGGTTTTCCCAGCGATTTCGCCTTTCAAGGGCAGCCGGCGCTGCTCTGCCTTTGATGCCGGCGCTCCCAGCTGGAGCTGAGCCTCGGTGATGGGGCAGGAAGGGACTCATCCAGCCCGGGCAGTGGGATGGTGGCAGGGACAGCGCTGAGAGCTCCCATTCAACGCAAACTCAATTAATTCCTCACCTAAATTAATTTCTAACCCCCACATCTCAGCTGTTACCAGACCATTACATGCCACTGTAACAGTTTTATCAAATCCTTGCAAGCCAACACGAGTTGGAGCAGAGCCACAGAAAGCCTAAAGCTTTGCTGGAGGTGAATTTGGTTCTTCAAAGCATCATTGACTTGGGAAGCAGCAAGTGGCACCCACTGGAGTTCTGCAAACCACCCAAGACCTGAGCCAGACTCCTCCAGTGGCTGCACAAATGAACAGACTGAGGCAGCCCAGTGCTGATGGGGACATTTCTACATTGTTTTAGGCTGAAAGATTTACCTGGGGGTGTGTGTGTGTGTGTGTGTGTGTGTGTGTGTCCTGTCCCCGTGTGTCAGAGCTGGGCAGTTCTCTGCTGTTCTTGGGGCAGTTTCCTTGATCTCTGCCCCAGCCAATCCTCCCTGCAGGAGATCTCTGCTGTCCATGGCCACTGAGTGTCCCTGCAGGGCTGATCCAATTCCAGCATCCCATGGGGAGATGCTGCATTGCCCAGGGCAGGAGCCAAGCATTCCTACCTGGATCCAATGGGAGCCTGGCCCAGCCCAGCAGCCTTTGCCCAGGGCATTGCCAGAGGAGCAGCTTCTGCTGCCCTGCATGGCCAGAGGGAGCCCAGGCCCATCTGCAGCAGCCCTGGAGCTGCAGAGGAAAACTCCCCCCTTGTGCAGGATCCCTGCTCCAGCAGAGCCACAGCTGGCACTGCAGGAGGGCTGAGCCCCCATGGGATGGGGCTGTGCCACCCCCTGACCCACAGCGGGCCAGGGCTGCTCTCACTCTGCCAGGCTTGGTTTGTATTACTGCATTTGCATTTTATTTTTATTTTCTTCCCTAATAAAGAACTGTTATTCCTGCTCCCACATCTTTGCCTAAGAGCCCCTTAATGCCAACAATTCAGAGGGAGGGGGTTTGCATTTTCCATTTCAGGGGAGGCTCCTGCCCTCCTCAGCAGACACCTGGCTGTTCAAACCAAGACATATCTGTGTTAGTGTGATCATTTCTATCAAACAAAGACATGGGAAATGTTAAGATATTGATTCTGTAAATACATAGTGACTTTTGAGTTTTACAACACTCAATGAGTTTACAAAATATGATTTCAATTTTTATAGGACAAGGATAAGAAATAAGACAAAAATTGATAGATGGAATTTGCTTTTCCATATGTTTTATTTCATGACCTATTTATAACATTAACTTCATTAAAGAATATTAAAATATGTAGACACAAGCCCTTCTCAAGGAATGAATCAATCAACTGCTTGGTTTAAGTTTAGGGTCACACCTCTGAAAACCAAAGAGAAATCCTGAAAAAGGGAGCGAGCTTGGTTTGCCAACCCTCTGCCAGCCAGAGCCTGGAGATGCCACCTGACGGCTTCAGCAGCACCCAGGGGATGAAAAACTGTCACCATTGAGACAGAGGTGGCACAGAGTCAGATCAGAAGGCAAAGTGGCAAAAGCCTTGTTTATCTCATCCTCTCTTCTTTTATATCTTAGTTTGCTACAGGTTTGCTACAGGACCTGATTGGTCATTTAATCAATACATTTCACTTGATTAGCTAATTACCAAGACACCCCTTTTTAAACAACCTTATGAGAAAAACAGCAAAGCAGATATTAAAAAAACTCCACCTGCAGGTTGTTTTAAATAATTGTCTAGCACTGTTTATCTCCAGTTCCCTAAAGCTTCCCAGGCCGATTCTGGGAAAACTTATCTCACTTTCTCTCTCTCTCTGAGCAGCCTCTCACATCCACAAAAACATCCCAGCTTCCCAGTCATCCTTCCCCGTGCAGATCCTGGGATGTGATTCCAGCAGCTCCCAGCACTGCTCCTGGAGGGCTCAGCTGGGAACTGGCGCTCCTGGAATTGGGAACAGCTCCTGGCTCATTCTCAGAGCATCCGGGGGTGCTGCAGAAGAGGATGAGGCATTCCCGTGGCTGCTGGGCCTGGAACAAATTGGGATTTTAACGCTCAGAGGTGGCTCCCAAGTGCCGGTGGCTGAGCACAAAGAAATCCATAGAAACGGGGATTTTATGGGGTGGGTGGAGGTGCTGCCCCTCTTTGTAACACCCAAATCTGCCTGGTGAACCCTCTGTTTCCATCAGCTCTCATTTTTCCAAGGGTTTCCTCCTTGGATTGAGGTATCCTGGGTTAAAAGCTGCGGTAAGAGCTCAGGGAAAGCGGCTCAGCTTTGATGAGGTCAAAATTCCAAGGGGTCAGCCCTTACCTTCTGGGGTTCTGTCTTGGTTTGAACAGCCAGGTGTCTGCTGAGGAGGGCAGGAGCCTCCCCTGAAATGGAAAATGCAAACCCCCTCCCTCTGAATTATTATAATTTTGAAATTAAAAAGCTCTCAGGCAAAGATGTGGGAGCAGGAATAACAGTTCTTTATTGGGGAAGAAAATAAAAATAAAATCCAAATGCAGTAATACAAACCAAGCCTGGCAGAGTGAGAGCAGCCCTGGCACGCTGTGGGTCAGGGGGTGGCACAGCCCCATCCCATGGGGGCTCAGCCCTCCTGCAGTGCCAGCTGTGCTTCTGCTGGAGCAGGGATCCTGCACAAGGGGGGAGTTTTCCTCTGCAGCTCCAGGGCTGCTGCAGATGGGCCTGGGCTCCCTCTGGCCATGCAGGGCAGCAGAAGCTGCTCCTCTGGCAATGCCCTGGGCAAAGGCTGCTGGGCTGGGCCAGGCTCACATTGGATCCAGGTAGGAATGCTTGGCTCCTGCCCTGGGCAATGCAGCATCTCCCCATGGGATGCTGGAATTGGATCAGCCCTGCAGGGACACTCAGTGGCCATGGACAGCAGAGATCTCCTGCAGGGAGGATTGGCTGGGGCAGAGATCAAGGAAACTGCCCCAAGAACAGCAGAGAACTGCCCCAGCTCTGACAGATGGAGGTAGAACACACACACACACACACCCCCAGGTAAATTTTCAGCCTGAGATGGGTTCAGTTTGTAAAACCAAACCTGGAGGATCCCAGAGCTGCTGGGAATTAACTGGGAGCTCTGGGAGGTGAAACAGCTCCAAGTTTGGCCTGGGGAGGGTCTGAGGATGCTGAGCTGAAGGATTTGGCACCTCTGAATGTCCTTGCACTGGGAACCTGGTGCTGCTCTGAGCTCGAAGGATGATCCCAATCACTGGGTTGCTATTTGGCTTCTGCATGGGCTGAGCTCAGGCTGGTTTAACGTCAAGTCTGGATTAAATCTGCCTTTCTGTGGCCAAGGTGTCCCATGGCCACTTCTGGTTCCTCAGAAGAGGTGCAGAGCTCTTCCAGATGTGGGCTTGGATGCACAGCTGGGCCTGGAGCTGGGATCACTCCTGGCTGCTCAGTTCTGGGTGATTCAATCTCACTCCTAAGTGCTTCTGTTCCTTCCTCTGTCACCAGCAGAGGTCAGGTCACCAGAGAGCCTCGTGCTGGGCAACCTCACACTCCAGCTCCACAAAAAGCAGGAGGAAACCCCCCAAAATAATTTTCCCAAATGGTTTCTGTCATGCCAGGCTCTGAGAAACACCAAAGCCAACACCATTAAACAGCATTTAAAAAGGTGTTTAAATGGGGTTGAGTGTGGAATCCCCCAGATCAGTGCAGGTTAAGTGTTCCCTTAACTGCTCCTCTGGGCTGGACAAAGAGGATGAAGCTGAGATTTGGATTTTCTTCCAGGAGAATCCATCAGAATCCATCTCTGTGAATCATCCACCACCTCGCTGCCTGTGTGGGACAGGATCCCTCCCCTCTCACAGCCCAGAGCATCTCATGGATCTTGGGAGGAGGGGAAAACCCAGCAATCTCAGATTGGAGTGGGCTGAGCATCCCCCACACACCCGCTGTGGTTCAGGGGGAGGCAGCAGGTTGAAATGCAGGGAATAAAAGCAGGGAATAAACACCAAATAAGGAATAAAATAGGGAATACAAACAGGGAATAAAACCAGGAAATATCATCAGGAAATCCTCTGGCCCTGCACAAACCCAGCCCCTTTCCAGCCCCTCCCCATCCCTTTTTGCCCACGTTCAACCCCTGACCTTCTGCTGCCTTTGCTTGCAGCCAGTTTCAATTACTCCAGACTTTCTTTTCCCAGAAGCTGATTCCTTAAACTCCTCACTGAGCCCCGGTCAATCTGCACATTAAAAATCCCCGAGATTGGAGTCGGCTCCATGCGGCTCTGGGCTGCCCTGGAACCCAAATCTGCCTCCTCAGAATCCAAATCTGCCTCCATTGAACCCAGATCTCCATCCCTTGAACCCAAATCTCCCTTCCTGGAACTTAATCTCCCTCCCTTGCACCCAAATCTGCCTCCTCAGAACCCAAATCTCCCTTCCTATAACCCCAATCTCCATTTCTGGAACCCAAATCTCCTCCCTTGAACCTAAATCTGCTTCCCTGGAACACAAATATCCCTCCATGGATCCCAAATATGCCCTCCCAGAACCCAAATCTGCCTCCCTTGAACCCAAATCTGCATCTCTTGAACCCAAATCTGCCTCCCTTGAACCCAAATCTGCATCTCTTGAACCCAAATCTGCATCTCTTGAACCCAAACCTGCCTCCCTGGAACCCAAATCTCCCTCCCCAGGAGCTCCCCCTTCTCTTTCTCCTCCAGCTTAAGGCTATAAAACTTTGGAGATGCAATCTGGGCATTATCTGCCTTTTTGGATCATGTTCAACAGGAATTTTAGCCTTGTCTTTATCTCCAAAATAAAGATAAATTCAGCTGCTTTCTCCCAGAGGCTGCTTGGATTTGCAGGCAGCAAAGCATTTTTCTCTGTGCTTTTCCTGCTGGGGCAGATTTTTCTTTTTTTTGCCCCTGGATGAATTTATTTGTTTCCCACTCTGCCCCAGCTCCTCAGCATTCCTTGGCTTGTGTTACATGGGGATATTTCTCCCCATGGAAGGATTTATCCATCCAGAGGAGTTCAAAGCATTTTTCTCTGTACTTTTCCTTCTGGTAAGATTTTTTCTTTTTGCCCCTAGTTTATTTTATTTGCCCCTGGTTTATTTTATTTGCCCTTTTTTTTTCCCTGGTTTTATTTTATTTTATTTTATTTTATTTTATTTTATTTTATTTTATTTTATTTTATTTTATTTTATTTTCACTGCCGTAGCTCCTCAGCGTTCCTTGGCTGTTATAACATTGAGATATTTGTCCCTGTGGAAGGACCTCCTGAATCCAAAGCATTTTCCAGAGGTGGGACCTGGGGGCTGCTCCTGTTTTTCCTCCCAGTGGGTGCTGCTGGAAGGTGCAAGTAAAAAAAATCCTTCTCCCTCAGGGATTCACCAAATATTCCAAACCTTGTCCCAAATTCCACCTGACAGGATATTCCTCCTCATCCCAACATTTCCCCTCCTGCTTTAAGCACATCAGGAATTTTGTGTCCTGTTTTGGGGCAGAACCATCAATAACAACATTTATTTCTCTCTGCTCTGAAAAGAAATCCATTTAAAAGCTGGCCCAGTTCATCTTTGCACAATCCTGATATTTTCCCATGGGGAAACCTCTTTTGGTTCCCAACAAAGTTTTGGAGTTCCCAATAAAGGTTTGGGGTTCCCAATAAAGGTTTGGGGTTCCCAATAAAGGTTTGGGGTTCCCGATAAAGGTTTGGAGTTCCTGACAAAGGTCTGGAGTTCCCAATAAAGGTTTGGGTTCCCAATAAAGGTTTGGGTTCCCAATAGAGGTTTGGGGTTCCCAATAAAATGCTCTCACTGCTGGTGGCACGATTGGCTGAGCTGTGGGGTCAGCGGGGCTGTGACCTCTGGAATTCTGGCTGCTCTGAAGGGTCTTCAGGAGAGTCACAGGAGAAGGGAAATGGATCCAAACTAAGAGAGAGGAGGTATAGATAGGATATAGATGGGATATTGGGAAGGAATTGTTCCCTGGCAGGGTGGGCAGGGGCTGGGCTGGAATTCCCAGGGCAGCTGTGGCTGCCTCTGGATCCCTGGAAGTGTCCCAGGGATCCCAAGGCCAGGCTGGAGCAGCCTGGGACAGTGGGAGGTGTCCCTGCCATGGCAGGGGTGGCACTGGGTGGGGTTTAAGGTCCCTTCCCACCCAAACCATCCCTGACTCCATGACCTGGAACACTCCCAGCCCTGCTAGGGCTCACCCTGTGCCACCCCAGTGTCCCCAGCTCGGGCACACTCTGGGCCCTGCTCTGTGCCAGGGAGCAGAGCGGGGCTGATCCAGGCAGGAATTCCCCTGGGAGTGTCCCTGCAGCCCAGCCAGGGCTGAGCTCTCTGGCAGCTCCCAGCAGCATCCCCAGCTCCTAAACAGGTCCCTGGGGTGGGAATTGTGTGGAGCCAGGAGCTCCTGTCTGTGATGTGGAATTCTGAAGGAAGGAACTGCCTCTTCCATCTGATTGCTGATTCCCACAGAAAAGAATAGATGAATTTTGGAAATCGTGAAATGCTTGTGTTGTACTCACCACTTACTTTAAATCTTGGAATGGTTTGGGTTGGAAAGGACCTTAAATCCCATTCCATTCCATGGGTAGAGACACCTCCCACTGTGCCAGGTGCTGCCAGCCCCAATGTCCAGCCTGGCCTTGGGCACTGCCAGGGCTCCAGGGGCAGCCACAGCTGCTCTGGCAATTCCAGCCCAGCCCCTGCCCACCCTGCCAGGGAACAATTCCCAATTCCCAAGATCCCATCCAGCCCTGCCCTCTGCCACTGGCAGCCATTCCCTGCCTCCTGGCCCTCCATCCTTGGCCCCAGTCCCTCTGCAGCTCTCCTGGAGCCCCTTCAGGCCCTGCAAGGGCTCTGAGCTCTCCCTGGAGCCTTCTCCTCTCCAGGGCAGCACCCCCAGCTCTCCCAGCCTGGCTCCAGAGGGGCTCCAGCTCTCCCAGGGAAGGATTTCTCCCTGAACAAATTCCCATGTGTGTCTCATTTTCCCTACAACCGCTGCTGCAGCAGCCCCTGGGGGTTTCCCTGTCCTCCTCCATCCCCAAACACCCCAGCTCCAGTGCCTGCCTCCTGCCTCCCTTTTATTCCAGTCATTCCCCTGTGCTGCCCAGCACCCTCCAGGCTTTTTCCCAGTGGGATTTCAGGGGAGGTGGGAAAGGACCAGGGGAATGTGGCCAGTTCATCCCACAGTGAACCTGTAAGCACTGAAAGGGCTGCCCAGGGATGTTCAGCACTGAATGATCAGCTCAGGCTCCTTGGTGGGGAGGGATTCTGTGAGGGGAAGATCCCTGGGAAGGGAAGAGTTCCATGAAAGGAAGATCCCTGTGAAGAGAACTCTGTGAAGGGAATATTTCCATACAAGGAAGATTTCCATGAATTGAAGATTTCCATGAAAGAAAGATTCCTGTGAAGAGAAGAATTCTGTGAAAGAAAGATATCCATGTAAGGAAGAGTTCCATGAAGGGAAGATTTCCATAGAAGGAGGATTCCTGTGAAGGGAAGGTTTCCATGAAGGAAAGGTTTCCATGAAGAGAACCTTTCCATAGAGGGAAGATTCCCGTGAAGTGAAGGTTTCCATGAAGGGAAGGTTTCCATGAAGGGAAGGTTTCCATGAAGGGAAGGTTTCCATGAAGGGAAGATTCCCGTGAAGGGAAGGTTTCCATGAAGGGAAGGTTTCCATGAAGGGAAGGTTTCCATGAAGGGAAGATTCCCGTGAAGGGAAGGTTTCCATGAAGGGAAGGTTTCCATGAAGGGAAGGTTTCCATGAAGGGAAGATTCCCGTGAAGGGAAGGTTTCCATGAAGGGAAGGTTTCCATGAAGGGAAGGTTTCCATGAAGGGGAGATTTCCCTGAAGGGAAGGTTTCCATAGAGGGAAGATTCCTGTGAAGGGAAGGTTTCCATGAAGCTCCTCCAAGCCAGCCACACACCTGTCCCAAATCTTCTGGCTCTGAAAGCTGGAATTCCCCTCTGGAATTCACTGGGCTGTAATTCAGGATTGAGAAAGTGCTTGGTGCAGGTCCAGAGTGTTCCAGGGGTGAGGAAGATGAGGATGATCTTCCCTCAGAGCAGCCTCCTCCAGGCACTGGGAGCTGCCCTGATCCCTCTCTGATCCAAACCTCCTGCAAAGCCGGTGGCAGGCTCCATCCAGAGGGAAATCCCGTGGGATGTGTGCTCAGGAGCGTGACGGCAGCGCCAGCCGGGCTGTCAGCACTGGTTTGTCACTGCCCCGGAGCTCAAACACCTCCTGCTGCTTTCCCGTGTCCTCTTTGGTGTGAATTCATCCTGGTGGGAGCTCTGGGGATGATTTCCTTTCCTCAGTGTGTCCTGAGGGCTGGCACAGCATGGACGTGGACAATCCCGGGTTTCAGATGTCCCTCAGTGAGAAAGGAATTGTGCTGGAATGACCCCTGGGATAAGCTCCTCCCCCAGCTCACCTGGCTGTTCCCTGCCTGCTCTCATCTTTTATTTAGGATGTTGATTTCTTGCTCTATTTTTACCAGAGGACAGCCCCAAACCATCCCTGCAGTTTTCCCTCAGTGAGATTGAGGATTTTCCATCCTCACCCTGATATTTCCACAGTTCATCCCCAGGATTTCCTCAGAGCAAGGATGAGAAGTTGGATTTTCAGTTTTCTCTCACTGACATTTTCTCAGTTACTTTCAGGATGTTTCAAATTCAATTTTGGGAGCTGCCAAGTCATAGCCAGGGAGAAAAAAGCAAAAAAAAACCCCTCTGACCTCAGAGCAAGCTCAGGAAGGAGATCTGGATGGGAATGTTATCCCAGAACCAGGTCCTTCCTTCCTTCCTTCCTTCCTTCCTTCCTTCCTTCCTTCCTTCCTTCCTTCCTTCCTTCCTTCCTTCCTTCCTTCCTTCCTTCCTTCCTTCCTTCCTTCCTTCCTTCCTTCCTTCCTTCCTTCCTTCCTTCCTTCCTTCCTCCCTTCCTCCCTTCCTCCCTTCCTCCCTTCCTCCCTTCCTCCCTTCCTCCCTTCCTCCCTTCCTCCCTTCCTCCCTTCCTCCCTTCCTCCCTTCCTCCCTTCCTCCCTTCCCTTCCTATCAGCTTTGGGTTAATTCTGGGAGAATTATGGGAAGAACTGGAGGTTTTCCACTCCCAACAGTTCCCAAATGTCACCCAACCCAAAATGTGCCAGGACTGGGATCCTTTTCCTGGGCAGCTGAGCCAGGGATGGCACAGGATGTTCCGTGGTCATTTGGCACTGGAATTTGAGGGGTTGGAGCCTGCGGAGAGGAAAGGAACAGAAAAGGGCATTGGAGACAGATTTATGGGAAAGATGAAAGGAAATACATGGCCAGGGAGAATCCCTCAGGCTCTGGTGCTCAGAGCAGCTCCAGGATTTCCTGACTCCCATCCTCCCTGCCTGATGTCCTTTGGAGAGGGAAGCACTTTTGGGACTCTCTGGAATATCCAAACCTGGAAAAGTCCATCTGTTTTCTGGAGAAAACCAGGATTCTGACTCTTCCCAGACCCAGCCAGGCTGCCCAGAATTCAGAGGGAAAGCCCCACCTTGGGGTTTAGGATGAGCTTTCCAAAGGGGAGCTGGGCTGCATTGGAATAAAACCTCAAACCCTTCCAATACCTCAAGGCTGGGAATTTTAGGGAATATTTCCACCTCTGTTGGGCTCCAGAGCCACCTGAACACCCCCAGTTCCTCAGGAATGGAATTTAAGGGAATATTTCCACCTCTGGAGAATATTCTTGCAGGATACAACCACAGCCTCACCTGCTCCAGGTTTTAATGGGAAAAACCACTTTTGATCCGCTCTGCTCATCCCCCATCCCTCATTCCAACCCCTGGAAAAGCCTTTGTGGAGTTTTGGGCAGGGAATGGTTAAAGCTTGCCTGGAAATCCTCCCAAACTCATCCCAAGATGTTTTTTCCCTTTCCCTTCCTCAATCAGGACCCGCCTAATTGGGCTGAGGGTGGGGTTTATTCCCGGCCTTCGAGTGTGACCTAAATCCAATCTCACTCCTCATCAGCCGCCTTTGTTCTTGGGCCGGGTTTAATCACTCGTGTCTCGCTAATCCAGACTGATTGTGCTCTGCCTTTCACACACTCTTCTTCAGAGCAGGCAAAGAAATCCAGGAGAAGTTGTTTCCTTGGAATTCATCTTCTTGACTGGCACCGATTCCCCGCCCGTGGGATGGTTCCGGGGTCTCTGGGTTGGTTCAGGTGTTGTTAAACGGGGATCAGGGGTCATTTTCTGTCCCTTTTAATTTCTGGATGATCTAAATTCCAGCAGCAGCTCTGGGTAGGGCTCATCCCTCCCCTCGGCCCAACAAAGCCGGGTTTATCCCAGCCCCTCTGGCTGAAGGAGGAGCTGGATCCTCCAAGAGATTTCTGAGCTGTGTTTTGGGACGGGGAAGCGCCTCTGGAGGGTTCCAGACCCACCCCAAACCCCTCAGGTGGGAATTTAAGGGAATATTTCCACCTCTAACAGATTCCAGAGCCACGTCAGCCCTTCTGTTACCTCAGGGATGTGAATTTTAGGGAATATTTCCATCTCTTGAGGGTTCCAGAGTCACCTCAACCCTTCAATACCTGAGGGGTGAGAATTTAAGGAATATTTCTGCCTGTGAAGGGCTCCAGAACCTCCTCAGCCCTCAGGGATTTGAATTTAAGGGAACTTTTCCATCTCTGAAGGATTTCAGAGCCTCCTCAAACCCCTCAATACCTCAGGGATATGAGTTTTAGGGAATGCATCCATCACCTTCACACAGTTCCTGAGGCCCAAAGTGCAGATCCCAAAGTGCAAATCTCAAAATTCAGATCCCAAAGTGCAGCTCCCAAGATAGAAATCGCTATTATTATAATATTTCTTTAATAATTATTATATTTAGCAATAATAATTATTAATAAAATAATTAGAACAATATTTACCGGTGAGGTTTTGAAATAGATTAGGATATTATTGTTAGTTATTATAATTAGTAATACTAATAATCATAATATTAATTTAATAATTATTACAAATATTAAGTATTATTAACGATTTTACTATGATAATAAAATTAATATTTAACATACTTGTAAACTATAATTTTTATTTTGCTATCTAAATATTATTATGGTATTGTCATTTGATGGTTTGTGTGCGGTACTTTATGAATGAAGCGAATCCCAAGGAATATTCCTTGTTTTATTTTTGTGTATTTTTGAAGCCCTCTGGGCTTCCTGCTGGTTGGATTGGCCAGAACTTTTCCAGGATTCAGCAGAGATTTCCCAGGAATGCCGGCTGATTCTCCCTCCCTGCCTCCTTCAGCGCTGGGGGTGGGCAGAATTCCACGTTTTCTGTTGGATTATTCATTCCCTGCCTCGTTCTGCCCATGGAGCAGCTTCTGTTGGCCCAGGGGGAGTCCCAGGAGTGATGGATGGTCGTGCCAGGGATATGGAACTTCCCATTTCCCCAGAATTCCAGGCACGGGAGTGGCGGTAAAACAGCCCCGGAGCAAAGGGAGAACAGGGATTCCCCTTTCAAAAAACTGGGATTTCCCTTTGGGAAAACAGGGATTCCCCTTAAGGAAAACAGGGATTTCCCTTTGAGAAACTATGGATTTCCTTTTGGGAAAAAAGGGATTTCCTTTTGGGAAACTAGGGATTTCCCTTTTGGAAAACTGTGATTTCCCTTTGGAAAAAACCCCAGGGATTTCCCTTTCAGAAAACAGGGATTTCACTTGGGAAAACAGGGATTCCCCTTTAGGAAAACAGGGATTTCCTTTTGGGAAACCGGGGATTTCACTTTAGGAAAACAGGGATTTCATTTTGGGATAACAAGGGTTTTCCTTTGGGAAAACACAGGCATTTCCCTTTAGGAAATCAAGGATTTCCCTTTCGGAAAACAACAGGGATTTACCTGTAGGAAAATTGGGATTTCCATCCTCAGCTCCTTCCCGAGGGAGTAAGGGCCAAGGAGGGGAAGGGACAGGCAAAAAAAGTGGGAGGAGAAGAAATGGGCTGGAAAAGAGAGAAGGGGGGAAATGATCAGAAGGGGGAAGTGGAAAGGAGCTTTTGGGATTTTGGGAATGAGCTCTGAGTCAGCTCAGGGAGTGTTGGAATTGTGGCAGAGCAGCCGAGGATTGTCCGGCTGGGAGCCATGGCCCGGCCATCCTGCTCCAAGGAGCAGCTCCTGCCAGGTGACTGTGGGGGCTTTTGGGAATTGCAGCTGCCCTGGGGTTGGAGTTCTGGGTGCTGAGAATTCCAGACTTTCTGTGCTGGCAAGCACTGACCCCCAGAGAACACTGCACTGACCTGAGGCCGTGGAGAAGCTTCCAGAATGGAATGACAGAACTGGGATTGTGGGTGTGGAGTTTGAATAGAAGTGTGTGAGATCACAGGGTGGAAACTCAGAGTTTGGGGTTTTAGAATGTAGTAATAGATATAAAACAAGATGGAGGTTTTGGGGTGGAGGCTTCTTCTTCTTCTTCTTCTTCTTCTTCTTCTTCTTCTTCTTCTTCTTCGTCTTCTTCGTCTTCTTCGTCTTCTTCGTCTTCTTCTTCTTCTTCGTCTTCTTCTTCTTCGTCTTCTTCTTCGTCTTCTTCTTCTTCTTCTTCTTCGTCTTCTTCTTCGTCTTCTTCTTCTCCTTCTTCTCCTTCTTCGTCTTCTTCTTCTTCTTTGTCTTCTTCTTCTTCTTCTTCGTCTTCTTCTTCGTCTTCTTCTTCTTCTTCTTCGTCTTCTTCGTCTTCTTCGTCTTCTTCTTTGTCTTCTTCTTCTTCTTCATTTTCTTTGTCTTCTTCATCTTCTTCATCTTCTCCTCCTGCTTCTTCACCATCTTCTTCTCCTTCTTTACCTTCTCCTTCTACTTCTTCTCCTTCTTCTCCTCCATGGGTTTGGGTGGTTTTGTGTAATTGGATAAAAAGTCCCCATTGCAGGGCATGGGTGGTTGGTTATTGGGTTAAAAGTGAAAATAATTTAGGTGTCATTTCTTAATTGGACAGTTTGGCCTCAAAAGGCCTCGTAGTGAAGGATTGTTGGGCATTTTGTGCCGTGTTAGGGAGGAACTGCAGAACTCACTGCTGTGGGACTGTAACACAGATAAGAAACAATAAACACCTGAGTTTGAATGTGAAACATTGTCTCGAGTGCCTTCAATCCCAACCTCGATGGAGGCAGGGAAAGGAAGCTGAGAGCCAGCAAACAGTGCTGCAAACAGCAAACAGTGCTACAAACAGCAAACAGCAAACAAACAGTGCTGCAAACAGTGCTGCAAACAGCAAACAGTGCTGCAAACAGCAAACAAACAGTGCTGCAAACAGCAAAGAGCAAACACGGTGCCCGTGTGAGGAAGGAGACCCGCTGGGGTCGGGTCTCGCTGAGCTCTGGGCTGGGTGGGAGCTCGGGATGTGTGGGGTGGCTCGCAATGAGGGGAATGGTGGCTCTGCCGGGCACAGCAGATGTGGGAGAGCCCAGAGCAGCTCTGGGAGGGCAGAGCTGGGCTGAGCTGAGCTCCTCCAGGACCAGTCCTGGGTGAAAACCTCGGTCCTGAGGTGAGAGGCCCCTTCCCCTCCTGGAGCTGGGGCAGCACCAGCTTTGCTTCCAAAACTTTCCAGGCCCCAGGGGAGCCTCTGCTCCTCTCCCATCCCTGATTTTGGCTTTGAACTTTTGATTTTGGCACTGAACCCTGCCCAGCTCCCGATCCCTGTGCACTGGGAATGTTCTTCAGTCAGGAGAGCAGGGATTCCATTCTTCCCAAAACCCCTCTGATGGAAATTTGAGGACACCAGAAGTGGGGATCAGAGCATCCTCCCTGTCTGGACACTTAAGCCTGGCCTAAAAGGGTAGCTTGGGGCAGGTTTTATCTACTTGCAGTGGGGCACAGCACAGAATGGAAGGGGCCATTCCCAGGGATCAAAGCCCTTTAACCTCATCCCTGGGGTTTTTGGGGATGAAGGGGCCATTTCTCCTGATGCCCCAGCAGGTCCTCAGTGCTTGGTGTTAAAATTCCCTCTTCCCTGGGTGTTTCAGGGTGACAATTCCCAGCACTGACCTTGGACACAGAAAATTCCCTGGCCAGGCCATTGGCTGATTTTGGGACAAATATTCCTAAAAAATCATGCTGGGACTTGACTGGAGGTACCTGCACCACCTCTTCCCCTGCTGGGACTCCTCTCTGCCATCCTCTGTGGGATGGGGGATTCTGCTTCCCTCTCTGGATCCTTCAGGATCACAGAACCATGGAATGATTTGGGTGAGGATGGACCTTAAATCCCATCCCACCCCACCCCTGCCATGGCAGGGCCACCTCCCACTGTGCCAGGTGCTGCCAGCCCCAATGTCCAGCCTGGCCTTGGGCACTGCCAGGGCTCCAGGGGCAGCCCCAGCTGCTCTGGGAATCTCTTCCAGGGCCTCTCCACCCTCTGCATGTCCTGTTCCACACCTGCCAGAGCCTGGGAATGCTGAAATCTTTGGAATTGAAAAGAATCCAAAACGGTTTGGGCAGAGGGAGAGCTCTGAGAGCTGTGACCCAGAGCAATGGCAGCACTTCCCAAATCCTGCAATGAGCTCCCACAGATGATGGGGGACACCAACCTCCAGGGCTGTCCCTGTTGTGCTGGGAGTGGCTTTGGTGGTGTCTGTGCCTTTCCCAAGGCTCAGGAAACATCCCTGGAAGGATCCCAGATCCCAGGCAGCCATGGTGATGGATCAGCAACAAAAAAGGTCAACTCCAGCCATGAATATTTCAGGCCTGGTGAAAAATTCATCAGGAGCTGGGAATATTCCAGAGGTGGGATGGGCCAGGAGCCTGCCAGCCTCAGCAGTGTCCCTGTCCCTGCCAGCCCTGTCCCTGTCCCTTCCAGCCATGTCCTTGTCCCTTTAAGCCTCGTCCCTGTCCCTTTCCCTGTCCCTGTTCCTGTCCCTGCCAGCCTCATCCCCTCACCCCCTGCCTTTGTGGTAAAGGCTTTCCTAAAGAATTATCAATACTGGCAATATCAGCAATATCCCATCAATATTGGCAGTATCAGCAATATCCCATCAATACTAGCAATATCAGCAATATCCCATCAATACTGGCAGTATCAGCAATATCCCATCAATACTGGCAGTATCAGCAATATCCCATCAATATTGGCAGTATCAGCAATACCTATCAATATTGGCAATATCAGCAATATCCTATCAATACTGGCAATATCAGCAATATCCCATCAATACTGGCAATATCAGCAATATCCCATCAATATTGGCAGTATCAGCAATATCCCATCAATATTGGCAGTATCAGCAATACCTATCAATACTGGCAGTATCAGCAATATCCCATCAATATTGGCAATATCAGCAATATCCCATCAATATTGGCAATATCAGCAATATCCCATCAATATTGGCAGTATCAGCTCTTCCCCCAAACCCTCCTGCCCTGCTCCTCATGGCCCCAGCCCGGCTCCAGGAGCATTTTGGGGCTGATGTGGGATCCTCTGCTCTCCCAGGCTGTGACAGCAGAAATGTCCCTGGGGAAGGCTGGAAAGGCCTGGGAAGGAGAGATGGCAGCTGGCCAGGAGGGTGGGAACGTGTGCCAGGAACACCAGGGTTGGGATGGCTCCCAGCTGCCCTGGCTGAGGATTCGTCTCAGAAACCCCAAATTCAGTTTGGGGCTGTAGTGGAGCCACTTAAAACCAGCTGAGGACACCAGCACTGACTCCTGCATGCTTGGAGAGAGAATTTTCGGGATATTTCCATGGAAATGTCGCAGCTTTGGCCACCCCAGGCTCCCTGTTTGCTCTCCACGAGCTCCAGATCAGTTAGTCTGGGAGTGGAGTTTTGGTTTTTCCCATCCCCTGGGTGCTCCTAATGCCCATCTGGGAGCATCCCACTCCTCATGGAGCTGCATCCCTTGAGGATCTCACATTTTTGGGATCTAGAGAATGTCAATGCCTCCAGGATGGAGCTGAGGGATGATGGGGAGCAGATGAGACTGGCTGGGAGGACAGGGAAGAACCTGAACCCACATCCTGCTCATTCTCCTGCTTCCAGAATAGCTCTGGATCCACCCCACCAGCTCGAGATGGGATTTGGGGTTGGCTTCTCCCAGAAACCCAGTGACAGGATAAAAGAGATGGCCTCAGGCTGGGCCAGGGCAGGCTCAGAGTGGGCACTGCAGGAATTTCCCCATGCAAAGGGGGCTCAGGCCTTGGCAGGGGCTGCCCAGGGAGGTTTGCAGTGCCCAGCCCTGGGGGTGTCCCAGGAATGCCTGGAGGTGGCACTCAGAGCTCTGGGCTGGGGACAAGGTGGGGATCAGCTGGGACTCGATGTCCTTGCAGCTCTTTTCCCACCTCAGCTCTGGCATCCTGAGCACCAGAATCCCAAAGGCTTTTCCCACAAGGGAATATCCATCCAATGCAAGCCCCAGCAGCAGAGGTGGCCCTACCCCAGCCCCTTCTGGCAGGGAACATTTCCTGTTCCCCACAGCTCCAAACCCCTCACACCAACAACAGAAAAGGAGCCATGAAAGTCCTTAAAATCCCATTTTTGCATATTGGGGGAAAATTTCTGCATGGAAAGGGGGCTCAGGCCTTGGCAGGGGCTGCCCAGGGAGGTTTGCAGTGCCCATCCCTGGAGGTGTCCCAGGAATTCCTGGATGTGACACTCAGTGCTCTGGGCTCTGAGCTGGGACTTGATGATCTTGGAAGGTTTTTCCCACCTCAGCCATTCTGGGATTCCCATCCAGGCTGGGAAGTGGCAGCGGGGATGGAGCAGCCGAGCTCAGACAGACCCTGAGCCTGGGGCAGTCCTGAATTCCATCTGGCAGTGATGCCTTGGGAAGGCTGACCTAGAGCAGAGCCCAGACTGAGCTAAAGAATAAAGCAGGGATTTATTCAAAGGATTTCCTCAATGGATCCACCTTGGGCAGCACCAGAGCCCAGCCAGGGCTGCACCCAACATGAACCAAAATGGCCCCAAAATGCACGGCCGGGCACGGGGTCTCTCCCTGGGATCAGTTCTGCTCCATTTGCACCTTGCAGTTCATTGTCCCATTCCAGCTTTAGCCCCTGCAGTCCCACCCTGCTTGTTTTTCTCTCTCCAGCCCACGGGGTTTGTGCTCCTGGGCTGAGATTTGGATCATTTGTCCTTGGTGCCCAGCTGGAGCAGGAATTGTTTTGTCTCCCTGCTCTGTGCACAGAGCTCAGCATCCCATAATGTGAAGCCCAGACCCACACACTAAAGCAGCACAGAACCTGAAAAACAGAAAAGCTGAACCTGAGGCATCAGCAGCTTCCCCAGCGCGGCTCCCAGGTGGAGAGCACCACCTGCCGACATCCCGGCCGGATTCCCGGCATTCGGCACCGCCGGGCTCGGGCCGCGCTCCCCACGCGTGCCTTTGTTTGTTTGCCGGGGTTTTTTTGGGGGGAATCCGCGGAGTCTGGCGGCTCCAGAGGAAGGAGCCGCTCTGTGCCAGGCACCAGGACCTCCCTCAGCTCCTGGGAATTGCACAAATCCCGTTCCATGCCTGTCCGAGCAGGATGTGATGCTCCAATACTCGCTGGAGCGTGAATTGGTCCATCAGTGATTTTGGCATTCAAGTATCCAACGTTATCCCTCAACATCTTATTGGAAAACTGTTCAAAACACCGTAGGAAAGTGGGGAATTCTGGCTGCCTGGATGTGAAGCCAGCCATGGATTTTTGTCCCAGTGTCAGACGATTGTCCTTTGTCGCCGTGGCAGCGCTGGGCTCTGCCGAGCGTGGCTTTTTCAGGAGGGAGCTCTCCCGGAGCTCCTGATCCAGGGATTTCAATATGGATGAGCTGAGGGAAAGCAGCCGTGAAAGGAAGAGCGGTGGCTGATGAGCCAGAGTGGGAATTTGCCATTCCTGAATTAATCGCGGCAGGAGATGAGGCAGACGCAAGAATTGCCTCCCTCCCCGAGCCCTTGAATGGAAAATCTTCCAGGATTCCCTCTGTGACTCTTCCTCCCCTCCCTGCCCTGCCCTGGCTCTGGCTGTGCTGTCCCTGTGTCTGCTTTTCCTCTTTCCAGACACATTTTGGGATTTGTTTGGCTCTCATTCCATAACCTTCCCTCTGCTTTCCCGCCTGAAGCTCTGAGGTTGTTCCAGCACCCTCCAGATGTTTTGGAAACCAGCTGGGACATGTTTAGGGACATTCCTGCTGCTCTGGGGGACACCCTGGAGGCCCAGGAGAACCAGCTCTTTCTCTCCTGGATCCTCCTGGATGGATGGAGCACATGGAAAATCCTCCTGCCCAGCAGCACAGAGGGCTCCTGCCCCACTCCTGCACTCCAGGGATGTACTGGGATACACTGCCATACACTGGGATGTACTGGGATGTTCTGGGATGTACTGGAATTAACTGGAATGTGCTGGGATGCACTGGAATGAACTGGAGTGTGCTGGGATGCATTGGTGTGTATTGGGATGTACTGGGATGCACTGGGATATATTGGGATACACTGGGATGTACTGGGATGTATTGGGATGTATTGGCATGCACTGGGATGGCCTGGGATGCACTGAGATGCAGTGGGAAGCACTGGGATGCACTGGGATATACTGGGAGGTATTAGGATGCACTGGGAAGCACTGGGATGTATTGGTATGTTATGGAATGTACTGGGATGTACTGGGATGCACTGGGATGCACTGGGATGTACTGGAATGTATTGGGATGTACTGAGATGCACTGAGATGTACTGTGATGCACTGGGATGTGCTGGGATGTGCTGGGATGCACCTGGATGTACTGGGATGTACTGGGATACACTGGGAAGTACTGGGATGTATTGGGATGTACTGGCATGCAGTGGGATGCATTTGGATTCACCTGGATGCCCTGGGATACACTGGGATATACTGGGGTGTACTGGGATGTACTGGCATGTACTAGGATACACTGGGATGTATTGGGATGTTCTGGGATGCACTGGAATGAACTGGGAATTGCTGGGATGTATTGGGGTGTGCTGGGATGAACTGGGATGCACTGAGATGCAGTGGGAAGCACTGAGATGTACTGGGATATATTGGGATGTTCTGGGATGCACTGGGATGCACTGGGGTGTACTGGGATGTTATGGGGTGTACTGGAATGCACTGGGATGGCCGTTCTGCCCTTCCTGGAGCTGGGAAAATCATGGATTCAGCCCTGAACCATCCTCCCCTCCCTGTTAAACTCGGGCAGGAAAACCCCGCTGTTCACTTTCAGCTGCACCGTGACCTTTCCCATCAGGGCTTTTCTCCATTTCATTTTCCAGGAGTTTAAAGGAACGCTTCAAATCCCAAGGAAATCCATTCCTTTTTCATTTGCCTGGTGGGTTTTTTTCCCCCTCATTGACCTAAATTCGGTTTCCTCATCACAAATTCAGTTTCCTCATCACCCCTTGCCCCAGATTTTTATTTTCTTTGCATGGCAAGAAGCCAGAAGAGAGAGGAAAAAAAAGGAAGTGGAAGGGAAAAAAAAGAACCAGGAGACATCTTCACAAAGCTCCATTTGTTGAATTTCCTGGAGGAGCTCGATCCCAGCTCTCCTGCTTTTTATTCCCACAAAACCCAGGTGTGCTTTTCCCTGATGGCCTAATTGGCTCCCAGTTGGATCCATCAGGGTTGTGGATGGGAGCGTAGCAGAGGAGATGGGAGGTGGGAAATGGCTTAAAAATCCAGTTGTAAAATCATGGAATATTCCAAGGTGGGATACTGTGTCCAGAGCTGGGCCCTCAGTTTGGGAAGGACCTTGGGACACTGAGCACATCCAGAGGAGGCAACAAGGCTGGAGAGGGGCTGGGAACACAAACCCTGTGAGTGAGGAACCCCTGAGGGAGCTGGGGGTGCTCAGCCTGGAGAAAAGGAGACTCAGGGGTGCCCCCATCGCTCTCTGCAGCTCCTGAAAGGTGCCTGTGCTCAGCTGGGGCTGGGCTCTTTCTCCAGGAACTGACAGAGCCAGAGCACACAGCCTTGAGCTGCCCCAAGGGAAATACAGGGTGGATATCAGGAAAAGGATTTTACAGAAAGGGTGATAAAGTTCTGGAATGTTCTGCCCGGGGAGGTGGTGGAGTCCCCATCCCTGGGGGTGTTTAACAAAGCCTGGATGTGGCACTGGGTGCCAGGGTTGAGTTGAGGGGTTGGGGCTGGGTTGGACTCAGTGGTCTTGAAGGTCTCTTCCAACCCAGTGATTCTGGGAATTCTGTGGGAGGGATCCACAGGGATCATCGATTCCAACTCCTTCCTTGCACAGAACACCCTAAAGTTTGGGTCAGCCAAGCAGCAGAGCCATCAGGATCATGGATGGGAGCATGGCAGAGGAGATGGGAGGTGGGGAATGGCTCAAAATTCCAGTTGTAAAATCATGGAATATTCTGAGATGGACAGGATCCACAGGGATCATCGAGTCCAACTCCTTCCCTGCACAGAGCACACCAAAAGTTGGGTCAGCAGAGCCATTGGGATCGTGGATAGGAGGTGGGAAATGGATTAAAAATCCAGTTGTAAAATCATGGAATATCCTGAGATGGAAGGGATCCACAGGGATGGATGGATGGGTGGATGGATGGATGGATGGATGGATGGATGATGGATGGATGGATGGATGGATGGATGATGGATGGATGGATGGATGGATGATGGATGGATGGATGGATGATGGATGATGGATGGATGGATGGATGGATGATGGATGGATGGATGGATGATGGATGGATGGATGGATGGATGATGGATGGATGATGGATGGATGGATGATGGATGGATGGATGGATGGATGGATGATGGATGGATGGATGGATGGATGATGGATGGATGGATGGATGATGGATGGATGATGGATGGATGGATGGATGATGGATGATGGATGGATGGATGATGGATGGATGGATGATGGATGGATGGATGGATGATGGATGGGTGGATGGATGGATGGATGGATGATGAATGGGTGGATGGATGGATGATGGATGGGTGGATGGATGGATGATGGATGGATGGATGGATGGATGGAGATATGGAAATCCCCCAGTGTGGGAAATTAATTTGTAGAAAATCCATTTTCTACAATTCATTTTCTTTCCAAAATTCCGAAAATCATTTTCTACAGATTCATTTCCCACACCCCAGCCCTTCCCGAGCCACCAGATGCAAGGGCAGGTGACAATCAGGAGGTCATGGAAGGACTGGGCTGTGAACACCCCTGCAGCCCCTGCCCTGGATGGGGCTGTTGGAAGGATTTCCCCAGAGTAAAGCACAGCTCAGTCCTGGGAATTCTCCTTTTTCCAGGCCGTGGTTCCATTTCCATCCCCTGACCTTTCAGCTGAGCGAGCTCTGCTGCTCCAGACCCTGGGCAGGGCTCCTGGTGCTGCTGCAGATCCAGCACCAGGAATTCCCTCTGGAAGGGAAGGGAGGCTGGGCTGAGAGCCCCGAGCTCTTCCTGGGCTCTCCATAAATCCAGGAAAATTGGAGAAGGCCTTCCAAGACCCCTGGGCTCGGGCACATCATGTTTGGGCTGAATAAGCATCTCTGTCTCCATGGAAAAGGTCACCCGTGCTCAGAAAACATCTGGGGCAGCTCTGCCATGGTTGTAAATTTGGGGAGGGGGTGTTCATCTTATTTTAATGATTTTAAAATTAATTTTAATAATTTTTACATTTTATTTTAGTACTTAATGGATTGTCCATTTTCCCCCTTGGAATTGCTCTCCAGGAAGGACAGGCTGGAGAGGCTGTGGCTGATTCCCTGTGTTTAGGATTCAAGAAAATGTAGGTGTGGCAATTTCTGAGGGATTTTCCAGCCTTAATGGCCCTGATTCTTTGTGCCTCAGTTCCCCCATCCGAGGTGAGAGGGGTGTCACAAGCCAAGGTGGATCTGAGAGGATCCATGGGATCACTGTGAAAGGGTAGGGATCCCTTTTCCAGTTATCCTGGTGATGGGAATTCCTCCCAGATCCTCCTGGATGAGTTTTGGGAGGAGCACCCGGCCAGGTTTGGGCTCTGGGCCCTGTGGGGAAGGGATTCCTTCAGCAGGGAGGGAAGGAAAATCTGGGATTCCCAGGACAAGGTGATGTGGGACCCCAACTCCTCCAGCTCCTCCCATGCTGCTTTCCAAGGGGTGTTTGGGGCAGATCCCTGCTCTGGGAATGCCCCACCCTGGGGGCATTTTTTGGGGTAAATCCAGGGGATATTTGCCCTCTCCAGCCTCATTCTGCTCTCATTTGTTCCCAGGCACATCTGGAGCATCCACACTGGCAGGGAATGTGGCAGGGAGAAGGGACAGGGATGGAGAAATGCTCCAAAGGGTCCTGTCCTGCTCTGTCTCGTCTGGAAGGAAACCCCAGCCCCACCCCTCAGCTGAAAATCTTCCTTTCCCTTCCTCCTTTAACTGCTCCACCAACATTTCAATCCCCGCTGGGATGGTTCAGGGAAAATCCTAATTCCCCATTCCCTTTGGGCTGCTGGGATGGCTCAGGGAAAACTCTGAATTCCCAATTCTCTTTTAGGCTGCTTGGATGGCAGCAGGGGCATTCCAGGAGAGAAAATGAGGCAGGAGAAGGGAGAAAGGACAGATTGTAAATATTTAAATGGATTCAGGGGATTCAGGGAATTTAGGGTGTGTGTCCAAACTGGAACAAGTTGCAGAGAAAATCCCGGCTGCTGCCCTTCCCTGATTCCCATTTTCCTGGTTTTGTCCCCCTCAGGAACAGCTGGAGGAGAGGGGAGGGATGGGGTAGAGAAGGAGCCTCAGAGGGGCTGGGAATCCAAACCTCCCCATGAAGAGTTTGTCCTGTTTTTCCTTCTCTCTCCTGGCTCCTTGTCCTGCCCTTTCCACTCAGATCCTGGGCCTGTGCCCACAGGGAATGGTTTGGGTTGGGACAGACATTAAATCCCATTAAGTGCCACCTCCCACTGTGCCAGGTGCTGCCAGCCCCAATGTCCAGCCTGGCCTTGGGCACTGCCAGGGCTCCAGGGGCAGCCACAGCTGCTCTGGGCACCCTGGCAGAGCCCAAACCTCTCGAACCAGGCCTTGCCAGGCTACAAACCCCTGTGGCAAATGGCACTGGGGGCACCTGGAACCATGCAGGAAATCATTCTTTCCTTGCCTTTCTCCATTTGCTGCAATGGTTTTTGGTGCTGGTTTCCATCCTGGATTGAGGAATGGGAATGCCAGAGTGGTTTGGGTGGGAAGGGATCTTCAATGCCAGCTCATTGCAGCCCAGGGCCACCTCCCACTGTGCCAGGTGCTGCCAGCCCCAATGTCCAGCCTGGCCTTGGGCACTGCCAGGGCTCCAGGGGCAGCCCCAGCTGCTCTGGCAATTCCAGCCCAGCCCCTGCCCACGCTCACAGGGGGAATTCATCCCAAATAACTTCATCTTAATCCTCACACGGAGAATTTATCCCAGATATCTTCATCCTAATCCTCACGGGAGGGAATTCATCCCCAATATCTTCATCCTAATACTCACAGGTAGAATTTACCCCAAACATCTTCATTCTAATCCTCGAGGGAGGGAATTTATCTTAAACATCTTCATCCTACTGCATACTGAGGGGAATTTATTCCCAAATATCTTCATCCTAATCTTCATGGGAGGGAATTTATTCCCAAATATCTTCATCCTAATCCTCACAGGAGGGAATTTATTCCAAGTATCTTCATCCTAATTGTCATGGGAGGGAATTTGTCCTAAACATCTTCATTCTAATGCTTACTGGGGGGAATTTATTCCCAAACATCTTCATCCTAATGCTTACTGGGGGGAATTTATTCCCAAACATCTTCATTCTAATCCTCAAGGGAGGGAATTTATTCCCAAACATCTTCATTCTAATCCTTACTGGGGGGAATTTATCCCAAACAAACCCGCAATTAGCACTCGGCAGATCAGCAGAGCCATTTCTCCTTCAGCTCCCATTTTTCCCTTCCCTCTTCCCTCCCCTCCAATTATGGAATTAGAGGCAGAGAAAAGCAGGGGTGGCCCTTGGGCTGATTGCTACTGGAGGGGTAATTAATGCTAATTAATGCCTAACAACCTGCCTGGTTTCCCAGCTCGCTTCATCTCCCACGTGCAGCCGGAGCATCACTCCCTGCATTCCCAGGCCTGGGAAAATTCACCTGTTGGCAGCAAAATCTGTTACATGTTTGAAACCACCTGTTTCACCCCAAAATCTGCCAGGACCTGCCGTGAGGAGCTGCTGGAATTTCTGGAATTTCAGTCTCTGAAGGGCTCCAGGCTGCCCGAAAATGATGAGTCCCAAATATCTTCATCCTAATCCTGACAGGGGGAATTTATCCCAAATATCTTCATCTTTATCCTCACACAGGGGAATTTATTCCCAAATAACTTCATCTAATCCTCACAGGAAGGAATTTATCCCAAGTATCTTCATCCTAAGCCTGACGGGGAGGAATTCATCCCAAATATCTTCATCCTAATCTTCCTGGGAGGGAATTTATTCCCAAATATCTTCATCCTAATCCTCAAGGGAGGGAATTCACCCTGAACATCTTCATCCTAATCGTCAAGGGAGGGAATTTATCACAAACATACTAATTCTAATCCTCACAGGGGGGAATTTATCCCAAATATCTTCATCCTAATCCTGACAGGGGGGAATTTATTCCCAAATATCTTCATCCTAATCCTCCTGGGAGGGAATTTATTCCCAAATATCTTCATCCTAATTGTCAAACACTCCAATCCATCTGGAAATGTCTCCTCTTTGTGGCTCTGCCCTCCTGAGCTGAGTCCCTGTCCCTCACCCTGGCCACTGGCTCGAGCTGTCCCCAAAGGGATGCTCATCCTTTAAATCCTATTTCTGTGGAGGTTTGGATCTCCCTGGGATTATTTTGAGCAGCTAGGCTGTGGGGTTGTGAGGCAGGACCCAGCTGGGATTTAGGGAACGCTGGGCATCCACACAGGACTCAGAGGGAAGGGCTTCCTCTGTGGGTGGTTTTGGGGTGGGAGGTGGGGATGAACCTCTGGGGAACCCGGGGCTCACTGCAGATGTTGGGATGAGCAGCCCTTGTGTGGCTGAGGCTGCTGAGCCTGACCTTAAAGAGCCCAGATCTTTAGGATTTGGTTTAGGCAACCCTCAGCTCTTTCCTTGACCAGCTCTGGTCGTAAACCTGGCTGGCTTGGAGCTGAAATATTCCATTCCTTGGAGCTGCACTTCCCTGGGGCTCTTGGACACCTTTGATCCTGGGCCTGTGCCCACAGGGAATGGTTTGGGTTGGGAGAAACCTTAAATCTCATCCCATTCCCCTCTGCCATGGCAGGGACATGGCAGGGGCACCTCCCACTGTGCCAGCTGCTCCCAGCCCCAATGCCCAGCCTGGCCTTGGGCACTGCCAGGGATCCAGGGCAGCCAAAAGAGATCTTGACATGAAAGAAAAAAATCCTTACATACGGAAATATTTACACAGAGGCTGGTTTTGAGGTTGTTTTGGGAACAGATTTGGTGAAAGAACCTGGAATTCTTGGTTTAAGTGCAGGATGTTGCTCCCTGCCATGCTCAGATACAATCCCAGCTCAGCACCTTGGGTTTGCAGGGACAGCCGAGTGTCCTTGCAGGAACAGCTCTGCTTTCACCCCATAAACACAGGGCAATCCTGCCCAAAGGCAATTTCCCATTGTGCCATTCCCTCAGGGAGCAAAACAACCCCTGCCAGCCTTTGTCCAACCTCTGGCTCAGCCAGACCAGCCAGGAAAAGCAGGAGAGGGGAGTTTGCTCTGTTTAATGGGGCTTCACTGAGATCTCTGGGATCTCCAAGGGTTTCTCCAGTCCAAGAAACACCGGGAGAGCTTCAGATCACCCTGAGAGGAATTTTGGATGCTCAAATCCATGGATTCTGCATGGCCTGGGATGGGGGCAGAGGGCACAGTGAGGAATTTGGGAATCTGGTCAGGAAGAGGCAGCAAAATGAACCTTTCCTTGTCTGGAGGCAGCTTTGGGATGAATAAATCCAGCAGCTCTCCTGCCAGGCTAAATTCTCTTCCAGGTGCCCGTTGATGACAGATTTTGGGGTCTATTTCCAGCCATCTGTTGGAATGTTGGGGGACACAAGACAGATGATGCACTTTGGACCTGGCTGACAGAAGAGATTTGATAACAGGATGCCTTGGCAAAAGCAAATGGAACTTTGAAAATTAGACCTGGATTGCAAGAAGATTCAATCAAACAGGTTTACCAGAAAAAGCAAATCCCATTAAACTCTGCAAGCAAGGGATGTTGTTATATGCATAAGTTTGTGTGTGTGATTTTAACCTAATCACTGCAGTACACATTACCAGTCTCCCTAAAATAGTACCTAAGTGTTTGTATCCCATAATAAAATCAGATTCTGATCACTGAATCAGTCTCCCTGGCTCTCTCCATTGCCAACTGCCATCCTCTGGTTCCGGCCCAAAAACCCACATTGGCCTCTCCTTCCTGGTGGGAGAGAGGCAGAGGCAGGTCCTGGAAGTGTGGGAGGGGATGTGGGGAAGGGGATGTAGGGATGTCCCAGATTGCAAGGCAAAGATGTATCCTACTGTATCTATTCACCATCTGCATGGCAGCTGTCTCCTGCTCATGGGCAGTTTTCCTTATCTCTTCCACACCCCCTCCTCCTGCTGATAACAGCTATGGAATGTCCCTGCATGGCTGATAAGAACTACAGCATCCTATTGGCAGATGGGAGCCCAGAGGGAGGAGCCAAGCATTCCTACCCGGATAGAATCTGGAGATTCTGGAACACCAGCACGGCTTCTGCACTGCATTGCCCAGAGGAACAGCAGCTGCCTCTTGCCCTGGATCTGCAGAGGCAGAGACTGCACCTTTCTCCAGGATCCCTGCTCCAGCAGAACCAGCCCTGGCACTGCAGGAGGGCTGAGCCACAATTCCAATGGTTCTGCTGCCACCAGCCTGACCCACAGGGTGTCAGGCTGGGTTCTGACTCTGGCACTGTTGCTTTAGTTCACTGCATTGTTTATTTTATCCTTTTATTTTCTTCCCTATTCAAGAACTGTTATTTCCTGCTCCCATATTTTTGCCTGAGAGCCCCTTAATTTAAAATTTATAGGAATTCAGAGGGAGGGGGTTTGCATTTTCCATTTCAGGGGGGGCTCCTGCCTTCCTTAGCAGACACCTGTCTGTCCAAACCAAGACAAGGGAAGAGGATGTGGGAAATGGGAGGTGGGGAAGGGGAAGAGGAAATATGGAAGGGATGAGGGGAATAGGATGTGAGGAAGGGAAATGGGATGTGGGGAAAGGGATGTTGGGAAGCGGAAAAGGATGCGAGGAAGGAGGAGAGATTGGGAAGGGGATATGAGGAAGGAGAGATTGGGAAAGGGATGTGAGGAAGGGGATGGTGGGAAGGGGAAGGGGATGTGAGGAAGGAGAGGTTGGGAAGGGGAAGGGGATGTGCTCCCAATATCCCAGAGTGATCCTGGATGTGTTGCAGGGTTGGCTTTTCCTGCAGGCTGGGCTCACATGCAGGGACAGTCACAGGAACAATTCTGCCTCCACATTTTCAGCCCAAATTTGTGCTGGGCCACAGCAAAAATCCTCCGTGGTTTTCCAGCCTGGTTCATCCCTGTGGGGAGCAGCACTTGGGGCAGTGATCCCACAAATCTCCAGTTCTCTGCTCATTGGGAACATTTCCTCGCAGGACACGGATTTTTTTTCTGAGTGAATGTTGGGGCTGGAAAAATCCTCTTTGGACAAAGCCCCTTGCTCCAGTGAGTTCCAAACTCCCCCTGATCTGTTTCCTCAGGGCCATGGATGCTTAATTAACCCTTTTATGCTTCTGGGTGGGGAATTTTTGGGGTAGAAGCTTGGCAGAGGAATTCCTGAACTTTGTTAAAGCTTTAAGAGCCTTTGAGCCGCCTGGAGCAGCCAGGGATGGGCTTGGGCACCACCACCCTGCACTTGACCTTCTCCTGCTCTTCCATCCCTGAGGGGACCAACCCGGCTGGAGAGAAGCCGGGAGCTCAGGGCAAAAGGAAATCTCGTCAGCTGTGGGGGCTCTGGGAGAGCTGCAGGGCTGGGACATTGGGATTCCACCTCCTCTCCCTCTCCTTGGCAATAATTCCTTGTCCTGGGTGGGGTTTGCCCCGGGAAGGGGACGTTGGGATGTTGGCAGGGGACTTTGTGACCCTTTTATCTGCAGAGTGGGCACTGAAAGGGGCTGGGGCTGGGAGCTGAACAAGGGGCTGTTGTTCCCAGGCCATTCCCTGCACAAGAACAAAGTTCAAACAAACAACAGGAGACTGTTCCTGGTGCTTTTCTGCTGGAACTCTTTGGCCTGGGGCGGTGCAGGGCTGGAAATTTCTAAGAGTTCCAAACCAATCCCAAAAGGTGCTGGGGAAAGACCTTGAGGGCTCGACCAGGGAGGCGCCACTGCTGCCTCAATACATCCCCCACCTGCTGGGGATGGAAGTTCAGAGTCAGAGAATCCTGGAATGGTTTGGGTTGGAAGGGACCTTAAAGCTGGGTCCTGCTCTATCATCCATGGTGATCCTGCTCCATTATCCATGGGGATCCTGCTCCGTCATCCATGGGGATCCTGTTCCATCATCCATGGGGATCCTGCTCCATCGCCCATGGGGATCCTGTTCCATCATTCCAGAAGTTCCTGTTCCATCACCCATGGGGATCCTGCTCCAGCATTCCAGGGGTCCCTGCTCCATGATTCCAGAGGTTCCTGCTCTGTCCCAGAGGTTCCTGCTCCACCATCCATGGGGATCCTGCTTCATCATCCCAGGGGTCCCTGTTCCATCATCCATGAGGACCCTGCTCCATCATCCCAAAGGAGCTCCTGCTGGGGTCCTGCTCCACCATCCCAGGACTCCATAAAGCTCCTTTCTCTGCATATTTTTTGGAGTTTAGGCACAGAGTGGAATCTCTGCTCCATTCTGTGGGATGTCTTCCAGAAAATCTCATTATCTGTTTGTTTATTGAATTAAAGGAGGTTGGAATGCTGTCCTGGCCCTCCTGCCATTCCTGCAGGAGAATGGGAACACATTTGGAGCAGTTATTTATCCAAGCAGAAAACATTAATGTGTCGGGATGCAGCACTTGGAGTCCAGAAGCGTCCTGTCCATTAAGCTGGAACTCAATTAGCCAAGAAAATGGAGCTTAATGAGGATCTGGAGCTGCAGAGAACATGGGAGAAAATCATCCTCATTCCCAGGATCCCAGGGCTCTGTCCTGTTCTTCCAGGATCAAGGAGAACCTGTGGAGGTACAGGAAGGGGGATGGCTTGAAACTGAAGGAGGTTTGGTTTGGTTTGAATTGGGTGCAAGGAAGATTTTTTATGATTTGGGTGTAAAACACTGGCACAGGTTCCCAGAGAAGCTGGGAGCTTCCCAATACCCCATCCAGCCCTGCCCTCTGGCAGTGGGAGCCATTCCCTATCCCAAATCCCTCTCCAGCTCTCCTGGAGCCCCTCTAGGTAAAACCCCAGTCCTGGAGCATCAGTGGGGACAGAGCCCAGCTCCATACACAGCCTGTCCTGCTGGAACCATTCCCAGATCCCTCCAGCCCAGGCTTTTTCTTGTTTTATTCCTCCTTTTCCCTCTCCAGATCCTGCTTAACCCCCTCAGTTCATCCACCTTTTTTTCCACCTCCATTTTAATGCTTCTGGCAGCTCCACGATGCTCCTGCAGCCCAGTTGTCAAAAAGCCCTTCCCAATAAATCATATTGGAGCTCCAGAGGAGCCCGTTCCTTGCAGCCCATTTACTCCATTAAATTGGAGATGGAAAACAATTTGGAGAACAATGAAAATTTGTGCCTTTGAAAAGAGATGTGTTTGGCTTCAAAGGTATTATTTGCATGGAATAAACAGAATCCTGGAATGGTTTGGGTGGGAATGGACCTTAAATCCCACCCATTGCCACCCCTGCCCTGCCAGGGCCACCTCCCACTGTGCCAGGGGCTGCCAGCCCCAATGTCCAGCCTGGCCTTGGGCACTGCCAGGGCTCCAGGGGCAGCCCCAGCTGCTCTGGCAATTCCAGCCCAGCCCCTGCCCACCCTGCCAGGGAACAATTCCCAATTCCCAAGATCCCATCTAATCCAAACCTCTTCTCCTATCCTTGCATTCCCTTGTACTTGAAATAAATCTCAGAATGGTTTTGGAAGGAGAGAAGTTTTGGTGAGGAACTCTCAGAGCTCTCCTCCTCCTGTATCCTGGCCCTGGAGCTGGAGCAGAGATAAAGAGCCTGGAACTGGGAGCTTGGACCCCCCCAACCTCCCTCAGAAGTGAAAGGTGTCAGGAAGGGGAATAATTCCAACTTCTCCTGCTGATTTCCACTTTGGATCCATCAGAAAACCTCCCCAGGAGTGTGGCCATGGTCACCCCCAGGCTTTGGGAATCATGCACTTTTCCTGCTGGATTTAGGAATTGTTCGTGGCAGGAAACCATCCTGTGCTCATCTCACAGCCCCTGGCAGAGGGGGGATCCTGCCAGTGGAGTTCTCCCCATGGATTTTCCCTTTTTTCCTCAGAAATCCTGCTGGTTTTGAGCAGTCACCCCCCACGCTGCTCTTTTGCAAGCCAGGCCCCATAAAACATCCCCAGCTTTTTTGTGGGTGGTGTTCCCTCATCCCTGCTTTTCCTGCTGCCACAACTCTTCTTTTTGGGACAATTGCATCCCATTCCTCCCTCCCAGGGAGGCCATCCTTGCCTTTAATCTCCAGGGCATCCTACTGGAAACACAGGGACACAAAGAGGCCAACTCTGCAAATGGCCTGAAAGGGCTCTTTGTTCTCCCCTGGCTGGGGCTGCAGCGCCATTTCCAGCCCACTTCAAGTCTCCCTTTCATTTTTTTTTTCCCTTGGAATTCAGTAATTTCAGCCATCCCCAGCTCCTTGCAGGAACTCTTCTGAGTGAGGAAAGTTTTCAAGCTGATTTTCACCCAGGAGCCCTCCAGGCTTTGGCTCTGCTGAGCTCTGGCCCAGTCGTGCTGATTTTTCATCCTCGTGGGTTCCTGGAAGAGCTGCAGGACATGGAATGAGTTCCTGTCTTGGTTTGAAAAGAGATGTCTGCTGAGGAAGGCAGGAGCCTCCCCTGAAATGGAAAATGCAAACCCCCTCCCTCTGAATTATTATAATTTTGAAATTAAGGGGCTCTCAGGCAAAGATATGGAAATAGGAATAACAGTTCTGTACTAGGAAATTAAAAATCCAAATGCAAGAGTACAAACCAAGCCTGGCAGAGTGAGAGCAGCCCTGGCACGCTGTGGGTCAGGGGGTGGCACAGCCCCATCCCATGGGGGCTCAGCCCTCCTGCAGTGCCAGCTGTGCTTCTGCTGGAGCAGGGATCCTGCACAAGGGGGGAGTTTTCCTCTGCAGCTCCAGGGCTGCTGCAGATGGGCCTGGGCTCCCTCTGGCCATGCAGGGCAGCAGAAGCTGCTCCTCTGGCAATGCCCTGGGCAAAGGCTGCTGGGCTGTGCCAGGCTCACATTGGATCCAGGTAGGAATGCTTGGCTCCTGCCCTGGGCAATGCAGCATCTCCCCATGGGATGCTGGAATTGGATCAGCCCTGCAGGGACACTCAGTGGCCATGGACAGCAGAGATCTCCTGCAGGGAGGATTGGCTGGGGCAGAGATCAAGAAAACTGCCCCAAGAACAGCAGAGAACTGCCCAGCTCTGACACATGGGGACAGGACACACAGCCAGGTAAATTTTCAGCCTAAGGCAGTTCCAGAGCTGTGACAGAGCCCAGGGGAGAGGTGTCAATAACCCAGATTTTGCTGCTCTCTCCCCTCTGCTCTGCTCCCTCAG
This sequence comes from Agelaius tricolor, assembly GCF_023055355.1. NCBI lineage: Eukaryota > Metazoa > Chordata > Aves > Passeriformes > Icteridae > Agelaius > Agelaius tricolor. The sequence goes on along the minus strand of NW_027269296.1, from coordinate 6,222,035 downwards.
CAGTGGCTGGTGAAGGACCCACAGGAGGACGCCAAAGTTGGGATTAAAACCCATCAATAATTTCTGCTCTCCCTCCTTTTCCTTTGTTTTCCTGGAATTCGGTCTGGTAACGAGAGGAATTGATTCCTGCTAAGCCCTGGGTATCCTGTTGCTCAACATTCTGATGGATTTATGGTGAATTTTATGCCAAAATCCTGTGAAATGAGCTAGGGGGGTGAGCTGATCTCTCAAAGAACTGGGGGGGCATCACTCAGCGGGGATGGCACCTGGGGATTGTGCCAAGGCCTTTTCCAGGCCAAATTATCCAACATTTTCAGCAATGATCTGCAGGAAAATCACTGCTGATAACACCAGGATTGGCAGAGCAATCAACAACGGGGAAGATGCTGCAGTCAGAGCAAGCTGATGCCCTAAATAATTCAGATTAATTCAAACGAGGTGGAATTGGAATCAAAATAAACTCAAGGTCACTTCTTGAGGAGAAAACAAATGAGGACCAGGCCTGGGAAATGCAAAATTATTTGTGGGAGCACAAGAGGGGAGTGAATCTGGGATGGGAGAGGTGAGCAGGAGCCCCATGGAAAATGGGGCTGGATATTAAATATCCAATATTAGATGGGAATTATGGGGTGGGCAGTTAGGAACTGACTTTGCCTGGGTCAGGGGCTGGCAGAAAGTCCTTGAATTTGGTGCTGGCATTTTGCAAAGATGGCTAAACATCCAAGGGGGCAGTGGGAGCCCATCCAAGGCTGTCAGGAGCAGCAGAGCTGCCTCCTGTGCTCCCTGCTTTTAGCTCATCCCAGGAAGATCAAGGGATAACTTGATTATTCCACCTAAAAACCACGCCAGGGGAAAACACTGAGGTCTAAGGGACTCTTTAATCGTGCAGGGATGGACAGAACACGGCCCCAATGATGGAGCAGCCCCATGGGAGTGAGGGAGGGGCCCTATCCTGGCCCTGGGCAGTGACATTCCCTGGTTTTATCTGAGGTTTGGATTCAGGAATGATCCGGGGGGAAGAGGCAAACCCTGATTTTAACAAGGCCAAAATGGGGAAGGGGGATGGGATAAAAAAAATAAAAAGGAGCCTTGTCTGTGTGTCCTGTTGGATTTGGGTCCTGGCCAGGCTGCTGGGCCTGGTTCAGCTCCACGATCACACCTTGGTGAGCGCAGGGAAATTCAGGGAAATTCAGCTTGAACTGGCTGCTGGTGACGGGTTCCTGCTGCTGCTCGTGTTTGGGGCTGGAGATGGGAGGGGCTGGGGAACGAGGGAGACTCCAGGCTGCTCTGGGATCAGGACCCTCTGTAACATTTATGGAACCCTCAGGGTTTCATATTTAAAGGAAATATGGATTGGATGGAAAAGGAGCTCTGAGGAAACTCAGGGACAGATTGAGGGCTGTGCTCAGGAATTCCAGGAGAGTCTGTGAGCTGGGGAAGAAACCTGGAATTGGGATTTTGGGATTCAAGTCTGATCTGCACCTCGGGGGTGCCCTTGGAGGGGGTTCCTGGGTTCCCCTGCCCTGGGCTGGGAGCACCAGCAGGGCCTGGGCTGTGCTGCCCCCACAGTGGGCAGAAGCCATGGCAGATGCCGGGGAATCCCACCTGGAAAGACTCTGCAGCTTTCCCTGGATCTCCACCCTCCCTTCCTTGCCCCCATGGCCTCAGGAGCTCCAAATCCATGGGATGTGCCTGGAGCTGGGATGGGAAAGCACCGGGATCAGTGTGAGTGCTGCTCATCCTACAGCAGCCTGCAGGCCCCCAGGGGACCCTGGAGAAGGATTGGAAAATCCTCCCCAGAGGTTCCCAGGGGTGGCAGGGACCCAGCTCCTGCTGGGATTTAGTCCTTGAGCAAATCAGAGAATTCAGTGTTGGAAAAGCCTCTGAGATCGTGGATCCAACCATTCCCAGCACTGCCAAGGCCACCACTGAATGTCCCCAAGTGCCACCCCCAGGGGATTTTAAGTGCCTGCAGGGAGAGGATCCAGCTGCTGAGCCCTGGGTTCTCCTCTCCTTTTGGGAATCAGGGATGAGGGGCTGGGAATGGGCTGCAATCCTGTCCAGGGATTCCGAGCCTTTCCCTGAGGAGGGAATTGAGGTGCCAGAGGTGAGGAGCAGGGATGGACAAATGTCACACGTGGAGGGGTGGGAATTGTCCCTGCTCTGCTGGCTTTGACAAAGCTCAGCTTTGTTACACCAAAAACAAATCCCCTCCTGAGCTGCTCTGTGGGGTCTGAGCAGGACCAAGGACAACCAGGACAAACCAGGGACAAACCAGGGACAAACCAGGGACAAACCAGGACAGACCAGGACAAACCAGGACAAACCAGGACAAACCAGGGACAAACCAGGGACAAACCAGGACAGACCGGGGACAAACCAGGGACAAACCAGGACAGACCAGGACAAACCAGGACAAACCAGGACAAACCAGGGACAACCAGGACAGACCAGGGACAAACCAGGGACAAACCAGGATGAACCAGGGACAAACCAGGACGAACCAGGGACAAACCAGGACAGACCAGGGACAGACCAGGGACAAACCAGGGACAAACCAGGACGAACCAGGACAAACCAGGACAAACCAGGGACAAACCAGGGACAAACCAGGACAAACCAGGACAAACCAGAGACAAACCAGGACAGACCAGGGACAAACCAGGGACAAACCAGGACAAACCAAGGACAAACCAGGACGAACCAGGGACAAACCAGGACGAACCAGGATAAAACAAGGACAAACCAGGGACAAACCAGGGACAAACCAGGACAAACCAGGGACAAACCAGGGACAAACCAGGACAGAGCAGGGACAAACCAGGGACAAACCAGGGACAAACCAGGACAAACCAGGACAGACCAGGGACAAACCAGGGACAAACCAGGGACAAACCAGGACAAAACAAGGACAAACCAGGACAGACCAGGGACAAACCAGGGACAAACCAGGACAAACCAGGGACAAACCAGGACAGACCAGGGACAAACCAGGGACAAACCAGGATGAACCAGGGAAAAAACCAGGACAGACCAGGGACAAACCAGGGACAAACCAGGACAAACCAGGGACAAACCAGGGACAAACCAGGACAAACCAGGGACAAACCAGGACAAACCAGGGACAAACCAGGACAGACCGGGGACAAACCAGGGACAAACCAGGGACAAACCAGGGACAAACCAGGGACAAACCAGGACAAAACAAGGACAAACCAGGACAGACCAGGGACAAACCAGGGACAAACCAGGATGAACCAGGGACAAACCAGGACAGACCAGGGACAAACCAGGACAAACCAGGGACAAACCAGGACAGACCAGGTTTTGGCACCTAAACCAGAGGAACTCTGTCCCTCCCAGCCCCAAAAACCCTCTCTGGGCTCAGACCTGGCCCTGGGGCCCCTCCTGCCAGCAGGGATTTGAAATCCAGCCCCAGGCAGGGAAAAAGCCTCTGTAAAACTGTTATTTATGGAACTGTTATTTATGGAATCCTTGGGGTTCCATATTTAAAGGAAATATGGGATTAGAGGAAAAGGGGCTCTGAGGAAACTTTACTTCCTTAAATATTTCCCATGTAAAACCACAACAAAAACTTGGTCCAACCCCAAAATCCGGGGTTCTGGTAGGGCTCAGTGGTGTGGCTGAGTGACAACACCTGGGCTGGAAAGGAAATATGGGATTAGATGGAAGAGGGGTCTGAGGAAACTCTGAGCTTTGCAGGTTACCCACAGAGAGCCCCACGGATCACCCCACACCCCATGAACCCCGAGGGGGAGGCCTGGATCCAGGGCAAGAGCAGCTCCCAGCAGCTGGCTGGGAAAAGAGGCCTGAAAGGAGGGGGGAAAATAGAAAAACTCAAATAAAAATTGTAAAAATGGCACTGGTGGAGGCTGGAATAGCAACACATTCCAGCCCTGTCCTTCCTTGGCTCCTGGGAAATGTGGAGGACTCTCAGGAGAACCCAAACCCTGCAAACTCACTTGGAATGCCAGAAATTTATCCCAATTTGACTGATTTCTGCAGGAATAAACAATTTATCTGGTTTAAGGCAGCCTGACAATCATTGTCCATAAAACTTCCTGGAGAACCTTCACCCTCCTCATCCCTTCCAGGATGGAAGGAGCAGAGCCAAGGAGAAATCCTTGGGATTTCAGCTCCAGAGAAATCCCTGGGATTTCAGCTTGAGCCAGGAATGAGCTCAAAACTTTGCCCATCTTTAATTTCATTAATTAAAAATCCTTCAGGAGCAGATCCAGGATTGGGGTTGGCAGCATTCGAGCGTTGTCTTCTCCAAAGTTTCCTTCCTCAAGGAGCTGGGTTTTGAAATGGAATTTGCATTTTCTAGGGAACCCTGAGTGAGTGCTGGGAACTGCCTGGAGACCCTACAAGTTCAGGGGGTTTGGGATCACACAGGCATAGGGGGTTTGGGATCAGGTACAGAAGGTTTGGGATCACACAGGTACAGAGGGCTTAGGATGACACAGGTACAGGGGGTTTAGGATCAGATACAGAGGGTTTGGGATCACACAGGTGCAGGGCTTTAGGATCAGATGGATTGAGAGGGTTTAGGATCAGACAGGTTCAGGGGGTTTAGGATCAGATGGATACAGAGGGTTTGGGATCACACAGGTACAGAGGGTTTGGGATCACACAGGTACAGAGGATTTAGGAGCAGACAGGCACAGGGGATTTAGGATCAGGGAGAAGGGAAGGGACCTTTTCCTGGTGGCTGTCCCCAAGCTGTCCCTGGCACCAGCCCTCCCCAGCCCTCCCCTCGCCTTTCCGGCAGCTGATTATCTTCAGTTATGCAAAATCATGCAAATGAGGCATAAAGATTGTAATTATGCTGAGGGAATTAGCTGCTCATTAACGTCAGCTTCCTGCTCGCTTATTTCCGTGACTGTGGGAAGGAAGGACACGTCCCGGTCCTGATATTCCCGGGATTCCCACGGATTTCCGATGGATTCCCTTTCCCTCAGCCCTTCCCACCGCCCCGGGGCTGCAGGCGGGGACAGGGTGACTCTGCGGTCATTGCTGTTACCAATACACATTATAATGTTGGCTTTTTGCAAATGTTAAAATGGATTTTATCTGTGTGGTGTTAAATAATAAAATTTGTTCTAAAGATACAGATTTTGTTTCTGTTGTTCATTAAGCTCAGTGCAATAGCTGATATCAGTGTGCTGTGTTAAAATGCCTGCTGGGATGGGATCACACCCAATGCACACAGGATGAGCACACCTGGACAGATCTGCCAACCATCAGCACTCACCGGCTGAAGGCAGGGAGAACCAAGGCCCAAAATCTGGAGGTGATAAAAAAGGACTAAAACCACACCCAAGGAACTTGCATGCTCTAAAAAGGTGGAACCGAGGAGGAGCCAGGCTAAACAAATCTTGGAACATGTAAACTAATTTGGGGAAAAGTTTACTATGCATAATTGTTTATGAATATGGAACAGGCTGATGCAATAGAAATGGTAAATAAAGGGTTTCCAAAATAGCAGGGGGGCTCCTGGCTCAGTGCCAAAATGCACCTGTAAATCTTTGCTCTATGGTCCTTGTCTCCTATTGTTAAAAATAGGTAAGAAGCTGTTGTAAAATAGTTGATAGATTGTTAGGCATGTACTGTTAGTTTGGTCATCATATTGTAAAAGGGGTTAAAAGGGCAGTTGTAAGAAATCTGGTACTCAAGGTACCATCACACACCTCAGTAAAGTGCACCAGAGCCAGCCTGGACAGAACTGGAATGGCCAATCCAGGCCTTAAACCTTCATGCAAATGAAGGATCCAAACAGAAACCAATCCAAAGGGACAAAAATCCAGGATTGTTACCACATTCTCTTCACAGAGATAAGCAAGGCACAATTCTTCCCAAGAATATTCTTATCTCATTTGCTGTGCCTGTGTTTGTGCAAAAGTAGAATGCAATATGGAAATTGCTTACCCACAGTGATGGTGTTTTGTTCCCTTGGCCTGTCAGGGCCAGGTGTGTGTGTGTGTGTCAGGACTGTCAGGGGGCAGTCGTGGGATGCTGTGTTGTGCATTGTGTGCAGGGTTGAGTGCTCAGCAGATTCAGTTTAGATGTAATGTAATATAGTGTAATATAGAATAATATAGTATAATAAAGGAATTATTTAGCCTTCTGATAAGATGGAGTAAGATGCATCATTCTCTCTTCCCCTTGTGGGGATTGCCTATGAATTCTATACAGGATAAAAAGGGGCATCTGACCCAGGGAAGCTGTGCTGCTGCCCTGGAGCATCGGGGCCATCGCTGCTGAGCAGCCCCAGCGCCAGCGCTGCTCCATCCCTGATGGGAACGCTCCTGCTCGGCCCAGGCCCCTGCTTTGGGCCTTTCTTTTATTATAATAAATGCTGAAATCACTTTAGTGTCAGGAGTCTGCTCTTGTTTTTAACATGTACTGTTAGTTTGGTTGTTACATTGTAAAAAGGGTTATAAGGGCAGTTATGAGAAATTACACCTCAGTAAAGTGCACCTGCCCCCCACCGAAACGGACAGAACTGTAATGGCCAATCAAGGCCTAAAGCCTTCATGCAAATGAAAGATCTAAACAGAAACCAATCCAGAGGGACAAAAAACAGGATAAAAAGGGGCATCTGACCCAGGGAAGCTGTGCTGCTCCCCTGGAGCATCGGGGCCATCGCTGCTGAGCAGCCCCAGCGCCGGCGCTGCTCCATCCCTGATGGGAACGCTCCTGCTCGGCCCGGGCCCTGCTTTGGGCCTTTCTTTTATTATAATAAATGCTGAAATCACTTTAGCACTGGGAGTCTGGTCCCATTTTAAACACTATTGTCCTTTACTAAACTTGTAAAATGTTCACAGGAGATTGAAGGTTTCTCCCACTGCAGTCGCTCGGAGGGCCATGGCAATGTCCCCAGCAGACAGGACACATCTGGGGGTGGCACCCGCTCTGTCCATCCCTGCACGGCTCAGACTGAGCTGCCGCATTTCCCCGGGGGAACGAGGCAGGTGAAGAGCTCGGAAATCCTGAGGAAAAGAGGAGATGAAAGCCTCAGGAGGTGTCAGTGCTCAGATGAGCCTGTGAGGAGTGGTTTGTGACAGCGGGACACAGCCGAGCTGGCAGCGCTGCCGCTGCTCGTTGTCACCCACAGAGATGCCCAGACCGATATCCCAGATCATTCCTCAGCTGGCAGCTCCCATCAGCTCCCTGGGAACCACTGATTGTTGGAACAATTAAATTCCACCCCAGGCAGTGACAGAACCCTGGAGCTGGGAGCAGGGTGTGCGGGTGCCCTGCCACCCTCAGGGACAGGGAGGTGTCACCCAGCTGGGATCAAATGTCACCAGAGCTGGCTGCGCTTCCAGACACAGCAAATCTCACATGGATTGGAGAAGTCCTGGCTCATCTGACACATCTCAAAGGGACATTTAGGTTGATCCCCCCACCCCGAGGAGCCCTGGAGGAACCAGGGAAGGAGCTGGATCTGGGCTGGAAGGGAAGGTGGAGCAGGAGAGGGTGGGTGGCTTCTTCAGCACCTCCCAATCCCGTGTCCCGGACAGGACAAGGGGACCGTGAGGTCAGGGCAGAGCAGGACAAACAAACTTTGGGGTTTGCAGCTCCATGGGGTTTCCGTGCAGTTCTTTCCCCTTGAGGGGTTTCCTTCCATGCATTTCCCACTTCCCTGCAGGAATTCCCACAGCCAGGAGCTCCATGGGGAAGGAAGAGCTGCCACCCTTGGTCTGTCTTGAACCTGACTCCTGCTGGCATCATTCACATCCCCTAAATCCTGCTCTGGAGGAGGTGCCACAGGAGAAATCCCCATTTCTGGTTATTTTCCCTGCAGGGATGAGGAGATGGTCCTGGAGATGGCTGGCAGAGCTGCACGTGGCTACTGCTCATCCCAGCTGGATTTCATCTCCATTTTATTTCAACAAGGAAAATATCTGGGGTTACAGGATGTGGCTGGGCTGTGTGTCCTGTCCCCATGTGTCAGAGCTGGGGCAGTTCTCTGCTGTTCTTGGGGCAGTTTTCTTGATCTCTGCCCCAGCCAATCCTCCCTGCAGGAGATCTCTGCTGTCCATGGCCACTGAGTGTCCCTGCAGGGCTGATCCAATTCCAGCATCCCATGGGGAGATGCTGCATTGCCCAGGGCAGGAGCCAAGCATTCCTACCTGGATCCAATGTGAGCCTGGCACAGCCCAGCAGCCTTTGCCCAGGGCATTGCCAGAGGAGCAGCTTCTGCTGCCCTGCATGGCCAGAGGGAGCCCAGGCCCATCTGCAGCAGCCCTGGAGCTGCAGAGGAAAACTCCCCCCTTGTGCAGGATCCCTGCTCCAGCAGAAGCACAGCTGGCACTGCAGGAGGGCTGAGCCCCCATGGGATGGGGCTGTGCCACCCCCTGACCCACAGCGTGCCAGGGCTGCTCTCACTCTGCCAGGCTTGGTTTGTACTCTTGCATTTGGATTTTTAATTTCCTAGTACAGAACTGTTATTCCTGTTCCCATATCTTTGCCTGAGAGCTTTTTAATTTCAAAATTATAATAATTTGGAAGGAGAGGGTTTACATTTTCCTTTTCAGGGGAGGCTCCTGCCTTCCTCAGCAAACACCTGGCTGTTCAAACCAAGACAGAGATCAACAAAGCCAGAACCTGGCCAAACCCTTCAAGCTGGGATATTTGTTTTTTGTCTGTTCCCTGCTCCAGGTCAGCGAAGCCATGGGCACAGCAGAGGAGGAAAAAGGAGCATCCCAAGGTGGGAACCATCAATGCCTTGGGCTTTGGAGCTGCCACTGTCCCCCCGTGGCACTCAGAGCATGGAAAAGCTGCTCGATGAGGCAGGGATGAGCTGCCAGGAGAGTCTGGGAGCTGGGAAAAGGAAAAGAGCCCTGGCAGAACAAATTTCCCAGGAAAATTGTGGGGTTTGTGGAGGGAGAGGTGCAGCAGCAGCTCCTTGTGCTCTGTAATTACCAGCAGGGAACAGAGCAGACACTGGGAGCTGCTTTTATCCAGCAGAAAAATACCTGGAGAATCCAGCAGAGGCAGGAATTAGCAAAAACTGTGATTTAGGGTGCAGATAAGGCTGGAGATAATCAACAACCTCCCCAGTGAGTGAGGCTCAGCCATTGCAGGTGGGTTTGGGTTCTGCCTCTGGTTCTGGCACCGGGCAAGGCTGGTGCCCAACCCCTGGGAGCTGAGCTGGGATTAGCCTGGATCTGGGAACACCCAGGAAGGTCCTGACCGGGGCATTTTCCACCACACGGACTCCAAACTCCCATCTCGGCTCCACTGCAGGAGCCACATGGACTCAAACCCTTTTAAAACCAGGGAATCACAGAAGATCCTGGGCTGGGAGGGACCCCCAGGGATCATGGAGGCCTCAACACCCCAAAATCCCCCCCTGTGCCTCAGAGCAGTGTCCCAGTGCCCCTGGAGCTCTGTGGCTGTGACCTGGGGCTGTCCTGCTGCCAGCAGGGCCCAGTTACCCCAGCCCTGGACAGAAGGGACATCAAACTGTGAGTGTCTCATCCCTGGACAGAGGGGACATCAAAGGTGGCAGTGCCCTAGCCCCAGACAGAAGGGACATCAAACTGTGAGTGTCCCATCCCAGACAGAGGGGACAGCAGAAATGGTAGTGCCCCAGCCCAGACACAGGGGACATCAAACTGAGAGTGTCCCAGCCCAGACAGAGGGGACAGGAGAAATGGCAGTGCCCTAGCCCCAGACAGAGGGGACATCAAACTGTGAGTGTCCCACTCCAGACAGAGGGGACAGCAGAGATGGCAGTGCCCTAGCCCCAGACAGAGGGGACATCAAACTGTGAGTGCCCCAGCCCAGACAGAGGGGACATCCAAGCTGGCAGTGCCCCAGCCCTGGCACTGGTGGCTGTGCTGAACAGGCTGTGCCGGTGCCAGGGCTGCTCTGTGGGCTGTGTCTCATCCTGGGCTGTGTCCCACTGCTCTTCTGGTGGTTTAAGTGCCAATTTTGATGTTTTTCCCTCGGCTCCTGCCTTGCAGAGAGGGCAAATCTGCACGGGGCACCTCGTGCCCCATTAATTTCATGGCCTGCGGCAGGTCAGGGTTGATTTCTTTCCCAGATCAAACACAGCTGAGGTGTGACTCCATGTGCTGCTGGCCTGGGGACACCAGGGTGTTTTATTGGCTCTGTGGATGCCTGGCTGGCTGCTTTTATTCCTTAATAAAACCTTTTGGCAGAGCTGTGGCTCCTTGCTGCCTCCCAATTAGGGCCGAGAACGAGCAGTGCTCAACTCCGACACAGAAGTTTATGGAAGCAGCCCAGAAACACAGGGAGATCTCCAAGAACAATGCAGGCAGAGCTGCTGGCTGCTAATGAGGAAGAAATGGGTTATTTTTAGCGCCCCGAGAAGGTGGAAGGTGACAAAAAACAACAGAAGAGCAAAGAAAATCCAGGGGCCAGGCCAAAAAGTGATGCCAAAAAAAAAAAAAAAAAAGAGCAAGGTGATTTTCTGCAGGGTACTTCCTACAGGGATGGGGAGGAGGGGGCCAGGTGTGAGGGGGTGGGAGTTTTCTTGGACCAGGGAAGATCCAGAAAATCTGGGGAGAGCTGAGGCCCCCTTGGGCTGGAGCAGGAGCAGGGCTGGGGTGCAGCCAGCAGAGAGCTCAGCTCCTGAGCAGGGAAAGCTCTGCCAGGCTGTCCTGGTTTGAACAGCCAGGTGTCTGCTGAGGAGGGCAGGAGCCTCCCCTGAAATGGAAAATGTGAACACCCTCCCTCTGAGTTATTATAAATTTGAAATTAAAAAGCTCTCAGGCAAAGATATGGGAGCAGGAATAACAGTTCTGTAACAGGGAAAATTAAAAATCCAAATGCAAGAGTACAAACCAAGCCTGGCAGAGTGAGAGCAGGCCCTGGCACGCTGTGGGTCAGGGGGTGGCACAGCCCCATCCCATGGGGGCTCAGCCCTCCTGCAGTGCCAGCTGTGCTTCTGCTGGAGCAGGGATCCTGCACAAGGGGGGAGTTTTCCTCTGCAGCTCCAGGGCTGCTGCAGATGGGCCTGGGCTCCCTCTGGCCATGCAGGGCAGCAGAAGCTGCTCCTCTGGCAATGCCCTGGGCAAAGGCTGCTGGGCTGTGCCAGGCTCCCATTGGATCCAGGTAGGAATGCTTGGCTCCTGCCCTGGGCAATGCAGCATCTCCCCATGGGATGCTGGAATTGGATCAGCCCTGCAGGGACACTCAGTGGCCATGGACAGCAGAGATCTCCTGCAGGGAGGATTGGCTGGGGGAGAGATCAAGAAAACTGCCCCAAGAACAGCAGAGAACTGCCCAGCTCTGACACATGGAGACAGGACACACAGCCCAGCCACACCTTGCAACCGAGGACACTGCAAAAGGTTTCATCCAAAAAGTCCCATTCTGTGAGCAGCACCATTAATGCTGGGATTTAGGGAATTTTGGGGAGGTGGAGATGGCACCAGGGGCAGGCTCTGCTCTGTGTTTTCCAGAGCAGATTCCAGCCACTTCTGAGGTTCTGGATTTTGGGAATAAGGCACCAGAGGATAATGGAGCTCCAGCTGTGCCAGACACACTTGATGTTCATTCCCCATTAAAGCAGGACACGGGAAAGAGGGGAAAGATGGGATACAGGGTTCAGATATCTGGGACAGAACACAGCCCCAGTCACATCCTGCAACCTCGGACACAGGCCTTGGGAGCAGAATTCCAGCTGCCAATGCTGCATTCCTGGCAGAGGAGTCCCACAGTGGATGAGCTGTTGTGGGAGCAGAGCTGCAGTGCTGGGAGAAAGGACAAACCCTGAGGGAAACACGGAGAGAGCTGCGGGATCCCTGTGAGGGGTCCTCAAACCCTCAAAGCAGTGAACCCCAGTCCTGTATCCCAGTCCTGCAGCCTCCCTGCTGGGGTTGAATCTCCAACAGCTGAAAAATTAGGGAACAGGCTCATCCTGTCCCGCCACAGAGGTGGCACTTGTCTCTTTATCCCGGGCTTGACAGGGGCTGGAAATCCAGGCTTCCATGAGATATCTGGGATAAATCCCCTCCAAGGGCTGCCTGTCTGCCTGGGACTGGGGGGTCCCACAGCCCAAGGGTCCCCTTCAGTCTTTTTTCATCTCCATTCCATTTTCCTGCTGTGGAAATCAGCTTTCCAAGCTCAGTGTCCAGTTTTGAAGGACACAACTGTGGATCATGGAATATTTGTGGCTGATACCAGTGGGAACAGGGCACAGAGATCCCCTCTGGGACAGAGGAGCCCATAAAGATTAATTTTCCTCTTTCTTTTTAATGAGGGAGAATTAGGAATTGAAATTCAGCAGCAGCTGTGCCCCCTTGGCCTCTTCCCCATGCTCCTCTGGCAGGGAGCAGCGATTGTCCCGAGCCTCCTTCCCAAGGACAGGCTGGAATTCAGGACAGGATTCTTCTGTCAGCTGAGCTCCTGCTCCTCACATCAAACCCAGAGATAATTGAGGCAAGGGGATAATTGAGGATAATGGAATTTATAAAGGACTTGGAGATCTTTGGGGGAAATGTGGACAGGTTTGACCCTGGTGACATTCCAGCCATGGTGGCTTTTCCGTCCCAGACCTGATAACATCCAAACCCTTGTGACTTTTCCATCCCAGCCATGGTGACATCCCAGCCCTGATGGCTTTTCCATCCCAGACCTGGTGACATCTCAACCCTGGTGGTCTTTTCCATCCCAACCCTGGTGGCCTCTTCCATCCCAACCCTGGTGGCATTTCCATCCCAGTTCTGGTGACTTTTCCATCCCAACCATGTTAACATTTCCATCCCAGCCCTGGTGACATCCCAGCCACGATGGCTTTTCCATCCCAACCTTGGTGGCTTTTCCATCCCAACCCTTTTAACTTTTCCATCCCAGTCCTGGTCTTTCCCATCCCAGCCATGCCCAAAGTTCATCCTGAAGCACTTCTGTTCAATGCCCAGCACAAAGTGGGGTTTTGGTTTTGATCTTTTGGGGTTTAATTGTACAAATTACCTAAAATCCTTCTGGTTTTCTACTTGAAAATCTCCAAAACCTAAAATTGGTCCCAAGGGAAGAGAAGATCTGTCCTGTCCTGTCCTGTCCTGCTCTGGGTTTGATCTTCACTGCTTCCTCCCCCAGCCTGGGATCAGAATCATTTATTGGCACTGGCTGAGTCACAGATTTTATCTTCCATTGGTAAATCTGACATTTTAAGCTCCTTTTTCAGCTCAAATCCAAACCCAAACAGTCCAGATGTAAAAATTCCCCAAGGAAAATAAACTTCCTAAAAATGTTGCTGTGGCAGAGTGGAAATTTTATTTTGTTCCTGGCCAGGTCCAGCCTAAAACCTGAAGTCTCAGTCTTAAATAGAATGGGATTTAGTTTAGGACAGCAAATGTTAAGAGAATGCTTTGGGAGGGGAATAAAAAGGTAAAATAATAATTTTTCTTCTTTCCTGGGTGAAAATCCCTTTGGATGAGTCTTTTTTCTTGGAGACTTCTGGATAATGACAGTGTGCCCCTCTCTCTTGGACTCTAGGGTTGGGGTTGCAGGGGCACCAAAGGGATAATTCCAAATCCAGCATTTGGATCCAATTTTTCCACATCTGAGGTTATTTCAGGCTGTTTGGCCCCATTCCCTGGGGCTGCAATCAACCCCTTCATCAAATATGGAAATCGCATCCAAGGGCATCCCAGGCTCTTTCCAGGAGAAGGAGAAATGTACTGAGGTCACAGAATCCCTCCCCAAGGAGAATCCAGCCTGAGTTTGGTGCTGCAGGAGCTCCAGGTTGGATCAGGAGGAGGCAACACCTCCAGTGCCTCCAGCTTTGTTCACTGTTAAATCAAATAAATGATTTATTCTTAATTAAGAGATCCAAGCAGTGCGAGTTTACATTTACCATTCCTTCCCTTCCTCCTTTATTTCATCGGGATCTTCCCATGGGCCTCATTCCCACATCAGAGGAGGGGGCTGCAGTCCAGGGGGATGATTTAAGGGTTAAGGGATGGGAGGTTTAAGGTTTAAGGGTTAAGGGGGGCCTGGCACAGGTCCCTGCTCAGCTGCTGCAGCTCTGGGGACACCTGACCAAAGCCCGGCTCAGAGAGGCCAAGCCAGCGCTTTCTCCATGTGTCCCCTGTCCCCAGCGCTTTCTCCAGGTGTTCCCTGTCCCCAGTGCCTTCTCCAGGTGTTCCCTGTCCCCAGCACGGGGTCCTTGTTCCTTTTCTCTGCTGGAAAAAGCAGCTGGCTCCTATTCCATAAAATCAGCGTTTCCCAGCCCGAGGTGCTGGGTGGAAAAGCAGCGCCTGGAATGGGTCGGGAGGTGCCGCCCATCCCACAGGGCAGCTGGGCTGGGCTGGGCTGGGCTGGGATTCAGTCCCAGTTCCCAACCTGGGAGATGGCAGAGGAAGCCCAAAGCTCATCCTTGAGCTCACAGGGAAGTGGGCAGGGATTTCCAGGCACAGCCACTCCTGGAACCACAGGAAAGCTCCAGGGAGCATCTTCCCAAATCCTGAAATCTTCCCTGGTATGTGCCCTTCTCCTTGGGGATGGGATCCCCTTTCTGCTGGGGGGAGGAGGAAGGGCCAGAGCATCCTGTGATCCCAGGAGCCCTGGGATTCAATCCCAAACCCATCACTACTGGGCTGCCACAATGAGATTTCCAACATGGAAACAAAACTTCCCTTTCCTGACCCCTAAAAAATGGGATTTGCTGAGCAGCTCAGGACCAGCCCCATTCATTTGGGATCTCCAGGCCTGGATTTATAAATCCAGGTGTGAAAATATCAGATTAAAACCCTTTCTCTCAGCCCAGTGGGACAGGAATGCCCCAGGAACATTCCCTGTGGTTCCATCCCTTTCCCAGTGGCCCTGAGCAGCCTCTCCAGGCTGATTTGGGAATCCAGGAACCACTAAAAGTGTTTTGAGCCGTACCCAGCTCATCAAGGATTCAAATAGAATCACAGCGTTTCTAATGGATTTAAGGGGAAAAAAAATAATTCCCTTCATGAATAATTTATTTACTCCACAAATTTATGGAGTGGGAAATGTGCTGTGTGAGCTGGGAGAAGTGCACAGCCAGCACGGGCAGAGGACAAGGCCCAAATATTTCCTTCATCCCGAGGGTCAGGGACATTCCAGGTGCTGCTGGATGGAGGAAATGCCAGCCTGAGCTCAGGAACAGATCCCAGCTCTGATTTCCAGCCTGGTGCTCTGGGTGCCATCCCAAATCCCAGCCTGAATGGAAAACAATTCCTGGGGGTGCAGAACCTGGAGCCCTCCCTTGCCCTGTGCTGTTTCTATTGTGAGCTGGTAAATCCCTCCCCTGGAGGAGTCCCAGGCTGCAATTTGGGATCTCAGCTCCTTCCAGGACATGGGAAAAGACTCCAGGAGATGCCTGGGAGGGTCTCACATAAATCCTGGGAGATGCAGGTTCCATGGAAAGAGCAAAATCTTTCCTGGAGGAGTCTGGGGCTGCTCCTCGGGATGTCAAGGGCCTAAACCAGAGAGGAAAAGGCTCTGGAGGATTCCTGGGAGGACTCCCAGATGAATCCAGGAGAAAACAGTTCTGTGCCAAAGAAAAAAATCACCTGGAGCAGCTTCCCTGGAGGAAACTGAGGCTGGTTTTCCACCCAGAGAGTTTGAGATGAGGCTGTGGGGGTGGATGCTCCAGGAATGGCCCCACAGACAGGAATTCCTGCTGGGAACGATGGAATGCTGAGCTCCCCTGGCAGAGGGAGCTGGAATTGCTGCTCTTCCAGAGGCTCCTGAGTGCAGTAATTAATTTTCTCCTCATTCCTCCTTTTCCTGAGGCTGAGTTCCATCCTCCTGGGGCCTGGTGACCTCTCCCTGCCCTGGGAGAGGGGTCTCCACCAGCCCCAGGGTAAAGGGAATCCTGAATTTCCATCACTCCTGAAAATAAATGACAGGGAATTAACATCCCCTAATGAGCCAATTTGTCACTGCTGCCAGGCCTGGCTTTACTGGGGTGGGGGGTTAAAACCAGCACCAGAAGCTCCTGTGACTTTGCTATTCCCTGTTAAAGGGTGGATTTTCCATGAAGGAATTTACTGGGAAAGCAGGGAGACAGTGAGGGATGGATCCAAGGATGAACACAAAGGAATGAGGCTCTGCCCATCAGCTCTGGGGACAGCACAAGAAATTTGGGATTTTCCTGCACCCAGGAATATCCAGAGAGGAATTATCAGAGCCTTTCACACAGTACCAGTGGCACAGCTGCTGATTGATTGGAAAAACTCAGTTTCCAAAGGTTTTGGGAACAGGGGATGGAAAATCTGCCAGGAAAGCGCTGCGCAGAGCTGGAGCTGGGATGAGATTAAATTTCCTCAGAGCTGTCACTGTCGGGCCTGGCTCAGATAGAAAATGTCATTTTTAATGTTAAAAATCCTGGGAAAATGTGGAGCTCTCCATATTTATATATTTAAATTTGGGGAATATACACCTGAATATTCAACTTTTTATTCCCCAATCCTACAGAAGTTTATATTGAAGGAATTCTAAAAAAAAAAAAGTTTCCTGCAGTTTTTTGGTTTTTCTTTTTTAATGAGAACCTCAGAGTTTTCAGCTTCTCTGGAAAATGTCACTAAAATCAGCAAGGAAAGTTTTTATTGGAATAAAAAAATGAAGCAACTCCATATTTTCCAATAGGGAATGGATCCCTTGGAAGGGCAGAGCCACCCTAATTCCCAGGAACTCACTGAGAGTGACCTCCAGAGGGTTTTCTGCTGGAAAGAGGAGTTAAAACATCAACTCAGGGCTCCCCCTGAGGCTTCAGGGTGAATTATTGCTGCCATTAATCCATCGTTGGCTTTGCAGGGGCATCCATGGGATGGGGAAGAGGGAAGGGAAAAGTTCCTCCACATGACCAGAGGGGCTGGAAATGCATCCCCACCTTCACAAACCTTTGCTCCCAGTTTTACATGGAAAAACCCAAATCCTGTGGGAGGTCACAGCCTCGTTTAAAGGTTTGGTCCCAGTTTACCAAGGAAAAAACCCAAATCCTATGGAAAGTCAGAGTCCCATTGAAGGGTTTGTTCCTGATTTTCCAAAGAAATCAAAACCTGTGGAAGGCCTCATTTAAAGGTTTGCTCCCAGTTTTCCAAGGAAAACCCCAAATCCTGTAGAAAGGCAGAGCCCCCCTGAAGGGTTTGCTCCCAGTTTTCCAAGGAAAAAAACAAATCCTGTAGAAAGGCAGAGCCCCATTGAAGGATTTGCTCCTGATTTTCCAAAGAAACCAGATCCTATGGAAAGGCAGAGCCTGATTGAAGGGTTTGCTCCCAGTTTTCCAAAGAAACCAAATCCTGTGGAAAGGCAGAGCCCCATTGAAGGGTTTGTGCTCAGTTTTCCAAGGAAAAAAGCAAATCCTGTGGAAAGGCAGGGCCCCGTTGAAGGGTTTGCTCCCAGTTTTCCAAGGAAAAGAAAATCCTCTGGAAGGGCAGAGCGTTGTTGAAGGATTCCAGGAGGAAGAGCAGCTCAGCCCCCAGAGCCACAGGAACTCGGGATGCTCCTTCCAAAGGCCAGGGACATGGTGAAGCATGGACAGATGACTCTTCAATTAACTACTTAAAGTTGAAAAGAGGGTACATTTATTACAGCACTGGGCACATGGAGAGTGACCTCCCAAAGACATGTAAAAAAATCACCAACTCCTGCTATTTATCTATCTACTGGGAATATGATCCCAGTATTACCGGGTGGAACGTGCCTGGGCTCTTCTGGCCCTTGCTGCTTGACCAGAGGCAGCAGCTGTGGTGTTTCACCTCAGAGACACCCCTGGCTGCCTGGATGCTGCAGCTGGCACTTGGAACAAGTCCAGGCAAGCAGGAATTCAGGTTTACCTCTAATGGAAAGGCTTTAGGCGAGGTGAAGAGGAAAAGGAGACAGATTCTGCCGGAGGGTTAATCCAGTTTCATTCCAGGATCACAGATCTCTGAATCTTGTAGCAGCTCCAACAGAATCCAGGACCGCGTGGTCCCGTGTCTTTTTAAGCCCGGGGAAAGGGGGAGGGGAAGGGGTAGGTGTGCCACCAACCAGGTGGCAGGGGGGGAGTCTCAGGGGACAATGAAACCCAGACTGGCCAATGATCCCAGGGCTGAGAAGCATCTTTCGAACTTCACCAAGAAGACGAGGGCCTTGCTGGAATGTTAAGATTGACGGACAGCACCTAGCAAGGGGACAAGGGGGAGGGGAAGGGAGAGGTTGGCACACCTGAGGGACTGGGAAAGGTGAAACAGGATATTGCTTCACACCACAACATTTATCCAAAAAGGTTTTACATGTTCTGGTGGCTTCCAAGATGGTCTCTACAACACCTCTTACATAAACATTAGCTCTCACCTCTTATTATAATTAGCTGAATGTCCATTGGCTGGCAATTGTCCTCTTTAATCTGTGGATATTCTCAGTTCAGTTGAAGAAAGAACAGAAGCAATTTCTCACAGGCCAAGCCTGGGAAACTTGGAGAAAAGAATTAAAACAATTATTATCTCTCTTTCTGTGCCTGTTGTTTATAGAAGTTGTTTTTCAGAATGGGTTATTCTTAGTTCACCAATGGTGTGAAGGGTGTTTTCTTTCAGACCAATCAGGTCTTAGCTCAGCAAGTCTTGTTATAAAAGATGCACAATTTTCTGTTAAACACTCTCTTCTTGCCTTCTGAAGTCTCGGAGTCTTTGTTCCCATTCCTGACTCAACAGTGACATTAATTGGGTCAGTGGGCTTCTGGGGAGGAAGTAAGACTCTTCCTCATGGTGAACTCTTCACCCATGTCAACCTGGCAGGGCTCCTTGGCCTGCTGGTCACAGCCCAAACCTCCTCTCATTCTCAGAACCCAGTGGTCTTTATGGCTCCTGCACCCTTACAATGTATGTCCTGGTTTAGGGCAAATTTGGGAGAAAACCTCCAAAAGGGGCCCCTCCAGAAGGCAAACCCACACGGCCCCTCCCCCCAGCTGGTTCAGGAAGAATTTCCTCAAAGAGAAGTGGAAAAACCTGTTTATTTGTCACAGTCATATTTTCTGGAAAAATCCCTTCCCCCAGGATTTTGCTCCTGGGAAGCTGAGAAGTCTCAGAGAAAAGGAAAACAAAAAGTACTGGATTTGCTTCTCCTGTGTTTTGCTGCTTTGGAATGCGTTTGGAGATTGTTTACCCACAGGTGATTGTTTTGTTGGTTTCATGTGAATTGTTTTGACTCATTGGCCAGTTGGGGCCAAGCTGTGTCGAGGCTCAGGACAGAGTCACGAGTTTTCATTATTATCTTTTTAGCCTTCTGTAAGTTTCCTTTCTGTACTCTTTAGTATAGTTTAGCATAGTATTCTTTAATATAATATAGTATCATAAAAAAATAAATTAGCCTTCTGAGAAAATGGAGTCAGATTCATCATTCCTTCCTTCATCTGGGCACCCCACAAATACAATATTTATTTAACAGGCACAGCACCCCCAGCACACAAAATGAACAACACCAGATGACACCACTCTGTCACTGCTCTGACAAAGATGACAAATTCAGAAAGTCTCTGCTGGGGGTGCTCGCTCTGTTCTCAGTCCCTCCTGTGCTGGGGCAGCTGCTGCAGCCACAAGGTGCAAACTCTCGGTGTTCCCCAGGTCCCAGTCCGGAGCAGGTTTGAGTGGGTCCAAAAAAGGGAAAGGAGGAACAGTCCAGGGAAAATTTGGACTGCTCAGCTAAACTAACTAATGAGCAGGAGCAAAAAGCAAGAGCAAAGCAGGAGCAAAGCAGAAGCAGGAGCAAAGGGAAAAGCAAAGCAAAAAGCAAAAGCAGCACCAGGCACTGCCCTGTCTGTGTGTCCTGCCAGCCGTGGGGGAGCGGCTGAGAGCAAAACCAAAACAAAACATTCGCTCTGCAGAGCCAGTGTGGAAGGCACAGAACATGATATCCAGCATGAACAGAGCACAGGAATGGGGATACAGCGTCATAACATCACCCTAGGAGAATGTATCACCTATCACTCCCAACCTCGTCTCAGTTCTCTCCACCTGGTATCAATTAGTTTCCTTGTTAAGCTCTAATCTTTGCTAATGACATTTCTAACTTAACTCCTCGACTCAGTGGGAGACTCCACAGGAACTCTGGGATAACTCTAGAGAGGTCTGGAGAAAGGTCAGAGCATGGTCAGGACTCACCTTCCTCCACTGCAGCTCCTGCTTCCCTGGGAACATCCTCTCACCCCTGCAGCTTTGCTGGGAATCCATCTGAGCCTCCTTGGAAATATCCTCTTACCCCTGCAGAGCTGACTCCATCATGTCAGTTTTGGGGTCTTTGGGGTCTTTTTCTGGTGGGGTTGTTTTTTTTTTGTTTGGGTGGTTGGTTGGTTGGTTAGTTTTTTGTTCTTTTGGTTTTGTTTTTTGGGTTTTTTTCAATTTTTTTTTTTGGTTAAGGTTGGGATTGAAGTAATTTGAGATGGTATTTTGTGTTTATTATTTTTTATTAGATGTTTATTATTTTTTATTTCTATTATAAGATCGAAGTTCTGCCCAGTATTTCAATCTCCAGGGTGTCCAGTTTGTGTCTCCATCCCTCCTTCAACAGAAATGACCCAAACAAAGAAACCAAACAAACCACAACAAAAACCCCAGAAATCCCACACCAAAAAACAAAAACAACAAAAAATCCTCAAACCAAAAAACCCCAAGAAAAATCCCATTAAAAATAGAAATCCTGCAGGTTTTTTACAGCCTTTTTTTCTCTTTGCAGGAAACACCATGGCTCAGCCTGTGGAGGGAACAGGGAGATGATTCCCCTTCCCTAGGCACAGGGAGAAGCAACATTCCCAAAGTTGTCCCATCATTCCCATCCTACTCCCTGGGCTGCTCCAGGACAAGAAAACCATGAAATCCACCCAGAACTTCCTAATTCCAGCCAGGATTTATGGATCCCAAGAGAATGCTGTGCCCCAGAGCCATTAACATTCCAGGGGAGTGAAAACTTCCAGCCTAAATCCGCTGGAGTTGGGATGTCAGGAGCATTTCCACGGTTGAGAGCAGGAGAGGAGATTTCAGTCCTGAACACAGCAACTTCCATGGAGTTTAAATCCAAAAGTATCCTGCTTTTCTCTTTCTCTTTTTTCTTTTTTCCCCCCTTTATTCTTTATTTTTGGCCTCTCGCTTTGAAGGAGAAGAAAGGAAGAGGGGAGAACATCGGCGCTGATCCCGTCATTCCAATCCTGAGATGGAATTGGGGTCGGGATGTTATTAATCATTTCAAAGGGAGTTTAATCAGTCATTTAATACTCCAGGAGCAGGGAGAGAAATGTCAAGGAGAAGAAAAACACATTCCAGAGGCAACATCGGGAATATTGGATCTCCTGCTCTGGGACTTTCAGCAAGGAATGAAGATTTTCCTCGTCAGAGTTAATTAAATCCTAATGAGTTCCTGGTGGGAGTCACCGGGTCAGGGCAGGGTTTCCTGGGATTTATCTCCAGGTGAGAGCCACTCCTGCCTTCCAGAGGGGCTCATCCCAAATCCAGCAACCAATCCAATCCCATCCTACCTTCCTGCTGGGAGAAGCAGCCTGGAAAAATGGGAATGACACTCTGACCTGCTCTAGAAACAGCACCACCTTATCCCAAAGATGGAATTCTGAAGCTAAATGGAAAAGCCCAGGAAAGATGGAATTATGGATCTAAATGGAAAAGCCCAGGAATCTTTGGGAAACCACCAAAGCCCCTGAACCACCAAAGCCTCAGGGAACCACCCAATGCCCTGAATTCCTCCGTGTCCCAAAGTGTTCTCACACAATTTGTCACCCAAATCCTCAAACAGCACAGGAGTAGCCACCAACAATCACACAGAGTTCCCAGAATCACTGGGTTGGAAGAGACCTTCAAATTCATCCAGTCCAACCCAGCCCCAACCCCTCAACTCAACCCTGGCACCCAGTGCCACATCCAGGCTTTGTTAAACACCCCCAGGGATGGGGACTCCACCACCTCCCCGGGCAGAACATTCCAGAACTTTATCACCTTTCTGTAAAATCCTTTTCCTGATATCCACCCTGTATTTCCCTTGGGGCAGCTCGAGGCTGTGTGCTCTGGTTCTGTCAGTGCCTGGAGAAAGAGCCCAGCCCCAGCTGAGCACAGGCACCTTTCAGGAGCTGCAGAGAGCGATGGGGGCACCCCTGAGTCTCCTTTTCTCCAGGCTGAGCACCCCCAGCTCCCTCAGGGGTTCCTCACTCACAGGGTTTGTGTTCCCAGCCCCTCTCCAGCCTCGTTGCTTCCTCTGGATGTGCTCAGTGTCCCAAGGTCCTTCCCAAACTGAGGGCCCAGCTCTGGACACAGCACTCAGGGTTTGCCCTCAGCAGTGCCCAGTGCAGGGCAGAATGAGCTCCCTGCTCCTGCTGCCCACACCATTCCTGACCCAGGAGCCTTTGGCCTTCTTGGCCACCAGGGCACACTGCTGGCTCATGTCCAGCCCATTGTCCATTGGTGTCCCCAGGAATGCCAGCAGGATCCAGCCACGGATAACCCCAGGGAAGGGGGAGCTGAGGGTTTTTTTGGGAATAATCACTGATGTTTGCAGCCAGCTGAGCTATTTATAGAAACCCATTAAAACAAATCCCGGCTCCTCACGCCTCGTTCTCCTTCATCCCCTTCCATTTGCCGCTGGAAGCAGCGGAGCCCGGGGCCATTGGGATCGGGGCTGTTATCCACAGCTGGGAACTGGGTTAGAATCCAAAGGAATAAAATCAGGCCAAAAATAGCACAGCCCCCACCTGGGATGAGGCTGTGGGCACCAATTCCAGCACAGCTCCCACTGGCAATCTGGGGAATTGTTACCTGTTCCCAAGCTCTGCCTCCTCTGGATTTACACCCCTTTCCTCAGCAGTAGGATTTTGGGATTATGGGAATATCATGAATCTTTATATACATATATATATATATATATATATATAATGCAATATAAAAACATCTAATATATAAAATGTATTACATTATATGTTATAGATAATAATTTTATATCTGAATATATTTATTAATATTTATATGTTTATAACTATAATATAATATTTAATATGCAGAATGTAATATGTATTATATATAAACATTACATATATATTAAAAAAATCTGGAAAGAGGGATTTAGTGAAAATATCAGTGCTGAGACCTATGGGAGTGTAAGAGTGGGAATGAAGAGGTGATTTGAGATGGGGATCCATATCCGTATCCATATGCATATCCAATGCTTTGCTTGGGAATAGGGATGGGTTGGAAATCCAAGCCCTGTCTGACCCAAGAAGAAATTCCTGAAGAAATTCCTCCTCCCTGCTCCCCATCAATCCCAGCTGGGAGCAGGAATCTCCCACTCATCCTGCAGCCTCTGGAAGCCCCACTCAGCTCCTGCCTTTCCTCCAGGAAAATCCTGGGGCAATTTTCCATGTCCTCAGCTCATTCCCACCCCTCCCCTGTGGCCATGCAGGGCTCAGGGCACTGGGCCCGGCTCAGCAAAGCCTCTCCTCTCCTTGGAAATTCCCAGCCCTCATCCCTCAAAGGTCTTTCCCCATCCCAGCTTCTCCAGACCTCCAGGGAGGCAGAGAAATCCCCCACATGGAGGGATCCGTGCTCTGAGCCCTCATCCCACCGAATCTCCAGGCATTTTGCACTTTTTGGGAGCCACCAACCAGCAAACCCATGAGGAATATCCCAGTGCCCTGGGTTTACGGGGATTCAGGATGTCCTGGTGACACTCTGGGAGCTGCCACCCTCTCCTGAACCCCACAGGTCCCTGAGCACACCCAGTGCCCCCAGAGCTGCCAGGAGCACATCTGCAGCCTCACAATTCCAGCTGTTCCATGCTGAGGAGCCTCTGGAGTCCTTGGATATGAAAAGTTGCAGGCCCAGAGCCAAATCTCCCCCCAGGCCACAATTTCTGGGTTTTTTTAGGGAAATTGGAGTGGAATTGATCTCTGCAAAACTCCCCAGAAAACCCAGCTCTGTGCCAGGCTTATCTCAGCCCTCTTCCTGCACCTCCCATAATGGGGTTTATTTATGGCCTCCTCAGAAATAAACCACATTTTAAAGCCATTTCCACGAGTTCAGCTCTGCTTCTCCAGCAGATGGATAAATAATGATAACAGAGCTCCCAACACGGTTCAGATCCAGGGCTTTGGCAGCACGGAGCTGCAGGAGCCTCTGCAGATGTTCCACCTCCATGGGCAGCACATGGAGCCTCTTCTCAGAGCACAAAAGCTCCTTTGAGCCTGGAGGAGGGGCTGGAATTCCATCCCTGCCTGCCGGGAGCGCTGCTCCCACCCCAACACCAATCCCACTATCGCTCTTTATCTCTCTTTATCTCTCAGTATCAGCACCTGCGTCTCCAGAGGTGCCAAATGCTTCCAGAGCCCTTAGAAGTGGCACAAACCCATCCCATGGCAATGCTGGGAGCGGGGCAGGGGCTGCTGTCCATGGAGGGGATGGGACATGGGGGGTAGAGCCTGGAAAAACTGAAATTCCAACAGTTCCGTAATTATAACACTCCCATAATTATGATCTATAATTATTAAACATCCCTGAAGAGCTGGAGTAGCACAGAGGGGAGATGTTCCACTCTGGGTCCCAACACCTCCTCAGCCACCGAGTCCCAGTCCTGATCCCAACCTCAATCCCAGAGCTCAGGGAGAGCTGTGGCTCCTACACTGCTGCCCTCCAATCCAAATCCCAATCCAAATCCCCAGCCCTTCAATCCCAATCCCAATCTCAATCTCAATCCTGATCCTGATCTCAATCCCAGAGCTCAGGGAGAGCTGTGGCTCCTACACCACTGCCCTTCAATCCCAATCTCAATCCAAATCCCCAGCCCTTCAATCCCAATCCCAGTCCCAATCCCAATCCCAATCCCAATCCCAATCCCAGAGTTCAGGTAGAGCTGTGGCTCCGACCCCTCCCCAGCATTCCTGACAGGATCCTGTGCTGTCAGCCAGCTGCTCTCCTCACTCCCAAATGGATTTTATTCCTCCAAATTGCCTTCCCAGCAGGCTGCCATGAATATGCATCTTCCTGCTCTCCCTTATCAGCTCCAGGATCTCTCCATCCATCCCAGACTTCCCTGATAACCCCAGTGCTCCTGTGGATTCTGCCTGGGCAGGGCAGGGCAGGAGGCAGCAGGAATTGACATCCTGCTGGATTTATCCCCGTGCTGGTGGTGTGAGAAAAACCATGCTCACTTCCAAGAATTTAATAGGTTTATTAAAACCTTATCAGAAATACAACAGAAGGCTGAATAGAGAAAATATCACAGCACCAGGAGCAGAGGATGTTCCCCACCATGTGCTCACCCACACCATGGAGGTTTCACCTTTTAACCCTTTGCCCCCCAAAGTTCTGTCCATGCTGCATGCCAGATCCACACCTGGGGCCTGGAGCTTCTCCTCAGCCAGGCCAGCACAGGCAAAGCCCCAAGAGCTCGGAGGGACGGGGTGTGGAGGAGACCAGGCAAAGCCAGGCCTGATAAAGCACAAGGAGGAGATTGTGAGCAGGGAAGGGACCAGGCAGTCTGGGCCAGGGGAAGGTGTCTGAGCTAAAATTCTGGGCTCAAAAGCCCTGCCTGGTGCACTGCAGGAGGTTCTCATGCTGTGAGAACCTGCAGGAAACTTCCAGCTCTCTGTGCTCTGTGCCCTGGGCATCTCCTGTTTGGTGACTGTGAGCCAGTCCCCACGGTGAGAAATGATCCTCACTTCTAAAATAATTGGAAAGGTTTATTAAAGCCTTATCAAAAATACAACAGAAGGCTGAATAGAGAAAACATCACAGCACCAGGAGCAGAGGATGTTCCCACCATGTGCTCACCCACACCATGGAGGTTTCACCTTTTAACCCTTTGCCCCCCAAAGTTCTGTCCATGGACTCCTCCTTCCCTGCCCAGGGTGGAGATCCCTGCCTGACACCTGGAGTGGGGGGCAGCTGTTGCCATGGTAACGAGTGACCCTCCCAAATGTCCCAAACCCAGGGCACCCCTGAGAACAGCACAAGGGGGTAAAACACAACTATAAATCTATAAAACTGCTCCTGACAGAGATCCAGGATATTTGCCTTTAATTGTGAGAGTCAGCCATGGCATTGCTCATCTGTCGCAGTGGGAAGCCCCACAGGGCTGGGCTTGTCCCCATGGATGCAGGAGGGACACTGGGAATGTGCCAATGGATCCTCAATGCCCTCCTGGACTGCTTGGAGTGAAGGGCAGAATTCAGAGGAAGAATAAAAATATTGGACGGTATTGAAGAAACCTGTTGGGATTTGGGGTTTAGCTCTGCCTGTGCTGCAGAAGTTTTGGGAATGTGGGTGAATCCTGGGATGTCTCTGCTTCCTTCCTCCCATCCTGCTGCTGCCTCGTGGAAAGGATGGACAGGGCTGTGGGATGGGTGCAGAAGGGACTGGGGCCAAGGATAGAGGGACAGGAGGCAGGGAATGGCTGCCAGTGGCAGAGGGCAGGGCTGGATGGGATCTTGGGAATTGGGAATTGTTCCCTGGCAGGGTGGGCAGGGGCTGGGCTGGAATTGCCAGAGCAGCTGGGGCTGCCCCTGGAGCCCTGGCAGTGCCCAAGGCCAGGCTGGACATTGGGGCTGGCAGCACCTGGCACAGTGGGAGGTGGCCCTGCCATGGCAGGGGTGGGATGGGGTTTAAGGTCCATTCCCACTCAAACCAGTCTGGGATTCCATGAAATCATCAATTCCCTTAAAAATCCCTTTCTGCCAAGTTGCAGCTGCAGCTTTTGCCCAGTTTGAGGTTCTTTTATCCCACTTTTCCCCCACGTTCTTCAGCCTGGGACAAAAGCACCACTCGAGGCTGTTCCTGCTGAGGACCCTGTGACCATCCCTGAGCTCCCAGTGAGCATCATCAAATCCTCCCAATTAACAGCAGCAATTTGGGCCCTGCTGGGCATCCTGGGGTGTGACAGTGACACTTTTGAGAGGTGACCAAACTCCTGTGAGCAAGGAGGCCACTCCCAGAAGCAGCAGAAGAGTTGCAATCATCCTCCTAAAAACGTCAGGATATTTTTGTGACATTGTCCCTCTCTCTCTGTTCTCATTCTGATTTTTACCCTTTTTTTTACCCATTCCCCTCCACTTGATTTTCCCCTCTGCATGGCTGGGTCCTGTTCACAACAGATTTGTGGCTGTTTGGGCTGGGTGTGATGCAGAAATCCTGCTGGGATTGATGTTTGGGGAGCCCTCAGGGATTTTATTTCATTTTCCATGGCTGGGGATCTCCCTGGGCTCAGCATTTCCCTGTTGCAATTGCTCAGGTGTCTGACTCATCCCAGCAGGGCTCAGCAGCCTGATTTCCTCACTCAGGTGGAGTTTTGCTCTTTTTTTCCCCAGATTTATTACTTAAACCCCCCAAAGTGATGCCAGCCATGGGCATAGTGGGTGCTCCATGGATTTATGGACACCCAGGAGCTGAATTTCTGACCCAGGACAGGTGAACACTTTTTGATCCTCAGCCCAGGTAAATTTATTTGAGGCTCACTGAGATCCCTCCTTGCTCTGCCCTGGCCACACCTGGCCAGGTAAGGAACCCTCCAGGATGGCCAGCACTGATCCAGCCTGGATCTGCCAGGACTTTCAGGAAAGTCTTGCTCCAAAATGCTCTGATTTTTGCACTGCTGTTGTTCCCACCCCGTGGGAAGGGCCAGGGCTGTGATATTTCCTCCTCCACCGGGGAGGTGACAGCACAAAGCTCCAGTTTGGGCACAATTGAATTAAACGTCAATTTTAACAGATTTTTTTTTTTTTGGTTCAGCAAGGCAGAGCTGACAGGAGATTGTTGGAGCTCTGCTCTGCCAGGTGAATCCACAGCAGTGCCCGGTGCTTTTCCAGGCTCTGCATCCATTGAATTTTAACCTTTTTGGGATGTGTGGCACTCCCAGAGCCAGGAGAGGGAGTTCCCTACTGCAGGAACCCCTGAGCAGCAGCCGATGCCTCAGGAGCAATTTCCCCTTCCACCTCCTGAATATTTTGAAAGCAGAAAGGCAGAGGGGGTGAATTTCAATGAAGGGAAGGAAAATTATCCCCCCCAGCCAGCCCAGGCCCAGCTTCCCATCCTTTCTGAGCTGTCTGAGCAACAGGTGCCCAATTTGGAAAATTGCAGCAGCCCCAACAAAAATAAACCCAGCAGGGGACAAGCAGAGCTCGGCTGCAATTCCCGAGGCTGCCACGGACAGAGCTGCGGTGGGAGGAGGAGGAAAAATCCATTATCCAGCTCCTTGTGTGTATTCCAGAGCCTGGGAGGACCTTGATTGCAGGGCCAGGGTGAATCTGTCCCTTGCTCTGAGCATTATCTGCATGGCTCCGATAATCTCTGCAGATAAACCAACAATTCTCCTCTGGCTGTGGCTGAACACCCACCAGAGGTGACAATAATCCTTCAGTTTGAGCCTCCAGTGTTCCCAAGGAGGGCTGGAGGGGCAGATCACCTGATGGGTATTCAATTATCAGCAAGGAAAGCTGATAGGGAATATTTATTTATTGCAGAGCGATTCTCCATCAAAAGGTGACTGGGGAAAGGAGGGGGAGTTTTACCACTGAGGAAATCCAGTCCATTGAGGCAGAAATCACTTCTTTTTCTCCATTTAAAAAAACCCTAGAACAACAACAAACCAGGAAATCTCACAGCGTTTGGACGTTTAGAGCAGCTGGGTATGAAAATTGCTCTGAATCTTTTGGGGAATCGTTCTTTATCTGAGGAGAGGAATGTTCAGCTCCGGCTTCAGTGGAAATGAAACGTCTGACCCAAGGTGGGTGTTGATACAGCAGGAAAAATCCCCTCCTTGGGATGGGGAAAATCCCATCCTTGAGATGGGAAATGTCCCATGCTTGGCATGGATGTGCCTCCTGCCCCACCTGAGCTCCTTCCCACCCTCAGGACAGGCTGAACCTCTCCATGGTGCCAATTTCTCCATGGGCTGGAAGATGATCCCAGAGTTCAGAGAGTTCTTAGGGAACTTCATTAATGGAAAACCCAGGTAGAAATCATGGAATCATCAAATTATTGAGGTTGGAAAAGAGCTCCCAGAGCATCAAATCCAAGATGTGCTCAATGCCCACCTTGTCCCCAGCCCAGAGCTCTGAGTGCCACCTCCAGGAATTCCTGGGACACCTCCAGGGATGGGCACTGCAAACCTCCCTGGGCAGCCCCTGCCAAGGCCTGAGCCCCCTTTCTATGGGGAAATTTTCCCCCAAAATGCAAAAATGGGATTTTAAGGACTTTCATGGCTCCTTTTCTGTTGTTGGTGTGAGGGGTTTGGAGCTGTGGGGAACAGGAAACGTTCCCTGCCAGAAGGGGCTGGGGTAGGGCCACCTCTGCTGCTGGGGCTTGCATTGGATGGATATTCCCTTGTGGGAAAAGCCTTTGGGATTCTGGTGTTCAGGATGCCAGAGCTGAGGTGGGAAAAGAGCTGCAAGGCCATCGAGTCCCAGCTGATCCCCACCTTGTCCCCAGCCCAGAGCTCTGAGTGCCACCTCCAGGCATTCCTGGGACACCCCCAGGGCTGGGCACTGCAAACCTCCCTGGGCAGCCCCTGCCAAGGCCTGAGCCCCCTTTGCATGGGGAAATTCCTGCAGTGCCCACCCTGAGCCTGCCCTGGCCCAGCCTGAGGCCGTTCCCTCTGCTCCTGTCCCTGTTCCCGGCTGTGCCCTCCTGGCAGGAGCTGTGCAGAGCCACAAGGGCCCCCTGAGCCTCCTTTGCTCCAGGCTGGGATGTGCCAGGCCATGAAATCCAAGGAACTGAGGATTCCTGAGCTCTCTGGGCTGGATCTTGGGCTCTCCCACCGGTGACAGCACAGGGACTTTGGGGAGCTCTGCCCCGTGTCCCAGCCTGTCCCACACCCCTGCAGCACCCGCGTCCCCCCCGGGCTCCTCATCCCCCGATCCCTCTCTCCCGCTGCCCCCGGGGCTCCAAGGAAAGCTCCGGGAGCCGTTTTGGGCTGAGCTTCCAAGGTCTCGGCGTTTCCAGGCTGGGATCGCTCCTGCAGGCGCCTCCTTCCCCCTCTGCTGGTGAGGGGCTGCGGACACCGCCTCACCCTCCAGGCAGGAACATTCCCCCGGAAAAGGAGGAAAAACGCGTTTGAGAGCGGACTTTTGGGGCAGGGACCCATCCCAAATAAATCCCGCTGTAGAAATCCCAGAGGAGCAGCCTTAGGCCAAAATGCAAGGAAGAACAAAATCAAAGGAAGTGGAAAACCTGGATTTGCTGGAGTCGGGAGGGATGGGACCCGAGGAATCTCTTCCAATCACTCTAATAATTGTGTCGTTAATTGCCCATCGATTTAATGAGCTCGTGCTGTCACCACTTGACTCCCACTGATTGTGTCACTGCCATTCCCGGGATCGGTGACACCAGAGCTGCTCCATGAGGGGATTTGGCCTTGCCAGGGGTGGCTCCAGGCTGGAATCCCTCACAATTCCCAGCAAACACAGGGCCCTGCAGCCTTGCCAAGGCTCATTAAGGCCCCTGGACAATTGGATATTTTTATCTGAGATAATTAAGTAATTATTGCATGTAATGGAGAGAGCAGTCAGTTGGACCCAGCTGCTTCTGTTTCCATTGTGGCAGGAAAAGGGAATATTTCCTTTCCTTTCCTTTCCTTTCCTTTCCTTTCCTTTCCTTTCCTTTCCTTTCCTTTCCTTTCCTTTCCTTTCCTTTCCTTTCCTTTCCTTTCCTTTCCTTTCCTTTCCTTTCCTTTCCTTTCCTTTCCTTTCCTTTCCTCTTCCCAGAACTTCCCTCCTTTTCCTTTTCCCCTTTTCCATTTTCCTTTTTTTCCCTTTTTCCTTCTTCCTTTTCCTGCCATTCAAATTCCATTTATTAATTATTGCCCTCTGTCCATTTGGTGCCAAATTAACCTCGACAACACCAAAATCTCAGTGAAACAAAAGCAGCCAAAGCAGCCCCTGAGCTGGGATTTCACTCCCAGGCTGGCCCGAACTCTGCCCCGCACCGGGAATGTCGAATCCATCTCCGGCCTCTCCGGGGGCTGCGCGGGATCCTTGGGATGCTCCCGGTTGTCCCGGGACGGGGAGGATGCTCAGCCCCGCTTCCCGCTCCCGGCCAAACCTCGGCAGCCTCCCGGGTGCTTTCCAGAGCCTGGATCTCCCTCTTGTGGCTGCACATGGTGGATTCGGGATGGACATTCCGGGCTGGGAACCTCAGAGGTCTGGGGGGAGAGGGCCCGGAACTCCCTGGGTGCTTGCGCCCTAATCCATGGAAAAGGGGCTTGGAATAATTTTAATTTTAATTTTAATTTTAATTTTAATTTTAATTTTAATTTTAATTTTAATTTTAAATTAATTTAAAATTAATTTTAAGATTTTTAATTTTTCTTTTAAAAATCTTTAATTTTAATTGGTTTAATTCTTTTAATTCTTTTAATTATTGAAATTCTTTTAATTCTTGAATTCTTCAAATTCTTGTTTTTTCCCTACTGAAATTCTGCTTGGTTTCTTTCCTGCTGGATCCAGCCACTGGCACAGGGAATATCCAGGGACCCAAACCTGGGCTTTTTCTGCATCACCCCCATTTCCACATCCATTCCCTGCAGGAATGTAGAATGTGAATGTAGAATGGAATTATAGAATCAGAGAATCATGAAATTATAGAATTTGGGATCATCAAACAGCAGAGCTGTGAGGGCACATTCTCACTGAGGAGAAACCCAGAATATTCCCAATAGAAGGGAATAAAAGGAGAAAAAAAAAAAGGCAGCATATAAACCCAAACAATGGAAAAGACTTATGAAATGTGAAGAATTAAAACACAAATCCTGGCTTGGGTTATCTAGAGCAGCTGTGGCTGCCCCTGAATCCCTGAAGTGTCCAAGGCCAGCTTGGAATGGGATGATCCATAAATTCCCTCCCAGCCCAGCCGGCTCTGGGGTCTCTCAGGGGTTTCCAGGCCGGCCCCTCTGGCACTGGTGGGATCCTGATGCATCCCAGGAACATCTCCCACCCCCTCTGACTCCCATCCCACTGAAATTCCCACATTTCCTTTGCACCTCAGCTTTTCCCTCAGATCCTTTCCCAGCCCCACTTTTCCCATTCCGAATGGGCTGGACACGAAAATTCCTTTAATGGGGAGTGGGGACCTCCCAGTGCCACCCACGGCCCTCGGCCACCCTTCCCAGCCCTGAGGGGAACTGGGATCGGGAAGGGGCTGGGATGGGGATCAGGATAGGGATCAGGATGGTGATCAGGATAGGGATCGGGATAGGGATCAGGATAGGGATCAGGATGGGGATCAGGATGGGGATTGGGATGGGGATCGGGAAGGGGCTGGGATCAGGATTGGGTTGGGGCTGGGATGGGGAAGAAACTGGGATGGGGAAGGGGCTGGAATGGGGAAGGGGCTGGGATTGAGATGGGGAAGAGGCCAGGATGAGAATAGGGATGGAGATGGGGATCGGGAAGGAGCTGGGATGGGGATGGGGATGGGGAGGGAGAAGGAACAGGGATTGGGATGGGGCTGGGATGGGGAAGCAACTGGAATGGGGATGGGGATCAGGATGGGGATCGGGATGGGGAAGGGGCTGGGATGGGGATCAGGAATGGGATGGGGATCGGGAAGGGGCCAGGATGGAGAAGGGGCTGGGATTGGGAAGGTGCTGGGATGGGAATCAGGATGGGAATGGGGAAGGGGCCAGGATGGGGATGGGGATGGGATGAGGATCGGGATCACGATGGGGAAGGGGCCGGGATGAGGATCGGGATCGCGATGGGGAAGGGGCTGGGATGAGGATTGGGATTGTGATGGGGATGGGGTCGGGATGAGGATCGGGATCACGATGGGGATGGGGCTCTGGAAGGGGCCGGGATCGCAGGTCCCTCCACAAACGCCTTTCCCCCTTCCCCCGTCCCCGGGCCAGCCGGGAGCGTTGCCAGGGTGACGCTCCTCGTTGCCATGGCTCTGCCACTGTCACCCCCTCCCGCTGCCACCTCCTCCCGAATGTCCCTTTGATGGCTGGGACATCAATGGGGCGATGGAATTGCAGCCCTGGATGGGATCTGTGGGACACAAACCAGGAATTCCCATTTCCTGGGGGGTTTTCCCTGCCCGGGTCCCCCTGCCCAGGGCTCTCAGGTGGCACCAGGGATGGGTTTGGTCCTGATCACCTCCAGTTCTTCCCAGGCACTTCCAGACTGGAGAAATTTGGGATAATCTTGGATATCCTAAAAATGTGGTTTGATGGATGATGGCCCTGCTCAGAGAATAAGAGAATTAGGGAACCAGGAAATTAGAGAAAAAAAAAAATAGAATAATAGAATCATAAAATTAAAGAATCAAAATTATGGAACCATAGAATTATAGAATAATAGAATTGTGGAACTATAGAATTAGAGAATAATGGAATTATAGAATCACAGAATTACAGAATCATGGAATTATAGAATCAGAGAATAATGAAATTATAGAATTACAGAATCATAGACTATAGAATCATAAAATTAGAGAATTGTAGAATCAGAGAATTACAGAATCATGGAATAACACAATCCCAGAATTACAGAATCACAGAATTACAGACTTGACAGAAGAACTAAAACTTCTTTTATTCCATGGACAAATCCCAATAATTTAAAAAAATCCAAATCACAAATCTAGTAATTTTAGGACATTACAAGACTAAACAGAACAAGAGATCTCCTTGGCTCCATAGAATAGAAATCTTTCATTAAGGATAAATTTTTTAATCCCTATAAAATAATTCCATTAATAATGTCCTTAAAAAGGGTTTGTGGGGTGCATTTGAGAGGACCAAAGCCTGATTTAAACAAAATGAGCACTTCCCATCCTGCTGCAGGTTATTAAAAACAAAACAAAATAAAGAAACAAATGGAAATTCAGCATTTCTAGGTAAATAATCTTTTTGTCCAAAAAAGAACCAACTTTGAGGAGCCCTGTCCTGTCAGGAGCTGTGCAGAGCCACAAGGGCCCCCTGATCTTCCTTTGCTCCAGGCTCAGCCCCTGCCCAGCTCCCTCAGCCTCTCCTGGGGCTCCAGACCCTTCCCAGCCCCTCCAGGTCTGGTCCTGATGGGCCCAAAATTGAGTTTTAGAGCTCGACCTCAGACTGAGAGCCCAGAGCAACCCTAAACCTGTGATAATCCTGTCTCTGGTTGGAATTTAGGAAAAGGATCAGGAAAAGCCTCATTTGATTTCCATTCTGTGCAAATCCAGGGCAGTGACTGATTCACAAAAACTCAGGAGCCAGCGCACTCTGGACAAGCAGCAGGACTTCTGTCACCTCCAGAGGCTCCTGAGAACTTTCCAGGTGAACTTTCCAGGAAAAGAAGGATTCCCAAGGATTTCCATCTCAGAGCCATCTCGAATTGCTGAGCCCACTCTGGGATTTTTTTCCTTGCTCAGCTCGGGGTGGAAATTCCAGTTATGAGCTTGTGAAATCCTGGGAATTCATTGAACCTCACCCCCTTTCCATGACTGGATTTCCCAGAGGCTCCCAATGCATTTCCCATCCCAGGAAGCAGCAGTGGGATTCATTTTCCTGCTGGCCCAGGTGTCCTGGTTTAGGGCAAATTTGGGAGAAAATCTCCAAAGGGGCCCCTCTAGAAAGCAAACCCACACAGCCTCTGTGCCCAACCAGGTCAGGAAGGATTCCTTGGAGAGAAGTGGAAAGAACCTGTTTATTTAACAGGCACAGCACCCCCAGCACACAGAATGAACAATACCAGGTGACACCACTCTGTCACTGCTCTGACAAAGATGACAAATTCAGAAAGTCTCTCCTGGGGGTGCTCGCTCTGTTCTCAGTCCCTCCTGTGCTGGGGCAGCTGCTGCAGCCACAAGGGGCAAACTCTCGGTGTTCCCCAGGTCCCAGTCTGGAGCAGGTTCCAGTTGGTCCAAAAAAGGGAAAGGAGAAACAGCCCAGGGAAAATTTGGACTGCTTAGCTAAACTAACTAATGAGCAGGAGCAAAAAGCAAGAGCAAAGCAGGAGCAAAGCAGAAGCAGGAGCAAAGGGAAAAGCAAAGCAAAAAGCACAAGCAGCACCATGCACTGCCCTGTCTGTGTGTCCCACCAGCCGTGGGGGAGAGGCTGAGAGCAAAACCAAAACAAAACATTCGCTCTGCAGAGCCAGTGTGGGAGGCACAGAACATGATATCCAGCATGAACAGAGCACAGGAATGGGGATACAGCATCAGAACATCACCCTGGGACACCAGGGCTGGATTACACCAGAGGGACTCAGAGTTGAGGGATCCAGGTGTGGAGCAAATCTGGATCAGATCCAGGTGTGTTTGGGATCTCCTTGCAGTGCTGATAATGAAACACTTCGGAATCAAGATGGGAATTTGCTCCACGATTTTCTGGCTCCCAGCTCCAGTGGAGTAAGTTCTTTTCCATCTGGAAAAGCTGGATTTGAAGTTGATTTGCTCCTATCACAATAATTCCTTCTTTTTTTGAGGATCCTTTGTGCACCTTCACCATCCCTGAACTCGGCTGCCTGCAGGGATTGTGTTCAGCTCGTCCATACAAAACAATCTCCGAGCATGAAAAATTCACTCCAAAAGATGAAAGGGTGGGGAAATGTTCAGAGTTCATGGAAAAAGGGATTTCTGCAGGATTGCAGCCTCCCCTGGAGCTGCCCTGGGCTCCCTCACACTCACAGGGTCAAAGCTCCAGCAGCTTTAGGGGAAACTGGATCAAACTTGGAGCCTAAAGCCTCGGGAATAATCATCCCATGGGATCCTTCACCTCAGAGGAGCTGGGATAATTCCCTGGGTGGCAGACAAGGGAATGTGGAATGGGAAAGGCCTGATGTGGAATTCTCAATGAGAATTCCCCTGAAGGAGCAGTGCCTTTCCCCCTCCCTGACAGGGAGCAGAACTCTGGATTTGAAACTGATTTGAAGCTGCTTGGATTTGAAGTGGATTTGAAGCTGATTTGAAGTGGATTTTAGGTTGATTTGAATCTGATTTTGTGAATGTGAATTTGATTTGAATCTGATTTTTAGATGATTTAAAGCTGAATTTAAGCTGGTTTTAAGCTGCAACCTCACCCCAGATCCTTTCAGATATCCTGGACAGGGGTTCAGAGCTGCTTTTCAGGAAACCCTCAGAAAGAACCAGAGGCTCCAGCCATGAATAAATGTGATTTATGAAGCACTAAGAGTCTTTTGGGAGCAGCGTGAACCATTCAAATCCAATCCAATTAGAGCCCAATCCCAATTAAACAGCTCCTGGGGCTCAGGCAGCCCCTCCCATGGCTCATTTGTTTGTGGCATCAAATCCTCCCTGTGAGCAGATCCTAAAGCTGTGTGGGCTGAAGGATTTGGATTAATAGAAAGAATAATTATATAATTAATCGGAATAATAATTATACAATTAATAGGAATAATAATTATATAATTAATAGGAATAATCAGCAGAGCAGCTGGGACTGGAATGGGGTGCAGGGAGGGTTGATTCCTGTGGCATTCCAGTGCTGGTCCTGTCCTTGGCACACAGCTCTAAACCCTTTCATCAGAGTGTGATTTATTAATTAGGTTTAATTAATCACAAGCCAGATTAATTTTTGGGTGGCCCTGGGAGTGGCACTTTCAATTTTTGAGTTGGTTTTGTCAACAGAACAAACTCCTCAGCGTTTAAACAGCAATTCCCAAAGGAGTGTGATCTCCTGAGGGAAAACTGGGGTTGTTTGGGGCTTTTCTTGCTGGAGTTTGCTTCAGGAATGGCAAAATGAGGATTGGGATGGATTTGTGTCCCTCAGGAACCTTGTGCCAGTCACCAGGGCTGGGCTGGAGTCCCAGGCACAGGAGGGACAAAGGGCAGGTCCTGTTGGAGCAGCACTGATCCCACAGAGCTCAGGAATTCCCAATTCCTGGGATTTCATGGCCTGGCACATCCCAGCCTGGAGCAAAGGAGGCTCAGGGGGCCCTTGTGGCTCTGCACAGCTCCTGCCAGGAGGGCACAGCCGGGAACAGGGCCAGGAGCAGAGGGAACGGCCTCAGGCTGGGCCAGGGCAGGCTCAGGGTGGGCACTGCAGGAATTTCCCCATGCAAAGGGGGCTCAGGCCTTGGCAGGGGCTGCCCAGGGAGGTTTGCAGTGCCCAGCCCTGGGGGTGTCCCAGGAATGCCTGGAGGTGGCACTCAGAGCTCTGGGCTGGGGACAAGCTGGGGATCAGCTGGGACTCGATGGCCTTGCAGCTCTTTTCCCACCTCAGCTCTGGCATCCTGAGCACCAGAATCCCAAAGGCTTTTCCCACAAGGGAATATCCATCCTGTCACTGACATATTTTATGAAAAGTGCCTTCACCAGGATTTCTTCTCCTTGGAAGCTGGGCACCCTCAGCTTCTCCATGTTTTTCTACTTTGGAATATGATTTGGAGAATTGTTTACCCAGCATGAGATTTGTTTTTAATTAATGGCCAATCACAGCCAGCTGTGTTGGACTCTCTGAGTCTGTCACAAGATTTTATTATTCATTCCTTGCTAGCCTTCTGATGAAATCCTTTATTCTATTCTTTTAGTATAGTTTTAGTATATAATTTTCTTTTAATATAATATATATAATAAAATAATAATTCAGCCTTCTGAAACATGGAGTCAAGATTCTCATCTCTTCCCTTATCCTGAGACCCTCAAACACCACCACACCATCCAATGCAAGCCCCAGCAGCAGAGGTGGCCCTACCCCAGCCCCTTCTGGCAGGGAACATTTCCTGTTCCCCCACAGCTCCAAACCCCTCACACCAACAACAGAAAAGGAGCCCTGAATGTCCTTAAAATCCCATTTAAAGTCCCATTTCCATTTTAGAACAATTAATGTCACCTGCTTTAAATAAATGCCTTAATTAGGAATGATCCTTATTAACATCTGCCTGGGCAAGGTCTGGGGGTTGGAGGTTGAGTGAGTGCTGCACATTTTTCATCCCCAAATGCTGTTTGGAGGACACTGGGTGAGCTTGTGTCCTCCCTGATTATGCACAGGGCTGTGATTTGCATAGAGAAGTCAAATTTCATTCCTTTTTTCTTTTTTTTGGGGAATGTTTCCTGGCAGAATGGAATTGCACAGGCAGCACAGAAGGACTTGGGGAAGGAGAAGAAAAAAATTAAAAATTAGGACTGGGAGAGGTGGGGCTCCCTGGGGCTGCTTCAGCCCATGCTGGCAGTGCAGAATGAACTCCCCATCACATCCACAATTTTGGAGGGTGTGGGTTTTGAAGGGAATGTTAAGCAGGGATGGAGCCCCAGGAAATGAAGTGGGAATGTCCTGTTGTTGGAAAGAGGCTGGGCTAAGCCTGGGTGGAGGTTTCAGTCTGAAATCGGGTGGAAACACCAATTTTGTGTAGTGGTCTTGGTTTGCCAATTTGAGATGTTACCAATTTGAGATTTCCTGGCCAATGCACCAATGAGTGTGTGGATACTGACAGCCTGGTCAGAGAGAGAAAGCCTGATGAGCTTTCCCAGGAATTGTTCTGGGGAATCGTCACCATCCACTGGGGCAAGCGGGGTCGTGATGGTTCATTTTCAGATCCCAAAAGTGCAAAAGACAAACAGCAGGGGACTGTCAGTTTAATGACAACAAATGCACCTTTATTCAGGGCCAACAGCAAATGCGATAGAGGGATCAGAAAAGAAAATAAAGGATAGAGAGAAAAAGAAGGGAAGGGGAATATAGCTACCAAAGAGACGGAATCCTCATGGTCCAGCCACATAGATTCACTGCTGTCCATGGGGGTTCACCAAAGCCATCTCAAAAGTTACACTGTATACAGTCTCAATCCAAAGCGAGTGGCTGTAGCCATATTTCTCTTCACAGAGAAAGGCAAGGCACAATTCTTCCCAAGGATATGTCTGGGTTTCACATTCTCTGAACATCAGAGAAAGAAAACACAAATCTTATCATTTGTTGTGCCTGTGTTTGTGAAAAAGCAGAATGCAATATTGAGATTGTTCACCCACAGTGATGGGGTTTTGTTCCCTTGGCCTGTCAGGGCCAGGTGTGTGTGTGTGTGTCGGGTGACAGTCACGAGATTCTGTGCAGTGAGTGCAGAGCTGAGTGCTTGGCAGATTCAGTTTTAGATGTATAGAATAATGTAGTATAATAAAGTAATTAATTAGCCTTCTGATATCAATGGAGTCCTCCTCATCATTCTCTCCCCTCACTGGGGCCATCCCAGAGTTGCTGTATCCTCATGGTCCAGCCACACAGACTCGCTGTTGTCTGTGGGGGATCACCAAAGTCATCTCAAAAGTTACTTTTACTTTATACAGTCTGTATAGTTTACACAGTCTCAATCCAGAGTGAGTGGCAGTGGCCAAAGGGTGGGGAAGATTCATGGCCCATTGTGTTGAGACCCCTCGGTCTGTGAGGCAGGTGTGAGTGTGTAAGGACAAACCACTGCCTGTCAGAACCCATGGGGCAGGAGCAGGCGTGTAAGGACAAGCCACCATTCAGCAGAACCTGTTTGGAGCAGTGTTCTGTGAAGGCACAGCGAGCGCACCTGCAAACAATCACCTGGAAACGTCATCCTCAGCCAGGCCAGAGCTCCTGTTGGGGGTCTTCAGGGTCCTTGTGACAATTGTGAGGCAAATGAAGGAAACCTCAGATCATCTGTTACAGGAGTTTTGAGAAGGCTGAGAGAAAGAATTAAAGCAATCTTGCAGCTGGTGTTTTGAACAGTTGTTTTCTCATAAGATGTTTACCAAAGGGGGTCTTCTTAATTAGCCAGTGGTGACAGTGTGTTGATTAAATGACCAGTGAGGTCTGTAAGACTCTGTGTCTGGATGGGCTGTTTGGGTCCAATCCAGCTAGCTATGGACCCAATCCAATCCCAATTGATCGGGTCCAATCCTGAACAGCCAGCTATGGACCCAATCCAATCCCAATCCAGCTAGCTATGGACCCAATCCAATCCCAATTGATCGGGTCCAATCCTGAACAGCTAGCTATGAACCCAATCCAATCCCAATCCAGCTAGCTATGGACCTTACCCCACATGAGCTTACATGGATGAAAGCAAAAGATTGGAAGAGCTCTTCTCCACGTGGGGACGAATGTCCTCTGCTTATTGACTTGAGAACCACCAGATGGAAAAACCCACATGGAAAGAGGACGGCTAGGGGCCTGTAGGGGGCTTTTATACCTGGGGAATGGGGGCGGAGGAAGAGGACCACGGCCAGTGGGATACCGGTGAGGAGTGGTGAGGGGACACGTAAACGAGGGAAGAGACCACCAGGGCTGGCACTGCTGGGGAGGAAAGAGGAAGACCGTGTGGTCATGGGATACAAATCATGTGAACAGTGCAAATTACCAAACACCCAGTGCAAACAACTAAATAACTATTTAGTGCAATACAACAGAGGTCCACCTGTATTGGAGCAGTGTATAAAAAAGAATGAGTTTCTAATAAACTCGATATTAGCCTCCTGAAGAGAGTTAGACTTTATGTGTCGCCTGACTCCCATTCCCGACCCAACAGTGATGTGAGTGTGGTGGGTTCAGTGCTGGCCAATCCCCAGTGCCCTCACCAGGACACACTCACCCATTCCTGCTGTGAGCTAGGACCAGGTGAAAGGCAAAGCAGGCCCAAAACTCTAAAGGGGTATAAAGAAAAAATTCATTAACAGTAACTAAAAGAAAGAATAACAAGAACCAGAACAAAACCTTCAGAACTCTTCTCCTCTCCCTACAACCTTTTCTTTCCCATTGACAATGTGAAGAAATAAAACCTAAAATTTAATTTAGTTTAGAATAATCTAGAATAGTCTAGACCTCTAGAATAGTCTTTCTTCAGTTCACTTAGGGAGACAAGTCCCTCTTGTTCATGTTATGGAGACTTCTCCACAAGAATAAACAGTTCTCTTGTGGCTTCCTCAGAAACAGCACCTGCCTGGGGAAGTCTGGAATTGTGAAATCCCTCCTATTTTCCACAAGCTTTTCCCACTGCTGTGTTTATGGGCCATGTCAACTTCTGGGGTATTGTTTTAAAGATGAGCTGTTCAAAGGCAAAATTCTCATTATCTATCTCTAAAATCATCTTAATCCCTGGGAACAGAGATCTGCTCCTCATGGGGGCACAGGGTTTTCATTACTCTCCTCTCTCTCTGCTCAAACTTCTCATAGATCACAAATACTTTAATATCTGCTCACTCTGGCATGGGGCCTTTGCTCGATGTCAATTTAAACTCTTCATCTCCTCAGGCTTTCATGTGCTACAGGGACACAGAGTATCAATAGAGTATCAATGGAGTTTCAACTGAGTATCAACAGAGTATCAAAACCAGAGATGTATCCATTATATCTTTCTCCAAAGCTTTACAAGAGGATTTTAGCCTGCGGCTCTGGATCTTGGTTCTGGAGCAGAATTTGAGACATTCTGGAGCAGAATTTGAGACATTCTGCAGCTGAATTTGAGATATTCTGCAGCTGAATTTGGGGTTGAGGGCTGGCCCTGTGAGGTAACTCAGTCTGAACTCCTTCAGAACCCCATCAAAAAGGTGGGATTGCTCTACCCAGTGCTCCAAAAGTTTATCCCAACCAGTTCTCTCCACCTGAGCCATCACAAAACACAACTGAGAGTTAAAATCCCTTTTTTTTTCCCCCCTGTGGAGCCAAGAATGGAGCTGTTCCTACAGGAATGGTTGGGCTGTTCCACAGAGGGGAAAACCCCACAGTGTGATCAGCCAAATTTTAGGGATCAAATAATTTCATTTGAGCTCAAATTAATCCTAGACAGGCACAGCTGCTGCTGCCAAGGAGCTGGATAACCCAATCCAGATGGGATTCTGCTCTCCTGTTCACCCAGGACAGGGGGGCATCATCTAAGTCCTTAAACCTTGGGTGCTGGAGGAATAAATCTTGAAAATCTGACCAAAAACAGCCATGAAAAATTCCTTCCTCCTCCCAAAACTCTGAAAGTTTTTGCAGCAGTGGAGAAATTGGGTGATTGATGACATCAGTGCTTCTGGAACTGGGGCAAGATAAATACAGAGATAATGAATAAGAGATGGACAATTGGGAATTTTAAAGGAAACAGGAAGTAGGAGGGAA
Source organism: Agelaius tricolor (assembly GCF_023055355.1). Taxonomy (NCBI): domain Eukaryota; kingdom Metazoa; phylum Chordata; class Aves; order Passeriformes; family Icteridae; genus Agelaius; species Agelaius tricolor. The sequence goes on along the minus strand of NW_027269296.1, from coordinate 6,180,053 downwards.
ATTTATTGGATGTTTGGAGCATTTCTGAGCTCTGACAGAGCACCTATGTTGTTTTATTTCCTTGGAAATGAATATCCAGGGTTTGCTGCACTCCTCAAACAGCCTGGAGGAATTTCGAGATCTTAAACTTTATCAAAAGAACTTGATTGAGAACTGGGACTCTTCCATGAGGAAAAATTCATCCTAAACTTTATTTGGCTCATTTATCCCTAAATAAATTGGCTTTAGGTATTTTCCTGCAGATTTAGGAAATGATTCTTACTTGTCTTCCCTCCCCAAGTTGATGATTTTGCTGTGTCCATAAAGAGTTCCTTGGTCCAGTCAGCAGAGGGAATACTTCCCTCAGCAGAGAGGCCACAGCGATCAGGGCTCATGGAGAGGATGGAATTATCTCTGCCCTTGGAATTTTGGGAGCTCTCCCCTTGGCTCCCTGCTCTGGCTGTGCTGGAGACCCCCGGGGCTGGGGCAAGTTCAAAGTTGTGGCATTTCCCAGATCTCCAACTCAAAACCAGATCTGGAAATTCTCCATGGAAATTCCTGGTCTCCCTGGAAGGGTGCAGGGCTGGACTGGGGCCTTCAGGAATCAGACTGAAAGACTGGGGGGAATAAATGAAATTAAATTAATTGATTTTTAAGATAAATTTCTCTTGGATTTTCCAAATTCAGCTCCATTTAATGAACACGAGTTTGAGAGCTTCAGTTCCAAAGGCAGATAAAGGGAATGGGGATGGGAGAGGGATTGAGTGACATCAGAAATTGCAGTCTGAGGGTTTTTCATGGACTGAAGGGTGCCTGGAATAACAGGGATAGTCCTGCATACAGGAAACTTTTCCTGCAAGAAACAGGGATTTTGGAACTGTCATTCCACAATCACTTTTTATGGAGGGTTCCCATTTTTGTTCACAAAAGCAAACACACAAAGAGGAAATTGGGTGTTTTGGTGAAATTTTCCTTCTTCTGGTGTGGCCCTGGCTGCCCAGAGCAGCTGTGGCTGCCCCTGGAGCCCTGGCAGTGCCCAAGGCCAGGCTGGACATTGGGGCTGGCAGCACCTGGCACAGTGGGAGGTGGCCCTGGGCTGCAATGAGCTGGCATTGAAGATCCCTTCCCACCCAAACCACTCTGGCATTCCCATTCCTCAATCCAGGATGGAAACCAGCACCAAAAACCATTGCAGCAAATGGAGAAAGGCAAGGAAAGAATGATTTCCTGCATGGTTCCAGGTGCCCCCAGTGCCATTTGCCACAGGGGTTTGTAGCCTGGCAAGGCCTGGTTGGAGAGGTTTGGGCTCTGCCAGGGTGCCCAGAGCAGCTGTGGCTGCCCCTGGAGCCCTGGCAGTGCCCAAGGCCAGGCTGGACATTGGGGCTGGCAGCACCTGGCACAGTGGGAGGTGGCCCTGCCATGGCAGGGGTGGCACTGGGTGGGGTTTAAGATCCATTCCCACCCAAACCATTCCAGCATTCTGGGATCTCCAGCAGAACTCAGCTTCCCAAAGGGATCTCTCAGGGCCTCCCAGTGTCCCTCCAGAGGCAAAGTGTTCTCCTGACATCCCACCCTGCATTTCCCAGGCACTGTCCATGCCTCGGGTGTTCTCAGGGTGCTCCAAATGAAATAAATTCTCAAGGAATTAAATTGCACCCAGGATCCTTGGGGGCTCTGATGGGAAGTTGGACACTTGTGGGACCATGGGCCTTAAATCCCCCTAATCTGCAGGTAAATCCTATCCAAGTCCCATGGGATAAATGGGTTCTCTGTGGAGAGGGACATTTTGTGTCCCCTTGAAACCTCTGACCCCACAGTGGTAGCATTTTAACTGAGGAGCTGCTTCCCAAATTCCCCCTTCCCAAATCCTTTGGGGAGGGATCACATCTGGGCATCGCTGCTGTCATTTCTGCTTCATGGAATCCCAGAATGGTTTGAGTTTGAGGGACCTTAAACCCCACCCAGTGCCAGCCCTGCCATGGCAGGGCCACCTCCCACTGTGCCAGGTGCTGCCAGCCCCAATGCCCAGCCTGGCCTTGGGCACTGCCAGGGGTGGGAATCCACAGCTCCTCCATGCCAGGGCCTCCCTGTCCAGGTCTGGAGACTTTTCCTTATCCCTGAAGTGTCCCCAGAGCTTGAACACTGCCGAAAACCAATCTGGGGCTTTCCAGAGTTGGCCGAAAGAAATTCCTGCTTTTAGGGCACCTCCTGATTTTCACCAGCATTTCCAGAGAGCCTGAGAAGGATCTACCCTTGTTGGGTGCAAAGGGAAATGATTTTGGGCAGTTTTAGTTGTTCCCATTTGAGATCTCCATGTAGGACCCCAAATATCCCCCATGGAAAAGCGGAATGTGCAGAGCTTGGGGTTCAGAAAGGGTTTGAGCCCTTCTCAGAGCAGAACCAGCTCAGGATGAGACCTTGGCCCCAGGAGAGGCTCAGCAGACCCATGGGAGCAGCTGGGGAGGAGCAAGGAACCAAAAGAAAAGGAACCTTTCCCTGGAAAATGAGGGGATCAAACCCATCTTTGACCTTTCTCCAGATCCGGAACCTTTCCCCGGAAAAACAAGGGGATTGAACCATGTTTCCGACCTTTTCCTGGAAAACGGAGGGAATCGAACCCATCTTTGACCTTTCCCTGAGAAAAGGAGGGGATTGAATCCAGACTCAAGTCTGAACCCTGCCTTTAACCCTTCCCAGATCAGGAATATTCCTCAGGGATTGAGCCAGCCACAAGTCCCTGTGACGAGACAAATTCCAGCCCTCCTTCACCATCCCAGCCCCCTGCAGTGCCCCCAGCCCCAAACTGAGGGATTTGGGCTCTCCAGATCCCGAATCCAGAGGCAGCTGGGTCCAAACCCTCCCAGTGTGGGTTCGGGGCTGAACAAGAGGCTCCTTTTTCCTTTTCCAGCCAAACCTGGATGAGCTTCACCTTCATTCCCTGGGAGTCATTCAGGATTTGTTTTCCCAGATGTGTCCCATCCCTGTCCACACTTCCCTCCATTCCCAAGGAGGGGCTGGAACAAGAGCCCAGGCCCTGGGAGTGAGGTGGGAGCCAGCCAGAGCTTGTCCTCCTGCAGATTCCCAAAAAAACATCCCAGGGACAGCCTGTCCTCCCGGATCCAGGTATGCCATGTTTACATTTAGTCTGGAATTAATTCAGTCCTGTCTTTCAAATGCAAATAGCCAGGGAAGAAATAACCCCAGATTTTTGGGGAATGTGTATAAATAACAGATATAAATATATGTATTTTTTTCCCCCTAAGAAATGGGTTGTGCTGGAGCTGTTTGCAATCCCTCAATCCCACAGCATTCCCAGGTGAACAGGACATGGAAATATTCCTTTTTCTCCTCTTTAATAAATATAAATAATTCAAAACCGGCACTGGCTGAAGCAAATGCTACTTTAAAAGTTGCTGCTTACTCCTGTTTTGATTTTTCCTGGTGACCTTCCCAAAAAACAGAAATGCTGAGACAGAAAGATTCAGGAATCAGCAGAGTTTTGGGAAAACATTCCAAAAATAAGGCAGGATCTGTTAATTAGTGATTTTTGCACCAGGAGCTGGATGTTCTTGGCTCTTCCCTCTGGAGCTCACCTGGAATTTTTGGAGGCTCAGCAGCATTTCCTCCCCATTGGATGTGATATTCCATGACAACCCATTGATACATGGAATTCCTGAAGGCTCAACACCAATTCCTTTCCACTGGATGTGATATTCCATGATAATCCCGTTGATACATGGAGTTCCTGGAGGCACAGCAGCATTTCCTTTCCATTGGATGTATGTCTTGGTTTGGAAAGCCAGGTGCCTGCTGAGGAAGGCAGGAGCCTCCCCTCAAATGGAGAATGTAAACCCTCCCCACCCCTTCCTGAATTGCTGTAAATTTTAAATTAAGAGACTCTCAGGTGAAAAATATGGGAGCAGGAATAACAGTTCTTTATTAGGGAAGAAAATAAAAGGATGAAATAAAGAATGCAGTGAACTAAAGCAACAGTGGCAGAGTCAGAACCCAGCCTGACACCCTGTGGGTCAGGCTGTTGGCAGCAGAACCATTGGAATTGTGGCTCAGCCCTCCTGCAGTGCCAGGGCTGGTTCTGCTGGAGCAGGGATCCTGGAGAAAGGTGCAGTCTCTGCCTCTGCAGATCCAGGGCAAGAGGCAGCTGCTGTTCCTCTGGGCAATGCAGTGCAGAAGCCGTGCTGGTGTTCCAGAATCTCCAGATTCTATCCGGGTAGGAATGCTTGGCTCCTCCCTCTGGGCTCCCATCTGCCAATGGGATGCTGTAGTTCTTATCAGCCATGCAGGGACATTCCATAGCTGTTATCAGCAGGAGGAGTGGGTGTGGAAGAGATAAGGCAAACTGCCCATGAACAGGAGACAGCTGCCATGCAGATGGTGAATAGAAAACACCTTGCCCTGCAGTCTGGGACAATGTGATATTCCATGATAATCCCATTGATACATGGAACTCCTGGAGGCACAACAGTGCTTCCCCTCCATTCGATATTCCATTGTGATATTTCACATCCTGGTTCTGCCTGAGGATGCTTACATCCATGGAGAAACCTCCTTTGCTCCTGTAAAGTGGTTTTTAGGTAGGTTTCTCATCCCTGAACTTGTCCATGATTCTATAAAAACTCATGGCATGGCGTGGCAGGAGTTTCACACCCTGATTCTGTCCAAGGATGTTCATATCCATGGAGAAACCTCTCCTTTGCTCCTGTAAAATGGATTTATGTGGATTTCTCATCCCTGAACTTGTCCATCCTTCCCTCCACACTCATGGCAGGAGTTTCAATTCCCAATTCTGCCTGAGGCTGTTCATGGCCACGGAGAATCCTCTCCTTTGCTCCTTTCTCCCTTATTTTGATGCTGTCTGGATCTCCCTTTGGATCAGGCACTGGCTGATCCATTCCTGAGCAGTTTTCCCATGTTTTTCCCAATTCTCCCTGAGCAGCAGGAAGAACGTGCTTGGTGTGGAGGGGGCTCTGGTGTGGGAACAATGGGATCAAGGCCTGTCCCTGGGCAAAGCCAGATGGTTCTGTGAGGGTTCAGCAGAAATTCCAGGAGAATTGGGGCTGGAATTGTCCCTGAGCCATCTCAGAATGCCCAGAGCAGCAGGAACGTGCTCCTGCCCTGCAGGCAGCAGCAGGAGGTGTTAATTCCCTCCTCAAACAGGTTTATTATGGAACAAGATGGCCCAAAGCCCCTTCCAGACATCCACAGGGACCGACACAAATCCCCCTTTGTGTGTCCTGGAGCTGCTTTTCCAAAATATCCCCCCAGGAGCCCCTATCCCTGGGAATGTGTTCTTGGACTTTTCTTTGCATTTCTAGGACCTTTTCTTAGTGCCACAAATCCCTCTGGGAGCACAGCTGGGATCTGTTGGGATCAGAGTCAAAGGCACCACGGAGGAAAATCCACACTGAGGTTCCATTCATGGGCTCCAGAGGCCTGGGAATGTGCAGGATTTTTAGGGAAGGGCTCTTGTTTTCCTGCCAGAGGCTGCTGATAAACACTGGCAGCTCATTCATGCCCAGGGCCGAGCCAGCAAACAGCTGGCACCTCTGGCTGTGGGGCAGCAAAGTTCTGGGATTTGAGGGAAAAGGCTTGGGGGGAAGCTGGGAAAGCTGGAGTGACTGGGAAGGGCAGGAATTCCATCCCTGACAGGGATAGGGCATGAGGAGAAGCCACTCAGGGGCTTGTGGTGGCCAGGAAGGTTTGGCTGGTACAGTCAGAGCACAAATAAACCCCAAATATTCCTGGGTCAGCCTGTTTGTCCTGTTTGGATCCAAGGTACCCGTGAAGAGGGAATTCTGCTGTGAGCCCAGCGGGTGAGAGCAGAAGGAAAAAACAAAACCCCAAAACCCTGTGGTGAGTTCAGGACCCTCTCGCCTCATGTCTGGTTGTGCTTAACCACAAACAAACTCCTGTAAATCCATTTTCACCCACTCCCACCCTCCGTGTCCTTGTTGGCTTCTGGGAATGCCAGGTGAATTCCCAGCCTGAGCTGCAGAACCAAGAAAAGCTGTGAGAATTCGTGGAGAGGCCAAGAGCTGCTCTCCAACCCAAACCTCGCTGCTCCAAGCTGGCCCTGCAGCCAAGGTTCTCACCTCACCTCCGTGAAAAGCAGAATTTAGGGCTGCAAATGAGGGGTTTTGGTGAAATGTCTGAGCAGGCTGGAAATTAAACCCTTTGCTGCCCTCTCCAGTGTATTTTTCCCGTGGTTTTCCCAGTACGGGAGTGCTGCATTCCCATGGGATGCCACAGGACAAGGGGGTGACAGAGGAAATGTGAGGAAAACCCCAAAAATCGACAGAATTCCTCATCCCCCATCCCCTGAGACCTCAAATGCAGCTGGTTGGGAACCCAAAAATCCTGTGGCTGCCAAGCCTGGATGTGGAACTGATGATGGGGAAGAGGGAGAGCTGGGAAGGAGCAGGGGAGAAGTGTTTTAAGGTGGTTTTACTTCTCATTATTATTTTCTTAGCAATAAATCCAATTAAAATCCCTAATTCCAGCCTGGTTTCCCCATGATGGAGGGATCTCTCTTGACCCTGACCTCAACCCACAACATCTTGTTCCATTTTCTCTCCCTGTCCAGCTCTGAGAGAGCTTTGGTGGAGGTTTGGTGTCCCCAGGGTCACACCACCAAGGGAAGAACTGGCACAGGATCTGATTCACTCCATCCTCCAAAAGAGTGGATTTGCTCTGGTTTTGTGGCAGAAAAACCTCAAACTCCTTAAGAATTAGGAGGAAAAGTTATTGATATTCCAGGCTTTTCTTCCCCAGAATAATTCCATATCTCCAGTGCTGGCCTGCAGCTGTGGGGGATAACAGAGGGACCTGCTCTGAGGTGACAAAATTGGATTTTCCAATGAAGAAATTAAAGACTGGAACCCCTTTTTGGAATGGAAAGGAACAACTTGAACTCTCTCCAAAAATAAATTAGCTTGGTAAAAAAATTTAGGAAATAAATAGAGCCTGATTGCCCATGGAAAGGAAAATGAAGTCGGATTTGTTTCCACTCAGGAGTTGTGGTTGTAGGGAGAATTCTTAAAGGGAAAATCCCAAATAAAGCCATAAAAAATTATTTTACCATTCCAAATCCTTCATTTTTTGTGGATTTCTGGTTGTTTCCCTTTCTTCCCCCAGCAGAAAGTTAAAGCAGATGAGATTTTGTTATGAAGGGAATTTTTGAGGTTCTAAATGGCCAAACCCAGCTTCATTAGAGGTGGAATTAATTACAGTTAATTACACCTGCAGAGAATGGCTTCACCTGTCCTCGTTAGCCCTTGAGAGATCCTGCAGGGAGGCCGGGCAGTCACCTCTGCTCTGGGGAAAGGCACAAAATGTTGGGAATATTTCCCAGAGGGACAGAGCTCCCTCTTCCCCGGGGATGGAGTGGGTGTCACAGGTCAGATCGCGGTGGAAAAAAATCCAATTTATGTAAAACCCCAAATTTCCTCATTTTCTTCAGTCATTTCCACCTCAATCTTGCCTTTTTATCAGTGCTGTGTTGAGCTGCAGCCCCAGAAAGGACCTGAGGCACCATGAAAGGCTTTAGGGAGAAATCCTAAATAGGGCAAATCCTAAATAGGAGAAATCCTAAATAGGATTCCCTACCCTGGGAGCATTGACTCCAGTGTGTTCCACACCAGTGGATATTTGGGATCCCTTTTTCCCAATCAAACTCTGCCTTTTCTCCTTTCCCCACCTCCACTTGTTGAGCAGCCTGGAAAAGCCCTGGGGTTTGTGACAGCCAGGCTGGAATTGGGATTGGTGCCTTTGGGATGTGCAGAGCTGGGATCTCCTCAGCAGGAATTTCCCATTTGTAGGCAACTCCTTGTGTGGAGAGCTGGGCAAAGGAGGGGTCATGATCCAGGTTCCTATGGACCACAGGAGGTTCCTTTTGGGAAGAAGGGTGGGGAATTCTGTCACCTTTATGTTCTTGGCTGCAGGAATGGGATTGAGGAAAATCCCTGCATCCAAGTGTGTGGTTCCATTCCGGAGTGTCCCTGCTGCTGCGGGGAGCACAGGCCAGGGAAACCCCACCTTTTCTTCAGAGTCACGGGAAAATTATTGGATCTGCTGGAATAAAAGCCAGGAAGAACGGGCAGGCAGGACACAAGTTCAGAACCTGCTGTGCCCTGGGGCTCAGGAATGTTCTGAGAGAGGAAAATCTCGGATAACTCCTGTTCCAGGTTGCTTTGGCAGCTCTGTGGCCTTATCTTGGGTGCACAGCTCTGAGTACACCTCAAATCCCCTTTTATATCCTCCAACTCCCCCAATTTGCGTCTCATTCCCCACCTTGGCACTCCTGCATCCCACAGATGCACTCAGAGCCCTCATTCCCTGCTCCAGATCCCGCTGGGATCACCTGGACCTTGGCAGGAACATCAGAAGCACCCAAAGCATCCCCTCAGAAATCCCAAACCTTCCCAAATTGCTGCTCCATCCCAGCCTTCCACCACTGGTGGTTCCTAAGGACACTCACTGCTAAAATTGGGAATTATCTCCTCTCTGCACGCTCTCCATTCCCTGGCTCCTACAATTCCACATTAACTCCTTCCATTACTCCACAATGTTCATTGAAGCAAACATGAAATTCTGATTTTTATTCTGTAGGTGCTGCTCAGGAATTTTAGGTTTGGAGAGGTCAATGAAGATTCCCCCGGTCAATGCCGATGGCGCCGCTGCTTTTGTTTGGGTGTCTTGGTTTGAGCAGCCAGGTGTGTGCTGAGGAAGGCAGGAGCCTCCCTTGAAATGGAAAATGCAAACCCCATCCCTCTGAATTATTGTAATTTTGAAATTAAAAAGCTCTCAGGCAAAGATATGGGAGCAGGAATAACAGTTCTGTAACAGGGAAAATTAAAAATCCAAATGCAAGAGTACAAACCAACCCTGTCAGAGTGAGAGCAGCCCTGGCCCGCTGTGGGTCAGGGGGTGGCACAGCCCCATCCCATGGGGGCTCAGCCCTCCTGCAGTGCCAGCTGTGGCTCTGCTGGAGCAGGGATCCTGCACAAGGGGGGAGTTTTCCTCTGCAGCTCCAGGGCTGCTGCAGATGGGCCTGGGCTCCCTCTGGCCATGCAGGGCAGCAGAAGCTGCTCCTCTGGCAATGCCCTGGGCAAAGGCTGCTGGGCTGTGCCAGGCTCACATTGGATCCAGGTAGGAATGCTTGGCTCCTGCCCTGGGCAATGCAGCATCTCCCCATGGGATGCTGGAATTGGATCAGCCCTGCAGGGACACTCAGTGGCCATGGACAGCAGAGATCTCCTGCAGGGAGGATTGGCTGGGGGAGAGATCAAGGAAATTGCCCCAAGAACAGCAGAGAACTGCCCAGCTCTGACACATGGGGACAGGACACACAGCCCCAGACACACCTTGCAACCGAAGACACTGCAAAAGGTTTCATCCAAAAGTCCCATTCTGTGAGCAGCACCATTAATGCTGGGATTTAGGGAATTTTGGGGAGGTGGAGATGGCACCAGGGGCAGGCTCTGCTCTGTGTTTTCCAGAGCAGATTCCAGCCACTTCTGAGGTTCTGGATTTTGGGAATAAGGCACCAGAGGATAATGGAGCTCCAGCTGTGCCAGACACACTTGATGTTCATTCCCCATTAAAGCAGGACACGGGAAAGAGGGGAAAGATGGGACACAGGGTTCAGATATCTGGGATTGAAAGAGGAAAAGGAGGGAATTCATGGTTCAGATGTCTGGGATTGGAGAAGGGGCATTTGTGTTCCCAATCCTGGATTTGATGGAGCACCAATAAAAGAACTGGGTGGACAACAATGGAAAATAAACAGAATTTGGCCCCTCAAAAGCAGATTTTAGATAAATTGGAGCCCTAAATCATGGCTGTGACAGCAGCAGGGCCCATCTGGGATCAGCAAAGCAGAACAGCTCCTGTCACCCTTCCAGAATGTTTTGTCTGTGGGGAATGTGGTGGTGATTGGGAATGTCAGACCAAGGCTCCTCCCAGGATTCCTGTAATGTGGATTTGTGATCCTCCCTTGGAAGTATCAGTGGGGCTTTCCAGGAGTGTCCTCTTTGGGGTTTTGGTGCTCTCCAGGAATATCCTCTTAGGGGTTTTCCAGGAGTGCCCTCTGTGAGTCTTTGGGGTTATCCAGGTGTCTCCTCTTTGGGGTTTGGAGCTCTACAGGAGTCTTTTTTTTGGAATTTTGCAGCTCTCCCGGTGTGTGGGGTTTTGGAGAGCAGCTTCTCCACGGGTGGCCTGGAAGTGAGGAGAGGTCAGCTCAGGGATTCCCGGGATTCCCACCCCGACCCTTTGGCTTGGCAGGGGTGGAGCTCTCCCAGCAGAGGCTCCTCTGAGTATAAATCAGGATTTCCTCCAGGGAAAGCTGCCCCTGGCACCAAACCCTCCCTGCTGGAGCCGTGGAGCAGCTGTGGAGCTGAGCCAGGTTGGGAAAATTTGGCTCCCAAAATTTGGCTCCAATCCCAGGGAGAGCACAGAGTCCCCTCCCTGCCCTGTCCATAATTCCTGCAGTCACTCCTTTCTGAGGATGGGGTTTTCCCTCAGCAGGAATTCCCTGTGTCCACGGGATGGGTGGATTTGTGCCCAGGGACTGCACCACCAGAGCCAGCAGAGAACTTGTCCCGTGGGCTCAGATCTCCAAGGTTCATCCCTGGAAACAAGAGAAGCCAGGAATCCTGAGGCACCATCCCAAAAAAGAGGCAGGTGGACACAAAGGTGGCACTGGAATAATTTAGGGAGGTTTTTTTTGGTCTTAGAGATCAAACCATTGGGGGGAAAAAAACTCCATTTATTCCCATTTTATTACAGCTGCTTTAGAGGAACAAAACTTTTCCCCATAAAAACTTAATTCTAGAATTTAAAAATTAGGTTTGCCAAACTTTTCATTCAGTGAATCCAGCAGGGAAGGGAGCAGCCCTGAAGGCTGGATTGGGATGCCAAGGTTGGGTTAAACCCAGACCCTTCCTCAGGTTCAAAAAGCACCAGGAAAGGAGGAATTGCCAGAATTAAATTCTTCCAAGGCTCCTGGGCTGAGTTTCAACCTCTGAGAAGAAAACCTGTAAATCAAACTTGGATTTTGGACAGGCACCAACTTCAGAGGACACTTCCAGCTGATGGGGCTCCTCCTGAGCTGCTCCCAAACCTGTGGAACATTGAAAATCCACAGGAACAGCCAATGGGTACATGAAGAAGGGATATTTCTATTAAAAAAACTTCCCATCAGCCCCACCCCTAGGCCCTCCCAACTGGATCCATAAAAACAAATGAAGTCATCAGTGAATTTCATAGAATCTCCACTGCTTTCTCCTGCTGGGTTTATAAAAACTCTGCTCAGATCATTTTTCTTGGAGTGCAGAAAGGAGAGGAAGAAGCAGCTCCGTGTTTTGTTCTGGTTCAGGCTGTGCTGCTGCAAAGAATGGGTCAGTAATTGCCAAATGTTTCCAGCTATTTTTCCTTCTTTTCCTTCACTGAAATCTTAAAAAAGGTCCAATCAACTCCACAGTCCCACAACTGCATCGAGAAGCTCTCACAGAAATTCCTTTCAATCATTTTGAAGAACTCCTGATCATGGTTTTAAAATTATTGTTATAAATTCCATTCCTGGGGATGAAACTGCCTCTGATCATTGAGGAGCTTCACCCAAGGTCCATTGCAGTGAAACTCCCTGTGATCACTGAGGTTTTTAAGCCAAGGTCCATTTTAATGAAGAATTGTTTAAGCCTGAGGTAGTTCCAGTCTAAGCTGACATCTCCACTCTGCCTGACTCCAGCTGGAATTTATCTGAACAAGCCCCATCCCAAAATTCACCATCAAATTAGATTTTGTTCTGCATTCAGGTTTCTGCTTTAGGTTAAAGCACTAAAATGACTCAAATAAAGGTACTCATGTGAGGGCTGAGTGCTCCATTCCCAAAAGCAGGAATCGAACCTACACTAGAGGAATCAAAACCCTCCAGACTTCCTTATATTATTTTCTAGTAGGGTCAGCTAAACAAGCCCATACCCCAAAAATGATGGTGCAACTCCTTCCCCTGCTAATGAACCCCCAGGCAAATCTAATCTTCATCACTAACCCACTCCTAAGAACAGCCATTACTATCTCAAGTAACCACTGAATTATGGCCTGGACCGGCCTTGAAATCAGCACACTCACCATCCTCCCATCAATCTCAAAATCCCACCACTCACGAGCCATTGAAGCTGCCACTAAATACTCGTGACCCAAGCAGCTGCTTCTGCCCTTGTCTTGTTCTCCAGCACAACCAATGCATGACATACTGGACAATGGGACATTACCCAGAATCCCCACACAGAACTCTTGATTTTGCTAGAAAAACTCCTATTGGAGTAAAATTTCTCCACAAAATTTCACCCAAATTGTGTTTTTCAGGCAGCAAAGCACCTTCAGAAATGAGTGTCAGAGTGGCTTTGGGACTCTGGTGACCTGGGGCAGTGAGGGTGTCCCTGCAATGGTGGCATTGGGAGCTCCCTTCCCACATCACCCATTCCATGATCCCATGAGGGATGTGGGACCTGCCCTGGATGGGGGCACCTCCAGCTGTTCCACTGAAACCCCTGCAGGATTTTGGGATGTGGATATTTGGGATGTAAGATGAGGAGAACAAAGGAGGGCTCTGTGCAAGCCCCAGAACTGCACCCACTTCATTCAAATCCCAAGGCCTCATTAACCTGATGGGAGCAGGAATTGCAATCTCAGCCCCTTCTTAGGGGGCTGCAGGATAAATTCCATTTGTTTCTACTTGAGGTGGAATTAATCTCTGGCCAGGAAATCAGCTTAAGGCCTCTCCCCTGCTTCAATCCCTGCAAGGCCTCTGTGGCTCACTCGTGTAATCATTGATTGGGTTCTGGAGAGCTCTGGCTAATTACAGCTGGGAATGACTCAACTGTGGGGCCTTGGGCAGCGCTGAAATTTGGAATTAAAAAAGAAAGAAAATCAGCCTGAAAGGATTCAAAGCTGTGGTGTCTTGAAAAACCAGGCTGTCAAAATCTGGTCAAGTGAAACGTTTTGAGTTGATTGCTGCAGGGTTTTTTTCCCATATATAACTCAGAGACATATTCCGAGGTCAAATGTTTTCTCAACCTGAGGAGGTGAAATGTTTCATTTGGAAAATTGCAAAACAAAATGTTCCCGTTCTTGTACTTGTGGGTGGATGAATTTTCTTTTTAAAAACTCTGCAAAGTTTTAATGCTTTTATAGAGAGCCCCAGCTTCTCCTCAGCTGAGGTTTGGGCTTCAAATATTTTGGTTTAGACTTCAACATTTTGTGTGATCTATGCTAAAGGTGAGGCACCTGCACAGGGGCTCTGTCAGCATTAATTGTGGGAATATTTGGAGAACATGGATTTCTTATCCTCGCAGAAAAGATGGACTTTGTGTGATCTGAGCACACAAACACAGAATTCAAACAAGAATTTGGGATCAGTGGGAGCAGGGACAGCCACAAGAACTTGCAGCCTGTCTTGGTTTGGAAAGCCAGGTGTCTGCTGAGGAAGGCAGGAGCCTCCCCTCAAATGGAGAATGTAAACCCTCCCCACCCCTCTGAATTGCTATAAATTTGAAATTAAGGGGCTCTCAGGCAAAAATATGGGGGCAGGAAATAACAGTTCTTTAATAGGGAAGAAAACAAAAGGATAAAATAAAGAATGCAGTGAACTAAAGCAACAGTGGCAGAGTCAGAACCCAGCCTGACACCCTGTGGGTCAGGCTGCTGGCAGCAGAACCATTGGAATTGTGGCTCAGCCCTCCTGCAGTGCCAGGGCTGGTTCTGCTGGAGCAGGGATCCTGGAGAAAGGTGCAGTCTCTGCCTCTGCAGATCCAGGGCAAGAGGCAGCTGCTGTTCCTCTGGGCAATGCAGTGCAGAAGCCGTGCTGGTGTTCCAGAATCTCCAGATTCTATCCGGGTAGGAATGCTTGGCTCCTCCCCCTGGGCTCCCATCTGCCAATGGGATGCTGTAGTTCTTATCAGCCATGCAGGGACATTCCAGAGCTGTTATCAGCAGGGGTGTCCCCTCCCAAGGGAGGAGTGATTGTGGTCACTCAGAGAGAGAGATAAGGCAAACTGCCTACTTGACAAAGGTAATCTGCCATACAGATGGTAATGGAAAACATCCTGCATTGCAATCTTCAACACAGCCCCATAATGTTGATGTTTCCTTGTAGGAGTGGGTGAAACTGCTGGGAAGGTTTCTCCCAGGCAGACCCAGAGGGTTGGGATCAGCTGGGATCAGCTGTGTGTGGGGACACCCAGAGCCACTGCTGTGCTGGGGACTCTGCCAGCTCCTGGAGCGGGAGGTGGGGACAGCAGTGCCACACTCAGGGACATCCCTGTGGCCAAGACACACCCCGAGGTGCCAACTCCAGCACCCCCTGCACTGAGGCAGAAAACAGAGCAGGGATGGGGCTGTGCTGAGGAAATCCCCCAAAAATGGGATTTACTGTGGTGGGGAGCCCCTGCAGGCCGGGATGAGCAGGAGATGGAGCCCTGCAGAGGCACAGCGGGGTCTCCAGCCTTGGAGAAGGATTTCACACCGAGCTTTTGAGGGGAAAAAAAAGATGTTGTTTCTGCAAAGTGCACAGCTGGGTCCTCTTCCCATTTCCCAGGAGAAATCAGTGCAGGGATCAAAGGGCGAAGTCTCCTCCTTCTCCTGTGGAATTTTACCCAGCTGCTCATGTTAGCACAGCAAAGCTTCCCTTTCCACTCAGGACAGGGGGGATTTATTACCCATTTTCCCTCCTTCCCTACAACTCCACCAGCATGACAGCTCCAGGAGCTTTTTGCTTTTCTTAGCTTGGCTTACAGCTCCCGGTGCTTGAAGAGGCTTCACTCTGCTGCCCAAATATCCCTGTTTTCCTACATTTCCTGGCTATTGCTGCTGGCTGTGGCTGGTTTGTTATAAAAACCTATCAGGAGTTTCTCTCCCTGCTGTGAATCTGTTTGGGAATGGGGGCAGGAGCAGCCTCCCTCCCCCAGGCCTGAGGAACGTGGAAACATTGGAGAGATCGCTGAGTTACCCACACAGGGTGTCCTGCCAAGCTTTCTGCAGGAACTCTCACCTTTTTTGGTGTCTCCTAATAAATTTTTTGGGGTTTGCAGGCAGAGCAGCAGCCATGCTCCCTCTCCAGCTCAGTAACCCACTGGTTTCTTGTTTTCCCTTTTCCAGAGCAGAGCAGGGATGGAAAGGTGGGAATGGGAGGGAATTGCAGATGGGACAGTGAGAGAGGAGGGCAGGCTGGGCACAGAGCTCAGGCAGGGATAAGGTTTTTCCCTGGTGATTAAATCCCAGAAATATCTTGTTTTCCCACTGTGGGAAGAACTAATGGAGCAAATGTCCTGTGGTTTGCAGCGGGCAGGGCCCAGCCCTGGGCTGCTCTTTGCCCTCAGATGAGGTGAGTTTGGCTCTGCATGTGAACCCTCTTGTGGAGTTTTGTCTCCTGGCCCGAGCTGATCCCTGTGCTGGAGCAGGACCAGCACTCCCCAGCATTCCCAGTGCTCTGGAGCTCAGTGGATGCTCCCAGGGATGAGCTGGTGCTGCAGGAGCCTGGAGCTGGGTTCCAGCAGTGCTTTTTGGGGTTGTGGCTGCCCATGGGATCATCCCCCACGTCCCAGCCCCTCCCAGGCACAGCCTCCCAGCCCTGGGGGCTCTGAGGGGTTGTGGGACACACTCAAAGCCCCAAATCCTCCCCATTTTGGGGTGATCTGCTCATGGACTCTGGGGCATTGCAAAAGGGATCCCTCTCTGCCAGTGAGTTGTTTATGAGCAAGGTGCTGCTCCAGGCTCCTCATCCAGGCAGGAATCATCCCAAATATCTCAGTCTGGACACTCGGAATGGGAATCAACTCCAGGCGAAGGAGCAGCATTTTGGAACAACCTGGGACAGTGGAAAGTGTCCCTGTCCATGGCATGGGAATGGGTTGAGTTTCAAATCCCTTCCCACCCCAAACATCCCACGATCCTGTGTGGGAAGCTGAACCCAGCATTTCATTTTTTAAGGTTTTGTCAATGTGGGAGGCATCTCTCCATGAATCCCCCATTAATAACAATTAAACAGCTGCAGTGGTTAATTGATTTATCCTTGCTGGGTGAATATTGCAGGGAAGCTGCTGCCTCCCTTCAAACCAGAGGACGGTCCTGTCCTTGCAGAGCTGTGTGAGGGAAAGCCAAAGCAGCAGCTCCCTCCATCCAGCTGAATGAAAACAATGGACTTTCACCTCTGTGAGCACTTAAATATCCTCCAGATTATGATTTTTTATCTCTGAGTGAGGCAGGAGCGTGCAAGGTAATGGATAAATCCAGGAAGGTGGATCCACGGGGAGGCTGTGTGGACATCAAGCATAGCAAAGCTGCCATAAAATATAATGAAGGAATAAAGCAGGGAAGAGGCTGCCATAAATCCTAAAGAGGGCCCAGCGTGAGGAGAAAAGGAATAATAAATGGCCAAACACACATCAGCACAGACATAAAGCATAATGAGCTGCTGGCTGAAAGTCACATTAATGGAGAGGTTCTGTTGTCACTCCCAATAAGCAAAATGATAATTTTGTCTTTGGAGCCCTCAGAGAGCTCCTGGCTGCTGTGGGAGGGGTTGGGATTTCTCGTTCAGCAATGAATGATTTCTGACACCTGCAAATCCTTCTGCTGGATGTTAGGAGCAGCCCCAAACCCCTGCCAGGCTGGGAACGTTTGGTGTGGGGCTCAGGGGGGGGTTGACACAGCAGGACAGGCTGGGGACACAGGGCAGGGACAGGACAGCAGCTCCAGGTCCTGGGGGGGTAAATGCCAGATTAAGCCCTTTTCTGACCCAGAGATGGGGCAACTGAGAGGTGTTCACAAAACTTTTATTCCATTTTCATTCTCATGAGAAGGGTGAGACAATACAGACGTTATAATTCATGCTATTACAATCAGAAGTCAATTATTTCCTAATTACAGTACACTAAAAGCGTTTCTTGGCCTATCAGCTTTTGCTATGCCATGCTGTAGATGCACAGGTAAAACTGGGAATATTGGAAAATCCAGGCTGTGCATAGTCCCCTCCCCGTGGGAATCACTCGGGTTTAACAAGGCCAAGTCTGGTGCTGCCCCTGAGATGGAGAAACTCCTGGGATGGATCCAGCTGGAGCAGCCCTGGGAGAAGAATTTGGGGGTGGTGGTGGGTGAAACTGGACATGACCCAACCCAGGAACCCCCCAGCCCTGGGCTGATCCCAGGGGGCAGCAGGAAAAGGGGGATTGTGCCTCTGTGGGCCTCTCAGGTGAGACCCCACCTACAGAGCTGCTCCCGCCCTGGAGCCCCCAAAATCAAGGACCTGGAGCTGCTGGAGAGAGCCCAGAGGAGCCCACGGAGCTGCTGCAGGGCTGGAGCCCCTCTGGAGCCAGGCTGGGAGAGCTGCGGGTGCTGCCCTGGAGAGGAGAAGGCTCCAGGGAGAGCTCAGAGCCCTTGCAGGGCCTGAAGGGGCTCCAGGAGAGCTGCAGAGGGACTGGGGCCAAGGATGGAGGGCCAGGAGGCAGGGAATGGCTGCCAGTGGCAGAGGGCAGGGCTGGATGGGATCTTGGCAATTGGGAATTGTTCCCTGGCAGGGTGGGCAGGGGCTGGGCTGGAATTGCCAGAGCAGCTGGGGCTGCCCCTGGAGCCCTGGCAGTGCCCAAGGCCAGGCTGGACATTGGGGCTGGCAGCACCTGGCACAGTGGGAGGTGGCCCTGGGCTGCAATGAGCTTTAAGGTCCCTTCCCACCCAAACCATTCCATGATCCTATAATTCTGTGACTTCTGGAGAAAGCCCCACCTGCCCCCCTGTCCCCCCAACACTTCCAGCTGGGATCTGGCAGATCCTGTGATTCCATCACTGCACAGTTCCTCACCTCCATCCCACCCTTTGCACCAACCTCCCTGTGCAAATCCATTTGGGATTTTAAAACATCCATTTCATTTAATTAGGGCACTCAAGAAGCAGAACCCATTTCCCAGCCACTCACCCAGACTCTCCCTTTTCCCTGGCAGCAGCAGAGCCTGAGCCTGCCTCAAATTGGAGCAGAAATTTGTGGTGGCAGCCCCAGTGCCAAGCTCTGGCAGGGATTTATTGCATTTATTGCTGGCAATAAATGCAACATTCCCGTCATTAGGGCTCTCACATTGTTTGGCTTCTCGTGGAGGGTAAATCCACCAAGCAAAACCTTGGGAAAAACCAATTAAGAATGTTATAAATAAAAAATATAACAAATGTATTTTTTATAAATATGCATATACATATTAATTAAAAATAATATAATTATATACATAATATAATTCTATAATATTCATGTTGAAATTATCTATAATAAGAAATAATTATATATATGATATATATAATAGATATTTATGGATAATATAAATATATATAACAAATAACAAATATATAAAGATATATATTTTATAAATATTAAAAATATAGAATATATATTATATATTTGTTATTTGTCATATATATTTCTATTATGCTTAAGTATATATTTATATATAAATACATATCTAATATATCATCTTACAAGATATATAATGTAAATATTATTATTGGCTCTCACCAATACTTAAATATTTAATTTATATATATAACTTTTGTTTTTCAAGTTATTATTGATCACAAAAAACCTGATCTAGTACAATTTGTAATTCCTGCTTTTGATATAATCTGTCAGTTTATGTATGCACAGTATAGCTTTTATAAATAGTGGTGTAATACAGTGTAATATATATTATTATATGGTATAATACTAGTATATAGTGTAAATATAGTGTAATATATACTATTATATCATGTATTATGATTATATAGTGTAAATATAATGTAATTTATATTATATGGTGTAATACTATTATACAGTGTAAATATAGTGTAATATATACTATTATATAGTGCAATACTACTACACAGTGTAAACATAGTGTAATATATACTGTTATATGGTGTTATACTACTATATAGTGTAAATATAGTGTAATACACTATAAAAATAATATAATTATTTTAGACCATAGCATAATATAGACTGTGAAATGTTGAAATGCTTCTTCATATAATAACTGAGGAAATGGTGTAAGATAATTAGGTGATTTCCCACACCAAAAGACTATCTTATCTGAAAGACAAGATAATGGAAACAAAACCCAGAGCACTGAAAAAGAAAAAGAAGAATCTATTGACCCTCGTTATCAGGGAGTGAAAATACAACAGGGTGGAACCACAAGAAGAAATAAAATGTATCAGTTTAATCTACAGGATGGCATGAAGACAAGTCAACAGTTAAAACGAAGCAAAAGAACTCAAAAATGAAACTAAAAACTAATCTAAACTCGAAGGAATGTTTGAATATGTATAAACTTTATGAATATGCACTTTATGAACATGCATCCTGTGATGTAAGAGGATATCGAGAACATGGATTAAGTTAAAGTGTGCTTCTGGCAAAGGGCCAAGTGTCCCAGTGCTGGATTTTGTCCCTTTTATCCCTCAATAAACTTTTATAAAATTTTCAATAGTGAGCTGTGTTTCTCACAGGAAGGACAGAGGAAATATTTCCCAGGGCTGGTGGGGACTGGGAGCTGGGACAGGAGATTTGGGCAGGAGCTGAGCCCAGCTCAGCTCTGGGACAAACTCAGGAATTTCCCCGTGCTCTGTTTGCCCACCTGTGATGGCAGCATGGACCCAAAGCTTTGTGTCCTAACCCCACCGTTCATCCCTTCCACAGAGCAATGAATGCCCCAAACCACCTCTGAAATGGGCAGGGAAATTTCCTGAGTGCCTGCCAAACCCCGAAATTTCCCTCCAAATCCACCCCTCAAAAATTCCTCAGTCCCCCTAAATTTTCCACCAACCCCACCCAAATCCCCTCTAAATATCTTAAATCCCCCCTTAAACCCCCAATCCCTCCCACATTCCCCCAAACTCCCCAAAACCACCTTAAATCCCCGCTAAACCTCCCCACGCCCCCCAAATCCCCAATTACTCCCACATCCTCCCCAAATTCCCCAAAATTCCCCCAAACCCCCTTAAATCCCCTCTAAACCTCCCCATGCCCCCCAAATCCCCCCTTAACCCTCTCAGTTTGCCCCAATCCTCCCCAAATCCCCCTAAGCCCTCCCAAAAGTTCAGAAATCTTCCCAAATTTCCACAAACACCCCTCAGCCCCCCTCAAATCCCCCTGAACCCCCCAACCCACCCCAAATCTCCCTCAAATCCCCCCACAGATTTTATAGTTCTTTACTTTTTTGGCATAGATATTTATTTGTAGTTTTATATTTACATATCTTTAGATAATATGATAAATATATCTATCAAAATGCATTATTATATTGTCTTAGGGTGACTTTATGACACTTGTATCCCCATTCTGTTCTGTTTATGCTGGATACCAAGTTTAACATTTAAGCCTGGTTCCAAGAGCAAAGAGGGGAGAACCAGTTAGAGGAGAGCCAGCTTGAATTTATTTTCTCAAGAAAGCCACTTCAAAAGTTTCCTCCTAAATTTGCCCTAAACCAAGACATATATTTATATTTATTTATATTTATTTTTTTGACATATTATATTTATAAATATTTATCTATTTATATTGTATAAATATAAAATATCAACATATTTCAATAATATCATACTGTAGGTATTATATCTATTATATCCATTATATTTTATATATTTTTGTATATTTATGTATACTTATATTGTTATATTGATGTTTATATTATATTTATATTTATATAGAAACTATTATATCACACATATTCTATCATATAATGATATTATATTTATTTTTATCCTTATTTATTTTATTTTTTATTATTGGCATGTTTTTATTTATCTATTTATTTATCTATTTATTTATTTATTATTGGATTTATTCCCAATGGCTGCCCCACCCTCTAGCCCAGCTTTCCTTGAGGAGCAGCTCACACAGGGCTGGAATTCTTCCCTCCTCTGGGGACAAGGGACAAAGGGACAGCACCTGGTCCCAGCCTCTCCTGGTGGGAGATACTCTGATGACCTCTCCAAGGAGAAATTCCGGCTGGAATTGCTGCCAGGAGGGAGTCACAGACAAAGCAGCACCAAATGCCTCAAATCCATGTCCGGCATTCCATGTCCAGCCAAGGCTGTGTCCCTTTGAGCAGAGCAACCTCCTAAAACCTGGAGTCCCCAGAAGGGATATGGGGGTGGCACTGCCAGGCCTCAGCGGCCTCCAGGCTCCAGCAGGACCCCAGGCCCAGCTTTTCCCAGGTTTCATCATTCTATGAAGACTTCTGATTCCCAGAGATTTCTCCATGGCCTGAGGAACATCAGTGAGTTCACAGAGGACATGGGGCCTCTGCAGCCTGGACTTCCCTTTCTTTCAAAGATTCCAAGATGTGGAAGCCTGCTCAGAGAGAGAGAAAGCCAGATAAGTTTTCCCAGAATGGGCCTGGGAAGCTTTAGGGAGCAGGAGATAAACAATGATAGCCAATTATTAAAACAACCTGCAGGTCATGTTTTTCTGTTTCCTGTTATTCTCATAAGATTGTTTACAAATGGGTGTCTTGTTAATTAGCCAATCATGTGAAATGTATTGATTAAATGACCAATCAGTTTCACCTGTATCGACCAGTTTATAAAAGAAGCAGGTTCAGTAAAAACCGCGTACTCGTTCAACTCAGCCTTCTGACTAACTCTGTGTCATTTCTGATTTAACAGTGCCAAGAGACTGGCCTCTTCTTGTCATCAACTTAAAAGATTGTGTTCTCAACATTCCACTGCATCCAGAGGATGCTCCTGGATTTGCCTTTTTGGTTCCAGCCATCAATAGAGAACCGCTGCAAAGGTTTTACCGCGAGGTTTTACCACTGGACAGTTTTGCCTCAAGGGATGAAAAGTTTGCCTACTATTTGTCAATATTTCATGGCAAAAGCTTTGTCTCCAGCCCGACAAAACACCCATGGTCAAGCATTTTACACTACATCCAGGTGCTGCCCTGGAGAGGAGAAGGCTCCAGGGAGAGCTCAGAGCCCTTGCAGGGCCTGAAGGGGCTCCAGGAGAGCTGCAGAGGGACTGGGGCCAAGGATGGAGGGACAGGAGGCAGGGAATGGCTGCCAGTGGCAGAGGGCAGGACTGGATGGGATCTTGGGAATTGGGAATTGTTCCCTGGCAGGGTGGGCAGGGGCTGGGCTGGAATTGCCAGAGCAGCTGTGGCTGCCCCTGGAGCCCTGGCAGTGCCCAAGGCCAGGCTGGACATTGGGGCTGGCAGCACCTGGCACAGTGGGAGGTGGCCCTGGGCCATAGGAAGAACTTTAAGGTCCCTTCCCACCCAAACCTTGGATGACTTGCTCATTGCAGCACCAACTCAAAAAGAAATGGAACAGACTTGTGTCTGTTTGTGTTTGTTTTTCCACAGCCAGAGCTCAGTTTGGGTCCGGAATGCTCGGGCACACAAGGAGAGCTCTGTGTGCCCCTGAGGGGATAAGGAGCAGGGGCAGATCATAAACCAGCTTTTCAGATCTGCAGGAAATCCTTCATCCTCCTGCAACTCCTTCCACAAACCAGCTTGGAGGGGAGGCAGCCCCTAAAGAAAACACATTTCATGTGAGGAAGGCAAAGCCAAGCCTGTTGTAAAGGAAAGATGCTCAAAATTATCTATTAAAAAAAAAAACACCTTTTTTTTAGCCTTATATATCAGGGGTGGAGGCAGCCCCTAAAGAAAACACCTTTCATGTGGGGAAGGCAAAGCCAAGCCTGTTGTAAAGGAAAGATGCTCAAAATTATCTATTTTTAAAAATAAACCTTATTTTTAGCCCTATTTATCAGGGGTGGAGGCAGCCCCTAAAGAAAACATTTTTCATGTGGGGAAGGCAAAACCATGCCCGTGTTTGCATCTGGTTTGTAAAGGAGAGATGCTCAAAGTGATTTATTTGTAAAAATAAACCTGATTTTTAAGCCTATTTCTCACAGGTGGATGCAGCTCCAGGGGTGCTGGTGGATGCGGTGCCCTCAGTCCTCACCTGCAGCTCTGTGCTTTCCCTGCTGGTGAAGAGATTTCACCTTCCTGCTCTGCCAAGGATCCATCAAGGAGTGTTTGCAGCTGGATTGTATTTATGAAGCACCCAGGTAGAATCTCTGCATTTAATTCCATAAAAACCACCAAGAAGCCCCTCTGCTGCATCACTGTGGGGATGCTGTGCTGGGAACGCTCCTGGAGGCATCAAACAGCAAATCCAGGGAGCATTTTTGAGATCTGACACCCACAAGAGCTCATGTGAGCCCAATTCTCATTTTATTTACCTGCATTTCCCTCCTGGAGAGCTGTCTCCTGCTGGGACACATCAAACCTTTGTCAGAAAGCCCAAAACTTGGAACAATCCGCTCCACAGGGGTCTAAAGAGGGAATTTCTGTCCCATGGGGTGGGGGAAGAGGAAAAGAGAATTAAAAATGGGTTTTTTTATGAGAACAGTAAAAAGTCTCTTGTCACATTTCAGTTAGCAGGGGGACACCCCAATGTCCTGCACAGTGACAAAGCCACCACACTCAGATCCCGCTGGTTTCCCTTCCAGGAGATGAGGACACAGATCACATCCCCAGGAGCTGGCACCAGAGCTGCAGATCCTCCAGCCAACACTGATGCCTTAGGATTTTAGCTTTTATATTTTTCATACATTTGTAATCCTGCAGTTCCTTAGTGTGTAACTCTAAACTCCATGTACAGTGTGAGCTGCTGCTTCCCCATTTTGGGCAGACACAACAATTCCTGTCCAGGCCTGACAAGCAAGGACACCTCACTGCCTCAGGCCCCGAGAGATGGAAACAAAAGTGAGTTGGGGGCAGTAAAGTTGGGGTAAATGACTTCATTACCTGAAGCTGTAATTGGAAGAGTAACCCCCGATGTGCAAATGGCCCAAATTTATAAAATTGAGCAAATCCATGACACCTGGTCCATTTTTGGGTACAGCCCCTGGGGGAATTTGTCTGCCCAAAAGGCCCTTCAATAAATATATCTGCTTTTTATTCCCTTAATTTTGTCTGGCCTGTGTTTTTAGGTAGCCCCAAAGAGGCACCAACACCCTCTGCCATCCTCCTCCTCCTCCTCACAGGCCCCAGGGCTGCTCCAGCAGCAGCTCCAGGGAACGGAGCCTTTGCTGGCAGGGAACGCCAGCTCCAAAGGGAGGAACTTTGCAAAAACAGCAAAAGCAGCAGGGTGAGTTTGAGGTGAAATTCCTGGCCCCTGTTTTGTTCCTGAGGATTTTTGCAGGACAAAGCCCTGTCCTGCTCCTGATGGTCCTCTCCTGACACCCCGTGCTGGACACAGAACTGGGGCTCCGATTTCCCAGCTGGATGTGCTCAAAAAGCCCCCCAGTTTTGCTTTCTTTGTGATTGAGAAACCCAAAGGCCTCATGTGACTTTGTAGATGACTTCACACATTCAGAGAGCAGGAAGGAAGCCGAGCTGCTCTCATTTTGTGTTCCGTGGGGCAGCTGCAAATCCAACCTCATTATCTCAGGAGCACTCAGAGACCCGAAAATGACCCCCCAAACTCCCCCTGAGCCCCCCAAATGCTGCTGCTTCAACATCAAGACAGCAACAGTGGCCCTGGGGATCTTCCACATGGTGAGTCCTGCACGGGGGACAGGGAGGCAGGAAAACAGAGGTGGAACCTCTCCAGGAGGGTGCATTGTTGTGGTTCACAGGGTTCCCTGACACTGGAATGTTCTCTGTTCCCAAGAGGAAAAACCCAATGAGTTTAGAGGGATGAACAAAAGGTGAGGGGGGACAGGGAGAAGTGGAATTTGCTGCACTGGGAGGGGTTTTGAACAATTTTTTCCTGGCTCTGCCAATTGCAGCTCAGGGAAACTCGCTCTGCTTCCTGATTTTCTGCTCAGTGCAGGAGCTCCTACCTGAGTGTATCCAGAGCCTGCTGGGTGGGAATGGGCAGCCCTGGCAGTGGGAATGTGGGAATGGGGCACCGGAGGGATTTGGGAGCAGGACAAGCAGAGGGTGATGGGCAGTGCTGCCTCCTCTGGGTCTCTTTTGGTTTCCATTGGGATCATGGCCGTGTCTAGAAGCTGCTCAGGGCAGGGATGGCAGAGCACAACAGCCTGGAGACCCCTCTCTCCCACGCTCCTGGTGGCACTGAGGAGCTTTAGGTGTTTTCAACCGTCCTGAGGATGTGGTTTCTTGCATGGCTGGGTTATTAAAATAAACCCCGTGCTGCCCTGGCTGTGCACAGTCATGGTTTGGGAGCCCTCGGGGTGGTAACGGGGCTGGGACAGGTTCCTGGGACAGCAGAGGGGGAGCTGGGCACCTGCAGAAATCCTGGGATCAGCAGCTGTGGCATGGGAAGGACATTCCATGGTCTCCCCACAGCTCTGGGTGTGCACAGTCAGGGTTTTGGGCCCTTGGGGTGATACTGGGGCTCTCAGCACTCCTTGCCCAGCAGAGGGGACTGGGGAGAGCTGCAGCCTGCAGAAATCCCATGGGAATGGCAGCTGTGGCACAGGAAGGACATTCCAAGGTCCAAGAGCTGTACCATCCCTCTTGCCCTTGGAAAACAGGGTGATTTTTGGATAGGTCTTGTCATACTTTAAGAGCTGTCACACAATACCCATCATTTCTACCCCTGCCTCTTCTCTCCCTTTCTGATGGTGCAGCTGCAGCTGGGCAGGGGGAGGGAAAGGGAGAAGGGATTTATACCTTGGCTGATTTGCTCCACCAGTGCTGGGGCCTTGGGTCAGGATAAATTCCTGCTGCAGGTGCCAGGGATGAATCCCAGCCATGCTGGGTGACAGCAGTCCCACCAAAGAGCTCTCAGGCTCTGTGGCAAGGTCTTCTCCTCCCATAAATCAGCTCTGCCTCGCTGCTGATCTCTTCAGAGACAACTGGAATAAATCCTGGGTGCTCTGGAACAGACAGGGAAGGAGGGGGGGAGTGAGGAGAGTGTGATCAGCAAAGCTCCATGGTGTGGGGAGGTGATCTGCAGGTGACTTTCAAAGACAGCACTGGGGAGCTTGTCCTGCTCCTCAGGCCTCGAGGTGTTTGACAGAGAGATTTAAGGTCGGGGCTGGAAACCTGCTCCAGTGCAGGAACAGAATTCCCTTCCTGCTGCTCCTTGATTGGAGCCAGAGGAGCCTCGGGAAGCAGCGTCTGCACCTGGTCTGGCCTCAGCTGCACTCCAGCTCCTCTTTTAGCAGCTCTGTAACTCACAGAGCAGAAATTCCCCTCTGGAGCCCTCCCAGGCCCTGTCCTCACCTCTGGACATGACTCAGGTGAACTCAGAGGGATTCACTGAGCTCTCACCAGGCTCGGCTGACCCAGGGGCCCCACGGAGCCTGAGCTGCTTCCCCTGGAGCAGCTCAACCAAGGAGGCAGCAGGAGAAGATGAAATGTGAAAGGGAACCAGATGAGAACTCAAAGCTCTCCTCACTTCACCCTCGGCTGCCACAAGAGCCACTCAGAAATTCAAGACAGAAAAGGAGAAGCTCTGACAGGGCAGCGTTTTTGGGTGGTGCTCCTTGTGCTGGTGTCCCCAGAACACCCCAGCACCCAGAGCACCCTGTCCCTGTCCCTGTCCTTGTCCCTGTCTCTATCCCTGTCCCTGTCCCCGTCTCTGTCCCTGTCTCTGTCCCTGTCCCTGTCTCTGTCCCTGTCCCTGTCCCTGTTCCTGTCTCCAGGGGCCCCTGTTCCTCAGGCCTTCAAGCTCCCCTGGCAGAAACCCCTCCTGTGAAGCAGCAGAGGAGCAGCCTCGCACCAGGGCCATGTGCACAAAGATAAATCACCTGGAGATCAGTCAAGCTGCAAATATTTCAGAAAAAGAAAACTGGCACAAGGTGACCTCAAAGAGCAGTTTAACCCCACTGCAGCTGCAGCAGGATTGTCCCAGGGAATGGGGGCTCTGTGTGTCAGATTCTGCCTTCAAGACACCCTAATTTATCTCCCTTGATTTAATGACTGGATTTATCTCAGTCCTACATTATTTCAGCATATCATGGAATCCCAGAATGCCCTGAGCTGGAAGGGACCCACAGGGATGATCAATCCCAAACCCAAACCCTGCCCAGAGCCCCCAGCAAGCCCAGCCTGGGCATCCCTGGAGCTCTGGCAGCCTCGGGGCCGTGCCCATTCCCTGGGCAGCCTGGGCAGTGCCCAGCACCCTCTGGGGGAAGAGCCTTGCCCTGAGCTCCAGCCTGAGCTGCCCTGGCCCAGCTCCAGCTGTTCATTTTCTGAGGATTCAAATTTCTTCCACCCAGAAATGTGAAGCTCCTTTTACAGACAAGCAGCCACAAAAGTTCCAGCTCGAGGAGATCAGGGATGAGGGGCTGGAGAGGGGCTGGGAATGGAGCACCTGGAAGTGAAATCCTCTATTTTAAACCTGCATTTGTCCTGCTGTGGCATTGCAAAGGGAAACGGAACTGGGTATTTTTCTGTGTGAAATGAGAAATTTTTGGTTCCTGCTGGAGCTGAGCAGTGGATCTGCAGTGGGAGCAGCTGAGCAAGGAGTGCAGGGCAGGCCCCACATCCATCCTCCTCTGCCTTCCCCCAAAAGGCTCCTCTGCAGAGGGTTCATCCCTTGGATGTGCATTCCCTGCAGGAATAAGGAAGGCTCCCCATCCCAGCGTGCCAAAGGCAGCTGCTGCAGAGGTGTCCTGTGCCAGCCTGGCTCTCCGTGCCAAGGGAAAGGCCTGGAGGTCTCTGCCTGCTCACAGCTCAGGGCTTCTTTCTTTCTACACAAAATAGAAAAATTTAAACCAACTTTTGCCTTAAAAGTCTCCTGAATCTCCCAGGCTGGGCTGGGGTTTCCTGCCATGTCCTTATCTTGTGTGACTGCACTTGGGCTGTGTGGCTCACTTCCTCCAGAAAGGAAACCAGGGCCTTGTTCTTCTCTGGCACACATCAGAGAGGGCTCCTCATGCTCAGCTTCAGCCTCCAGATCTGCTGGATGGCATGGGGGAATTTGGGGTTTGCTGTCCTGCTCTCACCCACTCCTTCAGAACAAAACTGATATTAAGGGCCCAGCTCATCCCTTTTGCTCAGGCCTCCTTTTAAGTGGAACCTGAAAAAGCCATTTCTGCCCGTATTTCCCAAGCTGGCAATTGAGGGGTTGGACCAACAGCAGAAATAAAGGAAGCAAAATGTGTTTGGGAGCCTGAACACAAAACCTCTCAGCCACCTTGCAGTCAGGTGTGATCTCCATGTGTCTTCATTAAGAGATCCCTCTCCTCCCAAGGGGCACCAGCAGCTGTAAAGACACTTTGGATCGATGCAATTTCATCCTTGACAGGGTTCAGAGCTGCCCTGGGAGCTGAAATGCTGTTCCATTAAGCTGAACTCGTGTTAACTTTGTCGTGTCCTCGTGTAATGAGATCTGGATATTCCTCCTTTTGCTGCCAGCTCATGAGCAAATTGCAAAGTTCATTTACTTACTTGGAAAAAAGGCAAGACAGCAGAGTGACTCTTGAACGAGCTGGTATCAGACAGGCCCAGGGAAAACCTGACACATCCTTCTTTCTCGCTCAGACTCTGGACAGGATTTTAAATTGAGAGGGACAGGGTGGACAGGGGCTCCCAGTCCCCTCAGAGCGTGGCTTGGTGGGTGCCACAGTTCTGGGAGCTGCAGCTGGGGGCTCAGAAAGTTGATGAATTCGGTTTGAAATTATTTCTAGGTCTTCTGCAGCTGACACAGAGGCAGAGGGAGGGGCTGTGCTCAGCTCCTGTCACCTCCCAGCCTCCCTTCCCCCTTTCTGGGCAAGGCAGAGCCTTCCCTCCCATAGCTCCTTTGCAAGCACAGCTCCCCTGGCTGGGCATCCAGCTGCCCAAAGTGTGTCTGGATCCCTCTGGCATCCCCATCCTCTGCCCAGCCCAGCCCGTGCAGCAGCTGGCTCTGTGCTGCTCCAGCAGCCCCAGTTTGCAAACACAAGCCCAGACCACAGCGGTGCCACTTCCTCCTCGCCCACGGTGCTGCTCAGGCTGTGGTTGAAGTGAAAGGTTGGTGCAGCTCTGGTGGAAAAATCGTTTCATCTCTGCCCGAGCTGGTGCTGATGTGGGTGGCAGATAGGGCCTGGCTTCTGCATCACTGCGGGGCAGAGGGCTCGGGGTCACGGAGAGGGGCAGCTGGAGGGACCCCAGGGGGTCACTGGTGCCACCCCCTGCTCCAGCAGGGCCATCCCAGAGCTCAGGGCACAGCAGAGTGTCCCTGTGGCTCTGGAATGTCCCAGGGAGGAGACTCCAGCCCCTCTCTGGGCTCTGCTCAGGGCTGGCACTGCCCAGGGCAGCTCTGCCTCCTGGGCAGGGGCAGCTCCTGGACTCAGGCCCTGCCCGTGGCTCTGGGGCCATGGCTGGGCCTGGAGCAGAGCCTGGGGCTGCTCTGAGCCCTGCACACAGGGACAGACAGGGACAGACAGACAGGGACACACAGGGACACACAGGGACACACAGGGACACACAGGGACAGACAGACAGGGACACACAGGGACAGACAGGGACACACAGGGACAGACAGACAGGGACACACAGGGACAGACACACAGGGACAGACAGACAGGGACACACAGACAGGGACACACAGGGACACACAGGGACAGACAGACAGGGACACACAGGGACAGACACACAGGGACAGACAGACAGGGACAGACAGGGACACACAGGGACACACAGGGACACACAGGGACAGACAGACAGGGACACACAGGGATGGACAGAGCAGCTGTGGCTGCCCCTGGATCTCTGGGAGTGCCCAAGGCCAGGCTGGACAGGCCAGGAGCAGCCTGTGACAGTGGGAAGTGTCCCTGCCCATGGCAGGGGTGGGATGGGATGAGTTTTCCAATCCCTTCCAGCCCATGGGCAAATCCCTTCCAATGTGGGCAATGGTTCCCAGGTTTCCCATGGAGCAATATTCCCAAATATTCCTGTGGATGGGTTGGAGGCTGCTCTGCTCAGCTCAGCCCCCAGTGCAGGGTGCAGACCCCATCCTGCAGAGCTTTCCCAGGAAATGATCCAGCAGGGAATACCCCAGCAAGTTCCATCCTTTCTGGGATTCCCTGATTCCATGGAGATCTCCTAAGCTGGGCTCAGACATTCCTGGCTGAGTGCAGAAGTTCAGGGCCAGGACTGAGCCCACAGCTCTGGACCTCCCTCCATCTCTCAGCTCATTAAACTCCAGACAGAACGAGCCCTGGAGGCTGGGGTTTGATGGTCCACTTGGAA
The DNA here is from genome assembly GCF_023055355.1 of Agelaius tricolor. Classification (NCBI taxonomy): domain Eukaryota; kingdom Metazoa; phylum Chordata; class Aves; order Passeriformes; family Icteridae; genus Agelaius; species Agelaius tricolor. The sequence goes on along the minus strand of NW_027269296.1, from coordinate 6,149,875 downwards.
AACTTGGGGAAAATCATTCCAGTTCAATGTGAAAAAAGAACATTTGGAGATTTTCCTCAAATAATAAAAGAAGGAAAGTGATGGTTTGTCAGTGGAGTGGCACAGCTGCACTTACAGGGAGATCTTTCATCTCTTTTGTGTTTCTTTTTACTCTTTGGAATACTGGTGTTGCATTTTCCTCAACTCTGGAGCAAAAGGGAATTTCCAAACACAAAACCAGGATAAAAACCATTGAAACAAAACTCACTGCCTCTGTCATTTCTCCATCTTCCTTCTGCTGGCAGTTAAATCCAAAATATTCATAAACTGATAATTGTTGTCTCAGAACTTCCTGGGATTTAAACCCTTTGTGTTTGGCTCACTTGGAGACTCGTCCATCCAGCATCCCCTGGAAATAAATTCACTGCTGGGAATTTGGGCCAAGGCCCCTGAATTGTGTTCTTTGCTTTGTTCTTCAGGTCATGAGTGTCCTGCTGCTGATTGAGTATTCCCTGGAGGTGGCCAACGGGAAGGGCTTCTGCAAAGACCTGGACAAGGATTACTACAGAATTGGTGGGTCCTGGGAATGCTGGGAAGCAGCTGAGGGGCAGGGAGGGATCCCTCAGTCTTGCATTGCTCCCTCTGCTTTTTCCATCAAAGAGTTTGGAATTCTGGTCAAAAGCTCAGGAAGGAATTTGGCTCTGTTTGGGGTTTGCTTTAGGCCAGGGCTGTGTTGGAGATCAGTGTGGAGCCCAGAGAAATTTTTATTTCAGAGGATCAGTCCAAACTCTGCAGCACTCACAGAGTCCTTCAGCTCCCTCTGGAATCTCCTGGGATTCCCCTGGCAATCCTGGTTTCCCTTCCTCTCCCTTTTCCCCAGGTGTGGATCATTCCAGCCTCACACACACTCCTGACTTCCTTCACATTCTGGCCATTTCCAGGGAAACACTGAAGTGTCCCAGAACTCCTCAATGGAGAGAGGGGACAAATCACACCCCATATTGATCCCGTGGACGTGTGGGCTGTGGGAGACTGCCACCAGCACCTCAACATGCCTCCATGCCGTGGAGCCATTCCCATGGAACCATTCCCATAGAGCCATTCTCATGGAGCCATTGCCATGGAACCATTCTCATGGAGCCATTCCCATGGAACCATTCCCATGGAGCCATTGCCATGGAGCCATTGCCATGGAGCCATTCCCATAGAGCCATTCCTGTGGAACCATTCCTGTGGAACCACTCCCATGGAGCCATTGCCATGGACCCATTGCCATGGGGCCATTTGCATGGAGCCATTCCCATGGAGCCATTCCCATAGAGCCATTGCTCTGGAGCCATTCCCATAGAGCCATAGCTATGGAGCCATTCCCATAGAGCCATTCCCATAGAGCCATTCCCATGGAGCCATTGCCATGGAACCATTGCCATGGAGCCATTTGCATGGAGCCATTGCCATGGAACCATTCCTGTGGAACCATTCCCATGGAGCCATTGCCATGGAGCCGTTCCCATGGGACCATTGCCATGGAACCATTCCTATGGAGCCACTCCCATTGGAGCCATTTCCATGGGTCCATCCCCATGGAGCCATTCCCATGGAGCCATTCCATGAGCCATTGCCATGGAACCAATCCCATGGAGCCATTCCCATGGGACCATTCCCATGGGACCATCCCCATGGAGCCATTTCCATGGAGCCATTCCAATGGAGCCATTCTCATGGGAGCCATCCCCATGGAGCCATCCCCATGGAGCCATCCCCATGGAGCCATCCCCATGGAACCAATCCCATGGAGCCATTCCTGTGGATCTCCTGCCTCTCAGCTGGACAGAGCCACACCACCCCTTCCTCCCCCTGTGACCCCCATTCCCAGATTTTCCCAGCCCCTGGTGTATTTTTCCAGAACATTGGTGGCTGCAAGAGGCAGCCAAGCTGTCCCGTAGCTCACAATTCCTCAAGGATTGAATTTCTCCAGAAGGATCCAGCTCAGATCCTTGAAAAGACCCAGAGCTGTCTCATGAGGTGCCATCTAAAAACCAAAGCCCTCAAATATTGCCCAACCAGGATGTTCTGCCAGAGCTGTCTGGAAACAAGTGCAGGGGGGGTTTTCCTTTCTTGAGTCATTTTCTGTCAAAAACCACAAGCTGAGAGAACCCTGGGAGCAAAATCAGGAAGCCAGGCCCCCTCCCTGCCCCGTGCATGCCCATGGAGGGAAAACACAACCCCTGGTAGGCAGGAATTGCTGTTCCCTGGTTTTCCAGAGGCTGTTCCTGGGCCAAAAACTCCCTGTACGTGGAGGAAAAGGAGATTGAGTACAGGTTCCTGCACATTGTTCCACAGGACAGGAGTCCGAAATAGGGTAAAGCACCACACCAGGAATAGGTACTGCCTGGTGAAGGTATAAAAACTGGCTTCAGTTTTTTCCAAGGAAAAATGCACACTGGGATCCCCCAGGGATGTTTGACATCAGGACTCAAAGGTTTGGTTCATCCAACACAATCATGGAGTGTCTGGATTGGAATGGACATAAATCACCTGGTTCCAAGGGGAAGGGCATCAGCAGTGAGCAAAAAATGGGAATTTGGGTGAGTCCTGCTGATAGGAACCCGAGCAAGGGGCAGGGCAATGGTTCCCACATTTCCCATGGAGAAATATTCCCAAATATTCCTGTGGATGGGTTGGAGGCTACTCTGCTCAGCTCAGCCCCCAGTTCAGGGTGGAAACCCCTTCCTGCAGTGCAAACCCTTCATGCAGAGCTTTCCCAGGAAATGACCCAGCAGGGAATGACCCAGCAGGGAATGATCCAGCAGGCTCCAGAGCTAGGGCTGGGAACAGCACAAGGAAACCAGGAGCATCCATCCATCATCCATCCATCCATCCATCCATCCATCCATCCATCCATCCATCATCCATCCATCCATCCATCCCCCATCCATCCATCCATCCATCCATCCATCCATCCATCCATCCATCATCCATCCATCCCCATCCATCCATCCATCATCCATCCATCCATCCATCCATCCATCCATCCATCCATCCATCATCCATCCATCCATCCATCCATCCATCCATCCATCATCCATCCATCCCCATCCATCCATCCATCATCCATCCATCCATCCATCCATCCATCATCCATCCATCATCCATCCATCATCCATCCATCATCCATCCATCCATCCATCCATCCATCCATCCATCCATCCATCATCCATCCATCCATCCATCCATCATCCATCCATCATCCATCCATCATCCATCCATCCATCATCCATCCATCCCCATCCATCCATCCATCCATCCATCCATCCATCATCCATCCATCATCCATCCATCATCCATCCATCCATCATCCATCCATCCCCATCCATCCATCCATCATCCATCCATCCATACATCCATCCATCCATCCATCCATCCATCCATCCATCCATCATCCATCCATCATCCATCCATCATCCATCCATCCATCCATCCATCCATCCATCCATCCATCCATCCATCCCCCATCCATCATCCATCCATCCATCCATCCATCCATCCATCCATCCATCCATCCATCATCCATCATCCATCCATCCCCATCCATCCATCCATCCATCCATCCATCCATCCATCCATCCATCATCCATCCATCCATCATCCATCCATCCATCATCCATCCATCATCCATCCATCATCCATCCATCATCCATCCATCATCCATCCATCCATCCATCCATCCATCCATCCATCCATCCCCCATCCATCATCCATCCATCCATCCATCCATCCATCCATCCATCCATCCATCATCCATCCATCATCCATCATCCATCCATCCCCATCCATCATCCATCCATCATCCATCCATCCATCATCCATCCATCCATCCATCATCCATCCATCCATCCATCCATCCATCCCCCATCCATCATCCATCCATCCATCCATCCATCCATCCATCCATCCATCATCCATCCATCATCCATCATCCATCCATCCCCATCCATCATCCATCCATCATCCATCCATCCATCATCCATCCATCCATCCATCCATCATCCATCCATCCATCATCCATCCATCATCCATCCATCCATCCATCATCCATCCCTCCATCCATCCCTCCATCCATCCATCATCCATCCATCCATCCATCCATCCATCCATCCATCCATTCCTGTAAAATGTGTTCCCACTTCCATTTTTTGATGGGAATTGAAGAACTTGATGCAAGTGTGACCTCAAGGGTTTCCTTCCTCTTTCAGGGTTTGGTTTTTGGTTTGGGTTGGGTTGGTGTTTTTATTTTTTTCATGTTTGTACATTTGGAAGTTCTGTTTGTTTGTTTGACTTTCTGTTTTTGTTTGGTTGCTTTTTGTTTATTTGGGGTATTTATTTGTTTGTATATTTGGGCTTTTGTTTGCTTGGATTTTTTGGTTTTGCTTTTTGGGGTTTTTTGTTTGTTGGTTTGGGGTTATGTTCCTTTGGGGTTTTTGTTTGCTTGTGTGTTTGGGTTTTTTGTTTGTTGGGGTTTTTGTTTCCTTGAATTTTTTGGTTTTGTTTTTTGGAGTTTTTTCATTTGTTGATTTGGGGTTTTGTTTGTTTGGATTTTTGTTTGTTTGTTTGGATTTTTGTTTTTGTTTTGTTTTGTTTTTGTTGTTCGTTGGTTTGGATTCTTGTTTGTTTGGGGTTTTGTTTGTGTTTTTGTTTGGCTTATTGTTTGTTTGGGGATTTTTGTTTTGTTTGTTTGGAGGGGGGTGGGGATTTTTTTTGTTGCATTTTTTGGGTTTTTGTCCATGGCACCAACCCACCCCTGCTGCCAGCAGGGAGGATGACTCTGTTGCCTGGGAACAAACAGGAGGCAGCCAGCTCATGGAAAGTTGTTTTCCCTTCATTTTCCTTTTCTTTCCATCCCTTTGTGTTTGTGGGGGATTTGTTTGGGGGGGTTTATTCCAGGTTCTGCTTGGAAAATCCAGCTGGGCAATTAGCTGGCAATGGCTGCTTCCCAATTAATTAGGGATCCTGCCAGAGAGCTGGAGCAGGAGCCCATGAGGAGAGAGAGGCAGGAAAATGTGGCTGTGCTGGACCCCAGAAAATCCTGGGATAAGGAGGGAAATCCTCTCTGGACAAACTCCTGAGTGCTGGTGCTGGTCAAAACCCAGGGAAAAACCTTGGGAGATTGGGTTTAATGGGATTGGGACTGGCTCCTTTAGGGAGAAGTCTTGGGGAGATTGGGTTTTAATGGGATTGGGATTGGCTCCTTTAGGGAAAAAGTCTTGGGGAGATTGGGTTTTAATGGGATTGGGATTGGCTCCTTTAGGGACTAGGTTTTGGCAGATTGGGCTTTAATGGGATTGGTTCCTTTAGGGAAAAGGCTTTGGGAGCCTGGTTTTTAATGGGATTGGGATTGGGATTGGGATTGGCTCCTTCAGGACTGGTCTCACAAAGGCTGAGTCTGGCTCCTTTTTAAAGATCTGTTTTGGGTTTAGGCTGTTCCCTGTTAATCTTTGGCTCTTTGTGCACCACATGCCAGCATTGGTTCCACTCCCCTGCTCCTCAAAGTTGGGGTTGTTGTTCTGCCTTGGAATTCCAATTGGAATTCCCTTTCCCACACCCGTGGGAGCAGAAGGAAAGCAGCATTGGCTGCCTTTGGAGGGAGCTGCCCTTTGTGTTCCTGATTTTCTCCAGGAGACAAAGCCCTTTCCCCCTCTCCTCGGGGTTTGCTGGGTTTGGGGGTTCTCTCTTCATTGTTTAAGGAGATTTCTTCCTCCTCTGGGTCTCAATTCCCACAGCCTGGGGAGGAGCAGCCATCACAGAGCAGTCATCAGAGCCACGATTTCCTTTCCTACCTTGGGATATTGTGAGCTCAGGGGTCTCAATGTTGTGTTTAATGGATTTATGTTTAATTATTTTATATTTGCTGGATTGTTGATCCCAGTCCCATCCCAGCATTGTTCTGAATTCATGGAATGAATCACTTTAATCAATTTATATTTTTATAAATTTATATTTCTATTAATTGATCACTTTAAATTACTTCTATTGTTCTGAATTCATGGAATCCAGACTTTATAATCTGCTCTGGAGAATGACATCAAGGCCACGCTTTCCTTTCCTGCTCAGGATATTGTGCTCTCAGAGCTCTCAGTGCTGAGTTTAATGGGGTTTGTGTTTAATCACTTCATATTTACTGAATTATTGATCCCAGTCCCACCCAGTGCTGCTCTGAATTCACTGGGGTTTTAGCAGGTAATGAGGAAAATCCTTTTCCTTGCTTTGCACCATCGCAGCCCTCCTTTCCTGGTGCAGGGTGGGTGGAGAATTTGGATCATTCCCTGTATCCCACCCCTCCAGATGGCTCCAGTCCCCCCAGAGATCAGCGTTTTTGGTTCCTGGGGGTTTGCAGCTTCCCCAGAGCCTGAGGAAGGAAGAGGCTCCTCGTGCTGGGGGGAGGAAGTGCTGGGCAGGGCTTTGCTCACTGAAATTTCCCATCAGCAAAGCTCATTTCTGGAGGAGACAGCAGGGGAATTGAAAATCTCTTTTGTATCAATTGAAATGAATTTGAATTGCATTTAAATGAACTCTGTCAGCAGAGGGAGGATGGGAGGGGTGGCACCGCTGCTGCCACCTGCCCAGATGTGGCTCAGGAAGGTTTTCAGCAAACCTGGAATTGTTCCAGAGCTTCTCAGTGACATTTTTAGTCCTTTCTGGAGCTGGGGGTAAATTTGAATCACTTTACTCTAGGTGAAATCTTTGCATTTCCCCCTAAACACAGCAAATGTCCAAATTCTGATAAAGTTATCTTTGTTGGGGTCACCTGCCTGAAAAGCAGGGACAGACAGGTTCCTCTGCCTTGACTTCTTAGGAATTATTTTATCCTCTTGGCAACAAAAAAAAACCCCAAAACCAAAACAAAACAAATAAACACCCCCCAAAAAAACAAAACAAAAAACCAAAAACCAACCAACTAAAAATAAATATATTTAATTACGAAATATTCACTGAAATAAAGAATATCCACTTCTAGAAAGGGAATAAAGGATGAATTGGGGTCTGCCCAAGCACTGAAATCTTCCCCCACCAAAGGTCCAGGTGAACACTCCGAGCTGGGGGAGATGGAGATGAATTTTCCTGGGGAAAAAAGGGTGATTTGGAGCAGTTAAGGATTTCAGAGCAGCTGGAATGTGGTAGGGATTCTACAGGCACAATTCCCAGAGTTCTTTATGAAAACAGTGGTGGGGTGATGGATAAAACAGAGTTTGGCACTGGATTTATTCATGGTTGTGTGGAATATCCTCAGCTGGAAGGGCCTCCCAAGGACCATCAGTCCTGTGCACCTATGGGAAGGATCAGCTGTTTAAAAAAAAAAAAAACAGAAAAATTAAAACTTTGGCTCATTTCTAGCAGAATTAAACCTTTCTTGAAGCACTTAGGAATTGAAGAACCCAAACTGGCCAGTGCTGATTTAAACCCAGGTGAAACAGAAGGAAAGGAGTTGGAGGAAGCTCTGGGAAAGGTTATGCAGAGACAGATAAAAAAAGCAGCAGGGTTTTGCCTCTGGAGAGGTGAATCAGCAGCAGGGCAGGCTGTGATTCCAGGAGGGAAAGCTGCTTCCAGGCAAAGGTTGAGCAGGAACTCTGTGGATAGAAAACATCACCCCCTGCACCCACAGCAGCTGCCAAAAATCACCCTAAAGCCCCTCCCATGGCATTTTGAGGTGTCCCCTGCACCCCGAAGCTGCAGAGCTGGGGGAGAGATCCCCCGACCCTCCCAAGGGTGGAAATTCCTGCTCTTCTCTGAGAGCTTCTGAAGCTCCTTCAGCATTTCACTGCTGGTTCCTTTATCTGCCTTTCAGCCTCTAAAGAATTTCCAGCTCAGAGCTATGAGCCAAAAGCCCTCTGGGTTTTTTTATTTCTTCATTTTGTAGCCTGGGGTATTTAACATTTCAGGCCTTGGTTCCCTCAAGCTCAAAACCCACAGTGCCTGATGGATACAGGAACTTCATAGAGAGATAAAAATGGGTGTAAAAATGGAAAAGAGGGTTAATTCCAGCTGTGTGGCAATAATTCCTGCACAGACACAATTCTTTGTGCCAGGTTGAACCCTCCCTTAGGGGTGTGATGGAGTTGGGACATCTTTTGGGGATGTGGTGATTCATTTTATAATTTTTATCCTTTTCAGCTGATATCACCACCAGTTTCCTGCTGATCCTCATGTTGTTTGTCATCAGCTTCCACCTCCTGCTCGGGGTGCTCAAGGTACGTTCCCCACAAATGACACTCAGGGTTTGGATGGTGATCACTGGAATTGTGGTCAAAAAAAGCAGGAAAACCTCCCAGAATCACACAGGGGGAAAAAGGCAGATAAAAATCCCAGAATCACAAAATCACATAGACAAAAAAGGCAGATAGAAATCCCAGAATCACATAATCACACAGGAAAAAAGGCAGATAAAAATCCCAGAATCACAGAATCACATAGGGAAAAAAGGTAGATAAAAATCCCAGAATCACACAGGAAGAAAAGGCAGATAGAAATCCCAGAATCACAAAAATCACACAGGAAAAAAGGCAGATAAAAATCCCAGAATCATATGAGAAAAAAAGATAAAATTCCCAGAGTCACACAGGGTAAAAAAGACAGATAAAATTCCCAGAATCACTCAAAGAAAAAAGGCAGATTAAAATCCCAGAATCACACAGGAAGAAAAGGCAGATAAAAATCCCAGAATCACAAAATCACATTAAAAAAAGGCAGATAGAAATCCCAGAATCCCAGAATCCCACAGGAAAAAAGGCAGATAAAAATCCCAGAATCACAGAATCACATAGGGAAAAAAGGTAGATAAAAATCCCAGAATCACACAGGGATAAAAGGCAGATAGAAATCCCAGAATCACAAAAATCACACAGGAAAAAAGGCAGATAAAAATCCCAGAATCATATGGGAAAAAAAGATAAAATTCCCAGAGTCACACAGGATAAAAAAGACAGATAAAAATCCCAGAATCACACAGGAACAAAAGGCAGATTAAAATCCCAGAATCAGACATTTAAAAAAAAAAAGGCAGATAGAGATCCCAGAATCACAAAATCACACAGGAAAAAAGGCAGGTGAAAATGTCTTCTGGTTCCAGAGGGGGAGAGGGACGGGTTTGAAGCCTCAAGTTCCTGGGAAAAGCTTCAAACACCCAGATCTACCAAATCTGGGCAGCATTTCCATCAGGGCCATGTTTGATGTCAAAGGAAGGAGATTTTATGATTTAGAAAGGTTTTCTTGCCTCATTTCCTTGCCCTGTTGCAAGTCAGAGAGAACTGTCACTGTGAGAGAACTGTGGGGACTCATTTCCCAGGGCAGGAGGAGGAACGGCCAGGCCTGGGGCTGGAAATCCCAGGAATCTGAACCCAGTTCTCCCTCTGCACAGGTGAACTTCAGGGACAGTGGGATGACAGCTCTGATGGGAAGTGCCAATGTCACGGAGTGAGAATTCACAGGAATTCTCCAAAGGGGTGAAAAAAAATCAGCTCTGATCATTTTCTCTGGATCGGTTGTCACTGAAATCAGAAATTCCAGGGAAGTGTTAATTCTTGGAGCACTATCTAAGGTGCCAGCTGGTCTCATTTCCCACTTGGAATGGAAATAACCATTATATATCATGGTTATATAATAAATAACTAGCACTGCTTTTCCCCCTCAGATGAGGGAGCGGCTCCTGATCCCCTTCCTGGCTCTGCAAGTCATCGATTTCCTCCTGAGCCTCCTGACCATGTTCAGCTCCTACATCCAAGTGCCAGCCATCATCTCCATGTCCTCCCTGGGCCACACGGTGGGTGACAGCTCCTCCTCCTTGTTGGAACCCTGGTCACTGAGAATTCCAGGCTTTCTGTGCTGCCAGGGACTGACCCCCAGAGAACACTGCACTGACCTGAGGCTGTGGAGAAGCTTCCAGAATGGAATGACAGAGCTGGGATTGTGGGTGTGGAGTTTGGATAGAAGTGGAATCACATCACAGGGTGGGAGACATAAAGTCTTAGAATATCGTAATTGATATAAAGCAAGATGGAGGTTTTGGGGCAGAGGCTGATCCTCCTTCTCCTTCTCCTTCTCCTTCTCCTTCTCCTTCTCCTTCTCCTTCTCCTTCTCCTTCTCCTTCTCCTTCTCCTTCTCCTTCTCCTTCTCCTTCTCCTTCTCCTTCTCCTTCTCCTTCTCCTTCTCCTTCTCCTTCTCCTCCATGGGTTTGGGTGGTTTTGTGTAATTGGATAAAAAGTCCCCATTGCAGGGCATGGGTGGTTGATTATTGGGTTAAAAGTAAAAAAAAAACTGTGTCATTTCTTAACTGGACAGTTTATCCTTCAAAGGCCTTGTAGAAAGAGACAGGGCTCCATTTTCAGTGTGTGAGAGTGAAGTGCTGCAGAACTCAGGGTTTGTGGGACTGTGACAGAGATAAGAACTAACAAATATCTGAGTCCAAATGAGAAACACCATCTCACAATTTAACCCCAAAACTGGCAGAAAAGAAGCAAAGATTCCTCACCTTCTGGGGGCTCCTGGCTTTTCTGAGGTGGGGAATGCATGGAATGGAGGATCCTTCCCTTGGGGTGTGGTTCTTCATGGAATCATTGAGGTTGGAATGAAGGATCTTTACCCCAGGCTATATGGTTTGTCATGGAATCCTTTAGGTTGGAAAATACATTTAGGGTCCTGGAAGGTTGGAATAAAGGATTATTATCTTGGGCTGTGGTTCTGCATGGAATCCTTTAGGATGGAAAAGACCTGTAGGATCCTGGAAGGTTGGAATGAAGGATCACCACCCTGTGCCGTGGTTCTTCATGAAACCATTTAGTTTGGAATAAAGGATCATTACCTTGGGCTGCAATTCTTCATGGAATAATTTAGGGTGGAAAACACCTTTAGGATTCTGGAAGGTCAGAATGAAGGATCATTACCTTGAGCAGTGGTTTGTCATGGAATCCTTTAGTTTGGAATAAAGGATCATTATCTTGGACTACAATTCTTCATGGAATCATTTAGAGTAGAAAAGACCTTCAGAATCCTGGAAGGTTGGAATAAAGGATCATAATCTTGGGCTGTGGTTTGTCATGGAATCCTTTAGGATGGAAAATACATTTAGGGTCCTGGAAGGTTGGAATCAAGGTTGGTTACTCTGGGCTGTGGTTCTGCATGGAATCCTTTAGGTTGGAGTAAAGGATGGTTACCCTGGGGCTGTGGCTCTTCATGGAATCCTTTAGGATGGAAAAGACCTTTAGGATCTTGGAAGGTTGGAATGAAGAGTCATTGCCTTGGGCTGGGGTTCTGCATGGAATCCTTTAGGTTGGAGTAAAGGATCATTATCTTGGGCTGTGGTTTGTCATGGAATCATTTAAGGTGGAAAACACCTTTAGGATCCTGGAAGGTTGGAATAAAGGATCGTTATCTTGGGCTGTGGTTTGTCATGGAATCCTTTAGTTTGGAAAAGACTTTTAGGATCCTGAACCCAGATGTGAGGTGGTTTCTCCTGGCTAGACAGGATGCAATCCTTGGAGGCTGAAGGAAAGCAGTGGCAGCTGGGATATTTATCTTCCCCTGTCCTGAAATGTTGATTTTCTCCTGGCTTTGAGGGAGGTGGCTCTGGGTGTGGCCCCAGCAGGAAGGGTTTGCTGGTGACACCTCAGGTTCAGCTTTTCTGTTTTTCAGGTTCTGTTCTGCTTTAGTGTGTGGGTCTGGGTTCACATTATGGGATGGTGAGCTCTGTGCACAGAGCAGGGAGACAAAACAATTCCTGCTCCAGCTGGGCACCAAGGACAAATGATCCAAATCTCAGCCCAGGAGCACAAACCCCGTGGGCTGGAGAGAGAAAAACAAGCAGGGTGGGACTGCAGGGGCTAAAGCTGGAATGGGACAATGAACTGCAAGATGCAAATGGAGCAGAACTGATCCAAGGGAGAGACCCCGTGCCCGGCCGTGCATTTTGGGACCATTCTGGTTCATCTTGGGTGCAGCCCTGGCTGGGCTCTGGTGCTGCCCAAGGTGGATCCATTGAGGCCTTTGAATAAATCCCTGCTTTATTCTTTAGTTCTGTCCAGTCTCTGTTCTAGGTCAGCCTTCCCAAGGCATCACTGGAGACAAACTGACATTGTCACTGCCCTGGCCAGAGGCTTCTCTGGAGCTCGGATGAAGCCCCACAGTTTGCTCACTCTCTGGGCCAGCAGAAGGGAAGCTTTGGGCTGAATTTAAGGGAATGTAGTGGTTTAGACTCCATGTGAACCAGCCACAGGCTCTGTGTAAAGTGTGAATAATGTGCAGAAGTGACCCAACCCTGTGATTGTAACCCAATTCCTGTCCCCTCAGCAGGGCCACTCCAGGACTCCCCTGCTGGCGCTGCAGCTGCTGGATTTCTGCCTGAGCATCCTCACCCTGTGCAGCTCCTACATGGAGGTGCCCACCTTCCTCAGCCTCAAGCCTGTGGAGAGCGGGGTAGGTCTGGAGCCAGCTCTGCTCATTTCCCACCCTGGAACTCCTCTAAATTCCCATTCCATGGCTGTGCAGCTCCTCTGGAGCATCCAGAACTGCTCAGCCTGACAACAAAGAGGATTTTCTGTGTTCTCCCCAGCACTGCTCCTGACTGACAGCTCCCGTGTTCCTTAAAGATACACCTTGTTTCTCCTTGTAGGAATCTGATGGATGCAAATTGTGGAGCTGCTGGCATGAAAAATGCCTCAAATTTCATCTTTATTAAACAGTCATATTTAATATTTAATAATATTTAGTAAGTCCCACCCCAGTGTTGTTATGAACAGATGGAATCATCACATTCCTAGGGAAGAACGGAGACACTGATCTGAGGCCCTGGGATCACGGTCCCAAGTTTCTCCCTCCAGAGAAAAAAACAGGAAAATCCCAGGCTGGTGGCAAAAGTGGAAATTAAAATTTTAAGAGTTCATTTAAACAGGGCTTTGCCCAGGGAGTGTAAACAGCAGGTGGAAAACAACATCCCTGTGATCCTGCTGCCAGTGAAAATCCCTCATTCCTTGCTCTGCCTGAACCCTGAACCCCTCTCTGAGGGCGCCCCTGGCAGAGGGAATGAGTGCTCTGGGCTGAGACCTGAGTGGTTTGGGCTGAGACCTTCTCCCTTTTCCCCCAGGGCTCTCTGCCCGCCCTGGAGAAGCTGCCAGCAGAGGAATATGCCAAAGTGATGATCACCTTCACCATCGCCTTCGTGGCTGTGCTCGTCCTCAAGGTAAAAGGCTCTGAACTGAGGCTTCCCCAGGAAACTCAGCTTTAATTCTCTCCCAGATCTGCCCTGTTGGGCTCTCCTTGGGTGTGGGAAACTTTGAGATGAGAAATGCTGATGTAGAAATGCCATGGAATAGGGCAGATGCTGTTGAGAGAGGAATGGAACTGGGAACAAGTTTCAAAGAATGGCCTGGCAAATAAGGCTGGATACTTTGGAGAAACAGAACTGTGAAAGATGCATTGTAGTGGGACCCATGAGGGGTAATTTTAGATGATTGGCTTTAAGGCATTTACAGCACAGTGTGGCTAAAGCTGATAAGCCAAGAAAGGCTTGTAATATATTTATTAATTAGGAAATAGCTGGCTTCTGATTGTGATGGTGTGAATTATAACATCTGTATTGTCTCACCCCTCACATGAGACTGAAAATAGAATAAAACTTTTTAAAACACCTCTCAGTTACCCCATCTCTAGGTCAGAAAAAAGCTTAATCTGACACTCGGGCACAGTGGGAGCTGCGCCTCCATGTGCACATTTATCCAAATCCCTGCCTTTGCTCCTCTCTGTGAGTTACCAAGCAAAATCCCTCTTACAGCCCCAAATTATCACTGTCCATTCCTGTCTAGAAGGAGAAAAAGGTTGAAAAAAACCACAGCAAAGTGCTCTGCTGTAAAGTGCCCAAATAAATGAGATTATTGAGCAGCAGGTGAGATCTTTCACGGGGTGAGTGGCTGTGTCCTCTCTGATGGGAGCAGGGTTCTCCACCCTGACACTCCCAAAGTTCATTAAAGCCAGGAGCTAAACCCTGCTGGTGCCTCAGGAAGCTCCACTAGAGAGGAGTTGTATTCTTTTATTGCTTCAGTGGCTCAGAGAAGTGATTTTTCACCTTCAGCCCCATGAAGAAAACCAGAATCTTGCAGGTGCTTGGACAGAAAGTGCTGCTTGTAAGCTGGAAACCATTTTATATTCCGAGCCCTCCAGGTGGGCCAGATAAGCCAGTGGGGAGTGGAGAGTTTTGTGTGGATGCATTTCAAACATGGCTTTAAAATCTCTTTTAATATTTGCATGGAGTGTGCAGCTGGAGTGAAGATAACCCCGAGCCCCAGCTGGCAGGAATCTCCCTGACCTGGCACATGGATTCAGTGGAATTTTCCACAGCTTTACCCACAAAATGCTGGAATTTCAATGGGGTTTTGTGCTGGGGTTGTAGCAGGAGGGGTGGGGTGGGATAATAAAACCCCAAAAAGCCATCAGGACCCCCATCCTTTCATCCCAGTGCCAATCCTTCTCTTCTTCCATGGGTAAAATCCCATGGAATTCTCTCCCTGCAGCCTCCTGGCCCAGGGCAGCATGGGGTTGGTTCTGCATTATCTGTGGTGGCAGAATCAGTTCAAAATTCCATGGAAAAAATATTCCAAGGGCAGTGTGGGGCTGGGTCTTTGCTGCTTGTAGGGCTCTGACAGGATCTGTTGTTCAAAATTCCTTGGACAAATTCTTCCAAGGGCAGTGTGATGCTGCCATTAGGGCAACTCCACTCTGCAGCCATGAGTGATCCTAAATCCATGGGGTGGGGTGGGCTGGAGGCACCTTTGGGTTCATCTCACTGCCACTGTCCCAGATGCTCCAGCCTGGCCTTGGACACTTCCAGGGGTGGCAGGTGGGCAAATATTCCACAATAATTTGTGGGATATAATAATTCCACAATAATCTTTATCTCACTTTGGAGTCATAAAGACCTCCAGCACCACGGGGATAAAAAAGCAGAAATTAAGGGGAATAAAATATTCCTTGTGATTTTGATTTATTTTAAAACCAAAATTGGGAAGTGCATTCCTTGTTGTATGATTTTAATTTATTTCAAAATCAAAATGGGGAAATGCATTCCTTTGTTGTATGATTTTGATGTATTTTAACACCAAAATCAAGGAATGTAGTCCTTCATTGAGTGATTTTTATATATGTCAAAACCAAAATTGAGGAATGCATTCCTCTGTTGTATGATTTTTTTCAAAACAAAAATCAGAGAATGAAGTCCTTTGTATGATTTTATTTCAAAACCAAAATCAAGGAGTGCATTCCTTCATGAGTGATTTTTATTTATGTCAAAACCAAAATTGAGGAATGCATTCCTTTGTTGTATGATTTTATTTTCAAAACCAAAATCAGGGAATAAAATCCTTTGTATGATTTTACTTCAAAACCAAAATCAAGGAATGCATTCCTTTGTTGAGTGATTTTTATATACTTCAAAAGCAAAATTGAGGAATGCATTCCTCTGTTGTACGATTTTATTTCAAAGCCAAAATCAGGGAATAATGAAGTCCTTTGTATGATTTTATTTCAAAACCAAAATTAGAGAGTGCATTATTTTTCTGTGTAGTTTTTATTTGAAAACTAAAATCAGGAAGTGCATTCCTTTGCTGTGTAGTTTTTATTCATTTCTTAGATTTATTTTTCAGATTTTTCAGATTTCTGGGTTTTTTCCCCATGGATGAGTGGAGGTTTCTGCCCAGTTTCTATGGCAGCTCCAGGTTTGCTCCCTGCATGAAGAGGCTTTGGAAGCAGGAAGGGTTTTGCAACATTCCCAAAAGATGCCCAAAGTCTGGATTTGCCTCCGATCTCTGCAATGTCGAGATGGATTTTTTCACCTCAGATATTTCATTCATTTGTTTCTCTTTCTCTTGGCTTGGGGCCAGCACAAAGAGCCCTCATTGTCCTGGGCATGCTCAGCTGCACAGCCCTGCTTTGGGATCTGTGGCTCCCTGTGTTCCCTGGAAATCCCAACTGCTCCCAGCGCCTTCCCAGGCCAACACAAACACCAGGCACACGACTGGTGCTGCTCAGAGCAGGGAAAATATTGATTTAACAGGGCCAGCCCCACAGACCCCGCTTATTTCCCTGGGCCACAGCCCCTCAATCAGCCCTTTTTCCTCAGAAATGGATAAATATCCATTTATTGCATGGATAAATATCCATTTATTGCATGGATAAACCCGTGGGGTGCCAGGAGGTCCTGTCAGGGAAGTGCAAAAATGGGATTTTGCTGAATGAAGGGATTTTTGGGGCAATCCTTGGATCTCTGTGGTGCCTCTGGTGCTTTCCTGAGGCATCAGACTTTGTAATTTGCTATGAAAAATGGCATCAAGACCACGATTTCCTTTCCTACCTGGGGATATTGTGATCTCAGAGGTGTCTAATGTTGAGTTTTTAATGGATTTTATGTTTAATCCTTTTATATTTACTGGATTATTTATCCCAGTCCCATTATTTTATGTTTAATCATTTTATATTTACTGGATTTCCAGTCCCACCTCAGTGTTTTGAATTCATGGAATCCAGACTTCATAATCTGCTCAGAAAAATGGCATCAAAGCCACAATTTCCTTTCCTACCTAGGGATATTGTGATCTCAGGGGTGTCCAGTGTTGTGTTTTAATGGATTTTATGTTTAATCCCTTTATATTTAGTGGATTATTGATCCCAGTCCCATCCCAGAGTTGGAATGGGATTATTTTATGTTTAATCATTCTATATTTACTGGATTTCCAGTCCCACCTCAGTGTGTTGAATTCACAGAATCCAGACTTCATAACCTGCTCTGGAAAATGACATCAAAGCCACGATTTCCTTTCCTAACCTGGGATATTGTGATCTCAGAGGTCTCAATGTTGTGTTTTAATGGATTTTATGATGAATCACTTTATATTTACTGGATTGTTGATCCCAGTCCCATTATTTTATGTTTAATCATTTTTTATTTTACTGGATTTCCAGTCCCACCTCAGTGTTTTGAATTCATAGAATCCAGACTTCATAACCTGCTCCAAAAAAGTGGCATCAAAACCACAATTTCCTTTCCTGCCTTGGGATATTGTGATATCAGAGGTCTCAATGTTGTGTTTTAATGGATTTTATGTTTAATCACTTTTTATTTACTTACTTATTTATTTTATTGATTCCCGTCCCATCCCAGTGTTCTTCTAAATTCATGGAATGAATCACTTTAATCAATTTATATTTTTATAAATTTCTATTTCTATTAATGAATCACTTTATATTACTTTTATTTTTCTGAATTCATGGAATCCAGACTTTATAATCTGCTCTGGAAAATGACATCAAGGCCATGCTTTCCTTTCCTGCTCAGGATATTGTGCTCTCAGAGCTCTCAGTGCTGAGTTGAATGGGGTTTGTGTTTAATCACTTCATATTTACTGAATTATTGATCCCAGTCCCACCCAGTGCTGTTCTGAATTCATGGAATCATCACATTCCCAGGGAAGGATGGAGACTCTGATTTAAGGCCCTGGGATCGTGGTCCCAAACTTCTCTCTCCCAAGAAAAGAGCAGGAAAATCCCAGGCTGGTGGCAAAAGGGGAAATGCCCTTTTTGCCCTGCAGTGCCATGGGAAAATGCCCTTTTCCTTCCCTTTTCCCTCTTTTCCAGGCCTACATGTTCAAGTGTGTCCTGAGCTGCTTCAAGTTCATCAAAGCCAGCAGGAGGGAGGAGGTGAAAGTGGAGCCACACGCAGTGGAAAAGGTGAGGAAAAGTGAATTTGCCCCTGAAAGTGGAGCCAAAACAGTGGAAAAGGTGAGGAAAAGTGAATTACCCCTGAAAGTGGAGCCAAAACAGTGGAAAAGGTGAGGAAAAGTGAATTACCCCTGAAAGTGGAGCCAAAACAGTGGAAAAGGTGAGGAAAAGTGAATTACCCCTGAAAGTGGAGCCAAAACAGTGGAAAAGATGAGAAAAAATTAATTTATTCCTGGAAGTGGAGCCACAGGCAGTGGAAAAGTGAGTTTTCTCTGGGATAACCCAGCCCTGCAGCTCTGCCAGCAGAATTCCTACAGCAAAGGGATCAGCCAAAATTTCCCCAGGAATTGCACTTCCTCTTCCACAAGAAGTGGAAAAGGGGCATAAAAGTGAATTTATTCCTGAAAATGGACTCATAAGCAGTGGGAGAGGTGAGAAAGGTGAATTTATTCCGTGAACAGGAATCCTCCAGACTGGTGATCCTTATCTCTGCTTTTTTGGGATCTGAGAGAATTTCCAACCCTTTAAATCCCCAGTAGCAAGTGGTAATAATCAGCTTTTAATTACAATATATCCATTTAATTTTACTTCTTTATTTTCTGCATAAAATCTTTAAAGTCAATGTGCAAAGAAGGTGAAAGTCAGGCACAGCAGATAAATGGGAATGGATTCCCTGTGATCCCTGACCCAGGAATTTGGGGGCAATTCCAGTGGGACTTTGGTTTCCATAGCTAAAAGTGTTTAAAATCAGCTTTTTCTTCACTTTTCTTCTGAGACGATGGGATTTTCAGTGTTGTATGGATGGGTGGGACATGGAATACTGGGGGATAGGGAATGGTGAGGGATAGGGAATGCTGGGGGATGGAATGCTGGGGGATGGAATGCTGAGGGTAGGGAATGCTGAGGGTAGGGAATGCTGAAGGATAGGGAATGCCGAGGGGATGGAATGATGGGGGTAGGGAATGCTGAGGAATGGGAATGCTGAGGAATATGGAATGCTGAGGGTAGGGAATGCTAAAGGGATGGAATGCTGAGGGTAGGGAATGCTGAGGGGATGGAATGATGGGGGTAGGGAATGCTGAGGAATGGGGAATGGTGAGGGATAGGGAATGGTGAGGGATAGGGAATGGTGAGGGATAGGGAATGGTGAGGGATGTGGAATGGTGAGGGATAGGGAATGCTGAGGGATGGGGAATGCTGAGGGATAGGGAATGGTGAGGGATAGGGAATGGTGAGGGGATGGAATGATGGGGGTAGGGAATGCTGAGGAATGGGGAATGGTGAGGGATAGGGAATGGTGAGGGATAGGGAATGCTGAGGGATGGAATGCTGAGGGTAGGGAATGCTGAGGACAGGGAATACTGAGAAATGTGGAATGCTGAGGGGATGGAATGCTGAGGGGATAGGGAATGGTGAGGAATGTGGAATGCTGAGGGATAGGGAATGGTGAGGGATAGGGAATGGTGAGGGATAGGGAATGGTGAGGAATGGGGAATGCTGAGGGATAGGGAATGCTGAGGGATAGGGAATGGTGAGGGATAGGGAATGGTGAGGAATGGGGAATGCTGAGGGATAGGGAATGGTGAGGGTAGGGAATGCTGAGGGATAGGGAATGCTGAGGGTAGGGAATACTGGGGGATGTGGAATGGTGAGGGATAGGGAATGGTGAGGGATAGGGAATGCTGAGGGATAGGGAATGGTGAGGGTAGGGAATGCTGAGGGATAGGGAATGCTGAGGGATGTGGAATGCTGAGGGATAGGGAATGCTGAGGACAGGGAATGCTGAGGGGATAGGGAATGCTGAGGGGATAGGGAATGGTGAGGAATGGGGAATGCTGAGGGTAGGGAATGCTGAGGACAGGGAATGCTGAGGCATAGGGAATGCTGAGGGATGGGGAATGCTGAGGCATAGGGAATGCTGAGGCATAGGGAATGCTGAGAGGATAGGGAATGCTGAGGAATGTGGAATAATGAGGGGATAGGGAATGCTGAGGGATGGGGAATGCTGAGGGTAGGGAATGCTGAGGCATAGGGAATGCTGAGGGATGGGGAATGCTGTGGTTTGGCTTTTATCTCAGCCAATCTGCTGGGCCCTCCCTTGCCAGCAGCAGTGCCCCAGCTGTGCCCCTCCACAAAATTCCTCAGCTTTCCTTGGGAATGAGGCTGGGATTCTGCACATTCTGGAGCCTTGGGCTATTCATTGTCCAGGGAATGGGGGCAGCACTGGCACAAGGTGCATCCAAACCCTGCTGGATTTCTGCCCTTTGTGCCCTAAATCCCAAGCAGTTCTTTGTCCCTGCTTGGAACCAGGCAGAGGAACCATGATTTGCAGAAAAAAACAACTCTACAATGTGTAAAAGTTGTAAAGTTGGTCTGATTTCTTTCAGGGTTGGACACATGTGGGATAGCTCCCCCAAAGGACACGTGTACCTCTGAGAATTCCTGAGTCTAGTTTATCCCCTAACCTGTTGCATATGCATAAAGTTTCACGATAGGTTCATGCATATTTATTTCCTAGCCCCATTTAATATTAAAACTGTCTTATCAGTTTTTATGAGCCTGTGCAGCTCTCTAGTAACATCGCTGTGTCTGCAACTCAGCTTTAGTTTTCTTTTTAAGGTCAGTGGGGCCCCTCCTTATCTCTCTTTAGATTAGAAACTTGTATTTTTTTAAGTAACTTTAGGTTTTTTTGGTTTTTTTTTCTGTAGGTTTTTTATGAGCACAGTAAGTTAGTAGATTAAATACATTTAGCAAGCTATTGACTAAAAAAGTTGAAACAGCACTTTTCAGCTGAATCTAAAATTAGTTTCTACTTTAAGTTCAATTTCTAACTCCTAATGAACTCCAGGATGAATTCCCTGCGATCCCATAACCTTTGATCTCTTCCAGGCCGTGCTGCCATCCTATGAGGAAGCCCTGGAATTGCCTTCCAAGGATTGTCCCCCTCCCTACGTGGCCATCTGAGCCCAGCCTGGGGGAGCTGACCCTGGGTGCTGCTGCTGCCTCTCCCAGCAGAGCCCCAGTGCTCACCCAGAGCAGTTCCCAGCCTTTCCCAGCCACATCCTGCCAGGGAACTGCTGGAGTCTTGTCCTGCTCTGGCACCCCAACTTCCTGACCCTGGCACCTCAATTCCTGACTCTGGCACCTTGATTTCCTGACCCTGTCACCTCAATTTCCTGGTTCTGGCACCCCAAGTTCCTGACTCTGGCACCCCAAATTTCTGATTCTGGAACCCCAATTTCCTGACTCTGGCACCTTGATTTCCTGACCCTGTCACCTCAATTTTCTGGTTCTGGCACCCCAAGTTCCTGACTCAGGCACCCCAAATTCCTGATTCTGGAACCCCAATTTCCTGACCCTGTCACCTCAATTTCCTGGTTCTGGCACCCCAAGTTCCTGACTCTGGCACCCCCATTTCCTGACTCTGGCACCCCAAGTTCCTGACTCTGGCACCCCCATTTCCTGACTCTGGCACCCCAATTTCCTGACTCTGGCTCTGGTTGCCATCCCTGGAATCTGGGATTTGGCTGCTGTGGGTGCAGGGCTGGCCTGAGCCCTGCCAGCTTTGCCCTGTGCCATGGTGGCTCTCCTCTGGCTGAGCAGGGAAACCTTTAGCAAGTGGGATTAAGGGATGGTCCTGGTTTAGGGCAACTTTGGGAGAAAAACTTCTAAAGAGGTTTCTTCTAGAAAAACAAATTCAAGTGGTTCCTCCCCTAACTGGCTCAGGAAAAATATTTCCTTGAGAAAAGTGGGAAAAAACTGTTTATTTAATAGGCAAAGCATTCATCAGCACAAAAAATTAACAATATTAAACAACAAAACTTCTTGCCACTCCAAAAGAGATGACAAACTCAGAAAAGTCCCCTTGGTGGGTTGGCTCAGTCCCCTATCAGTCCCTCTGGCCAAAATGGAAAATGGAAATGTTCCATGGAAATGGAAATGTTCCATGGAAATGGAAATGTTCCATGGGACGTGGAAGGAAAATGGAAATGCTCCATGGAAATGGAAATGTTCCATGGGACATGGAAACGTTCAATGGGACATGGAAATCCCATGTCAAACTATGACAGGGGTGAACAGGGAAGGAATTTTCTCTTGGGATAACCCAGCCCTGCAGCTCCTCCAGCAGAATTCCTACGGCAAAGGGATCAGCCAAAAATTCCCCAGGAATTGCAGCTCTCACCCTGTCTGCTTGTGGTGATTGACACAACCCAGAATATCCAGCTCTGCCATTTCATACCTGAGTGGGTGCATTTTTCTGTGCTTTTATGTCACTTGGAAGATGAGTTTCAATTAAAATAAAAATGTTAATGGCTTCCAAACTGTGAGTCTGGTTTCGGAGCGTGTCTGATTGTTGAGCGAAGGGAGAAATAATTTGATTTCTAAAAAACATTAGTGAGCAAAAAATGGTGCTTTGACCTTGGCCTGATCTTTCTCATGCTTGTGCTGCTTCCAAAGGAAAAGCTGATATTTCTCATTCAATTTCCTCTCAAAACCTGCCTCTCTGCCTTATCAGCAGTGATAAGGATCTGTGGCCTGTTCACCAGTGACTCTGCACAGCTCAGGCCCTGCAGATGTCACCGATGGCGCTGCTGATGTCCCTGGAATTCCACACCTGCTCCCCTTTCGGGATAATTTCCTGCTCTTTTCAAACATCACGGTGGGAAAAAAGTGGGGTTTTCTCAGTCTTAAATAAAGTCTCCATTCCAGCCTCATGCAGAGCTCAGATCACAGCCTGGGGGGGCTGCTCCACTCTGAACCAGCACAAACCAGGCTTCAATGGAATATTTATCAGCAAACTTCAATGGGATATTTGCAGAGGATGAATAAGAAATGTGCTGCTGCCCCTGCTCTTTTTACTCAATGTGCATTTCTGTAATGGGGATGGAGAGGATAATGTTGGTTGTATATTTTCCAGCCGATTTTCCCATTAAGGGAGGATAATTCCATTTTTCTGTGCTCCATCTCCTTGTTCTGGGCACCAGGATGCTCCACAGCAGACCTGGAGTCTGGAAGGGTGCCCCAGCTGACATCTCAGTGGTTCTAGCACTTTTAAACATGCTCAGAAATCCCCCCAAAAGCTCAAACCACTCAAATTCTCCTAGGAGAAAATCAATTTTCTGCCCCCACGTCTGCCAATTGTTTAACTGTAACCAAAGAGCAAGAGAGCAACTCGAAATTCCACCAGGAAACTTCGCAGGAGAGCCCAAATCCTTGCAGCAAGGCCCAGCCCAGTTTCCTGCTTTACTCTGTGGAGAGATTAAATGTGATCTCTGAATTATTAATTGGTTTCTGAACATTCTACAGATCACTTGCTCACAGCCATGAGAACCAGGCTGGGCGCTGGGACCGTTCTCATTTCCCTCCTTGGCTGCTCCAAGCCAGGCCTGGAGGAGGCCTCAGTGTGGGCCTTCCCTTTGGAAAAGCACTAATATTCCATATCAGAGCCTGGGATGCTGTGGGACAGAACATTCCACACTTCTGCTCTTGGTCATAGCCACGGGACCAGGCTGGGTGCTGGAGCTGCCCTCATTTCCCTCCTTGGCTGCTCCAAGCCAGGCCTGGAGGAGGCCTGGGGATGGGCAGTCATGGTGGAGATTCCCTTTGGAAAAGTACATCCTGCCTTAAACATTCTTTATCAGAGCTTGGGATGTTGTGGGACAGCTCTGGGACAGAACATTCCACACTTCTCCTCTTGGTCACAGCCATGGAACCAGGCTGAGTGCTGGAGCCATTCTCATTTCCCTTCTTGGCTGCTCCAAGACAGGCCTGGAGGAGGCCTTAGGATGGGTCTTCCCTTTGGAAAAGCACATCCTGCCCTAAATATTCCTTGTCAGAGCCTGGGATGCTGTGGGACAGCTCTGGGACATCTGACCAGGCTCCTCCCACCAAAACCCCATTAACTGGGGCTGCCCAAATGTGAAATGTTGGCAATTTTCTTGGTTTCCAAACCGGAGGAGGGCTGCTCAGTGTGGTCCTGCTAAATCCTGTTCAAACCCCTCCTCCACCTCTTTCAGTGGTTCAGATGCTCTCTCTAATTAAATTCCTGCTCATAATGGGGAATGTTCCTGGCTGTTGAGTGGCTGCAGCAGGGTAAATCAGTCCCTGGGCCTCTTGCTTTAATTGGCTTTGATAATAGAGCTGCAGTAGCTAAAAAATGGCCAGGACGTGTCTGGCAGAGCTGGGGCTGGTTTCAGTGTGGGTTCACACCTGGTCTAATTGAGCCTGGCTCTAACCAAGCCAGCCCATCTCCTGCCTGGGGCAGAGCTTTCCCTCCAGGGTTCAGCATTCCAGCATTCCAGTTTCCCCAGCCCTGATAAAATGTGTGGATTTATTGTGAGTTCCCAGCCAGGCCAGGGCTGAGCTGCAGACAGGACGTGGGCTTGGGTTTCTGAAATGCCACAGGGCTCGGCCAACACAAACTGAGCCCAGCCTGGCCCAGGCTGCTCCTGAGCCCCACCACAGCCCCACCAGGGCTGGGCTGGAGACTGAGAAAAGACCCTTTTAAATGCCCCTGTTATTCTGGTTTGGCTTCTCCAAACTGATTTATGGATGTGTCCCCAGCCCAGGCCCAGCTCACGCAAAGATCTCAGTGCTGCTCCAAGCTGGATTTAGTCAGGGCAGAGGAGAAATGAGCAGCACTTCCCTGCTGTAGGAGAAGATTGAGCTGATGATTGAGCTGAGGATCTCAGCACAGATAAATGAGAAGGTCTTGAATGAACCAACAACATCTCTTGGAGTCTGAGATGTTCCTGGACTCCAGGGATGACCATTAAATTCCCTGTGGCTTTTCCACCCAGCAAAAGCTCCAGTGGAAAAGAGGATTTTGTAGAACATTCCTGCCAATGGAAGTATTTTACAGCGATTTTGGATGGGCTTGGAGCAACCTGGGAGAGTGGAAGGTGACCCTACCATGGCAGGAGGTGGCATTGCATGGGCTTTAAGATCCCTTCCAGCCCAAACTACCCCAGGATTCTGGGATCCTCTGATTCCTGGGGCTTTTGTGTACCTTGCCTTGATCCACCAGGTGTTTGGGGTCATTCCCCTTGGAGAAAAGGAACTGCCTACACAGTGACCAGATTTGCAACTGGTGAATCTTATCCTGCTGTTCTTTCATAGGATCATCAAATATTGGAATATCCTGAGTGGTGAGGGACCCACAGGATCATGGATCCAACCCTGTTCCTGCCCAGAGCCCCCAGCAAGCCCAGCCTGGGCATCCCTGGAGCTCTGGCAGCCTCGGGGCCGTGCCCATTCCCTGGGCAGCCTGGGCAGTGCCCAGCACCCTCTGGGGGAAGAGCCTTGCCCTGAGCTCCAGCCTGAGCTGCCCTGGCCCAGCTCCAGCCGTGCCCTGGCTGCTGTCCCTGGCCCAGAGCAGGGATGGGAGCTGCCCCTTGGGAGGAGCTGCAGATCCCTGAGCTCTTTGCTCCAGCTGGACACTCCAAGTGCCCTCAGCTGCTCCTCCAAACGCTTCCTCATCTCCATGTCCCTTCTTTGCTACTCTCTAACACCTTTAGACCTTTTTGCTAATGTGCCACCCAAAATTGCACAAAGTTCTGGTGCCATCCCAGCCGTTTTTAGCACAGAAACAACCTCAGGGCCTCCTGGTCCAGGCCAGAAGTGAGGAATTGCACAGGTGCAGAACTGCAGGCAGGGATGGAGGAGCAGAGCCCTGCAGGTGGCCAGCAGGAGAGGCAGGAACCGTGCCCAGGAGGCAGCTCAGTCCCAGGGGAAGCTGTGGGCACAGGGAACAAACAAAAAGTAATCCCTGTGAAATAAGTGTGACCCATAAAACACACAAACAAGGCCCAGCCATAAACAGCATTTGCTATTTCCAGCAGCAGCCCCAGGGATATTTGCTAGCTCTTTGCAGCTGGAAGGATAAACAGAAATTCCTTTGATCCTGACTCGGTGCAGGGGTTATTTTCAAAGCCACTCCTGCCTCCCCAGCTTTTCCTTTGCATCATTTGTTGGATGCTTTGCTCTGCCCCCACTGCTGTAATTCCACATTGCCAGGGTGGGAAATGGGGATGCAGGAGGTTGGGAGGGGTCCCTCCATCCCTCAAAGTGAAATAGAAACGCTGTGGGGGTGAAACACAAGAATTGGAGCTTTTGTCATCATTTCTCTGTGGGTGAAAAGTGGAGCTGGGAATCCAGCTTGGAACACTCACCTGGGACATCAAAGGAAACCAGAAACAGGCAGAAATTACAGACCATTTTGTAAAACCTTGGAGCTTTCTGGAGGCTGGAGGGCAGCAGAGCTGTGTTTACTACAAGTCCAAGGTTTGTTTAGAATGAAATAAGAACCAACAGCAAACAACTCAGAGTTTGGCTGCTGCTCCCTTCCCAGCCTTTTCATTCTGCCTCATCTGTGGGACTCAGGCACCCTCCAGATCCCTTTGGAGAAGAATTTCTGGTCCAGGGCTACAAAGAATAAAGAAAAACCCAGTATTTAACTCATGGCATTGTTAAGGTGGGAATAAACCTTTAGATCCTCATGTCCAGCCATGGTCAGCACTAAACCACATCTTAAAATGCCCAATTCACACATTTTTTGAGCAATTCCAAGGATTTGATTCCACCAGTGCCCTGGGCAGCCTGTGCCAATTCCTGACCATGATGAAAATTTCATCCTTTCCATGATGAAATTTTTATCAATATCCATTTAAAACCTCTCCTGGTCCAACCTGACATGATTTCCTAATCCTGCCTTCTGCTGGAGCTCCACTGGAAGTTTGGGAATGTCTTGAGATCCCTGATTTCCCTTTTTCCCCCCAAGAAAACCTTCCCATTTTTCTGGGTCAGTTCCACATCAGTGCTTCAGGGACTGCTGCTGCATTTTGATTTTAACACTTGGGCTCACTGCAGGGTGAAGTTTACAGGGAGATATTGAATGCAGTCAGGAGTGTCTACTGGAAATAGGGAAATCCAAAGCTAAAATGCTCTTTTGAACTAAAACTCGAGCAGAACAAATGGCATGAGTGCAATGCTGCTTCTAAACAAGAATTTCCAGTCCCATGGAAAAT
The DNA here is from genome assembly GCF_023055355.1 of Agelaius tricolor. Lineage (NCBI taxonomy): Eukaryota > Metazoa > Chordata > Aves > Passeriformes > Icteridae > Agelaius > Agelaius tricolor. The sequence continues at coordinate 6,123,119 of NW_027269296.1, read as the reverse complement.
CCATTATTGTTTTTCCCAGCTTTTCCCAGCTGATCAGCATTCCTGGGAAGGACTGTGATGGAGGAAGATCTTCATTTACATAATTCATTCCATCAGTTATTTGTGTGATGACAAATGAGGAGTTGCCACCTCTCCCAGCTTTAATTTTGCTTTAATGTTTTCATTTTAGTGCTTTCAGGACTTATCCTTAAGCTGGGCTTTGCTTTCCCTGCCCCAAGACTGGCAGATTTGGCACTTTAGAGGTGAAGGGGTCCAGCAGTGTGGAATTCTGCCATGGGGAATTGGCAAACCAGGGATTTGCAAACCAGGAAATTTGTCTGGAAAACAACAGAGGAGCCGAAGGACAACCGGGGAAACCGTGAGGAATTTGGGGAATCTTGCAGAGCTTTGGAAGTGAGGGGAACCCAAAGCTCTGTCCTGCCTGGGTGCAGATGATGATTCCCAGCTGTCCATGCTGGGGAGGACAAACTGCAGCTCCTGAGCTCACACTGGAATCTTGGAATCACAGAATTCCTCAGCTGGAAAGGACCTCTGGGATCACCAAATCCTTCTGTCCCCCAGCACCACCACAGCCACCACTGACCGTGTCCCCAGGGGCCACCTCCATGGCCTCTTAGGACATTCCTTGGATGGGGACTCCAGCACTTTGATTCCACCTGAGCCAATGCTTCACAACCCTTTTCCTGAGAAAATGTTCCCAAATACCCAAACCCTGCCCTGGCCCAGCCTGAGGCCGTTCCCTCTGCTCCTGTCCCTGTTCCCGGCTGTGCCCTCCTGGCAGGAGCTGTGCAGAGCCACAAGGGCCCCCTGAGCCTCCTTTGCTCCAGGCTGAGCCCCTGCCCAGCTCCCTCAGCCTCTCCTGGGGCTCCAGCCCCTGCCCAGCTCTGTTCCCTTCCCTGGACACTCTTCAGCCCCTCCAGGTCCTTCTTTTCCAAAACTGCCCCCAAAATTTGAGGTGTGACCTCACCAATGCCCAGCATGGGGGACTCTGAACCTCTTGCCTCCAGCAGGAGCAAGGTGGCACCAAAATTTTCTGGTTCTCCATCAGTGGAAGGAAAGGGAGGATTTGGTGTTTTAGAGTGGCAGGACACCAGTTGTGGGTTTCTCTGGGTCTGCATTGAAGGCACTTGAGACAGCAGTTCATGTTGGGACTCAGGTGTTTATTATTTCTGATCAGTAAAACAGTGTCACTGCTGTGAGTTTGGCACCTTTTCATTAGAAGGCACAAAATGGCCAACAATCTCTGGTTCCAAGGTCTTTTAAGACTAAACTATCCAATTAAGAACTGACACCTGGATTATTTTCCCTTTTAACCCAATAACTGATCCCAAAGAGCCTGCAATGGGACTTTTCTGCCCAATTACCAAATGCCACCCATGAAGAAGGAGGAAGAAGAAGCATGAAGAAGACACCCAGGACAACACCCTGTGCCCTCCATCTTGCTTCCATCCACAACATACTAAAAATCCCAAAGCCCAAATTTCTCACCAAGTGATACACCTGCACTGCTCTCTATAATCCATTTCACACTTTTGTGGATTCCAGTCTGTCTTGAAGTCTGGGAAACTTTCTCCATGGATGAGGGTCAAAGTCAGAGCTCCCCTGGGGGTCAGGACAGAGCAGACAGAGAAATATTCCCAGTGCCCTGGGTTTCCACATTAGAGCATCACTTTTGGAGTCAGGGCCCATGGGTTTGAGGGTGTTGGAGGAGAGGCAAAGCCTCCCCCTGCCAGGACATGTGAAGGCCACAACAGCAGCAGGGCCATGCTGGGGCCAGCACGGGCCGTTCACAGTTCGTGTGTTTACCTTGCAGGAGGCTGAGGAAGAGCTCAAAATGCATATTTTCCTCCTGAAATATTGACTCCAGTGTTCTCCTTCTCAGGGGCCTGGGGAGAAATGATGTTTCATATTTTAAAAATAAACACTGCTTTTCCAGAGGCGTCAATGCAGCCCCAGAGCTCCCAGCACACCTTTGCCTCTCGCCCCTTTTTCAAAGCTTTAATGCTGCTTGTGTGCCACAAGCTCTGCTGGTGAAAATATCCACCTGAAATGTATTTATCTTTGCTAATTAACAGCAGAATGACACAGAGCAACTTTATATTTTCCCCGCAAGAACAGCCATAGAGGCTTCATTTACAGAGGGCTCTGAATGATCCCCATTCATGGGGAGCAAGTGCTGTCTGCACCAAGAGATCCTTGTGTGCAGGGCAGGAAAACAGGAGAAACCCCAGCCCAGACGGGTCCAGGGCAAAATCTCCCAAATTTCAGGCTTTTATTTCACTCTGGGTCCTGACAGTCATAAATGGATGGGGGCAGTTTTATGTATTTGGGGAGCAAACTCTGCGCGTGTGAACACGTGAGGGGATTGCTGTGTTTGCACTGCCCTAAATCCCTGATTTTATAAATACAACCATGAAAGCATCCACAGAGGAAGGGAAGGGGGTGGAAGGGACCTTAAACCCCATCCAGTGCCAGCCCTGCCATGGCAGGGCCACCTCCCACTGTGCCAGGTGCTGCCAGCCCCAATGCCCAGCCTGGCCTTGGGCACTGCCAGGGCTCCAGGGGCAGCCCCAGCTGCTCTGGCAATTCCAGCCCAGCCCCTGCCCACCCTCCCAGGGAACAATTCCATCACAATATCCCATCCAATCCTACTCTTTTTCAGTTTGAGGCCATTCCCCGTGTCCTGTCCCTCCATCCCTTGTCCAAAGTCTTTCTCCATCTTTCCTGCAGCTCCTTCAGGCACCAGAAGGTCCCAATGAGGTCACCACAAACCTTCTCCTCTCCAGGCTGAGCAATCCCAATCCTTCCACCCCCTCCTCATGGTACAGCTGCTCCATCCTCACCTGCAGCATTTCCTCCTCCTGGCTGAAAATCTGTCAGCTCCAGAGCTGGCTGAAAGCCTGGGACTGATGCTGTGGGAGACAGTGGGACAATTCCATGCTGATTTTGCATGAGAACATTGCCAGATTTTGATATTTTAATTAAAATGTTTAATGTTAAAGAATTAAGAGGGGCCTGGGAGCTTCAGTGAGGACAGGTCCTTCTTTCCCCTCATCAAAGAGCCTTTCTCCCAGGGAGCTCCCAAGCTGCTGAAGAGCTTTTGGAAGAAAGACTCTGGATAAGGGAAGAGAAAGTGTGCTTTGAGTTAAAGGTACTTTGCATGGCCCTGCACTCACACAATGCAGATTAAATGGATGAGGGATCCAAGGATGTGCTGCTGGAAAAGGTGAGCAGAACCCAATCCATGCGAGGAGCAGGGCTTTAATCAAGTGACAGCAGTGTAAAACAGTCGTTAAAAAACCAGGAAAAGATGCACTGCTTTGTGACAAATCCATCATTAGATCTCTCTTCCCCCGCTCCCAAATCTCCCTGCTGCTCCTCCACAAAGGAAATTTCGCCTCATTTGCAGCACCCTCAGCCTTGGAGGCTGATCGGGACTGGTGGCTTTCTGTCAGGAGCTGCATCTCCCTCGTGTGTGCGGAGCTGAACGCTGCACTGCCAGCTCAGTCAAAGCCCGCAGCTGTCTGTCTGTCCGTCCCCAGCCTCTCCTGTTTGTCTGCTGTGGGCTGTGGAGCCTGCTCTGCTCACAGGGGCTCAGCCACACAGAGCAGCGCCTGTTCCCTGCAGGAAAATTCTTCTGCATCGTGGATTGTCACCGTGCTCCCAAACCCTCCTCTGCCTTCCTGAGCCTCTCGTCTGCTGCTCTGAGGGCAGCAAAGCCCTTGGTCCCACAGGATGCTGTCCTGGGCTTGGCACAGGGGGACTGAGAGGGGACCGTGTGACGCTGCCGCTGTCCCCTCGCTGAGCTCTGCAGGAGGGAGGACACGAGCCTGGCACCCCGAGCCCTTCTGTGCCTCTCTCTGCTGCTGCTCTGAGCAGAGCCCCTGATCCCACAGGATGCTGTCCCGGATTTGGCACAGCGGGGACTGAGAGGGGGCTGTGTGACACTGGCACTGTCCCCTCCCTGGGCTTTGGCAGGGGAAGGACACGAACCTTGTACCCCGAGCCCTCTGCTTTGCTGTGCCTATCTCCACTGCTGCTCTGAGCCTTCCCCCAAGGTAGGGATCCCAAAGGGATCTCCAGCCCTGCCCTTGGCACAGGTGGGACTGAGAGGGGACCCGTGTGACGCTGGCACTGTCCCCTCGCTGGGCTCTGCCAGGGGAAGGACAGGAGCCTGGCACCCCGAGCCCTCTGCTTTGCTGTGCCTCTCTCCGCTGCTGCTCTGAGCAGAGCCCCTGGTCCCGCAGGATGCTGTCCTGCCCTTGGCACAGCGGGGGCTGACAGGGGACCGTGTGACGCCGCCGCTGTCCCCTCGCTGTCCCCTCGGCCCTGTTCCCCAGCCCTGCCGGCGGACAGCCCCTCCCAGGGCTGCTCTCAGTGCTGCCACTGTTCCAGCCCCGCATTCCCCACCTTCCCCCGCTCCCCAGAGCTCCCCGTGCCCTCGGCAGCAATGGGGCCATTGTGGGGGGCTGGGGCCCCGGGGGCAGGGCAGGGCTGGGCATCGCCCCCTCCCCACCCTGCAGCAGCATCTCCTCCTGCTCCTTCTCCCTGCCCCTCTCCCCTCGCTGCCCCCCCGGCCCCGCCGTGTCAGGGGCTGGCTCGGAGCCTCCGCAGAAGGGCAGGTTAATACTCGGGGCCAGCGCTCTGCCCCGCACTCGCAGCCCTGCTCAGCCATGGCCAGGATTTGCTGTGCCCTGCTGCTCTCGCTGCTGCTGCTCCTGCACAGCCCGGCCGCCTGCGGGGCCCCGCCGCAGCCCCGCGGTGAGTGGGGACCGGGGGCTGGGGGGGCTGGGGGCGCTGGGGGTCCCTCTGTGCCTCCGGCCTAACGCTGGGGACGGGGAAGGGGAGGGAATGACCAGCAAGAGCCAGGGAAGGGCAGGAGCTGTGTCCGGTGTGTCCCCAAGGCAGCGGGACCTGGGGCTGGGATGGCTCCCGTGGGGACAGCACGGGTGGCCCCGGGTCACCCCTTGGCGCTGGAGGAGGCCCAGGTGGGACAAGGGCGCTGCCGTCCCTCCCCTCTCCAGCTCCACAGGTGGAGCAGGAGCTGGCCGGGCACCGGGGTCACCTCCCGAGCACGAGGTCTGGGTCGGGCTGCTGGGAACGGGACTTTCCCTGGATTTCCTTCATCCGATCCTGAGCGAGTCCTGCTCTGTTTGGCTTCCCAGATGGGCAGCCAGGAGCAGGGGAGCTGCCTGCTCTGCAGCTTGCACGGGCTCCAAACCCCAGCCTGGAATGAGTGCCAGCAAGGGCTGGACACCCAGGGGAGGACTGGACACCTGGGACAGGGATGAGCACCTGAGGCAGGGATGGACACCCAGGGCAGGGATGGACACCCAGGGAAGGGATGGACACCTGGGACAGGGATGGGCACCTGAGGCAGGGATGGACACCCAGGGCAGGGATGGACACCCAGGGCAGGGATGGACACCCAGGGCAGGGATGGACACCCAGGGCAAGGATGGACACTCAGGGCAGGGATGGACACCCAGGGCAGGGATGGACACCTGGGACAGGGATGGACACCTGGGACAGGGATGGACACCCAGGGCAGGGATGGACACCCAGGGAAGGGATGGACACCTGGGACAGGGATGGGCACCTGAGGCAGGGATGGACACCTGGGACAGGGATGGGCACCTGAGGCAGGGATGGACACCCAGGGCAGGGATGGACACCTGGGGAAGGGATGGACACCCAGGGAAGGGATGGATGCCCAGAGCAGGGAGGGTCTGGTCTTCAGGAGAATCTCTGCTCTTCCCCGGGCTCCAGGCAGCCCAGGGATTCCTGGATTTCTCCAGAAATCACTGCAGGAGATGCAAACTCAGCTGCAAGGACAGACTTGTGGGAACTCAAAATGTTTGGACAGTGTGATGATGACGGCTCAGCCACAGCCATGGGCAGCCTGAGCTGTGCAGGTGTGACAGTGACTGCAGAGGCACCTGGGGCTGAGGGAGGGGGATTCCAGATAAACTGAGCTCTTTCTCCACAGGAATTTGGGAAAGGAGGGTTCTATTTGCTGTGCAAAGAGAAACAGAGCAGTGACTGAGCTCAGCCCTGCTGTGAGCAGTCAGCTCTCTAAAATAAACCCTTTTACTCCTGGGTTACTGTGCTCTTCTCCCAGTGCTTTAATGGATATGGAAAAGATGCCCTGAGAGGAATTTTCTGCTAAGTCAGGGCATTAATTCAGCTATTCCTGAATGATCCCTAGTGTGGATATTTGTAAATATAGGGTAAGCTTTTATTTCTGGTTTAATTCCAGTTTGAACTAAACTATGCTGGGTCAAGGTGTCAATCAGAGCAAGTGATTCCCTGGAGAGAATGGGCCTGTCCTGCAGACCCTGACTGAGGCTGAAATCCCAAAAATCTCCCACCTGATATCACTCCTTTACTCTTCTCTTCTCTGAAATAAACTCCACTCTCATAAAAAGAGCTTGAAAGTGTTATTTAGGGCCAAATCACAGAGCAGAAATAAATAAAATAGATAGACTTCAAAATTTCTATTGGCTCCAGCTGTTCTTAGGGAAATAAAATAACCTTTCCTGCTTGGTTTGTCACTAAACCAGGGATGATTCATCAGCACAAAGGGGGAGTTGTGTTTTATTTCTGGAGAAATTAACTGAGCCTTTCCCTGGACCTTCATTTCTCACCTGTAAACTGGGCACCCCTGGAACAGGGATTTCCAGTGCTGCAGATGGATCTCCCTGGGAGTTTTCCTTCCTCTGCAATGAATTATGGGGGAAAATGAAATTCTTCCATATGGGGAAATGTTAGATTGGATTGTAGTGGGAATTAGAGCTCCTGACAAAGTGACCACTGCCTGCTTTGCTCCCACCTTCCCAGACCTTTCTGGAGCAGATTCAGCCTCGATGCCCCTCAGGAAACAAACCTGATTATTTCATTTACAGATCCATCACTGAGCATTTATTTTTATCTGCCTCAAAGACTGAAAGCCCCATTAGATCTCACACTGAGGACCAGCTGTAATATTTATGCCATCATTTGGAGCAGATTTTTTGGCCCAAAAGCTCCCATTTAGAAATCTGTCCACAGAAATCTCCTTTATGACAGGAACTCCCTGGGCCCTGCAGAAATCAAATATTAACAGAGCACTTGACAGAGACAGGCTAAATGAGAAGAAAAAAATTAAAAAGAACAGGATGCCATAGATCTGCTGGGGGAAATGGGGTCATTCATTTAGGAAATCATAAAAAAACACCAGGCTTTTTTTTATGTCTTGTCACAGCTGAAAATGAAGATGGAAAATGGCATGAAAGCGAGAAATTAAAATAATAAAAATAATAAATATTATTATAATTAAAATAATAATAAATAAAAATAATAATAAAAAACAATTTATTCAGTTTGTTGCATTGCTGATGCCTCCTGATAGCCTCTCCTTTTCACTGTGGGTATTCACGGGGCTGTAGAGATTAATTATCTATTATTAATTATCAATTCTGGGTTCCAGATTTCTCTGTTGTTTCACCCTGACAGATGTGAACCAGCTCTGTCCTGTTACTGGGGTCCATTATTGGTGCCATCACTGTGGAACAGGGCTCTGACTCCCGCTGGGCTGGGAATGTTGTCCCTTAACCTGGGAATGTTGTTCCCAATCCCAGGTTTGGGATTGCTGAGTCTTGTGCCTGGTTCTGGTCCCATTCCCTTTGACTGATACTGATAGGGATTGGTTATCCAGGTCTGAGGTGCAGTAATCCCTTTCCAGACTTTTTTGGATGCAGAAATGCAGCTCAGGTTTCAGTCCACAGCTTTATCCTTCCTTCCTTCCTTCCTTCCTTCCTTCCTTCCTTCCTTCCTTCCTTCCTTCCTTCCGCCACTTCCGCCACTTCCGCCACTTCCGCCACTTCCGCCACTTCCGCCACTTCCTTCCGCCACTTCCTTCCACCACTTCCTTCCGCCACTTCCTTCCTTCCGCCACTTCCTTCTGCCACTTCCTTCCTTCCTTCCTTCCTTCCGCCACTTCCTTCCTTCCGCCACTTCCTTCCGCCACTTCCTTCCTTCCTTCTGCCACTTCCTTCCGCCACTTCCTTCCTTCCACCACTTCCTTCCTTCCGCCACTTCCTTCCTTCCGCCACTTCCTTCCTTCCTTCTGCCACTTCCTTCCGCCACTTCCTTCCGCCACTTCCTTCCTTCCGCCACTTCCTTCCTTCCTTCCTTCCCTCCCTCCCTCCCTCCCTCCCTCCCATCATTCCGCAGCTTGTTCCCTCCCTCCCTCCCTCTGTTTTTCCCTCCCTCTCTCTGTGCTGGCATTCCACACATTTATCCCTCCTTCTCTTTGTGCTGTCCTTGGGGGATGATATTTCCTCAGCTACAAGGGACACACTTGTCCTGAGGTGACAAGGGAGACCCTACCCATCACAAGTCAGTGTCAGTCCCCAGGAACTCTGCTTTCCTAAAGGTGCTTCCCTACAAAAGCATTAAGAACATTTAAAATATTCTGTTAAAGCTGTAAAACAGAGAAAGGACCAAAACCTGCAGCTCCTCTCCGCCTGGTGCTGCTTTACCAGCACTGATCTCTCCCTCTTGGGACAATTTTCCTTTGACACTTTCCCTTTGACTTCCCCTCTGTCCCTGGCATTCCCAGGCACTCTGTGCAGGACCAAGCCCACGGACCTGGTGTTCATCATCGACAGCTCGCGCAGCGTGCGGCCGCACGAGTTCGAGAAGATCAAGGTGTTTGTGTCGCGCGTCATCGAGGCGCTGGACGTGGGCCCCAACGCCACCCGCGTGGGCATCATCAACTACGCCAGCGCCGTGCGCAGCGAGCTGTCCCTGCAGGGCCCCCAGAGCAAGGCAGCCCTGCTGCAGGCCGTGCGCAGGATCCAGCCCCTCTCCACGGGCACCATGACCGGCCTGGCCATCCAGTTCGCCATCAGCCGCGCCTTCAGCGCCGCCGAGGGCGCCAGGGGCAGCGCGCCCAACTTCAAAAAGGTAAAAAGGGGCTGGTTCCTCTAGCTCCTTGCCTGGGACTCGTCGTGGAGTGGTTGGGAAAAGCAGGAAGGTGTTTTTTTCTGGGCTTTGGTTGTGTGTAACACCTGAGGGTTGATTGTTGCAGGTGGGAAACCTCTGGGAGGTGCAAACAGGAGGTTTGAAAACCTCCAGGAAGGTTTGAAAACCTCTCAATTCTTCTTGGAAACCTCTGGGAGGTGCAAACAGGAGGTTTGAAAACCTCCAGGAAGTTCATACCGCTCAATTCTTCTTGGAACTTCTGGGAGGTGCAAATGGGAGGTTTAAAAATCTCCAGAACATTCATATCTCTCAATTCTTCTTGGAAACCTCTGGGAGGTGCAAATCCCTCAATTCTTGGAAACCTCTGAGGGGTTCAAACCTCTCAATTCTTGAAGACCTCTGGGTGGTTCAAGCATCTCAACTCTTCTTGGAAATATCTGGGAGGTTCAAACCTCTCAATTCTTCTTGCAAACCTCTGGGAGGTTGAAACCCCTCAATTCTTGGAAGCCTCTGGGAAGTTCAAACCTCTCAATTCTTGGAAACCTTCAAGAGGTTCAAACCTCTCAATTCTGCTTGGAATCCTCTGGGAAGTTCAAACTTCCAAATTCCTGAAAACTTCTGGGAGCTTCAAATCTCTCAGTTCTTGAAAAATCTGTGGGAGGTTCAAACATCTTAATTCTTCTTGAAGCTCATCTTTGGGGCTTAGTGAAAGAAAATACAAAACTCATTATAACATAGTCAGTCTTAGTCTCAGTTTTTGTTCTAAATGCAGTCTGACAATTGCACACAGCATTGGCCACTCCTGCAGATTGGAGAGACATTTCCACTGAGCTGTGCATGAAAGTGCTGGGTCCTCATCTCTGGAATCTCTTCCACACCATTCAACATCCCTCTCCTCATGCCCTCTTTCCCTGCTGCCAGACAGCTCCCCCAGGCCCTGCTGTTCCCTGTCACCTCTGGTTGTGGGGAACAAACTCTCCCGGATTTCCTCGACAGCTGGAAGAGCTGGGAGCAGTGAGCTTTGGAATGATTTATCTGAGGCATTAAAAAAAAGGGGAAAAAGGAAATAACTTCTTGCTTTTCCCTCCTTCCTTCCACTCTGGAGCTGATCCAAGAGGCAGAATCACAGAAGGAGGTGGGGAGGGGTCTCTGGAGCTGACCCTGAGCTCCAGTGGGGCTGCCCAGGACCATGCCCGGGTGGATTTTCAATGTCCGCAAGGTGGAAAACTCCACAACCCTTTGTGTTCTTGGTTCCCTGGTTATTTTTTCACTTTTCCCCTCTACCTTGAAGTCCAGCCAGCTTTTCCCTTCTGCTCAGGGTGACCCCATCTCCTGCCTGGGAGGATAAACAGATCATACAGGGATTTAGGGAGGTGAAGCTTCTAGAAACATCGGACACGGTCTTTGCTCCTTCCCACAGCAGAAATCCAACAAATCCTCGTGCAAATCTGGTTGTCAACATCCCAAAACATCACACGGTGCTTTGCTCTTGCTTTGTGCAGCAAATGTCACCCCGGGGCAGGGAAAAGCACAATTTGTTTCTGGAGGAGCTCCGAGAAAAACCTGCTCCCACCTTCCTCAAAACCCGCGGGGAGCCCAATTACTTCCACCTTATTTTTTAGGGAAGAACAACAAATAAATGGGCAAATTGCTGAGCAAATCCAGGGCTTTATGCAGCTTCCTGCCTGATTCTCCTTGGAGTGCTGCTGGAACATCACGTTCCCAGGGCATAATGAGCCATCACTCCCTCATTAGCTGGGAAATGCCAGCCCGGGCTGGGGATAGCTGGGGATGCTCGGGAATGCTCAGGAATGCTCGGGTGTCTGAGATAACCAGGAATAAATTGTATCAGACCACCTGGGATTTCTGTCTGACAGAAGGATGAGGGATCCAGAATGTCAGGAATTCACAGGGAAAGCTGCTGGTTAAATGAGCAAAAGGTTTGACCTTGAAAAGCAAAATTTCTGAATTTTCCCAGGGTAAAACTGAGGATCAGGGCAAAATCCAGCTGTTGGAGGCAGGAGAAGCTTCACCTTTTCATAATTCCCCTCACATGGCTGAGCAGTGCCAGCCTCCCCAGGATCCAGAGGCTGCTCCTTCCCTCCAAGCCTTTCCCAAACCAGGACTCAGCTTTTTCAATGGCAGGGAATTATAGAGATCCTCAGACTGCAAATAATTTGGAGGTAGGTTTGAAAATAATAAGAGTAAAAAAGGGACATTTTTTCACATTGACTCAGGCTGGATGCAGGGAAAATATCTATGGTAGGAATCCTAGGAAAAAACCAGGAATTCCTGATGATTGGGTTAACCAAATGTGATATTAAGAGATATTTTTACACTCTTCTGTCAGGCTGTAACAGACAGGTGCCCTGCCTTCCTCTCACTGTTACAGTCATTTTCTCTATGGGTTCTCTGATTAATTCCCAATCCCAACTCTGTATCTAGAAGTTTTGTTTTCTCCAACAGCAGAGCAGAAAGCAATGTGAATTTTGAGTCCTTTATAGCAGATTTCCACACAGAGGCATTATGAGGATCTTAGTAACATCCAGTGGTGGACACTGCAGCCCCACCCTATCTGGGGTTTATCTGGGCTCGGCCTTATCTGGGCTTGGGTTTAGCTGGCCTTGGGCTTGGCTGCAGATGGAGAGGAGCTGATAAAACCTGGAGAATTTCTTGATTTAGGAAGAGAATTGCAGGAGGACACATGGCTGCTGACAGGACCTGCCGGCAGGGTTTGGTCCCTGATTTGATAACACCTCTGCTCCCTGATTCGATAACTCCTTATTCCCTGATTTGATAACACCTCTGCTCCCTGATTTGATAACTCCTTATTCCCTGATTTGATAATGCCTCTGCTCCCTGATTTGATAGTGCCTTGTTCCCTGATTTGATAACACCTCTGATCCCTGATTTGATAACTCCTTTTTCCCTGATTTGATAACGCCTCTGCTCCCTGATTTGATAACTCCTTATTCCCTGATTTGATAACACCTCTGATCCCTGATTTGATAACTCCTTATTCCCTGATTTGATAACTCCTTATTCCCTGGTTTGATAATGCCTCTGATTCCTGATTTGATAACTCCTTATTCCCTGATTTGATAATGCCTCTGCTCCCTGATTTGATAACTCCTTATTCCCTGATTTGATAATGCCTCTGATTCCTGATTTGATAACTCCTTATTCCCTGATTTGATAACTCCTTATTCCCTGGTTTGATAATGCCTCTGATTCCTGATTTGATAACCCCTCTGATCCCTGATTTGATAAAGCCTCTGATCCCTGATTTGGTATATCCTCTGATTCCTGATTTGATAATGCCTCTGCTCCCTGATTTGATAACGCCTCTGCTCCCTGATTTGATAAAGCCTCTGATCCCTGATTTGATAACTCCTTATTCCCTGGTTTGATAATGCCTCTGATTCCTGATTTGATAACCCCTCTGATCCCTGATTTGATAAAGCCTCTGATCCCTGATTTGGTATCTCCTCTGATTCCTGATTTGATATCTCCTCTCATTCCCTGATTTGATAACCCCTCTGATCCCTGCTATCTCCTGTGATCGCTGATTTGATATCTCCTCATTCCCTGATTTGATGACCCCTGTGATCCTGATGTGATCTGTCCTGTGATCCCGGATTTGATATCTCCTGTGATCCCTGATGTGATGGCTCCTGTGATCCCGGATTTCATATCTCCTGCGATCCCTGATGTGATATCTCCTGTGATCCCTGATTTGATAACCCCTCTGATCCCTGATGTGATATTTCCTGCGATCCCTGATGTGACTGCTCCCTGCTCCTGCCAGTCGTGCTCTGGGCTCCCTCCTCCTCTCCCTGCAGCCCCGGGCGGTGCTGCTGGCGCTGCTCAGGCGGAGCAGCCCTGCTGGAGCTGAGGCTGAGCCGAGGGCTCTCTCTCCTGGCAAAAGGCTCCACTGCACGCATGGATCCACTCCCGGAGCTCCTTGGGCACATCCATTCCCCCACACCTGCCACAGGGGCTGCTTTGCCTTTTTTTTTCTTTTTTTTTCTTTTTTTCTTTTTTTTTTTTTGTTTTGTTTTGTTTTTTGCCACACTAGAAGAGCAAGGTTTGAATTTGTTTGTTTTTTCCCCCGTGGAAGCACCAGTTGCAGAGTTATGATGCTCCTGGGAATTTTTAATTGCGCAGCCCTTAGGAAGTGCAGATAAACAGCTGAAATTAGATTGCAAAGCTCCACATTTTTCTTGTTTCTCCTGTTTTTCACAGAGGGGAAGCTCTTTCCCCATTCTGCATTCCAGCCCAAGCCATTCCTTTGGAGTCAGCAGTGGTGTCACAATAAATCAGTTGTAAGGAAAAGTGGCAGGGGCAGAAGAATTGGCAAAGAGCAAGAATTCAGGTCTTGTGACAAAGTCTCTTTCAGAAGAAAAATAAAGAGGAAAAGGGACAAACCAGGAGCAGGACTTTGGGAGGCTTTTAGCTGGTTCAGGGCACCGTTTAATCCAAGCTGAAATCCAGTTCCCACTTAAACCAGCTGCCACTTTAATGCTGGGGTTAGCAGGGGTGGGGTTTAATCCCTGCTGTTTATTTGGAACAGAGAATCACAAATCCTGGCAGGCCCTGACACACAGCATGACCTCAGGCCTCTTCCCCCTCTCCCCATGGAGATGGTTCCAGTTCCATCCTATAAAGGGTTCCATGTTTCCATGGCATTCCTGAGATGCTGTGAAGCCCCACACTCAGCTGGGCTTGTCCTGAGTGTCTCTGAAGATCTTTAGTTTGGCTTGATCTCAAGTTTGGCTATGAACAACATAAATTTTAATTCAGTCTCCTTAGAGGGGGATGCACCAGTTGTCCCTTGGTGAAAACATCGATCCCTGGCATTGTTCCCTTGGTGAAGCCATTGATCCCTGGCACTTGTCCCTTGGCGAAACCATCACTCCCTGGCATTGTTCCCTTGGTGAAACCACGAATCCTTGGCATTGTCCCTTGGTGAAACCATCACTCCTTGGCATTGTCCCTTGGTGAAGCCATTGATCCCTGGCAGCTGTCCTTTGGTGAAACCATCACTCCTTGGCATTGTCCCTTGGTGAAGCCATTGATCCCTGGCACTTGTCCCTTGGTGAAACCATCACTCCTTGGCATTGTCCCTTGGTGAAGCCATTGATCCCTGGCAGCTGTCCTTTGGTGAAACCACGAATCCTTGGCATTGTCCCTTGGTGAAACCATCACTCCCTGGCATTGTTCCCTTGGTGAAACCATTGATCCCTGGCAGCTGTCCCTTGGTGAAACCACGAATCCTTGGCATTGTCCCTTGGTGAAACCATCAATCCTTGGCACTTATCCCTTAGTGAAACCAATCCTTGGCAATTGTCCCTTGGTGAAGCCATTGATCCCTGGCACTTGTCCCTTAGTGAAACCATCAATTGCTGGCATTGTTCCCTTGGTGAAGCCATTGATCCCTGGCAGTTGTCCCTTGCTGAAACCATCCATCCTTGGCACTTATCCCTTAGTGAAACCATCAATCCTTGGCAATTTAACTTTTCAAGCTCAGAAAGAAACTAATTCCACCTCAAAAAACTATGGTTGGTGTGATCTCCAAAGAATGGGAAAAGCTTGTGGGATTGATTCCCTTTTCCCTTAATTTTAGAAATGCAAACCCTCCCCTCCTACCCCGGCCTGTCCCACCAACATTCTGGGAACACAAACCAGGATCCCAGTGCCCAGGCAGGCCGTCCCATCCCTCCCCTTGCAGGTGGCCATAGTGGTGACGGACGGACGGCCCCAGGATGGGGTGCAGGACGTGTCCGCCCGGGCCAGGGCCGCGGGCATCGAGATCTTCGCCATCGGCGTGGGCAGGGTGGACATGGGCACGCTGAGGCAGATGGCCAGCGAGCCCCTGGACGAGCACGTGGACTATGTGGAGAGCTACAGCGTCATTGAGAAGCTGACCCACAAGTTCCAGGAGGCTTTCTGTGGTGAGTGCTGCTGTGCCCAGCCTGGGGCTGTGGGTCTGCCAGCCAGGAGCTGGGAATGGTTTGGGTGGGAAGGACCTTAAAGTTCTGCAGAGAATCCTGGAATGCGTTGGGTAGGAAGGGATTGGAAAGCTCATCCCATCCCTGCCATGGCAGAGCCCAAACCTCTCGAACCAGGCCTTGCCAGGCTACAAACCCCTGTGGCAAATGGCACTGGGGGCACCTGGAACCATGCAGGAAATCATTCTTTCCTTTCCTTTCTCCATTTGCTGCAATGGTTTTTGGTGCTGGTTTCCATCCTGGATTGAGGAATGGGAATGCCAGAGTGGTTTGGGTGGGAAGGGATCTTCAATGCCAGCTCATTGCAGCCCAGGGCCACCTCCCACTGTGCCAGGTGCTGCCAGCCCCAATGTCCAGCCTGGCCTTGGGCACTGCCAGGGCTCCAGGGGCAGCCCCAGCTGCTCTGGCAATTCCAGCCCAGCCCCTGCCCACCCTGCCAGGGAACAATTCCCAATTCCCAAGATCCCATCCAGCCCTGCCCTCTGCCACTGGCAGCCATTCCCTGCCTCCTGTGCCTCCATCCTTGGCCCCAGTCCCTCTGCAGCTCTCCTGGAGCCCCTGCAGGCCCTGCAAGGGCTCTGAGCTCTCCCTGAGCCTTCTCCCTGTGCCAGGGCCTGCCCACCCTCACAGGGATGGATTCCTTCCCAGTATCCCATCTGACCCTGCCCTCTGGCACTGGCAGCCATTCCCTGCCTCCTGTCCCTCCAGACCCTTTTCCAAAGTCCTCCTCCAGCCTTTCCCATGGAAGCTCTACCTGTGACCACCCTTCACCCCTCTGCTTCCTTGCTCCAAGCCCTGCAGGTTCAGAGCCCTGTGGAAATCAGGGGCTCTTTGAAGTTGTCTTTCCAGAACTGCAGGGTTTTGTCCAGGGGATTTCAGGTTTTGGTTAAAGAAATCTCCGGATTTCACTGGCACTGGAGAGTTTGTAAACACGATCCACACACTCCTGGAGGCACTGGAAAGCAACTTGGAAAAGAGGATTTCAGCACACTGAAATCCCACACCTTTTGGGGCAGTGGAGAGAATTTGTTTTGTAATTCCCCCTGTCAGCATTGCCTCCAGAATTCCCAGTTCAGCTGGGATGGTCCCAGGTCCTGTCAGAGGCTGAGCTGCCTTTGCCTGATGCTGCTTTTGGGGTTGGGAGCCATGTGGGGCAGGAATCTCTCCTGGCTGGAGCAGGATCTGATTCCTGTCTGCACAGCACGTCAAAGGAGCCTGAGCATCCTAAAAGCACCATCCTAAAACCACCATCCTATGAAAACAGCATCCTAAAACCACCATCCTATGAAAACACCATCCTAAAACCATCATCCTATGAAAACAGCATCCTAAAACCACCATCCTATGAAAAGTGCATCCTAAAACCATCATCCTATAAAAATAGCATCCTACAAACAGCACCCTACAAACACCATGCCACAAACAGCATCCTAGAAAAACACCATCTTATAAAACCACCATCCTCCAAACCCAATCCTCCAAACTCCATCCTACAAAAACAGTATCCTACAAAACAGCATCCTCCAAACACCACCCTACAAACACAATCCTACAAACACCACCCTACAAACACCACCCTACCAACACCATCCTACAAATGCAGCTTTGCTCCTACAGGAGCTGCTGAAGGTCTGGGAATGCTTTATTGCTTCCAAATGTGCCCCAAGGCAGCAGGAATGGGCCATAAATTCCCATTTTCTGTCAGCAGGAGAGGCCCAGGGGCCTTTCCCTGGAAGGAAAAACCTGTGGCAACACTTCCTGAAAGGTGTGATCCACCTGGAACTCCAAACACACTCGGCTGGGCCTGGAGATCTCCCAGTTTCTGACAGGTGTAAAATCTCCTGGTCCAGCTCCCAGGCTGAAAGTGATGAAGGGGAGCAGCTTTTTGTCATGGAAATTTGGCTCCTCTGTGGAAAGGAGGGAAATTTCAGCTACAGAGTGAGCTGTGGATTATCCTCAGGTGATAGCACAGAATGAGTCAGGTATTATCAGGTGTCACTGCAGCAGCAGCTCATGGCAGAGGGAACAAACACCTCAGACAAAGGGAGGGAGAGACAGAATTTGAGGAGTGGAATCCAGGCCATGAATATTTGTGGAGTTTGTATTGGCTGCCCTGGGACTGGGAGGCAGCAGCGGTGCCAAGGCCTCACCCCATGATTTGAAATTGTGGGGAAAAATCCTTTCTGTGCCTCCCTGTGCAGATGGCAAAGCTCTGCCCATGGGAAGCCCTGGGAGTGAGGGAAGCCCTCGGGGCTGCTGCAGGGAGCAGAGGACAGCTCTGTCCAAGTCCCTGTTGCCCTGCTCTGCATGTGCAGCTGCCCTAAACCACCCCAGGGATGGACCCAGACCCGCTGCTGGGGCACAGCACAGGATCTGTGGGACTGACTGCAGGGAAAAGTGCTTCCCACAGTGCCCAGCAAACTCATGGGGAAACGGGGAACCCTCAGTGCTCCAGCCTGTGCTGAGATTCACCAGAGCACTGAACCACAGGCAGCTCCAGGGGCACTGAAATTCCCAATGATCTGGGCTGGAACAATCTACCAGTGCTGGCACAGCCACGGGAAGTGGAAAGGCCAAAAAAATGTACAGAATATGAGTAGAGCAGAACACAAATGGCTCAAAATAACAAATCTGAACTCAGAAAGACTCACTCCACCTCCCATCCGTTCACTCCAGCCCAGGGCCTGGATTTCTGCACATTTTCCCTGGCGTTTGTAGCTGAATTTGCCTCCCCAGCCCCGTTTGCTCTGGAGTTTGTTTGCCATCCTCGGTGTGACAGCGCTGTCACCCCCAGCGCCGCTGGCTCCCGGTGCTGCCACTCAGGGCTGCTTGCTCAGCATCCCAGGAGCCACAGCCAGGCCAGGAGGGGCAGCAGGAGGGTTTGGAGAGCAGGGATCTGAGAGCTGCACATGCAGGGAGAGCTCTGAGGTGAATCCCAGGTGTGTTCACACATGAATGCTGGCCAGGAAGGGCAGCTGAGCTCCCTGCTCAGGATTGCACTGCAGAGCTGCAAAAATTGGGCACTGGCCAGCCTGGAGGGCACCTGGGACCCAAACCTCACCCAGGAGCTTTGCAGAGTGAGGTGTGCTGTGATTTGCCCCACACCCACATGGGTTTGCCCTCAGGGAAGATTTCCAGTCCTGGCTGTGCTTTGGAGCAGGGAGACTCATGGATATTTCTTCCTTGTCTTTGTGCCTGCCTTGGTTTGAACAGCCAGGTGTCTGCTGAGCAAGGCAGGAGCCTCCCCTGAAATGGAAAATGCAAACCCCCTCCCTCTGAATTATTGTCATTTTGAAATTAAAAAGCTCTCAGGCAAAGATATGGGAGCAGGAATAACAGTTCTGTACAAGGAAAATTAAAAATCCAAATGCAAGAGTACAAACCAAGCCTGGCAGAGTGAGAGCAGCCCTGGCACGCTGTGGGTCAGGGGGTGGCACAGCCCCATCCCATGGGGGCTCAGCCCTCCTGCAGTGCCAGCTGTGGCTCTGCTGGAGCAGGGATCCTGCACAAGGGGGGAGTTTTCCTCTGCAGCTCCAGGGCTGCTGCAGATGGGCCTGGGCTCCCTCTGGCCATGCAGGGCAGCAGAAGCTGCTCCTCTGGCAATGCCCTGGGCAAAGGCTGCTGGGCTGTGCCAGGCTCACATTGGATCCAGGTAGGAATGCTTGGCTCCTGCCCTGGGCAATGCAGCATCTCCCCATGGGATGCTGGAATTGGATCAGCCCTGCAGGGACACTCAGTGGCCATGGACAGCAGAGATCTCCTGCAGGGAGGATTGGCTGGGGCAGAGATCAAGAAAACTGCCCCAAGAACAGCAGAGAACTGCCCCAGCTCTGACACATGGGGACAGGACACACAGCCCCATTTCCAGCCTTAGACTCTGCCTCAGGCACTGTCCAGGCTCAATGAGCTGTGTCCCACTGCCAAGCAGATTTAGTTATGGGGCCAATGTGGGGCTGTGCAGAGCTGGGTGTGGGTGGGGAGGCCCCTGCTTGAAGCCACCCCCTCCTCTCCTTGCAGTGGTGTCTGACCTGTGTGCCACGGGGGACCACGACTGTGAGCAGGTGTGTGTCAGCACCCCAGGGGCCTACAGGTGTGCCTGCAGGGACGGCTTCAGCCTCAACAGCGACGGCAAGACCTGCACTGGTACGTAAGGGGTCCCTGAGGGGACTGTGGTGACAGCACTGGGATGTTCTGCTCAAGGAAGGCAGAAAGGAAAACCCTTCTCTTAGAAGCCAGAATCACTTTCAAACCATTGTTGTGCTCTCCTGTTGGGTTTTCATTGATTAACCCCATTTCCTCAGCAATAAATGGCATTAGGGTTCTATTTTCCTACATGATTTATTGAGGTCTTTGCTGGTGTTTTCTTCTGCCCTCTTCTCGTCTTTTCCCTCAGCTTGCAATGGTGGCTTGGGGTCTGCTCTGGATCTTGTGTTCCTCATCGATGGCTCCAAGAGTGTTAGGCCTGAGAACTTTGAGCTGGTGAAGAAATTCATCAACCAGATCGTGGATTCGCTGGAGGTGTCGGACAAACAGGCCCAGGTGGGGCTGGTGCAGTACTCCAGCTCCGTCCGGCAGGAGTTCCCCCTGGGGCAGTTCAAGAGCAAGAAGGACATCAAGGCAGCAGTGAAGAAAATGTCCTACATGGAGAAGGGGACCATGACAGGCCAGGCTCTCAAGTACCTCGTTGACAGCTCCTTCTCTGTCATCAACGGAGCCCGGCCCGGCGTCCCCAAGGTGGGGATTGTCTTCACTGATGGGCGCTCACAGGATTATATCTCAGATGCTGCCAAGAAAGCCAAGGACTCAGGTAGGGCTCCTCAACTCCCTGGGCTTCTTTCTCCCTTGGCCCAGGCAGGACTTTTTCCCTGGATCTGTCTCTTAGGATGTACACAGGTTATACTGAGTAACTCTGGGGAGATATTCCCTGGCTATCCTTGCTCACAGAGAGCCTGGAACACCTCAGTCTGGGCACCTTGATTTGTCAAGAGCTGGTTTTAGTTCCCCTCTGTGTCTTTAGAGGAGCTTCTGCTGGCCAGGGTGGAGTTTGGGATGGACAGGATGGACATCCCCTTGAGATGGGATGGACAGGATGGAGTTCCATCCCCTGGGATGGGATGGGATGGGATGGGATGGGATGGGATGGGATGGACAGGGTGAAATTCTACTCCCTGGAATGGGATGGATAGGGTGGAGTTTTATCCCCTATATTGGGATGGACAGGATGGAGTTCCACCCCCTGGAATGGGATGGACAGGATGGAGTTCCACCCCTTGGGATGGGATGGAAAGGATGGAGTTTTATCCCCTGGAATGGGATGGAAAGGATGGAGTTGCACCCCCTGGAATGGGATGGAAAGGGTGGAGTTTTACTGTGTGGAATGGGATGCACCCAGGTCTAATTGCTCCACACAAATGTGGAAGGAAGCTGCAGGGGGAATTTGGAATTAGGAGGTTTCAGCACCTTTAGGGTTGGACAGGGCTTGGAGCAACCTGGGATGGTGGAAGATGGTGGAGCAAGAGGAGTTTAAGGCCCCTCCTAACCCAGCCCTTATCCACTCTGGGATTTGTCTGGGGTTGGTCAGGAAGCCCAGCCCAGCACCAGAGGCACACGGGGGCAAACACAACCAACCCCAGGATTTGTAGGGCCAAGTGTGGCTTGGCTGCATCAGCCTCAAGGCCTGGAAAAGGCAGAGAAAAAGCAACAAAACAATAACAAAGCCCAGACATGGGTTAAGGAGGAACCCCAGGCACATTAATAAGGAACTTTCCTCAGCTGCTGTTGTAGGAAAAACACTCAGTGGCCACACACTGATGGATTCCTGTGCCTGAGCCCCACGAAATATTAATGCCTCGAGAGCTGCCCTTCTGCTGAGCTGCTGAGCACGTTCCCAGGCTCTGACACCCCTGTGTTAAATGGATCCAGCCGCTGGGAATTCACTCAGGAATTGCTGAATCCTTCCCTTCCTTTTAACTTCACTCTCCACCACTAGATGGGACTCAGGGCCAGCACATAACCAGAAAGGTCAGGGAGCTCGTGAAAAACCAATGTTTACAAAGCACTCTGACATCTTATGGGGCTGTTCAGCTCTTATAAAACAAAAGGTTCTTATAAAGTGTATTTATAGAATTTATTCCTCCCTGGTGATAAAACTTTGTGCCTTGTCTCTCTTGTCCCTGCAAGGAAATCTCTTATCTGTCCATGAGTTATTGCTGTGGGATAAACAAGTGCTTAAAATGAGACTGCAAAATTGTTCAGTGAGCTGAGCCTCAGAAAAACAACACATATTGGATATATCCAGAGAAAGAAAGGCACAAAGGGGAGCAGGGAAACATTTCCAGTGCCTGGGCATGGACAAGTAGAGACAAGTATTTCAAATCAGGGCTAATTAATACCTCCCAAAATGGGAAAATTGCATTTCAGTTCAATAGAAAAAGGTTTAAAGCAGATCAATCTCCTGACAGAGCAGGACAAGTTGTGAACTCCCAGTGGGGGCTGCAGTTTTGGACAGAGACTCAGCTCAGTTCTGCTCCACTGCAGGGGGACTTTGCCACTCAGGGGCTCGTTAACAGGGGTTGATTAACGGTGGCTGAGCTGTTCTGGAAACTCCCACCGGTCCCGTTTGCTACATTATCACTTCCACATCAATGGGATGATGTTACCATCACCTGTCCTTTCTTGCATCTCCCAAACCTTGCTCTTGTTGTCATTGGCTGGGAAATTCTACTTAAACTCTGCCTGCAAAAATATTTTGGCCCCTGTTTGACCTGGATGAAAGGAACAACTCCAAAACCTTGTTCTTGTGGCCCCAGTGCCCATGGTCTGGTAAATTTTAATAAAATCTCTGCCTGTGAAATTATTTTCGGCCTGTTTAACCTGGCTGAAAGGAGTCTGGAATGGTGGGGGTGGAGGGGGTGGTTCTCAGTGAGGATCTGGAGGTGTGTAGGGCCTGGGGGCTCAGGGGATGCCCAGCCTGGCAGGGTGGCCCTGTGCCAGCTCCATGGTGCTCACAGGGTCCCGTTCCTGGCAGGATTTCGGATGTTTGCCGTGGGAGTGGGCAATGCTGTGGAGGATGAGCTGAGGGAGATCGCCTCAGAACCCGTGGCTGAGCATTATTTCTACACTGCCGACTTCAGGACCATCAGCAAGATCGGGAAGAAGCTGCAGATGAAGATCTGTGTTGGTGAGAGGGGACTGGGGTTCAGCCACAGCATCTGAAGGGTGGAGCAGAGGGGGGAAAATGCCCCTCCAGAAACCACCAGGTGAAGATCTGTGCTGTGGGAGGGGACTGGGATGGAGGGGTTTGGTCCCAGTGTTTGAAGGCTGGAGTGGAGAGGTGAAAATGCCCTTGGAGAAGCTGCAGATCATCAGTCTGTGTTGGTGAGAGGGGATTGGGATGGAGCAGAGGGATGAAAATCCCTTGGAGAAACCGCAGATGGAGATCTGTGCTGGTGAGAGGCACTGGGGATGGAGGGGTTCAGTCAAGGCTGGAGTGGAGGGATGGAAATGGCCTTGGAGAAGCTGCAGATGGAGATCTGTGCTGGTAAGAGAGGACTGGTGTGAAAAATGATCCTCACTTCCAAACATGTAAAAGGTTTATTAAAGCCTTATCAGAAACACAGGACCATCAGCAAGACTGAATAGAGACAGCAGACTGAACATCAACAGCAGACTGAATAGAGAAAACATCACAGCACCAGGAGCAGAGGATGTTCCCACCATGTGCTCACCCACACCATGGAGGTTTCACCTTTTAACCCTTTGCCCCCCAAAGTTCTGTCCATGGACTCCTCCTTCCCTGCCCAGGGTGGAGATCCCTACCTGACACCTGGAGTGGGGGCAGCTGTTGCCATGGTAACGAGTGACCCTCCCAAATGTCCCAAACCCAGGGCACCCCTGAGAACAGCACAGGGGGTAAAACACAACTATAAATCTATAAAACTGCTCCTGACAGAGATCCAGGATATTTGCCTTTAATTGTGAGAGTCAGCCATGGCATTGCTCATCTGTCACAGCTGGGATGGAGGGGTTCAGTCAGTGTTCAAGGCTGGACTGGAGGGGTGGAAATGCCCCTGGAGAAGCTGCAGCTGAAGTCTGTGCTGGTGGGAGGGGGATTGGGGATGGAGGGATTCAGTCACAGCATTTGCAGCCTGGAGTAGAAGGATGAAAATGCCCTTTTAGGTGGATGTGATAAAAATCTCCTGTTCCCAGTGTGTGGAGCTGGCAGAACACACAGGAGCATCAGGAGACATTGATATTTTGGGTGGTTACCTGAGGCAAAGCAATCCCCACACCTCAGCCACATCCCCCTCTTCCAAATCCCCTTCTCCTTCCTTTCTCCTGCACCTTTCTGCCCTTCTTTTTCTTCAGAAATGATGAATTTGTCTCCAGGTTCCTTAAGATGGGTTTTCCTTTCCTCCTGGAGAAGTTGGAGGGGGATAATCCCTGTGTCTGCAGAGCCAGGATTGCAAGGCAGAGACTCTTTGACAAGTCTCATCAAGAAATTAGGATCAATCCAAGAACAAAGGATGGGATCTATATGAAACCCCCAACAAATTGTACTTTTAAATCATTCAAATACACTTAAGCTTCAGCCTTCAAAAACAAAAGCAAATTTCAGAAAAACTGTTTGTTTGTAAGATATCAATTTGGGTAAATATGTTTACATTTGAGTATTAAAAATAAAATGAAGGCTAGGAGATAGTTGCATTTTTTTTCATTCCCAGTACCAGCTTGTATTTCTCAACAGCTGCCTTAAAATCTTCTGTTAATCTCCAGCTTTAGGTTACACCTGGCTGGTTTAAACCTGTTGAGTTTTGGTATAAGTGATTAATTTCCTTTAAAAATTCTGTCTTTTATTTACTCCTCCTTTGCTCAGCTCAGAGGGGCCTTGTAACCCCTCCCTTTCTTTCCCAGGCATTTTTTTCCTCGTGTTCCAGTCTGAGTTAATTTTCCTTGAAGAACAGATGTAAATTAGTGACATAAATTAGCAAAGTGATTAACGCTCATGGTTCCACCCCCTCAAGGAGTGGAGTTACTGAAGCAAAGCTCAAACCACTCTTGATGGCAGCAGTGCCTCCAGTTTTTACTGGATCTTGTTGGGGAGACAGAGGTTGGTTTTATTTGGGCAGACTCCAATTTTAGGGCAAACGTGAAGCATGAGGAGCAGAGCTCAGTGGGTTTCCAGAGAGATGGAAATCCAGGAAAGACTTCCCATGGCTGGAATAACAGAAAAATGTGACATTCTCTGTTCATCTGAGCTTAAAGCCAGAAGAGATCAATCAGATAATTTGAAATAATTATATTTTGATTTCCTTCCCATTTCTGACATAGAAAACAAGATTTGTGCTGTTTCACTGGACACAGGGATTTTGATTAAATCCATTTTTTTGTGCCACTCATCCTCTTGCTGTTGTGACCCACAGAGGAAGATCCGTGTGAATGCAAGTCCATCGTGAAGTTCCAGACCAAAGTAGAAGAGCTCATCAATTCCTTGCAGCAGAAACATATCCTTTGGAAGCTTGGCCAGGACTGGCTGGGTTGGTCCAGAGGGACCATGGGGAAGGTTCAGGAAGGTGGGAATGAGGCACCTGGGGGTCAAATGTGGCACTGAGAGCTCCAGGCTGGTGACAAGGTAGGGGATGGTTGAAAGTTGGATTTGATGGCCCTGGAGGACTTTTCCAAGCTTTTCCAAGCTCTGGGATTGTGGGGAGATGGGTCCTGAGGCAGCTGGAATGGGAGGCAGGGGGTTCCTTCAGAGCCAACATCCAACACTGCCCAAATTCTTCATGGTCTGCAGGGACAGAGGGACATCAGAGCACCTCAGACTGTGGGAGGGTGGTGTGCATAATCCAGAGGGACACATACACCCATCCCAGGTTGTCCCAGCTGGCCAAAACTCAGTGCTGGGAGATAAATCCTGATGGGACTGTTCCCTGGAAGCAGCTCCAGCCAGGTGAGTTGGATCCCATCAGATCCCACCTGGTGGGACTGAGTTCTGTCACGCTGGGCCTTTCCATAAGTGGCAGAAAGAGAAAAAAATCCACAAAAAACTCGTGAGTAGGATTAAAACTTTTGAAAAACAGAATTCATGGAGCCTCAGGGTGGCTCACAAGGGCAGGGGAGATGTCTCACCACTGAGGATCAGGAGAGGATCTAATTTTAAAAGGAACATTCTGATTTCTTCCCACATTTCTGGGCCCTGCTGTGGCACAGCTCTGTTCCTCCTCCCAGGAGTGAGATCCGGGTGAGATCTGTGACCTGTGTGGTGCAGAGGTCAGGGGAAGTCACAGCTCCCACCTGGTGGGTGGCTCTCCCAGGCACATCATCAACAGGAATTAGTGAGAAGAGCAGAAAATTCCTCTGGCACGCCAGGAAAAGCTCCTGCTCCTCTCCTCAGGGTCAGGGGCTCTGTCAGCCCCTCCTTTCCCTCCTCCTCTGGGAGTGAGCCCGTGGCAGTGGGAGGATGTGTGAGCACAGGCAGCTCCTTCCTGCAGGGAGCTCCAGCAGCCTGAGAGCTCTGGGAGCGCCAGAGGGGACGGGCACAGATCCCATCCTCACCCCAGCCTGGGACTGGGGAATTATTGAGTGGTTTGGGTGGAAGGGGCCTTAAAATTCCTCCCATCCCACCCCTGCCATGGCAGGGACCCCTCCCACTGTGCCAGGTGCTGCCAGCCCCAATGTCCAGCCTGGCCTTGGGCACTGCCAGGGCTCCAGGGGCAGCCACAGCTGCTCTGGCAATTCCAGCCCAGCCCCTGCCCACCCTGCCAGGGAACAATTCCCAATTCCCAAATCCCATCTAAATCTCTCCTCTTTTAATTCAAACCTTGGCCCATCACTCTGTGCCCACATAAAAAGTCTCCCTACCAACATTCCCAGAAAAATTGCTGCTTTTCCTCCTTAACTCCTCCTCACTGGAAGCTGTGGCCAAAAGAATTGAAGCCCTGGAGAACAAGATCATCTAAAACCCCACTCCAGCAGTTTTTCACCTCCTTCCCAAAGTAACAGAACCAGAACTGCTCCATTTTTCAGGGAGGGCAGCTCAGCCCCAGGGCTCTGGGCAGCTTTTATTAAGGTCTAGGCTACCTGCATTTGTTTAAAAGGAAGAATTATTACAGTAGAGCAGACTTTGTATAAAGGGCAGAGCACAGGATGTGACTGAGAGTTAGACCAGGCTCGAGTTTGCTGCATCCTATAGAGTGCATATATTCAAAGAAAAAAACCTTGAAAGATTTTTTTATTTAAAGCTTAATATATATACAGTGTGTTACTGAGTACTTGATGATGAGTTCTGTGAATCCTCTGCTGCAGCTTTTGTTTCTATGCATGAGATAATTTAATTTAAAAGTCAGAATGACTTAGACTCACCCTCAGCTGCCGGGTGGAAAGGCCAAGGCTGAGCTCCTGGTGGTTGTCAGTAATTAGGTGAGGTTTAGTCCTGACCCTGAGTGTGCTCTGCAGGCAGGCTGGGCCAGGCTGCTCCTGCCTGGGCTCCTCCTGAGCTGTGGAACTGGAATGGGAAAAGCTTTCCCAGCAGGGAACGGTGGCAGTGTCCCAGTGCCTGGGCTGAGCCTGCTCTGGGTGACGTGCAGGGGACCCTCTGTGGCCCTGAGTGCCACCAGGCAGGAGATTCCCCTGCTCTGGGTGACCCTGACCAGGCTCAGGGACCCTCTGTGGCCCTGAGTGCCACCACCCTGTTCTAGGTGACCCTAACATTGTGCCAGGTCTGTGGCCCTGAGTGCCACCAGCCGGGAGATTCCCCTGCTCTGGGTGACCCTGATGAAGCTCAGGGACCCTGTGTGACTCTGCCACCAGCCAGATGTGCCCTGCTGTGTCCCCACACCCTCAGCTGGAGCTCCAAGCCATTCCCCACCCCGGGAACGCTGCTGGAGCTGCCCTGGAATCGGAGCCTCGGTCCCTGCACCCTCCCAGGCTCAGCCCAGACCCTGCAGACTCTGCTGCTCCTGGATTCCCTGGCAATGTGGGCTGGGAGCACCTCAGGCTGCCTGTCCCTGCAGCTGTACCTGGCCATGGATCCCCACGGATGCCTTGGGGGAGGTTTATGGGGTTTATGGGTTTCTTTATGGGGTTTTATTTTTTGTATCAAAATATTTATACTTGAGACTACATGAGAAAAGCTTTTTGGGGTGACTTGGCCTGTTGAAGTGTCACCAGAGCAGATGTGTTTTGGTTTTGGGGGAATATTAAAAGTTTGCTGGAAATTTGGGAAGCCAGTGTCATCCTTTGTGTGAGTGCTGAGGAGATTGCCTGACAACAGCACCTCCCCAAAGGCTCATTAGTATTGATAATTTTACCAATACTGGGGACAGGATGTGCCTTGGCTTGTCTGGCCCTGCTGCTGAACCAAACAGCAGCACTGTGGTGTTTCACCCACAGACACTTTTGGCTGCCTGGGTGTGTGGTGTTTCACCCCACAGACACTTTTGGCTGGCTGGGTGTGTGGTGTTTCACCCACAGACACTTTGGGCTGGCTGGGTGTGTGGTGTTTCACCCCACAGACACTTTTGCCTGCCTGGGTGTGTGGTGTTTCACCCCACAGACACTTTTGCCTGCCTGGGTGCTGCAGCTGGCACTGCAGACAAGTCCAGGCCTGCAGGAGCTCTGGTGGTGCTGGGATGGAGCTTCCCCCCATAACAGGGGCTGCTCCTGGGGTTTCCCTCTGGCAGAGAAGCTTTAAGGGGATGGTGAAGGAAAGGAGTCGGTTCTGATGGAGGCTTTGGATCCAGAGCTTTATTCTGGCCCTCAGGCCTCTGAATGCAGCACCAGCTCCAACAGAACTCCCTGAGCCCGTGGCTGCTGCTCCTTTAACCCCGGGGAGAGGGGCAAGGAAGGGGCAGGGAGGCACCAAGCAGGGACAGGAGGGGAGGGACAAAGGGACAAAGGACACCTGGATGGCCCAATGCCCCCCAGGGGTAGAGGGCATCCTTTGGATCTGCCAATCACTCGAGGCCCTTCTGGAATGCCAGGAGTGCCAGACAGTGCTGGGAGGGGAGAGGAGAGGGGACTGACACAGCTGGGAGGGAATCCTCAGGGTAGGGACCCGGGGTTCTGGGGTAAACCCTGGAATCACACTGCAACACATTAGCAGGAGGGAATCATCTCATGTCACATCCTCTTCTCTCTGTGAAAGGGAAGAAATGGGTCCAGAGAGAAGGGTCCAGACCCTTCTGTTGCAATACAACATGAAAGGAACGACGCTCACACTCTGAGATGTCCGAGGCAAAACAGGGGCAGTTTATTTCTGAATCTCGATGTTTATAGAATTCCAGAAGTGACCATGGATTGGAGGATGAAATTGCCACCTCTCCAACCACACTGGTCAAACCAACAGTCCATCAGTTCTCTCCTCCTCCAGAAAGGAATGCAAAACAATCATTATTTACATAAAAAGTGCATGAGAAACTCCATTACAAAAATGTAAACATCAGAAGGCTTAGAAGAACTTTAGAAGAACAGGGTGTGACACCCTATCTCTCCAAACAGAGCCTCTTCTACAATAAAAATCATTTCTTTCACTCCTGGAGATGCGGGGATGAGTCAGGCCCTAAGTCAAGGGCTGCAGGCAGCTCCTGATGGCCAAACCTCACCCTGGCAGGCAAATCCTGAATATCCCAGATCCAGGGTAACCCTCCAGCTCCTGAACTCCTTGGGGTGAGTTCTTGTCTATTTTTCCACGTGAATTGCAGATGTTTCACCTTTGTGTCTCGACAGGAGCAGATCCTGTTGTGATCATTTGTGGGATTATTCCAAGTGCACCTTTGGGAGCCCCTGAGCCACTTCTCTTGATAAATTAGAACAAATTCAGATGTGCAGGTGCCTCCTGAACGCCTCTCCCACGGGAGCAAGTCACCCCTGCTGCCACCCAAGGAATCCTTTTCCTCATGTGGAATCACTTTCCATCTTAAATATATTTAAAATGGGAGCAGAAAAAGCCCTGCAGGACAGTAGGAGTTGTTTCTGCATGTTCTGGCTCTCAGCTTTTTTCTTATCCTTCACTCTGTTTTTCTCCTCTTCCATTTTCCTGTCTCTTCAATCAGGTGATCAGAATTCATGCCCATCTGATGAGGTTAATCACTGATTAATTTTCTTTTATTTCCAGCTATAACCCCTTTGTCCATCATGGAAATGAGCTCCTGTGGGTAATTTCCTTATGTGCTTATTTATTTATTCTTTAAACACCCTAAAAGTAAAAATTTAACGTCCTCAGGATCTGGAAGATGGATTTGATTTTAGTTCTTGCCTTGGCAAGAAAGTGCCCACATTAGAGGGTTTCACTGTTGCCATCCTGCAGCTGAAGCCTTTTCCCTGATTTTTTGGGAAATGGGAAAAATTCCTGGCTGGATCTTTGCCTCCAGCACTCAGCCCACTTTGAACCCAAACACTCCCATGAAACTCATTTTTTGGGGAAAGAAAACAATTTCCAGCCCTTTCTGGGGAGGCTGAGCCAGGCAGGGCCATTCCTGGGGGCAGGGGTTGCAATCCCAATTCTCGGCCTGATCCTGAGCTTTGTTCCTTCAAGGCGCCTCCAGGCAGGACCTGGGGAATTGGATCCTCCCTAAATCCTGCAGTTCCTTGTTTCAGGAGTGCAGACACAGCAGATCTTCTTCCCTGTGGTTGTTTACAGAGAGAAGACCATTCTATCCATGTTTTGCTCTGCATTTTCCCCAGAGTTTCTCTGCCCATCCATCCCCTCCATCAATCAAGGAGCAATCTCCAGATTTCCCTGGTTATTACTCATTAAAACCCCAATCCCAGCTAAACTCTGGATCACCCCTCCCCCAGGAAAATCCCCCTCAAGGAGCCCAACCTCAGAACTGGCCATAAATAACAAAAACTAAACGAATTTTCCTCCCAGTGCTCCAGGGCCAAGATCCATTGTCAGGCCCAGAACAGTTTCTGTGAGGAATATTGTGGTTCAGATAAAGCAGAACTAAACTAATTAACAATCCTTCTTCCTCCCTTCTCCCATCCCCTTAAAACAACAAAAGCCAGCCTAGAAGTCAATTAGTCACCGGGTTCTGATGTCCTAATTAGCGTCATTAATGGATTGCCCAGGGCAGTGGGATGGAGCTGGCAGAGGAGAATCCTCAGCTCAGTGTGGCTGATCTGGGAAAAAAAGGATCCTGCACAGCCAAACCCAACCTGGTGTCCCTGTGGAAAACACCTCCACTGTCCTGTGAAAATTTACAAAATTTAACATTTAAAAGTTTTACAAGTTTTTAAGTTAAAACTAAAGTAAGTAAAAGAAAGTTTAAAAGTTTAATAAAGTGCAATAGGAGACAAAGACAATAAAGCAAAGATTACAGTCGGGTGCACCTTGGCACTCAGCCAGGAGCCCCCCTGCTATTTTGGAAACCCTTTATTTACCATTTCTATTGCATCAGCCTGATCCATATTCATAAACAATTATTCATGGTAAACTTTTCCCCAAATTAGTTTACATGTTCCAAGAATTTTTCAGCCTGGCTCCTCCTCGGATCTGCCTTTTTAGAGCCTGTGAATTCCTTGGCTGTGGTTTCAGTCCATTCTCATCCCTTGCAGTTCTGGGCCCTGGCCCTCCCTGCCTTCAGCCGGTGAGTGCTGATGGTTGGCAGCTCTGTCCAGGTGTGCTCATCCTGTGTGCATTGGGTGTGATCCCATCTCAGCAGGCATTTTAACACAGCACACTGATATCAGCTATTGCACTGAGCTCAATGAACAACAGAAACAAAATCTCTGTCTTTAGAACAAAGTTATTTAACACCACCCAGATAAAGTCCACTTCAATATTTGTGAAAAGCCAATATTATGATATGTACCTACAAGATCCCAATGGGATGGGCTGGGAGAGGTCTGGGTGCAGGAGGGTGAGATGATCCCACTGCACACAGGGAACTCCTTTCCCTTCCCTTTCCTGCCTCATTCCTAAAGGAGATTTTCCAGAGAAAAATGTGGCTGATGCCACATTCCTGGAAATATTCCAGGCCAGTTTGGGTGGCGTTGGAAGCAAACTGAACTCCTTGAGGATGTCCCTGCTCACTGACCAGATGACCTTTAAAAGCCCTTTCCAATCCAAACCATTCCATAACTTCATGATCTTACCCATGCCCCACTCCTTCTTTTCACTTTTCCACCATGTCCAAGTTCCTTTAGATTTTCAGGCCAAATGATTCATGAAATGTTGTTCCCAGAATCCCAAGTTCCCTTAGATCTCATGGCCAAATTACTTATAAAATATTGTCCCCAAAATCCCAAGCTCCTTTAGATCTCATGGCCAAATGATTTATAAAATGTTGTCCCACCAAAAGTCCCAAGTTCCTTTCGGTCTTCAGGAAAAATAATTTATAAATTATTGTCCTTCGGGCATGGAAGAAAAATCCTTGGCCGCTTTTCCCTTGCCTCCCATTGGTGCTGAAGCCAGAGGAAGCCTGAAGCTCCCCAAGGCACAGGGAAGCTCTTTTCCCTCTGGAGAAGCCATTTCCTCCTGCAGGGCACTGATATCATAACACAGGGCCATTAGTAATCAAATTAAAAAGTGCTTTCAATTAAACCCAGGGCTGGGAGCTCGCTGACATCTTTCAGCAGCAATTTGTAACACTCACACCCTGTAATTGCTGCTAATGAACGGGCAGGGAGCACCAGGCACTGTTGTGGCTTTCCCCCAGGCCCTGGAATCAGGCGGGGATCCCAATAAATGGAGCAGTTCCCCTGTCCCCAAGGGTTCCTGGGGAGGATCAGGTTGGTTTTCCCCTTTCCTGGATGGAGGAAGTGAACCCCAAGAATTCAGAGCCTCAGGAAGTGCTGGGAGCATCCAGGTTTTTCTCCAGGGCCTGGAATCTGTCTGAGGCTGGAGGAATTTCCTGTTCTTTGGGAACAGCAGTGAATTCCTGTTCTTTGGGAACAGCAGTGACGCTCCTCTCCCCACTCCTGTGAGGGAATTCAGTGATCATGCAGCTGAAGGTGCTGCTGGATTTATGTTGTGCTGTCCTGGTTTGAACAGCCAGGTGTCTGCTGAGGAAGGCAGGAGCCTCCCCTGAAATGGAAAATGCAAACCCCCTCCCTCTGAATTATTGTAATTTTGAAACTAAAGGGCTCTCAGGCAAAGATATGGGAGCAGGAATAACAGTTCTGTAACAGGGAAAAAATAAAAATAAAATACAACTGCAGTAATACAAACAAAGCCTGGCAGAGTGAGAGCAGCCCTGGCACGCTGTGGGTCAGGGGGTGGCACAGCCCCATCCCATGGGGGCTCAGCCCTCCTGCAGTGCCAGCTGTGCTTCTGCTGGAGCAGGGATCCTGCACAAGGGGGGAGTTTTCCTCTGCAGCTCCAGGGCTGCTGCAGATGGGCCTGGGCTCCCTCTGGCCATGCAGGGCAGCAGAAGCTGCTCCTCTGGCAATGCCCTGGGCAAAGGCTGCTGGGCTGTGCCAGGCTCCCATTGGATCCAGGTAGGAATGCTTGGCTCCTGCCCTGGGCAATGCAGCATCTCCCCATGGGATGCTGGAATTGGATCAGCCCTGCAGGGACACTCAGTGGCCATGGACAGCAGAGATCTCCTGCAGGGAGGATTGGCTGGGGCAGAGATCAAGAAAACTGCCCCAAGAACAGCAGAGAACTGCCCCAGCTCTGACACACGGGGACAGGACACACAGCCCCAGCCACACCTTGCATTTCCAACCCAAGCCATGTGCAAATTATTATTTCTCACTCAGCAAGAAGCTTCACCAGGTCTGAGAACACTCCCTGGAATCCCTGCAGTGAGGAACCTCCCAAGGATCAGAGCTCTGGCCAGAGATTGGAAGTGGCTCTGTACTGCAAGCAGTCTCTGGGATTTATTGGTGTTTTAGTCACTGCTCAGGGCAGGAGCTGTTCAGTGGGGTTTGCAGTGGTTCTGGTGTTTGGCTGCTCCCAACCCCCTGCATGGATCAGGCCAGGACCCAATAAACAGGAGCAGTTCCCTGCCCTCAGAGCTTCCTGGGCAGGATCAGGTTGCTTTCCCCCATCCTGGCTGGAGGAAGTGAATCCCAAGAATTCCAAACGTGTGGGAAAGTGCTGGGAGCATCCTCAAAGGGCTGTAGGGATGGGCAGGAACGAGGAATTCCTGCCCTGGGGACTAAGGGCTGTCCTGAGGCAGCTCCTGAGCACTCTCTGGTTCTCCATCCTGCCTGCTGAGACCTGAACATGACCCCAGCAGCAGCTCTTGGCACGGCCTGGGGTGGCAGGGATGGTCCTGGGGTCACAGCTGGGATGGCCCTGAGGTGGCAGGAATGTCCCTGAGGTGACAGCAGGGATGTCCCTAAGGTGGCAGGGATGGCCCTGAGGTGACAGGAGGGATGTCCCCCTCCCTGTGTCCCCCTCCCTGTGCCCCCTGGTGTGACCTTACTCTGGTGAAGCAGTTCCCACTCTGGAGAGTGTAAAGCAGGATAAAAGCTGCTCCTGCCTTCCAGACCCAGCTGCTGTCAGGGCTGGAAACTCAGAACTCCACATTCTTCACAAGCTGGGAACAGGGAATTTGGCACCTCAGCACAGCCTGGCAGGGCTCAGGTGGCACAGGGAGCTCCTGGCCCAGAGCTCTGGGGGATCTCAGAGGTTCCCCCTGGAGTCTCAGGGATTCTGTTGTTGGACCTTCCAGAACAGCACAAAATTAATCATTCCCGTGGGAAAATCATTCCCTGCCCTTTCCTGCACCTCCAGTGCAATCACCTGGATTTGGGATTTTATCACCGTGCCCATAAATTAGCCACTGTGTCTCAGCAGCTAATTGGAAAAAAGTTAATTACTGATAGCAAGGTCTGCTTTGGGAAATAAAGGATTAATTTCAGACCTGTATGGGGGAGATCTTGATTGCAGCAGGTGCAAGTGAAAAAATTTAAGGTGGATGTAAATTGGGGCAGGGAGATAAAATGGTAACGGTGGAAGTGCTTTTGGAGCTCAGTGCAGCCCTTAGGGCAGAGATGGAAAATCCTCAGCCCACAGAGCCTTTTCTGCTGGAAATGGGAGAGTGAAGAGAGAGGTCCCAGAGGGCAGGGACAGTGACAGGGACCTGGGTTTGTCACAGCCCCAGGTGCTGCTCCAGATGGGCACTGGGGCTTGGAGGGCAGCTCTGTTCCCACCTCTTGCTCTGTGGGGTCATGGGGCACATTCATTTCACCAAACCCTCCAGCTGTCCATACACCAGCCTGCTCTGCAAAGAGCCAAAGACTCATTTCTTATTAGGGATAAGAATTTGTTACCCTGGCACACTTTGCTCTATTTCTCTGGGCCCTGGCACAGATTCCCAGAGCAGCTGTGGCTGCCCCTGGAGCCCTGGCAGTGCCCAAGGCCAGGCTGGACATTGGGGCTGGCAGCACCTGGCACAGTGGGAGGTGGCCCTGGCAGGCAGGGGTGGCACTGGGTGGGGTTTAAGTCCCTTCTCACCCAAACCATTCTGGGATAACAGCAGATGCCCAGAGCACAGGGATCTGGGCAGTGACAGGGACAGTGACAGATCCAGGGGGGAAAAGATCCAGGCCTGGAGCAGCAAAAAATGAAACAAGAGCTGGGTTTGTCCTCTGCAGGTGAGTCTGTGTGAGCAGGGGACATTTGGGACAGCAGGGACAGGGGGAGCCCCTGAGCAGCAGCTGCAGGGTCAGAGGTGCCCACAGGACACCTGGCTGCAGGTGACACCCAGGCACAGGTGATACCCAGGCACAGGTGACACCCAGGCACAGGTGATACCCAGCTCCAGGTGACACTCAGGCACAGGTGATACCCAGGCACAGGTGACACCCAGCTCCAGGTGACACCAGCTCCAGGTGACACCACAGCCCAGGCCATGCACAGGACGAGGCTCAGCCCTGAGGGAGGCCACAGGAGCAGGAGCCAGGCTGACTCTGCCGTGGGGTTGGGGTTTATCCGGAGCTGAGGGGCACTGGGACCTGCAGGAGTTGAACTGGGAGCACTGGAATCCTCCTGTTGCCCGGTGTCACCCCCGCTGTGGTCAGTGGGGGCGCAGGGCTGTCCCCTGTCCCCGTGGCTGCCCCTGGGCACGAGAGGAGCCCAAAGCTGTGCCAGGCTTATCCCTGCTCCCATCACATCCCGCTGGCTGGAGCCTGGCAGGGATCCCGCGGGGTGACACAGCCTTGGGGGTGCCCTGCTCGAGACCAAACCCGTCTGGGGACACGGCCCGAGGCTGCCCTGGGGTGACAGGGAGCGGGAGCAGCAGGGATTCCAGAGCTGGAACGCGGGAGGCCGGAGCGGCTGCGATCCAGGCTTGCCACTCGCGGGATGCTCGCACTTGTCGCCGCTGTCACTAGATGTCCCCACGCGAATACAAATCACGGCTGGCATTCCCCAAAGCCCGCGCCCGGCTCCTGTCCGTGACACTGACGGTAATTAATGAAAGCAGCAATTAGCCGCTCCTCATCGGCACCGCAGCGCGGAGTTTGATTCGTTTAACCCGCCGCAAACACAGTGGAACGGACAGATAAATAAATAAATAAGGAAATAAATAAATAAATAATGAAATAAAGAAATAAATAATGAAATAGGCAGCTCGGCGGAGGCTGCGGGAGGCTGGAGGCGCTGCCGGGATCCAGGGATGCTCCCCGGCCATCCCGGGCACTGCCGGGCCCCGGGAATGCCCTGCCCTGAGCCGCCTCCTCAGCCCTGCCCGGGGAGCTGGGAAATGGGGCTGGATCCTCCCGAAATGAGCCCAAATGGGCTGGACTGGGGTGGGAACACTGGGACCACTGGGAACACTGGATATAGGAATGGGAACACTGGGAACACTGGGCACTGGGAACACTGGGCACTGGAATGGGAACACTGGGCATTGGGATGGGAACATTGGGAACATTGGGCATGGAAATGGGAATGTTGAGCATTGGATTGGGGAGCATTGGGATGGGAACACTGGGAACTGGAATGGGAACATGGGAAACATGGGAATAGGAATACTGGGCATTGGGATGGGAACATTGGGAACCCTGGAAACTGGAATGGGAACACTGTGCATTGGAATTGGAGCAATGGGCATTGGGATGGGAACATTGGGAACACTGGGCACTGGGATGGGAACACTGGGAACATTGGAATGGGAACACTGGGCACTGGGATGGGAACACTGGGCACTGGGATGGGAGGTGTGGAGTCCCCGTGCCTGGAGGTGTTTGAGGAAAGCCTGGATGTGGCACTCGGTGCCATGGGCTGGTGACAAGGGGGTGTTGGGTCTCAGGTGGGACTTGATGATCCCAAAGATCTTTCCCAGCCCAGGTGATTCCATGATCCTGTGATAACCACAGCTCCCACGGCCCTGCCTGTGCCTGGAGCATTTGTGAGCCCTGAGGTGACCAGGGCAGGCCAGGGAAGGAAGGGATGTGAATTCCCAGGGTTAGGGGACTGCCCTGGGGGCAGGGAATGAGGATGGGCAGAGGGACAGGCTGG
The DNA here is from genome assembly GCF_023055355.1 of Agelaius tricolor. Classification (NCBI taxonomy): domain Eukaryota; kingdom Metazoa; phylum Chordata; class Aves; order Passeriformes; family Icteridae; genus Agelaius; species Agelaius tricolor. Next base: position 6,086,723 of record NW_027269296.1, on the reverse strand, counting down.
GAGGGAAAGGGACCCAACTGCATGAACTGGGCACAGGTGAGGGCTGGATGTGACAATTCCAGGGCTCAGGGGTCCAGCAGCAGGATATTAATACTGGGATATTAAGTCCCAGCTCATTAAAGCTGCTTTATTTCCTTGAGGAGAGGACAGTGGAGACTGTGGCTGGAGCTGATCAATCCTCGGGCTTTGCGCTCCCCATTTCTCTGCTGGGGCTGCTGCTCTCATTTCTCCAGGCTGGGAGCTCAGTTTTCCTGGGAAACTGAGGATGATCCCATGGGAGATACTCCTCCTGCTCCTGCCCTCCTTGGGGTTGCTGGTCTTTGGGATGCCTGGTCTTTAGGGATGCTGATCCTTGGGCTCAGGGTTTATTCCCTCTCCAGCGCCTGATTTTGTCACACTCGATGTCCTCAGGGCACATTTTGCTTCTTCCTCCGTCCAAAGAGAGCTCACAGAGGTGCTTGGGCTGTGTGACAAGTCTGACCCCATAAAATGTCTGGGAACTACATGACATGGTTCCCCACATCACAGGAAAACGGCCCACAGCCATCAGAGGGGAAAAAATAGAGATTAAATATCTGCAGATATCTGCTGCCAATGGTTCTGGTAACCCCCAGGCCCTTCTGATCTGCCCAGAAATCCCAGACTCGAGCCCAAGGTGCAGGGGGAGCTCAGTGCTTCTGTCCAAAGGAGAATTGGGAAGTGGGATTGGTCCTGCAGGCTCAGAAGATTGAGAAATGCATTTGGAGAGCAGGAATGGCCCCAGCCATGCTGCAGGTGGGCTCATCTGGGATTCCAGGCAGGCTGGGCAGGATTTCACTTGCCAATCAACATCTGATTTATTTCTGGGGAATGCGAGATCTTCATTCCATGGCTGCCTCTGCTCCGACATCTCTGGAGATTGCAAAATGAAGCTGTGTGCTCTTTTTTGTTTTGCTTTGGTTTTTGTTGTGTCCAGAGCAGCAGGAGAAGGAGGAAAACAGGGATCCAAGGAGAGCTCCTGGGCAGGGTGGGATGAGAGCAGAGTCAGCTCTGGGTCACCCCTGTGCCTGCTGGAACTCGGGGATCACCAGGGTGAGGCTGGAGCTCAGATCCCAGGGATCATCTGCTTGGTCCTGGCTGGAAATCTGCACCCAGGAGGAGAAAAAAGGTGGGGAAAGCAAATCCAATTTTCCTGCCTTCCATTCTCTGCCCACATCAAGGGCTCCCAGGTGGTCCATCCTGGTGGCTGCTGTGACAGGAGAGACCCAGGGCTCCTGCAGGGAGCTGCTCTGGAAGAATCAGGAAAAATCCCTTGGGAAGGGCTGGGGCTGTGCAGCCAGAGCCTGGGGGCTGTTTAAAGCCCAGCCTCTGCCCAGCTAGAAGTGTGATATCCAAGGAAACACAATATCCAAAGAAATGTGGTGTCCAAGGGATCATGACATCCAAGGAAACACAAAATCCAAGGGATTCTGCTGTCCAAGGGATCATGACATCCAAGGAAACACAAAATCCAAGCAATTGTGGTGTCCATGGGATGGTAGCACCCAAGGGAACCCAATATCCAAGGGTATGTGGTATCCATGGGATGGTGGCACCCAAAGGATGTCCCCATCCATCCCCTGGAGCTGGAGTAGCTGTATCCCTTCAGGACCACTTGGATATCTTCATGGAGCATCCCAAGGCCTTCCTGGATCCCTGGAGCTCCCAAAAGTCAGAGCCAGCCCTGGTGTGCTGCAAAGGTGAGGGTGGGACAAGGGGAACAGGCTCAGGTTGTGCCAGGGAGCTTTGGGCTGGACATCAGCAGGAATTTCCTCATGGAAAGAGGAGTTCATCACAGGAAGGGACTGCCCAGGGCCGTGCTGGAGCCACATCCCTGGAAGTGCCCAAAAAATGAGTGGATGTGGCACTCGGAGATTTGGTTCAGAGGGATTCAGTCAAAGTTTGGCCTTGATGCTCTTGGAGGCTTTTCCAGCCATAACTGCTCTCTCATTCCATGATTTCCCCAGCAGTCTGGGCACTCAGAAGCTGGGGATTGTTTCAGGGAAGAACAAACCAAACCATTTCTAACAGAAACAACTGTTTGAGGTCGCCTCTTCTTTTTGTTTTGTTTTATTTTGGTTTTGTGTTTTTTAAAGCTCCTTCACCAGTCCCAGTGTGGGAGAGAGCATTCAGATCCTCATTTTCATTCTGCTCAAGACAGAAACCTTTTCCTGCAGTTGTTTCATCAGAAAAGAATCGGATTTTTTTTCCCCCCCACTCACCCTCCCTGAATCAAATAAAGAAAAAAGGTCATTTAAATGAAAGCCAGTGCTCAGAAGGTTTAATACATTAAATTAGATGCAGGGAAATAAAACCACACCGGAGCTGTTTCCTCAATGAAGGATTTGGATAAAAGAGCTCCCTATTAAAAATGTTTAGCCACTGTTTTGCTCTGAAAATATTTGAACTCCAGTACAAAAGAGACAAAAAAAAAAAACACTTTCCAGAAAGAACCATCAGAAAATAACTCAGAATTCAAATTAATGTAGCATGTTTTGGTTGGGATTTGGGGACTGAAAATAATGTTATTTGGGAAAAAGAAGCTGGGTTTGCAGACAATGGGGAAGAAGGGCACAGAGACATTTAAAAAATGCTTTTTGCTTCAAACAAAAAATCAAAATGCGCAGATTTGGGTGAAAACAAACAACCAGCACCATTCAAGGTGTTGGAAGAGCCAAGGGAGTTCCTTGTGTTTGGTTTTCCAAAGCTCCCTGTTCCTCACCCTTAAAAAGGTGCTGTAGGTGAACAAAATATTCCCCTCACCTGGAACTCTCCCAGCCAGAGGCAGGTGAGGTTTTCCTGCCTCATTTCCTTGGGAAGCTCTGGGATGGGCTCTGGGGCTCTCCCTTCCACAGCTCCAGACCTTCCACACCCCTACAGGGACCACTACCAGCAATGGGAATTTCTACTCCCTGAAGGTCTCTGTGGCAGGAGCTGGGAATTGCTGATTTCCTTCTGTTCCCCTCATCCCACCCATCACCATTCCCCACATTCCAGCACTGCTCCAGTGCAGCTCCATCCCCACTGCACCAGCTCTGCCTCCAGCCCTGCTCTGCTGCAGGTCCCAAAATGCTGGAGGTGCCCCAGGGCACCATCCCTTTCATGGGATCACGGAATCCTGGGATCACTGAGGCTGGAAAAGATCTCTGAGACCATCGAGTCCAGGCCGTGCCCCATCCCCACCTTGTCCCCAGCCCAGAGCTCTGAGTGCCACATCCAGGAATTCCTTGGGCACCTCCAGGGATGGGCACTGCAAACCTCCCTGGGCAGCCCCTGCCAAGGCCTGAGCCCCCTTTCTATGGGGAAATTTTCCCCCAAAATGCAAAAATGGGATTTTAAGGACTTTCATGGCTCCTTTTCTGTTGTTGGTGTGAGGGGTTTGGAGCTGTGGGGAACAGGAAATGTTCCCTGCCAGAAGGGGCTGGGGTAGGGCCACCTCTGCTGCTGGGGCTTGCATTGGATGGATATTCCCTTGTGGGAAAAGCCTTTGGGATTCTGGTGTTCAGGATGCCAGAGCTGAGGTGGGAAAAGAGCTGCAAGGCCATCGAGTCCCAGCTGATCCCCACCTTGTCCCCAGCCCAGAGCTCTGAGTGCCACCTCCAGGCATTCCTGGGACACCCCCAGGGCTGGGCACTGCAAACCTCCCTGGGCAGCCCCTGCCAAGGCCTGAGCCCCCTTTGCATGGGGAAATTCCTGCAGTGCCCACCCTGAGCCTGCCCTGGCCCAGCCTGAGGCCGTTCCCTCTGCTCCTGTCCCTGTTCCCGGCTGTGCCCTCCTGGCAGGAGCTGTGCAGAGCCACAAGGGCCCCCTGAGCCTCCTTTGCTCCAGGATAAAGGAAGATTGGAGGAGATTTCCTTTTAGTCAGGCCTTGGCAGGGGCTGCCCAGGGAGGTTTGCAGTGCCCATCCCTGGGGGTGTCCCAGGAATTCCTGGATGTGGCACTCAGAGCTCTGGGCTAGGGACAAGGAGGGGATCAGGCACAGCTTGGACTCCATGATCCCAGAGGTTTTTTCCAACCTCAGCGATTCTGGGATTCTCAAAGCCACTCTCAGCTTGGGGAAGAAATGAAAACCAACTCGCAGGAAGTTCTGAAGGGAAAAAACGCTCTGTCCTTTTATTGGGAGCACAAAATCCAGCCCAGACCCACCCCAGCTCCATCTGAGCTCCAGAGGCTGTCTGGCGAACCTTCAGTGGAACCGGTGTGACCCAGAATTCCCATTCAGCGGGAGCCGGTCCCACCCAGAGCGGCTGCTTTCCCTTTCTTCCCTTTCACTCCTTTCTTTCATCCTTCTGGGAAGGAACCCAAGATGAAATCTCAGCCCCTTTAGAGCGCGGGGCAGGAGGGAAGGAGCCTCAATGCGGATCGCGAGTGCTGATGAGGAGGAAGCACATCTGCAGAGGAGACTTCCAATGGAGCATTGTCTGCGGGGTGTCGCCGGCCCATTTCCTCCCATCGGAATTCTGCTGCTGGAAGCACTCCCGGGGAGCGGCCCCGCTCCACATCTGCACAGCCCCCGAGCTGCGAGCTCTCAATCCTGCCTTTCAAACGCCAGGCGTGAGGGAGGAGAGCGGGGGAGGCAAAATCGCCGCTTTTATTGATGAAATTCCCCCTCCCTTCCGCAGCCATCCTGCACCCCGGAGGGGCCGGGAAGCGCCGGGCGCCGCTCCCCTGGCTCCGGAATCTGCTGGAGGAGCAGCCCCAGGGACCAGGGACTCAATTTGGCAATGCCAGGGCTCTGGAGGCTCCTGGAGAGCTCTGCCCGGCTGCCCGCAGGGATGATCCACGATCCGTGAGCAGGACAGGGATAGAGGAGCGCTGAGCTCTCGGAGCATCAGCGATTCCGAAGCCGTCCGCGCTCCCAGCGAAGCGGAGCTGCCCGAGGGCAGCGCGCAGCCCCGGGCGGAGCAGGCTGGAAAAGAGGCAGCTGTCAGGAAGTACAAGGGAAGAGCAAATCAGCCAGGCAGGGGCAAGGTCAGCAATCAAAGATCTCCTAATGCTCCCTGGCAGCGCTGGGAAAGCAGCTGCAGCTCCCTGCCAGGGAATGGATAAAATGAGGATGTCTGTGCAGGAATCAGGGCAGCGATGCTGCTCTCAGAGCTGGGGCAGGGATCAGCCTGATCCCGGGAACTCAGAGCACCAGCAGCTCCTCGTGCGGTGGAGCTGGCACCAGTAAGGACCAGTAAGGACCAGTAAGGACCAGTCTCAGCCGTGTCACAGCCTTGTCAGAAGGTCCTTGTCACAGCCAAGGAGGAGGTGACCCGGCTGCTTTGGCACCACCCAAACCCATCAGCACCGAGCTGGGGCTGGGTTTGACCCAGGGGATCCCTGAGCCTGCACTGTGCTGCCTGCCCAGTGACTCTGGAGGTGGCACTGGGGACAGTGTGCCCCACAACCCTGCGGTGACCCCAGGCCCTGAGCTCATTCCACAGGTGTGAGAACTGCTCAGCACTGCTGCTGCTCACTGCCAGGCTGCCATCCCTCATCATTCCCACCCTTTTGTATTTTTTCCCTCTTTTTTCCTTTTTTTTTTTTTTTTTTTTTGAGATTGCTTTGACAAGCCAGTGGGCTCAGCTGCAGAGCAGCAGCTTCTCCCAGGCCTGCCAGGGAGGAAAACCTTCCCCTCAGAAAGGAGGCAGCTGGAGATGATCCAGGGATCAGAATGGGAATTTCTGCACTGCAGGGGGCAGCAGGAGCAGACACAGGAGCACCCAGGATCCAGGGAGGGGACAAGGAGCAGGAGTTCAGGTCCTGCTGCTCCTCGGAGGGTGGAGATGCAGGAGAGCCCCAGACCAGCACCAGGGACCACTCAAATCATCTGGAGGAGCTGATTCTGAAGGGTAAGGAGGCAAAAAGGGTCAGGGAAAGCGGGTTTGAGCACTTCTACAGGTAAAAATCTGCAGCAAAGGGCCAGACTCACCCCAAACCCCCCCAGGGCTGCATGGCACAGATTCCCTCCAGCATCCTGCAAGGACTCCTCAGACTGAGGCACCACATCCACTCTGCTGCTGAGGACTGAGCCATTTGCAGCTGGACTCGAGGGTAAAAGGATTTGTGGAGCTCTGTGGTGCCAGCCAGGACCTGGGATTCCCAGCAGCAGCAGCACCAGTGATGAACCTGCAGCCCCAGGGGGATAAAACCCAGCACATCCCTGGATAAAAGTGCCCCCGTGTCAGGGATAATGCAGCAAAGCTTTTAATCAATCCCATTAGGGAGAAGTGGAATCAAGCCTGCCCCTCTGCCAGGCTGCCTCAGAGCAGCTTCTGCAGGTGCAGAGATTGCCCTGTGCTGAGGTGAGATTGAATTGAGCCAAAACAAATCTGAGGATGTTTCAGGCATTAAAGTTCCTAGGGAATGTCAGTGGTTATGTGGTACAAGCATCTCCTTTTCAATCTCCCCTTGAGTTTCAATTTGGAGGAAGATGGAGCGCTCTGATTGCTGCCTTCAGAGGGAAGTGGAACAAATGAGCCCAGGCAGGAGGGTTTGGATTCGCTGGAGCAGCTCCTGGGGCTGTGCTTGGAGCTTGGATCTCCAGGCTCAAAGCTCATTCCTGGCTGGTGGGAGCTGAAAGAAAACACAAAACCAAAGAAATTTGGCTGCACTTGGGTCCTTGACAGAGAATCTGGTGCTGGTCCTCACCCCTGGGGGTTTGTGAAGACCGGGGGGGAAGGAGAGGGGAGAGAGGGAAAGGTGGAGATGGCAGGTGAGAGACTTCAAACTCTTGCACGAGGTGTTGTAACAAAGGTCCTACATTGACCCTGACCCCTCTGAGGAGCTGCTGGGATGGGAATGTGGCAGAGAATGATCCCAGGTGTGACAGCCCCAGGGAACCCTGGCAGAGGCCGGAGTTCTCCTGGAGGAGGATGGATGAGATGGAGGCACTGCAGGGGAACTCAGAGGGATGCTCTGACAATTCCACGGGGACAAGGTTTGCCTGGAGAGGGAACAGCTCCTGTCAGAGCAATTGGTGTCACTGTGAGGGAAATGAGCAGCTGGGAGCAGCCAGAGCTGGGGGACAGAAATGGGGTGAAGGATTGGGGCAGTGGAGGGAGAAGCTGAGGCCAGCAGGGCTGGTGCCCCAGGGCCATTCCCATCACAGGTGAGTGTCCTGGGTTGGAAATGCAAGGTGTGGCTGGGGCTGTGTCCTGTCCCCAGCTGTCAGAGCTGGGCAGTTCTCTGCTGTTCTTGGGGCAGTTTTCTTGATCTCTGCCCCAGCCAATCCTCCCTGCAGGAGATCTCTGCTGTCCATGGCCACTGAGTGTCCCTGCAGGGCTGATCCAATTCCAGCATCCCATGGGGAGATGCTGCATTGCCCAGGGCAGGAGCCAAGCATTCCTACCTGGATCCAATGGGAGCCTGGCACAGCCCAGCAGCCTTTGCCCAGGGCATTGCCAGAGGAGCAGCTTCTGCTGCCCTGCATGGCCAGAGGGAGCCCAGGCCCATCTGCAGCAGCCCTGGAGCTGCAGAGGAAAACTCCCCCCTTGTGCAGGATCCCTGCTCCAGCAGAAGCACAGCTGGCACTGCAGGAGGGCTGAGCCCCCATGGGATGGGGCTGTGCCACCCCCTGACCCACAGCGTGCCAGGGCTGCTCTCACTCTGCCAGGCTTGGTTTGTACTCTTGCATTTGGATTTTTAATTTTCCCTGTCACAGAGCTGTTATTCCTACTCCCATATCTTTGCCTGTGAGCTTTTTAATTTCAAAATGACAATAATTCAGAGGGAGGGGGTTTGCATTTTCCATTTCAGGGGAGGCTCCTGCCTTCCTCAGCAGATACCTGGCTGTTCAAACCAAGTCAGGGTAGAACTCCCAATTCCCTCTGGAACGACTCACATTCCCTCACTCTCCTGTGGAAATGGTGATGGCTCAGCCAGATGGAGCTGGATCCCTGCTCCCAACTCCTGGTACATATTCCAGGACCTGCACTCTGGAATATTGCAGGGCAGGGATGGATTGACTTCAGCCCAGACATCCTCAGGGGGGAAGCCACTTCTCTCTGTCCCTGAGGAAAGGGAAATTCCCTTCACAGAACACGGGCTGGAGGAGTTTTCCTTGCAGGAGCAGCTCCTGGAGGATGGCACTGACACTCTGGGGCTGACGGATTCCACCGCCATGGGATTAATTAATTAATTAAGGCTGGAAAAGAGCCCTCCCATGGATGGTGACTCCACCACTGCCCAGGGCAGCCTCTTCCAAGGCTTAACCAACCTTTCAGTGAAGGAATTTTCCCAAAAATCCACCCTGAGCCTGCCCTGGCCCAGCCTGAGGCCGTTCCCTCTGCTCCTGTCCCTGTTCCCTGGAGCACAGCCCGGCCCCCCCGGCTGTGCCCTCCTGGCAGGAGCTGTGCAGAGCCACAAGGGCCCCCTGAGCCTCCTTTGCTCCAGGCTCAGCCCCTGCCCAGCTCCCTCAGCCCCTCCTGGGGCTCCAGACCCTTCCCAGCTCCCTCAGCCCCTCCTGGGGCTCCAGACCCTGCCCAGCTCCCTCAGCCGAATTTGCAGCAATTTGTCCCGGATTTCTCTCATAAATCACACCAGGGGACAGGATCGCTGGCCCTGCTGCATCCCTGGGGGTCCCTCACCCCCTCCACCGCTCCAGCAGCCACAGATTCCTCTGGGAATCCTGAGCATCCTCTCATTTTCCAGATTCTCGAACCCCAGCCTCCCTCCCGGCCCCGTTTAGGGACGGTTCACCCCAGGGGACACATTGCTTTCTTTGGTGGCTTTTGGCTTCCCCCGCCATCCGTTTGGTCTTTCCTGTCCGATTTTCCAGCTTGTTTGCAAACTGAATCACGGCTTTTATGTCTGGGCAGGGCTCAGACCTCTCTGAGCGAGCAGGGCAGCTGGGAGGGCTCGTTTGTCTGAGGGTTATTTTGCATTTCAATGCCGGCTCAGGGTGTAAAGCAGCACCGGCGCTGCTTTATTCACCCGTGCTCCTTAACTCAGCTTGATTTGTTTTAATGGCCTTTTCCTTTTTTTCCCTCCTCTATTTACCCCTTCATTTTTAAATTTATATTCTACAAAATTTTATAGAATTTATTTTATTTTTACATGTAACATGAAATTTTGTGACCTATTACTTGTGCTTTGATAACAACAGGTTGCCTAAGAGAAATTATTTTAGTAACTTTTCACAAAGCCCCAATTCCCCAGTGGATTCCAGCTGCTCTGGCCACCCACGGCCGGGTTCAGGTGGGAGTGGGAAAGCTTTGCCCTCTCTTCATCAGGACAGGAAGGAATTACAAGTTTGATGGAAATACTCGAGATTGAGAGAGGACACAGCCAATTCCCCTCACTTCACTTGTCCTTGGAGAGAGCTGGGCCATGAATTGGATAAAAATGGCTTTAATCATGTTGGGGTTAATAATGTGAGGGGAACACGGCCCTCCCCTGCCTCCTGCTCTGTCCATCATTTATCCCCAGCCAATTAACTCCTGCAGGGTTAATAGCCTATCACATTATCCATGCCTCCTCCCAGAATTCCCAAATTTCTGCTCTCTTACTGGAAAAAAATCAACTCTATAAAACAAATAACTACTGAGCCAGCCAAACACCCCTCCCTGGCACCCAAAACAGGAACCAAAGACCCAAATGTTGAAATATTTGCTGAGTTGCTGCAGTGACCGAGCCCCTCGCGGCTCTGCTGTGGGCTCAGTCCATGGCTGGGGTAAAGTTTTATCTAAAACTGGAAAATCCATGCAAAGCAAGTGGAGGTGCTGCTGTCTCCCAGGGCTTTCTCTGCAGTGACCTGGCAGGAGGAAATTCTGGGCTGTCCCTGCCCTCCAGGGTCACCTGCAGTCCCTCAGACCTGTCCCATCAAGGTCACCCCCAGCCACAGTCCCACGGGGATGTCCCTGCCTCACGTGGGTCTCCCACAGCCACAATGTCCCTGTCCTGTGTGCGTCACTCATGGCCACGATGTCCCCGTCCCTGTGTGTGTCACCCCCAGCCACAGTCCCATGGGGATGTCCCTGTCCTGTGTGTGTCACTCATGGCCACAATGTCCCTGTCCCTGCGTGTGTCACCCCCAGCCACAGTCCCATGGGGATGTCCCTGTCCTGTGTGTGTCACTCATGGCCACAATGTCCCTGTCCCTGCGTGTGTCACCCCCAGCCACAGTCCCATGGGGATGTTCCTGTCCTGTGTGTGTCACTCATGGCCACGATGTCCCCGTCCCTCTGTGTGTCACCCCCAGCTGCAGTCCCCAGGCCTGCCCCTGCCCTGTGTGTGTCACCCACAGTCCCCAGGCCTGCCCCTGCCCTGTGTGTGTCACCCACAGTCTCCAGGGCTGTCCCTGTCCCCGTGTCCCTCCCAGGCCACAGCCCTGCCCGCCCCTGTGTTCACCCTGACCCAGAGCAGGGCTCTTCTCCCAAATCCCAGTGAAGATTTCCCACTCCCTGTGGTACCCTGGGAGGGAACTGGGGCTGTTCCCACCCTCCTGCTGTCACCTCAGCTGGTGACAATGGGCTGATGGCATTAGCACCCGTCAGCTCCTCATTAGGTGCCTGATTGAAGCCTGTCAGTGATGAGGTTTCCCTTAATTAAGGCAGGATGGTGGGAGCTGGATGTAGAGTAGGAGGCTCCGGGTCCCTGCAGGGCTGGGGGACCCTGCCCTGTCCCCTCTGTCCCTGTGGCATTCACATCCTCTGAACATGATTCCTCTGCCCAGGGTTTTCCTCCTGGGAAGCTGAAAGGCAGCGAGAGAGGCCTCAGAGAAAAGGAAAACAATTCTTATCTCATTGGCTTCTCCTGTGTTGTGCTCATGTGGAATGTGTTTGGAGATTGTTTACCCACAGGGGATTGTTCCATTGGATTCATGTGAATTGTTTTGACTCAATGGCCAATCAGGGCCCAGCTGTGTCAGGACTCTCTCCAGAGTCAGGAGTTTTCATTGTTATCTTTTTAGCATTCTGTAAGCATCCTTTCTGTATTCTTTAGTACAGTTTAGGATAGTATTCTTTAATATAATACAGTATAATAAAGTAATAAATGAGCCTTCTGAGAACACGGAACCAGATTGATCATTCTTCCCTGCCACAGGGCCTGCCGTGCATTTACAATACATCCCCTCTGATTCCACCTTTGCAGAGAGTCTTAATTAAGAATAGTGTCCGAGGTTCATCAGCTGAGGCTCCTTTTTAATTAGCACAGCCCTGGGCAGTAAAACTGTCCCCAGACAGGGTGTGACACCTCCCACCCCTCCAGGCTGTGGGACAGGGAGGAGCCCAGGTGTGTTCAGCTGAACTGGAGCCAGATTTTGGGACAGCCCTTCCTGCCTGAGTGTCCCCAGTGTGTGGATGGGGGACATTCCAGGGGTGTCAGTGTCCCTGGAACGGCTGGGGTGGCAGTGGACACATGCTGGGCACAGAAACTCTGGGAAATCCTTTCCAGAGGGGCCCCAAAAGCCCAGAGCAGCAGGGAAAAGAAGGAATGCAGTCAGTCAGAGATGGATGTGCTGGGGCTGAAATCTGTGATCTCTGCACCTGTCACCTCCAGGGGACAGCCAGGACCCCACAGGGAATCAGGGCACAACATTCAGGTGTTCCAGCAGGGATTTGAGACAGAAACATGGAATTATGCCTGGAAAATGCTCTCAGGGAGAGGGTGGGACTTTGGGGTGTCTGTGCAGGGCCAGGGGTTGGATTCCATGATCCTGTGGATCCTTTTCCATCTCAGGATCCCTGTGGGTCCCTTTCTGTCCCAGGACATTCTGTGATGCTGTGATCTCTGCCTCACTGTGCAGGGCCAGGGGTTGGACAGGATGATCCCTGTGGCTCCTTTTCCAGCCTGGAATATTCTGATATCCAGTCACCTGTGTGTGTCACCCTCAGCCTCAGTCCCCAAGGTCCTGTGTGCAGGGCCAGGGATTAGAGTTCATGATCCCTGTAAACCCAGTTTGGGATATTCTGGGATACTCCACCCCACTGTGCAGGGCCAGGAGCTGCATTTCATGGTCCCTGTGAGTCCTTTTCCAGCCTGGAATGTTCTGATATCCTGTGGCCTCTACTCCACTGTGCAGGGCCAGGAGCTTGATTCCATGGTCCCTGTGGTCCCTTCCAGACTGGAATATTCTGATATCCTGTCACCTGTGTGTGTCTCCCCCAGCCACAGTCCCCAAGGTTGTCCCTGTCCTGTGTGCAAGGCCAGGAGCTGAATTCCATGATCCCTGTAAATCCAGTGTGGGATATTCTGATATTCTGTGATAATCCACCTCACTGTGCAGGGCCAGGAACTGGACAGGATGATCCCTGTGGCTCCTTTTCCAGCCTGGAATATTCTGGTATCCTATGACCTGTGTGTGTCACCCCCAGCCACAGTCCCCAAGGTTGTCCCTGTCCTGCAAGGCCAGGAGCTGGATTCCATGGTTCCTGTGGGTCCCTTCCAGCCTGGAATATTCTGCTATCCCATGATCTCTGCCCCACTGGGGATGGACTTTGTGGGGCTGGGTCCCCAGGATGTTCCCACGATGGCCCCAGAGTGTCCCCAGGGTGGCCCCAAGATGTCCCCAGAGTGTCCCCAAGATATCCCCAGAGTGTCCCCAGGGTGTCCCCAGGATGTCCCCAGGGTGTCCCCAGGGTGTCCCCATGATGTTCCCAGGATGGCCCCAGGATGGTCCCAGGATGGCCCCAGGATGGTTCCAGGATAGCCCCAGGGTGTCCCCAGGATGTCCCCAGGGTGTCTCCAAGGTGTCCCCAGCGTGTCCCCAGGATGTCCCCAAAATGTCCCCAGGATGTCCCCAGGGTGTCTCCAAGGTGTCCCCAGGGTGTCCCCAGGATGTCCCCAAAATGTCCCCAGGATGTCCCCAGGATGTCTCCAAGGTGTCCTCAGGATGGTCCCAGGATGTCTCCAAGGTGTCCCCATGATGTCCCCATGGTGTCCCCAAAATGTCCCCATGATGTCCCCAGGGTGTCCCCAAGGTGTCCCCAAGGTGTCCCCATGATGTCCCCAGGGTGTCCCCATGATGTCCCCATGGTGTCCCCAAGGTGTCCCCATGATGTCCCCAGGGTGTCCCCATGGTGTCCCCATGATGTCCCCAGGGTGTCCCCAGGGTGTCCCCATGATGTCCCCAGGATGTCCCCAGGATGGCCCCATGGTGTCCCCATGGTGTCCCCAGGGTGTCCCCAGGGTGTCCCCAGGATGTCCCCAGGATGTCCCCAGGGTGTCCCCATGATGTCCCCATGGTGTCCCCATGATGTCCCCAGGATGTCCCCAGGGTGTCCCCAGGGTGTCCCCAGGATGTCCCCAGGATGTCCCCATGATGTCCCCAGGATGTCCTCAGGATGTCCCCATGGTGTCCCCATGATGTCCCCAGGATGTCCCCATGATGTCCCCAGGGTGTCCCCGGCCCTGCAGCCTCCTGTGCTGGCAGCTGCCCCCATCCCAGGGCTGTGGTTCCCGGGCAGTGCCTGTGGCTGGGAATGATGCAGAGTGGCAATTCCTGAGTTCTCCAGAGGAATGCAAACCCTGATATGATATTCCAGCACACAGCCACCAGGCCCCTATTAAGAGGCTCCTCTTCATTATTCTTTGATTTGCATGGTGCTGTCTGAAGGCAGCCAAAATGTGATTATTCCTCGGTGCTGCCTGTGTTACAGGGAGCCAATGCCACGGGGCCTTGTTCAAAAACCGCCTGGATAAATATTGTTAAAAATAAATGCATAACATTAATTCTCCATCGTTCATGTCGCTGTTTATTTAATGCTCTAAAAAGCTAATTACCACTAATTTTATTCTACATCTTCTTCAGGTCTCCCAGTCTCGGCGCTGGAAGATAAAAGAATTAATTGTTAATTAGCATCCCTTTCTGGGAGAACACTTTTTTCTTTATCAAAGATTAAAAGAGGAGGGAGAGAGGGAGGGAGGAGGGAAGGAATGAAGCTCTCGATATTTCTGCCAGCCACGGTGCCAAAATGGGATTTTTTTCTTAAACAGCAGTACTGAGCTCTTATCTGGCCCTGGGGAGGAGAGGGCCGAGCTCTGGGGTGTGAAGGCAATAAAATCATCCCTGTCAGAAGAGTTCTGCTGCCCTGGGTGTCTCAACATGTGCACTGCTGCTGTCTGCAGCCAGGGAGTGGAAAAGGACATTCCTGGAGACGGCTAGGGTAGGAGCCAGGGCAGCTCAGGCTGGAGCTCAGGGCAAGGCTCTTCCCCCAGAGGGTGCTGGGCACTGCCCAGGCTGCCCAGGGAATGGGCACGGCCCCGAGGCTGCCAGAGCTCCAGGGATGCCCAGGCTGGGGTTGTTGGAGGTCTGAGCACGATTTGGATTTGGGATTGATCATGCCTGTGGGTCCCTTCCCACTCAGGACATGCCAGGGTTCTATGAGGGGCAATGCTGAGCTGGGTTTAACCCTGACAGAAATTCCCTTGCCCTTGTCCCCAAGTTTTCAGCCACCCCTTGGCAGGAATCCTCAATCCCTTCCCTTGGAGCCTCTTCCGTTGGTGTCACAATGGGAACGCTCCCTTTGCTCCAGCCTCGCTGGCTTTGGGATGCTGTTAGAGGTGCTTTTCTCTCCAGCTAATTGGAAATGTTGGGGAACTTTTAATTTGTAACAGTGAAATGAAAACTCTGCCGCCTCCGTATTTACATAAATTAGGGAGACTTTGCACACAAATGTTTCCTCGAAGAGAAGACAAAAAGGAAACAATTTCAGGATGAGTTTCCAGCTCAGAATATTCATGAAGTGAGGCATAAAAATATGGAAAGTGACTGGAGAGTGTTGTCAAAACATAAAATTAGGGACACAGAGGTGGTTCATAAACATGTCCTGGGTAAGGCTGGGAGAGCTGGGGGTGCTGCCCTGGAGAGGAGAAGGCTCCAGGGAGAGCTCAGAGCCCTTGCAGGGCCTGAAGGGGCTCCAGGAGAGCTGCAGAGGGACTGGGGCCAAGGATGGAGGGCCAGGAGGCAGGGAATGGCTGCCAGTGGCAGAGGGCAGGGCTGGATGGGATCTTGGCAATTGGGAATTGTTCCCTGGCAGGGTGGGCAGGGGCTGGGCTGGAATTGCCAGAGCAGCTGTGGCTGCCCCTGGAGCCCTGGCAGTGCCCAAGGCCAGGCTGGACATTGGGGCTGGCAGCACCTGGCACAGTGGGAGGTGGCCCTGACATGGAACTGGATTCTGAATTCCTTCCCTCCCAACCCCAACCATTCCAGGATTGTTTCCCTTCCCACTCCTTTGGAGTGAGCTCTGCCTGCCCAGCCCCAGGCAGGGCCAAGGGCTGGAGGAGCTGATGATGGATTTTGGGGCTGGTAAATGGGAATTTGTTCCACAGCAGGAACCAGTAGATTCTGCTCCTCCTCAGAAGGATGGGACAGCCTCAAATATTCAATGCTCAGGGCTTGTCCTGTCTTCATCTGCTCACATCCACACCCTCAACGCATTCCCAGTGAATGCTGAAATCTCATTGTCTCAGTTTGGAAAGCCAGGTGTCTGCTGAGGAAGGCAGGAGCCTCCCCTGAAATGGAAAATGCAAACCCCCTCCCTCTGAATTGCTATAAATTTTAAATTAAGGGGATCTCAGGACAAAAAATATGGGAGCAGGAAATAACAGTTCTTTATTAGGGAAGAAAATGAAAGGATAAAATAAACAATGCAGTGAACTAAAGCAACAGTGCCAGAGTCAGAACCCAGCCTGACACCCTGTGGGTCAGGCTGTTGGCAGCAGAACCATTGGAATTGTGGCTCAGCCCTCCTGCAGTGCCAGGGCTGGTTCTGCTGGAGCAGGGATCCTGGAGAAAGGTGCAGTCTCTGCCTCTGCAGATGCAGGGCAAGAGGCAGCTGCTGTTCCTCTGGGCAATGCAGTGCAGAAGCCGTGCTGGTGTTCCAGAATCTCCAGATTCTATCCGGGTAGGAATGCTTGGCTCCTCCCTCTGGGCTCCCATCTGCCAATGGGATGCTGTAGTTCTTATCAGCCATGCAGGGACATTCCAGAGCTGTTAGCAGCAGTGTCCTCTCCCAAGGGAGGAGTGATTGTGGTCACTCAGAGACAGAGATAAGGCAAACTGCCCACTTGACAAAAGATAATCTGCCAAACTGATGGTAATAGAACACATCCTGCCTTTTTTGCAATCTGGAACACTCCCCCAGTTCGATCTCAGCATTTGGGTCTGCTTTTGTGGCTCCTGCAGGCAGAGCTCAGCCAGGGCAGGGATTCAGCTGCTGGCAGAGCTCACACCCAGCGCTCTCGAGCACCATCCCATGAATCTCCCATCAACCTGAATAATTCCATTAATTCAATATTTATCTCTGCTGCTGTTAATGGAGTGTTTGATTTAACAGTACATGAATATTGCATCCAGCAGACGGCAGGAAAAGAGGAAAAAAAATAAAAAAGGTGAAATTAGAATTTAAACCCAGAACAGGGTGATTGCCAACCTAACACATTTGCAAAATTGTTAAACACAAATGGTGCCAGGCCTCTCCCCACCACGGGGCTGACATTTCAATGCAGATGCAGCAGTTTGGGATTCCTTCAGGGGGAGCCCCCAGATGTTCACATCTGCTCCACGTTTCCTGGGATTTGCTGCAGCTCCACCAGAAAAAAACAAAACCCAAAAAACCCCAAAATACCAAAATAAAACAAAAAACCTGAGTCTAAAAAAAAAAAGAAAATCTGTCTTGGAGGAGCAACAAGAGCTTGAGTCAGATTTGGCACCTGGCAGCTGTGGTGGCACAGGACACGAGGCCTGGGCCCCACAGGGACAGCCCAGAGGGAGGAGCAGGGCTGGGGGAACAACTCCATTCCCTTTTTCAGGTGCTCCTGTCTCCAAAATCACTCAGAATTTCCTGCTGGCATCCCCTGAGAGTTCCCTGCTAGACTGAACTGAAGCAGAAAAACAGGGAAGAGAGAAGAGAGAAAAATGGGAGGGAAGGGAAAAACAGGGAGAGAAGAGGAAAAATGAAGGAAAACACAAGAAATGGGGGAAAAGGGGGGAAAGGGGGAGAAATGGGAAATGTATAAAGGTATAAATGGGGGGATTTGTGACTCTGCCTGTAGAACAGTGATTTTGCAGGGATCTGGGGGGTTCTGGGGAGGTTTGGGGGATTTTGTGGGAGGGGCAGGGTGAGGGCACAGCCCTGCCATGTAAAGCATAAATATTTATTTACACCCCAGGCTTGGAGAGAGCTCTGAGCTCTGTGCAGCTCTGATCTGGGGCAAAAAACGGGCACCCATCAGATGTTTGACCAACAACCCCCAGATCTGCCATATTTTTATTGGAAACTGCTAAAAATTGAGCTTTTTACAATGGATGGAGTGAGAGGGTGAGGGGGATGGTTTTAAACCGACCAAAAGTGAATTTGGAGGGGATAATGGGGACAAACTGCTCCCTGTGAGGGTGGGGAGGCCCTGGCACAGGGGATTCCATGGGATTCCATGGGATTCCATTCCATCCCACCCCTGGGAGTGTTCAAGGCCAGGGTGGACAGAGCTTGGAGCAGCGTGGAGGAGTCTGAGATCAACTCACCTCGAAGTTTTTACCTTTATCACCTGATTAGATCTTAGAACTGGGCTGAAATGTTCGCAGAAAAGAAAAAGAGAAAAAGAACAAAAAGTGGAAACTGGCCCAAAGCGCTGCCCTCTGACCCCTTTGTTCCATGGCTCAGTTCCAAACCCTGCAGGGCCTCAGGGCCACCCCACACTGAGCCTGTGAGCCTGTTCCACACTGTGACCCCAAAACCTTCCTGGAACCCCTGTCCTGCCCTTCTCGCTCCATCCCTGAGGGGCTTGGTCACTCTGCTTCCTTTCACTGCAAATATTCCTGCAGATTCCTGGCTGGGGTTGACCCAAGGTGTCTGCAGGGAATTCCTGCTGGGTTTTGTCTTCATTCCACACCTGGGGATGGGACCTGGAGCTCTGTGGGCATAGCTGGGTGAGGGAGGCTCACCCACCCCTCACACCCTGTCCCTGGCTCCAGCCCAGCAGAGAACACCTCAGGCAAGAGAGTTTGGGACAGGAGGGACCTGTCCCTCCCCTCTCTGCTCCGTGCTCGGGATTTGCCCCCAATTAGCGCTGTGCCCCCGTTAATTACCCGGCTGATGAGGCAGCAATCTCGCCCTTCTGCCGCTTGCCAGAATATTCATGAGGAGTTTGTGCCGCGCTCCCGGAGCTGCCCGAGCGTGTAGTGAGGAGAGGTTGGGTTTTTATTGGGGTTTTTTTGGTGGGAGTTGAGATCCTCATTCCATCAGAGCCACATTCCTGCATCCCGCGGGAAGAGGAGGAAGGGATGGTTCTGCTCCTGCAGGATGTCCCGAGCTGGGAGGCGTTTCCAGGTGAACATCCCAGAGGAAACACCTCTGAGGGAAGGCCTGATTCCCTGGAGCTGAAGGGAAACCTGCCCCAGCTCTCCTCGGTGCCATTTCCCTCTCTCTCCTCCTGCTTTGCTCTTATCACTCCCTAGAAAGTCATTCATGAGGTCAAGTTCAGGGGTTTGGGGTATTTCTTATTGGATATGCACTCAGCCCTTCAGCCCTCAGTGAGGTTTTCCATATTCCCATGGAAAACCATTCCTGTCCCTTGTTCCCATCCTCATGAAAGACCTCTGAAGGGAATTCTGGTTAACCATTAACTCTGAAGGGAATTAATGGTTCCATTTTTCCTCGAGGTGGAGGGAGACAGGCAGAACCTGGGAGTCTCCCTGGAGGTGCAATGAATGCCATCCCCACTTGGAAAAAGTGACAATAATCAATCAAGGGTTTGGCTCCTTGGTCAGCCCTGAGGAATCCTCCCCTCACCCAAAGCACCCCCAGAATTCCAGGTGTGACAATTCCGGGTTTGACAATTCCAGGTCTGACAATTCCAGGTGTGGCAATTCCAGGTTTGACAGTTCCAGGTTTGACAATTCCAGGTCTGACAATCCAGGTTTGACAATTCCAGGTGTGGCAATTCCAGGTTTGACAATTCCAGGTTTGACAGTTCCAGGTTTGGTGCTCCCCTCCCAGGATGAGAAAAGCATCAAGACCCAGCTGGGAGATCACTGAGCACTCTGGGTTTAAACTGAGAGGAATCAGTTCAGGGTTGAGGCTTCTTTGAACCTTTAGAAAAGTTAAATTTAGGTCACTATCAAAGCCAAACCCCCTTGCACCACACCAAGGCCAAGTGTTCATTTTGCCAGGGTAGAAAGGGACTTTTCACATTTTTATGTGTTGTTGTCTCTCTTTGCCTCTTTCTCTCCTTTCTGCTTGGAAACCTCAGACTCATAAATAGTTATTTATAGTTATTGATATAATTATATATATACTGTACATACTATATATAGATACTAATATACTATATATAGTTACAAATAACTATATTTATATAGTTAATTATATGTATAGTTATTTATAACCTGGGCAGGAACAGAGAGAGCAGAGCTGCCCTCATCCCCCATCTCCTCAGGGCTTGGAGCCATGTGGAATTCGAGCCTTGGAACAGCAGCAGGATGGACACAGGGTGGTTCAAAAGGGGGATTTTCCTCCAGTTTGCCCCTCTCAGCTCTTTGAGCTCCTGGCAGGGTGGAAGGCGATGGTTGAAGCGTGGCAGGTGGTTCCTCCTGCCTGTTCACTCGCCCAGCTGCTCCAGGAGAGCAGCCAGAGCTGATCCCTCCCTCCCTGCAGCGAGGAACGCTCAGAGCATCCCCCTTCCCACCAGGAATTCACCTCCACGTGCTGTGGCTGTAATTAGCACAGCAATTAGCACAGTCCTGGCCGGGCCCTGCTCTCCACGGCTCATTTTTCATCCCTCTGATGATTCCCTGCTGCTGGCAGGGGCCATTTTCCACCTCATCAGTGACAGAAGCCTTGTCAGCACCGGGAACGTTTTACATGGAAAAGGAGCCCCCAGGTGAGCTGGGAACCAGGGAAGGGAGGCACGGTTTGGGTGGGATAATTGTTCCCAAGGATTTTCCCATGTGGATGCGGCCTCACAGGGGATGTGGAGAGGTGATAAATCCACTGTCAGGCCCAGGAGTCAGGAACATCCTTCTCCTTCAAACAGCACCATCCCAGAATTGTTATTTCTGCAGCACAATCAGCAGCTGGGTTTTCCAGGGGCTCAGTGGGATCTGAGGGCTCCCACAGGGACAAATGTCCAGATGTGCAGCTCCAGCAGGACTGAGAATCCTGGGATAACCACTGGAATACCTGGGGTTGGTGGAATGCATTCCCCATTCCTGAGCAATGGATGCTCCTGCAGGGAATGTGTCACAATAGGACACGAAATAAAACGACAGGGACACTGGAATTCCAAGTTAAGAAGAAGGGAAGTCTATTTCCTGACTCCAATATTTATATGCTTTCAAAAGTGACAGTGGATTAGAGGATGAAAGTGCCACCTCTCCAATGACACTGGACAAACCAACAGTCCATCAAATGTCTTCTCCTCCAGAGAGGGGAAGAAAAACAATAAAACAATAATTATTTACATAAAGAAAAAACAATAATTATTTTAAAACAATAGTTATTTACATAATAAAACCAATAATTATTTGCATAAAAGTGCATGAGAAACTCCATTACAAGAGTGTAAACATCAGAAGGCTTTGAAGAACTTAGAGGAACAGGGGGACAGGAATGTCCCAGTTCTCCTGACCATGGGTTTTATTGGCTCATCCCTGGCTCTGGCCTGGCCTGGTTATGGACAAACCTTCGGAGTTTGCTCATCTCGGTGTCCCCTCAGCCTCACTCCCTCCATGCCTTTGTCTCCACCACCATTCCCATCAGGAAATTCCAGAGCAGGAACCATCCCAAAGCTTTGCCAAATGCTGCCCAGGTATGGATCCTGCAACGTCAGGAGCTGTGAGATGGAAAATGTTCCCACACTGGGAACTCCGTGCTGAGACCCCAGGGAACACATGGAAAGAACATTCCCTGCCTCCAGCACCCACCCAAATCCCCCTCCCTCCCTCCCTCCCTCCCCCTGACAGAACCCCTGTGCAGAGCCAGTCTGCGTTTACCCTGCCCTCATTTTCATAAGCACATTTAGCAGCTCCAAGCCCTGAGCTGGTGATTAACACCTGTCTAATTAGCTGCAGAGACACCGGGAGGGTGATCAGCACCTTGCCCTGTCCCCCTCCTTCCCTGGGTGAGCAGTGACCCTGTAAAGCCACACAAACAAACAGGAGCAGGGAAAATAAAGGAGGAAGCGTTTCAGGTCTTCATAAAATCTGTTTTGTCAGTGGTTCAGATCAGAATGGGCCCAGCTCAGCCCAGCTGGGCTCTGGATCAGCAGCATCAGCCAGGGAAGATCACAGCTCTGTCCCTCTGCCATGGAAAAAACTGACAAAAATCCCCTTGTCCCAGTGTTCCTTCAGTGATGCTGTTGAGTCAGGGATGGAGAGAAGGCTCCAGTCTTGAGGAGGATCAGAAGACAAAGGCATTTAATGAAAGTAGCAGGTTTTTGTTTAATGAAAGCAGCAGGTTTTTTATAATGTGACTCACTAAGGTGAGACTTGATTGGTCTCAAAGTAGAAACCTCTCATACTATTGGTGACTATGAATAGCACACTCTGGAGAACCATAGCTGCAAACAATGGTTACAGAAAGAGAGTTAATAATTGTTTGAATTCTTTCACCTAAGTTTCCCACAGCTTCCACACAGCTTCCCAGGATCTTCCTGGGAGAACCATGTCTCTCCCTGTTCACCGGATCTGTAATTACTGCACTTCAGTTCTTGGGAGAGATGGAGGCAATCACCAGGAGCCCCTGCCCGCATTCCCTCTGCCAGCCCCCAGCAGGATCCAGCTCCCTACAAATTGTGGGGATTTGGTGATTTTACACCAAGGTCGAGCTGCCCTCTGCTCCTCCTCACCCACAGCCCATTCCCTGTGTCCAGAGCCTGAGACAGCACTGGGAAAATATCAGAAGGTGTTAAAACTCTGAAACAAGGCACTGGCAGACTGTCACCTTTGAGAGGAATGTCAGATTTGTCTTTCCAAACCAGCTGTGGGTCTGCTGGTAGATAAAACCCACTGGGAAATAAAAGAAACAATGGGAAGGATTCCACTGATTGGTGAATGGAAAAAGATATTTGCTTTTACAAATAAACTTTAGGTTTGCTGAGAAATGAAATTAGACATTGAAAGATGAAAGAAACAATGGGGAAAACCCCTAAATTTGATAAGAATTAAAAATGAAAAGGGAGGGTTCTACATTAGAGGGAAATTTTGGTATCAGGTGTTCTGGGAAGTCGGAACCTCTCAAGTACCTCAGAAATGGGGAAAGAGAGAAGGGAAATGCAGCTGGAAATTGGGATAAAAAGGAGGCTGTGCCCTCCAAAAACTGGAGAGACCCCAGGGGATGCCCCATGGCCTCTGCCTTGATTGGAATAAAGTAAAAGGACTCCTCTGTCTCCTTTTTGGACATAAACCTCTGGTGTTTGTGGGTTAATTTTCTTAACACCTTCACCAAGAGGGAAAGTAGAGAAATATTTTTATTCCAGATTTTCCTGCTGGCTGTGCACTTGTCTGAACCCACCAGCCTGATTTAGTGCTCGGTTTTATTCCCCCTCCCCCCTGTTTGAAATGTTACAGGTTTGGAATTGGAGGCAATTTTGGGGAATTGATAGTTGGGAGGTGCTGGAAGTGGGGGACTGTGCAGGTGCCAGCCAAGGAAACCCTTGGCTGTCCCAGCACGGGGACAATAAACACGGCCATAAACGTCAATAAAGCCAAAATGCTCCATTTTTCCTGGAGATGGATCCCAGGGAAGGACTTGTGAGGATGGGGGTGATTGGTCCCTCCTGGATATTCCAGGCAATTGTAGAAACACATCAGGAGTTGCACTCTGGGTGCGTTCCAGGGAGAGATAAATAAATAAATGCATTTTGATAGGATTTGTTTTGTCCACGGTAAATGCAGGCTAGGAGAGAAAATCTATGGCTCTTCCTTTTATTGCTGTCATTCCCAATAGCTGGGAGATGGGAACGGGGAAATATATCCAGGGAGTGATGGGCTCTGCTCTGCCAGAGGTTTCAGAGGTAAATAAACAAGTTTTATTGGCTGCTCTTACATCTCGATGTAGCATTTAATGGATATATTAAACACTGATCCAGCTGCCAGATATCCCAAGGAAATATTGTGTGCATCCCAGCTCAGCCTTGCAGTGCCACAACAAATCTGGATTTTCCTAATGAGAGCAAGCTTTGCTCCCATAAAGCACTCTGAGCCTTCAGAGCTGATTCCCTGCCAGTCATTTCTCCCCACATCACACCAAGATTTTAAAATTCCACCCAAATGACCTTCATTCCCCCCTGGCTGAGGGAAAGCAGGGATTGGGATGGAAATCTGGGGTGGGGAAGGACTTGGATGAAGAAATCCAATCAGAAGGACTCTCGAGGGATGCAGGACCATCCCTGTACCAAAAACAAGATTTAAGCAACTAAAGCCGGACCCCCGTGGATGCAGAGTCAATGTCTGAACAGAGAAATGAAACAGAAACAGGATGAAAGCCAGGCAGAGTCACCTCATCTCTGCGGTGGCCAGGCCTGAGGAGGAAGAGGCGGCAGCGCTGGGTCCTGTCAGGAGCTGAGGAGCAGCCCCGGGCTCGGCACTGCCCCTATTTATATCCTCCAGCAGGGCAGGAGCAGCTCAGCAGCTGCTGTGCCCTCGGAACAAACGCTTTCAAAACAAGAACAAATCTCCTCTGCTCTTCCTTCCTCTCCTCAGGCAGCTGCCCTGTGCAGGAGGGTTCAGGTCAGGATCCCCAGTGCTCCGGGGTTTGTTCCCTGAGCCTGAGTCAGCCCCAGGGGCTGGACCCAGCCTGGTGTGACCTCTGGGGCTGGGCTCTGGGGCTGGGCTCCTCTGCTTCCTACCCAGCTCGGGGAATGCTGCACCCTCCTCCCCTTCCCTCTCATTTCCTGGGAATGCTGCACCCTCCTCCCCTTCCCTCTCAGTCCTGGGAATGCTGCACCCTCCTCTCCTTCCCCCTCATTTCCTGGGAATGCTGCACCCTCCTCCCCTTCCCTCTCAATCCTGGGAATGCTGCACCCTCCTCCCCTTCCCTCTCAATCCTGGGAATGCTGCACCCTCCTCCCCTTCCCTCTCAGTCCTGGGAATGCTGCACCCTCCTCTCCTTCCCTCTCAGTCCTGGGAATGCTGCACCCTCCTCTCCTTCCCCCTCATTTCCTGGGAATGCTGCACCCTCCTCTCCTTCCCTCTCAATCCTGGGAATGCTGCACCCTCCTCTCCTTCCCTCTCAGTCCTGGGAATGCTGCACCCTCCTCTCCTTCCCTCTCAGTCCTGGGAATGCTGCACCCTCCTCTCCTTCCCTCTCAATCCTGGGAATGCTGCACCCTCCTCTCCTTCCCCCTCATTTCCTGGGAATGCTGCAGCCTCCTTTGCTCCCCACCCAGCTCTGGGAATGCTGCAGCTGGATCAGGAACAGCCACAGCCTGAGCACCTCCTGCTCCAGAGGCTCCATGGAACCCTCCAGGGGTGCCTGGTCCAGCACCTGAGGCTCCTGTGCAGGGAAACCCCGGGATGGAGGGAGGCCATGAGCTGGTCACACTCATTAACAGTGCTAATTGAGTGCAAGCCAAACCCACTCAACCCCCATTTAATTCAGCCCCTGCTCCTTCACAGACCTGCTCTGGAGCTGCCTCAGGCTGGGGAGCCCCGGGAAGGAGCCTGGGGAGGGCAGAGCTGAGGCCACCCAAAGGTGCTGCTTGTGCAGCTCCTGCCAGGCTCAGCATGGGAAGGGCAGACCCAGACCCTCCCCAGGAGATCCAGGCTGGACTTTTCCCAACCTGGGCACAGGAAATTCAGTCCCAGACCCTCCCCAGGACATCCAGGCTGGACTTTTCCTGTGCACAGACTCACAGACTCTGGAGTGACTTGGATAAAGACTTTGGCTGCTTCATCATGAAGATTTTTTTTTTTTTTTGGTGTTGAATTGTTGTGATATTTTAACATCTCCAAATCTCTGGCCATCCATGGTGGAAGGAAAAACTTCTCCAGGGTGCTCAGCTCACCACGGGCAGCCCAGCCTGAGCAGGAGATGCTTTTCCAAAATCCAGGGCTCAGGAGGCCTCCACAGCCTTGGGATAAAACATAAACAGGGCTCAGCAGGTGCCTGTGCTCCCTAGAAGTGCCTGGAGTGAAGGGAAATATCCACAATTTCTGGGGTTTTCCCAACACAGCCACAGAACTGATTCTAGAAACACCCATCCTAAAGCCCAAATGTTTCCTCTGCCCTGCTGGGGTCCTGAGGAGGAATGGCTGGACGTGGCTCAAGTTCTGCTGCAGCTGAGCTCCCCTCGTGTCTCCTTCACCGCTTCTTCTGCCTCATGGAAGCAGTGCCTGGAGTGTCCATGGAGCTCTGGGCTGGGTGGAGCTGCTCTCTCATGGAAATGCAGCTCAAGGCAGGTGCACCCTCAGAGTCCCACTGGTCCCACTGGTCTGCTCTGAGAGGAATTTCCTGATGAAGAATTTTCCCTAAAAAAGCCCCCGTGAGAACCCCAAATTCCGGGCACCACAGCCACACAGGAAAACTTTGGGAAAGAGTGAGAGAGGCAAAGCCCAGTGAAGGCAGAGGATGAAAAATGCATCAAACATTGAGGAGAGATGAACAGATGAGAGAAACAAAATAAAAACAAGGAGCAAAGGGAGGATCTGATGAAAATTCTTTCTGATACAGCACTCGGTAATAAATAAAATATGTTCCAGCACAATATGCTCCAGCAACTGGCTCTGGGCAGTTCCTTCTGTCTCACACAAAGTTCCCACTGCTGATTAAATTCATCAGAGCCAGGCCTGTGCTGCCTGGAGCTGCTTGCTCTCCTCAAACGCTCGCACTCCCGAACTGCTGCGGGGATTTCATTTGGAGCTGTTCTCTGCTCGGGTTTATCAGGGCTCAGATCTCATCACCATGCTAATGAAACGCTGTCCTGATGCTCACCACTCTGCTCGCAGCCACGGGTTCTTTTCTCCCCCAGAAATACTCCAGGAGAGAAGTTTGCCAGGATGAAGTAAGGAATAAATATTATCAGTACCAAAGCCTGTTGCAGTGTGATTCCAGGGTTTAGCTCAGAACCCCGGGTCCCTCCCCTGAGGATTCCCTCCCAGCTGTGTCAGTCCCCTCTCCTTTCCCCTCCCAGCACTGTCTGGCACTCCTGGCATTCCAGAAGGGCCTCGAGTGATTGGCAGATCCAAAGGATGCCCTCTACCCCTGGGGGGCACTGGGCCATCCAGGTGTCCTTTGTCCCTTTGTCCCTCCCCTCCTGTCCCTGCTTGGTGCCTCCCTGCCCCTTCCCTGCCCCTCTCCCCGGGGTTAAAGGAGCAGCAGCCACGGGCTCAGGGAGTTCTGTTGGAGCTGGTGCTGCATTCAGAGGCCTGAGGGCCAGAATAAAGCTCTGGATCCAAAGCCTCCATCAGAACCGACTCCTTTCCTTCAGCATCCCCTTAAAGCTTCTCTGCCAGAGGGAAACCCCAGGAGCAGCCCCTGTTATGGGGGGAAGCTCCATCCCAGCACCACCAGAGCTCCTGCAGGCCTGGACTTGTCTGCAGTGCCAGCTGCAGCACCCAGGCAGGCAAAAGTGTCTGTGGGGTGAAACACCACACACCCAGGCAGGCAAAAGTGTCTGTGGGTGAAACACCACACACCCAGCCAGGCAAAAGTGTCTGTGGGGTGAAACACCACACACCCAGCCAGGCAAAAGTGTCTGTGGGTGAAACACCACACACCCAGGCAGGCAAAAGTGTCTGTGGGTGAAACACCACACACCCAGGCAGCCAAAAGTGTCTGTGGGGTGAAACACCACACACCCAGGCAGCCCAAAGTGTCTGTGGGGTGAAACACCACACACCCAGGCAGGCAAAAGTGTCTGTGGGGTGAAACACCACAGTGCTGCTGTTTGGTTCAGTACCAAGGGCCAGACAAGCCAAGGCACATCCTGTCCCCAATATTGGGAATATTCCAATTAGAAGCCAGCAGGTTTTCCATTGGTGTTGGGTCCACTGGGTTTCCCTGGTTTCCATTGGTCCACTGGGTTTCCCTGATCGCTGCCAGTGCCATCCCAGAGGTCAGAAATCCCTGGGGAGGTTCCCTGCAGGTGAACCTGGGGGTGGCTCCAGCCTCTCTCACCTGTGTGACTCAGGGATGCCACTCTCAGCTCTGAGCAGCAGAGTCAAATTTTGGTGAATTTTTGGGCTCAGGGGATTCATCCTCATTGTTCCTTGGGCAGCAGGGCTGGGAAGGGGCTGGAGAGCTCCAGAGCGAGCTGGGAAAGGGGCTCAGCCTGGAGGAAAGGAGGCTCAGGTTGGATACTGGGGACAATTCCTTCACTGAAAGGTTGATCCAGCCCTGGCACAGCTGCCCGGGGCAGTGGGGAGTCCCCAGCCCTGGCACTGGGGACATGGCCAGAGGTGGCCCTGGCAGTGCTGGGGGTGGCTGCACTCACTGATCTCAGAGGCTTTTCCAACCTGAATGACCCTGACAGGACTGCCATTGATCCTTTCCTTTTCCTGGTGGCCTCAGAGCCCACCTGGGCCCTGGCTGTGGGACCCTCTCTGGTCAGTCTGATCCCAGCACAGTATCCAGGCTCTGCTCAGTCTGATCCCAGCACAGTGTCCAGGCCCTGGAATGACCCCTCTGGTCAGTCTGATCCCAGCACAGTGTCCAGGCTCTGGAATGACCCCTCTGGTCAGTCTGATCCCAGCACAGTGTCCAGGGAATGACCCCTCTGGTCAGTCTGATCCCAGCACAGTGTCCAGGCTCTGGAATGACCCCTCTGGTCAGTCTGATCCCAGCACAGTGTCCAGGGCTGTGGAATGACCCCTCTGGTCAGTCTGATCCCAGCACAGTGTCCAGGGAATGACCCCTCTGGTCAGTCTGATCCCAGCACAGTGTCCAGGGAATGACCCCTCTGGTCAGTCTGATCCCAGCACAGTGTCCAGGCTCTGGAATGACCTCTCTGGTCAGTCTGATCCCAGCACAGGGTCCAGGCTCTGGAATGACCCCTCTGCTCCATCCCCAGCTGGATCCCAGCACAGTGTCCAGGCTCTGGTCAGTCTGATCCCAGCACAGTGTCCAGGGAATGACCCCTCTGGTCAGTCTGATCCCAGCACAGTGTCCAGGGAATGACCCCTCTGGTCAGTCTGATCCCAGCACAGTGTCCAGGCTCTGGAATGACCCCTCTGGTCAGTCTGATCCCAGCACAGTGTCCAGGCTCTGGAATGACCCCTCTGGTCAGTCAGATCCCAGCACAGTGTCCAGGCTCTGGAATGACCCCTCTGGTCAGTCTGATCCCAGCACAGTGTCCAGCATGCCCAGGCTGTGGCCACCAGTGTGTCACCAGCAGGGCACAGGAGCAGCCCAGGCTCTGCTGTCCCCTGGCTGGGCTCTCCCCTCTCCCCTCTCTGCTCCCAAACGTCCCTGTGGGTGTGGATGAAGGCTCTGAGCAGCAGGAGCTGCAGGAATGGTGGCAGGGCTCGGGAAGGGGAAGGGCCTGGGGACACAGTGCAGGGCTTGGTGACATTTGGCTCCAGCTGTGCCCAGGGCAGTGGCACAGCTGTGCCAGGGCAGGGACAGCTGCCAGAGCAGCTGCAGAGAAAAACCCTGATAGTGACCTTAAATCAAATGGAAGGCAGAGCTCTGGATCAAACCCGGCTGGGTTTTCCACAGGGGAAAAAATCCTAATGAGGACGCTGAGTCAGGCCCAGGAATGAGTCATGGGAGGGAATAAAGATGATTTAAATTCCCAGGGACTCCTGGCACCATTAGATCGGAGCTGCAAGGCTCAGATCTGGTTTGAGCTGTCTGATTTTTGGTGTTTCTCAACCTTCACATAGGCATGGCCAGAAGGAAAGTCCAGAGGTTGGGAATAGAGGGAAGCAAACCCTGGGTCTGTCAGCCCCTGCCAGCCAGGATCGGGCCAAAGGGACCCCCTTGAATCTCTGGTTTTAATTCTTTATTGAATCTCTGGTTTTAATTCTTTATTGAGTCTCTGGTTTTAATTCTTTATTGAATCTCTTTTTGTCATTCTTTACAGAATCTCTTTATTTTGATAAGAATTGCATTTTCATGCAGAACAGCCATTTTTCTGAAGCATCTTTAGTGCTGAAAAAACCAAACAAAAAAACTTTTCTTTCACTACTCCAAACTTTTTATTTTTTAGTAGAAAAGCTGCTTTGAAATGATAAAATCCATTTTTTCTTTCTGATAAACCCAAACCTTTCTGCCCCAAATTCTGTTTGCAGTTTTCAACAGAGGCTGAAGGCACAAATAGAGAAATTCAACTAACCAAGAAACCCACCTAGGGAACATCTCACCTGTGGGCTCAGGTTCTGTCTCTCAGGTAATCTGGGCTTTAATTTTCCTCTCACGTGCAGAGACAGTTCCAGTGGAGATGGTGGAGGAGTTCTGATGGAAAAAAATGATGTCAGACTTGCAGAATCAGGTATTTTCTTGTTGAATCCATTAAAACCAGGACTCTTCTTGTTAAAAAATCCTTCAGACTCGGGGTTTTTGCAATATTCAACCACTTCTCCTCCTCCAGATCATTGCAATCACTCAGCCCCTGGTGAGCCCTCCCAGCCTGAGCAAAAAGCTCCACCAAGACCTCCAAAGATCAAAAGCAGAAGGGAAAGAATAATTCAAAATTGTTTCATCCTCAGAAAAAATGCATGAGGAGCAGAGGCAGAGCAAACTCCACACTCTCCTGGGGCAGATGCCAGGGGGGTGCTGGGATTTGGGGGCGTTTTGGGTGTCCCAGGTGGGAGAGAGAACTCCAAACCTCCCCTTGCAGGTGTGTGGGGGGCTCAGGGCTTTGCTCTCAGGTCACGTCCTGGATGAATTTTTAATGCAGGGCAGAATCTCAGAGAGCTCCATCTCCCTTCACACCCTCCTTGCACTCACATATTTTTACTGTTTCCCTGAATTTCCTTCTCATTTGCAGCTGAAAGCAGGAATGAGCTTGGTGCTCCCATGGAACTCCTCGAATTCCCACCCAAATTATTCCAGAGCTGGGCTGCTGATGCAGAGGGGCTCTGCTGGCTGCAATTCCATAATTTGCAGTATCATTTCCATTCCCACTGAGTTTAGGATACTGTTCTGCCAGCTGCAGGGCTGAGGTCAGCACACAACATCCCAGGTGGCTTCCTGAGGAGTTTCCATGTTTGGAAGCCACTCTCATTCAGGCATTCTCATTTTCCTGGTGAAATAAAACAAATTTTTTTTTTGAAATTTTCTTCTTCTTTTTTTGAAGTTGTTTTTCCCAAATGATCCAGAATTGCCCACAGCATTGCAGTGTGGCTGCAGCTGCACGATCCTGGTGCTGGTTTTGTTATTTCATTCATGGTCACACCTGGAAAAGCCAAGGGAAAGCAGCAGAGCAGGAAAGAGCAGCTCAGCAAGGCAGAAAAGGTTGGATTTGGAGGAAAGGTTGGAGTCAGAGGTCACAGCTCAGGTTCTGCTCTCTGGGCAAGGTGGGAGAATATTCCACCCAAAACCCAGCGTGACTCACCCAAAACCCTGTGTATCCCACCCAAATCCAGTGCATCCTAAACAAAACCAGTGTGTCCCACCCAAAAATCAGTGCATCCCACCCCAAACCCAGTGTATCCTAAACAAAACCAGTGCATCCCACCCAAAAATCAGTGTGTCCTACCCCAAAATCAGTGTCCTACCCCAAACCCAGTGCATCCCACCCCAATGCATCCCAAACAAAACTAGTGTGTCCCACCCAAACCCAGTGTATTCCACACAAAACCCAGTGTATCTCACCCAAAACCAGTGTGTCCCACCCACAACCAGTGTAACCCACCCCAAAACAAGTGCATCCCACCCTAAACCCGTGCATCCCACCACAAACCAGTGTGTTCCACCCAAACCCAATGCTGGTCCCCTCCTGGTGCAGAGAACATTTTCTGCTTTTGGAGCCAGGAAATTCCAGGTTGTTCATGGACCTCCAGCAGCTCCTCCCAGCAGGTGTTGAACACAAATTTACCCCAGGGCTGGGGATCAGGAAGGGGAAATGGGGCTGCCATTCCCAGGAGCTCCCACCAGCTGAGCTCAAATCTGCAGAGGGAGGAGAGCTTTCACCTGGAAGGGATTTCTGGTGTTCCACAGGAGTCCCTGCCCCGGCAGCTCCTCCTTCCCCTGCCCAGAGCAACCCTACACTGAGGATTTCTGCTGGGAATGTGTCCGAGAGTGAAATTTCAGGACAATTCAGAGCCTGGGACAGGTTCCCTGGTCAAATCTGTGATTTTAATGGCTTGGGATCACACAGATCATGGAACCATGGGTTGGGATGTGGCATTCACATGAGAGACATAATTCTCTCTCTGAGTTTTTTCTGGAGAAGCACAGAGAGAAGAAGAGAAAAACAATAACAATTCTTATCTCTACTTGCTGCTCCTGTTGCATGTGTGGAATGTGTTATGGAGATTGTTTATCTGAAGGGATTTGTCAACTGGATTCTGCTGAGGATTGTTTTGTTTCCTTGGCCAATCACTCAAAGTTGTGTCCTGGCTGTCTGTCACAATTTTCTTTAGTATCTTTTAGTATTCTTAAGTATTCTTTGTAGTATAGCATCTCTTTAATATAGTATAGTATAATGTAATAGAGTTTAACAAAGCAATTGTTCAGCCTTCTGAATCAATGGAGTCAGATGCCAATGATTCCCCAAGCTGGGGGTCACCTGTTTTACTGTATTTTGAGGAGGGACCTCAAAGCCCATCCAGTGCCACCCCCAGGGACACCTCCACTGTCCCAGGCTGCTCCAGCCTGGCCTTGGGCACTGCCAGGGCTCCAGGGGCAGCCACAGCTGCTCTGGCAATTCCAGCCCAGCCCCTCCCCACCCTCTCAGGCAGGAATTCCTTCTTGTCCTTGGACCAACAAAATCCCTGGACTGCCAAGTTCATGGAACCTCACCCTGCTCTGGTGTCCCTCACCACCATCCCTGCAAATTCAAGTCCCAGAATTCTTCCAAGATTATTTCAGCACCATCTTCTTCCTTTTCTCTCCAGGGAACTTGAAACTTCATTCAGCCCTGGCTGAGATATTGATAAATGTTTGGATTCATTTCCTATTTCAGCTGGGCATATTTTTATTTTTTTTTCCCAGTTAATTGCGTGGCAACTTAATTTATCCTTTGTCAATTTGTTTTCCCTCAATAAATGATCTGCCAACAATACGTTGGTTTTAATTAGCCTGCAGCAAGTGTCTCCATGACTGTAAATCAAATGCTTGTTTGAGCCATGAATTGTAAAGAAGAAATCATTGGAATTCATATTGTGCTTTCCTGGGGCTTTTTGGGTGGTTTTTATTCTGAAGGGATTATGACAAAACTGTGTTTGCAGCCAAGAACTGACAGCACACTCAGATAATCAGCAAGAAAGAGAAATGTATAAAAAATTTAAGTAGTTTTTTGGGTTTGGGGGGTGTTTTTGGTAGATGAATAGTGCCAGGCGCATAAAGCAAAAAGAGAACTATAAAAATTCATTTCTTGATAATTTGAGAAAACCACAAACCCATCTCTCTCTACCCCTTCTCTCACTCTTTTATACATATAGTTTTTAACTAATTAATGATTTAGTTAATTATTTTTACATTTAAAACAGCAATTCTGGATATATTCACACAAGGAGGTGCAGACACCCAAACCCCTCTGACTGAAGAGCACTCAGCTCAGTGGAGAGCAAGGAAATATTCAGGGATGAAGGACTGAGGGATGGGCATCACCTGCTCACTGTCCCAGACTGTTTTCCACCTAAACTTGTGCCTCTCTCCTTGGATTTTGCTTCAAGGCTTTATCGCCCCTATGGATATGATGATATTTCCTTAAATTTCTTCATCATGGCAAATCCTCTCTTGGCCCCTCTCACCCCCTGGTTCAGCAGAACTCCCTCCCCTCCATTTCTTGTGCTCTGCTTTAATTCAGGCTGCAGGAGCTTCAGATCCTACACAAAATCTCTGCAGGGTCCTTGTGTTTGATTCCCTCCATGGTTAATTACAGCAATTAATTCATCAGGCTTGAGATGGCACCTCCACAAACCTCTTGCTGGCCGTTTCCCTCCCAGCTCTTTGGGGCCTCTTGTGCATTTTCCCTCACAATTCCCTCAGAGCATCCATGGCCAGCTGTGCTTTAGGCTGGAAATGGGGCTGTGTGTCCTGTCCCCATGTGTCAGAGCTGGGGCAGTTCTCTGCTGTTCTTGGGGCAGTTTTCTTGGTCTCTGCCCCAGCCAATCCTCCCTGCAGGAGATCTCTGCTGTCCATGGCCACTGAGTGTCCCTGCAGGGCTGATCCAATTCCAGCATCCCATGGGGAGATGCTGCATTGCCCAGGGCAGGAGCCAAGCATTCCTACCTGGATCCAATGTGAGCCTGGCACAGCCCAGCAGCCTTTGCCCAGGGCATTGCCAGAGGAGCAGCTTCTGCTGCCCTGCATGGCCAGAGGGAGCCCAGGCCCATCTGCAGCAGCCCTGGAGCTGCAGAGGAAAACTCCCCCCTTGTGCAGGATCCCTGCTCCAGCAGAAGCACAGCTGGCACTGCAGGAGGGCTGAGCCCCCATGGGATGGGGCTGTGCCACCCCCTGACCCACAGCGTGCCAGGGCCTGCTCTCACTCTGCCAGGGTTTGCATTTGTATTTTTAATTTCCTAATAAAGAACTGTTACTCCCATTCCCATATCTTTGCCTGAGAGCTTTTTAACTTCAAAATAATAATAATTCAGAGGGAGGGGGTTTGCATTTTGCATTTCAAGGGAGGTTCCTGCCTCCTCAGCAGACACCTGACTGTTCAAACCAACACACCCAGCTGGGATCAGAAACCAGAGCTCTACAGAAAAGCATTATCTTCAATAATGAGCAGGAAATGTTTTGACCTCAGCGTTCTGGAGGGGGAGAACTTCTTCCAGAGCAGTGTCCTCATGGGGACAGCTCTGCTGGGACAGCTTTGGGAAGCTCTGAGCACAGTGGGGCTTTGTCCTGATCATCATCATCCTCACTCTTGTCAGCCTGGGCCAGGTGTCACTTGCTCCACCTGGAGTGTCCTCGACAGCCAGGGTTATTTAGGGGAGGCTTTGCTTAATGGGTTTTCCTAAGGAAATCCAAAGGAATTGTGGGGTTTGGATCACCCCTCTTGCTCTCCTGGGCTGCAGCAGCTCTTTGTCACCCTCTGTCACCCTTTGTCACCCTCTGCTTTCTGCAGTGCCACCGTGGTGCTGCAGAGTGGGATCTGCTGTGGTCACCCATGGTTTGATTTAGGATTTGCTGTCCCCAACTGGACAGAGGTTCCTCATCCCAAAGGGCAGCAGGACTGGGGCCTCGGAAACAAGGGATGAAAAACAGGAGAAGAAATAGTAATGAAGTTTCTCTTCTTGGAGAAAAGATGAGCAAGTTAATCGGGGAAGTTTCAGAGTTGCTCTTTGCCATTTCTGTGTCATTTCTGTGCCATCCATTCTTTTAACCCCTTCAGAGCTGCCTGGGACTGGCCCAAAGAGGCAAAAAGATGGAAAAGAGCAGGAATATTTTCATGGAAAAAATCAGCTTTTCCCTGTCAGCCTCTGCTGTGGGGAGCCTCACAGGAATCAGTGGGTGCTGGTGGTGTCACCAGTGACAAACTCAGCCAGGTCCTTGGGATTTTGGGAAGATGTTTCTTCAAGGAATTAATGGAAACACTAGTTCCTTGAAGAATTAAAGGCAAGAGCAACTCAAGGTAAGCAAAGGACAGATTCCTACCAGGAGTACAGAAGAAGTTTCCCCTTTCAGTCCAAGGTGAGGGGTAGTTTGGAAATTGCTCTCCTTTCTTCTGCAAGTATAATTTTTTAAAAGAACTAAATTGGATTAAAGTTTAATTTTAAGAATGTCCTCTGTTTTCAAATTCTTGATTGAATTACCCTTTAAAAATTAAATTGTAATCCTTTAGGAGTTATTGATTACAAAGGAGGGAAATGCCAATAGGACCATTCGGGCCTGAAATGTTGCCCATCGAATTGACATAATGCTTCAATTTGCCTAAATAACTCCTGGGAGCTGACTGATTCCCCAGGCTCTCCCAGCACCCAGCAGCCACTTGGGCAGGCACAGGGACAGGAGGGGCCTCATCCCCAGTCCTGCACAGGGGCAGAGGCACAGGATAATTCCTGGCCACTCCTGCCTTTGGAAACGCCCTGGCAGCAGTGCAGAAATGTTTATTTATGGCACTGCACGAGCCTTGGGGTCAGCAGTGGCCCAGGAGTCCTTTGGGATGCTCTCTGGGTGTGGAACATCCTTCATTCAGTGTTTCCTGCAGCTGCAGAGGGCACAGGAATTGAGGAGGTGCCTTGGTGCAGCCTGGAGCTGTGGAGAACGTCCAGCCCAGCACCACCAGGAGCTCCTGGTGCTCCTTGGCTTCCTTCTCATCCCACGTCTGGGATCTGCCTGCCTCCAAACCAGCCTCCAAACTCCCCTCTGCCTCCAAACCAGCCTCCAAACTCCCCTCTGCCTGCCTCCAAACCAGCCTCCAACCTCTGCCTGCCTCCAAACCAGCCTTCAAACTCCCCTCTGCCTGCCTCCAAACCAGCCTTCAAACACCCCTCTGCTTCCAAACCAGCCTCCAACCTCTGCCTGCCTCCAAACCATCCTCCAAACTCCCCTCTGCCTGCCTCCAAACCAGCCCCCAAACTCCCCTCTGCCTCCAAACCAGCCTCCAAACTCCCCTCTGCCTGCCTCCAAACCAGCCCCCAAATTCCCCTCTGCCTCCAAACCTGCCTCCAAACTCCCCTCTGCCTCCAAACCAGCCTCCAACCTCTGCCTGCCTCCAAACCAGCCCCCAACCTCTGCCTGCTTCCAAACCAGCCCCCAAACTCCCCTCTGTCTCCAAACCAGCCCCCAAATTCCCCTCTGCCTGTCTCCCCGGTTAAATTACACTTCCAGCAGCACTGAAGGCAGCACAAAAGAAGAAATAAACCTTCCATTATGTTTTGCAGAAGTCTCGCCTCGGTTTTTTGAGTTAAAACAGCACCAGGACGAAAAAGCCAGAGTGAATAGAGCTCCCAAGATATAAACACGGGCTGGATAATTCCCATTCCCCCCGGGAACAAAAGGTTGCAGCTCCTGAATAGAGGCACTGTTGAGAAAGCACTTGAAAAGGGGGATGAATCAATTAATGCCTTTGATAGTTTGAATGTCCCACTATCTAAAAACAAGCCCGGCTTTAATGGGGAGATAATTCAGTTTACTGAATCCAATTACACGTAATTGGCTTTTTCCCTTCCTTCTCCCCCTTTTTTGATTGCTGCTGGAACCAGGGCTCTGCTGCACTCCTTGCTCTGCCAGATGAGGCCGTTCTTGGTGCTGCCAGGGCAGGGCAGGGATCAGTGTCCCACCACACTGAGGGACAGCTCCAGCCTGGACAGCCACAACATCACCCTGGGGGCTTTGTAGCCCTAAAAGAAAAAGTGTTCATGAAACCCAGCCAAAAACCACTCAGCAGAATTCCCAAGAGGCAAAATCTCAGTTACACATTTTGGTTTTGCTCTGGGTAAAACCCTCAGTGCTCTGCTTGTGCTCAGACACGGCCTCTGAACCAGCCCAGCCAGGGATGAGCTGGGTCACACAAAGCCACTGGGCTGGGGGGTCTCACGAGCTCGGGGGGACATTCTTGGTGACATTTCCATGCTTGCCCAGCACCTCTGCACAGCAGGGTTGTGTCTTCCTTCCCAGGATCCCAAATCCAGAGCTCCCACCTGGCCTGAGGCAGCATCAGCACCGGGACAGCTTCAGCCCAGGAGGGCTTCGGCAATGTTCCCTTCCCTACTGCTGGCTGGCGCTAGGATTGTGGGGATATTCCATATCTTCCCTCAAAATCTAGCAAATATTTCAGCTTTTCTGGGCGCCTCAAAGCGCCGTCTTCACATCAAAAACCAACAGACAGGGAATGGGAATCCCTGCAAACCAGGGGACACTGGTGCCTCCTGGCCAGGGAGGGCTGCAGCTCCTCCAGAATCATTTCCAAGATTCGCTGCTGCCTCTTTTATTCCAAACCAGCCTTCCACAACTTGTTGTTTTTCTTTTTTTTTCTTTTCTTTTTTTTTTTTTTAATTGAAACGAGGAGGAAATACACAAACCCATTTTCTGAGTAAGAGCACCACGCTAATGAAGAACACATCCCTGTCCCCCATGTCCCCCAGGCTGGGGAGCTCCCCCTCCTCACTCGGGGAGCCCCGGGAGAGGGGATGGAGGGACGGGAGTGAGGGGAGACCCGAGAGGAAGGGATGGGAGTGAGGAAGGGAGGGATGGGAGTGAGGGGAGGGGATGGAGGGATGAAAGGGAGTGAGGGGAGTGAGGGGAGGGGAGCGGAGGGGAGGGGAGGGGAATGAGGGGAGTCCCCGAGAGGGAGGGAGGGAAGGCCCCGGGAGGGAAGGATGGGAATGAGGGGAAGGCCCGGGAGGGAGGGATGGGAGTGAGGGGAAGCCCCGGGAGGGAAGGATGGGAGTGAGGGGAGGCTCCAGGAGGGAGGGATGGCGCTGTCACCACCTGGCAGTTCGTGACACGGCCACATGGAGCTGTCGGGAGATGCCCAGGGAAGGGAGGTGCTCCGGGCGCTGCTCCCCATCAGCATCATGGCAGCGCCCAGATCATCACTAAATCCTGAATTTACTCCCAGATAAACCCGGCCCCGGGCCAGGGAAGCGCAGGCTGGAGGCTGGGGCAGGTGCTGCACCGCAAATTAAGCTAATTAAGCTAATTAAAGCCCTCCCTCCCCTCGGCCCTTTGCTGCTTTTCTCCTCCCTGTCCTGCACATTCCCAGCGCGGTCACCCCGGGCTCGCTGCACCCCGAGGCTGCAGAGGGAGATCTGAGGTAATGAGGCACGAATGGAGCTCAGGAACTGCTGATCCCCGCAGTCAATCTGTGCTCGGCTGAACTCTCAACTCCACAGCGATCCGAGCTCTGGGGATGTGGGGGTGGCAGTGACAGCCATGGACAGGCCCAGCCCTCCCACAGGCACAGACGCTGCTCCCAGCCCACCAGCACAGGCCCATCCTTTGCCAGGCCTTGTCCACCTTCCTGTGGGATGCAGAAGGAAAGGGAGCAGGGGCTCCTCTTCCCTCATCCCCAGTCCTGGGGGATTTTCCCAGTGCTCTGCACCCCTGCCCTGGGGCAGGAGCTCCGAGCTGTATGATGGGGATGGTGGGGCCTTCCTGCAGCTTCCAGGGACACTTCTCCATATGGGAAAGGGGATCCCCCCTGGTAGTGCCAGGACAGGACAATTCCCAGACAGACAAGGAAGGGCCTCTGCTTCCAACCAGCTCCTCAGGTTTGGGGAGTTCTCACTCAGACAGGGCTTGGCTGGCACTGCCTGGGCACAATTGTCACATTCTGTGGAGCCTGGTGTGACACAGCCCTGCCCAGAGATGTCATACAGCCCTGCCCAGAGGTGTGACACAGCCCTGCCAGCCTGGTAGGACACAGCCCTGTCCTGGGATGTGACACAGCCCTGCCCAGCCTGGTGGGACACCAGGATCCCCTGGCTCAGGGTGATTCCTGATCATCAGGAAGGCAGCAAACCCTCTGGGAGCTGTAGGAACTCCCCAGGGCTGGGTTCTTTGCAGGAGCAGAGCCCTTGTCCTGCTCTTTCCCACCTTTAGCCAGGTGTCCATCCATGGCCTGGTTTTTATCCCACTGAGTTTCCCTGTGAGTGTTTCCAGGAGGCCTTGGCAGGACCCTTGGACAGCACAGCAGGTGGAGGATGCCTCCTCCCCCCAGGACTGTTTCCTCTCTGAAACGGGGCTGCACTGCCTTCACACAGTCACTGAGATTATCCCGAGCACTTCCCAGGTCTCTCTCTGCCCTGGCCTTTCTCCATTTCCATTCATCCTGGAGAATTCTCCATTTTTCACCCATGGACTGACATGTTCCTTCCTCTCCAGTTTTTCTTCCAGCCGTGCTCCTCACAGGTGCCTCACATGCAGGAATGTCCTTTTTAAGATCCCACTGTCCTCTCCACCCTTCAGGTGGGGATTATTCAGCCCCAGGGTGTCAATGCAGAGAGAATTTGGCACAGGCAGCTTTGATCCTGCTGGGTCCTCATGTAATGTCAATTCTAACCCTGGTACAGCCCAGGACATGGGAATGTGGCTGAACCCTGAGCCCAGTCTGAATGTGGCTGTGCAGCAGCTCCTGGGCACAGCCCAGCACTGAGCTGATCCCATGAGCTCAGGAATCAGCTCAGGAATCAGTTCAGGCTGAATGTCCCTGTGCTGGTGCAGGAGCAGCATGGCCCCAGCAGCCATCACTCATCCAAAACCTCCTCCTGCATCCCCAGCATCCCTCTTGCTGCCAGGGAGATGAATCACCACCCGTCACCTCAGCCGATGAGAACAATTAGAGGAGACTGAAACAGGCAGCATTTTAATTGATTGGCTTTTCACTCGTGTCTGACAGCTTCCCTGAGGAGGATGGAGAGTGCTGGGAGCTCTGCAGAGCCCGGGGTGCTGGCAGAGCCGGGTGGCAGCAGGGCCTCTGGATGGTGGCAGCAGAGCCCTGGGTGGTGGCAGCAAGTCCCCTGGGTGGTGGCAGCAAGTCCCCTGGGTGGTGGCACAGCCCTGGGTGGTGGCAGATCCCTGGGTGGCAGTAGATCCTCTGGATGGTGGCAGCAGGTCCCCTGGGTGACAGCACAGCCCCTGGGTGGTGGCAGAAGGTCCCCTGCATGGTGACAGAGCCCTTGGTGGTGGCAGCAGGCCCCTGCATGGTGGCAGAGCCCTGGATGGCACTAGGTCCGAGCCCTGGGTGGTGGCACAGCCCTGGGTGGCAGCAGGGGCCCCACTCCCAGGGCACAGCAGCCCCTGGGGTTGGGGGCCCTGGACAGGTGTGGCTGTGGGGAGCTGTGACCACTCAGATCCTGCCTGGGGATGAGTCCTGCACAGCTCCCGCCTCTCGTCCCTGCTCCTGGGACACCTGTGTCACCTCGTGCTGGGCACACAGGGACATTTGGGGTCCCTGGCATCAATCCAGCTCATTGGGGGGTTCACCCCAGGCAGGAAATTTGAGCTCAGCCCTGAGTCACAGAGGGACCACAGGCACTGCCATGTCAGGGCTTCAGGCTGGAGTCAGAGGTGACCTCAAGGGAAAGGTGGATGGAGCCTTTCTTCCCACTCCTTATGTCAGCAAGAGCTCCCACTGGGAATGGAAAACCCCTCAGATCCTCAGGACTGAGGAGACATGGGAGAACATGTGTATTTCACAGAGGCAAAAAGCAAAATATCATAGTTTTACATAAGAAACATTTAAAGAAGTAATAAAAAGCTTCCAACCACTAAAAAACTAGACATGCCTCTGTGAGAAACACATGTTAAAGGAAAAAAAACAACCAAAAACTTCCTCTTTTTCCTTCCAACCTAAAAACAAATAACAAAATCAACCCAACCCCTGTCTCGGCTGGGCCAAACCAAACAAAATCTGCTGTGGGACTAAACCCCTCTCCAAAAAACCCACTAAACTCATCCCAACTACACCAGTGACTCTCCTTCTGTTTCTGTGCCTGTTCCAAACCCTCCCCGTGCCTGGCACCTGTCCTTGGGCATTTTGGGGCTGAGATGCTGCCTGTGAACCCCCAAACCCCTCTGTTCTCCTGGGAAAGCCCAGCCTGGTGTGCCAGGAGCTGACCCAAGTGCTGAGCTGAGCTTTGGGTGCCCTCAGGATGTGGAATTCACATTCTCTGAACAGAGAGAGACAAAATTCTCTCTCCCAGGATTTTTCTTGGGGAAGGCAAAAGGAAGCTCAGAGAAGAGAAAACAATTCTTATCTCTATTCACTGCTCTTGTTTGGCACACGTGGAAGGTGTTCTGGAGATTGTTTACTGAGAGTGATTTGTAAATTAGACTCTACTAATAGTTGTTTAGATTGATTGGCCAATTAAGTCAAAGCTATGTTGTGACTGTCACAGACAGTCACAGGTTTTTCTATAATATCTCTTTAGTATAGTATAGTATTAGTGTAATATAAAATAGCTCAATAAAGCATTGTTCAACCTTCTGAAATCAGAGTCAGAACCATGATGTCATAATCATTATATATTCCTCCATATGGAATAATCATAATTATGGTCTCATGATAATAATTATGCCATCATGATAACAATGATGATATCATGGTAATGACTCCCTCACATGGAATATTAATGACAAAAATTATGACATCATAACAATGGGTATGACACCATGATAACAATTATGATTTCATCACAATCATTCCCTCACATGGAATATTCATGATAATGATTTTGACATGGCAATGATTCCTCCCTATGAAATAATCATGATTATGATCTCATGATAATGATTATGATGTCAAGGTAATGATTATGAGATTATGATATCATGGCAATGATTGTGAAATCATGATAATAATTATGACACCATGACAACAATTATGATATCATGACAGTCATGCTCTCACATGGAATATTCATGATAATGATTATGCCATTATGGTAATGATTATGAGATCATGATAATGATTATGACATCATGGTAATGATTCCCTCACATGGAATAATCATGATTATGATCTCTTGATAATGATTATGACATCATGGTAAGGGTTATGAGATCATGGCAATGATTATGAAATCATGGCAATTTTTATGACATCACAGTAATGATTATGATATCATGGCAATGATTCCTCCATAAAGACTAATCATTATTATGATATCATGACAGTGATTATGACATTGGGGTAATGATTATGACATCATGGTATTGATTCCTCCATACAGACTAATCATTATTGTGATATCATTATAATGATTATGGCATCATGATAATGATTATGACATCATGGTAATGCTTCCCTCACATGGAATAATCTTGATAATGATTATGACATCACAGTAGTGAATATGAGAGCATGACAATGATTAGGACATCATGGCAATGATCATGACATCATGACAATGATTATGACACCATGATAACAGTTATGATATCATGACAATGATTCCCTCACATGGAATAATCTTGATAATGATTATGACATCATGGTAAGGATTATGATATCATGATAATGATTATGAT
This sequence comes from Agelaius tricolor, assembly GCF_023055355.1. Taxonomy (NCBI): domain Eukaryota; kingdom Metazoa; phylum Chordata; class Aves; order Passeriformes; family Icteridae; genus Agelaius; species Agelaius tricolor. Next base: position 6,044,748 of record NW_027269296.1, on the reverse strand, counting down.
TTCATGATAATGATTATGATATCATGGTAATGAATCCCTCACATGGAATAATCTTGATAATGATTATTCCCTCACATGGAATAATTATGATATCATGACAATAATTCCCTCACATGTAATAATTATGATAATGATTATGACATCATGGTAACGATTATGACATCATGGTAAGGATTATGATATCATGACAGTGATTATGATCTCATGATAATGATTATGACATCATGGTAACGATTATGAGATCATGACCATGATTTGACATCATGGCAATGATTATGAGATCATGACAATTATTATGACACCATGATAACAATTATGATATCATGACTATGATTCTCTCACATGGAATATTCATGATAATGATTATGACATCATGGCAATGATTATGACATCATGGCAATCATTCCTCCCTATGGAATAATGACAATTATTATCTCATGATAATTATGAAATCGTGGTAATGATTATGAGATGCTGCTGCTGCTGATGTTATCATGGTAATGATTCTGTCACAAGGAATATTCATTATAATGATTATGACATCATGAAAATGATTATGACACTATGATAACAATTATGGTACCAGGACATTGATTCCCTCACATGGAATAATCATGACAATGATTATGCCATCATGGCAATGATTCCTCCATAGGGACTAATCATGATTATGATCTCATGATAATGATTATGACATCATGGTACGGGTTATGAGATCATGGCAATGATTATGACATCATGGCAATTATTATGACATCACGGTAATGATTATGATATCATGGCAATGATTCCTCCATATGGACTAATCATTATTATGATATCATGACAATGATTATGACATTATGGTAATGATTCCTCCATATAAACTAATCATTATTGTGATATCATTATAAGGAGTATGAGGTCATCATAACAATTATGCGATCATGACAATGATTATGACACCATGGTAACAATTATGATATCATGACGATGATTCCCTCACATGGAATAATCATGACAATGATTATGAGATCATGACAATGGTTATGACATCATGGCAATGATTCTTCCCTGTGGAATAATCACAATTATGATCTCATTAAAATCATCATGATATCATGGTAATGATTATGAGATCATGATAATTATCATATCATGACAATTATTCCCTCACATGGAATAATCATTATAATGATTATGACATCATGGCAATGATTCCTCCCTACAGAATAATCATGATTATGATCTCATGGTAATGATTATGAGATCATGACAGTGACTATGAGATCATGGTAATGATTATGACCTAATGGGAATGATTCCTCCATATGGACTAATCATTATTGTGATATCCTGATAATGATTATGACATCATGGTAGCAATTATGAGATCATGACAATGATTATGGCATCATGGCAATGATTCCTCCATATGGAATAATCATGATTATGATCTCATTATGGTAATGATTATGCCATTATGGTAATGATTATGAGATCATGGCAATGGTTATGACATCATGACAATGATTCCACCCTATGGAATAATCACAATTATGATTTCATGATAATAATTATGACATCATGATATTGATTATGAGATCATGATAATGATTATGATACCATGACAATTATTCCCTCACATGGAATAATCATGACAATGATTATGACATCATGGCAATGATTCCTCTCTATCGAATAATCATGATTATGATCACATGATAATGATTATGACATCATGGTGAGGATTAGGAGATCATGGCAATGATTATGACATTGCAGTAATGATTTTGATATCATGGCGATTATTCCTCCATATGGACTAATCATTATTGTGATAGCATTATAATGTTTATGCCATCATTGTAACAATTATGACATCATGGCAGTGGTTATGACATCATGGCAATGATTCCTCCATACACACTAATCATTACTGTGATATCATTATGATGATTATGACATTATGATATTGATTATGGCATCATGACAATGATTATGACATCATGACAGGATTATGGCATCATGGCAATGATTCCTCCCTATGGACTAATCATGATTATGATCTCATTATAATAATTATGACATCATGGTAAGGATGGCAATGATTATGACATCACAGTAATAATTATGGCATCATGGCAATGATTCCTCCATACAGACCAATCTTTATTATGAAATCATTATCATGATGATGAGATCGTGATAATGATTGCGATATCATGGTAATGATTCCCTCACATGGAATAATCATGACAATGATTATGACATCATTGCAATGATTCCTCCATATGGACTAATAATGATTTCGATATCATTATAATGATTATTACATCATGATACCAATTATGATATAATGGTAATGATTCCTTCACATGGAATAATCATGACTGTGATTATTGGTAATGATTACGAGATCATGACAATGGTTAAGTCATCATGGCAATGATTCCTCCCTATGGAATAATCACAATTATGATCTAATTATAAAAATTATGACATAATGGTAATGATTATGAGATCGTGATAATGATTATGACATCATGACAATGATTCCTCCCTATACAATAATCATGATTATTATCTCATGATAATAATTATGACATCATGGTATTGATTATGTGATCATGATAACGATTATGATATCATGACAATTATTCCCTCACATGGAATAATTATGATAATGATTCTGACATCATGGCAATGATTATGAGATCATGACCATGATTTGAAATCATGGCAATGATTATGAGATCATGACAATTATTATGACACCATGATAACAATTATGATATCATGACTATGATTCTTTCACATGGAATATTCATGATAATGATTATGACATCATGGCAATGATTCCTCCGTATGGAATAATCACAATTATTATCTCATGATAATTATGAAATCATGGTAATGATTATGAGATGCTCCTGCTGCTGCTGATGATATCATGGTAATGATTCTGTCACATGGAATATTCATTATAATGATTATGACATCATGAAAATGATTATGATACCATGATAACAATTATGGTACCATGGCATTGATTCCCTCACATGGAATAATCATGACAATGATTATGCCATCATGGCAATGATTCCTCCATATGGACTAATCATGATTATGATCTCATGATAATGATTATGACATCATAGTAAGGGTTATGAGATCATGGCAATGATCATGGCAATTATTATGACAGCACAGTAATGATTATGATATCATGGCAATGATTCCTCCATATGGACTAATCATTATTATGATATCATGACAGTGATTATGACATTATGGTAATGATTCCTCCATATAAACTAATCATTATTGTGATATCAGTATAAGGATTATGAGCTCATCATAACAATTATGCGATCATGACAATGATTATGACACCATGGTAACAATTATGATATCATGACGATGATTCCCTCACATGGAATAATCATTATAATGATTATGACATCATGGCAATGATTCCTCCCTATAGAATAATCATTATTATTACCTCATAAAATGATTATGAGATCATGACAGTGACTATGAGATCATGGTAATGATTATGACCTAATGGGAATGATTCCTCCATATGGACTAATCATTATTGTGATATCCTGATAATGATTATGACATCATGATAACAATTATGATATAATGGTAATGATTCCCTCACATGGAATAATCTTGATAATGATTATGACATCATGGTAGCAATTATGAGATCATGACAATAATTATGGCATCATGGTAATGATTATGCCATTATTGTAATGATTATGAGATCATGGCAATGCTTATGACATCATGACAATGATTCCTCCCGATGGAATAATCACAATTATGATTTCATGATAATAATTATGACATCATGGTATTGATTATGAGATCATGACAATGATTATGATATCATGACAATTATTCCCTCAAATGGAATATTCGTTATAATGTCATGACATCATGACAATGATTATGACACCATGATAATAATTATGATATCATGACAATGATTCCCTCACATGGAATAATCATGACAATGATTATGACATCATGGTAATGATTCCTCTCTATGGAATAATCATGATTATGATCACATGATAATGATAATGACATCATGGTGAGGATTAGGAGATCATGGCAATGATTATGACATTGCAGTAATGATTTTGATATCATGGCGATTATTCCTCCATATGGACTAATCATTATTGTGATAGCATTATAATGATTATGCCATCATTGTAACAATTATGACATCATAGCAGTGATTATGACATCATGGCAATGATTATGAGATCATGACAGTGATATGACATCATGACAATGATTATGACATCATGGCAATGATTCCTCCATACACACTAATCATTACTGTGATATCATTATGATGATTATGACATTATGATATTGATTATGGCATCATGACAATGATTATGACATCATGACAAGGATTATGGCATCATGGCACTGATTCCTCCTATGGACTAATCGTGATTATGATCTCATTATAATAATTATGACATCATGGTAAGGATGGCATTGATTGTGACATCACAGTAATGATTATGGCATCATGGAAATGATTCCTCCATGCGGACCAATCTTTATTATGAAATCATTATCATGATGATGAGATCGTGATAATGATTGTGATATCATGGTAATGATTCCCTCACATGGAATATTCATGATAATGACATCATGGTAATGATTTTAATATCACAGTAATGATTATGACATCATTATAATGATTCCCTCACATGGAATAATCATGACAATGATTATGACATCATTGCAATGATTCCTCCCTATGGACTAATAATGATTTTGATATCATTATAATGATTATTACATCATGATACCAATTATGATATAATGGTAATGATTCCTTCACATGGAATAATCACGACTATGATTATTGGTAATGGTTATGAGATGACAATGGTTAAGACATCATGGCAATGATTCCTCCCTATGGAATAATCACAATTATGATCTAATTATAAAAATTATGACATAATGGTAATGATTATGAGATTGTGACAATGATTATGACATCATGACAATGATTCCTCCCTATACAATAATCATGATTATTATCTCATGATAATAATTATGACATCATGGTATTGATTATGAGATCATGATAATGATTATGATATCATGACAATCATTCCCTCACATGGAATATTCATGATAATGTTATGACATCATGACAATGATTATGACACCATGATAACAATTATGATATCATGACAATGATTCCCTCACATGGAATAATCATGACAATGATTATGACATCACAGTAGTGATTATGAGAGCATGACAATGATTAGGATATCATGGCAATGATCATGACATCATGACAAAGATGATGACACCATGATAACAATTATGATATCATGACAATGATTCCCTCATATGGAATAATCTTGATAATGATTATGACATCACAGTAGTGATTATGAGATCATGACAATGATTAGGACAACATGGCAATGATCATGACATCATGACAATGATTATGATTTCATTATAACAATTATGATATCATGACATTGGTTATGACATCATGACAATCATTCCTCCCTATGGAATAATCACAATTATGATTTCATGATAATAATTACGACATCATGGTATTGATTATGAGATCATGATAACGATTATGATATCATGACAATCATTCCCTCACATGGAATATTCATTATAATGTCATGACATCATGACAGTGATTATGACACCATGATAACAATTATGACATCATGGTAATGATTCCTCTCTATGGAATAATCATGATTATGATCACATGATAATGATTATGACATCATGGTAAGGATTAGGAGATCATGGCAATGATTATGACATCATGGCAATGATTATGACATTGCAGTAATGATTTTGATATCATGGCGATTATTCTTCCATATGGGCTAATCATTATTATGAGATCATGATAATGATTATGGCATCATGGTAACAATTATGAGATCATGGCAATGATTATGGCATCATGGCAATTATTCCTCCATATGGACTAATCCTTATTGTGATATCATTATAATGATTATGCCATCATTGTAACAATTATGACATCATGACGATTATGACATCATGGCAATGATTCCTCCATACACACTAATCATTACTGTGATATCATTATAATGATTATGACATCATGATATTGATTATGGCATCATGACAATGATTCATCCCTATGGACTAATCATGATTATGATCACATGATAATAATTATGACATCATGGTAATGATTATGACATTATGATAACAAATATGATATCATGGTAATGATTCCCTCACATGGAATATTTATGATAATTATTATCATGACAATGATTCCTCCCAACGGAATAATCATGATTATGATCACATGATAATGGTTATGACATCATGGTAAGGATGGCAATGATTATGACATCATGGTAATGATTTTAATATCACAGTAATGATTATGACATCATTATAATGATTCCCTCACATGGAATAATCATGACAATGATTATGACATCATTGCAATGATTCCTCCATATGGACTAATCATGATTTTGATATCATTATAATGATTATTACATCATGATACCAATTATGATATAATGGTAATGATTCCTTCACATGGAATAATCACGACTATGATTATTGGTAATGATTATGAGATCATGACAATGGTTAAGACATCATGGCAATGATTCCTCCCTATGGACTAATCACAATTATGATCTAATTATAATAATTATGACATAATGGTAATGATTATGAGATCGTGATAATGATTATGACATCATGACAATGATTCCTCCCTATACAATAATCATGATTATTATCTCATGATAATAATTATGACATCATGGTATTGATTATGAGATCATGATAACGATTATGATATCATGACAATCATTCCCTCACATGGAATATTCATGATAATGTTATGACATCATGACAATGATTATGACTCCATGATAACAATTATGATATCATAACAATGCTTCCCTGACATGGAATAATCACGACAATGATTATGATATCATGGCAATGATTCCTCCATATGGACTAATCATGATTATGATCACATGATGATGATTATGACATCATGGTAAGGATTATGAAATCATGCCAATGATTATGAGATCATTATAATTATGACCCCATGATAATGATTTTCCCCCAAAATGATCCTGATCCTGACCAGCACTGTGGGAACAATTCTTCTTTTCTGCTCATACAACCCAGACCAAACCCTGCCAAGTCTGGTTTACTGACCGTGGGCAGGCAGTGGGAGCTGGCTCTGGCTCAGGCTGTGCCTGCCTGGCAGTGGGGAGAGAGGCACACGAGGATCCTGCTCTGACTCACAGGGAGCTGGCAGAGCCTGGAGCTCGAGTGGGTGTGAGGGAGAGTTTATGGCTCTGAAAAGTCACCTTCTCTCAATGCTTGTCCCAGACGTGTCCCCACACTTCCTATATTTAGAGCCCTGCTCTCCAATGATTTTGCCCATGGACAGCCTTGTGGGGATTCAATTAAACTCCAGAATAAAATAAACACTCTCCCTCAGCCAGGGCTGGAATACTAAACAGAGCCATTATTTGAACAAAACAGGGCTGTGAGTTTGATGTTTAAATGTCCTTTATTTTCATCAGCCGGGGTCAGAGACCAGTGGAGACAGGAAAACCCCTTCATTAACTCAGCCCATCCACTCCCAAAGCCTGTCCCTTGCTGCTCTGAGTGATCCAAACACCTCCAAGGCACATTTCCTTTGCAGATTTTGGGGGCAGAAATCACTGAAGAGTTCCTTTTCTTTTTGGGGATGATGAACCAGTGTGTCTGGACAAAGCAGTGGCACCCAGAGCTGCCTGCAGTGCCAGGGCTCTCTGCAGCTCATTTAAACCAGCTCAAGTCTTCCTTTATTCCTTAATTAAACACTTGATTAAGGCAGCCTGACATTGCCAAATCAGGTGTTTCTATCCAGATTTGTGGGTTTTTCCTGGAAAAGGGAAATGGTGATCCCAGGGAGATGGGTGAGCTCTGGTAATACAGTGCAGTTCCAGAAGTGGAGGAATCCCAAAATTCCCATCCCAACCCAGAGATTCTCTGTTTGAAGCACCAGATTAGCCTGGGAAAGGAGAATTTCCCTGAGGTGTTGGGCAGGATCTGGTGCAGAGAAGCCACAGCTTGTGTGAGGCCTCTTATCAAACTCTTATCAGCAATTCTGCTCTGGTGCCAGTCCTGGATGGTTCTGGCTCTCCAGGACTGGGTTTGGAGCTGGGCAGTGGCTGCTGGCACATCCCAAGAGTTTCAGCCCAGTCTAACTCAGATTTCAGAGTTTCAGTCCGGTCTAACCTAGATTCCAAATTTTCAGCCCGGTCTAACCCAGATTTCAGAGTTTCAGCCCAGTCTAACCCAGATTTCAGAGTTTCAGCCCGGTCTAATTCAGATTTCAGAGTTTCAGCCCGGTCTAACTCAGATTTCAGAGTTTCAGCCCAGTCTAATTCAGATTTCAGAGTTTCAGTCCAGTCTAACCCAGATTTTAGAGTTTCAGCCCAGTCTAACTCAGATTTCAGAGTTTCAGCCCAGTCTAACCCAGATTTCAGAGTTTCAGTCCAGTCTAACCTAGATTCCAAAGTTTCAGCCCAGTCTAACCCAGATTTCAGAGTTTCAGCCCAGTCTAACCCAGATTTCAGAGTTTCAGCCCAGTCTAACCCAGATTTCAGCACCCAAGAGGTGCAGGGTCGGCTCTGGGGGACCCTGGCTCTGTCTGGGTCCAGCCTGGGGCACTGAATGAGCTGCAGAGTGGTGGAGAGCAGTGAGGGGAGGGAAGAGCAGAGGAGGGCTGGGGGCAGGACCAGAGCTCTGCAGAGCTGGAGAGGGGAATAATGGGCTTGTGTAGCTTTGGGAGGAGAAAAGGAAGGGATAACAGCAGTAACAGCCCAAAGGTGTGTGCAGGAATGGGAATGTGCCTCCTGCTCCTCTGCTGTGGGCAGGAAATCCCAGGCAAAGCCTGCAGCAGGGAAAATCCAAGTGAAACCCATCAAACCCCTGTGGAAAAGGCACTAAAAGGGTTGGGAAAGAAGGAGCAGGTGTTATTAGGTGCTGAGAAAGGAAGAGATGAAGCACATCTGCTATCTTTATCTTGTGGCTTAGCATCCTAAGCTGCTACTGAGACATTCGAGATCCATTTTAATATTTCTGCTTTTCAAAGTGTCACATCCAAGAGTCTTATATTTACCTTTGCAAAGCATGTAATATTATCCCCAACACGCTAATAAGGAAATGCACTTTTGAGTGACTTTTCCACTGTCATATACCAAACCAGGATAGGAAATTAGATAGGACCCAATATTGTCTTCATTTTAAGTCTCTCTTTAATATAATAAATATATCACCAAGGTATTTTTTAAAATTCAAATTGGTGACACTTTAGCCATTTGCCAGTGAACAGAAACTTAAGGCAGTATTTTGTCAACATTGTATGATTTTATAGTGTGCTATGAGTGTTGCAGTGGTGGATATTATATGTGGACTTAGAGCTGTTGCAAAATCACAACAAAAATAATTTTGTGCTCCAGTAAAACTCGAGGGCTCTGGCTGCTGCTGGCCAGGAGGATTCCCTGCAGGGCTCCATCCCATCTCCTTTCCACTGCACATGGAAAAACCCTGTCTTGGTTTGAACAGCCAGGTGTCTGCTGAGGAAGGCAGGAGCCTCCCTTGAAATGAAAATGAAAACCCCTTCCTCTGACTTATTGTAATTTTGAAATTAAGGGGCTCTCAGGCAAAGATATGGGAGCAGGAATAACAGTTCTGTAACAGGGAAAATTAAAAATGCAAATGCAAGAGTACAAACCAAGCCTGGCAGAGTGAGAGCAGCCCTGGCACGCTGTGGGTCAGGGGGTGGCACAGCCCCATCCCATGGGGGCTCAGCCCTCCTGCAGTGCCAGCTGTGCTTCTGCTGGAGCAGGGATCCTGCACAAGGGGGGAGTTTTCCTCTGCAGCTCCAGGGCTGCTGCAGATGGGCCTGGGCTCCCTCTGGCCATGCAGGGCAGCAGAAGCTGCTCCTCTGGCAATGCCCTGGGCAAAGGCTGCTGGGCTGTGCCAGGCTCACATTGGATCCAGGTAGGAATGCTTGGCTCCTGCCCTGGGCAATGCAGCATCTCCCCATGGGATGCTGGAATTGGATCAGCCCTGCAGGGACACTCAGTGGCCATGGACAGCAGAGATCTCCTGCAGGGAGGATTGGCTGGGGCAGAGATCAAGAAAACTGCCCCAAGAACAGCAGAGAACTGCCCCAGCTCTGACACACGGGGACAGGACACACACACACTCAGCTGAACCTCAGACACCCCAAGCACAGCTGACTGCCCATGTGCCTGGCACTTTCCCCGTGGATCTGCACACAGGGATGCCTCTCAAGCAGGGATCTGTCACTGGATATCTCCCTGTCAGCTTTGCCCTCGTTAATTAATGCTCATTGTAACAGCACAACTGTCTTAGGGCAGATTTTCCAGGAGCCAATTCCCAGCGTGCAGCCACAGGACAGCCTCAGAAGCTCCCTTTTTGTTGGGATGCTGCTTTTTATTTCTCTCTCTCTGTCTAAAAGGATCTGAAATCCAAATTGCCAGGATTTTTTAATCCGGCTTTACCTCCACTGCCGCTCCACAAAACCTTGAGAGCATTCATTCCTTGCTCCAGATGATCCTAATCCCTTTCTCCTCGCTGCTGAGGGAAAAGCAGCTTAGGAGGGTTTGGAGGCTGAGGGGAAGAGTCAGGAGTTGAAGGAGGTGTCCCCAAAATGCCATGGCACCTGTGGAATCCACTCTCTCCTCGGGTACAGGAATCTGTCCTGTTTATCACCACGGTGTTTAATAAATTCAGGAGTTTCCAGCAGGGATTTTAGGGAAAGATGCACTGGAGGGATTTCTGGAATCCAGAGCCAGTCTGTCCAAACAGAACTCTGAGCCTGGATTGTCTGATACATTTTTATTTCACCTTGTTATTTCAGAGCCCCACAAAATCACAGGATCCCAGTCTGGGCTGGGATTTTAAAGCTCCTCCAGTTCCAACCTCACCATGGAGACAAGGGACACCTTCCCCAGAGCCTCAGCAGTGCCAGGAGTTTGTCCATCCCATGCCGGGCCTCAGGCACTGAACTCCAGCTTAATTTGGGATTTTGGTGTGGCCTTGGAGAAATCCAAAGAGGAAGAACAGATAAATGGAATATTCAGGAATTGTGCTTGAGGGCCAGTCCTGGAGCTGATCTGAGCATGAGGTGTGGGGTTTCATTTCCTGCTGTGCCCTCCTCACCCACAGGGGCTGGACTGGGGTGGTTTGAACACCACAGGGGCTGGGATGGGGGGATTTGGACCCCACAGGGGCTGGGCTGAGATGGGGAGGCTTGGAAGCCACAGGGGGGTTTGGACCCCACAGGAGCTGGATTGGGAGGGGGATTTCCCATCCCCTGGTGCCACCTGAGGTCTCCACTCCCTGTGGGAAGGTGTGGATCACGTCCAGCTCTGCCAGAACCGACCCAAGCCCAGCTCAGCCCCAAATCCCTGCCCTGTCTCACCCCGTGTCCCTCCAAGGGACACAAGTGGCCTTTCCTCCTCACATAAACACGGAAATAAAGCAAAGCAGAGCAAAACTCCATCTCCAGTTAAACAGTGTCATTCCCACCCAGTATCTGATGGATGATTACAGTGTGACCACAACATAAACACTTCCCTGGGGTCTCTGGCCAGGGCTCTCCTCGGATGCTTTTGCAGCTCCAACCTGATTAAAACTGAAATTCTCTTGCACATCTCTGAAGAGACTCCACCCATTGAACAGCAACTGCAAGGGGGTGCTGCCAGCTGGGAGGCAGAAACAGCCACAGCTCCAGTCACAAGCGCTTCCAGTTTTATTCTGATTTATTTTTTCAGAGGACAAACTTATAAATTAGGAGGATGTGCCTCGTAAAGAGCCTGGCCAAAAAAATAAAAATAATAAAATAAAAAGCAAGTACTGGATGAAGAAGTTGCAGGGCTGGACTATGAAAGTGCCAGAGTGTGGGGAAGGAGAAGCTTTTTAAAAATCAATAAGAAATGTCACTGGCAGTGAGTGTGAGATGCAGTGCCAGGGTGGGCAGGCCAGGAGGGGCTGGGGAGGATTGCAGGAGTGTAGGGGGGATGGGGATGTGCAGGAATCACCCCTGGCTGGGGACACTGCTCTCTGTGTGCCCAGGCTGAGCCTCAGCTCCCTCACTGCCAGGCTCTGGCATTGCCTCAGCCTCAGGAGCCCAAATCCATGGGATTCCAGCAGGATCTGGGTGCTTGGCTGTAGATTCCTTTAAAAAACCCCAAAGTGCCTAAAATCCTGCAGTGCACAATGCACATGCCCCGCAGGAGAGAAGGGCTTGGTGCCTTGAACTCCCTAAAACCATTTGTCTTGCAAATGAATTGCTATTAATTCATCAGTAAACCCCCCAAAAGAGAAGATAAAGGGCAGCTGGTGAGACAGAGGGAGGAGGTTGTGCAGGATGGGGGCAGGAAAGCATCACAGGAGAGGGAAGCAAAGGGGAAGCAGAGGAGGCAAATTTAAAACCAGGGGAAACAGGTGGGAAATGATTTCAGTAAATGTTGTCTGGGACCTGCAGCGCTCCTGGATGGGTTTATTTCTGTATTTATGGGAAAACTGGGCAATCCCTGGGTTATGGAGGTGCCAGTGGGGTCAGGCAGGTGCAGTGGGGGGGCTGAAGTGGCCCAGCTGTGACACCTGAGGGCCCAGCCCTACCAGGATCCTCCTCTCCTCCCAAAACTCCCTCTTTGCATCCCTAATTAGGCTCAAAGGCTTCCTGGTGAGAGGAATGAGGGATTTGTCTTTCCAAAACAGCTGTGGGTCTACTGGTAGGTAAAACCAGCACTGAGAGATAAAAGAAACGATGGGGAGGATTCCACTGATTGGTGAATGGTAAAAGATATTTGATTTTACAAATAAACTTTAGGTTTGCTGATAAATGAAATTAGACATTGAGAGATGAAAGAAACAATGGGGAAAACCCTAAATTCCATAAGAACTAAAAATTAAAAGGGAATATTATACATTAGGGGGAAATCTTTGGTACCAGGCCTTCCAGGAAGTCTGAACCTCTCAAGTGTTGGATTTGCTGGGAATGCCCGACAAGGGCAGGAATGATGCATCTGACTCCATGTTCTCAGAAGGTTCATTTATTACTTTATTTTACTATATTATATTAAAGAATACTATGTTATACTTTACTAAAGGATACTTACAAACTGCTAAAAAGATAATAATGAAAACTCCTGACTCTCTCCAGAGCCCTGACACAGCTGGGCCCTGCTTGGCCAAAGAGTGAAAACAACTCCCAGCAGAATCCAATGGAACAATCCCCTGTGGGTAAACAATCTCCAAACACATTCCACATGAGCACAGCACAGGAGAAGCAAATGAGAGAAGAATTGTTTTCCTTTTCTCTGAGGCTTCTCAGCTTCCCAGGAGAAAAATCCTGGCTGAAGGGATTTTTTCAGAGGATGTGAATGCCACACTCAAGGACCTCAGCCAATGGGGAAAGAGAAGGGAAAGGAGGCTGCATCCTCCAAAGCTTTGAGAGACCCCAGGGGAAAGCCCCATGGCCTCTGCCTTTATTGGAATAAAGTAAAAGGACTCCTCTGTCTCCTTTTTGGACATAAACCTCTGATGTTTGTGGATTAATTTTCCTAACACTGGAAAGGGAAGAGCTGCCTGCGGAGGCTGGAGAAGGAGTTCTTCAAATTCCCAGAGCTGGGATGAGACTCCTGATGAGCTCTTGGTGCTTTGTGTTCCTTGCCAAGGAGGCCCCAAGATGTTCAAGAGAGGCTTTGGCTGATTTTCTCCAGAAAATTCTCTTCTTTGTGGCAGAAGAGTTAAATATCTAATGAGGTGATTTCAATAGCTCAGATTTTCAGGAAGTTTGGAATTTCCATCTGGGCAAAGATTTAAGTGAAACTTCAGCAGTGCTGGGAAATGTTTGGGTATTTTTTCCCCTTGTCATTTCTCCCCTTTAAGCAGCTCTGTTCTCTCATCAAACCAGGCTCAGGAATGTCAATAAGGAATCGTTTCCCCTAGGGATTTCTGCCCCATTTTTACAGACCTGCAAAGTCTCCCTGGGTTGATTAGCCGCCCAATGTTGGTTTGCATCATTACAGACCTGGGGAGACTCAGCAAATGCACAAAGCTGCATTTTCCCCTGTTTATCTGTTTCTTTAGAAAATTCAGGTCTCTCTTCTTTAATAGACATTTTTACTTACAAATCAGGTGCTCTGGAAGTAGAACTCACACCTTAAATATATTCCCAGAATATCTTGAACTGCATCTGCATGTGCTGAAAATAAGATAAGAAAACAGAAGAAATCCTGAAATGATAAGAAAAACCTTTGAAAATTTAAGGAAAAAGCACAAGAAACTTGAACAATAAGCACGTAGGGCAATTTATTTCCATGTAAAGTTTCAGGGAAAATTTGGAATTATTCCCTGGAAGTCCAAGCAGTGTTTTGCCTTCAGAAATCCAGCATTTCCTTGGTCAGCAAGGATCTCCCAGATCATCTGCCTGGTTTTTAAAGACACTATCCTCATTTTCCATAGGAACAGCAGAAGGATTTCCTTAGGATGGGACTGGAGCCACTGTCTCTATTGGAAAGAGGGCTCTGCTTGGTTTGCATTGTGAAAATGTCCTGGAAACACTCTGGAGGGGAATCCTGGCTCCTGGAAATTTGTGGGAGACTTGAAATTCCCCCCAGGAATTCCCTGTGGGAAATCTCCTGATTTCAGGAATAGGGAAGGAAGAAGCATCCCTTGAAGTCTGCACAGTGAGGTTTTGAGAGCTCCAGCCAGGAATTTGTTGGGGATTTTAATGCTCTTGTTAAGGGCAGCTCACAGAATTTTGGCTGCAGAAAATAAGAAATCCCCAGGGGCTCTGGGAGCACTGAGCTCCCCACAGCTCTTTAGTCCTTCCCATCACCACCTCACGCCTTGGGTTCCCCTCCTTGTGCTCCACAATTTGGGCTCTTTTTGGTAGAATTTGATTGCTAAGGTGCTGCAGAAGGAGGGAAAAGCCTGGCCTGGTGTCTTGGTTTGAACAGCCAGGTGTCTGCTGAGGAGGGCAGGGGCCTCCCTTGAAATGGAAAATGCAAACCCCCTCCCTCTGAATTATTATAATTTTGAAATTAAAAAGCTCTCAGGCAAAGATATGGGAATAGGAAAGACAGTTCTTTATTAGGAAATTAAAAATGCAAATGCAAGAGTACAAACCAAGCCTGGCAGAGTGAGAGCAGGCCCTGGCACGCTGTGGGTCAGGGGGTGGCACAGCCCCATCCCATGGGGGCTCAGCCCTCCTGCAGTGCCAGCTGTGCTTCTGCTGGAGCAGGGATCCTGCACAAGGGGGGAGTTTTCCTCTGCAGCTCCAGGGCTGCTGCAGATGGGCCTGGGCTCCCTCTGGCCATGCAGGGCAGCAGAAGCTGCTCCTCTGGCAATGCCCTGGGCAAAGGCTGCTGGGCTGTGCCAGGCTCACATTGGATCCAGGTAGGAATGCTTGGCTCCTGCCCTGGGCAATGCAGCATCTCCCCATGGGATGCTGGAATTGGATCAGCCCTGCAGGGACACTCAGTGGCCATGGACAGCAGAGATCTCCTGCAGGGAGGATTGGCTGGGGCAGAGATCAAGAAAACTGCCCCAAGAACAGCAGAGAACTGCCCAGCTCTGACACACGGGGACAGGACACACAGCCCCATTTCCAACCTGAGACACCTGGCTGGGGCAGCACCCTCAGGCACAAGGTGCTTATTGTTTAAGAGGTTTTTGGGGTTGGATTTCTGATCCTCCCCTCCTGCTCAGGATATTCAGGATTCTGGGATCCTCAGGTATTCATTCACAGCCATTTTTCAGTCATGGACTCATGGGTGCAGGGAAGTTCTCCTGTGCTGTCCCTGCACTCCCTCTCTGAAGGGGGGTACCCCACAGCTCTGATGTTCAATCAGAAACCAGCCCTTGTCCCATGGAGAGCAGAGCCTGGGTTCTTTATCTGGGGACAGATTTTGATTAAAAGCCCAGCACATGTTCTCACTGCTTTCCCTCCCCTTGTTCTCATGGCCGTGCAGCCCATTTGCAATTAAATTGAGTCTCGTTACCCTCCAAAGTGAGAGAAGCTGCTCTGAAAATTATGAGTAGGAGTCTCTCTACCTTTTGACAAATTATTTTCTAATGAAAAACATCTGCTCGGGCTACGAAGGTTCACCCATCTTTATTTCTGCCTGATGCAAATGGGTTTTGTTTCACAAATTGCAAAGCAGGGCTCTGGTCCTGCAGCCAAAAGGGACAAGCAGGGATTGATAAAATGCAGCAAGGCTGGGAGTGAAGTCTCACCCCCCCTTTTAATTATCCTGCTTCCTAACAGGTGTAACAGGCACAGCTCCTGATGGCTGCTGATGATCCAGATGGCCTGGAATTGTCTCTCCATATGCTGCAGGACGGGATGCAGGGGGAGGCTCAGGTTAACTCTGTGTGGGCTGGAGGAACACATCCCTGGCTTGTTCAGGAAGTTTGGACAATGAGATAAAATCCAAAGAGACCCCTAGGGGTGTTTTGGTAACAGGGAGACATGGAAGGCACAGAATCATGAAATATTGGATATGGAAGGCACAGAATCATTTCTTGAATCATTTATTATTATGGAATTATTTAGGCTGGGAAAGTGCTCCAGGATCATTGAGTCCAAGCTGGGACAGATCCAGCCCAGAGCCCTCAGTGCCACCTCCAGGCATTCCTGGGACACCCCCAGGGCTGGGCACTGCAAACCTCCCTGGGCAGTTCCAAGGCCTGAGCCCCCTTTGCATGGGGAAATTCCTGCAGTGCCCACCCTGAGCCTGCCCTGGCCCAGCCTGAGGCCATTTCCCCTTGTCCTGGCCCTGTTCCCTGGGATCCATTCCCCTCTTCAGCCCAAATCCTGTGAAAAGAGGAATGTGCTGCTGCAGGGATCTGCCCAGCCTGGTCAGGGTGCCATCCCCTCCCCAGAGCTGCTTTGCTCCTGGCAGAGCTGTGACATGCCCAAGCCCAAAGCCCAAATCCAGGACTGTGTGGAGCAGTGTGGTGGTTCCCATTGATTTCCAGGAATGCTGGCTCTGTGTTCTCCCTCCCTGAGGACAGCTGGGGTTTCAGCTAATGGACTCCTGATTGGCACTAATGGCACCAACCCTGTGCACAACATTTTGGGGGTTTTGCTGCTCCCAGAGCTGTGAAGGCACCTCCTCTGATCTCTGGCTGGGGCTGTAATCAGGCTGCCAGGACAGGCAGGGATATTTCTGCAGCTCCACCTTTCCCTTTGAAGTAATCCCAGCTGGAGCCAGGCTGGCAGGAATGTTCCATCCTTAGGGAAGGGTTGATCTGGAAGTGCTGAGGATTCCTGGAGCAGGGAGGTGGCACTGCTGGCCCTGTGCTGAGAGGGGACACTGCAGCAGGGGGGCTGTGCTGGAGCCCAGCACTAAAACTCCCCAGGACTGGAGCAAGGATTTTGTGTTCTGCCAAACTGGGACTGTTCAGGGTCACCAGGATCCGCCCAAAGTCACCTGGGGAGCTCCAAGCAGGAACCCGGAGCTCTTTGGATGATGGCCACAGCTCTTTTTGTGTTTCCAGAGGAAAAGAAACATTTTCCTTTGTGAGAAAGGAGCAGCAATGCCTCAGTAAGTGCTGTGGAATTTGGGCCAACAGGTTTGCAGTCTGTGCTGGAGGGGCAGGAATTGTTCCTTCAGAGCAGCAGCAGCTGCTGGCTGTGGGGAAGCTGGGGAAGTTCCCCTTTAGGGGATTTTGTGCTGCTGGTGCTGGACCCCAGGCCTGGCACAGATAACCTGCTCAGGAAGGATTCCTGGTGCATTCCAAGCAGGGATTCCTCTCTTTCCTAGGATATGGAGGAATTTCTGGGTTGAGAAGGGAAATGAACTCCTTTCCTTCACTCCCGCCCAGGCTGGGCTGGGGCTGTGACAGGCAGAGCAAACACTGCCTCTGCAGCCCTGGGAATGACACGGGGCCCAGGATGTGCCAAGGGAAAATGTCAGCCTTATTTGTGCATTCCTGCCCTTCCCCTGCAGCCAGGAGATCCTTGGGAGCAGCCAGGACCACGAATTCCACCCTCACAGCCAATTCCTGCCCTGGGGGATGACCTTGGCATGGAGCATCCTGGGGCTGGAACAGGGAATGGCTCCAGGGAAAGCAGCTGCAGATGGAGCAGGAAAATCCACCCTGCAAAGAGCCAAGGCCCAGAGCTTTGTGGGGCCCCATCCCTGTCCTTCCACAGGGCCCAGCAGAGCAGGGTGGTGCAGCCAGGCCCTCCTGAGCAGCTCCTGCCCTTGGGCCATGAGGGGATTTCATCTTCATTCAGGGCAGCAGGGATGTCAGGCTGAGCTGGAGGGGAATTTTTAGCTCCCTGTTCCTGTGATTGCCAGGGACTGGTTCAGAAGGTCCTTTCTGGTTATTTTTGTTGAAGGATGGGGTAATTCACCTCGGGAAAAGGACCCTGCACACATTCTCATTTCACACCTGCCAGGGAGCCAGGCAAGATGAACAACTCCCACCAGTGCTAACAGAGTCACCACGAGGTGAGAAAGCTTTGGCTCTGTCTCCTGAGCAGCTGATGATGCTGTTAGAGGACAAATGTCTCTCCAGCAGAGGCTTTATACAAAGGATTATGGATTTAAAGCCTCCCCTTGGCTCCAGGGACCACGGGCACTGCAGAGCTCAGGGGCTGGGAAAGAGCAAATCCCACATCTGGGTTTGCTGCAGCTCCTGCAGTGCTGGGCTCATCCCCTGGCCCTTGGTGGTGGTGGTGGAGCTCTGCTGAGCTCCCAGAGCTCCAGGGATTTATTCCAGGGGGGATCTGGCCCCTCTCTGCAGCCTGGATGGGGTTACCAGCCCCTTGGTGCCACAGGAAAACTTCCCCTGGAGCCTGGAGGGGCCTCCATCACCAGGGCAGGAGAATTCCCAAATGTGGCACCCTGGTGATGATAATCCCCCATGATCTAAAGCCACGGGAAGGAATGAGATGAGGAAAAGGAGTGGTGTTGCTGTGGAAACAAAAAATTTAAAAAGGAAATTATAGACATGTGAGAACTGTGGTTCATACAGGCAGGAAATGGGACACTCAGGGCCACATTTCCCAGAGCATTTTGGGCACTGAATTCCCACCTCAGGCCTGGCACCGAGCTCCTCTGTGGAGCAGGGAAGTCAAAAACAGGAGTGGTGAAGGAATCATCCCCTAAAGCTGCTGACAGGAGCAGCATTCCAGGAGCTGGGACAGGCCTCAGCAGGAGCTGCCCCTGCATTTTGGCAGGAATATTTCTGTGGCCTTGTCCTGCTGGGGCGATGAGGGCTGGGAGATGCTTTTGCATCCCCTCAGTTGCCAGAGGATGACAGAATTCCTGGAACCGGGAGTGTCTGCAGCCTTGGGGTGGCAGCAGTCAGCTTTGCCTGCACTCCTGGGAAACTGCTCTGGAATTCCTGCCTGGAGAGGCAAATCCCAGGAGAAAGGGAATTCTGAGCGCTCCGAGCAGGCAGAGCACAGCCCAGGCAAGGGGAGGGGGAAATGGAGCTGAGCTCGATGGAAACCTCAGGCACCACTTGTGGGTAACCCAGCTCCTCTCCTCTCCTCTCCTCTCCTCTCCTCTCCTCTCCTCTCCTCTCCTCTCCTCTCCTCTCCTCTCCTCTCCTCTCCTCTCCTCTCCTCTCCTCTCCTCTCCTCATACAGGCAGGAAATGGGACACTCAGGGCCACATTTCCCACATTTCTGTCTGAGCATGAACTGGGGAGGCATTAAATGCTGGCAGGGAGAGGGGCTGGGCAGAGCCCTCACTGCAGCAGACCCTGGGACATGAACACTTTCCTCTTCAGGATACTGGGATATGAAAACATTCCAAGGGGTTGGAATTTTCCCCCTTCTGTGGGGTGTTCACAGAAAGGACAGGCTGAGCATTCAGAGTGGGAATGATTCTGAATAATGACATCATTCCTGGGGAGGGAGGCTCTGCTCAGCCTGGAGCTGCTGCTGGAGTCTGGGGGCACAAAGCAGAGCCTGTCCCTGCCCTGTCCCAAAGGCAGGGGGTCCCAGGGCACAGCCACACTGAGGCTGCCTCCTTCACCTCTTGGATACCTGGGAATTGCTGGGGCTGGGAGTGGAAAACTCCCAGAATTGTGGAATATCCTGAGCTGGAGGGATCCACGAGGATCACTGAGCCCCACTCCTGGCTTTGCAGAGCCCCAGGAACCCCACCCTGTGCACTGTCCAAGCTCCCTGACCCCGGAGATGTGGCTTGGAGACAGCAGGAAAATCCTGGATACCATCATCACACCTGGAGGGAGCTGCCTGCTCCTGGAAGGGCCATCCCAAATTCCCATCCTGGGCAATCACAGGGGCTCAGAGGCCCGTGGGATTCAGTCTCACTTTCTCCTGGTGAGCAGGAATCCATCCTGGCCTGAAAGGGCACGAGGAATTGCTCTGTGGGAATAAAGCTCCCCTGGTTCCTCCTGTGTCCACCTCCACTCCAGCTGGGATCAGATCCCAGCCCAGCAGCCACAGAGGAATCCTGTGGCCAAACCTGCCCAGGTTTACTTTTCTAACACTAAACCAGCTTCACCTGGCAATTGAAGTACAACTCCTGTCATAGACACATTTTATGAAAATCCTATTGCTAAGATTTTTCTCCTGAGAAGCCTCAGAAAAGAAATGTAAACAATAATTATCTGTGGGATGTGGTCTGGAGCTGGTTTACCAACAGGTGCATCTTTGATTGGTCCATGTGAATTGTTTTTACTTAATGACCAATCATGGTGAGCTGTGTCAGACTCTCTGGTCAGTCACAAGGTTTTATTATCATTCCTTTCCAGCTTTCTGATGTCTCCTTTCTTTTTCTTTAGTATAGTTTTAGTATATCATTTTCTTTTAATATAATATATATCATAAAATAATAAATCAGCCTTCTGAGCCTTCACAGAGTCAAGATTTTCATCTCTTCCCTCATCCTGGGGATCCTCAAACACTACCACAGACTCCAGCTCACATTTTGGGGTTATTAAAAAGCTCTTTTTAACCTCTGCACGCAGAGCAGTCGTGCAGCCTCCCCCAGCCCTTGGCTTTTCCTGCTGCTCTGACACCACCAGCACTCACAGATTATTTATCTCGCCTGTGCTTTTCCATTTAACATCTCACCAAGTCCATTACCCGCAGTGCCACTTCCAATTGGCATTGGGATGGAAGGTGAAATCCAGACCTTGTAAGGGAGAGGTGATTTTGTTCCTCTTCAGATGGTTCTGCCTCCCACACGGTGTCACTTGGGCTAATCCATTTATACAACCTGACAAAAATCTGCCCATTTCCCACGAGTGGCCTCTCTGTGAGTGTCACACTGAATTTGCTCAGTGGAACAGGGAGGATCGACCAGAGCAAAGGGCTGGAGCTTGCTGGGAGCCGGCCTCAGACTGTGTTTGCTTTCCTGCTCTCCTGCTCCTAAAAGGAGCCTTTCCCCCTGTTATTTGTGGGGGTTTTTGTCCTGTTTGTATTGTCCTTAGCACCCCCCAGACTGGAACCCCCCTGACCTCCCCTTGGATCTCCTGTCCATCATGTGTCCCCAGCATGAGAAATTGCAGTTACACCTTTGCTGCCACATTAAAAATATATATTTTAAAGGATTAACTCTTCTGGCTGCACTTCTCTACCTCCACCTGCAGTGAGGAAAAGCTCCACACGTCTCAAAAGAGCAGAGAAAACCAGGAATCCCAAACTGGGGAGTCCTCAAGGGCTGAGCATTCCCTGACCCTCCCCAGTCCTGCAATCCCAACCTGATGATCTGCCCAAGGGGAAGGATTGGGTGCAAACATTCCCTTTTGGGGAAAAGAGGCACAGGGAGGGGCTGGATCCATGCTGGGAGCTGTTCTTAGGGTGTTTTGAGGAACATCCCACTGCAACCGGAGAATTTTCCCTGCGCTGCCTTCCCCCTGCAGCCTGGGATTATTTATTGTGATACATAATTACACGGGGTGATACTGTAGCCAGCAGTTAATGCTAATTGGATGTAAATTAATTAGGAACACAGTTTGTCACATTCGGTTTGCTCTTCCCTTCACTCCACCCAGCCCTGGAGCAAAATCAGAGGAATTGGCCCCAATCCAGGCTGGGGGATGGTGACACCAAAACCAAGGGACAATGGGGCTTTGGGGGGAACTTCACCTCTTTTAGCTCTTAAAAAATTCTGGTTCTTGAGGAGAGATGGGGCTTCCACCCTGGGAGAAAATACCTGGGAAATGATGGAAATGATGCAGAAAGGTGAATTCTGTGAGCGAAGAGGGAACTGAGGTGGCAGGAGGTGAAACAATCACCTTTCATCTCTAATCGCCAACAAACCCTGCTCGTGCAGAGGAGCTGAGCCTGGCAGGACACAGAGGGACCCTGTCAGCTCTGATCCTGCCAGGGATCACCCTGGCACGAGGCAATCAGAGCACAGCAAGTGGTGTCACTGCTCCCATGGAGCTCGGGGACAGAGACACCAGCTGCACGTGGCTCTCATGGAGCAGGAACCCAACCACCCCAAGGGCCTTTAGCAAGGTGGCCTTTGGCCTCTTTTCCCGGGAAATCAGTGACAGGACAAGGGGAAAAGGCCTCGAGCTGGGCCAGGGGAGGGTCAGGAGGGATTTCTGCATGGATCTCTTTATTTGACTGGGTTTCAGTGCTTTGTACTCACCTTCCAAAGTGAGCATGCCCTGTCTCTGGGCAGGTGTGCCCTGCAGCTGTTCCTGCCAGCCTTGGCACACCACTGTGGTCTTTTCAGGGTCCCCCATGGCAGGAAGGAAATGATGAATCTGACTCCATGTTCTTCGAAGGCTAATTTATTATTTTATGAATGCTATATTAAAACTTTACTAAAGAATAGAGAAAGGATACAGGCAGAAGGCTTAACAAGATAATAATGAAAAACTTGTGACCTCTTCCAGAGTCCTGACACAGCTGGACAGTGATTGGTCATTAGAAAAAAACAATTCACATGTTGGATAAACAGTCTCCAACCACATTCCAAAGCAGCAAAACACAGGAGAAGCAATCAGATAATTATTGTTTTCATTTTTCTCTGAGGCTTCTCAGCTTCCCATGAGAAGAAATCCTGGTGAAGGGATTTTTCCAGAAAATGTGACAGTGACACACCAGTTTGTCCAGTTTGCCCATCCCTGGCAGTGTCCAAGGCCAGGTTGGATGGGGCTTGGAGAACCCTGGGACAGTGGAAGGTGACCCTGCCCATAGCAGGGGTGGAATGGTTGAGCCTCAAGCTCCCTCCCATCCAAACCAAACTGGGATTTTATACCCATTTTCAGGCTGGTGTGCCCCAAATTCAATCAAGCTCCATCTCCCCATCTCTGAAAATTATTAATTATGTGAAAATCCAGACAGCTCCTCCTGTAATAGCCACAGGGCAAAGCCCAGAGATGGTAAAGGAGTGGTTGGGAGGGGTAAAAGTGGGGGCAGAAACACCAGGACTGATGAGGGGAGCTGCCAGTTTGGGAGGCAAATCCAGGTGGGATCTCTCAGCTCTGGAACCCCTGTGGTCTGACCCTGGGAGCCTGGCTATGCTCACACATTAAATTTTGGAAGCAAAGCAAAGCAAAATTTTAGGTGGAAAAGGGGAAATCCATCAGTTCAGGGAGTTGGACCTGTCCTTGCTCAGGACTCCTGGACATCAGCAGCTGCCTGGGGCAGCATCCCCGAGCTGCTGGAGCTGCTCACAAGGGCACATTTCTGAGCCATCGGTTTGTAACAGGCTGGACATGCCTTCAAACACAGCACAGGACTCTGTGAAATAATTTGACATCATTAGATGCCAAAGGACCTTTAAAAATCCAGTCTTCAAGGGAACACTTGCACTGATTACAGCCCAGCATAAATCTGACCTTTCCTTACTCTTCATCCTCGAATCCTCCACAGAGGCTGCTCCTGCAGTGCTTAGGAGGTGTCTGCTCCTGTTTCATCTGTCTCCCAGACAAAAGCTCTTCAAAAGAAATTTTCCATGTTAATTGGGAGATGTTAAAACACTAAAACAACCAAAAAAAAAAAAAAATCCTCCTCGGGATGTAGATTTTCCAGGCGAGCCTGAAAATCAGCTCCACTTGTGTTCATTTCCAAAGGCAGCGCTGCAGTGCCAATCATCCAAAGATGTCAGCAAAATTTCCTGGATGCACAGAGCTGGTGAATGGATTCATGGGCAGCCTGCTGTAATGGCAACTTTGCAGGGGCTATCAAAACCCTTTAGACATCAAGCTCAAAAATGACAAAGCAGCTGAAAATAATGATTTGTGCTGTGAAGCAGAGGCTGGCAGAGCCCTCTGCACCAGGAGAAGGATGTGAGCCTGGAAAGGGATGTAGTTAACCCCAGATCTCTGTCAGACAGGTGCAGCTACAGGGGAGCCACAAATCACCATTGAAAATTGATTGTAGGCTTGGAATGATGTAAATCTTCCTCATTGAAATCTGCACTGGGAGCTCCAGAGCTGAGGACACTTGGAAGAGGAGCAAACCTGCCAAGTGGAGCTGAAACAACAGCAAATGGCCCAGCTCAGGTAGGAGCTGTCAGGTGGGGACAGTTCCAGCCAGGAGCATCCTGGCACATCCCAGCTGGGCTCTGAGGGAGCCTGGGTGTGCTGGGAATGGGGGCAGCTGCAGCTCTGGGACACTGAGGGTTTGTTTGTGCTGGGAGCAGCAGCAATTCCTGCACAAATCAGGGATGTGCAAAGAGGGGACTGTGGAGGAGCTTTGGGGGGTAGGATGGTAGGGATGGACACAGAGCAGAGATCTCTGCAGCCAGGGCTGGAACTTGGGGTTTATTGCAAAGGGCCTGGGTGCAGGGCCCTGCTGGGAGCTGCCAGCCACAGCTCAGAGCAGGCCTGAGAGAAGTAGAGAGGTAAAGAGAGAGAAGGCAAGAGCCTGGTAAAGAGGATGAGAGAGTGAGGAAGAGTAAAGAGGATGAGAGAGCAAGGTTCCCATTACAATGCCATAAATCTTCTTCTGTGCTGAATATTCTGATTCTCACTAACCAATCTAGTCCAAGAGACAAATCCTACAGCATTTCCATACAGCCTATAAGAATCATTCCATTACCACACTGAGTTACATTTTAAACCCTACAAACTCCTCTTTGGGCCCCTTCTGCCAAGCTGGCAGGGTCTGCTCTGAGCCTTGGGCCTGTCTGCAAGCAGAGGGGATTGTTTGATCAAAAGGGGATCACCTTCAGCTGGCCATGCCATTGTTTTCCAGTTGTTCAGGAACTGAGGGATCTCAGAGCTTGCTTTCATTTCAATCTCACTTAGAGTTTCCATATTCTCAGAATCTTTTGCAGGCAATCATATTGATAAGGCTTTCCTGTTTCATCTTCCCCAACAAGACTGCACCTCGAGTCCTTCACTCGTGGTGGGCACAGCATTTCCTGGGCTGGCTTTGCCCTGGGGCAGCCAAGGTCCTTGTTGTGCTCTGAGAACTGTCCTCACTCTGCCTTGCCTGAGGGTTTTAGGTGTCCCAGACCTGGGGGTTTTCCCTTTCTAATTTATCCAGGACTGACCCCTCAGCTGTGGCAACACCTCATGGAAATGATGTGAACCTGCCCTCACTGGGAATTTTGTCAAAATCCTGCAGCTCAAGTGAAACTTCACCTCAAGTTTCTAAATAGAAGACACAGGGAGATAATTCCCAGTGAAAGCTTCTGGGATTTCTGCTCCAGTCCTACTCTACAAACAGAGTTTTCAATGGGTGCTCTGGGATAGCACAAAAACCCTGTGCTGGGTCACCTCTCCCTGTGTCCCTCCGTGTCCCCTGGGGGTGCTGGGACACCCAGGATTCTGGATTCCCCCAGCAGCTCTCAGGACTGGTTTATGGACTCAGAAAAAAGAGCATTTTCAGCTGTCAGTTTGGACCCATTGGCTGTAAATACAGGCCCAGCCTCACAGAGAGGAGATCCAAGCTTTGATAAGCTCTGATCTGCTTCAGAGGGAAACAGCAGAGAGGTTAAAGTGAAAAACCTGATAAGAAGAGAAAAATGGTCCTGAGTTTTAAATCACTAAAGAGATTTTTAAGAACAAGGAGGGAAGAGAGTGAGAACTAAACCACTGCTATTAAGGACAGGTTGTTCAACAAAGTTCCTCAGCCCTTTGGGGTGACAGAATGTGGAGAGCCCTGAGGATCTTACATTTAATGCTGTCTCCAAGCACACCTGGAGCATCCTGCTAGGATGGGTTATCAGTGACAAGGGACAAGACAAGGATCAGAACAACTGCAGCACTTCCATAATAAATATTCATCCCTTCCTCTGGGCTGCTCCAGCCATGTGCTGCCAGCTCCACGTGTGCATCAGCTGCTCTCATGTACCACTGGTGCTGTTTCTAATGAAGGGATGGGATTATTGTTGGGTTAAGAATTATTTATTGTTCAGATAAAGAGATTTAGAGGAGTTGGTAGTTGGTTATAGTACAAAATAGTTACAAATTTCTTCATTATAAGGTAATATATAATTTTTCCCTTAATGAATAGATGTTACAAGGTTTATTTTGCTTTTTAAACTATTACTTTACTTATTTCTGCTTCATTGTGGATACTTTTGTCTAATAGGCTTCTGTCTCACATGCACACATATGCTTTTATTATAACTTCTAAACTCTTACCTTATTTTATATTATTACTATAAGCCATTCACCATCTTATCAAGACAGTTTCTCATATACTTAAGGCATATTCTTACTCAAAACTACAGAAATATAAGGGGTTTTTTTTGGTTTATGATTTTGTGTTTATGATTTTGTTTTATTTTTTTTTGCTCATGATCTTTGGCTTAGAGTCTGTGTATTTTAGTTTTACATCAATCTAAGTTTCTTCTAAGGCTGTAGATTAAACTTTTCAGTGTCTGTAGGAGTTTCTGTTTTTCTGATTCCACTCATGGGCAGCTGGGAGCTGAGGGATGCCCTCGTTTGCAGCCCAAATGATTCATGTCTGGGTCTGCAGCTGGGGGTGATGCACCAGGAGCAGGTGGTGAGCCTGAGGTGTCACTGCCGGGGCCCTGAGCTCCCAGGGACAGAAGGTGACAGCTCTGTGTGACACCCAGCAGCTCCCAGGACTTCTGGAAGGAAAGGAAGGAAAAATCACATTGGAATAACCAACAGAACAGGTACAGGAGGAACTGAACAAACAAATGTGAGTGGGAATATGAACAGGGAATTGCTCTGAGGGACAAAATCCCCCTTTTCTTTTGGCAATGCCGTGGTGGGAGAAGCTGCTCCTTGGCTGCCTGCACCCTGCTCTGCTGGCCCTGCAGAACCCCTCAGACCCCAGGGGAGGACACCAACACCCTGGGGATTGACCCTAAGGATTCACCCTGGGGATTGACCCTGGGGATTGACCCTGGATTCACCCTGGGGATTGACCCTGGGGATTCACCCTAAGGATTCACCCTGGGGATTGATCCTGGGGATTGACCCTGGGGATTCACCCTGGGGATTGACCCTGGGGATTGACCCTGGGGATTCACCCTAAGGATTTACCCTGGGGATTGATCCTGGGGATTGACCCTGGGGATTCACCCTGGATTCACCCTGGGGATTGACCCTAAGGATTGACCCTGGGGATTGACCCTGGGGATTGACCCTGGGGATTGATCCTGGACTCACCCTGGGGATTGACCCTGGGGATTCACCCTGGGGACTCACCCTGGATTCACCCTGGGGATTGATCCTGGGGATTGACCCTAAGGATTCACCCTGGAGATTCACCCTGGATTGACCCTGGGGATTGACCCTGGGGATTGACCCTAAGGATTGACCCTGGGGATTGACCCTGGGGATTGATCCTGGGGATTGACCCTAAGGATTCACCCCAGGGATTCACCCTGGGGATTCACCCTGGGGATTCACCCTGGGGATTGACCCTGGGGATTGACCCTGGGAATTGATCCTGGACTCACCCTGGGGATTCACCCTGGGGATTCACCCTGGGGACTCACCCTGGATTCACCCTGGGGATTGATCCTGGGGATTGACCCTAAGGATTCACCCTGGAGATTCACCCTGGATTGACCCTGGGGATTCACCCTGCAGATTCACCTTGGGGATTGAGCCTGGATTCACCCTGGGGATTGATCCTGGAGATTGATCCTGGACTCACCCTGGGGACTGACCCTGGGGATTCACCCTGGGGACTCACCCTGAGGATTGAGCCTGGATTCACCCTGGGGATTGAGCCTGGGGATTCAGGTGCATCCAGGAAGGGCTCGGGGATGAAGGGGATGTATTTCAGCAGCACGGGACAGGGGGTGAGGTGGCACAAAGGGCCAAAGGAGGGTGACAGCAGGTCCCAGCCCACCCAGGAGCAGGTTTTGCGCCCTCAGGCTGAAATCTTGGTGTCACTGATCAGATCTTTTCGAGCAGCCTCGGGTTTTACCCTCCCTCACCCATCCCTCTCATTCCCACCCGGGTGACTCAGAGCAGCCAAGTGGCCGAGGAGCTGATGAGAAAATAACGAGCAGCAAACGCCTGTGGGCAGATGTTTTTTCTGGTTTGGTGTCAGCTTGGTCCTTTGACCGTCAAACCAGCACTGAGAGCTGCCAGCCCCTGATGAAATCAGCCCGTGCCTGTGATCCACATGAAAGGACATCTCTGCCCCAGCCGGGAGCAGCCCTGGCCGGGCTCTGGGCCCTGAGCAGCAGCTCCACAGCAGCAGCAGCAGCATTAATGTGGCACCACGGGCCCTGTCCCCAGCCAGGGTCCTGCCCAGGCTGCAGGCAATCCCTGCAGCTCCTGCCTGTCACATTCTGGGCCCCCGGGGGTCTGGCAGAACCAGGAACAAACCGGGCTGAGCCCAGCTCCAGCCGGTGGCACCCGGGGACACAGGGACACGGACTGCAGTGCCTTTGAGAGGGACAGATTGCCCGTTCCTGGGATTCAATAACTCCAATTCTTTTGTGCCACACAGGGGCTCATTACCGAGGCAGTGTCACTCTGGAGTCATCTCCTGGATCACCCAAGCTTTGGCTGATGGATGTTTGATTTGCTCCATGCTGATCAGTGCTGGAACAGTAATGAAATTGCTTTCATTGGCACCAGGAGGGGCTCGGGGTGTGAATTGTGCCATGGTTCCAAGGAACCTTTTTCTCATTCTTCCCAGTAATTATGCCCAGGAGGGTGAAAAGCATTTGAATTGCATCAGACATGTGCCATTGCACATGAAAATTCCTATTTTACACAGCAGCTCCCGACCCCTGCAGGAAAATAATGCTCAGTCTGTGTTTGTTTAAGTAGGGGAGATCACTGAAGGACCCTAAAGGGAGTGAGATATGGAGTTTGGGGGTGAG
This sequence comes from Agelaius tricolor, assembly GCF_023055355.1. NCBI lineage: Eukaryota > Metazoa > Chordata > Aves > Passeriformes > Icteridae > Agelaius > Agelaius tricolor. The sequence continues at coordinate 6,015,385 of NW_027269296.1, read as the reverse complement.
CTGTGAAGAGAAAAGAGCCAGGATCTTCCTTCCTGCTTCAGAATGTGGAGACAGTCAGATTCAAACATAGACCTGGGTGTAGGAGTGACAGGGGGTGGGATGGTGGGGATGGACGGAGAGCAGAGATCTCTGCAGCCAGGGCTGGAACTTGGGGTTTATTGCAAAGGGCCTGGGTGCAGGGCCCTGCTGGGAGCTGCCAGCCACAGCTCAGAGCAGGCCTGGGAGAAGAGAGGGGGAGAGAGAGAGAAGGAAAGAGCCTGGTAAAGAGGATGAGAGAGCGAGGTTCCCATTACAATACAATAATCTTCCTCTGTGTTGAATATTCTAATTCTCACTAACCAATCCAGTACAAGATACAAATCCTATAGTGTTGGGAAGGATGAAAGTTTGACAAGGAAGTCTCACAGATATGTGTGCTTGGCAGAAAGATTTTTGAATGTAGAGTCTGATGAAGGAATAGAGATGGAAGCAAGTTTTGATATAGAAGAAAAGAATTGCTGAGCCTGTCTCACTGGATAACCAAGGAGGCAAAGGGTGTGTTAGTTAGAAGGGGTTTTTATGACTTAGAGCAAAGGATAAACCCACCCCAAACAAGAAGATGTTTTTACCAAGCAGAAAGAGAGCACAGGCAAACAAGGCAGCCAATGTGGCAAGTAGAAAAAAGGTCTCAGAATTTTCCACTGCAAGAAAACTGAAAAACAACTTCGAGCTTAAAGTGTAATGTACTAACTTTGAGTGATTGGAGAACAGTAACATGAATATGGTAATGATAGCAGTTATGATAGGCTATAGATAATAGTTAAGGTATAGATTGGTTCTGCTGTATTGAGATGCTCAGCAAAGAAAAGTATAGAATGTAATGTAACCAAAAGAAAAGTCTATAATGCAATGTAACCAAAACCAAAGGGTCTCCAGGCCTGCCTGCAGCTGGAGCTGACAGCTGTGGGCACAGCTCTGTCACCCACAACCCTGGACTGCTGGAACCTCTTGGATGGAATAAACTGCATTTTGGAGAGCAGCCTGGAATCCCACATCTCTCATTCAGGCTCTTACACTACAGCATTTCCATACAGCCTATAGGAATCATTCCATTACCACACTGGGTTACATTTTAAACCCTACAAACTCCTCTTTGGGCCCTTCTGCCAAGCTGGCAGGGTCTGCTCTGAGCCTTGGGCCTGTCTGCAAGCAGAGGGGATTGTTTGATCAAAAGGGGATCACCTTCAGCTGGCCATGCCATTGTTTTCCAGTTGTTCAGGAACTGAGGGATCTCAAAGCTTGCTTTCATTTCAATCTCCCTTAGAGTTTCCATATTCTCAAAGTCTTTTGCAGGCAATCATATTGATAAGGCTTTCCTGTTTCACCTTTCCCAGCTCTGGGAAATGGGTGTGAGCCTCAGTGTCCAGCAGGTGACAGGGACACTGCACCCAGCTCCAGGCACACCTGGGAGCCGTTCCCAGCCTCTCAGGGGAGCATCTCTGCAATGAAGGATTTGCTGCTGGGGCCTGGAGCTCTGTGGCTTCTCACCTATCCCAAGGGGGCTCTTCCATGGGCCTTTGCTTTGGGGCTTGCTCTGCGCACACCGTGGTGTGCAGGCCAGGAGTGAGGAATTCCTGTTGCTTTCCCCAGATTATCCTGCTTTTTGGGCTTGTGAAAAGTGCATATTTTATGGCTCTACACAGATATTTACTATATGTATTATGTTGTATTGATTAGTAGTGCTGTATTAACATTTTAGTAGTATGGGAAATGTAGTTTTGTTGTTAAAATGTAGCTATTCTAGTTAAAATAGAAACTGTGTATGTGGGATATGTTTTTAAGAGAGGACTGAGGTACTCACATCTGATAGCAGCCACAGGACACCTTGAAAAATCTGAAATACTCTGAAATCTTTCAGAGAAAAAGAATTTATTGTTCCCTTATCAGAAGAAATGAACTTCTTCCTGCCTCCTCAGCCCTGAAGACACCATGAGGATTCAGAGGAAGAAGCTGACCCTGCCCAGACAGAATCCTGTGTTTGAATGGAATTTATGCATCATGGATGAGGTGTATGAATATGCAACAGGCTGTTGCTTTTAAGGGTTAATCCTCTGTTAACATGTATCCTTTTTTGGGGTTATTTTGCCCAGAAAAGGTACCTGGACTGTCCATAACTCTTTGTTTTTATTGTCTCGTATTGTCCTAAATCCTAATTGTCCAAATTTTTATTACTCTAATTATATTACTATTTTAATAACCATTTTATTACTTTTAAACTTTTAAAATTTTAAATGCAAGTGATTGGCATTTTTCTCAGGCTGGACTGCAGGAAGCAAGGAGCTCCTGCAGGAGTTTGGGGCTGCTGGAACATCCCAGTCCAGGTAGGGCCGACTCCCTTTGAGGACTGGCCTGGCTTGTGGGTGTTTTCAGCCTGTCCTGACAGCCAGAAAAGCACGTTTTGAGCTCTATCCTGACTGCGGGGTGACTTCAGCCTGTCCTGACAGGCAGAGCAGCACATTAGGAGGGCAACGAGGCTGGAGAGGGGCTGGGAACACAAACCCTGTGAGTGAGGAACCCCTGAGGGAGCTGGGGGTGCTCAGCCTGGAGAAAAGGAGACTCAGGGCTGCCCTCATCGCTCTCTGCAGCTCCTGAAAGGTGCCTGTGCTCAGCTGGGGCTGGGCTCTTTCTCCAGGCACTGACAGAACCAGAGCACACAGCCTCGAGCTGCCCCAAGGGAAATACAGGCTGGATAGCAGGAAAAGGATTTTACAGAAAGGTGATAAAGTTCTGGAATGTTCTGCCCGGGGAGGTGGTGGAGTCCCCATCCCTGGGGGTGTTTAACAAAGCCTGGATGTGGCACTGGGTGCCAGGGTTGAGTTGAGGGGTTGGGGCTGGGTTGGACTCCATGAGCTTGAAGGTCTCTTCCAACCCAGTGATTCTGGGAATTCTATTAATTCTGTTAATTCTGTGAATTTTAAGCCCTGTCTTGGGATGATTTCAGCCCTTCCTGACACAGCACATCCCCTTTGGAGCCTCTGGAAGAGCCCTGTGGTCCCATTCTCCCTCTGGGAGAAACAGAAATGGCCAATGACCATAGGCAGTCATGGGGGAAGGCCCATTTGTGCCAAAAGGAGCTCCCTGGGTGCCCCTGGCTCGGGGACACCGTCCCTGTCCCCATGGCTGGGATCTGTCCCCTCACTGCCCCAGCACAGCAGCTCCAGCCACATTCCCAGGGCACAAACAGCCCCACAGAACCAGGAGCTGCCCCCACTTTTAATGGGGCTCCTTTAGGGCTTTATTCTGCCTAATTCTGATTTGTCCCTTTGTCCTGCAGGACAGCAGAGGAATAACCCTCAGACTGAGCCATCTCTCCCTTCCCTGCTCCCAGCATTGTGTGTTTTCATCTCCTGTCTGGGATGACAGAGAAACTTCCAGGGTTGTGTGTGCTCGGTGTCGGAGGAGAAGAAAGTGTTTTATCATGAGTGAGGTTGATTCTGTGCAATTAGAGGGGGAACAACCATTGTGTCAGGACAAATGCCATAATTCCCGCTGCCTGATCCATGCCCCATCAGGAATCAGATCTTTTCCTCCCACAAATCTCCCATCTTACAGAAATATAAAAGCCATGAAACCCATCAAAAGCAGATTGGCATAGTTCACTGAATTTCCCCTTATTCCATAATCAAAAGTAATTGGAAATGCTACAGAGACTGTTAAAGTTAAATTTCCCCGGTGCTGAAGTGCACATCAAAGAGCAGATGCTCAACACAGTGTCAGAAACAGTGAAAGTACCCCATAAATCACTGCTGATATTCACATTTTGAGAAGGTGCTGTGGGGAGGAGGAGGGTGGATGTGGAATGTGACTCAGGGAGGGAACTTTAATGACATTTGTGATGGCACTTGGGACAAAGCTGAGACTTGAGCGTGACCTAAACCAGGGGAAAATAAACAAAGAGCTGTGAAAATGGCTGAGGCCATGAACTTTTGGGGCAGAGGATGTGCTTTTATTATGGAATTGGACACCAGACCATTTCCAGAAGCTCAAAAAATGTGTAAAGTTGGGTTTTAACACTCTGAAAGCTGTGGAATAATCACAGTGATGGAATGAGCACGACTGGAAAAGTCACGTCCCCCAAAAGTCACCACTCCCTGTCCCATTTCCAACAAGTGGTGGAGCAAATCCCTGGCTCCTGGAAAACTCAGAGTCATCCAAAGTGTCCTCACTTGGCAGTCAGGAAGAGCCAGAGCCAGGGCTTGGCCTTCCATGGAGAGCTGCAAACCCAAAAAGCAGAGTGGGATTTGTTCAGACCCTTCTAGAACAGGGATTCAACCCATTTTGTGATGTTTTGGACATGAAAAGAAGAAATAAAAGGTCTTCAAAGCAGTAATAAACTCAGCTGCCTCCTCAGTGTCACCTGGGTGGTCACCTGCCACAATAAATCCTCGGGAATTCTCATCTCCTGTAACAGAAACCAGGCCAGAGATGTTTGGTTCAGAGTGGGACATGAAAGAAACACAATTTAAAAGGCACCTCCAGGAGGGTGTCAGGGCCACACAGAGCTTTAGGGAGGGTTAGGTTTAGAAGCAGAGGAGCAATGAGGAAAAAAGCATTTTCCCTCTAAGCAGAGCTTGCAAAAATGTTTCCTTTTAATCTTTTTTTTTCCTCTTCTGTGGGCAGATGAAATGCTCGAGGTGGGGAATGAAGACACTCTGTTGATATCCAGCTGATATAAACCCAAATGCTGATGTTCTGCACTCCCCACCCCTTATAATTCCTGGTTTAGAAACCCAAATATTGCTGTTCACCATTCCCCACCCCTTATAATTCCTTATAAACCCAAATATTGCTGTTCAGCATTCGTTTGGCACAAGAAGAGGTTTTCTGTCATGCCTGGTGAATTGTCCCAGAAATTTCAGCACCAGAAGGGACTGGGGCAATCAGATTTGGGATTGCACTTGAGCTCTGGTCCCAGTTCCAGCAGATGGATGACAACATCTGCAGGAGACAGGGAAGAATAAAGCAAATTGATAAAAGAAAGATCAGATGTTGTTGCCAAACTTCTTTGAGTGCAAGTTGACACTGACAGCCAGGGCTGCCTGAGGGATCCCAGCAGGGCTGGCACTGGGAGGGTGCAGGATAAAAGCCAGTGCTGGAGGGCACCAGGTAAATCCTCACAGCTTGCCAGTGGAAGAAAGGGAAATTCAAACTCACCCCACTCCCCCTGCCATGGGACACCTCCCACTATCCCAGGGTGTCCCAGCCTGGCCTTGGGCACTTCCAGGGGCACCTCAGGGCTCCCTCCCAGCCCAGCAGCTCTGCCTTTGCCTCTCCTTTAAATCCCAGGGGCCACGACTCAATCTCCTGCAGCACTTCTATTCTGACAGGCAGGGCAGCCTCCTTTCCTGCATTTGGGATCCCAGAACCATGGAGCAGTGTCTGAGGTGTCTGAGGTGTCCTGGGTTGGAAGATGTGTGTGTGTGTCCTGTCCCCATGTGTCAGAGCTGGGCAGTTCTCTGCTGTTCTTGGGGCAGTTTTCTTGATCTCTGCCCCAGCCAATCCTCCCTGCAGGAGATCTCTGCTGTCCATGGCCCCTGAGTGTCCCTGCAGGGCTGATCCAATTCCAGCATCCCATGGGGAGATGCTGCATTGCCCAGGGCAGGAGCCAAGCATTCCTACCTGGATCCAATGTGAGCCTGGCACAGCCCAGCAGCCTTTGCCCAGGGCATTGCCAGAGGAGCAGCTTCTGCTGCCCTGCATGGCCAGAGGGAGCCCAGGCCCATCTGCAGCAGCCCTGGAGCTGCAGAGGAAAACTCCCCCCTTGTGCAGGATCCCTGCTCCAGCAGAAGCACAGCTGGCACTGCAGGAGGGCTGAGCCCCCATGGGATGGGGCTGTGCCACCCCCTGACCCACAGCGTGCCAGGGCTGCTCTCACTCTGCCAGGGTGGGTTTGTACTCTTGCATTTGCATTTTTAATTTCCTAATAAAGAACTGTTATTCCTGCTCCCATATCTTTGCCTGAGAGCTTTTTAATTTCAAAATAATAATAATTCAGAGGGAGGGGGTTTGCATTTTCCATTTCAGGGGAGGCTCCTGCCTTGCTCAGCAGACCTGGCTGTTCAAACCAGGACAGTGGGCTGGAGCTGCCCTCTTGGAGTGGGAATGGGGAGCTGGGAGTTAATTAATGACCTGTCTTGGAAATCAAGGTGACCCCCATGGCAAGGAGAAATTATGAGGAGGACTCCATCTTATCAGAAGAGTAATTAATTACTTTATTATACTGTATTACACTACATCTAAACTGAGCCTGCACAAGCACCCAGCTGCACTCCCCTGCCCAGCATCTCGTGCCCATCAGCCAACTCTCCCCACACACCCCTGGATCCAGTGGCTCAGTGAATCACAGCACTCACAGCAGAATCCAGTCACCAATTCCCTTCAGGTAAACAATCCTCCACAATGCATTCCACTTGTGAACAGGAGGAGCAGCAATTGAGATAAGAATTGTTTTTTTCTTTCTCTGTTGTTCAGAGAATGTGAATCCCAGAAAATCCTGGAGAAGTTGTGCTTTGCTTTTCTCTGTGAGGAGAAATGTGGCCACAGACCCGAGCACTGATTGACTCTCAGTGTCCATGGCTTGGGCTCTCAGCCACGCTGTGTCCTCAATCATCACCAGGAACGCACCTGGAACTTGGGAATTCCTGCTGGCCTCTGGGAAATGGATTTCTAGAGAATTTTTAAAGTTTGATAGAAGGTTATAAAGTATGGATTTGTATGTAAAGTTTGAGATAAGAAATGTTGATTTAGAAATGTTACGGAATAGGACAGATATTGTTGAGGAAGAAACAGAACTAGAAATAAGTTTTAAAGGATTGCTTTGTAAATAAAACTAAATGCTTTAAAGAAATATGGCACCTCTCAATTGCCCCACCTCTAGGTCAGAAAAGGGCCTGAGAGGAATGACAGATTTGTCTTTCCAAACAAGCTGTGGGTCTGCTGGTAATAAACCAGCACTGAGAAATAAAAGAAACAATGGGAAGGATTCCACTGATTGGTGAATGGAAAAAGATATTTGCCTTTACAAATAAACTTTAGGTTTGCTGATAAATGAAATTGGATATTAAAAGACAAAAGAAACAATGGGGAAAACCCCTAATTATATAAGACTTAAAAATGAAAAGGGAGGGTTGTACATTATAGGGAAATCTTTGGTATCAGGAGTTCTGGGAAGCCTGAACCTCTCAAGTACCTCAGAAATGGGGAAAGAGAGAAGGGAAATGCAGCTGGGAAATTGGGATACAAAGGAGGCTGCATGCTCCAAAAATTGGAGAGACCCCAGGGGATGCCCCATGGCCTCTGCCTTGATTGGAATAAAGTAAAAGGACTCCTCAGTCTCCTTTCTGGACATAAACCTCTGGTGTTTGTGGATTAATTTTCCTGACAAGCCTAATCTGACATTGGCCAAGCATCTCTTCATTTAAAGAAAAGAGAAAAGGGACAAGAAAATAGGGAAGAAAACCTGGTAAGGTCAAAGGAAGCTTAAGGAATACAGTGCAGAGAACACAGGGAGGGATAACTGGGAGGAGAGGGGGACTCTGGTTCATCAGGGCCCTACTGAAGGTTTCCCACATGCCCATGGGTATTTTGGGAGACAGAATTCCTCACTGTTTGTGTCCTTAGGATCCTTTAGGAACTGTGGGTTTGTATCCTGTCCCAAACCTCCTTCAGAGTCCCCCTCGGTGCCACACAGGGATGGCACAGCTGCTCCTGGAGCTGTTTTCTTTGGGATCCCAGGCATTTATAAATGAGGAATGACCCAAAGCCTTCAGCTGAGGACATGCTGGCCTCACTGAGGGCACCGTGCTGTGTCCGAGGGGTCTCTGGGGTTCCTCGGTGCCTCATTCCCAGGGCGTGGCTGGGGACAGCAGTCCCTGCTCATCCTCTCCATCCTGCTGGGATCGGGAATTCCGGGAATCTCCCATGGCCCGAGCTGCCACAGGCCCGTGGTACCATAATTAACACCTTGTGACGAGTGACATGCTAATGGCAGGGAGGGAACATCACCCTGCCACCACTGACTTTGACTTGGCCGTCCCTTAATTGTCACCATTATCGGGAAATCAGCCCCTTCCCAGCTCCCTCTGCTCCCTGCCAAGGACACATCGCTTGTGTCACCTGTCTCTGTCCTGCCTGATGTGACAGGTGGCAGAGGTGCCACCGTGCCTGCCCTCAGCCAGCTCCCAGCACTGCAGGATTTTACAAATTGTGTTTAGCTTTTAATGATTTGCTGGAACATGCTTGATTAAAAACCTGCCGGAATTCCAAACCTAATGAACCTTAAACTTTCACATTAGATCCATTAATTATCCCGGTCCCAGTGGCACACACGGGGACGTTTCCCTGCTGCATTCGTATGAAAATGAAGAGTTTCTACAAGAACTACATTAAAAAATAGACAAATAACAAGACTCCATTGCTAAAGCTGTTGTGCCTCTGAATTAAGTTACTGTCTTTTGTTTTTCCCTTTAATTAATCATTCCTGAGGCTTTGCTGGGAGGCCCGGGGGAGCTGGGGAGCAGCAGCAGTAACTGATGGCTTTGTCACTGGTGTCACCGTGCCAGAGCAGTGATGAACGTGAGGGGAGGGATGGGGGCACCAATTCGCTGTCATTGATATTACAGGGGGCTGTTCTGGGATGATCCATGGTTTTCTGATTTATAGGGCAACACTGATCAGTGGTTTCAGACCCCACAACACACAGAGATAATCACATCCAAAGGATCTTGGCTGCTGCCAGGGAATCAGGGAATCCTGGGATGGTTTGGGTTGGAAGGGACCCTAAAGCCCACCCAGGCCAGGGACACCTTCCACTGTCCCAGGCTGCTCCAAGCCCCATCCAACCTGGCCCTGGACACTTGGACATGGACAGAAAAGCCCTTTAATGCTGCCTGAAGGCCTCGTTCAGAGAATCCCAGACTCTTTCTGGCTGGAGAAGAGCTCTCAGGTCACCTCTGGGGTCTGACACAGGCTCTCAGCTCTGAGCCAGCTCCCCTTGCTCGCCTGTGTCTGACAGTGAAGGGGAGAGTTTGGGACCCATTACAGGTTCAGTACTCCCCATTCCATGGGGAATGGATTGTACATTCCCTGCAGCCAAGCAGGAGACTGTTAATTAGCTAATTATTGCCCAGCATACATCCTAGAGCCTCGCCTGGTCTCCTGAACTCTCACTTCATATTCCACAAGTTTCCACATGGGAATTCAGTGGGATAACGGGGCAGACATTGATCTGGAGCTTCCCTTCCACCCTGGCTGAGGACACACCAGGCTGCCAGCATAACCTCCCCAAGTGTCAGAACCCAGCACATTCCTCTGGCTCCCCTGGAGGACTCCAGACCCTGACAGGGGGCTCAGAGAGCTTGGCACAGAGTCAATGACACCTGTGCCTTTGATTTTAGCCCGTGGAAACAATTCCCAACTTTGTGTGAAGAGTTACAAGCCATAAGAATTTGAGTGGAATGATAGTAAATTTATCGCTGGGTGAAAATGTAGAATTTTGGGGATTTAGAATGGGGGTTCAGGAGACAAGGTGGAGGAATCTGGGGGTGTCCTGTCCTTCTTCTCTTTCTTCTTTGTCCTCCATCTTCTGCTGTGATGGTGGCACTTTTGGATTGGTTTAGAGTAGAGACAGGCTGTCTAACGTAGGTGATAGGTATTGGAAAATTATTGTAAATAAAGTACAGGTAGTTCTTAGTATAAAAAGATAACACAGCCCCAAGCCAGTCAGTGTGCCACAAACCAACCTGGTGGACAGACCTCGGCAGGTCAGAGAAAGAATGTTATAGATAAGAAATAAACAACCTTGAGAATGAGAGCTATGGAATCCCGTCTTCTTCTTTGGTCTTGGGGCTGGGTGAAAGAGACTTTCTAACACCTTGGGGTCATCTCAACACCAGAGACCTCATCACCCAAGCGAGGGGCTGGGGCCTCTCCCTGAGCTCCCACCTCTCCCTCAGCCCTGGCCAAGCCCTGTTCTCCACCTGCTTCACTCCTGGCAAGCATGGAATGGGATCACGGCAGCTCTTCTGTCTGGGGCTGCACCTTCTCCATGGAGCAGATCACAGCAGCTCCTCCCAGCTCTTCCTTTCCTCACTAATGGTGAATTCCTCCTCCCTGGGATGAGCCCCTGCTGCTCCCAGGCTGGGCTGGGCTGGTGGGAATCATGGACAAGGATGGAGGGACAGGAGGCAGGGAATGGCTGCCAGTGGCAGAGGGTAGGGCTGGATGGGATCTTGGGAATTGGGAATTGTTCCCTGGCAGGCTGGGGAGGGGCTGGGCTGGAATTGCCAGAGCAGCTGTGGCTGCCCCTGGAGCCCTGGCAGTGCCCAAGGCCAGGTTGGACTGGGACAGTAGGAAGTGTCTCTTTGATGCCTTAAGTTTGAGCTTTTTTTCTTATTTTCCAGATTCTGAACTGCATTAGTGTGTAACTCTGAACTTCATATAAAGTGGCAGCAAGTTCTCCTCACAGTTCAGTCAGAACAATCCTTTTCCAGCCCCAGAACCAAGGACACCACTGCAGCTTCAGGCCCAGAAAGTGCAAACAACAGCAAACTGAGGAGAGCAAACTGGGAGGATGGGACTGTAATTGGACAATTAACCCCAATATGGAAACAGACCAAAACTTATAGAAGTGTGAAAACTTGTGACCCACGGTCCATCTTGGGTGTACCCTCGGCCAGGCTCTTGTACTGCCCAAGGTGTGTCCTTTGAAGGAAGCCTTTTAATAAATCCATACTTCATTCCTTTAACACTGTCCAGCCTCTGTTCTACACAGCCTCTAAAGGCAGGGGATGGAATGAGATGGGATTTAAGGAATCCCAACCCTGGAGGCAGGATTCATCCTGGAAGTTTCAGCTGGAAGTGTCAGAGATCTCCATTTTCCCAAACTGGCCCAGCCCAGAAGCACCAAAGCCCAGGAAGTCCCAGCAATGCTGCTGAGTGTGAAATATTTGCTATTCTCTCATTCCTGCTCTGGGGTGCTGGAGATGGGAATTCAGAGATCAGGTTGGGATTTAAGAATTCAGGGATCAGGCTGTGATTTAAGAATTCACTGATCAGGCTGGGATTTAAGAATCAGGGATCTGGCTGTGGTTCTCTGGCCCAGGTAGTGTAAATGTGTCTGCATTGCCATGGTGAAGCCCTGCCTGGGCTGTTTCTGCACCAAGGGTGATTTATTCACTAGATAAAGATGTAATTTTTGATTCCTTTGTTTAAAAATATTTCCATGTTGCTGTCAGAACCCACAACAATGGAGGCTGTGATTTATCACTCACAACTCCTCAAAGCAAGGAGAAGTTTGTTAAAAAGATTCAGCAAATGAACCCACACTCTTCTCATTCCCTCTCCAAATGAGTTGGGAGCAGAAGCACAGAATCAACTCAGTCAGCTTGAAAGCACTAAAAAATGTGGGGAAAAGGGAGAGATGGGAAAAACTGAAACTGGGGGAAAACAGCAAAGAAAATAGCTGTTCTAGAGAGGGATGGACCCAAATGGAAAGGGAATTTCCATCCCAGCTTTCTGTAAGTGCCAACATTCATTGAAACAGGGAGGGGACATGTCCCTGTCACCAGGGCAGCAGCAGCCTAGAGAAGTGTCCTTCATTTCCATCAGGACATTGGGAAAGGGGGAGAGTCTGTTGTTGTTCTATTTCTAGAGTCCCATACTGTTGTTATTCTATTTCTAGAGTCCATACCTCCTCGGTGCATTCTCATGGCTGCCAATCCTCACAGCACAGACTCCTTCTACTGCACATTGTTCTCTCTCAGTTCAGGGCTCCTTCAAGGCTCTCCCTGACTGGCTAACCCACCCCCTTTTATCCCAGTTCTCTTCAATGGTCACAGCTGCAGCCCATCAAGGACAACCGGGACCTCTGGGGCAAAGCCTCTATACAGATATTCAAATACAATACATTTCCTCTACTATATTTCCCCCTTTTCTTTTACTTACAGAACCAGGTTTTACATACAATACTTAAGTACAATACATACATTTCTTCATGACTCAAAGGCCATGTACAACACACATATTTCCCTATGACTCAGGCCATGTACTACACACATAGCTCCTTGTTCAAAGGCTGTACTCTTTCACAGCTCCTTGACCCAAAGGCCATGCTGTCTCACAGCTCTTGGCTGCCTCATCTTCTGCTAACTATCACGTCGGGATCACCAATTGTTGTTGTTCTATTTCTCTAGAGTCCCATGATGCTGTTATCAGATTTCTAAAGTCCATACCTCCTCGGTGTGTTCTTATGGCTGCAGATCTTCACAGCACAGCCGCTTTCTTCTGCATACTGTTCTTTCCCAGTTCAGGGCTCCTTCAAGGCACTCCCTGAATGGCTAACCCGCCCCCTTTTATCTCAGTTCTCTTCATTGGCCACAGCTGCAGCCCATCAAGGACAACCGGGACCTCTGGGGCAAAGCCTCTATACAGATATTCAAGTACAGATATTCAAGTACAATACATTTCCTCTACTATAAGAGTCCTTCTCCACCTCCAAACCACTTCTTGATAGTGCCAAAAAGTTTTGGTGGCTTCTAATATTCATTCCTGTCTAATATCCATTCCTGTGTAAAGGGACTCTCCTGCTACTGCTCCCCATGTTTGAACAGGGCATTCCAACCAGGAATGGTGATCCAGAGCTTCACCAGCAGGAAAATGTCACTTCACCAACTCCTGGTTGTGCCCAAAGCTCCCCAGCAGTGTTCTCCTGCAGAAATGTGTTTTTCTCAAATTCCTGATCATCCCTGCCAGAAAAAATGAGTTCTGTGGTTCTGTCACAGTCCCTCGAAGCCCTCTGTCAAATTAAAATTTATTTTCCCCATCTGAAGACAAATCTCTTACTCTGATGGCAAAATTCATTTGATATGATCCCTAAAGCTTTTCTCCTGGAAAATCAGTGTGTTAAAATACCGAAGCCACTTTGTAGAGTAATGTAATTTTGCCCTCTCTCCACCCTCCCTGCTATTGTTAAAGATTTGATTTTTTTTAACATAAAAAGACCAAGGACATTTAGTCATAATAACAACGATTTTGCTTCTCAGAACAATTTTACAGGAAAAAAAAAAAAAAAAGGGAAAATTTCAACGCTTCTTTTTATAGTCCACATTCAGGGCAAAAGGGTTAAAGAAGAAGAAAATATCAATCAAATAACAGCACTAATGACAGCATCAGTGAGAATGGAGTGTAAAATGTGCCCATGGCACAGAATTCCAGGCTGGATGGGGCTGGAATCCCCTGGTCCCAGCCCATCCCAACCTGCAGCACGAGGGCTCTGAGGTGGCTCCACTCCTTCTCCAGGCAGCCTCTTCCAAGGCTCTGCTATGCCCAAAATAAAGGGATTTCTCCTCATTTTCAGCTGGAACATGCCACGTTTCAGTTTGTGCCCCTGGTGCTGGGCACTATTGGGAAGGATGAAAGTTTGACAAGAAAGATGTGTGCTTGGCAGAAAGATTTTTGAATGGAGAATATGAAGAAGGAATAGAGATGGAAGCAAGTTTTGATATAGAAGAAAAGAATTGCTGAGCCAGTCTTGCTGGATAATCAAGGAGGCAAAGGGTGTGTTAGTTAGAAGGGGGTTTTATGGCTTAGAGCAAAGGATAAACCCACCCCAAACAAGAAGATGTTTCTACCAAGCAGAAAGATTCCACAGGCAAACAAGGCAGCCAGTGTGGCAAGTAGAAAAAAGGTCTCAGAATTTTCCACTGCAAGAAAACTGAAAAACAGCTTCTAGCTTAAAGTGTAAGGTACTGACTGTTAGTGATTGGAGAACAGTAACATGAATATGGTAATGATAGCAGTTATGATTGGCTATAGATAATAGTTAAGGTATAGATTGGTTCTGCTGTATTGAGATGCTCAGCAAAGAAAAGTCTAGAATGCAATGTAACCAAAAGAAAAGTCTAGAATGCATTGTGACCAAAAGAAAAGTCTATAATGCATTGTAACCAAAACCAAAGGGTCTCCAGGCCTGCCTGCAGCTGGAGCTGCCAGCTGTAGGCACAGCTCTGTCACCCACAAGCCTGGACTGCTGGAACCTCTTGGATACAATAAACTGCATTTTGGAGTCCCACATCTCTCATTCAGGCTCTTCCAGGGCACCACTGAAGGGATTTGTGCCCATCACTGATGTCCCTCTCAGGAGGAGCAGCCCCAGCTCCCTCAGCCTTTCCTCAGCAGAGAAACTCCTCCAGCATCTCCCCAGCCACATAAAAGATGCCAAAACATGCAGAAAATTATCTGACATGGAAGAAAAGATAACAAAGAAACACCAAATTGTTGCATGGAGAAAATGATGCTCCCAAAAATATCCTAAATCACCTGTGGGATAAATGCCCAGAATGTTCTTTATTTGACAGGAGAAGTGTTTAGTAAGAGAACAAAGAGGAAATTGATGCCAGGGCAGAATGATCTTTGGTTTTGCCATTTTCCCAGGTGCAGTGAGGGGTGTCCCACAGAGCCCTGCCCTGTTCTTGGCTGGCTGCAGGATGTCCCAGGGAATTGGATTCCAGATTATCCCTCTGAAATCCCACAGGGTCAGGGGAGCCCTCCATGGGCTGGATAAATGGAGAAACGGTGCCATGTTGGGATGTCCCTCAGGAAGAGTTTTGGATGTGCTGGGCCGGGTTCTCCCTCTCCATTTCCCTCTTTTCCAGGTGCTTTTCTGTTTTTGAAATGTCACTTTGTGGGACAATTTCAGTAAGAAAAGTCTTCTGCTTGGTGGAATATAATCAGTGATATTAATGAATGAAATTAATGATATTATTTGATGAAAGGCAAAGATCCAGGGTGTCACCATGATATTTTATGAAAAATCTCTTTGCCAGGATTTTTCTCCTGAGAAGCTGAGAAGCCTCAGAAACAAAATGTAAACAATAATTATCTGATTGCTTGGAATGTGCTCTGGAGGTTCTTTACCAACAGGTGCATCTTTGATTGGTTCCATGTGAATTGTTTTCAATTAATGACGAATCCCAGTCCAGCTGTGTCAGGACTCTGGTCAGTCACAGGTTTTTATTATTCATTCTTTTCAAGCCTTCTGATGTCTCCTTTATCTTCCTTTAGTATAGGTTTAGTATACCAATATAATATAATATAATATAATATAATATAATATAATATAATATAATATAATATAATATAATATAATATAATATAATATAATATAATATAATATAGTATAGTATAGTATAATATCAACCTTCTAAGAAATATGGACTCAGATTCATCTCTCACTCGGCCTGGGGACCCTCACAACAACACTGCAACAATTGATAACCAGACCAGGGTGCAGCAAACATCCTGGTGTTGGTTTCTGTGTTCATTTTGAGAGAAAAAACCTGAATATCAGGGTCTTTTGTGAGTCACTGATACAGAAGCTTTGGGTTTGTGTCTGTGATCAGCTGGGGCTGGAAGGAAGGAAAAAATTCTTCCTGGGAACTTGAGCTGGGGCAGGAATTGCAAGACAAGGATGGAAACCCAGGAACATTTTTTGTCGTGCTACAACTTCCACACCCCTCAAACACCACCTGGGAGTGTTGGGTGCCTGGTGCCCCCAAAGCTCTCGTGGCAAAGAGAGGACCCTGCTGGCTGCAGCTCCCTCTTGGGCAAAGTGGGAGGGGAAAACTCAACCCAAGGGATTTGAAAATGGAAATTGGTCTTCAGGAGAGCTGATGTGGGGGAAAAATCAAGCAGATATTTCTGTTATCCCGAATGGATAATTGAGAATCCTGGGGTGCCAGAGTGGTTTCGGTTGGGCTCATCAAGGCTCATCCCTGCCATGGCAGGGCCACCTCCCACTGTGCCAGGTG
Organism: Agelaius tricolor; assembly: GCF_023055355.1. Lineage (NCBI taxonomy): Eukaryota > Metazoa > Chordata > Aves > Passeriformes > Icteridae > Agelaius > Agelaius tricolor. The sequence continues at coordinate 5,999,540 of NW_027269296.1, read as the reverse complement.
CTGCCAGCCCCAATGTCCAGCCTGGCCTTGGGCACTGCCAGGGCTCCAGGGGCAGCCACAGCTGCTCTGGCAATTCCAGCCCAGCCCCTGCCCACCCTGCCAGGGAACAATTCCCAATTGCCAAGATCCCATCCAGCCCTGCCCTCTGCCACTGGCAGCCATTCCCTGCCTCCTGTCCCTCCAGGCCCTTTTCCAAAGTCTTTCTCCATTTCCCTGTGGCTCCTTCAGGCGCTGGGAGGCTGCAATGGGGTCACCCCAGAGTTTTCCCTACTCCAGGCTGAATTCCCTTGTGTCTCCTTCCCTTTCCTGGCCCAGTCATGTCTCCAGGACTGTTGACACCTCTGCACCAGCACAGCCTTCCCCGTTCCTCCTCTCCCTCTCTGTCCCGACTCTGCAGAGCCAGCCCAGCACATCCCTGCAGCTCCTGGCTGCCCCTGCCCGAGCTGGGAAAGGAGGGGGGGTGTCCCAGAGGGCACAGAAATCCCTCAGCTGGAGGGGCTGCTGCAATGGATTTGCAGGGTTAGGCCATAGTGGCACAGCCAGCCTGCTCCTGAGTTTGCTGTCAAAGCCTCAGGGACTCCTCAAGGCTGTTGGAACATAAATTGTGCAAATGAAGAAAGAAGGGGCTGAGAAACCAAATCCCAAGATGGCAAGGACAGGATAACAGAGGGCTGTGAAACACCTGCACTGTAACCAATCCCACACTGTGAGAAATGCAGGCACTAAACAGAGAGCAAGACCAAGGCACCAATCAAGCAGTATGTACTTAGCAGTTTGCAGAATCTCTGAAACTGTGTGTAAATGTAACAAAGGCTTCTGCTGGATCACACTGGTCAGCAGTGCAGGAGTCCTGGATTTCCCACAATAAAAGGCTGCCAGCTGCTCTGCCTTGCAGCAGGGGTTGGCTTTTCCTCCCCATTTTTCCCTGGTTTCTGTCCCCACCTTGGCTCTCAGAGGTGCCACAGGGCTCCAGCCCTGCCAGGCCAGCAGCAGGATTCATCCTGCTGGGCATAAATCAGGATTTATCCCCAGTGTTTAATGCTTTTGTTCTGCTCCGTGGCACACGCTGTTCATAAGCCATGTAAATCCAGAGAGATGGGATTTAGAGCAACTTCAAATTAAAGAAAGAGCTTGTCATTTAAACACTTTTTTCTCCCTCTTCTGCCTCCATCCCATTCTGTGCAGCAATAATGAGGGTGACTGCAGCAATGGCCTGGCCTGTCCCAGCACCAGCCCCAGCTGATCCTTGCAGGCATTGCAAAAACACTCCCAGCCCTGACATCACTGCAGCACAGAGCCCAAAGCCCAAATAACCCTGGCATGTTTTCTTTTGCTTGCACCAAATTTACCTTGCATCTTTTAATTCCTCACTGGGAAGCAGCTGTGGGGCCAGGATTGAGGTTTTGGGTGGGATCCCAAGCCTGACCCCCGTCCCCCCCGGCTGTCCCCTCCTGTCAGGAGCTGTGCAGAGCCACCAGGGCCCCCCTGAGCCTCCTTTGCTCCAGGCTGAGCCCCTGCCCAGCTCCATTCCCTTCCCTGGACTCACTCCAGCCCCTCAGTGTCCTTTTTTTGAGGGGCCCAGAGCTGCCCCAGGAGATGTCTCAGCAGTGGGGTGTCCTTGGAGAGACCCAGACCCAGCCTCTAAAAGAACTGGACCCTCTCCATAGCCCTGAGGGGCCCAAAAATGTTCCATATCCTTAGGAGGGTTGAATCCCTGCTTCCTGTGGAGCTGAGGCTGCAGACAGACAGACAGACACATGGACTGGCACACAGAGCAGGTTCAGCTGTGCCTGGAGCCTGGTCCTTGCCCTTCTCCAGCTCCTCATCTCCCAGGCCTGCTGAGCTGCTCCCACCCGGAGCTTCCCAGCCTTGGTGGGACTCAGGGAGCTCTGGGAGAGCTGCTGGGCTGGGCTGACAGGTGGGGACATCCCTGTGTCTGCTGTGGGGACATCCCTGTGCCCCTGGTGGGGACATCCCTGTGTCTGCTGCGGGGACATCCCTGTGTCTGCTGTGGGGACATTCCTGTGCCCCTGGTGGGGACATCCCTGTGCCTGCTGTGCTGTCACCAGGGGCTGTGGGGACATCCCTGTGTCTGCTGTGGGGACATCCCTGTGCCCCTGGTGGGGACATCCCTGTACCTGCTGTGGGGACATCCCTGTGTCTGCTGTGGGGACATCCCTGTGTCTGCTGTGCCCCTGTCACCAGGGGCTGGGCTGTGGGGACATGCCCTTGTCACCATGACCCCCTGGCAGTGACTCCTGAGCTGGGCCTTGGCAGCCTCAGGGGCTGTTCCCAGGTCTGTAACCAAACAAGGTTTGACTGCACCAAACCCCCCAAAATTGTGGGCTCAGGCTCCTCTGGCAGGGAGGCTGTTGGCAGGGGCTGATGTAGGAACCCAACACTAAAAGCTCCAATTTCCTTGCGCCCTTAGTGGAACTTTTTATCCCAGCCCTGCATCTCCTGCTCAGCAGCCCTGCCACCAAACCCAGCTGTTCCCTGCCCAGTCCCTGCATTGTGTGGCAATTACTCCCTCTGTGTTTCTCCTCCCTTCCTCTATAATCTCATTTTAATGTGCATGTCACAGTTTTAATAAACCCGAGTTCAAAGGATGAGCAATTATACAAATCTTCCATTTCACACATGAAAAGCGTGGTTTTAAAGTTGTCAGCACAAAAAAAAAAAAGAGGCATTTCTTTGATTCCCTTCTCACTGCAATTACCTCATGTCTGCTGTGGGTTTGAGCTGGTGTAAATCCTCAGAGTGCCTTTGATTTCAGGGTCTTACCCCACTGGAATTGTTGGCTCCAAGGTGGATTAGTGCAACTTTCCAGATAAGAAATGAGGTTGGAGTTTATCCGCAGCCCAAATGGAATCAGTGATGTTTGGTGCCCTGCTTGGGCTGACTCCCAGGGGATTTTTATCCTCTCTCAGCATTTTGTTTACACTTTATATAAAAAAAAAAAAAAATTCCTGCAGAGCTGTGGAGAAGAAATCATGCCCCAGAAGAAGAAAAAGGTGAGGGATGCAATTCCCATGATTTCTGTGGCTGTTCCCAAACTTGTAAAATGGAGAAAAAATGCTCTTTATTCCAAAGGATGAGGGAGGGATTGGGCATTTGGCTGCATGTCTGAGGTGCCTTGAACAGCTCCAGGGAAAGGTGAGGGAGCTCCCTTTTCTCTTGAACACCAGGATGGGTGGGATGCTGCAGGTTCATGGATGAGCTCCTCCCCAGCTCCCACACTTTGCCAGGGTGAGCCACACAAAGCAGGAGGTGCCACCTCCAGAGCTGCTTCTGAGAGTCCATCAGCGCTGGGCAGAGCCTTCCCGATGCACTGGGGATGAGAAATCCTGGATTTCAGAGCAGAAGGCTGCCTCAGCATGTCCCTGGGGCAGGAAAATCTCCTTTAAGCAGCAGGTTGGGTAAGGCCTGTCCTTGGTGGGATATTCCCCATTCCTTCAATCCATGTGCATTAAAGGCAGGGAAAACTGGAGTGGGTATTTCCATTCCTGGTGGCTCCAACCTGCAGGAGCCTCTCTCACTTTTTCTGGAGCAGAATGAAGTGACAGGCTAGGGGAACAAAATCATGGCAGTGCTAAAAAATTCACTGAAAAATGCCTGGGACTGATAAATGGAAAACTTCTCACAGCTCCCATCCTTGGAGCTCACCCAGAGCTGGCACTGGCAGAGCTCTCTGTGCTGCTCTGGTGATGGTGAGTGTGCAAAGCCTCACCCATCTCTGGTTATCCAGAGTCCCTGGGGTGAAACCCAGCATGCAGCCCCTGCTCAGAGGCAGCTCTGGGGCATCCCCAGCTCCTGCCTGGCTCACCAATTGAATCATTAAACCCAAAAATCACGGACAAAGACTCTCCAACTAGTCAAAGTCAGAATGTGGGATGTTTATTACACTGGTGGGCGGCACAGGGTGGGGAACATCCCCAAAATGTGTGACCGCAATGCACAAGGATTTTTGCCTTCTCTTTATTTCCTAAAATAATACATTTGCACAACCCCAGCACCTCCCATCCCTGCTCTGTATTAAAATGAGCTTATAATTTAATGTAGTTCACCCAGAGCTGGCACTGGCAGAGCTCTCCGTGCTGCTCTGGTGATGGTGGGTGTGCAAAGCCTCACCCATCTCTGGTTATCCAGAGTCCCTGGGGTGAAACCCAGCGTGCAGCCCCTGCTCAGAGGCAGCTCTGGGGCATCCCCAGCTCCTGCCTGGCTCGCCAATTGAATCATTAAACCCGAAGATCACGGACAAAGACTCTCCAACTAGTCAAAGTCAGAACGTTTATATGTGTTTATAAGTTTATAAGTTTATAAAGTTTATAAAGTTTATAAGTTTATAAAGTTTATAAGTGTAATTATAAGTGTAATAAACATCAGGGATGTTTATTACACTGGCGGGCTGCATGGGGGGATCATTGCCAATGCATGACCACAACACACAAGGATTTCTGCCTTCTCTTTATTTCCCAAAATAATACATATGCACAACCCCAGCACCTCCCATCCCACTCTGTATTAAAATGATGTTATTAGTCCTTCACATGTGCACAGTTCTTCTCTTGAATTGGGTCGGTGGTCTCGAATTGGGTCAGTGGTGCCAGGGATTGTGGTGGTGTTCACAGGGGTCCCAGGACAAGGGAAGAGAATCTTGACTCCATGTTTCAGAAGGCTGATTTATTATTTTATGATATCTATTATATTAAAAGAAAATTATATACTAAAACTATACTAAAAGAATAGAAGAAAGGATTTCATCAGAAGGCTAACAAAGAAAGGAATGGAATGATAATAAAATCTTGTGACTGACCAGAGAGTCCAAGCCAGCTGACTGTGATTGGCCATTAATTAGAAACAACCACATGAGCCCAATCCCAGATGCCCCTGTTGCATTCCACAGCAGCAGATAACCATTGGTTACATTTTGTTCCTGAGGCCTCTCAGCTTCTCAGGAGAAAAAATCCTAAGGAAAGGATTTTTCAGAAAATGTGTCCGTGACAAGGGATGAGGTCAGGGAGGTCTTCAGGTCTCTGTGACCCTCTGGCATGATCCAAGGCCCCCTGCTTTGGGATGGATTGACAGAGCCCAGGTGCTGGGCATTGTCCTACTGCTTTCAGTATGTTCCTACAATGGTTCACTTGCTCCATTTCCTTCTACAAATGAGCTCATGATATAACAATTAGCTTTAGCTTAAGCATCTAATTATCATTAACCTATTGTTGGTGTATCTAACTTCACTATTAATTGGTTCTAACCCCCAGCTCAAATCTTCACCCTTTAAAATCATGATTCACTGGCTGGGCAGAACCTCTGTAGGAATGCAGGGCTGGCTTCTCAGAGGCTGCAGGATTTTCAATTACAGCAGTTTCCAGGCAGAGAATTTCACTCAGTGTGGTGATGGCTGCTCTTGGAGGGCTTTATTTTAGCTGGGAGAAGTGACTGGAACAAAACTTCAGTGCCAACACCTGTGGGAGAGCAGGTGTGGAGGAGTGATTGGGATTGGGCACCACAATGGAAGTATTTAATGTAATCCTCAGTTAAAAAGCAAATTGCCTGAATAGCTACACTCCCATTAGCCCTCTGTGTAAGTAATAATGTTCCTCCCCTCCTTTTTAAAGTAAAGGATGCTCCTATAAAGGCAAAATTTTCATAAAACCATTCCAGGGAAAAAGGAAAAAAAAAATCCCAAAATACCCTGCAGAACCTTTTGCGCTCACCCAAAGAAATAATATTTTAAATTATACAAATGATTAGGACCTAATTCAGCATTAAGGGAAATTACAGCACAATGCAGAAAATTGGAGATGCTGGCGTTGATCTGGAATTATGAAAAATAAGCGTGAGCTGCCTGGAGTTCAGCGCTTTCCATTCTCATGCTGCTCTGTTTCTCTCCTGTTTTTCTTCCCACTTTGTCATCGTTTAGTGTGGACAGCTCCAGTCTGGAGGGAAAGTTCTCACAAAGGAAGTTTGCTCTAAATGAGTTGTCCATGAACAGAAACAGCCAGAAAAGCATCCCGGTGTGTGAGGGGCTGCTCCAGCCTCTCCATGAGTGACAAATGCTTGGATAGCACCAGAAGCTGCTCCGAGCTCCCAGCCTTGGCCAGGGCCTGCTTGGACCCCCCTGGTTCATCCAGGGGTCAGCAAAGGAAATGCAGCAGCCCAGGATGGCAGGGAATGGCCTCAAGGTGCTCCAGGGGAGGTTTAGATGAGATGTGAGGGAATATTTCCTCACAGAATGGTTGGAAATCACCAGGACAGACTGTGCAGGGAACTGGTGGAGTTCCATCCTTGGGAGGGCTCAAACACCATGGGTGTGGCACGTGGGGACATGGTCAGTGGTGACCACGGTGATGGGGCTGGGTGGGTGGATTTGGAGACCTTAAATGGTTCAGGGATTCCATGGATCTCCCTGCCTCTCCAAGAGGAGGGTTTGGGGTGGATTTGGAGACCTTAAATGGTTCAGGGATTCCATGGATCTCGCTGCCTCTCCAAGAGGAGGGTTTGGGGTCTCCTCTGGAGCAGCCAGGCTGGGTGCAGGTTTAATTCCTTGTGCAGGTTTAGTTCCCTGTGCAGTCCCTGGAAACCCAGCAGGACAAAAAGAGAGGAGACGCCCCTGGCAGTGACCACGGGGCCCAGCCAGTGCTGCCTGAGCTGGCCCCACAGGCACTGCTGTCCCTCTTTTTGTCCCCAATGAAAGCTCCCGAACTGCCCCAGTGGTGTGGCCTCGCTGTGCCCAGCTCGGACCGGGCACTGCCCAGGGGCTGTGGGCACTCATTGCTGGCACCAGAGGGACACCTGGGTCACCCCGGCTGTGGTGGCACCGTGCTCAGCCTGGCTGGGGGACAACAAACAGCCTCTGGAGGAGCTGGGGCTCTGCAGCAGCACAAATCGGGGCAGGCAGCTCCTGATTCCCCTCCGCAGCCGAAGGAGAATGGGTTTCAGTCCCTAACAATGGGTTTCAGTCCCTAACAATGGATTTCAGTTCCCAACAATGGATTTCAGTCCCTAAACGTCCCCTCCCTAACTCCTGCGTTTATCGGCGGCTGTGCTAACACAGATACAGCGCCTTTGAGCCGTGCTGATGGGGGATGGCACTTCCATCAATACCTGGTGGCAGTTTTATTGTGCCAGCCTCAGCCGCGATCTGTCCATTGTGCTCACGAACTCAAATGAATGCAAGAATTTATGGGTGCGTCTCCCAAGTGCTGCTCCCTTTAATCACGGCAGATAAAGAAATTCCTGCCCGGCAGAGTGGGAGTGTCAGCTGGTTAATGAGCAGGCACTTAGCAGATGCGAGCTGCAAAAATCCTTCACTTCAGTGGCTGCTGGTGGACAAAGGGAGTTGTGGGCCAGCAAGAAAGAAAGGCTGCCAAAGGAAAGAGAAAATATCCTCCGCTGGGTGCACTCCGGCAGGAGGAGAGTGATTTTCAGAGCCTGTAATGTAACTGTGCGATATTTTATGGGTTTCTTCTGCCTTTATTGCCTTATTGTGGGATGTGGGACAGCACCAGCTGCTGCAGAGATCGTGGTGCTGATCTGCTGCTCAGTGAGAAGCACCAAAGGTGGATTTGGGGTCAGGGCGAATGTGGGGACATCGACTCTGGCCTAGAGCTCAGCACATCCCTGTGGGAAATGTCTGCTCTGCCAGGGGGGAATGTCCTTAATGGAGAGCTCCCTTCCCTTCCCTTCCCTTCCCTTCCCTTCCCTTCCCTTCCCTTCCCTTCCCTTCCCTTCCCTTCCCTTCCCTTCCCTCCATAGCTAACCCTCCCCTGGTGAAGAGCAATTATGCTTTTGCCAATTTTCCACATTCACTTTTCCCCAAAAGCAGGAGAAAAGCCGCTTTAAAAGGCTGTTTATGAAATGTGAGCGGTGTCAGGAGAAACACCCAAACTCAGGTTCTCATTCAAAGGACTGAAATTGAATTTGCAACAGAGCTAAGGTGTTGAAATGCTCTGAGGATCTCTGTCTTCCTCTGGAAGAAATGAAGAAAGCTTGGGTGTAGCAAAAGCTGTTCCCTCAAACACAGCTCTCAGAGACATCCAGGTGCCTCAGAACATAAAGCACAGAGCCACAACTACAAACAGTTTATGAAACACCTGAGGAGAAAATGTGTCTGAGCGATGTGAGAGCACAATGTAAACAGTCATTAGGATATATTCACCATTGTGCTGCCTGATCTCCAGATGAGCCACTCCAGGAACACTGAGCCTGTCATCTCCCAGCAAATCAAAGCTCACTGCCATCCCAGGAGCCACCAGAGCAGTTCAATCACCAACAGCTCCAGACAAAACGGGCTCCTCATCCTGCCCGGAGGAATTCAGCTCTACAGAACTGTGGGACAGCCAAACCCCCACAGCAGCATGAGCTCGGTTTGACAGGTGATAATTAACTGCTGATAATATAATTGCAGTTTTGAGGCAAAAATGGGTTTCATTAAAAACTACTCAGCATTTGCATGGCGTGGGAGAGCCTCCTCCAAGCAGGAATGTTCAGAGTTCAGTTGCTGCTGGCACGTTTACCTCGTCCTGAACATGGATCCTGCAGGGCAAATCCATGGTCCCATCTTCCCATGGAGCTGGAGATGTTTTGGATCTGAGGGCTGCAGTGGCCCAGGCAGTGCCCCTGGGAGGGAATTGCTGTGTCAGCCACACCAGGCTCCGGGAAACTGAGGGAAAACAAGTCCCTGGAAGGAGCCCTTCCCTTCAGAGGGGAGGATTGGCTCTTTCTATGACCATGGATATCCCAGGGTGGGTCAGGAGCAGGATGTGATACCCTGGGCTGGTTCCAGGGGATTGCACTTGGTACAGGGGGCACAGTTAGAAGGGATCAGCTCATTGCCTCTGCGGGTCCGGGGTACATCCTGGCACAAAGTTACCATTGAGTGTTCCAGGTTCCAGAGAGGAAAACGATCAGAGACACCTGGGACCCCTCCCATGACTGCCCAGGGATCTTCTAATGCTGCAATTCCTCATGGGCTGCAGCCCTTCTCTGCTCCTGCCTCCAGGTGGGGAGCACCCAGTGTGGAGCTGTCCCCAACTCCTTCCTGTCCCTTCTCCTGCTGACCAGAGCTGTCCCCAGACCCTTCCTGCCTGACCATGCCTGTCCTTGGCATTGGGAAGTCCCAGCCTGCTTTTGGGAAGGAGCAGAACAGAATCACAGCTTCTGCTCAGAGCTTCTGGTGCTGCTCGTTGCAAAAGAGAAAGTCAAATTACCCAGATCAAGGAGAGAGGCTGTGGCCAAGACCTGAGAAGAATCAGACTCATTAACTTGCAGATTTCTCCACCTTCTGGGTTTCCAAACATGCAAGTGTTCTATAGTAAATTATGCTTCTCAAAGGTTAATTTTTAATAAGGCAGTAAATGTATTTAAACAATGATTATTAACAAAAAAATGTGTGAGGTTTACAATGTAAGAGGTAATTATCTTCTCCAGAACAGTTCTAACAATGCAGTTCGTTCTTGTCTGCAGTGATCCTTTGGTATTTGTTTAACCTGCAGTAAGATTCTTATTAAACCCAGCTGAAATGGTTGTAACTTGAGGCATCACAGCACATTTCAAGGAAGACAGCTCTGGCTGAACCAAGCTCCTTTCCCTGCCAGTTACAGCTGTCTTTTATGTCACAGTGATTTATCCCCAGGCTCTGGAGCTCCACCAGAGGCAGCTGCAGAGCAGTGCCCGGGTTTGGCAATTCAAGCTCAGTCCCAAACCAATGAAATCCCCACTGTCTGTCCAAATCCCCTGTTCCCCATGGGCATTTCACCCAGCAGGGCAGGAGCTGCTCCCCTGCTGCAGATGGACCTGGAAGAGTGGAAATACCCCAGGCCAGTCACCAACCCCTCCATGCAGAGACATCCCAGAGCTGCTGCAGCAGAGGGAGGCAGAGGCAAAGCCCTTCCCAGCACCCTCTGAGCAAGAGGCTCCTGAGGGGAGGGGGGAATTTTCCCTGTCCCACGTGTGTGTCCTTTGGTGACCCCACCAAAAGCTGCAGCTCCAGCTCTGCTGGTGCTGCTGTCTCAGCCTGGAGTCTCTGTGAGGGTTTTTTCCCCACAATAGCGTCTCTTTCATGGATGATTGGTAATAGAAGTTCCATTATGAGATCACAAAACACTGGGGGATATGTTAATGTGCTTCAGCGTGTAATCCAGAATAATATCATTGCAAGGAATTGCATTTTGTCTGCAACTGAGGCAGCAAATAGGAGCTGCTTCTTTTCCATCATTAATATCCATTGCTGAATTAATGCTTTCCTTCCCACAATCCTGGATAAAATTGCCCAAATGTGCGTTGTGCTGATTGATACAGGTACAGGCCCATTTGCTATAAACAACCAGCACAGGGAGGGGGTTGGAGCTTTCAAATGGATATTCTGAAGCATTGGGGTTGCTGTAAGAATCTCAACTCTCATTTGTGAGGAGCGCAGAGCACTTGTAACTCCTCCCAGGAGGTTTCACCTGGGGGAGCAAAGCTTTGGGGCTGAGCAGAGCCCCTCTGACCTCACCAGGGGCTGCCTTGGGTGAGCAAAGTCCTGCACCAGGAGCTTGGGCCAGGGTCACACAAGGACAGGCTCTCCTCCTGTGGTAAACTGAAGATGTGCCTTCCTCCTGGAGCCTGATCTGTTATAAATTGAAGAAATATCCCAAATCCTGTGGCCTGTCTGTGCTAAATTTCAGAAATGCCCCTGTCTCGGTTTGGAAAGACAGCTGTCTGCTGAGGAAGGCAGGAGCCTCCCCTGAAATGGAGAATGTAACCACACCCATCCTGAATTGCTATAAATTTTAAATTAAGGGCTCTCAGGGAAGAAAAAATATGGGATCAGGAAATAACAGTTCTTTAATAAGGAAGAAAATAAAAGGATAAAATAAACAATGCAGTGAACTAAAGCAACAGTGGCAGAGTCAGAACCCAGCCTGACACCCTGTGGGTCAGGCTGCTGGCAGCAGAACCATTGGAATTGTGGCTCAGCCCTCCTGCAGTGCCAGGGCTGGTTCTGCTGGAGCAGGGATCCTGGAGAAAGGTGCAGTCTCTGCCTCTGCAGATCCAGGGCAAGAGGCAGCTGCTGTTCCTCTGGGCAATGCAGTGCAGAAGCCGTGCTGGTGTTCCAGAATCTCCAGATTCTATCCGGGTAGGAATGCTTGGCTCCTCCCTCTGGGCTCCCATCTGCCCATGGGATGCTGTAGTTCTTATCAGCCATGCAGGGACATTCCAGAGCTGTTATCAGCAGGTGTGTCCCTGGAGGGAGGAGTGGGTGTGGAAGAGATAAGGAAAACTGCCCATGAACAGAAGCCAATTGCCATGCAGATGGTGAATAGAATACACCTTGCCTTGCAATCTGGGACAGCCCCCAGTCCTGTGGCCTTTTCTGTGTAAAATTTCAGGAATTCCCCAGTCCTGTGGCCTGTTCTGTTTCAAATTTCAGAAATGCCCCAATCCTGGGGCTGTTGTGGTACCAAAGTCCTGCTGGGCTCCAGCAGCAGCTCCACTCCCATTGATTGGTGCAGCTCTGTCAGACAGAGCCTTGCTCCATAAAAAACACTGGGATTCTCAGCTGGAAAGCATCCAAGAAAGACTAAAAGCTTTCTTGAGCATATTTTATTATTTTTTAGTAGCAGAATTCCCACTCCTCCTCCCTGAAGTGCTATTTATCTCTCTAATGCAAATCCCATCAATCCACGAACTGTCCAGCCCAACATTCAGGGAGTCCTGCATTGATCCATCCCTGATCTGTGACAGCTCCAGCCATATTTCAGGTGATCAGCGAAGGCTTTATCCTGTCCTTGCTCTGAAAAAGCAGCAGCACATTTTAAATTTCCCGTATTCTGTGGACAAACCAGCTGGAATTGTGAGCCACAGATGCTCACTTGACAGATGGACTCCTGGCCACGCTGCAGTGTTTGAAATGTTTCCAAACCAACCAGATTGAATCCTGGTGGCCAGCAGGTTCCCAGGAGGGACCAAAAGATGTGGAAGTTGATGTTTAAGGGTTGCTGAGCAGAAAGAAACCTGCAGAAATCTAATTAGCAACAGGAAGGTAATGAAGAGAGAGGTCTCAGGGAGCAGCTTTGCTGAAAGCTGCATTCCAAGGTGGAAAATAACTTGGATTCAGGTTGGTCAGAGAAAAGATGAGTGCCAGGGGCCAAACACAGCCAGGGAGGTTCTGATATTTCACTTTATTTTAGAGGAATTTGGAGTCTGTAAATCTGGGAAGAGGGAAGGGAGGTCAAGCCAGAGCCTTCCTGGTCTGACTCCAGGTGAGAGGTGAACACAGGACAGGGGCAGAGATGAACTCTGATCTCCTGACATGAGGGGGAGAGTTTGAATACATGAGAAAGCACAGGAAGTTTCTCATGTAGCTATTTTGTACCTGCTGAGGTACCAGCAAATCTTCCCCAAGAACTTATTTTCTTGTTGCATTTCCTGCCTTTCCCACAGTCTCCTGTTAGCAGCACATCCCACAGGGTTCACCCTTGGATTCTCTGGTACCTCCACACTCTGTGGCTTAATCACAGAATCTCAGGATGGTGTGGGCTGGAAGGGACCTTAAACCCCACCCAGTGCCACCCCTGCCATGGCAGGGCCACCTCCCACTGTGCCAGGTGCTGCCAGCCCCAATGCCCAGCCTGGCCTTGGGCACTGCCAGGGCTCCAGGGGCAGCCCCAGCTGCTCTGGCAATTCCAGCCCAGCCCCTGCCCACCCTGCCAGGGAACAATTCCCAATTCCCAAGATCCTATCCAGCCCTGCCCTCTGCCACTGGCAGCCATTCCCTGCCTCCTGTCCCTCCATCCTTGGCCCCAGTCCCTCTGCAGCTCTCCTGGAGCCCCTTCAGGCACTGGGAGGCCACAATGGGGTCACCCCAAAGCTTCTCTTCTCCAGGCTGAACAGTCCCAGCTCTCCCAGCCTTTCCTCCCAGGATGTCACCAAACAAATTGAGGGCACCTGTGTGGAGAGGGCATTTCTCTTGCTGCAGATGTTTCACTGTCTCTTGGAGTTCAGATGAATCCTGCAGTGGGGGGGGGGCTCTGCCCTGTGACCCCTCAGGGTGACCATTCCCAAAGGATGCAGCAATCTTTGCCTCAGTAAGGAAGAAAAGATGACATTTTCCCATGGCAGATTAACCTCAATGATTTTTGCATTTGGCAAATTATCTGAGAGTCGATTTAGGACAAGGAGTTTCTGTATCTCTGTCATGCCCGTGTTAATATTGATGGTCCCCTGTGGGAGCCTTTGGATGTCCAGTGCACATTCAAGCAGCCTCCCTGTGCTCGTTCTCCACATAACCTGACATTTTAAGGGAGGAAAATTTACACACTGAGCAGGGCAATGAGCTGGAAACAGAGAAAAGCAGCTGGGAGATCTCCTAAGGGACAGTTTGGCTGCACCCTCCCTCCCCTTCTCAGCAACAGCCACAAAGATCCTCAGTTTGAGGCCAGGCCTCTGTGATGTCTTCAAAGTTTTGGTCCCTTTTTAATCATTCTTGGCTGGACTCCTGCAAAATTCTGGATTTCCTAAAAGACTCAGCAGGAGATGTCCTGGTGGGGGAGTTCAGCCCATGAACTTTCTCTAAGTTTGTTTCTCAGCTCCCTGTTTAACCATTAAAGGAAAAGGAAAACCCTTTCAGGCTTGAGGAGTTAATGTTGTTTTTTGGGCAATGCCATCATAGAAAACAGAACCATGGAACCACGGAATGGACTGGGCTGGAAGGGACCAGTGTCTTGGTTTGAACAGACAGGTGTCTGCTAAGGAAGGCAGGAGCCTCCCCTGAAATGGAGAAATGCAAACCCCCTCCCTCTGAACTGCTATAAATTTTAAATTAAGGGGCTCTCAGGCCAAAAAAAAAAAAAAAAAAGAATGGGAGCAGGAATAACAGTTCTTTACTAGGGAAGAAAAAAAAAGGATAAAATAAACAATGCAGTGAACTAAAGCAACAGTGCCAGAGTCAGGACACAGCCTGACACCCTGTGGGTCAGGCTGGTGGCAGCAGAACCATTGGAATTGTGGCTCAGCCCTCCTGCAGTGCCAGGGCTGGTTCTGCTGGAGCAGGGATCCTGGAGAAAGGTGCAGTCTCTGCCTCTGCAGATCCAGGGCAAGAGGCAGCTGCTGTTCCTCTGGGCAATGCAGTGCAGAAGCCGTGCTGGTGTTCCAGAATCTCCAGATTCTATCCGGGTAGGAATGCTTGGCTCCTCCCTCTGGGCTCCCATCTGCCAATGGGATGCTGTAGTTCTTATCAGCCATGCAGGGACATTCCAGAGCTGTTATCAGCAGGTGTGTCCCTGGAGGGAGGAGTGGGTGTGGAAGAGATAAGGAAAAGTGCCCATGAACAGGAGACAGCTGCCATCCAGGTGGTAATAGAATACAATAGAATACAATAGGATACATCTTGCCTTGCAATGTGGGGCAAGCAGCCAGGGTCACTGCTCCCTGCTCCAGCAGGGCCATCCCACAGCACAGGATGCATCTGTAGTGCACCTGGCCAGGCAGCAGCCCTGTGATGGGAAGGGATTTGGGGTTCTGTCCCCATACATTGGGAATATCCCAATTCCTTTGCTTGGGGAAGGGCTGGGAAAAATCCTTCTGTGGCTAGGAAGGCCTTGCTCCATTCTATAAATCCTGGATCCCTCTGGCTCCTGAGGAACCTTGTGCTGCTGCTGGCTGTACTTGGGTCAGACATTTCCTGAGGGTGGGAGAAAAGCATCAGGGGAGCAGATAGCCCCTGTCAGGAATGAGGGAGATGTGCAGGCAAGGAGAATGTGCTTTATTTCCCTCCATCCTGTCAGAAATGATTGCCGTTACTGGGATCAATCCAAGCATCCTTCACAACCTGCACAGAGGACTTTGGTAGATTTATTTTCTTAGCCTGCTTGTTCAAGCCTGTTATTAATCCCCTCGTCAGCTCAGCTCACTGGAAGAAAACAGAGCTTCTTAAAGAGTTCTTACTGCAAATAAATGCCTCATTAAGTTAAACACATTTACCTGAAAACAGTATTTATGTCAAACAGACTAATGAATGCCACTCTGTTGAACACGCTTGGAGCCTGCCCAAGATCATGTTTCAGGGGCTTTGGGCCCCTCTGAAACACCCACACAGCCAAAAATTCACCTGCAGGGAGAGGGAGGTGAGGAGGGGAGAGGAGGACCCTGGGTGATGCCTCTGCATTGTTAATTCCCATTGTGAAGGAGATTTAGGGAGACAGGAGCTTCTCCCAAACCCTGAGAGCTGTACAAATCTACCCAGTCTCTTAGGTGGTCGGAGAGAATAATTTTTTTATTTTTAACAGATTTTTTTATTTTGAACAGATGCTTTTTTCTCATTTTGCCCCTCCTCAGGCATCAAACACTCATTACAAAGGGTCTTTCTCAGTGTTTGGTTTAGGTGTTCACAATGGGATTCAGTCTGTTCCAGACTACCCTTCACAACCTGGAGCAGTGGAAGGTGTTCCTGCCCAGGAACTGGATGGGTTTTACAGCCCCTTCCAACCCAAACCATCCCAGGATTCCATGAAACACCCCGTGAAGGGACTGGGAAGCCCCAGACTTCCCAATATAAAAGGGAGACTTTTTTACTTTACTGGGGACTGGCTTTTCCTTGCCCTGCACAGCTGGGGCCACCTCTCCTGACACGGATTTGCTGCTCACATGGGAAAAGCTGAGCACCTCACACAGGGCCAGGAATGTTTTTAAGAGTTCAGAGTGTGAGGCAATTTCTCTGATGTGTCCCAGAGATCGGGCCCAGCTCCCATGTCCTGAGTGACCTGCAGAGTGTCCTTGGGAAGCAGTTTGGGCAGGGAGACGAGCCAGGATGCAATCCCAGGTCAGGCAGAGCACACTGTGAGTGCCTCCAGTGGAGCTGCCATCCTACATTAACATTCCAGGCCACAGCTCTTCCTTCCCTCACACCGAGCTCTGCTCTGAACCCAACATCATTTGAATGCAGCTCAGAAAACCTCCTGTAATTCACCCAAATCGAGAGAGAAGTAGCCAGGAGGGGCTGAAGAGAACGACAGCATCAGTCTCATACTAACGAGAGATTGTCCTCAGAGGTGTTTAATTGAAGCCTTCTACAAAACAGGCTCAAAACTTGATGCAGCAACAGCTGCACACCAGGAAAACACAGAGGGTGTGGAGCACTTAAACTGTGAGGTGTGAATGTCAATCTGCACTTCCCGTGGTGCCAGAGGGGTCAGTGACCCCAGCAATGGACACTGGAGTGGTTCTGACTCACTGTAGGGAGATCTCTACAATAAACAGCCCTGGGCCCTCTGTGGGGCACAGGCCCAGCTGCTCCTCCCAGGGAGGAGCCATGAACGAGCTCTGCTCTCCCAAAAGCACCAATCCACAGAGCCATGAATGAGCTCTGCCCTCCCAAAAGCACCAATGACAGAGCCATGAGCGAGCTCTGCTCTCCCAAAAGCACCAATCCATAGAGCCATGAACGAGCTCTGCTCTCCCAAAAATACCAATCCATAGAGCCATGAACGAGCTCTGCTCTCCCAAAAACACCAATCCACAGAGCCATGAGCGAGCTCTGCTCTCCCAAAAATACCAATCCACAGAGCCATGAATGAGCTCTGCTCTCCCAAAAATACCAATCCACAGAGCCATGAACGAGCTCTGCTCTCCCAAAAGCATCAATGACAGAGCCATGAATGAGCTCTGCTCTCCCAAAAGCACCAATGACAGAGCCATGAGCGAGCTCTGCTCTCCCAAAAGCACCAATCCACAGAGCCATGAACGAGCTCTGCTCTCCCAAAAATACCAATCCACAGAGCCATGAGCGAGCTCTGCTCTCCCAAAAGCACCAATCCACAGAGCCATGAACGAGCTCTGCTCTCCCAAAAGCACCAATCCACAGAGCCATGAACGAGCTCTGCTCTCCCAAAAATACCAATCCACAGAGCCATGAGCGAGCTCTGCTCTCCCAAAAGCACCAATGACAGAGCCATGAACGAGCTCTGCTCTCCCAAAAGCACCAATCCATAGAGCCATGAACGAGCTCTGCTCTTCTGAAAGCACCAATCCACAGAGCTATGAACGAGCTCTGCTCTTCCAAAAGCACCAATCCACAGAGCCATGAACAAGCTCTGCTCTTCCAAAAGCACCAATCCATAGAGCCATGAGTGAGCTCTGCTCTCCCAAAAGCACCAATCCACAGAGCCACGTGGCTGAACAAGCTGGGAGGCCTGGCTGGCGCTCCAGGAACCCTGGGTAACGGGGTGGAGGCAATGCCACAGTGCCTGGTGTCACGGGGCCATCCCTCCTGTCCCCTCATGCCTCAGGCCGCACTGAACCATGGAGCTGGGACACCTGGCCCGAGTCAGGGACAAACTGCTGCTGGCTCTGTCACATCAATCCCTGAGCAGCAGCAGGACCAGCCCTGGCTGACTCCTCTGGGATTTTCCCTCTGGACCATCCCTGGAAGGTTTGAAGCAGGCAGTGGGGCTCGGGCTCTGGGGACAGCGGCCATGGAACACTTTGCCAACCACATTGTCAAATCCACACTTTAGGTCTCACATAAACCCACCCAGGGCCCCAGATGTGCCCAGGGAGCTGCCACTGCCTGTGCCCATCACCCTGAGGGGCCCAGGCTGAGCTCTGGCCTTGACTGGAAATGCCAGGGGGTTAAAGTGGCTCCAAAGCTGTGCCTGTACCCAAACTGTGCCTGGGAAAAGGGCCTGACCCCTGCCCTGCCCTGGGGTCTCATCCCCCCGTGCAGATCAAGGGGCCAGACCCACACCTGGCACCCCTTGGCTGTGTTCAGGTGCCACCTGATGCCAGCACTTCCCTCCACCTTCCCAGGGATCCAAACCAGAAGAACCAGGCCCTCCTCCTGTGGCAGTCCCCACGGGACGTTCACAGAGTGACAGGAGTGTTTTTGGCCCCAGTGCTGGCTGACAACATTTGTTCCACCCCACTCTGGCATCTCCCCTGGCACAGGGCAGGCAGTCCAGCAGCCAAAACCTCGGGAGAAGGGAAGTGTGTCATATTTTCTGAAAAATCCCTTCACCAGGATTTCTTCTCCTGGGAAGATGAGAAGCCTCAGAGAAGAATGAAAACAATAATTATCTGATTGCTTCTCCCCATTTTGCTGCTTTGGAATGTGGTCTGGAGATTGTTTATCCAACAGGTGGTTGTTTGATTGGATTCATGTGAATTGTTTTTACTTAATCACCAATCACCATCCAGCTGTGTCAGGACTCGGGAAGCAGTCACGAGTTTTCATTATAATTCTTTGTAACCTTCTGTCTGTATCCTTTCTCTATTCTTTAGTATAGTTTTAATATAATATAATATAATATAATATAATATAATATAATATAATATAATATAATATAATATAATATAATATAATATAATATAATATAATATAATATATAATGTAATAATAATTATTCTTATAATTTATTAAAATGGAGTCAGATTCTCAATTCCTCCTTCGTCCTGGGGAACCAGCAAATATATATTGTATATAATATAACAAAGATGATGATATAATATAGAATATAATACAGAATTATATATTTATATAATATATAAATAATATATAATATATAATTATATATTATATATTATATATAATATAATATTTTATATACTATATTTTATATAGTATAATATAGTTGATGTAATAATAAATTATTCTCAGAACATGGAGTCAGATTCTCAATTCCTCCTTCATCCTGGGGACCCAGCAAATACCACAGAAGATTTTTGGAGGGGGATATTTGGGCTGTCTGTCCTGCACTGTTTCCTTGGTTTCAAAGCAGCATTGCCTGAGCAGCAAAGAGGATTGAGGGACCCGAGGAGCTGCCTGAAGTGGCACAACATGACTTTATTACACACTGACTTCCCCAAGTGCTCGTGGCTGGGCAGAGTGCTGCTTTCCTCCCAGCATGGTTTAATTTGCCCCTCGCTCTCCCTGTGATCAGCCACTCAGCCCTTGCTAATATATCTCATTTCCACAGGCTCTAGGTGGTGTTTAAAAAAAAAAAGAGAAAAAATTGATCCTTGCATGCAAAATATCCTTCTGAGCAAAGAAATAACTATCTGCAAGGCCTAACTGAATTATCCCCTTATCAATGGAAGGAAATAATCCACTTGAAACATGAAGTACAAGTGGAATGAAAAGCCTTTGCAAGTGGCAGGGGAAGAAGAACACAGTGTGAGTCTCAAATAGCTCTGCTTTTCCCATATGGAGAAATAAATTTTTCTTGGAATCATTTCCTCTTTCAGTGCATAATGAAGTTTCTCAATTGCTCACCCTTCCACCCCCCTTCTAATACAATAAAAGGGAAATAATCCCTCTATTTGCAAAAGTCCTGAGAAGAGAGTTCAGGCTGCTTGGAGCTCAGCAGGGGCACCTTCTACAGATGTTGATGAGATTTCTCCTGTGTTTCGTGGGACAAGAGCCGCATTTGCCTATTTGTGCTTCGGGGTTTAATTAATTCTCATTATTTGGGCTCTCCAGTAGATCCCCTCAGCAAAGATATCCTCAAAATCCTGCCTTTCTCCATGGCTTTGCTTCTCCTTGTGAGCAGAGAAGGCCTGGAGGAAGGAGGAGGTTTATAAATAAAAGCCACAGTCCACATGGATTCCCTTCTGGGAAGGTTAATTCAGGGTTCTGGTGAAAGACTCTTGTTTCTGTCTCTTCCTGTCTCTCTCTCCTGCTAAAGACAATCCTTTATCCTTTGTAATGGAGCTGTTGAGTCCCGTCAGGTCGGATCAGCAGCTCCTGGGAGCAAGCAGGGACTGAGAGTTTGGCAAGATAATGACTCAGAGCTGGCAAAGTCCAGCCAGGACAGGGCTGCAAAGCCTTCTCCAAAAAAAAGGGCTGGAGCCCAACCCAGCCCAATGTCCCTGGGGGACTCACCTGCACATCCTGCCTTTCCTGGTGCTTTTCATTTGATTTTTACTCTCACTATCCAGAGCAGAACTGTAGAGGTGAAAGGTTTCAGCATGCTGAGCTTTCCAAAAGCCCAAAGCAGGAATTAGCCAGGCTTGCTCTCCAGGAGGAAACCCAGAGGGCAGGAGAGCCAGGAGCCCATCCCAGCACCATTGGGGACAGGCTGTAGATCTTCAATTAACAACAGCCCCCAGTGCTTACTATGCCTAAAACAAACAAACCAAATTCCCAGATAAATGAAACTAATTAAACATGCTGCTATAAAAATTAAAGCTTCCCTTGTTTGTTTGAGGATTTTTTTTTTTTGGTGACTCATGGATTTTTTTGCAGCTTTGTTTTTTTGCCTTTTGTCATAGTTGTTATTTTCCAGTGCTGCAGCAAATCTGAGAACAGATTTGCCAATAGACTGCAGGGCTGGCCTGGCTTTTGGTCTCATGTGGAGCAAATGTTGGCACTGGGCTTTAAAAGGCTCCAGAGGAGTCACAAAATCATGGAATGGTTTGGGTGGGAAGGGACCCTAAAGCCCATCCAGTGCCACCACTGCCATGGGAACTCCCACTGGTGGGGAGATGGGTCCAAGTGACTCCCAGCCCCAATGTCCAGCCTGGCCTTGGGCACTGCCAGGGCTCCAGGGGCAGCCACAGCTGCTCTGGGCACCCTGGCAGAGCCCAAACCTCTCAAACCAGGCCTTGCCAGGCTACAAACCCCCTGTGGCAAATGGCACTGGGGGCACCTGGAACCATGCAGGAAATCATTCTTTCCTTGCCTTTCTCCATTTGCTGCAATGGTTTTTGGTGCTGGTTTCCATCCTGGATTGAGGAATGGGAATGCCAGAGTGGTTTGGGTGGGAAGGGATCTTCAATGCCAGCTCATTGCAGCCCAGGGCCACCTCCCACTGTGCCAGGTGCTGCCAGCCCCAATGTCCAGCCTGGCCTTGGGCACTGCCAGGGCTCCAGGGGCAGCCACAGCTGCTCTGGCAATTCCAGCCCAGCCCCTGCCCACCCTGCCAGGGAACAATTCCCAATTCCCAAGATCCCAGCCAGCCCTGCCCTCTGGAAGTTTGAAGCCATTTCTCTCTGTCCTATAAATGACAAGGCCATCAGTGGGGTTCCTCACTTGGGGTTTGAGGCTTTTCTCTCCCCATGAGCTGACAGAGCCTCTTTGGGTGTTTGTTGCACTCTGCCTGGTCCTGTGCCAGCCTGTGCCTCGGAACTGAGGAGCAGACAGGGACCAGGCAGAGCCAGGCGAGCTCTGAGGCAGCTTTAATGGAGGGGAAAACCCCAGTGCTCCCAGATGGCACCACAAGGCAGAGACTGATGGAATTCTGGAATTCCAACCACAGCAACTGGAATGTAAACAACAGACGCCAGGATTCACAAGTGGAATGTGAATGTCTCACACACCCAGAATTCCACAACTGTAATTTGCACCAGTGTAATTTACACAAGTGTCATTTGCACCAGTGTAATTCCCAAGAGCTTTACTGCTGGGATAAGAGAGCGTGTCCCAATTTCCTGGGATTGCTGGTGGAGCCTTCCCACACCTGAGCCTTTGGGTCACTCCCACAGGAGTGCAGAGTTTTGCAGAGCAGCCTGGCACATTCCCAGTGTGTGAATACCTGTGCTCCAAGGAAAAGTCCTGGGATGGGATGGGATCCGTGGGATGGGATGGGATGGGAGGGGATGGGATGGGGGATGCCACTGGGGCTCCTGGGCAGGGCAATTGTGCATTGGGGAAATCAGAAGCGATCCCCAGAGCCGAGGAGCAGCCACCCTGGCTCTGCTCTCACACACAGTCAGTAGCAGGGAGTGCAGGGTAGCTCAGGGAGCTGTGAGCCATTATCCAGGCTGTGATTAACAGCACTGCTGACAGATGCCTCTGGGCAGCAGGGAAACGTGGCCAGGGGCACTCAGCACTTCAGCACTTGGACATATCCAGGCCATTCCAAACAATCTCTTTTGGCACAGCTGCTGCAGATGGTCCCAACAAGAAGGAATTTGTCTGGCAGACTTGAGGAGTGCTTTTTGTTTGTTCTCTCTCAATTTTGTGATGCATGACCTTGGGCTAGTCCTCGGGGTGGGAGTGCAGCTCTGAACTGGGGAGAAAGATGTTTACCAGCACTTATGGACTCTTGAAGATCTGTCACCACGATATTGTTAATGAATGTCACTGTGAGAACGCCAGCCCAGTGCCCACGTCAGGTTTGTCGCAGCTCTGCCTGGAGAGGCTGGAGCTGACAGTGAATGAGACCCTGGAGATGCTGAGGCTGACTCAGAGCTCTTTGCACCAGGCTCTCTGTAATTTGGCTCATGCCTGACGGCAGGACTGAAATTCCCAAACAGTCACCAGGCAAGCCAGCCGTTCTGGGAGAGGAGACTGAAATTCCCAAAGGGCCACAATCCAATCGAGATTCTGGGAGAGGAAACTGAAACTCCCAAACAGCCACAATCCAGTCCAGATTCTGGGAGAGGAGACTGAAATTCCCAAACAATCACCAGCCAAGCCAGCTATTCTGGGAGAAGGGTCTGAAATTCCCAAACAGCCTCAATCCAATCCAGCCATTATGGGAGAGAAAACTGAAACTCCCAAACAGCCACAATCCAGTCCAGATTCTGGGAAAGGAAACTGAAATTCCCAAACAGCCACAATCCAGTCCAGATTCTGGGAAAGGAAACTGAAACTCCCAAACAGCCACAATCCAGTCCAGATTCTGGGAAAGGAAACTGAAACTCTCAAACAGCCACAATCCAGCCATTCTGGGAGCAGAGACTGAGCCCAGCACAGTTTCTGGAGGCTGATGGGCTCCCCACAGCCAGGCCTGGCTGCTGCTGGACTGGGACACTGGTGCAGCCCTGCAGCATGGAAAGGTTGGTGCCCACAGCTCTCCTGGGATTTCTCAGCTCTCCAGGGGATTTCAGCTCCCACCGTTCTGCTCAGGTGGTGGAAAGGAGCAGCACAGGCCCCTCCTGAGCCCCTTGTCCCACCTGCCATGAGGGACCAGCCCAGCACACAGCTCCTGAGCCCGTGGGTGTCACAGGCAGAGTCCTGCCCTGCCTGGGGAGGGGACAGGGCAGGGACACATCCGAGGCTGGCACAGCAGCCATCAACACCCTCGGCTGCTCCCGGAATGAATCCGCTCTCCCTTCCTGAAATGTGCGATGAAAACTCACCAGAACTGAAATGGGATTCGCAGGTCTGGAGTGGGATTCATGTTTTAATTAACAGTGCAGGAGAGGGAACAAGGAGGGACTGAAAGTCCCTCCCCAGACAGGCAGAGGAGCTTTGCTTTCCTGTTCCATTCTTGTTTTCATTTCCTGGTGCCAATGGAGAGCAGCTCCATCTCATTTTCAGTTTTCAGCCCACAGGGCTGGGAAGAGCTGAGAATGACATCACAAAGTGCAATTCTGTGGCAAAATCTGGAATATTTCTCATTGATGGTGTCAGCCACGGCCATTCCAGCCAGAGCTGGAATTGATTGCTCAGCCTGGGGTCTCTGGAGTGCTCCAGAGGTCCTGGAAGGAAACTGTGCCTGGATTGATCCTGAACTGCAAAGCACAGGGACCAGGCTGGTCCCTCTCAGGGCTTCCAAGGGCTGCGACAGCAGCAGGCATTGCAAATTGTACCTGTAGTGGAGCTGTGACACCAGGAACAGCCCAAATCCATCCAGGATTCAGGAAACACTGGGAAAAAAAAATGGAGGAGGGAGAGAGAGGCAGAGGGAGACTGGTGGGGCTGTGCTGCTCACTGGGACAGTGGGGTCAGGGTGGCACAATCCCAGGATTGCCCTGCTGCAGCCTCCCCACTGGAGGGTGGGGTTTTTGCCCTGAAATTCCCATTTCCCATTTCTGTTCTGCAGCAGGAATTTGTTCCAGCTGCTCCCCACACCAATGCTCTACTTGCAGCTCCATGGTGGATTTCTTCCTCATTCCCATCTCCCTCTCCATTGTAGCGATAAATGAATAAATCTGGGAAATTCTGAGATGCTTTTGAAACCTCATTTGCTGACTCCAGCATTACTCACAAGTTGTTTTTTTCTGTTGTTGTTATTGAAAGAGGGTTTTTTTACCCGAGAGAGAGACAGCAAATAATTGAACAAATAGTTCTGAGCTTTTCCTATTTGGCATCTTTTAAAATGAGGGCATTTTTTCACTTCTTTTGAAGTGTCTGTGAACATTTTCATTGATAATTGTATGAAGATACCAAAATAATCATTGAAGATTTTACATTTAATGAAAATTTTGTTATAAGTAAATAGAAAGTGTCAATAGGATACTAAATAATAACTCAAAGACAAAAAAAAAACATAAGAAATTTAACAGCCATTTAAAAAATCCATATTTTCCTCATATTTTTGGGAAAAGAGCCACTACTTGTTAAAAAAAAATCAATAAGTACAACTACTCCTTGAGCCTCTGATTATCTCATTTTGCAGCAATTTTTGCCAGGGCAGAGCTTCAAAGAGCCTTCAGTTAATCAGGAAAGAATCCCAAAGGCTTTGGAAAGCAGCAGGGTTAACTGAGGTCCCTGGAATTCCAGACAGAGCCATCCCTCCCTCAGGTGCTTCCAGGGGAGTGAGGGGGGCTTGGAAGCCCAGCAGCCCCTCCTGGAGGGAAGGAAATCCCATCCCCTTGCTCCCAGCTCCCAACGGGCTGGGAAAAGCTGGGATTTCATTCCCAAAGGGGTTTTTTCACTACCTGTGCTGTCAATCCTGCACCCCCCCTATAAACCACGTTTTTTCTCCAGCAGCATCTCCAGGGATGGAATCTCTCACCCTGGGCTTGTCCTTCCCTCTCGTCTCAGGCTGGAAATGGGGCTGTGTGTCCTGTCCCCGTGTGTCAGAGCTGGGGCAGTTCTCTGCTGTGCTTGGGGCAGTTTTCTTGATCTCTGCCCCAGCCAATCCTCCCTGCAGGAGATCTCTGCTGTCCATGGCCACTGAGTGTCCCTGCAGGGCTGATCCAATTCCAGCATCCCATGGGGAGATGCTGCATTGCCCAGGGCAGGAGCCAAGCATTCCTACCTGGATCCAATGGGAGCCTGGCACAGCCCAGCAGCCTTTGCCCAGGGCATTGCCAGAGGAGCAGCTTCTGCTGCCCTGCATGGCCAGAGGGAGCCCAGGCCCATCTGCAGCAGCCCTGGAGCTGCAGAGGAAAACTCCCCCCTTGTGCAGGATCCCTGCTCCAGCAGAGCCACAGCTGGCACTGCAGGAGGGCTGAGCCCCCATGGGATGGGGCTGTGCCACCCCCTGACCCACAGCGTGCCAGGGCTGCTCTCACTCTGCCAGGGTTGCTTTGTACTCTTGCATTTGGATTTTTAATTTCCCTGTTACAGAACTGTTATTCCTGCTCCCATATCTTTGCCTGAGAGCCCCTTAATTTCAAAATGACAATAATTCAGAGGGAGGGGGTTTGCATTTTCCATTTCAGGGGAGGCTCCTGCCTTGCTCAGCAGACACCTGGCTGTTCAAACCAAGACACCTCTGCTGCTCCCACTCCAGGGTCTGGGAGCAATCAGCTCAGGTTTAGGCTGCCTTTGAGGGTCTGCATTCAGGTTCCTAAAGCAGGAGTTGTTTCTCCACAGTGACAATCCCAGCACATCCTGGAGCTGTGGCTCCCAGAGGCCTCAGGTCTCTCCCAGGCCCTGCAGTGTCCAGGGCAGCCAGAGGCTCCTTAGCCAGGGCTGCATCCTGAATTGATGGAAGTGAATCCATCCCACTTTTCTCCATTCCATGGTGCTTTTCCAAGCAGGAATCACTTGGGAATTTGAACACACATTCACCCTTCAAGCAGCCTCTCTCAGTGATCTTCTAGACTCAAACCAGCCTTTTTGGATGCCCACCTGAGGAATTTCCTCCTGGATGAACATGAAGCATTTCCCCCTGGGGAATTCAGAACAGCCCAAGGGGACACAGAGGTTCTGAGACACCCTCTGGAAGCACAGCCCCTGTTCCCACCCCATCCCAGGCACCAGACAGGAGGAATTACTGCTCCAAATGCATTAAAGGCTTTTGTGTTCCAAGCTGGGAGCCACCGGTGGCTGTGATTGAAACTCCTGTCACCGTCTGAGGGGAGGGAGCAGTGCCAGCCACATGATCATCCATATGCTCGCCTAAATCCACTCCAAATTGATTAAGTTCTGCTGAAGGAGACCTGGAAATCAATCTGTTCAGGCTTGCTTGGAGAGAAACGACAGCCTGGAGGTGACACAAGTCTGTTTTCATTGCTGGCCCTTGTGGGAGCTCACGTTGCACCTCCCCTGCCTTCCCCCAGGTGATTCTGCTGGCAGAGATAATCAGCTGTCCTTGGAATCAGTGCAAAATACTTTGTACCAGCCTCGTGCATTTCTGGGGCATTTCAGGCAGTTTGGGCTTTCAAGCCAAAACCAAGCAAAAAGGAACAGGTTTTTAGGAACAGAACAAACATTGCTAGTGTATGGATGGTTCCCAGAGGGGGCTGGAGTCTCCTCCCTGGGACATTCCAGACCCACATGGACACAATCCTGTGCCCTGAGATGGCCCTGCTGGAGCAGGGAGTGGCACCAGTGACCCCATGAGGTCCTCCCAGGCTGACCCATTCCATGAATTTAACATCCCATATTCCAGGATTCCCTCTCAGCACTGCCATGAATGCCCCTGGAGCTGCTGGGAGTCACCAAGGTCTTTCCAGCTGTGCCAGTGACATTTCCCACCCATGTTTTCTGCTGCTCCAGCAGCCTGGGAGGTGCTGCAGCCTTGTCCTCTGTCTGTTTTCCGCCTGTTCTGACTTCATTTGTTGAATTATCCAGTAATTCATTACAACTAAATTTCATTGGGCTTTTGGCCAAGGTTTCTCATCAAAAATGACATGAAGACAAATATTGTCGTTATTTGCCCAGCTGTGCAGCTCCATTGATATTCCCTGCAGGGCCCAGCCTGTTATCAGAGCTGAGTAACACTGATAATAAACCCATATCTCTCCCCTGCAGAGCATCCAGTGTCAACACAGGCACCTGAGCAGTGTCCAAACCTCGGGGCGGGTTTAATCCCCCTCCACTCTGTTCACATGGACTCACTCTCTAATCTTCCAACTGAACATTTTTCCAGCCAAACCCAGGCAGTTTTTTACAGCACAATGTTCCACATGAGCGTGCTGGATTTTGTGTATTCATATTTCAGACAGGGAAAAGAAAGAGCCAGGCTGCTTCAATAATATATCAGGATCCTGTTCCCACATTGCCAAAGCAGAACATTTGTGTTTGTATTCCGAGTGACTTTTTGTTTAGAAGTATCTTTATTTCCCAGCATAAATATTCCTTTAAAAATACACAACCGGCATGAAACATTTCTCATTCATCAAATGAAATATCTTCATTATCCCCAAATGCTTGTTTATGAACACTCCCAGCACTGACATTTCTGTTCTTCCCTCTGCACTGCTCAGGAGCAGCAGACACCAACTCGCTAATGAAATCCATGAGTGCTGCCTGCCCTGGGAAGGAGCAAACAGAGCTGAGTGTGAACACAGGCACTGAATGTTTTTATCATGTTAATGTCAACTCAATGTTTTTATCCCCTGCCCAGGAGGAACACGCTGGGGGTGCTGCCTCGGAACAACCTGGTGCTCCAGGAGGAGGGGAGGGGTTGCAATACCCAGCACAGGAGGTTTAGAAACCACCTCGAGTGCTCTGGGAGGTGGGAAAGGCACAGGACAAGGAGCATCCTCTGCTCTTCCTGCACTGTGAGACTACAAGAGCATCTCTGCTATAATTCATGCCTCTGATTTACTGCTCTGCTCCCTCTCAGCCCTGGCAGGCAGAAAAGAGCTGTAAATCACTTAAATCCGAGGATTTCCCCCTCCCAGCTTGAGACAGGAATGGCTGTTGTGTCCTCTCTCAGGTAACTCTCATTTCTCTCTGGATGACTCTTCAGGTAGGGGATTTTAAAAGCTCCGTGAGATAATGGGATATTTTAATAGATATAATCCTCCCAAAACCATCACTTTCATTCCAAACTTTAATGGATGTGCTCCCCAAGCCCCTCCCCACACATCCACCCTGAATTTGTGGGAATTAGAAGATAAAACATCCCAGCTCCCTATGACCAAAGCTGCCTTCGCTGGCTCTGATTCAAACAGCCCCCAAGTTTAGACTGAGATGAAATATTTTGTGTGTGTTTTAAGGGGGAAAGATTAATTGAGCTTCATTACAGGTTTAATGCCTCAGCCTCCATTTGCATTTTAAGAGGTGTGATCTCATCCTGCCCCAGAACCCCGCGCTCCGTGTTTACCGCCCAGAATTGATCCCAGCTTTGATAGGCTGTAATTAAAGCAGGCACATGAAGAATTTAATAGGGCTTCTTATTGTGAACAAGGATTAAAGGGGTGGTAGAATTCACACTTAAATTTAATAACTTTGATTAAACAAGGGCACAAAGGGATCTGTCAGTTCTGGCTCCTGTTCTGACCTTGGGAAAGTCACCTGGGCCAGGGCCTGGTCTCTGTAAGCTCAAGCTCTGCTCTGAGCATGTTCTACAGAGCTGGGCTTAACTCCTTTGCACCTTGGTCAGTTCCCCTCATCAAAGTTGCAAATCCCTTCCAACTGCAGAGCAGGGACCAGGCTTTTGGGATCAGTTGGGATTTCTTGGAGTTTTCTCTGGTCAAGTGCTAAGTACAAGGGACAGGACAAGAGGAAACAGCCTCAGGTTGTACCAAGGGAGGATCAGGTTGGATATTGGGAAAATTTCTTCATGGAAAGAATTGTCCAGCCCTGGCATAGCTCTCCAGAAGAGTGGATGAGTCCCCATGCCCCTGGAGGGATTTAAAAACCTGTGGCTGTGGCACTTGGGGACATGGTCAGAGGTGGCCTTGGCAGTGCTGGGTTAAAGGTTGGACTCAATGAGCTTAGAGGGTTTTTTCAACCTGAACAATTCCATGGAACATCATCTAACTCCAACAGCAGTGACAAGGAAGAGCTCAGCCTTGTGTTGAACGTGGAACTTTCAATTAAAATGGGAAAAAATTCAGCTTTTTTCCTTTAAAAGTTACTTCTGTGAGTGAGGAACCATGGACTATTTCCTTGTTCAGTAATTCCTGGTACTTTTTGCAGGATTCTTCCAGAACTGGCGGCAAATCTTCAGCTGTGATGTGACACTGCACCACAAAGGGGAAAATCCAGCCCAGAATTGAGGGAAGTTTGAGAGCAGCTCAGCAAAAAGCAGAGAAATCTTTCAGCTCAAAATGTGTCAATCTGTTCCCTTCACTTCAAAAATGTCTCGTGGAAACTTCTGGAGCTTGAGTTCAGTAACAAACATTCCCTTCCCACCCCAGTTTCAATGAAAATAAAGGATTGAGCCACGGGGATTTGCCACAGAGGAGGAATCCCAATTTTTGCTCAGCTTTATCCAGATGGCTTCTGCTTTGTGCCCAGAGTACCTGAATTGAAATGAGAGAGGATTGATTTGGGAACAGCTACTCCGTGGGGTGAACAGCAAAAGCTCTTCTATTGCCTGTTATCCCTCTTTTCCTTTTTCCCCCCTCTTTTTCAAATCCTGAGGCCTTTGATAGGACTGTGTGGTGTGAGGCTATGGATTGGCTTTCTGTGCATTGATTTTTAGGGCAAAATGAAAATCCACCCTGGAAGGAACACGGATCAAAGAGCTTTTCCCAAAACAAACTCTGAGTCACTGCTTGTTTGGGCCGGGGAAAATCGGGAATCACACCTTGAAATGCACAGGTAGGAGGCAGAGATATCTCCTGGGAAGATCTCAGCTGATTCCTGCCAGGGTAGGAGCTGGAATCAGGAGCTCAGGGCAGAGATAAATGAGATGGAGTTTGGCTGCCTCTTGTCACAGCCCCAACACGGGCAGTTCCCTGATTGTCAGTGATGGAGAGAGCCATGGAGACTGATTCAGAGATCAGAATCTGATTTTATTATGGGATACAAACACTTAGGTACTATTTTAGGGAGACTGGTAATGTGTACTGCAGTGATTAGGTTAAAATCACACACACAAACTTATGCATATAACAACATCTCTTGCTTGCAGAGTTTAATGGGATTTTATTTTCCTGGTAAATCCATCTGATTGAATCTTCTTGCAAGCCAGGTCTAATTTTCAAAGCTCCGTTTGCTTTTGCCAAGGCATCCTGTTATCAAATCTCTTCTGTCAGCCAGGTCCAGAGTCCATCATCTCTCTTGTCCCCCAACATTCCAACATCTCCCCCTTTCCTTTTGACCAAAAATACTCTTTTAATGGCCTTAATAATGAATCCCTGCACACATTGAAAGGTATCATGATTAATACAATTATTATCAAAATTACCACATACATACCTATCCTAAAAAGAATCTTTTAGTTAAAAACTCCAGCCACTAAAAAGGCTCGGGCTTGATCTTTATAAACTAAAAACATTCCTGATGGCAGCTGCATTACTGGATTTAGAAAGGCTGCCAGAAGTGCAATTGTACCAAAAGTTTTGATTCTTATACACAGGGTGATAGGGAGAAACATTTTTACACTGATTCCTTCCCATGTATTTAAAATGAACACAAAAATCCAATTTCACAGAACTCAGGAATTCTAGTTCTTGGTTTTCCACCAGTGGTGTTTCAGGAAGGTAAGGGATCCAATTCATTATGATTTCATTTGCTTTAAAAACATTTTAGTGTAAATATTAGTGTAAAATTCTAGAGGAGCTATATTTCCCCTAATTTTTTGTGTAAATATTAGTGTAAGGTTCTGCAGGAGCTATACCTGATAAAGGGAAATCTTTCCTGAGGGGGGAACTCCCTCTGAGCTCAGCTCAGCTTTGGCCCCAAACCCCACCTGCGGATCCCCAGTGGCTCCTGGGGAGATCACATAATGGAAAATGGGGATTTCCAGAGCTGTTCCTGCTCTGTCAGTCCAGGAGAACACCTGGCAGTGGTTCAGCACTGCTGATTTCCATCAGCTGAGCCCTGCTCTGACACCCGCTCCCCTGCAGGGCCATGGGCCAGGGGGTGCCTCTGGCTGCCATCAATTATTCACCTGCAGCAAGGGGGGATGAAAATTTCATGAGGAATTGTTGAGAATGCTGGAATGCAAGGAAATGACACGGAAGGGCTGAGATTTAGGGATGCAGCACAAGCCCTGCAACCAGCCTTGTTAAACTGCACTGATCATTTGACCACAAGCATGTATTTGTAGAACAAATCTTTTTGTCTCTACCTGTGAAAAAACAGCACTTGTTTGAGGAGTTTAAGATTTGAGGAGTTTAAGATTTGCAGCCTATGAGATTTTCCCACATTTGGTTCCCCACCCTGTGCTCTTTGTCCCTCACCACAACCTCTCAGATGGCTGAAGAGTTTTTGAGTTTCTCGTAAAAAATGCACCATCATCAGACGTGTTGAAAGCAGAATGCTAAGTGTGGTCATTAATTAACTTATTAATTTATGATACAATTAATTTTTAAAATATATCTGCCCACTTTTACCACTGCTGCATGTAAATGTCCCTTCTGCAGAGCTGAAGTTTAATTTTTACCCAGTCTACCTGCAGCCTTGATTCCAAATGCACTCAGAATTGGCTTGGGGATGAAGAATTCTCTAGGAATGGCAAAGGAAGAAATTCATTTCACCTGCCTACACGAGCCTGTGGATGCACAGAGGGGACAAGAAACCTCTGCCCTGTCACACCCACACTGTTCTGCACTGGAGTTCACAGTAAAAACCACCCCATGGGAGCAAAAAGGGCTGAAAGGGACGTGGAGCTGGGGAAAGCACCCAGAATCAGGTGATGTGGGGCTGATATTTTTGTTCCTCAATCTCTCATCTCTCCTCACACTGCCATCTGTACAAAGCACACATTGTACATATGGGATTTTTATTCACACTGTTAGGGGAGCTGGATTATTTCCAGTGATTTCAGCTCCTTCCCTTCAATATCCAGGAAAAATAATGTCTTTCTGGAGAACATTCTTGTCAAAGCATCAAAACAATGTTCAGTTCCCATTGTTTCTGTGCATTTCTGTTGCACAAACACTGCTTTTCATCTCCCTTCTGTTTCCTGTGCTTCTGCCTGGCTTTGCACGATTGCTGAGCCCGCCCATGGCTGGCCTGGGCACTCTGTGCCCACTGCAGGATCCCAGGGTGCCCCTGGCACTCTGTGGAGCTGTCCTTGTTTCAGAAGGAGCCAGCAATGCATCCACTGGGAGGTGCTTCAGTGCTGACCACACTCCAGGCTGAAAATATTCCTGCCCTGGGCTGGTCCCACAGCACGAGCAGTGGGAGAGGGACTGGGGCTCTGCCCCTGTGCTCAGGTGAGACCCCTCCTGCAGAGCTGCCCCAGCCCTGGGAATTCCAACATCAGGAGGAGCTGGAGCTGCTGCAGCCAGGCCAGAGGAGGCTCCAGGGTGATCAGAGGGATGGAGCAGCTCTGCTGGGAGGAAAGGCTGGGAGAGCTGGGACTGTTCAGCCTGGAGAGGAGAAGGCTCCAGGGTGAGCTGGCTGCATCTTCCAGCACCTGAGGGAGCTACAAGAAAGATGGAGAGA
This sequence comes from Agelaius tricolor, assembly GCF_023055355.1. NCBI lineage: Eukaryota > Metazoa > Chordata > Aves > Passeriformes > Icteridae > Agelaius > Agelaius tricolor. Next base: position 5,967,139 of record NW_027269296.1, on the reverse strand, counting down.
GGCTCTTTGCAAGGGACGGAAGGACCCATCCAACCTAACCCAATGCCAGAGGGCAGGGCTGGATGGGATCTTGGGAATTGGGAATTGTTCCCTGGCAGGGTGGGCAGGGGCTGGGCTGGGATTGCCAGAGCAGCTGTGGCTGCCCCTGGAGCCCTGGCAGTGCCCAAGGCCAGGCTGGACATTGGGGCTGGCAGCCCCTGGCACAGTGGGAGGTGGCCCTGACATGGCTGGGGTGGCACTGGGTGGGGTTTAAGATCCTTCCCAACCCAAACCACTCTGAGATTCTGTGATTTAAAAATGGAGCTGTGGAGGTACCAGGGAATCCAGGGGTGGGAGGAGGTGTTTGCCTACAAGAACTTCCCAGCCTTGGAAATGAGAAGGGATGGGAGGGGATCCTTTGGGCCCCCTCAGAGACAAGGGCAGCAGCAGGAGCCCCTGAGAGCCACTGCCACCCTGGGCTCTGCATTCCCCTGCCCTGCTGCAGCCCAGGCCACTCTTCCCAGCCACCGGAGCCACAGAGGAGCAGCAATCTGCCAAAACCTAAATAGAAACATTTCTGGGGAACTGGAGGGGAAAACAACGCCCCAGACAGCGTTTGTGGGGTCCATAAATCCACGTGCTGATAAATTACCATGGAAAGTGCCTCTCACAGACACAGAATCCTGATCCACAGGGGCAGCTGATGATAATGACTGCACAGGTTGTTGCTACCCGAGCACAACCAGTCTATTTTTCTCTTTTATGACTCTCCACTCTCAGGAATGCATCCATCAGGAAAAGAACTCCTGTTTAATGCCGAGTCCCTTTGGTGGGCAGCCAAGTGGCAGTGCCAGGCTGGCTGTGCCTGTGGCTCAGGAGCTGAGCTCAAGATTAATAACGGCTTTGCTGCTCTGTCTCCTCCTCTGTGCTGAGCCCTGGACAAGCTGCAGCTCCTTCCTTCCTTCCTTCCTTCCTTCCTTCCTTCCTTCCTTCCTTCCTTCCTTCCTTCCTTCCTTCCTTCCTTCCTTCCTTCCTTCCTTCCTTCCGCCACTTCTGCCACTTCCGCCACTTCCTTCCGCCACTTCCTTCCGCCACTTCCTTCCGCCACTTCCTTCCGCCACTTCCTTCCTTCCTTCCTTCCTTCCTTCCTTCCTTCCTTCCTTCCTTCCTTCCTTCCTTCCTTCCTTCCTTCCTATTTGGTTCTCTGGGGGTGATAAATCCCCTCCTGCTGCCTCTCATCCCAGGAATTAGCAGAGAAACTTCCTGCTCCTCCTCTGTGCTCCTCCCCAAGATGGGCTGAGGTGATTAAAGGAGAGCTGAGCAGTTGCTTCTGATCCTTCAGACCTTCTGCCCCTGCTCTGGGTGATTTTTCCAACCGTATCCGAGGGGATCAGGAGGAATGTTGGCATCACTGCTGCCTTCACCACTGGTTTGTTTAATTAACAGCTCTCGTTTTGGACTGGTCTGCACAAAAGCTCCCTGGCTGGGGTGAAATGGTGTTTAAAACTCTGACAGTTGTTCAGCAGCAGGGTGTCATGTCCAGAAGCACTGAGAAAAGAGCCCTGGCGGGCTGTTCATCAGCCTGCTCTGCCAGTGCTGTGTTGTAGATGGATTTTGGATGGGTTTTGGATAGATTTTGGATGCTGATTCATCACCCCCACAGCAGGGACCTGCAGGGCCACCCTGTTTGAAGCCCAGTTTGAGCAGCAGAGTGAGAGAAACACCTCCAGCCCAGTGGCCTCCCCAGCCCTGAGGGGTGAGAGGTGTAAGGACAAATTTTGGGATGAATTCTGGAGGGGCATCTCCAGCTCCTGAATGCGTTCAAAATTCATGCCCAAATTTGCTTTAACAAATCATATACTCACAGGATGGTTTGGGTTGGAGGGGACTTTAAAGCCAGTCTTGTTCCACCCCTGCCATGGCAGGGACACCTCCAAGCCCTGTCCAGCCTGGCCTGGGACACTTCCAGGGATCCAGGGGCAGCCACAGCTGCTCTGGGCACAGTTCCAGCCCTCCCCACCCTCACAGTGAATTATGAGTTTACTTTTCCTTTTATTGGATTTTTCTGCAGCATTTCATTTTTTTCCTTCACCGTCTGCTGTCTGGTCACCTGTATAATTTCTTCTGCTGCTCTGGGAGGGCTGTGAGGAGCTGATGCTTTGCAGAGAAAAGCTGTGACTTCCCTGGACACAGAGAGATGAGGAGGAGCGGGGGATGATGATATGGATCATTATCAGGAGGCTTGTAGGAGAATCATGGGAGCTGACAGTGGTGGATTGGAGAAGATGTTTACAAGATAAATAACAGCAACAATTGCATTGGAGCCATTGACTTAGAAATAAGAACAGGGATATTTTTCCAGCCAGGAAATGACACATTTTATGTTGGCTCCCAGTTCCACATGCACGTGGCACAGCACTGGGGTGAGGCTCTCTCTGCCTGCTGGAGCAGAGTGCTTTTGTTTGATTTGATTTCCAAGCCAAGAGGAGCACTGGGATGAGCTCCTGCTGCTGACCCTCAGCTGAGGGACACAAACAGAGCTCAGCCTGTGGAGCTCCAGCTCCTGCCCAGACCTGGACAACAAACAAATCTGTCACAGACATCTTTTATGAAAAATCTTTAAGATTTTTCTTCTTGAGAAGCTGAGAAGCTTCAAGAACAAAGTGTAAACAATGGTTAAATGGTTATCTGCTGCTGTGGAATGCAACAGGTGCATCTGGGATTGGTCTCATGTGGTTGTTTCTAATTAATGGCCAATCACAGTCAGCTGGCTCAAACTCTCTGTCCGAGACACAAGCCTTTGTTATCATTCTTTCTTTTTCTATTCTTAGCCTGCCTTCTAATGAAATCCTTTCTTCTATTCTTTTAGTATAGTTTTAATGTAATATATATCATACAATAATAAATCAAGCCTTCCAAAAACTAAAGTCAGGTCCTCGTCTCTTCCCTCATCCTAAGACCCCTCTAAACACAGTCACACAGATCCCTGTGCCAGTGCTCAGGTGTGTGCTGGGTCTGTGCTCCAGCTGATGTTTTATTAAATCCCAGCTGCAGGACAGACAGAAATCCCAGCCTGGCTGAGGCAGAGCTGAATTCTCTGTTTCACAAGGATCAGAACCTCGGGCTATTTTTTTGTTATCGTTGTTGTTGCTGCTGCTCAAATCTCTGAAGCCAAAGCCAGTGACCCATCATCCCCCTTGTAAAAATTCCCCTCTCTGCTGCTCAGTGCTGACACAGGACTGAGCCCTCCAGGCCTCCCAGCTTCTGAATCATCCTTGTTTTGCCTGCAACCTTCTCCTCCTCCCAAAACATCGCTGTGGGCTCAGCAGAGAAGTTAAAGATTGTTGAAATGTAGGAATGAATGGTTTATCCACTGCTGCAGCCTGTCCTGGATGAGCAATTCTTTAAAATGCAGTTTCAACATGGCTTTAAATGTGTTTTATATTGGACTGAACCTACTTAATGTGGCATTTTCTGGATTTGGGATTGTTCTGTTCCATCCCATTCTCTGCCTCAGCTCCTTTTCATTAATTTCACCTTCACGGGGTTAAAGAATGTGTGATCCTGGACAAGAAAGCAGCAAAAATTCTAAAAACTTCTTATTAAAATCCTAATTGATAATCAGGGAATCCTGGAATGGTTTGGGCTGGAAGTGACCATAAATCCCACCCAGTGCCACCCCTGCCATGGCAGGGCCACCTCCCACTGTGCCAGGTGCTGCCAGCCCCAATGTCCAGCCTGGCCTTGGGCACTGCCAGGGCTCCAGGGGCAGCCACAGCTGCTCTGGGCACCCTGGCAGAGCCCAAACCTCTCGAACCAGGCCTTGCCAGGCTACAAACCCCTGTGGCAAATGGCACTGGGGACACCTGGAACCATGCAGGAAATCATTCTTTCCTTGCCTTTCTCCATTTGCTGCAATGGTTTTTGGTGCTGGTTTCCATCCTGGATTGAGGAATGGGAATGCCAGAGTGGTTTGGGTGGGAAGGGATCTTCAATGCCAGCTCATTGCAGCCCAGGGCCACCTCCCACTGTGCCAGGGGCTGCCAGCCCCAATGTCCAGCCTGGCCTTGGGCACTGCCAGGGCTCCAGAGGCAGCCACAGCTGCTCTGGCAATTCCATTCTGTGGCCTCCCCACCCTCACTGAGAAAAATACGAAGCCTAACCTTGTATTTAGTGTGTTTATTACTTTATTATTTATTATCAGGCAAGATCTTACAAAAGGCAAAGCAAATCCAGCACGTTCAGCTTAGAAAGGAGTGCTGCCAACAAGCAAGGCAGCCACTGGCTGGAAATGGGTTAAACCCCTCGAGCTGCAGCTCTCCCCCAGCTGAGGCTTGGACCACCTCCCTCAGGAGCTTGGTGGGAATGATTTGCCTGGCTGGAGACAGCCCTGGTGCAATTCCCACTGCTGTGAAGCAGGACATGAACGAGGTGTCAGTAACAGCTCCTTTGGCTGGAAAATTCCTGAGCTGGAACAGAGCTGACAAATTCTGAGGCAGCTCTGTGCAAAGCAGGATCAGGTTATTGTGCTGAAGGAGCAGGAGCCCAGGGGAGGAGCTAAGGGGCAAATTCTCCTGCAATTCAAATAAATCAATGTTCTCTCCATGGTTCAGATCCCTGTGAGCAGAGCCTGGAACATCCCAGAGAATGGATGGCATCCCAGGCACCATGGAATGGCCCTCTGGAAAGGTGAGTGACACAGAATCCCAAAATTATGGGGTTGGAAAGGACCTTTGGGATCACTGGGTCCAACCTGTGACCTGACACCACCCGGTCCCCAGCCCAGGGCCACATCCAGGCCTTCCTTAAACGCCTCCAAACCTCCCCGGGCAGCCCCTGCCAATGCCCAACCACCCCTTCTGGGAAGGAATTCTTCCCAATCTCCAGCCTAACCCTGCCCTGGCACAGCTAATGACAACCCCGTGTCCTGAGCCCACCCCTGGATGAATCCAGGCCCTCTTGCAGCTCCCATTTCATCCTGTCTCGGAATCTCTGCTGGTCACAGTGACCCTGAGATGTGTAAAAGTCTCTTTTCCCAGCCTGGCAGTTGAAGAAGGAGTCAGGATTCCTTGGCTGTGGTTTTCAAGGTTGTTTATTATTTCTTATCTATAACATTCTTTCCCTGGCCTGTTGAGGTCTGTTCAGCAGGTCAGACAGAGGCACACTGACTGCCCTCAGAGGCAGTGTTATCTTTTTATACTAAAAACTACATGTACATTATTTACAATAACTTCCCAATGCCTATCACCTATGTTAGACAGTGAGCTCCTACCTTAAACCAATCCAAAAGTGCCATGGAGGCTAGGAAGAAGAAAGGAAGAAGAAAGAAGAAGGACAGGGTATGCCCAAATTCCTCCCTCTTGGAACTCTGAGCTCCTATTCTAAAAACCCAAAAATCTATTTTTCTCCACGTGACAGACTATTATTCTACTTAGACTCTCTTGACTTGTAATTCTTCATATAAAGGTGGTCATTTGCTCCATGGGTCAAAATCAAAGGCACAGGTGTGTCCTGGGCTCTGTGCCAAGGTCTCGGAGCCCCCTGGCAGGAGCTGGAGCCATCCAGGACAGCCAGAGGGATGTCCTGGCTTCTGACAATCCTGGGCTGGGCTCTTGCTGTTCTGCAGCCCCTGGTGGCACCCTGAGCACTGCCAGGGACTTGTTCTGCTGCTCTGCCCCTTCAGCTGTGGGGAAATAAAGCTGAGCCTGGGCCTGTCTCAGGAGCTCTGCTGTTGTGGAGATGGCAGAGACTGGGATGCAGAGCCAGAGGGAAATGTCCCTTTCCAACAACCACCCAGGTGTGTCCCTCACAGTTTTGTCACTGGAACTCATCAGCTCTGTCAGGGAAAAGGGACCTTGGTGTGGGGCAGAGAGGCAGACAGGAAAGGCCTTAAAGGATAAGGGTAAGGTCTGGGACATGGAAATTCCCAGTCACTGGAACAGGATCAATTCAACTTATCCAGGGAAAAACCAATAAAAGAAGAACTATTGTGCAAAGAAAGAAACAAAGAGGAGTCTCAGGCTAGAAAAGAGAGTTATGTTTGTGACATGGCAAAACTCACTGTTTTCATAGTACAGAAAAAGCCAAGGTAGCTTTAGAAGGGGACAAACAGGAGAAAATGCCCAACTACAGATCCTGCCCCAGCAGTCAGTAAGGATTTCTTCTCGAGACAGTTTTCTGTCCTGTCAGTTCTTGGCACAGAGATTGCAAGCACAGTCCACACTGCTCAGGGCTGATGAGCAGACTGGACTGGGAGGGAAGGGACCTTAAATCCCATCCCACCCTGCCATGGCAGGGCCACCTCCCACTGTGCCAGGTGCTGCCAGCCCCAATGCCCAGCCTGGCCTTGGGCACTGCCAGGGCTCCAGGGGCAGCCCCAGCTGCTCTGGCAATTCCAGCCCAGCCCCTGCCCACCCTGCCAGGGAACAATTCCCAATTCCCAAGATCCCATCCAGCCCTGCCCTCCTTCAGCTTCAATTGCAGCTGTTTCAGCTCCTGGGGAGCAGCACTGGTACCTCTCAGACATGGATTCGTTCCGAGGGAGGAAGGAAGTGGCGGAAGGAAGGAAGTGGTGGAAGGAAGGAAGGGGCGGAAGGAAGTGGCGGAAGGAAGGAAGTGGCGGAAGGAAGTGGCGGAAGGAAGTGGCGGAAGGAAGGAAGTGGCGGAAGGAAGGAAGTGGCGGAAGGAAGGGGCGGAAGGAAGGGGCGGAAGGAAGGGGCGGAAGGAAGGAAGGAAGGAAGGAAGGAAGGGGCGGAAGGAAGGAAGGAAGGAAGGAAGGAAGGAAGGAAGGAAGGAAGGAAGGAAGGAAGGAAGGAAGGAAGGAAGGAAGGGGCGGAAGGAAGGAAGGAAGGAAGGAAGGAAGGAAGGAAGGAAGGAAGGAAGGAAGGAAGGAAGGAAGGAAGGAAGGAAGGAAGGAAGGAAGGAAGGAAGGAAGGAAGGAAGGAAGGAAGGAAGGAAGGAAGGAAGGAAGGAAGGAAGGAAGGATCTGCAAAGCATTTGGGGAGAAATAGGAACACACAGGAAAAAGAAGGACCAAAATCGTGTCTTTCTGCCTGCACCTTCCCCCACGTGTTTTTCCACAGCTTTTCCTATTTCTCCTTTAACATTTTAATTAAAAGCATCATCATAATCATAACACTGGATGATGAGTGTGTTTGTGGCTGACTTGAAATAACTCCATCCCCAGCTGATAAACCCCAGCACTGAACACCCCAGCTCTGCCTTTTAGGATTTATTTTGTCTATGATGTGGTTATTGCAGCCCATAAACAAGAAGCATCCTCAAGTTCCCATTATAATAAAACTGTTACAATGCACTGCTTTTTATGTAGGAATTAGGGAATGTGTTTTTGCATGACTGGAAATTTATATATTTATTTCAGAGATTTATATGGAGATTTTTTACAGGAGTTTTTACATTCGAAACTGCTGTGCTTGGGGTTTGTGAGCACAGGGCCTGGGCTGGGCAGGGAAATGAAAAATCTGCTCCAGAGTCACCTGGGTACTTCAGAATCCTGGGGAAGAGATAATTGCAGAGAAAATTATTGTTTCCTGAATAGAGAGGAATATCCTCCATCCAAAATTTTTTCCTTACACTGAATAAGACCAGAGAGAAAGCAGGAGATGTCCTGGTAGCAACAGAGTTTGAGCATCTGGATATTTGAATGTATTCCCACCTGCAGAGCTGCACTGGGTCTGGGAATTCCAACCTCAGCAGCGCCTGGAGCTGCTGGAGAGAGCCCAGAGGAGCCCACGGAGCTGCTGCAGGGCTGGAGCCCCTCTGGAGCCAGGCTGGGAGAGCTGGGGGTGCTGCCCTGGAGAGGAGAAGGCTCCAGGGAGAGCTCAGAGCCCTTGCAGGGCCTGAAGGGGCTCCAGGAGAGCTGCAGAGGGACTGGGGCCAAGGATGGAGGGCCAGGAGGCAGGGAATGGCTGCCAGTGGCAGAGGGCAGGGCTGGATGGGATCTTGGGAATTGGGAATTGTTCCCTGGCAGGGTGGGCAGGGGCTGGGCTGGAATTGCCAGAGCAGCTGGGGCTGCCCCTGGAGCCCTGGCAGTGCCCAAGGCCAGGCTGGACATTGGGGCTGGCAGCACCTGGCACAGTGGGAGGTGGCCCTGGGCTGCAATGAGCTGGCATTGAAGATCCCTTCCCACCCAAACCACTCTGGCATTCCCATTCCTCAACCCAGGATGGAAACCAGCACCAAAAACCATTGCAGCAAATAGAGAAAGGCAAGGAAAGAATGATTTCCTGCATGGTTCCAGGTGCCCCCAGTGCCATTTGCCACAGGGGTTTGTAGCCTGGCAAGGCCTGGTTCGAGAGGTTTGGGCTCTGCCAGGGTGCCCAGAGCAGCTGTGGCTGCCCCTGGAGCCCTGGCAGTGCCCCAGGCCAGGCTGGACATTGGGGCTGGCAGCACCTGGCACAGTGGGAGGTGGCCCTGCCATGGCAGAGGTGGCACTGGAGGTCCCTTCCAACTCAAACCATCCTGGGATTCCCTGATTCCCTGCAGGAGCTGGCAGCATCCAGGATCCTTCAGGAATGTCATCAGCCAGGATCCGTTTCCAGTTGCTCCTCTCCCACCCCTCATTTCCCCTCTGTCTGCACTTCTAGGATGTCCCAGCCCAGGTGCAGAACCCGGAATGTTCCCCACTTTGCTCCACACATTGGGAGATTTCCCAGCTCTGGTTTGTTGAGGTCTCTCTGCCCCCGAAGGAGCCATCTGCTCCCAGATTTGCCAATTTACTCTGTGTCCTCCCATCCCACGTCCAGCTTATTTATGGGATGTTGAGGAGCACAGGTGTCCTGGGTTGGAAGATGTGTGTGTGTCCTGTCCCTGTGTGTCAGATCTGGGGCAGTTCTCTGCTGTTCTTGGGGCAGTTTTCTTGATCTCTGCCCCAGCCAATCCTCCCTGCAGGAGATCTCTGCTGTCCATGGCCACTGAGTGTCCCTGCAGGGCTGATCCAATTCCAGCATCCCATGGGGAGATGCTGCATTGCCCAGGGCAGGAGCCAAGCATTCCTACCTGGATCCAATGTGAGCCTGGCACAGCCCAGCAGCCTTTGCCCAGGGCATTGCCAGAGGAGCAGCTTCTGCTGCCCTGCATGGCCAGAGGGAGCCCAGGCCCATCTGCAGCAGCCCTGGAGCTGCAGAGGAAAACTCCCCCCTTGTGCAGGATCCCTGCTCCAGCAGAAGCACAGCTGGCACTGCAGGAGGGCTGAGCCCCCATGGGATGGGGCTGTGCCACCCCTGACCCACAGCGTGCCAGGGCTGCTCTCACTCTGACAGGGTTGGTTTGTACTCTTGCATTTGGATTTTTAATTTTCCCTGTTACAGAACTGTTATTCCTGCTCCCATATCTTTGCCTGAGAGCCCCTTAATTTCAAAATTACAATAATTCAGAGGGAGGGGGTTTGCATTTTCCATTTCAAGGAGGCTCCTGCCTTCCTTAGCAGACACCTGGCTGTTCAAACCAAGTCAACAGACCAAGGATGGAGCCCTGTGGGACCCCAGGAGTGACCAGTGCCAGCCTGGTGTCACCCCAGTGTCCCTCACACGTGATCAGGGACACCAACATGACCACAGGAACCCCTGGAGCATCAGGGGTTCCTCTGCCTGATGCCCTTAGGAGCTGAAAGAGAGGCCAGATGGAGTTAAGGGGAATAAAGTGAATATTTATTGCAGTCTTCAAAGGCCACACCCTGGCAGTACCAGAGCCACAGTCGTGGCTCTGCCCAGATGGCTCCAAGATGGAAGCAAAAGAGAGCTTGGTCACAAGAATTCACATTTTTATAAGTTCTGCTCCATTTGCACATTGGAGTTCATTGTCCCATTCCAGCCCCAGCCCATGCAGTCCCATCCTTGTTTTTCTCTCTCCAGCCCACAGTGTTTGTGCTCTTGGGCTGAGATTTGGATCATTTGTCCTTGGTGCCCAGCTGGAGCAGGAATTGTTTTGTCTCCCTGCTCTGTGCACAGAGCTCACCATCCCATAATGTGAAGCCCAGACCCACCACACACTAAAGCAGCACAGAATGTGAAAAATAGAAAAGCTAAACCTGAGGTCTTGCTATAGGACACAAAATAAAATGACACACACTCCGGAACCTCTAAGGTAAAAAGGAGGGAAATTTATTTTCTGACTCCAACATTTATAGACTTTCAAAAGTGACCCTGGATTGGAGGGTGACAGTGCCACCTCTCCAATGACACTGGACAAACCAACAATCCATCTAATTTCTCCTCCTCTAGAAAAGAATGTAACACAACAATTATTTACGGAAAACTGCGTGAGAAACTTCATTACAAGAATGTAAACATCAGAAGGCTCAGAAAACTTAGAAGAACAAGGGGACACCTGAGGCACCATGGCACCCACCAGCAGAGCCACAGAATATCTCAGGTTCCACCTGCACCTGGCAATTCCTGTGCAGGGAAGGCTCCAGAGGGAGGGGAAATCCCAGAAACAAACGCAGGGGATCCAGGGGAGGTCTGGGCTGGGAGCTCCACAGGTGATTCCTGCCAGCTCTGCGAGTTCAGCGCTTTGTGTGAGGGTTCTGTGCTTCCCTTTCTTGTGCACAACGTGGGGTCAGTGCTGTTCAGAGAGCACCAAAAGCCACGGGGTAATTCAGGCTCAGGGCGAATATTCCAGTCAATATTTCAAACCCAAGTGCCAGTTTTCATTTAGCTGAGATTTAAAATGTCAGTGTGCATTTTTCTGTGGTCCCTAAACAAGATGGAAAGTAACTTGAGCAGAAACTTCCTGAGAGTTAATTTGCTGTCATTTTCCTGAGCCGTGTAATTTGATTTTTAAAAATTTGATTTAGTTTAGAAAGATGGAAGAGAGAATTTAAGAAATAATTTTGAAATTGAGTAATTTCATCCCCAATTTCCAAAATTTCCTGAAAATGAAGATCTTGGCTCTGGCATTATCTGGGGAAGGACTGAAACCTTTCATTAGAAATTACATCTTCCCATAACATCAAAGTTTAAAAATGGGTTATTTCAGTGAAACCCCAGCATCCCATGGGAGCTTTTGCAGTTTGGGATGCTGGGAGCATTGTCCCATTGCATGGAGCTCCTGGCTGTCCTGGAGGAGCTGGGCTGAGAATAAAACAGACAAGAAATAATAATTATAAAATAATAATAAAAAAAATAAAACAGACAAGTTTTATTTTTTTATAAAAATAAAAAAAATATTTTATTTTTATATATATCCCCCTGCCCTGAGCTGATCCCAGTGGGCAGCAGAAAAGGGATTGGGGTTCTGCTGTTGCAATGGGCCCCTGGCCAGGTAATAATTAGCATTGATGCCATGACTCATAGAAGGCTGATCAGTCTCTTTATTCTGTTATTATTAAGACACTTATTGTTTTTATAGACCGTTACAATACAGCTGGACTTGATTGGTCCTCCAATTAAAACCTTTCACCACTGGCTAATTAAGACCCTTTGGTAAACAAATCTCCATACCACATTCCACATGATCACAGCAACAGGTGCAGCAAGTGAAGATAAGAATTGTTTCTCAGTCTTTTCTCTGAGGATCTTTTCTCCCAGCCTTTCTCAGGTGATGCCTGGCAAAGTTGGTCTGTTCCCTGTGGCCAGAGAGCTGCTGCCACAGGGCTCTGCCCCAGCCCTGGGGATTCCATCATCAGGAGGAGCTGGAGCTGCTGCAGCCAGGCCAGAGGAGGCTCCAGGACAACCAGAGGGATGGAGCAGCTCTGCTGGGAGGATCCCTGGGAGAGCTGAGATTGTTCAGCCTGGAGAGGAGAAGGCTCCAGGGTGACCTGATTGCATCTTCCAGCACCTGAGGGAGCTGACAGGGAAGATGAAGAGAGCCAATTTCCAAAGAATGAAGTAACAGGAGGCAGGGAATGGCTGCCAGTGGCAGAGGGCAGGGCTGGATGGGATCTTGGCAATTGGGAATTGTTCCCTGGCAGGGTGGGCAGGGGCTGGGCTGGAATTGCCAGAGCAGCTGTGGCTGCCCCTGGAGCCCTGGCAGTGCCCAAGGCCAGGCTGGACATTGGGGCTGGCAGCACCTGGCACAGTGGGAGGTGGCCCTGCCATGGCAGGGGTGGCAATGGGTTGGGTTTAAGCTTTTCCAGTCCAAACCATTCTGTAATTCTGGGTTGACACCAGGAAACTCCACACTCATTTTGTCCCAGAAAACCAGTCCAGCCTGTATGACCCAATATCCATCAGGGGTATGGACTCCACTCCCAGTTCTGGAACTGCCACTGAGTGATTTCCATTAAAATGAACTCCTTTCTCCTCCCATTTGTCATGTTCTCAGAGTCTGGGGGCAGCTTTTGGAAAGCTCTGGGTCTGTGAAGATGAACTGGGAGGAGCTGAGGGAGCAGAAGGTTGTGGTGCCCTCAGAGGGCCCAAAACAGGTTGGGAATGGGCACAGAGGCAACTCCTGGAGGCCAGGGAAGGGACATTTGGCTGTTCCTGATCCCTGTACTTGCCATGTGTTGTATTTTCTGAGATCCCCGTCGCTGGAGGAAGGAAATGATGAATCTGACTCCATGTTCTTAGAAGGCTAATGTATTATTTTCTGAGCTATAATATATTAAAGAATACAAAACTATACTATACTAAAGAATACAGAAAGGATATAGACAGAAGGCTGGAAAGATACCAAGGAGAAACTCGTGACTCTCTCCTCAGAGTCCCACACAGCTTGGCCCTGATTGGCCATTAAGTCAAAACAATTCACAGCAGAAACCAATTAAACAATCACCTGTGGGTAAACAATGTCCAAACACATTCCAAAGCAGCAAAACACAGGAGAAGTATTGGTATCACCAATATTGCTGATGGGATGTGCCTTGGCTTGTCTGGCCCTGCTGCTGAACCAAACAGCAGCACTGTGGTGTTTCACCCCACAGACACTTTTGGCTCCTGGGTGTGTGGTGTTTCACCCACAGACACTTTTGGCTGCCTGGGTGTGTGGTGTTTCACCCCACAGACACTTTTGGCTCCTGGGTGTGTGGTGTTTCACCCACAGACACTTTTGGCTGCCTGGGTGTGTGGTGTTTCACCCACAGACACTTTTGCCTGCCTGGGTGCTGCAGCTGGCACTGCAGACAAGTCCAGGCCTGCAGGAGCTCTGGTGGTGCTGGGATGGAGCTTCCCCCCATAACAGGGGCTGCTCCTGGGGTTTCCCTCTGGCAGAGAAGCTTTAAGGTGATGGTGAAGGAAAGGAGTCGGTTCTGATGGAGGCTTTGGATCCAGAGCTTTATTCTGGCCCTCAGGCCTCTGAATGCAGCACCAGCTCCAACAGAACTCCCTGAGCCCGTGGCTGCTGCTCCTTTAACCCCGGGGAGAGGGGCAGGGAAGGGGCAGGGAGGCACCAAGCAGGGACAGGAGGGGAGGGACAAAGGGACAAAGGACACCTGGATGGCCCAATGCCCCCCAGGGGTAGAGGGCATCCTTTGGATCTGCCAATCACTCGAGGCCCTCTGGAATGCCAGGAGTGCCAGACAGTGCTGGGAGGGGAGAGGAGAGGGGACTGACACACCTGGGAGGGAATCCTCAGGGGAGGGACCCGGGGTTCTGGGGTAAACCCTGAAATCACACTGCAACAGAGAAGCAAATCAGATAATTATTGTTTTCATTTTCCTTTGAGGCTTCTCAGCTTCCCAGGAGAAAATCCTGGGCAAAGAGATTTTTCAGAAAATATGATGGTGACAGCCACAGAGGACACACAGGAGATGTGGGATGAGAGAGCAGGACAGGGCCCAGGAAAACCCACCAGGATTTGGGGTGTCCAAAGCCAGCAGCCAAAACCCTGCCCAGGCCCAGCTCCAGTGCTGGGAGGGCAGTGGAAGGGCCAGGAAGTGCAGATGAATCATGGCAGGATAATATTGCCACAAATCAGCAGCACTGGGCGCTCAGCGCTGGGGCGATGATGGAAATCACTGCTCCAAGGTGATTTATCCCCCCTGATCCATCTCCCTGCCCATAAATCACAGAGCCATCCTCCAGGACCCTGCTCAGTCACCCTGGCTGCACAGGGCCTGTCCAGCTCTGGGAGCAGGCAGGGAATGAGCAGAGTTCTGCAGCAGGATCCTTCTCCTCCTCATCCTCCCTCCCACCACACCTGGATCTCTTTTCCCCACCCACCCTGCCCGTCCCTGCTGCAGGCCTGGAGCCAGGAGCAGCAGGAGCTCCAGGGAGAGGAAAGCTCCGGGTTTTGTTTTTCTGGTGTTCCAGGAGGGAAGGGACACCTCTGGGAAGCCCCAGAGCAGCAGGAATGTGCAGGAGGGGGTATCCAGGAGCACAGGGACTGTCACATTCCCCTTCTGCCACATTCCCATCAGCTGATGAGTGCCCTGCTCCTGCACAAAGCGCAGCTCAATCTGCCAGGGTATATAAAGCACTCTGAGGGGGTTCCTCTGCAAGGCATGGATTCATTTTAGGTGTGCAAACGTGAGCTCATCACCACCAAATCTTTGTGAAGCCAGAGGGGAGGAATGAGCTCCCCCAGCAGGAGCTGCTGCCATCACAGCCAAGCTCAGCTGGGGCAGAATCCCCTCCTTTGGAAGGGGCCACTTGTAAGAGCCGAAATGAGGGATGCAGGACTCCAGGCTGCTCTCCAAAATGCAGTTTATTGTATCCAAAATGCAGTTCATTGTATCCAAAATGCAGTTTATTGTATCCAAGAGGTTACAGCAGTCCAGGGTCATGGGTGACTGAGCCTGTGCCTACAGCTGTCAGCTCCAGCTGCAGGCAGGCCTGGAGACCCTTTGGTTTAGGTTACAATGCATTCTAGACTTTTCTTTTGGTTACAATGCATTCTATACTTTTCTTTGGTTACATTGCATTATATACTTTTCTTTGCTGAGCATCTCAATACAGCAGAACCAATCTATACCTTAACTATCATCTATAGCCTATCATAACTGCTATAATTACCATATTCATGTCACTGTTCTCCAATCACTCAAAGTCAGTACATTACACTTTGAGCTAGAAGTTGTTTTTCAGTTTCCTTGCAGTGGAAAATTCTGAGACCTTTTTTCTGCTTGCCACATTGGCTGCCTTGTTTGCCTGTGGAATCTTTCAGCTTGGTAAAAACATCTTGTTTGGGGTGGGTTTATCCTCTGCTCTAAGTCATAAAAACCCCTTCTAACTAACACAGCCTTTGCCTCCTTGGTTATCCAGTGAGACTGGCTCAGCAATTCTTTTCTTCTATAGCAAAACTTGCTTCCATCTCTATTCCTTCATCAGACTCTACATTCAAAAACCTTTCTGCTAAGCACACATATCTGTGAGACTTTCTTGTCAAACTTTCATCCTTCCCAACAGCCACTGAGTGCTGGACAAGGTGGGATGGGTCAAAGCCTGGGCTCGATGATCCTGGAGGTCTTTTCTACCCTACAATGTTCTGTGGCTGCAGAGGAGTCTCTGGCACATGGAGCTGCTCATCCCCTGAAATGAGAGGAGATCCATTCACTTTATTTTCTGAATGCTCTGTTGGAGTTCACTTTAATGTTCTCCCAGTGTTTGTCAGGGAGAATAAAAACCCTCCCAGGGAGCTCTGCAGCTGCTCAAGGTGGCAGAGGGATCAATTCCTGGCCTTGAAGGAGCTCCCAGCTGCCTCCTTTGGCTTCCCAATTAATAAAGGGGAAAGAACACTCAGAGAGATGCTGTGTGCCTTGGCCTGGTCCCTGGGAACCAGGTATTCCTCATGTTTCAGTGGATTCACATATTCAGGTGTCTCAGCAGTGACCCACGAGAAGAAAATCCCACTGTGGCTGCACAGACTCTGGAATTTTCCAAGGGCCATGGCAGGGCTGTGCCTTCAACAAACCCATCAATCACCATGGGTACAGCACAGGGTGGGTGATTCTTGTCAGCTCTCATTAATTTGAAAAATAAAAATGAAGCTTTGAAAACATTCGGGGAAATATGAATCAAATAATCATTTGAAAATGTGCAGCACAATAAATCCAAAGTGTTTGTCTGACTGAGGGGATTTGGGCAGTTTGAGTGATGAGCTGCAAATTTGCAGATCATAAAATCATAAACAACTGCAGGAACAAGCACTGAGCTCGATCCATGTGGCTGAGGGGCAGTGACAGGGACAAAGGCTCCTGTGGGGTTATTTGGGGTCTCAGGGGTGCACAGGAGGTGGCAGGGGGCTGAGGAAGGAGCACATCCTTTCAGATTTGCCCAGGCACTCCTTGCTGTCTGTTCTGCCTCTCTCTGGCTGGGAAGACCCCAAAACACCAGGATTTGTGCTGGGGCTGGCAGGTGCTGTGCAGGCAGGAGGGGTCACAGGGCCCAGGGCAGCTGAGGAGCAGCAGGACTGGCTCAGATTTGTGTTTGTGCCACCCCTGCCATGGCAGGGCCACCTCCCACTGTGCCAGGGGCTGCCAGCCCCAATGTCCAGCCTGGCCTGGGGCACTGCCAGGGCTCCAGGGGCAGCCCCAGCTGCTCTGGCAATTCCAGCCCAGCCCCTGCCCACCCTGCCAGGGAACAATTCCCAATTGCCAAGATCCCATCCAGCCCTGCCCTCTGCCACTGGCAGCCATTCCCTGCCTCCTGTCCCTCCATCCTTGGCCCCAGTCCCTCTGCAGCTCTCCTGGAGCCCCTTCAGGCCCTGCAAGGGCTCTGAGCTCTGCCTGGAGCCTTCTCCTCTCCAGGGCAGCACCCCCAGCTCTCCCAGGGATCATGTCCAGCCTCAGCACTGAAGTGACCCAATACCAGCTGAGCTGAGCTCAGTGGTTCTCCCACACTCTGTGGCACAGCTTTAAGGCACCCCTGGAGCTTAGCAAAGCCCCAGCACAAGCCTGGCAGGGAAATTTGGGGTGGGAGAATCCCCTCCTGTCCCCCCTCTCTTTGTGGAATCGCTCGCTGGCCCATCAGGACACCCAGGAGCAGCAGAGGACAGCTGGACAGATTGTGTCCACATGTCCCTTTATTAACTCTGAGATAATTTTCTGCCTCTGCCCTCCCAGCCAGGTGTTAATATTCCACTGGAAGGTGTTGGGGATGATGAACCAGGAAAGCCTTAGAAATATGATTGTCTGGCAAAAGATTCTGAGAATATGGAAACTCTAAGGGAGATTGAAATGAAAGCAAGCTTTGAGATCCCTCAGTTCCTGAGCAACTGGAAAACAATGGCATGGCCAGCTGAAGGTGATCCCCTTTGGATCAAACAATCCCCTCTGCTTGCAGACAGGCCCAAGGCTCAGAGCAGACCCTGCCAGCTTGGCAGAAGGGGCCCAAAGAGGAGTTTGTAGGGTTTAAAATGTAACCCAGTGTGGTAATGGAATGATTCTTCTAGGCTGTATGGAAATGCTGTAGGATTTGTATCTTGGACTAGATTGGTTAGTGAGAATCAGAATATTCAACACAGAAGATGATTTATGGTATTGTAATGGGAACCTCGTGCTCTTGCCCTTCTTTCCCCTCTTAGCTCTTGCCTTTTACCCCATTTATTCTCGTACCCTTTTACTCTCTCACCCTCTCATCCTCTCTCCCCCTCTCTTCTCCCAGGCCTGCTCTGAGCTGTGGCTGGCAGCTCCCAGCAGGGCCCTGCACCCAGGCCCTTTGCAATAAACCCCAAGTTCCCAGCCCTGGCTGCAGAGATCTCTGCTCTCTGTCCATCCCCACCATCCTACCCCCGGTGCTCCTACAGAAGGGAAATCCCTGGAGCAGAGAGCTCTGTGAGCAGTTTGTGGAGCAGGGAGGGCTCCTGCCTGGTGTGACAGACAGGCTCCTTGTGCTGCTGAGGGGCAGCAGAATGAAGATCTTTCCTGGGAGAAACTGGGACAGGTTTCATGAGGGCAGTGGTTTTGGGGAGGCACCCCAGGGAGGGAGGGGGGTCTGCAGCACCCTCAGTGCTGGCTCTGACCCAGAGGGCTCCAGGTCCCTGGAATTGTGGTGATGGTGGCAGTGGCAGGAGCTGATAAACCCAGCTGAGTCCCCACTCCTCTGTCCTGCTGAGGGAGGGAATTCCCACTCAGGCCCTGGCAGCTCCAGTGACATCCCCTGATTAAACTCGCTGCTCGTTAAGCCCTGATTGCCTGTGCATGCCCAGAGTGCCCAGGTGGGGCTGGGTTAATGAGTGACCTGGGCTGGCCTTGCCTTAATGAGCACAGCCCAGCCTCCCTCCCCCTGACCCTCCAGGAGCTGGACCAAGCACCACAGGGGAACCCTGGAAAAACACCTTTTTCTCCTCTTAATGTGAATTTTTTCATCATCAGGGCACACTGACCTTTAACACTTCCTGCAGCCCCACCTGTGCTATTTCCATTATTATTCCTTAAGGAAATTCCATCTGAATCATGCCTGGCTTCCAACCAGCTCTGCCTCCTCCTCTCAGAGACCAGAGCAGCCTCTCCATCCTGGGGCTGAATGCTGAGGTGAGGCTTTGCTGAGCATTTACAAAGATTTGTTTTTCTTCACCGGGGTCTGAGCATTAAGGACAGGATTCAATGGGATTGAACCAAATCCACCTGCTTGCATTTGAGCCTTCAAACCTGCTTTGTTTTCTGTGTGCCTGCTGAAATCAATGCCCTTCCCAGCTGAAACTGTGCAGGAAACACTTAACAGGGAAGTCCTTCTGTTTTAGAGGAACAAACTGCACAAAGGAAGCTGCAGGAGGCTGTGCTGGAATTGGGCTCTGGCTGCTCCCACCTGCTGGGGAGGCAAAAACTCTCCAGTCAGAAGCAAAGCACATTGAATTTGAGAAATACAGTTAAAAGTGGAGCTCCCATCTCATCCCCTGCCCAAATTCCTGGCCCAGGCCCCAGCACAGTCCTGCAGGCTGCTGTGAAATACTGCAGAGCACTGAGCATTTATTGACCAAACCCAAGCCCAGGTCTAAGAATACGAAGTTTTATTGATTTGTTTGCTTGTAGCTGGTGCTTCCCCCTGAAAGCTGCAGCATGGCCATGATTTGTTTTCATCTCCAACTTTTATATCTCTATTGATTTAGGACAGGCAGGAACAAAAAGGAGAGTCGAAGCTGGGCCTTCAGATCTGTCCTTTCTTGTGTTTGCCAAGAGCTTGAGAGCTCTGAGAAATATAAATTTCTGAGTGCAGTTATCAGGGTGGTGTGGCTAATGCACGCTGCAGAACGCTCCCAAGCAATTCATTAAAGATGCTTTTTGTATCCTAAGGAAAGGACACAGCCATCCCTGTGCCAGCCAGACATGGGTAAGGTCACCCTGGCCATGAGCAGACCTGGAGAGCAGCACAGGCTCCCAAATGGGCCTCTTTAAGGCCCTCAGGAATTGTGTGGCCACCCACTAATATAGAAAAATACGGACTTTTAATTTATATATACACACAAAACTCTTATGATTAGATTCCAATCAAAGTCCCTGAGCTCCTGCAAGGCAGTTTATTTATTTGGATCAAAGAGCACAAACCAATGTATTGATCCAGTATAGAAAATGTTATTATTTGCTGGAAGATTTCTGTTATGGATGGCTGGGTAAAGAAATTGTGTCAAGGGTAAGGATGGATTAAAGCATCAGGTGGGGAACTGCCCTCAGTGGAACTCTCCGGGTTCTGTCCAGAGGAAAGAAATGAACCCTGGCTTTGTTCCATAGAAGTTTCAAATTTTCTTTTCTCCCCACTGAAGAACAAACCCAGGATATTTTCTTGACACATAATTTTGAAAATCTGGGGGTTTTTCCTGCCATCTCTCTCTCTGTCCAGCACTTTCTCCCTCTGCAGCCACAGAAAATCCCCCATCCTCAAGGTCAGTGTGATTCCCTGGGAGAAGATGGCAGCAGCATCACAGCAGCTTTTGGTGACAGGAGCAGAGCAGAAACGTTCTGGCCATCAGGGATCCCACTGCAAATTCCAGATGCTGCAAATTCCAGATGCTGCCCACAGCCTCAGGGGAAATCCAACAGAGGAATTCTGCCAGCTGGTAAAACTGGGTGTGAAACACTGTTTGGAATTCTGTTTCCCAAGATTGAGACAGAACTAAAGCTGGGAAAAGAACTGTCCCCTCCTGGCAGGAGCTGTGCAGAGCCACAAGGTCCCCCCTGAGCCTCCTTTGCTCCAGGCTGAGCCCCTGCCCAGCTCCCTCAGCCTCTCCTGGGGCTCCAGACCCTGCCCAGCTCCATTCCTTGCCCTGGGGAGGTGCCTCAGGTAGGGCCTGAGCAAACCCTGAAGGGTAACTCTGGTTTTTCCTGCCTGAGGCAGAGGGACACACACCTCCTGCCCAGCCTGAGAAGATTGTGGTGCCAAACCCCACAAAAAATCTCATCCCAGCGACTCCCTGGTCTGTGCAAATGGGAATGGCAGCTCTGATTCCCAGGGTTTGCACAGGAGAGGGAAGCTCTGGGTGCAGGGGCTGCCAGGGACCCTCTGAGCTCTGCTCATTCCTGTGCCAAACACCATCCTGCCACATCCCAAATCCTGTGCCAAACATCCTCATGCCACATCCCAAATCCTGTGCCAAACACCCTCCTGCCCTATCCCAAAATCTGTTCCAAATATCCTCCTGCCCCATCCCAAAATCTGTTCCAAACATCCTCCTGCCCCATCCCAAATCCTGTGCCAAACATCCTCCTGCCACATCCCAAAATCTGTTCCAAACATCCTCCTGCCCCATCCCAAAATCTGTGCCAAACACCTTCCTGCCCCATCCCAAATCCTGTGCTAAACATCCTCATGCCACATCCCAAATCCTGTGCCAAACACCCTCCTGCCCTATCCCAAAATCTGTTCCAAACATCTCCTGCCCCATCCCAAATCCTGTGCCAAACATCCTCGTGCCACATTCTAAATCCTGTGCCAAACACCGTCCTGCCCCATCCCAAATCCTGTGCCAAACATCTCCTGCCACATCCCAAATCCTGTGCCAAACATCTCCTGCCACATCCCAAATCCTGTGCCAAACATCCTCCTGCCACATCCCAAATCTGTGCCAAACATCCTCCTGCCCCATCCCAAATCCTGTTCCAAACATCCTCCTGCCCCATCCCAAATCCTGTTCCAAACATTCTCCTGCCCTATCCCAAATCCTGTGCCAAACACCTTCCTGCCCCATCCCAAATCCTGTGCCAAACACCTTCCTGCCACATCCCAAATCCTGTTCCAAACATTCTCCTGCCCTATCCCAAAATCTGTTCCAAACACCTTCCTGCCCCATCCCAAATCCTGTGCCAAACATTCTCCTGCACCATCCCAGCTGGGACAGGCCCTACTCCATGTTTTCCCTGCCCTTCCAGCTCTGCTCCGTCCCTGGGAGGTGCCAGCAACATTCCCAGAGCTCTGAAAAAGGGGAATTTGGGCATTTTCCAGCAGAGGCTCCCAGCTGGATCCCTGCTGCCAAAGGCCAGGATGTGACAGGTTCCAAGGTGCTCTGCTGGAAGGGGTCGCTGGAGCACAGAGCTGCCTCTTTGTCCTGGGCAGCAGGTGCACAAACCTCCATCCAAAAAATATGAGCATGGAATTGGCATCACCTGTGGAGGCAGAGCCTTGTTTTGGGGTGGGAACAAAGGAAATGGGAAAATTCCTTCCTGCTCAGGCCGAGCAAATGGCCACTTTTATAACCCCTCAGTGCTAATCCACCACATCCAGGCCAGCAATCAGTGCAGACTCTGTTTTTCATCTTCTGCTCAATGCAGAAAAAAAAGAATAAAAATGAAGTGAGACAGTATTATATTTCAATTAAAATGCCATGAAATTTTTGGCTGTGCTTTTTAATGTGATAATGTTAATTAAACCAAGCTCTCGTGTTCCGAAGTCTTATAAAATGTCTTGGAAACGGATAAAAAATAATAGTAGGAATAAAATTGGGCTATTTATCTACCCTGAGATTAAAGGGCTTCTTGTTTCCTTTGTGAATTTAGATTTCCAGAATTAAATGAGTGTGAAGTAATGATATTTTTCAGTAGAATCATTATCATTTTTATTGCAGTGGAATGTGTGCAGCATTTCACTGTTATTGTACTTAACTCACCTAATTGGGCCTCTCCTCTCTCTCAGCCGTGGGCTGGGCTCTCATGGGGAACAGGCCCCAAAATCCAGCCTTTTCCACTAAATTCTTGCCAGTCTGATTTTTCTGGAAGTTCTCTTCTCCTGGCAGTCGGTGCCAAGCTGTTTCTGCGTAAATATTCCTCAAAATGGCCCAAAAATGCTTTTCAGGCTCTCCACAAGGCCTGGCTTTGTAGTACATCCATATTTATGAAGTATAATACATAAAAATATACCTAGACCACAATTTATGATATAAATATGTAAGATGTGAACCACAAGTGGAGCCCCCAGCACGGCCAGGCCCAGGTGTGGAGCAGAAATGGGGACATTGGGGACAAATCTGTCAATGTCCTTGGGATGCAGCAATGGCTGCTTGGAATTGCAGTGGGAAAAGTGAGTAAGGAATATTGAGGGGCTGCTGCGGGCTCTGTGCCTGCACAAACACAAAAACCTGCCCCTGAAACAAGCCTGGCAGGGCAGAGCAGGGCTGGGATGCTGTGGAGAGGACCTGGGGAGAGGGAAGAGCTCCTGATGCAGATCCCAAAGGTGCTGCTGGAGCCAGCCCTGAGCCCTGGCACTGCCCAGCCTGGCTCGGGCTCTTTGGGCACATCCCAGGCACTTTCTGTGCCCTGCTCAGCGTTTGCAGAAGCAGCTCCAGGTGTGGGCACAGCTGAGGCACCAAAGCAAACAAAAGTCCTGGGCATTTCCAGGAATTTTATTCACATTTTGAGGCCGCTTCCCCGCAAGTGTGAGGAGAGAAGAGGATTCCTTCAGGGCAGGGCTGTGCCAGCTGCAGGGACACTGTCACTACAGGACACAAAATAACACAACGTGCACACGCAGCTCTTCCAAGGTAAAAAGAGCACTTTTATTTTTTAACTCTCGTTGGGAAGGATGAAAGTTTGACAAGAAAGTCTCACAGATATGTGTGCTTAGCAGAAAGGTTTTTGAATGTAGAGTCTGATGAAGGAATAGAGATGGAAGCAAGTTTTGATATAGAAGAAAAGAATTGCTGAGCCAGTCTTACTGGATAACCAAGGAGCAAAGAGTCTGTTAGTTAGAAGGGGTTTTATGGCTTAGAGCAAAGGATAAACCCACCCCAAACAAGAAGATGTTTTTACCAAGCTGAAAGATTCCACAGGCAAACAAGGCAGCCAATGTGGCAAGTAGAAAAAGGTCTCAGAATTTTCTACTGCAAGAAAACTGAAAAACAACTTCTAGCTTAAACTGTAATGTACTAACTTTGAGTGATTGGGGAATAGTAGCATGAATATGGTAATGATAGCAGTTATGATAGGCTATAGATAAAAGTTAAGGTATAGATTGGTTCTGCTGTATTGAGATGCTCAGCAAAGAAAAGTATAGAATGTAATGTAACCAAAAGAAAAGTATAGAATGCATTGTAACCAAAAGAAAAGTCTATAATGCATTGTAACCAAAAGAAAAGTCTATAATGCATTGTGACCAAAACCAAAGGGTCTCCAGGCCTGCAGCTGGAGCTGACAGCTGTGGGCACAGCTCTGTCACCCACAACCCTGGACTGCTGGAACCTCTTGGATACAATAAACTGCATTTTGGATACAATAAACTGCATTTTGGAGAACAGCCTGGAGTCCCACATCTCTCATTCAGGCTCTTACAGACTCTAACATTTCTAGATTTCCAAAAGTGACAGTGGATTGGAGGATGACAGTGCTACCTCTCCAATGACACTGGTACTAACAGTCTATCAAATTTCTCCTCCTCCATAAAAGAATGCAAAACAATAAGTTATTTACATAAAGTGTGTGAGAAAGTTTGTTACAAGAATGTGAACATCAGAAGGCTTAGACAAACTTAAAAATCAAGACAACAGGACACCCAGCAGGGATCCTGCCCTGGAGTGAGCTGGGTTGGGAAAGCTCTCTGGGATCATGGAGTCCAACCATCCCCAATACTGACAGTAGGAAGAGCCTGAATGAGAGATGTGGGGCTCCAGGCAGCTCTTCAAAATGCAGTTTATTGTATCCAAGTCATTACAGTCCAGGGTTGTGGGTGACAGAGCTGTGCCCACAGCTATCAGCTCCAGCTGCAGGCAGGCCTGGAGACCCTTTGGTTTAGGTTACAATGCATTCTAGACTTTTCTTTGGTTACAATTCATTCTAGACTTTTCTTTGCTGAGCATCTCAATACAGCAGAACCAATCTATACCTTAACTTTTATCTATAGCCTATCATAACTGCTATCATTACCATATTCATGTTACTGTTCTCCAATCACTAACAGTCAGTCATTACAGTTCAAGCTAGAAGTTGTTTTTCAGTTTTCTTGCAGTGGAAAATTCTGAGACCTTTTTTCTACTTGCCACATTGGCTGCCTTGTTTGCCTGTGGAATCTTTCAGCTTGGTAAAAACATCTTCTTGTTTGGGGTGGGTTTATCCTTTGCTCTAAGCCATAAAAACCCCTTCTAACTAACACACCCTTTGCCTCCTTGGTTATCCAGTCAGACTGGCTCAGCAATTCTTATATATCAAAATTTGTTTCCATCTCTATTCCATTCTCAGGTTCTACATTCAGAGATCTTTCTGCTAAGCACACACATCTGTGAGACTTTCTTGCCAAACTTTTCATCCCAGCAGGCCATGTCCCCAGTGCCACATCCTCAGGGCTTCAAATCCCTGGAGAGACGGTGACTCTACCACTGCCCTGGCATCTGTGCCAGGCCTGGACAACCTTCTATGTGGAGAAATGTTCCCAATATCCAACCCACACTGAGTCTGGCCCAGCCTGAGGCCGTTCCCTCTCCTCCTGGCCCCGTTCCCTGGGAGCAGAGCCCGACCTTCACGTCACCAGGGCTTCTGTCAGGTGGGGAAAATGGATTTGTAGAAAATTTTTAAATCTTGACAGGTTTACATAGTATGTGTATGTAAACTTTGAGATAAGAAATGTTGATTTAGAAATGTTATGGAATAAGAGAGACGTTGAGAGAGAAATGGAGTTTCAAGGATGGTTTTAAAGAAAAGCATTTTAAAGAAATGCTTATAGCATATTGTAGTTAGGAAATAGTTGGCTTCTGATTTTAATGCCATAAATTTTAACATCTGTATTGTCTCACCCTTCACATGAGACTGAAAATGGAATAAAAGTTTTTTAAACGCCTCTCAGTTCCTTATCTCTGGGTCAGAAAAGGGATTAATCTGACAGTCAGGGTGTTGTGGGGAGCCAGAAGTTCCCCCCTTAACACATCAATCTGATTTCTCACCCCACATTAATGCACACCAGGTTTATGGGAGCTAAAGGCCAGGAGGAAGAAAGGAACCCTGTGTATTGGAGTGTCCTGGTTATTGTCAGGGGACTTCAAGAACAAGTAGGAGTGGTAATGATCCCATCATTCTCACCATGAGGTAGAATGGGACTTTTCTTGCAGAATTCTGCATTTCCAGAAGCACCAGAAATTCAGAGTCGTCACAGAAATACAATACAGAAAAAAAATATACATAGAAATGCATAGAAATAAATACATGTCCTTTTCCTGGCTGAGATGTTTCCTTGGCACAGTCCAGGATGTGTTTGGAGCAGCTGCTGTGCATGTCCCCACCCTGAAATCAGTTTGTGGCAGAACCTGAAGTCTGACATCCAGGATTTGATATCCATTTGTGTCTCTATTACCCTGAGTCAATGCCATCATTTATATTTTCCTCCTTTCTTAGCAATCTGCTTTGATTTTGTCAGTCATTGACCTTTGAAGATTTATCCAACCAAATTTGTAATCCTGGAGTGACAGCTGAGCTGGGCACGGAGCTGCTGTGGAGCTGCTGGTTCCTGTCTCTGAGCTGGAGCAGAGAAATCCCAGCTGCAGGCCCAGAGAGGGGCAATAAAGCTGGGCAATCATCCTGGCCACTGCAGAGGAGATCTCTGCTGATGGCATAGATTTGTCAGCCTGACATTCTTTATTGCTCTTCCAAGTCCAGCCCCTAATGGGGACTCTGGGGCCAGGAGACTTTATGATGGCGAGCCAGGGATGGGTCAGGAGTTCTCTGCCCTCAAGGCTTTGCTGCTGCTTTTCCTTCCACTCCACGCTCTGATCAGAGGAAATGAAACTGAGGAGATTTATCCCTTAAAGGAGAGGCTCCTTGGGCTTCTTCTGGCTTTTCTCCTGACAAACACTCCCCCCACTCCTGACTCTCCCTCCAACGTCCCAGATGGCTCTGGAAGATGAAATATTCGGTCAGAGGGGTCCCCAGTGGGGACTGGCCCAGACCTGATGATTTCAGGTTCTCACTCTTTAATTGCCTTTGCAAGGGGCACGTGGGGAGCTTTAGTGACAGAGGCACCAAACCAGAACAGATCTTCCTGTAATGCCCAGATTTTAAAGTGGTTTTGCAATTCATGAAGCTGCTGCTCAACATCAGACAGGATTTATAAGATTTTCCCCCTCTCTAAGGGCCAGAGGCTCCCGAAGCTGAACATGCACAGAGCAGGGGAGGCCTGGGACTGGCCCCAGTGGCCCTGCTGTGAGTCAGGAGTGACAGCAGTGAGCTCAGGGAGGGGTTAAGGTGGGTGGCAGGGGCACTGGGGTCTAGGCCCCTGTCTGAGGGTGTCCTGAGTGGCAGCTGAGACAGACTGGGTGGGCTGGGTACAAATTCCATCTCAAAAGTGCTTCTCCATACCCTGCAGAGCACCTCCAGCAGGGCAGGAACTCCTTGGGATTCCCATCCTGCCTCCCCAGAGACTATGGAATCACAGTGGGTTGGTTTATGGAATCACAATGGTTGGGGCTCATGGAATCACAGTGGCTGGGCTCATGGAATATCAGTGGTTGGGTTTATGGAATCACAATGGTTGGGTTCATGGAATCACAGTGGTTGGGTCCATGGAATCTCAGTGGTTGGTTTATGGAATCACAGTGGGTTGGTTTATGGAATCACAATGGTTGGGTTCATGGAATCACAGTGGCTGGGCTCATGGAATCACAATGGTCGGGTTCATGGAATCACAGTGGCTGGGCTCATGGAATATCAGTGGTTGGTTTATGGAATCACAGTGGGTTGGTTTATGGAATCACAATGGTTGGTTTATGGAATCACAATGGTTGGGTTCATGGAATCACAATGGTTGGGTTCATGGAATCTCAGTGGTTGGGTCCATGGAATCTCAGTGGTTGGTTTATGGAATCACAGTGGGTTGGTTTATGGAATCACAATGGTTGGGGCTCATGGAATCACAGTGGTTGGGTTCATAGAATCTCAGTGGTTTGGTTTATGGAATCTCAGTGGTTGGTTTATGGAATCACAGTGGCTGGGGCTCATGGAATCACAATGGTTGGTTTATGGAATCGCAATGGTTGGGTTCATGGAATCACAATGGTTGGGTTCATGGAATCACAGTGGTTGGGTCCATGGAATCACAGTGGCTGGGTTCATGGAATCACAGTGGTTGGTTTATGGAATCACAATGGTTGGGTCCATGGAATCACAGTGGCTGGGTCCATGGAATCACAGTGGTTGGGTTGGAAAGGATTTGGAAGATCATTTCATCCCACTCCTGACATGGGCAGGGACACCTTCCACTGTCCCAGAGTATTCTAGCCTGGCCTTGGACACTTCCAGGGATCCACAGGCAGCCACAGCTGTTCTGGGGACCTGTGCCAGGGCCTCCCCACCCTCCCAGGGCAGGATTTTTCCCCAGTATCTGCTGCAGGAATCTTCCCCTTGGTGAAACCAGAGCCTGACACCAACACTGTGCTCATCTGCACCCTCCAAGCACAACCAGCCCTTTCAGAACTTCATTCCCAGTGGTTCCTGTGGTGATGTCTGAGCACCCAGCAGTGAGTAACTTAAGCCTGGTACGCACTTTTAATCACATCGAATCAATGCTCCATAAGGAGGAGGTTTAAAATGCATTTTTTATGCATTGCTGCCTACACTGGAAGGACTCATTAGCACCCAACTCATCAATAGAGCCTGAACTCCAGAGAAACTCCTGGATGGAATCAATGATGCCAGTGGAGCGGGGGAAGGATGGAACAATGAGAGGGAGGGGGAGGAGGTTAAACAAAACAAAGCCTTTTGGAAATGTTTTGAGTTTCCTCTAAGACACCGACAGTCTCCTCAATGTGTTAGGCTGTGATTTCGGAGGATTGCCAGGGTTTGGGGAGGTTTTCAGCTGAGCTGTTGCTCCAGAACCACAAGAGGGCAATGGAGAATGGAGCCAGGGCCGTGCCCGGGCCGTGAGGGAAGCAGGAGAGGCCTCGGTGCTCTGCCCTGACAGAACCCAAAAATGGCACCACACAGAGGAGGAGGAGGAGGAGGTGCAGTGTCAGAGCTGCTCGGTGTCCAGCAGGGCTGTGTGGGAAGCAGTGAGGCTTTATTGCAAACACAACATCTGTGTGCCAGGGAGCCCCCAAATCCCGCCGAGCCCGGCAGCCAGGCGCCCTCTGAGGGGTGTGCAGCAGGATCGATCTGCTGGCTAAGCGTCCTAATGAAACACAAATGTGCTGTCATTCGCAGAGCCATCTGTCACCAGGAGACGTGACAAGTGCCACAAGCAGAACAATAACTGCAATTCAATTGGGGAATCCAGCCCCTCTCAGCAGGCACAAAGCGCTGGGCCCAGCCCGCAGCCTCTGGGCCTGATGGTGGATTTGTGTTACACCTCATCAGAGGGCAATAAATAAATCAGTCAGTGGAGAATTAAAGGAATTTCCCATTATGGGCAAGGTACCTGTTGCACCAGAGCTCTTTAGCCAGGATGGTGATTTCAAATCCATCTGCATGGCTGGAGCAGGCCTGTTTAATGCTCATGTGTGGTGGTGTTTGAGGGTCCCCAGGAGGGAAGAGATGAGAATCTTGACTCCATTTTCAGAAGGCTGATATTATATTATTATATTATATTATATTATATTATATTATATTATATTATATTATATTACATTATATTATATTACATTATATTACATCACATTACATTATATCACATTACATTACATTATATTATATTATAAAACTATACTAAAGAAAGAGAAAGAAGACATCAGAAAGCTAGAAAGGAATGATAATAAAACCTTGTGACTGACCAGAGAGTCTGACACAGCTGGACTGGGATTGGTCATCAAGTAAAAACAATGCACATGAGACCAATCAAAGATGCACCTGCCACATTCCAAGCAATCAGATAATTATTGTTTACATTTCATTTCTGAGGCCTCTCAGCTTCTCAGGAGAAAAATCCTAGCAAAGGATTTTTTAGAAAATATGTCTGTGACACTCATGGTGTTCTGCTGTCCCACAGAATGGGAAAACTGCTGGAGTAGGAGAGTGCAGGACATGGTGATACTGAGTAATGGAGAGGTCACTGTGCCAACACTGCCCAGGCCTCTGGTGATGCAGGACTCCCCTGCTCAGAAGTTTTCAGGGAAATTAATCCAAATTAACTTCTCCAGTGCATGGTTAAACCACATTAGCAGCTCATTCCCAGTGAAAATGGGGTTGATTCAATTGAGTTCAGTTGAACTCTGGTTCATCAGAGCACTGCACCATTTGCTCCTGTGCCTGGGACACGGCTCAGACACGGAGCCTGCAGGGCTGTGCTGAGGGCTGGGGCAGTGAGGGGACATCAAAGTGCTCCAGAGGTGGCTCCCAGCCCCATTTCTCAGTTGTTTCTGTCTGAGTTGCAGCACTCTGGGCACAGCTGCACCCAGGCTGTGCTGCTCCCTGCTCAGCCAGGCTGGGACATGGCCCTCAGGCATCTCTGGGTGCTCTCCCACAGCATCTGTGGCTGCCCCTGGATCCCTGGAGGGGACAGACTGGATAGGGCTTGGAGCCACCTGGGACAGTGGAAGGTGTGCTGCCCATGGCAGGGGTGGGATTTATGATTTCCATGGCCCCTCATGCCTGGTGCTTCCATCCCTCTTAATCCTTCTGTTCTGCTCCTCCACCACAGACCTGGGAAGGCCAGACCAGTTTCAGCACAGCTGGAACAGCTGCTGGGGCTGCCCTTGGTGCCCCCCAGTTGTGCTGCTCACCCCCAGGAAACAGGAACAGCAGAATCCCTCCAAAATTGCCAACTTCCTTCCCTCAATCCCCCTGTCACTGGTTTGTCCCTCTGTCTGTCCCCACTTCATGCAGCAGTGACCAACAACCCCACCCCATCTTAGAGGAGCAGCCAAACCTCACCAGGGTGAGATTTCTGAGCAGCCTTTGGCCCCTACCTGGGGGAAATTCTGGGACAAAGGGACCTGTGTCCCCAGAGCTGAGCATAGGGGTTGGGATTGAGTCCCCAGGGGGGGACCAGAGCTGCCTCCCCCAGCCTGGCCATGGGCACACCGGGAGGAGCACTGGCACTGCCAGGAATTATCTCCTGGCTTGTGCTGGGGTTTATTTTCTGTAAAAAAGATAAAACCACCATGTCTGTCCAAGGAGCCAGAGGAGAGCTCTGATCTCCACAGGGCTGATACACACAACTCAGAGCAGAAGAAAAGGGGAGAGCCACTCTGATTGTGCCCCAGCCTCAAAGCCAACCCTCTGCAGCCACAGGCTGCCTCCTCTCCCTGCCCCATTGTTTCATCCCTCCCCAGTCCTGTATCTGGGCTTTGCAGTGCTGCCACTTGTGCCCAAATCCCTCTGGAAGCACCACGAGAATGCAGGAATGCAGCTCTGCTGGGCTGCCTGAGATAATGGATGTCCAAATTATTTCTTTGGAAGCTTTTGCTGAAGTGTTTATCTGGCAGGCCCAGGCGGTGGGATCGATGTGCTGCCGGGAGCTCGCTCGTTTTCCATTCTCAGGGAGGGGCTGGGCTGGCCTTGGCTGGTGACAGCCCCTGATGAGCCAGGTTCTGCTCTCTGACAGCCCTCCAGAACATCCTGTGTCGCTTTTGTGGCCATCAAAGCTTGGACTCCCTCATAAAACCAGGATATTTTCTTATTAACAGAGGGTCTCTCTCATCCAGCTGATGATCCCTATTAATGACCCTGCACCTGGTACCAATCCAGAATGTCCTTTTTGAGGGAACCAATTAGTGAGGATGGATTTGATTAATCTTCCTCTGGCACAGGAGAATCAGAGCATTGGGTTCTCCTGGACTGGGGTGCCTTGAGCCAGGTGAGGACTGATGGGGCTCCAAGAGGAGAGCAGAGGGGAGGAGAGGAGATGCTCAGCCTGATGTCCCTAAAACTCCTGGATGGAGCAGCTGGAGCCCCAGGACAGCCACACAGGGGGAAGAGAGGGAGCTGGGCTGGGCTGTGCTGGGAGGGAGGCAGGGCTCTCACTGCAGGACAAGGGGCTCTGGTGGAGCCATGCCAGGCCCACAGGACACCCTCTGCCTGAGCCCAGACACTTCCCTGGCATGTCCACATCTGGAATAACTGCCCCATCCATGGGAGATCCATCCATGGAATAACTGCCCCATCCATGGGAGATCATCCATGGAATAACTGCCTCATCCATGGGAGATCCATCCATGGAATAATTGCCCCATCCATGGAATAACTGCCCCATCCATGGGAGATCATCCATGGAATAACTGCCTCATCCATGGGAGATCATCCATGGAATAACTGCCTCATCCATGGGAGATCCATCCATGGAATAACTGCCCCATCCATGGGAGATCCATCCATGGAATAACTGCCCCATCCATGGGAGATCATCCATGGAATAACTGCCTCATCCATAGGAGATCCATCCATGGAATAACTGCCCTATCCATGGGAGATCCATCCATGGAATAACTGCCATTTTGCTGCCATTCCATCTATCAAATATCTGCCCTTTCCATGGCAGATCCATCCATGGAATAACTGCCCCTTTCCCTGCCATTCCATCCATGGGATAACTGCCCCTTTCCATGCCATTCCATCCATGGAATAACTGCCCCTTTCCCTGCCATTCCATCCATGGGATAACTGCCCCTTTCCCTGCCATTCCATCCATGGGATAACTGCCCCTTTCCCTGCCATTCCATCTATGGAATGACTGCCCCTTTCCCTGGCAGGTCCTTGCCTTTGGTGCAGGACATCCCAGCCCAGCCCCAGTGCTCAGCCCCTCTCCAGAGGCTCCAGCAGAAGTTCAGCTGCACCATGGCTGGAATTTCCATTTAATTCCTGCATTGTTTGTCAATATTTTCCTGTCTGGTATTAAATGAACATAATTAGTGCAGCTTAAAAATGACGGAAGCTCTTTAATGCAACTGCTGTCCCAGTATTTCCCCCTGAGTTTCCAAAGCTGTAATTCCCTTCTCTCCTGCCATTGGTAATAATCCCGTGAAAGCCTGGAAGTGGAATGCACTGCCTGCCTTTGCAATTGTTTTTCTTTGTTATGTTGCTCAAACAAAGAGTAAAACATGCACTTGAAGGCTCTGTGACTTTTATTTTAGATTAAGGGAAATAAACAAAGGACGAACAAATCTTCAACACTCTGGGAGGGGAAGCTCTGATCGGTACCTGAGCCAAAAGCTGCTACAGCAACAGCTCTGCTGCTTTCACAGCCAGCCAAAAATGAAACCCGGGAGGTGACTTTGCTCCTCCTGAATATTCAGAGCCTGCTGAGACCCCGAGGGGTCCTTTGCTGTGAGCCCCTCCTGCTGCCCCCCCTCACCATGGGGCTGGATCCCACATCCCCAGATGTGTCCCAGAACCAGGGGCTGGATTCCACATCCCCAGATGTGTCCCAGAACCAGGGGCTGGATTCCACATCCCCAGATGTGTCCCAAAACCAGGGGCTTGTTCTGGAAGCCACAGCAAGGCCCTGCTTGGGGAGACATTTCAGCAAACCCCGAGCACACTTTGCCTTTTGCACCACCCTTTGTCCTGGATCCCCAAAATGTTCTGGATCCACTGGGGTCTATAAAATCTCCAGGAAAATGAGAGTTGCTTTAGAGGAGCTGATGCTTGGGGGTTTTTGGAAGCCAGCAATTGTCTGCTGGATCTGCTGGAGCCTGGAAGGGGCAGGAGCAGTGCGGGGGCTGCTCTGGGGAGGGGGTGCCCTCCCTGCCAGCCCCAAGGGCAGCCTCAGCTCACAGCCAGGCTCTGAGCAGCTGAGGCAGCCCCTGATCCCGGGTTTATCAAAGCTGCCAGGGTTTGATATCAGAGGTGCTGGTTGCTCTGATGGACTGATGTCCTTGTGGGCTGTGCTGGGTTACCAACACCGACAGAGGAGCTGACTCTGTGAGTGAGGTGTGAGAGAACCATCAGATGTTACCACGTCTGGCTCTGCCTCCTGACAGCTTATCCTGAAATCCCCCTGCACCTTCTAAAGCTCAAATTTATGCTGCTTGGGTTTTTTCAAACAATGTTATCTTCATTATTCTGCTTCTAACAAGCTGTGGCCTCACTTTCTGGGGTGCCACAAGTGGGGACAGGCTCCCTCCCTTGCCCAAAACCTTTTTGTTCCCCTCTGATCCCCTCCATCTCTTTCCATAAACTCTAAGCCCATGATTGACAGCCTAATTTAAACTTAATGTTTAATATTGCAATCAGGAGTGATATTTTGTGTTTGCTTTTTGAAGTGAGGAGAAAGGGTGGCAGCATTTGCCTCTTTGCAATCATTTCACCCTCAAAAGGGAACACATCCAGCAAAGTGAAATTTTGCTGGCGAAGAAGAAAAAGAAAAGGAGAGGGGGGATAAAAAAGAGCCGAGATTAACATCCTTTAAAATGTTCCTGTTTACTCCTATCGTCTCAGAGCTAACTTTAAATAGGATAAAATGATCCTTTAATCCCCTTTATCTTCTTAAGAGCTGCTGTAAAAGATCTACTTGACATTTGAGAAACAGGGAAAAAAAATAGGAGGTCTCGTAATATTCCTCAGAAATGGTGGATGGGAGAGATTTGAGTTGAACAAAATGGGAAGATTTGGCTCCTCAGCTGGGCAGAAATTCTTGTGGGCTCTGCTCTGATCCCACAAGGCAGGAGCACATCCATGGAGCTGCTTGGTTTGTCAGGACAGGTGCAGGGCAGGGAGGGGGATCCTGAGGTCCCCTTGGAAATCCATGTGACAGCAGGAGGGGAGGTTGGGAGAGTGTCCTGGGTTGGAAGATGTGGCTGGGGCTGTGTGTCCTGTCCCCATGTGTCAGAGCTGGGGCAGTTCTCTGCTGTTCTAGGGGCAGTTTTCTTGATCTCTCCCCCAGCCAATCCTCCCTGCAGGAGATCTCTGCTGTCCATGGCCACTGAGTGTCCCTGCAGGGCTGATCCAATTCCAGCATCCCATGGGGAGATGCTGCATTGCCCAGGGCAGGAGCCAAGCATTCCTACCTGGATCCAAT
The DNA here is from genome assembly GCF_023055355.1 of Agelaius tricolor. NCBI lineage: Eukaryota > Metazoa > Chordata > Aves > Passeriformes > Icteridae > Agelaius > Agelaius tricolor. The sequence continues at coordinate 5,932,973 of NW_027269296.1, read as the reverse complement.
GTGAGCCTGGCACAGCCCAGCAGCCTTTGCCCAGGGCATTGCCAGAGGAGCAGCTTCTGCTGCCCTGCATGGCCAGAGGGAGCCCAGGCCCATCTGCAGCAGCCCTGGAGCTGCAGAGGAAAACTCCCCCCTTGTGCAGGATCCCTGCTCCAGCAGAGCCACAGCTGGCACTGCAGGAGGGCTGAGCCCCCATGGGATGGGGCTGTGCCACCCCCTGACCCACAGCGTGCCAGGGCTGCTCTCACTCTGCCAGGCTTGGTTTGCACTCTTGCATTTGGATTTTTAATTTTCCTAGTACAGAACTGTTATTCCTGCTCCCATATCTTTGCCTGAGAGCCCCTTAATTTCAAAATTACAATAATTCAGAGGGAGGGGGTTTGCATTTTCTATTTCAAGGGAGGCCCCTGCCTTCCTTAGCAGACACCTGGCTGTTCAAACCAAGACAGAGGTTTTGCATGCTCAGGAAAGGAGGTTGGGAGAAGCTTTCCACCCTCAGGAAGGGAGGGTGCGAGATGTTTTCCATGCTCAGGTTGGCACTAAAGCCTCTCCCTGTTCTCGCTGCTGTTCTGCCTTTGAGGATCTGGCATCTCTCGCTGGCTCGTTAGCAGCGGCCTCGTTTGCACAGCATCTGCTTAGCCCTGGATGAACATTCCCTGCAGTTTCTGAACTCCTCCTCTCCATCCCCAGCCTGGCCAGAGCCTGGATCCTGAATAAATCATGGAAGTGCAGCTCAGAGCTGAGCAGTGTCAGCAGAGCTGAGCTGTGCCCCTTTTCCAGCGAGGAAGGACAGAGTGACAGAAGGACACCCCCAGAGGGCTCCCAGGGAGGGACTGGCCCCTCTGCCCAGCTGGGAGCAAAGCCTGGTGTGAGGGATTGAGGCTCCATGGGCTCCTAATTCCCAGCAGGATGAGCAGTGCTGGAGCTGTCCATGGAAAATGGGCTGGACCTGGGTGTGGGACAAGGAGAACACATCACTCACAATTCTGCCAAAAACCTGCAAAGCCAAGCTCATCCTTGTCTGATAACAGAGAAACAGGACACAGAATGGTTAAAAACTGGCAGAAGACCTGGAACCCAATGGTTTCACCCCAAAGCTGCCCTGCCAGCCCTTTAGCTATGGTAACAATTCCCAGTCAGGGAATTGGGAATTCCAAAGACAGTTGCTTGGGTACCAAGATGAAAAAAAAGAGAGAAGAAGGGAAGGAAAGGGGAAAGGAAAGGGGAAAGGAAAGGGGAAAGGAAAGGGGAAAGGAAAGGGGAAAGGAAAGGGGAAAGGAAAGGAAAGGAAAGGAAAGGAAAGGAAAGGAAAGGAAAGGAAAGGAAAGGAAAGGAAAGGAAAGGAAAGGAAAAACAAGGGAGGAAAAAAACTTGTCTTGGTTTTGTCTGCTGAGGAAGGCAGGAGCCTCCCCTGAAATGGAGAATGTAAACCCCCTCCCTCTGAATTGCTATAAAATTTAACTTAAGGGGCTCTCAGGCAAAAAATATGGGAGCAGGAAATAACAGTTCTTTAATAGGGAAGAAAATAAAAGGATAAAATAAAGAATGCAGTGAACTAAAGCAGCAGTGCCAGAGTCAGAACCCAGCCTGACACCCTGTGGGTCAGGCTGCTGGCAGCAGAACCATTGGAATTGTGGCTCAGCCCTCCTGCAGTGCCAGGGCTGGTTCTGCTGGAGCAGGGATCCTGGAGAAAGGTGCAGTCTCTGCCTCTGCAGATCCAGGGCAAGAGGCAGCTGCTGTTCCTCTGGGCAATGCAGTGCAGAAGCCGTGCTGGTGTTCCAGAATCTCCAGATTCTATCCGGGTAGGAATGCTTGGCTCCTCCCTCTGGGCTCCCATCTGCCAATGGGATGCTGTAGTTCTTATCAGCCATGCAGGGACATTCCAGAGCTGTTATCAGCAGGAGGAGTGGGTGTGGAAGAGCTAAGGAAAACTGCCCATGAACAGGAGATGGCTGCCATGCAGATGGCAAACAGATACAATTTGCTTGGCAATGCAGGACAAAGCTGCAGAAGCTATACCAAAACAGCTTTGAGGAAAACAAGGTGTTACCCAAATAAAATGGGATTTTTTCACATTAAATTCAGTGTGACAGAGATCCTGTCTGGCCCCTTCTCCTAAAAGTGCTGCTGGGGTTTTATCTGCAGATAAACTCTGTGAAGCAGCACTACTCAATCCCTGCTGCTCCTCTAAGAGCAGTAATTAAGGATTGATGGAAGCAAAGTGGGGCTTTAACCCTAAAGCGAAGCAGCAAATGCTCCTCACAGTCCTCCAGGAACAGCCCAATGGGATTTTCTGCAGCTAACAATGGGAAACGGCCATGGCAATACAAGAAGGCAGCGGGAGCTGGGGAACTCCAGCACGGGTTCAGAAGAATTCAGGATTCCATCATGAGTGACTTGGGAATTTACTTGAATCCCCCTTGGAAGGAGCAGAATTGTTCCAGCTGCTTGGCTGGAGGGGAGGAACAATGCTCCAAAGTGTCCCTGACAACTTCAGAGTGTCCCAAACACCTCCAGAGAGTCCTTATATACCTCCAGAGTGTCCCTAACAACTTCAGGGTGTCTCCAAACACCTCCAGAGTGTCACAAACATCTCCAAATTGCCCCTAACAACTTCAGAGTGTCCCAAACACCTGCAGAATGTCCCCAATTACCTCCTGAGTGTCCCAAACATCTGCAGAGTGTCCCCAAATACCTCCAGGCTGTCTCCCAAATACCTTCAAATTGTCCCCAACAACTTCAGGGTGTCCCCAAACACCTCCAAGCTGCCCCTAAATACCTCCAGGGTATCCCCAAACACCTCCAGGGTGTCCCAAGCCACCTCCAGGGTGCTGGGCAGCCCCAGGTGTGGCTCTGGATGAAGAGCAAGGGGCAGAGCTCCCCTGTGGGGGCACAGAGGGGTGACAGAGGTGTCACCTCCCAGCCGTGGCTCGGTGTAAGCTCTGCCATCCCCTGTCCCTCCCAGCCCCTTGCCACCCATCCCAGGAGCACAGGAAGCCGTTGCCATGGGGATGGATGCAGCTTTAGGATCTCCTGTGATCCCTGCCCAGCCGCGATGGGATCAGCCCGGAGCTGGGAGGAGCAGCAGGCAGAGAGCTCAGGAGCTGGGATTGTCACCTCCTGCCACTGCAGGGCCCGCCTGCCAGCTCCAGGGAGGGAAACACCAACCCCACTGGGGTGAAAGGATGGCAAATGGGAGGAAAGCTTTTACCTGAGCCAGGTTTTCCTCTGAGAGAAGCTGAGGAGGCTCAGTTTGCACTCAGGGATGGTTTGTTCTAGCACTCAAACACAGAGATTTTATTTTTGCAGGAGCTCTGTTGTCAGATTAAGCCCTTTTCTGACCCAGAGATGGAGCAACTGAGAGGCATTTTAAAAACTTTTATTCTATTTTCAGTCTCCTAAGCAGGGTGAGTCAATGCAGATTTTAAAATTCACATTATCACAATCAGAAGCCAACTATTTCCTAATTACAATACACTGTAAGCCATCTCTAAGTGGCTACATTCTTACTCTAAGTCAGGAAAAAATATAATCCAACACACTGCCACCATTTGCACCCTGGCCGAAAAATAATAATTGCAATCAGAATAAAAACATCTTGATTCCATTATGCAGGGGGAAAAAAGAAGGTGGAGAGTCCTTTTCAACACCAATCTTTGTGCCTGTGTATCAATGCAGGGTGACCTCAACATAGGGAATAATGTGCTCTGACTCCATGATTTCAGAAGGCTGAACAATGCTTTATTAAGCTATATTATATTACAATAATACTATACTATACAAAAGAGATGTTAAAGAAAAACCCGTGACCCTTACCAGACAGTCACAACACAGCTTTGATCCAGCTGGTCAATCAAACAACCAACGATCAGCAGAGTCCAATTCACAAATCCCTTCTTTGGTAAACAATCTCCATAACACATTCCACATGTGCCAAACAACAAGAGCAGCGAGTAGAGATAAGAATTGTTTTCTATTCTTCTCTGAGGTTTCTCACTGCCTTTCCCTAGGAGAAATCCTTGGGAAAGTTGTGCCTGCTGCTCTCTGTGAAGAGAGCCATGGCCACACCTGTGGCTGCCTCTCCCACCCAGTACTGAGCTGGTGGAATGAGGTGATTCCAGTGGCTGTCCCAGATTTTCTGCTCCAGAGTGAGGCATTGCTTTCCTCTCTGGGCATCAGGAGATGGCAGGGGTGGGATAGGAGGAGTTTGAGGTCCCTTCCAACCCAAACCATTCCAGGATTCTGCATTCTCTGTGCCCAGAGCAGCTTCTCAACTGCTGCTTCCCCACAGGAGGATGAAAAGTGCCTCTGTTGGGTAAACGTGGAATTCCTCATTAGGAAATCCCACCTGGAATTGCAGGAATGGCCCATCTGTGTAGGTGCTCTCTTTGCTCCAGCCCTTATTCCTTCAAAGTCTGGGTCCTACTAACACCCCCCTTTGTGGTATTCACATTGTCTCAACAGAGAGAGACATAATTCTCTCTCCCAGGATTTCTCCTGGGGAAGACGGTGAGAAACCAATTCTTATCTCTACTCACTGCTCCTCTTGTTTGGCACATGTGGAATGTGTTATGGAGATTGTTTACCAAGAGTGATTTGTTAATTGGACTCTGCTGATGGTTGTTTGGATTGATTGGCCAGTTGGGTCAAAGCTGTGTCCTGACTGTCTCAGACACTCCCAGGTTTTTCTGTTGTATTTTTTTAGTGTAGTATTTCTTTACTATAGTATAGTATTAGTGTAATATAACCTAGCTTAATAAAGCATTTGTCCAGCCTTCTGAATCATGGAGTCAGAGCACATTATTTACTACATTGGGGTCACCCTGTATCAGTACCCCTTAGTGACTCCAGTATTTCCCTTCAGCCCCCCTTGCTGTGGATATTTGATATTCCCTGTGATTTCCCAAGGTTGTTCCAACCAAACCCTGGTTGTAAAACCAGCCCCACAAAGTCATTTCCTGCTCTTTCCCCACACCTCTGCAGTTAACGCTGCTTTGTTTACAGCCAGAAGATTTTTCTGTCTGGGTTTTTTTGGTTTTTTTTTCTGGGGAACTTTGAGAACAAAACCCCCCAGAAATCCCTCATCTGCTCCTCTTCATTCATCTCCCACAAAACAGCACAGGAAATTCTGATTCCTGAGGCTTTAGCACAGCAATGACATCTTTAAGCCTAGCCCTAGCAGCTGGAATTTCACAGCCCTGAACTGGGGCTTTGGGTGACACTTGGGGAAGTTTTTACCCTTGTTAATGGTTGATATCTCAGTTATTGCGAGGTTCAATCAAAGAAAAACTCAAAAAGTTTCTCTTCAAGCACTGAAAACCCCACTTTTGTAGTTTCTGGGTGAGCTTTGCAAGTGCAGCAGTTTTGAACTCAGCACAGCTGGGAAACAAAGGGAAGGAAATCCCCCCCAGCCATCTCCTGTAATTTGAGGCAAAATGGGCAAAGAAAGGCAGAACCAAATATAACTATCCCTGTGGGGTGGGATGGGGAGAATTATTCTGCTCTTAATGATTTCTTTGACTGGAACACCTTGTGCAGGTGAGGAATTTTCTCTTCTTGTGGCAGTAGGACTGACCTAGATGGGTTTAAATCCTTGCAGGAATTTGCTGCTCTGTCCAGGCCCTGTTTGTGCTGGGTTTGGTGTCAGTACTGCACATTCTGGGTTTTGTTCAATTTCAAATTGTTTAATTACTGACAGTTTTCCACAGCACTACCCCAGGAGAAAACTTGGATTCCTGAAGGTGATACTAAAACTCTAGGGATTCAAGAGTCAGGAATTAATAAGGTCACCCTCCTCACACCTTCTTAATTCTTTTTTTCTCTCAAAAATCTTCATTAACACAAAAAAGGTGGATCCCTGCTGCTGGTGTTTGCATGGGAGGTTTCTGAGGGCAGGAAGTGAAGCAGGATCAGGAAATTTCATTCCCAGTCTCTTGGGACAAAAAGATGACCCCAGCAGGGCCAGGCCAGGGGAAGTTCAGGTTGGATTTCAACAATTTCTTGCCTGGAAGGGTGGTCAGGCCTTGCTGGAGGGAGTCCCCATGCCTGGAAGTGCTCATAAACCTGTGGATGTGTCCTTGGGGCCATGGATCAGTGGTGACCCTGGTGAGGCTGGGATGAGGTTGGATTTGAGGATCCTCAAGGCTTTTTCCAATTCCATGGCTCTCAGGGAACACTCCCAGCTGAAGGAGCAGCCAGGGGGTGCAGACACCCCAGGGATGAACATTCCCTCCTGCAGGATAATCCAGCTCCACCTGGGGCCTCCTCCCTGGGCTGGGAGCTGAGGCTGGAACACTCAGGGGGGTTTGGAGTTCCACACCTCCTGCAGGGGCAGGAATGGCACAGAATTCCTGATCTCCTGCTTGCATTCCTTCCCTGCCAATGTGTGGTGGTTTGACAGGAAATGTGTTTTTTTGGGATGTTGTGGTGGGGCCAATGAATATTCAGATTTTAATATTGGCATCTAACCTGGCCATTAGGACATGGATCCGCCTCTGAGAACACGGGGTTAAAAGCAGAGCTCTGCTCTGGGAGGCTCTCTTGGGTTCTGGTGAGGAAAGAGTTCAGGTCTCTCCCCCGTCCAGCTGCTGGGCAGGAGAGGGGAGCCATGCGGCCGGGTGAGGTAGGCCGAGGCTTGGACCGAGAGGGGAGGTGAAGAGGCCCCCGAGGATGGAAGGGTGGGAGAAGCACCAGGAGGCATCGGGCAGCCCCCCCCGAGAGAGAGAGAGAGAGAGTGAGAGTACAGCCTGTGCTTGAGACTGCTACCTTGAACCTTGATACCCTGTGCCGGCAGCATGGCTGGGAAGGAGAAGCAGAGGCGGGGGGGAGGATACAGCGAGAAGGTGTCCGGCTGCTGTGGGAGTTCCTGAGAAGGCAGAGTCCGAGTTTTTAACCCTTTTTTTTGGTCAATGAAAACTTTGCAGAACATTGACCTTTCCTAGAAGAGCGATAGAGGGGAAGATGAGGAAGGAAATGGGCAAGTGTGAGAGAGGTCTGGGCGAGTGAGAGATAGTAGAAGAGTAGAGAAGAATCCTAGTGGGAAGAGATGATGGAGTGGCTTTTGCTGGACTCTTTTTGTACAGCCATGGACAGAACCATGTTCCTTGTGATACAGAGACTGCATCTAGGGGGAGGCAATGCCTCAGGACCAAGAGGGTTCAGTGTTGGTGCCCCTTGGCCCCAGGGGGTGAAATATGGGGGGGACAGGTGTGAGAGACTGTGCCTTTTTTGGATCGGGACAAAGCATCCTTAAAAAGACAACCCTAGAAGCAGCTCTGGTCCGTGTTCAGTGGTGAGAGCACTGGACATGAAAGGAAGAGGTCACGATGGCAGATGGACTCCGGGCGGTGCCACGAGTGACACGGAAACACACGAGGCTTCAGCTGTGTTTCCAGGGGAAGCCCATGGTACAAGAAGGACTCCTCTCCTCTTGATGAACTGAGGATTGATTGTCTGAAGGGTGGTGCTGGACCGAGAGTTGGTGATTTGAGGAACAAATGTATTGTATTGGGAATTTGGTGGGGGGAGGAGGAAATGTATTTGTAAGGTTTGCATTTTCCTGTGTGTGTTCCTTTTTATCCATAGTTGTAGTGTAGTTAATAAAGTTTTGTTTTCTTTATTTCTAAGTGGAAGCCTGCTTTGCCTATTCCTAGTCACATCTCACAGCAGAAACCAGGGAGAGGGTATCCTCATGGGGGCACTGGCATTGTGCCAGTGTCAAACCATGACACAATGTTTCCTGCTCACCTTCCCTGATCCCTGCTCACAATCCCTGCTCACATTCCCTGTTCCCTGCTCACCTTCCCTGATCCCTGCACACATTCTCTGCTCACATTCCCTGATCACTGCACACATTCCCTGCTCACATTCCCTGCACACGTTCCCCAATCCCTGCACACGTTCCCTGCACACATTCTATGATCCTTGCTCATATTCCCTGCTCACATTCCCTGTTCCGTGCTCACATTCCTCAATCCCTGCTCACATTCTCTGCTCCCTGCCCACGTTCCCTGTTCCCTGCTCGTGTTCCCTGCTCACATTCCCTGTTCCCTGCCCACATTCCCTGTTCCCTGCCCATGTGAGGCTCCTCACAGATGTGGACTGAGCTCAGTTTTTGTCTGGGAATGCACCAAAGTGGCTTTAACCAGAGTGGTGCTCCTGACGGGCAGCACTGCGGGAAGCAGGGCAGGGAGAGGGAAGCAGGATGAGGGCATGGAGGGGATGAAGGGGATGAAGAGGATGTAGCAGCTGCTCCATCACCTCCAGCTGCTCCCCCCCAAGCCCTGGCCAGGCTGCTCTAACTGCGGGGTGATTACAGCCCTGCAATCACTCGGGGTGGGGCTTCCCCAGGCGGTTCTTCCACTCGGCTCCTGAAAAGCTCCTGGGCTGCTCCTCAATTATTCAGGATACAGGGTTCTTCCATCAGAAACACCCCGGTGACTCTGAGAAGGGAACACATCCCAGGGAAGTGCTGCTGGACTGTGGGAAAAGAGCAAAGCTCTGGCTTATCATTTATCCCAACTTTCCTGAGAAGGAGAAGGGTATGGAAGATTTGGGTCTCACCCCACAGAAGGAGGAGCAGCCACAGCAGGATCTCCCCCAGCTGTGCCACGTGGATCTGACTGACCACGGAAACCTGGAATTGGGTGGGGTGTTCCAAAGGGCTCTGACAAACTGGCTGGGAGGGAGACAAGGACTGGGGACAAAGTGGGAATGGAGGGAATTTGGAAATGACAATAAATCTGCAGGATCACTGGCCAGGCAGGGGCAGGATGAGAAACATTTCAGGTAAAGCTGTTCCCTGGTGTGTGACTGTTGGTACAGGATGCAAAAAGCAGGATAGGAAAGAGAGGGAAAAACACGGATACAACAAAATTGCAGATAAAAATCATAGAGATATAGAATAGTTTGGGTGAGAAGGATCTTACAGCCCATCCCATTCCATTCCACCCCTGCCATGGCAGGGCCACCTCCCACTGTGCCAGGTGCTGCCAGCCCCAATGTCCAGCCTGGCCTTGGGCACTGCCAGGGCTCCAGGGGCAGCCCCAGCTGCTCTGGCAATTCCAGCCCAGCCCCTGCCCACCCTGCCAGGGAACAATTCCCAATTCCCAACATCCCATCCAGCCCTGCCCTCTGCCACTGGCAGCCATTCCCTGCCTCCTGTCCCTCCATCCTTGGCCCCAGTCCCTCTGCAGCTCTCCTGGAGCCCCTTCAGGCCCTGGGAATAAGGAGAAGGAATGGGATGATGGTGTGGGAATGATGGAGCTTTGCACAGCTGGTGGAGCACTGGGAGAAAGTGCTTTGGGGAAGAGGATCTGGAATCCCAGGGCTTGTCCAGCCCTTTGTCCGTGGCAGTGTCCTGGATGGGCCAGGATGTCCCAGTGAGGGGCTCTCCCTGTGGAATGTGCAGGAATTTCCCCCCCATTGCTGATTCCAGCCCAGCCAGCCCAGGGACAAAACCTCGGGGTCATTCCCCACATCAGGGAGATTCCCTGTGCTTCCAACCCCTGGGAATGTGCAGGGAAGAGCCACAGGAATTGAGGAAAGGGACCTTGAACATTGTCACAATACAACATGAAATGAGTGACGCTCACACGCTGAGATGTCTGAGGTGAAAAAGTCACGTTTATTTCCAGACCTCGATGTTTATAGAATTCCAGAAGTGACCATGGACTGGAGGATGAAATTGCCACCTCTCCAACCACACTGGTCAAACCAACAGTCCATCAGTTCTCTCCTCCTCCAGAAAGGAATGCAAAACAATCATTATTTACATGAAAAGTGTGTGAGAAACTCCATTGCAAAAATGTAAACATCAGAAGGCTGAGAAGAACTGTAGAAGAACAGGGTGACAGAACATCGCCTCATCCCAACCCCCAAATGGCTCCAAGTCACCAGGGACACTTAAAAACCACAGATGAATCCAACTCAGCCCCTCCAACCAAGGGATTTGGGACACCAGCAAAACAAGGGAATGCTCCTCCACTGCAGGGAAATGCCAGAGTTCCAACACACCAGCATTTGGGGAAGAAAAAATATTTTATTATAAGAGTTAGAAAATGCAAATAAGTGCCTGGAGGGTGCTTTTGGAGAGCATTGAAGCAGGTTGAGGACTCGCTTCTGTATTTTAAATCTCCTCTGCTTCCAAGCTCCATCTTTCACTGCCTTTCAGAACTGGGTCTTTTATTAACGAGACTTAAATTACATAACACTGAAAAAAAAGAATTTAAAATAATTACTTCCTAACCCCCTTTGCAAAGCCCTGAAGCACGAGGCTTTATTACCCTTATCTTAACTTTCTTAACTACTAATGTTTGAGCAGTTAGGAAATTATCCTTTTTCGTCAGAAATTCCAGCTGCAGTTATTTTTGCCACACTTTTATTAGCCCGCCGTATATTGATAATAATCGCAGCATATTGAGGTGTTTCAGCAGGAGACATTAAGGCCAATCAAGTGAATAATTCAACATTTTCAGGATTGTCTGAACACAAATTTACACAATAGCCTGTGACAAAGGAATCTTCGGGGGACGATCAAATAAATAACAGTCATTTTTCAAGAAGGCTGCAACACTTTCAAAAGAATAATCCCGGCCTCTTTTTTAATGCTGTGCCATTATTATTCACGGATGGTGGCATTGGAGAGCTCTGGAGCTGAGCTCTGCAAAGTTTTCCGTGCTGCTTTGGGGAGAGGCAGCTCCTGCCAGCACACATCCCAGATTGCTTCAGCCCTGCACCTCCATTTTCCCATTTTTGGGGCAGAACACATAGAATTATGGAGTGGTTTGGGTTGGGAGGACTTTAAAAATGATCCAGTGCCACCCCTGCCATGGCAGGGACACCTCCCACTGTCCCAGATGCTCCAGCCTGGCCTTGGGCACTGCCAGGGCTCCAGGGGCAGCCACAGCAGCTCTGGAAATTCCATCCCAGCCCCTCACAGCCCTCACAGGATATGATTCCTTCCACATTTTTAACCTTTAATTCCCCTCTTTCAGTTTGAACCCCTTACTCCTTGTTCTATGCCCACAGCTCTTGATGAATATTATAAATATGTTCTATATAACACCCTATATTGGTGGTTTTTATGGTCTGACTACAGAACCCATAGAAGAACGATATGTCTCCATGCACATCCCACATTTTGTCACCCTGGGATTTTACACATTCCCTGGAAAGCGTTTCCATCCTGTCCTTTTTTCCTGCGGTATTTTTTCAGTGTAAAAGACAAGAAGCACTCACAAAGCTCCAGCTTAGCTGGGACTGCGATTTCTGAGGAGAAGATTTTGTCTCAGTTTAAGCCCGGATTTTCCAGGCTGTGCTTTTGGAGTGGCCTGGATCTGGGGGCTTTCAGCTGCATCTCAGCAGCTCTTCCTGAGGAGGCTGCAGGTGAATTATCTCCCTGCAACAGCAGAAACTGCTCAAGGATAAAAACAATTTCTGAGCTCTTATCAAAGGAAGCCTCGGAGCTGAAACCTCTCCTTTACCTGTCAGGATTCACCTGCCCAGCCCCCTGTGCTCTCTGATAAGGCAGAGACTCCTCAGAGCACCAGGATGGGCCTTTCCCATCAGGGTTTGGAGCATCCCCAGCCCAGTGTTCCTTTGGCTGCTTTTCCTTAAACATTTTTGGGGGGCATTGTTCATCCAAATGGCTGTGTGGGAAATGGATTTATAGAAAAATTTTTAAGTTTGACAGGTTTATATAGTGTGTATCTGTATGCAAATTTTGAGATAAGAAATGTTGGTTTAGAAATGTTATAGAATAGGACAGATATTGTTGAGAGAGAAATGCAATTAGAAATAAGTTTTAAAACGTGGTTTTGTAAATAAGATTAGATATTGGAGAGAAATAGAATTATGAAAGATGTATGGTAATTAAGAAACAGTTTTTTATAGTAATGATGTGAATTACAGCATTTCTATTGTCTTACTTTTTATATGAGACTGAAAATGAAATGAAAGTTTTTAAAATGCCTCTCAGTTGCCCCATCTTTGGGTCAGAAAAGAGCTTAGTCCGACAGGGCTGGAGCACTGATTTCCCCGTACTTGCTCTTTTTGCAAATAAAGGCACTTTTTTCCCCCCTACTTTCTGATAAATGATGCTTTAAAATCTGTTGGGAAACCCCCTGGGATACAGGTGGGATATCTGAGTGGGACCAGAGGCACAGGCAGGGGTGGGAAAATGGTGCCAAAATTCAGGGGCAGGAAAGTCTGGGGCTGCAGAGCCTCGTGTGCTCCCCATCAGACCTGGGAGTTCCAGCCCTGCTCCCCCGGTGCCCCCACCCAAATCCAGGGGCTGGGGGTGGGAAGGAGCAGGGCAGGGCTCCTCTCCCACTGCTCTGCACTTCCCCACACCGTTGATTTATCCCTGCAAAACTGAGCTCCCATTTGCTGGGATGATTTTTCATCATGCCCCTCCCAGAGCTGGGGCAGTAAAGCAGCACCTGCACCATCCATCTCTCCCAGGGCTGTCCCTGCTCCTCCCCTGCCTCATTTTTCAGCAGACACTGGATGTCACCAGGCTTTGGAGCTGCTCCCTGGCTCCCTGTGCCCCTGTTCCTTCAGCTGCTCTCTCTGTGCTGATAAAAACCCATCACCCTGCATGAGCAATGCCTTGGTTATTTACTGTTCTGTCCTAAAGAACGTTCTGGGATCTGGCTGCCCTTCATCCCTCACTCTGAGCACCTGGGATGGGGCTTTCTGCCTCTTGTCCCCAAGCCAGACCCCAGGGCTGTGAAATGATGGGAAGACCACAGAGTACAGGAATTGGGGTGCCTGAGAAGGGGGGGCACCCAGAGCTGGGAGAAGCAGATTGGTGTTAATTGATTTATCAAGTAATGAGAGTGAGGGGAAGCACCTGGGCCAGCTGTGCAGGGCACAGTGGCAACTGGAGGCAGAAATGCCCCCATTTCTGGAGATCTGGCCTTGGAATGAGATGGGAGATGGGAGTTAATTCACATTTAAAGCCAGCAGAATCCCACAGCTTCTGAGCCAAGGGGGAGAGCCAAAGGCACCAAAAACCCAACACCTCCCCTGGGTAAATCCCAGGGCTCCTCATTGCCCCACAAGGCATCAGAAACAGGGGGCGAATAATCAAACATTATTCCAGCAGTTAAATCTACAGGCAGCTCCAGGTCAGCCTTTGGAATTACAAATCTCCTTGGTTTCATGGAGCTGCAAGAGAGAATCTCATGGATTTAACAAAAAACTCATCCAGTGCTGGGAAAGTACTCGAGTCAGCACAGCCTGGAGAGGTGGAGGCAGTCACTGAATCCTGGAATGGTTTGGGACAGAAGGGACACTAAAGCTCATCCAGTTCCACCCCAGGGACACCTCCACTGTGCCAGGTGCTCCAAGCCCCAGTGTCCAGCCTGGCCTTGGGCACTGCCAGGGCTCCAGGGGTGGAGGTGAGGGGGGCAGTGCTGCTGCCTTCCCTGCAGTGTCCTTGGAGGGAGAAGGTTTGGGCAGGAACACAACAATCACACACTCCAGCATAGCACAGCACAGCCAGGGGGGACACGGGGGCATCTTCTGCATGGAGTTCCTGTGAGGGTTTATTGGGCTCTGGAGCTGAAGGGGGCCAGGGACAGAAGACAACAGCAGTAAAGGGTCCAGGGTATAAATATGCTAAAGAGGGGGTGGAGCAAAGTATCAGGGAAAATCAACTGAGGGCACAGGGGTGGACTCGGGATTTCTGCTGGTCACACTCACTCCAAGATCCGTAGAAGTCTCTATTCCCAGCCCAGCAGTGAAATAAGGGGTCAGGATTCTTCTGCTCTTGTTCTCAAGGTTGTTTATTATTTCTTATCTATAACATTCTTTCCCTGGCCTGCTGAGGTCTGTTCAGCAGGTCAGACAGAGGCACACTGACTGCCCTCAGAGGCAGTGTTATCTTTTTATACTAAAAACTACATGTACATTATTTACAATAACTTCCCAATGCCTATCACCTATGTTAGACAGTGAGCTTCTACCTTAAACCAATCCAAAAGTGCCAACATCACCCAGAACATGGAGGCTAGGAAGAAGGAGGAAGAAGGAGAAAGAAGGACAAAACACACCCAAATTCCTCCATCTTGCCTTCTGAACCCCCATTCTAAAAACCCCAAAAATCTACTTTGCACCTGTGACAAACTTACTATTATTCTACTTAGACTCTCTTGACTTGTAATTCTTCATATAAAGGTGGTCATTTGCTCCATGGGTCAAAATCAAAGGCACAGGTGTGTCCTGGGCTCTGTGCCAAGGTCTGGGAGCCCCCTGGCAGGAGCTGGAGCCATCCAGGACAGCCAGAGGAATGTCCTGGGTTCTGACAGGGTGGTACAAAGGGCAGGAGCCAATGGGGAGTGCCAGGGTGGACAGGCAGGGTTACATTGACCAATGGGGAAACAGAGTGGGGAATATTCTAGAACAAGACCATACAGGGGTAGGGTAGGGATGACCAACAGGGAACACAGACCTGGGGTAAATCAGCCTAGTGCTGCAGAGCACCCTGGGGGAAGCCTTGTGTCTGCCTCTCCCTGACCTCTGGTGTTGGGGTCTCTGCTGCTCAGAGTGGCCCCGAGAAAAGTTCCAAAGTCTCTTTTCCCAGCCTGGTGCTTGAAGAAGGAGTCAGGGCTCTTCATTTCTCAGTCTCAAGGTTGTTTATTGTATCTTATCTGTAAAAAATTTTCTCCTGCCCTGCCGAGGTCCATCCAGCAGGACCGACAGAGGCACTCTGCCTACTCCAGGGCAGGGTTATGTCTTTATACTAAAAACTACCTGTACAATGTTTACAGTTACTGTCCAATACCTATCACCTATGTTAGACAGTGAGCTTCTACTCTAAACCAATCTGTAAGTGCCAACATCACAGCAGAAGATGGAGGCCAAGAAGAAGAAGGAGAAAGGCTGGACCTGCCCAGTTCCCTCCATCTTGCCTCCAGAACCCCCATACCAAAAACCCTAAAATCTACTTTTCCACCCGTGATAACTTCACTATCATTCTTCTTAAACTATGGTAGCTTGCTGATCTTCATATCAGGTTGGTAATTTGCTCCAGGGGTCATAATCAAACCCACAGGTGTTTTGGGCTTTGTGCCAGGGCTTCTGAGCCCCCTGGCAGGGGTCTTGGCCATCCTGGACAGCCAGAGGGATGTTCTGGGTTCCCACACTCTGGGGGATGCTGGAGCCTCTGGTGCATCCCTCCAGGGCATTGCCACTGCCCCTTTCCCAAAGGGCTCACGGGCCTCCACACAGGGGCAGCCACAGCTGCTCTGGGAATTCCGTCCAGCCCCTCCCCACCCTGCCAGGGAACAATTCCTGATTCCCAAGATCCCATCCATCCCTGCCCTCCTTCTTTTAGGGGTCTTTTCCTGCAGACAGTTCAAAGGAGGTCAGCCCTGCTCCTCTGGGGCGCCTGGGAGCCCTCCTGGATCTGTGTGCTCAAACAAGGGAAGGTCCCAGCAGATGGAGGGGGGATGCTGCACGTCAGGAGGGAAGAAAAGCAGAGCAGGATGATTGTCTGAAGATGCTGAATTAATCAAATCAATAGTTTGAAGCACTTAATACCTAAAGTGGTTGGAGTGTTGATTATAAAAGGCTGTGTAAACATAATGTAGAAATACACAGTAATTGGCAGCTCGTTGGAGGAAAATGGATCTGCTGTCTGTGGATAGAGTGCCTGTGTGTGCATAATCATAATTTATCTCTTTACTGAGTGCTCAGGTATTAATCAACTGTTACAATAATATTCTGAGTCAGTGCTGAGTGCAGCTCCAAGCCCCACCTGCCTGGATGGAGGCAAATCCTCCTCAGCAGCTGGCAGAGGGCTGCTCTGGCATTGAGCACCAGCTGGGCTTTGTAAGGCTCAGAATTAGCCACAGACTGTCAAATCTGCACGTTTTGTGCTTCTCACCAGATCGTGGTGGCATCAAAGTGTCTGTGAGCTGCTGGGGCTGGGCTCTGGAGGGAGCTGGAGCTGGACAAGGCTGGGAAAGGCAGCGCAGGAAAATCCTGTGCCTGAGGGCTGGCGGAGCTGGGATTTGAGCCTGTGTGATCCGGAGCCCTCCTGCTGCCTGCTTCCAGCCTGATCCTGACATATTCCATGTTGCAGGACATGAATATTACAGAGGATGTCTGGCAGTGCACAGCCAGGGTGAATTAGAGCCATCAATTATTTGTTTGTGCTGGGGACAGGGCAGACTTGGAGCTTCCTCCCCTGTCTCTCCTGCTCTCAGCCCCTCTCAGCTCAGCAGAAATATGATCAAGCCAAGACTTTAAGTTTAGTCATTAATTTCAAGAGGTATTTTTAAAGATATGAGTGAAAGCTAAACAGCCCCTTATGTTCCATGGCTTTGAGAGAGCTTGGAACTCTCCTTGATCCCTGGGCTTTAACCAAGTGCTGGAAGTTTAAACTCACACCAGGACTCTGCTTCCATGCAGCTCCTTATTCCAACAGAACCGGTTTTTAACAGCATCTCACCAGGTGAGGTTTCCAGATCCTCCCCCACCCCTGAGGCACTCCTGGTGCTCAGAACCCGGGCACTTGACCAGGCCAGTGCCACTCCAGCCTTTTGTATTCCCCTCCTTTGGCTGTCTGAAAGGTGTTTGGGTGTTTAAAATGTTTATTAAGAGACTACTAAAGCAGGGAGATGGAATGTTTCAGCAGCAGACTCGGTGCTCTGTCTGCTGCCTGATAAATCAGTGCCCTTATCAACCCCTGCTGCACCACAATGGACTTGGCAGGGCTCAGCAGGAGATGAAAGCCCTTTATTACCCTCATCCCCAGCCTCCTGCACACTCACACTCAAGGACAATTCCCCACGCCTTATCGGGATGGAGACAGCATTGATTTAGCTTACATTAACCTTTCAGGACCTATCAGATTACGCTGGATACATTTCACTTGATAAGAATTGAGCAGGAGTTCAGTCCCTGCACTCCCCTGAGCCCCGTGGTGTGAATTAATCACCATCAGGGAGCTGCTTCCCAGCTTTGGGTGCCAAAGTGCTTTTAATCACAATTTTAGTCCTAAAATTACTGACCCATCTGCCCAGCCACCTCACTCGTTCTAAATCAGTCCTTCCCAGGAACATTTCACTTTCCAACCAGAAGTCTTTGTGCTCTGTTGTTTCAGGGCTGACTCCTGAGGACATCACTCCCAGCTCATCCTGCTCCTAATGTCCTGAACCACCTCAGGCTATTTTGTGCCTCACCTGGCTGCCATTTTGGCCAGGTTAATGTTTGGCTTTGTTTGGAGCACGGGAAGAACTTTGTGAGCTGAAGCTTTGATTTCTTCACATAAAACCCGCTCTGGGTTGATGGGCAAGGAGAGCCTGCAGGACTTTAAACCCTCTGGTCTTGTGTAGGATAAAGGAGCTCAGAGAGGAGCTCTGCACCTTCCCAGTGCTGCTGAGATCACTCCCAAGCTTGGTGTGAGGCAGTGACAGAGTCTGAGCGTGCTGTGACACACAGGGAACACAAATGAGCAGCAATGGCCCCAGAACTACAGCAAAATCCTGAATCCTGCAGGCAGAAGGGCGCTGCCCTGGCCTGGGGGGACAATGGCTCAGTTCAGCCCCAGATCAGGTTCCTGCACAGCCTGAGATCCCCCTGAACCCTGCCCGATTGCTCTGGGTGACCCCAGCCAGGCTCTGCTGCCCCAGGCTCAGCAGGACAAGGTGGCACTGTAAGGTGAGGGGTCACTGTCCTGCTGAGGGGACAGAGCCCTGGCACAGAGCTGCCCTTTGGGCCCAGTACTTCTTAAAACAAGTCTTTGAGGCAGGTTTTGGTCCCCTCCTTGACTTCATCAGCACTGTCAGGAGAGATCTGGGCACAGGGAGACAGTCAAACCCTGGGAGTGGCCTCAAGTGCCACAGAGTGCCAGGCACAGGACACGGTGTCCAGGGGCAGCTGCCATCCCCTGGCAGTGCCAGCGCTGTCCCTGCTGTCCCCTGGGAGTTCATCCCTCCTGCCAGGCCAGCTCTGCACCCAGCTCTGCCCTTGGCAGGTGATGGATGCCCGCTCTGCTCCTTCCCCACGTTAGCGAGGCCGTAAATGGAGAGAAAACAGGAGGCAGCCCCATAAAAACACCAAACAGCAGAGATCAGGGGACAGAGCCATCCGTCACCGTCTGCAGGTGGCATTAAACCCAGCAGGGTTTGTTCTCCTGGAGATGGGAACGGCAGCAGTAAATGGCACTGAACTAATCTGGGCTCCAGATAAAATATTTACAGTGACAGCAGAAAATAAAAACAATGGGAGTGGGCAGAGAGGGCAGAGCAACACCAACGTGCCTGGAAAATGAGATAAATTATTTCTTTTCTGAAATAATCTTGATAACTTTTGATAGGCGTTTCCTTTTAGTGTAAATCTGCTGTAATTCCGAGGGGTCCTGAGGATGGGAGGTCAGCCCCCCATGGTGGATAACACCTGGGACACCTGGGACGGCAGGAAGGGGACAGCTGGCACCTGCCCAGGGGTCAAGAAGCTTTTCCTCCCCAGAATTTGGTTGCCTTCTCCATGATAAGCACCAGGAGCAGTCCTGGATGTGGAGCTGGGACCTGCAGGATGTTCAGTTTAGGGAAGTTCTGCAATCCCAGCTGGGAATTTTGCACTGTTATGGGACCACTCAGGTGTTCTGCTCTGGAGAGAACTGCAGGAAATAACTCATAAAATAGCTAATAACTAATTAAAATTCACTAATTACTAATAAAAAATAAAATAGCTAAAAATGAAAAAATAAACTAATAATTAAAAACTAATAACTAATAAAAATAGAAGAGCTAAGAACTGTTAAAATAGCTGCAAACAGCTATTATATTATTGTCCTGGATTGCCAAGCAAATTGTATCTGTTTGCCATCTGTATGGCAGCTGTCTCCTGTTCATGGGCAGTTTGCCTTATCTCTTCCACACCCACTCCTCCCTCCAGGGACACACCTGCTGATAACAGCTATGGAATGTCCCTGCATGGCTGATAAGAACTACAGCATCCCATTGGCAGATGGGAGCCCAGAGGGAGGAGCCAAGCATTCCTACCGGGATAGAATCTGGAGATTCTGGTACACCAGCACGGCTTCTGCACTGCATTGCCCAGAGGAAGAGCAGCTGCCTCTTGCCCTGGATCTGCAGAGGCAGAGACTGCACCTTTCTCCAGGATCCCTGCTCCAGCAGAACCAGCCCTGGCACTGCAGGAGGGCTGAGCCACAATTCCAATGGTTCTGCTGCCAGCAGCCTGACCCACAGGGTGTCAGGCTGGGTTCTGACTCTGGCACTGTTGCTTTAGTTCACTGCATTCTTTATTTTATCCTTTCATTTTTTTCCCTAATAAAGAACTGTTATTCCTGCCCCCATTTTTTTTTTTTTTTTTGTCCTGAGAGCCCCTTAATTTAAAATTTACAGCAATTCAGAGGGAGGGGGTTTGCATTCTCCTTTTCAGGGGAGGCTCCTGCCTTCCTTAGCAGGCACCTGTCTGTTCAAACCAGGACAATTATCAGACATCTGGAACTGGTTCAGGAGCACATGGAGGGCAAACGAGCAGCAATGGCCCCAGAACTACAGCAAAATCCTGAATCCTGCAGGCAGAAGGGCCTGGCCTGGGGGAACAATGGCTCAGTTCAGCCCCAGATCAGGTTCCTGCACAGCCTGAGATCCCCCTGAACCCTGCCCGATTGCTCTGGGTGACCCCAGCCAGGCTCTGCTGCCCCAGGCTCAGCAGGACAAGGTGGCACTGTAAGGTGAGGGGTCATTGTCCTGCTGAGGGGACAGAGCCCTGGGCCCTGGTCCAGGAGGGGCCATTGCAGGCTGCTGGGAGCAGATTCTGCTGTGTAACACAAATTAGGAATTGTTCTAAAGGCCCTGACAGCCCAGCCTGTCCCAGCTTACTACAGCCACCCTGACTGCTGAGACTCAACCTTTCCCCTCCTGCCTCAGAGACTCTGTGCAAGGACAAACCCAACCTCTGGATTGAAATTTTCCACAAAGAGGAGATGAACAGGAATGTTCTAATCCCTGACTGCTGGATTTATGAACTTGGCCAAGTTAACCTTTTGTTTTATGGCCATCCTATAAAACCCAGCCAGAGTCCAGCACCTGAGCTGAGCTGCCTGGGAGGGGTGGGATCCTGAGGATGGAACCTTCATCCCTCTGGACAGATCTCAGGGGACACAGGGATGAGAGCTCAGTCATGCCCAGAGGCAGTGTTGATGGTGACAAAGTGATGGCACTCCCACTTGCTGCTCCTTGTGGTCCCTGAGGGCTCTGCAGGGTTGGGGTTGTGCTCTGTGGACCCCATACACACAGTTTAATGTGATTTTAGTGTCTGTTATCAGGGCACCAATTATTAGCCATGAAAAGAGTCACTGGGGACTTCGTGAGATGGTCAAAGAATCCAAATTTATTGTGAAGTGTGACCGTGTTTGCAGGGGTCTTAGGATGAGGGAAGAGACGAGGATCTGACTCCATGTTTCAGAAGGCTGATTTATTATTTTATATATATTATATTAAAACTATACTAAAAGAATAGAAGAAAGTATTTAATCAGAAGACTGGCTAAGAATAGAAAAAGAAAGAATGAATAACAAAGGCTTGTGGCTCTGACAGAGAGTCTGAGCCAGCTGACTGTGATTGGCCATGAATTAGAAACAACCACATGAGCCCAATCCCAGATGCCCCTGTTGCATCCCACAGCAGCAGATAACCATTGGTTACATTTTGTTCCTGAGGCCTCTCAGCTTCTCAGGAGGAAAAATCCTAAGGAAAGGATTTTTCATAAAATGTATCTGTGACAGTGAAGTACAACTGCTTATATACTTATTCTAGGAAGACTGGTAATGTTTCACTGCAATGATTGGGTGAATCATCACATAAATAAACTCACACATTTTAAACATCTCCTGCTTGCAGAGGTTGATTCAGTCCTCTTCCCTGTCCCAGTCTGATCCAATCTTCTTCCAAGCTTGATTTAATCCTCAAAGTTCTCTTTGCTCTTGCCAAGGCATTTTGTCAAATCTCTCATGCTAACCAGGGCCAAAGTCCATCATCTGTCTTGTGTACCCCGATATCCATAATGTGCTGTAAAGGTCTAAAGGCTGTGAAGGGACACTCATGGGGGAGAGGAGGGGAGAGCATTTATAAATCCAGCACTTCAGCCAGACCAGGGGGTGTTTCTGTCCTCACAGGTCGGAAGCTGAAGAGAGGCAGAGGAAGAAATGAAAGTATCTGTGTGCTCTGTGGGTGGGGTTTGAGCTGTGGGCCCTCTGAGAGGGCTCGGGGGGTCTGAGGGGAGTCTGGTGTCAGTGGGGAGCCCATGAGTGCAGGAGCTCATTTACCTGAGTAAATGCAGCTTCTGGAGCCCCTCACCCTGCCCAGGCTGGCTCCAGGCCTGTGCCCTGTTCACAGCCAGCCCCAGGACAGGGCTGGGACCCAGCACAGCCAGGGCTGCTCCTGCTCTGGAAGCTGCTCCTCTTCCTCTGCAAAGCTCTCCTGCAACTCTGACACCAAACCCACAAAGCCTCAGCCAGAATAAACCAAATTCCGCTGCTCCTCAGCCAGGATAAACCAAATTCTGCTGCTCCTCGGCCAGAATAAACCAAATTCTGCTGCTCCTCGGCCAGGATAAACCAAATTCTGCTGCTCCCTGCTGGCTCAGCTGTGTCCTCCCAATCCCGGGTGTGTCACAGGGGTTTGGGGGACCTGGAGCAGCCACAGCTTTGTCCCCATCCCCACAGGCAGCCAGGAATTGCCAGGGGACACCTGAATTCAATTGATTCTATCCCCACTGAGGGCAGAGTGTGGGCCTGTGTGAGCGGAGGGGCCCAGAGGGCTCTTTGATGTTCACACCCAGCCAGAGGCAGGCCCTGGCTTTGTCCCCTGCCCTGGCTTTGTCCCCTGCTTTCCAGGAGCTGCAGGCGCCCCTTTAGCCCCAGCCCCGGGGCAATCCCTGCAGAATGAAGGGCCCTGGGCAGGTGCCCCCCTGGCAGTGCTGAACCTGCACCCAGGGGCCCATCAGAGCCTCTCCTGGGCCATTCCAGGCCTCTCTCCAGCAGGCTGAGCTCTGAGTGCAGCCCCTGTGGCTGGCACCATCCACCAGCAGCTCTGGGCTGAGGGGGCCCAAGCAAAAAAAAGAAAGAAAATCCTGGCAGATGAGCTCAGTTTCTGAGTGCTTTGCCATCTCCCTGCTGCTGTTTTACACTGATGAGCTCGTTAGGAAAACGAGCTGTCACCTCCCCCTCACCCCAGCGATGGGAAGTGCAAACAGGGCCTGGTTTTATTTCTCTGACAGCTCTGGGGCAGGAAAGGACTCAGGGGGGAGGATTTACACAGAAATGAGGAGCAATGGGGTGTGGGTTATCTCCCAGCTTGGGAGCTGTTGGGGAAGATGAAACAGGAAAGCCTTAGAAATATGATTGTCTGCAAAAGATTTTGAGAATATGGAAACTCTAAGTGAGATTGAAATGAAAGCAAGCTTTGAGATCCCTCAGTTCCTGAACAACTGGAAAACAATGGCATGGGCAGCTGAAGGTGATCCCCTTTGGATCAAACAATCCCCTCTGCTTGCAGACAGGCCCAAGGCTCAGAGCAGACCCTGCCAGCTTGGCAGAAGGGCCCAAAGAGGAGTTTGTAGGGTTTAAAATGTAACCCAGTGTGGTAATGATTGTTATAGTAAATATGGTGTGTGTGTATATATATGTAATATAAGTATAAGTAAAATATAATATAATATAATTTATATTATATTACTATATATAAGTAGTATAAGTATATATATAACTACAGTTCTTATAGTATGTAATAGTTATATACATATCTTACACTATGTAAATGTTATATACATATCTTAGAGTATGTAAATGCTGTAGGATTTGTATCTTGTACTAGATTGGTTAGTGAGAATTAGAATATTCAGCACAGAAGATTTATGGTGTTGTAACGGGAACTTTGCACTTTTCCCTCTTGCTTTTATTCTTTGCTCTCTCTCATCCTCTTTACCACATTCTTGCCTTCTTTCTCTTTACCACTTTCTTTATCTCTTTTTCCCTTTTGCTTTTGCTCTTTGCTCTCTCTCTCTCTCTCTTATGGGTCTCTTTTTCAGGCTCCTCTCAGTCCTGCTCTGAGCTGTGGCTGGCAGCTCCCAGCAGGGCCCTGCACCCAGGCCCTTTGCAATAAACCCCAAGTTCCACAACCTGGCAGCAGAGATCTCTGCTCTCTGTCCATCCTGACCATCCTACCCTCCACGCTCCTGCAGGGAGCACATCCCATAGTGCAGTGACAGAGAACATCCATGGCCTCAGCAGAGCTCCTGGAATGCTCCTGGAGTGCTTCTCCAGAGCTGGAACAGCTCCAAAGCATCTCCTGTGCAAGCTCCTGACTGCTGGGAGGTCACAGAGCAGCACCAAGTGCTGGGGAATCCTGCTGGGATCCCTAAAACCTGGGGCTGAGCCCCTGGGGATGATGTCTCTTAGCCAGAGCCACTGCTGGCAAAGGGAGAATAAACATTCCATGGGTATTATTGGATTGTTAACTCTGGTTTCTGTGGGGAGAGCTGCATGATGGATGGACAGACTGCAGACATCATTGTTTGGCTTTTAAATACCACAGAGAGCTGACAATGCTCAG
The DNA here is from genome assembly GCF_023055355.1 of Agelaius tricolor. Classification (NCBI taxonomy): domain Eukaryota; kingdom Metazoa; phylum Chordata; class Aves; order Passeriformes; family Icteridae; genus Agelaius; species Agelaius tricolor. Next base: position 5,909,382 of record NW_027269296.1, on the reverse strand, counting down.
GATGAGCTTTCAGGGCAGGAACACTCAGAGAGGAGCTCTGGATGAGCTTTTCTCGAGGGAGGGGATGCTGCTGGCAGGGGTGGAGATGGATGGGTTTATCCCATGCCCTGCTGCTGGAATTGCAGGAAAAGGTGCTGAGACTGGAAAGGTAAAATGAGTTCCTGCAGTGGTGCCACCCAGCCCTCTGGTTTTAAACAGGTGGAAAGAGCAAAGTTCAGTTTCATGACCTGCTGCTCCCTTGCACTGCAGAGGGAGCTTTGGAATAAGACAAAAAGGGGGTTTATTCCATCAACCAAATTCCAATTCCTTCAAGCTTTCATGGGAATTTCAGTGCACAAGGTCCCTCCCTCCCAGGGCACAGGGGGTGTAACTGGGGGTGATTTGGTGTCCTGGGGACTGAAATGTTTCTGAAGGAAAGGCTTTGCTGGATCCTGCCAGGTCAGCAGGGACCTGCTGGGCCTTGTGCTGCTCCCCCTGCCTGCCACGGGGGACCTCGGGGGCTCTGCACATCCCAGGGAGCTCTGCATGGCCCAGTCCCCCTGAGGGGTGTCTGCACCCTGGACTCGGGGCTGTGTCACCTTCCTCCCCTCCCTCCTCCTCCATCAGGAGCTGCCTCACTTTCCCAAGGGAACTGACTTTCCCTGGAGTCCCTGGGGGAAGTTTTCCATGTCTCTGCCAGGACCCTCCAAACTCAGAGCCATTTCTGCTGCCCAGCACTCCCAGCCTGAGGTGGGAGTTATCCCCTTTATCTCCTCTATCTCTGAAAGCTCCTGAGCCAGCCTGGCCAGCTCTGCTGCCCCAGCTCCCACCCAGCAGTGCTGCAGTCAGGAATGGGGCTCTGGATTGGGATCCTTTCACCTGCCCCTGCTCTGCCTCCCTCCTGGCCATGGATATCTGTCCTTGGATGAGCAGAACTCAGCCCTGGCTGCTGTCTGGGGACCTCAGTGCTGCACAAAACCTCTTGTGTTCAATCCTTGCCCATCCATCACCCCCTAATGAGGGTCCTGTGCTGGCTCCAGGGGTTTCTCCTGGTGTTCCTGGTGGCCTCAGGGCTGGAGCAGCCCCAGGCTCCCCTGGACTGGGACCCTGCTCTTGCTGCCTCTTTTAATTTGGCCGTTTTTACCTGTGGAAATCAACAATCATGAAGGGAGGGTTTTTAAAAGCTGAAGAGCCCTTCTTTTTAAGCAATTATGAAGTGATTAATGTCAATGACAATGTCAGGGAAGGCAGGAGTGGCTCCCTTTCTCTGCCAGTCTGTCCTTGCCTTTCCCACTCTATTTTCATGCAGTGTTTGCTGTTGGTGCTGATCCTCTCAGGAGTACAGACAGAGTCTGCTCCCAGTTATTTAAAACCTGCTATAAAAAGCTCTTCCCATGGATCCTGAAGGTCTCTAGACCTGGCCTTGCACTGCAGAGGAGCAATAAAGCCAAGGTGAGGGGCTGAAGCCCCTCCTGAGGGTGTCAGAGCACTCTGAAAAGCAAAAGGCCACCCTTGCCCAGCTGCAGAGTTGGACAAGCGAGTCCTCAGCGCAGTGGCAGGGATTTGCAGAGACATAAAAATAGCTGGGAAGGAAGAGGAGGGAGCTGCTGGGCCAGAGCAGCTTCCTGAGCATTTCCAGCTCAATGGGGTTTGATTGCTCCACACCTGCCCGCTCCTCCGAGGCTGAGGCAGGAAAAATAATCTCCCCTGATATGCAAATCCAGCAAATCTCAACGCAGCCGAGGAGAGCGAGAAATAAATCTGCAAATCCAAGGCTCCAACTCCAAACCGTTCCTGGAGAGAGATTTGACTGATTTCCCCCTTTTCCCTGGCTCAGGAGTGAGGGAATGAAGGATTCTCATTCCTTTTACACCATCTTGGAAAAAATATGAGCAGAGACTTCTGTGCTGTTCTGGGGTAATCAGGGGATTCCCAACAGACCTCCTCAAGTTCCAACCCCAAAGTTCCATCTCCAATCTCCTCAAGTTCCAACCCCAAAGTTCCATCTCCAATCTCCTCAAGTTGCAGCCCCAAAGTTCCATCTCCAATCTCCTCAAGCTCCAACCTCAAAGTTCCATCTTCAATCTCTTCAAGTTGCAACCCCAAATGTTTTGGGTTGAGTGCTCCCTCTTCCACCAGGAAAGCTCCCCAGATGCAGAGATGTGGGAACAGCTCCCACAGAACCAGAGTTCCCTCAGATTGGGTTCAAATCTCACAAACCAGGGCTGCTCTGCTGTGAGCGCCATTCCCAAGCCCCCCTTTTTTAAGGGGTTCCATTTTTATGGATAAGTAGAATAAATAAAACATTGGGAGAAACTTTACAGGAAAATACAGAAAGGTTGGAAAGCAAGAACTGTGTCACAAAAATGTGTCTCCAGTTCCTAAAGGGAATCTGGTCTGATTTGTGTCCCCTACTTTAGGAAAAGCTCCTGCCTGTGGGAGAACCAGGTGTCAAAGCAATGCTGGGACAAGGAACCCCAAATCCAAAATAATTAATTAACAGTGATTTGATTGTGCAGGACATTCATTGAGATTTAAAACACATCCATTGAGGTGTCCGTTAATTAACTCTGAATAACAGAGGCAATAAACCTGGAGTTAATCCAAAAACCTTGGGGGATTTGGAGCTTTCCCCCACCCCTGCATGATCCCAGATCAATTAACACCCCCAGAGGTGATCAATTGGCACCCTGGGTGATCATCTCAGGGGGTGTTCATTGATCATCTTGATTGATATATTGATAGGATCCCATATTGATTTGAACTGGAGACCAAGGATTTAAGAGCCCAGAGGTTTCAGGCAGCCCAGGCCTTGCTGCTGGCTTTGGAAATGCCCAGTCTGTGTGGGCAGAGCTGTTCTGGTTGCTCCAGCCCAGGATGGACACTGAGCAGCCAGGCAGGGGCTGGGCTCCATGGAGCTCCATGGGGCTCTGGGGACACAGTGCCCACAGCAAGCCAGGGATGGAAGGGTTAAAACAGGGAGAGGGCTGGGAGAACGAGCAGGGTTTGGAATTGTTGCTGCTCCTGACCAACCTGGCACCTGGGAGAGGTCAGAAAATGGATCTGTACCTCAGTGGGAGGAAATCCTGCGTTTGTGTGCTTTGGGTTAGTTTGTGTCTGCTAAAGAGGAGCTTTCTCCTCGAGCTAAGGGTTGGTAACAGGTCCATGTCTATGGACAAACCCATGGAATTGTGGCCAGCCAGAGTCCTTCCAGAAGCAGGATCACAGCCCCAGCCCATCAGATGAGGATTTCACAGAATGGGCACAGCCCACAGCACCAAACTCCCACCTGCAGCCTCTCCCTGTGGAGGGATCTTTTGGAGTCCCAGAACTTCCCAAAAGATAAAGGACACATCCCTGGTTTAGGGTTCCTTTCCAAAATCCTGTTTCCTTTCAGTATTTTTTATGTGTGCAGTGTTTCACCAGTTCTTCAGCAGCACCTGAACACAATTTCAGTTAATTAACCCCATGAAATATTCTGTGTTTTTAGAAAAGAGCCCAGGCATCATCACTTACCTGAAATCCAAGTGTTGCCTTGGAGTGCAGTGCTGACAGTGGGGATATTTTATATTCCTTATTTCAATACAACTGATTGCTGGAAATACTCATTTCCATTAACAAATGCTGGAATTGTGTATTTAAGGAACACTCCATGTTCTCCATCCACACTGTGATCCTGGAGGATGGAGTCATAAAAATGGAAAGATTTTAGCTTTTTTCTCCTTCAAAGTAGGAGCACCTTGAAGAGTCTTAGAACTATTTTGGGCTGGGAAACCCATTTTTCTGATCAGCAATAAGTGCACCTGACTCTGCTGAAAGCAGTGGTCCTTAGCAGAGAGACAGGAGGGTTTATGTTCATTAACCAGACTTCAAACCCTCATCTCTCTGGCAGATAAACGATGTGGATATTTTTAATCCACTGCCTTGACTTAGCATTTTCTCCTTTCTCAGCCTCTCCAAAAGATAACATCCAGATGAGCAGCTGATAATTAGCCCCAAAGGGCCACACGTACAATTTGATTTCAAAGGGGGACTTTCATGTTAGATATTGATTAAAAAAAAAAATAAAAGTGGCCTTCTCATCAAAAAGCAGCCTCGGAGTGCTCTGTGTGCCAGGAGTTTCCCTTCCCCAGCCCTGCCCACGTGGGGCCGCCTGGAAAGCAGAAAAACCTCAGGTTTATTTATTAAAACTCATTTATTGTCTCCAGACAGGCTGAGAAACAGAATTGATTTGTTTGAAGGCCAGGCCTGGGTGTGATCATCAAACTAGGCCTGCTCCCAGCCTGGTGCTCTCTGTGATGAAAGAACTGAAGATTCCCAAATTCTGGAGATCAAAGGAGCAGCAGTGGGAGCAGAAGATGCAGGGAGCTGAGCATGGGAAGGAGTGAAGCCTCTCCAGGTAGGGCCAGAGCAGCTCCTGGAACCCGGGGTGATCGCCTCAGGGGTGTTAATTGATCATCTCAGGGGTGTTGATTGACCTGGATCGTGCAGGGGTGGTGGAAAGCTCCAAACCCCCCACCAGGTTCTTGGATTAACTCCAGGTTTATTGCCTCTGTTATTCGGAGTTAATCACACCGGCACCTCAATGGATGTGTTTCAAATCTCAATTAATGTCCTGCACAATCAATTCACCATTAATTAATCTAAGGGGCTGATTCAGTGGGAAGAGAACTCACTGTGCACGAAGTGCTCCCACTCCTGCCTGGGCTGCAGGAAATGCCAGGCTCTGCCAGGACTGAACCCCAGCCCTGGGGTTTGCCAGTCCTGGGGTTTACCAACTCTGGGATTTGCCAGTCAGAGGAGTGTTGGATTTGTCCTTCCAAACCAGCTGTGGGTCTGCTGATGGATAAAACCAGCACTGGGAAATAAAAAACAATGGGGAGGATTCCACTGATTGATTAATGAAAAAAGATGTTTACCTTTACAAATAAAGTTTATTTGTTTGCTGATAAATGAAATTGGACATTGAAAGATGAAAGAAACAATGGGGAAGAAAAACCCAAAATGCCATAAAAATAAAAAATTAAAAGGGAGGGTTCTACATTATAGGGAAATCTCTGGTATCAGGTGTTCTGGGAAGTCTGAACCTCTCAAGTACCTCAGAAGTGGGGAAAGAGAGAAGAGAAATGCAGCTGGAAATTGGGATAAGAAGGAGGCTGCATCCTCCAAAAATTGGAGAGACCCCAGGGGATGCCCCATGGCCTCTCTCTTTATTGGAATAAAGTAAAAGGACTCCTCTGTCTCCTTTTTGGACATGAACCTCTGGTGTTTGTGGATTCATTTTCCTAACACCAGCTCTGGAGTTTGCCAGCCCTGGGGTTTGTCAGCTTTCCTGGTTATTTAGGGGGTTCAGCCGGCCAGAAACCAGAACAGACCTGAACTGCAGGGTCAGACACTTGCAGGGCCTTTGCTTCCCTCTGCTTGGAATATCTGAGGTGAAAAAGCAGGAAGGAACTCAAACCCAAAGAAAGCTGCTTTCAAAAGCAAGGGGACAACAGTGACATTTCAGATATTTATTACATTTATTACATAATAAATTCTGCATTTCATTCTAATTAAATTTCATATTTAATTCCAATCAGGAACACTATTGCTTGGCTAAGCAAGGAGTGGGTTGTTTTTTCTCTCAGCCAGATTGTGTTGGCCTTTAATGTTGAAATCCTTGGGGTTTGGAATTAGACCTATTTTTTGCTGGATTTTTAAATCCTCTTCCTGGAAATGTTGAGCCAGGCTGGTCCTGGAGCAGCCTGGGCTCTGCCTGGGTGCTCTTTCCTCTCTTTTAGGAAGATGAAAAGTGAAAATTCTCCTGGAATCACTTCCCTGCAGGAGCTAAAGCTTCCAGACCCCAGCCAGGGAGCCCTTCCCATATGGAGCTGGAGGGAAGGAAAACATTAATTCCAAGGAATTTGGGGACCCAATCTCTCCCTCCCTGCTGGAACCCCCAGAAGAACCCCAAAAGGCTTTGAAAGAATCCAGAATTCACCCATCAAGGATTCCCTCTTCCCCTTGGAGCACAGAAAAGGAAATTTTATCAGGCACCATCGTGGAAGGGAAATTAAAGACTGAGTCAAAGAGACAATGACTGAAGAATTAATTCTTTTCTGTCCTGTGAATTCAGAGCAAAAACTGACAGATTTATGTTCCTTCAAGGGAAACCTCTTAAATAAAAGCAAGAGCAGGGAGGGGGAAAGAGGGGAAGGAGGAGGGGGAGAAGGAGAAAGGGAAAACTGCTCGGAGCTATAACATGACCACAGGCAAGAACTCTTCATTAGCACCTTCATTTTCAGGCAGGTGCATTTAAGGAGTTTTGCCACCCTCTTAAAAGTTCATTTTCTCCTTGTGCAGCACTTTCTGAGGGCATAAATCTTTCATATTCTCATTTCCACTGGCCCCACACGGCTGCAGTTGGGCTCAGAGTTGAAGTTGTCTCCCTCAGTCACTTCTTGTTCTGCAAGGAAAGAAGTTTCCAGCAAATCCATCATGAAATCTTTTCCAATTGGTGCCCTGGATGGGGGTGGTGTTGTTTTTTAACTCAGAGAATTTATTTCTCACTCTAAGGGAAGCATCTGGAGCTTTCATTTGGAGCCAGAGTTTTGGGATCCAATTGAGGAGCTGCTGTCACTGGGAGCTGAATCAAGGCACTGGCACTGCTGCAAAGCAATAACTTTCTACTCAAACCAGTGAAAAATGTGATTTTTCGCTGTTAAAAAAATAAAACTAGATTTTCTCTGAAAAGAGATTTTCTTTTCAAGTACAAAACCCCCAAGAAACAACAATCCTGAGTGACTTTGGGGTCTTTCCTTAAATGATAAATCTTGAAAGTTTCAGATGAAAGAATAAATTCTTTTGTTATTAAAAAAAAAAAAAAATTGTTCAAGGCTGGCTTGGGCAGAGCTTGGGGCAGATTGGGAGAGTGGAATTTCATGGCCATGGGATTTAAGGTCCCTTCCAACCCAACCCATTCCATGGTTCCCTCAGCACCACGGGGCACCCAGGGCTGGGGCTGGGGTGCTCAGATCCTTCCTGCACAGAGGGAGGAGGAGCCTGTGGATCCCTGACCCCTGGCCTGGCACATCCAGGGGGAGCAGAGAGGGGTTTTCCCACCATTCCAGCCCCTTGGCTCCATCTCCTCCCTGTTCTCCTGCTCCTTCTCCTGCATGGATGAATTTTTGCGTCACCTCTTTGTGCAGCTTTTCTTGACACCCCACTGAATGAAGAATGAAAGATTAAAAAATAATATTTTCTTCTATTTCACTAAAGGGAAAAGCAAAACCAAACAAAAATAAAAAGAAATTAAAACAGCCCACGAGCTCTGAGAGATGAACACAGCCCAGGTCAATAACTGAGAGAGTTTCAGAGACCACAGCTGTCAAGTGCTGCTTGGCCTGATTAATTTTATATATTTTTAAACTGTTTGTTATGTAGTAAATCTCCAGAGCCCCTGGGACTGCAGCATTCCTGATCTTTGTGCATTCCTGCTCCTGGTACCTCTCTGATCTTTGTGCATTCCTGCTCCTGGTGCATTCCTGATCCTGGTGTATTCCTGATCTTTGTGCATTCCTGCTCCTGGTGCATTCCTGATCCTGGTGTATTCCTGATCTTGGTGCATTCCTGATCCTGGTGTATTCCTGATCTTTGTGCATTTCTGCTCCTGGTGCATTCCAGCTCCTGGTGCTCCACCCTGACACTTCTGGGAGCCCCAGTGGCTGCTGCTAAAATCCAGCTCTCACTGACAGCTCGGGGGGTTTTTAACAATTTCCTCCACAGCAGCTCCTGCTTTTCTTCTCCTGCTGCTCCTGAAACTGCCTCAGACCCAGGGAGGATGGAAAACCCCCTGGGAATGTGGCCTAGAATGGGCTGAGCTGGTGCATCTGAGACAAAAGAGGGGATTTTGTGGCAGTCAGAGATTTGAGGGACAGCAACAGCAGCTCTGGGTTTGTCCTCAGTGTGGGAGGATCCTTGCAGGGAGAGCCAAACAGTCAGACTGGGACACTGGAGGTGGGAAAGCCTTGGGATGAATCCAGCAGCACACTGGGACCTGCCCTGAGCCTGAGGGAACTGAGCCTCCTCTCCAGACTGGAGAGTGAAAATGAACTTGGGTTTCATTTCTCTCCCCATCTCTTTGCTCCTGGTCTTCATTCAGATTGGATAGTAAGGAAAATTTCTTCATGGAAGGAGCTGTTCAGCCCCGGAAAAGGCTGCCCAGGGCAGTGGGGGAGTCCCCATTGTGGTGGTGTTTGAGGGTCCCCAGGGCGAGGGAAGAGATGAGAATCTTGACTCCATGGTTCAGAAGGCTGATTTATTATTCTATTCTATTCTATTCTATTCTATTCTATTCTATTCTATTCTATGAAAAGGAAAATGAAAATTAAAATGATATATTAAAACTATACTAAAGAAAGAGAAAGGAGACATCAGAAGGCTAGACAAGAATGATAATAAAACCCCATGACAGACTCAGAGAGTCCAACACAGCTGGCTGTGATTGGCCATTAATTAAAAACAATTCACATGCTGGGTAAACAATTCTCCAAATCAAATTCCAAAGTAGCAAAACATGGAGAAGCTGAAGGTTCCCAGCTTCTCAGGGGAAAAGATCCTGGCAAAGGGATTTTTCAGAAAATATGTCACTGACACCCCATCCCTGGTACTTTCCAAAAATGAGTGGATGTGGCACTCCAGGGCTTGGGTTGGTGCAGAACACGGTGCTGGTGCTGGTTCATGGCTCGTCTTGGGGCTCTTAAAGGTCTTTTCCAACCCAAAGGATCCTGTGGCTGGAATATTCTCAGGAATTGCCCCTGGAAATCCCTGTTGGAAGCCTGAGCAGAGCAGCTCTGGGTGCTGTGGTTTCTCAGCTCCTGCAATTCCATCTCTTGCAGCATCAGCCCCTTCCCCAGGTGGGTTCTAACCCCGATTTTATCCAAGCCCGGCCATTTCCTGGGGCTGTTTTTTCCTCCAGCTTTTGCCCTTTCCCTGCTCCAAAGGAAGGTGGGAGGGATGAGCCTGAGTGCCCTGAAGGGCGCTGATGATGGGCAGATGGCACCAACACAAAGCAGACAAAACCTCCCTGTCAGCTGTGGGAACCTCCTGGGGAGATAAAAAACATCTTGGAGGGAGTGGAGTGAAAAAAATGAACCCAGGGCTCTGCTTCCTCAGGAACCTGTTATAAGTGATCAGCCAGAAATCCAAATTAATAAATGTGAAAGATTTTATTTCCCTGACCAAAATACAGTCCCCAAACCCACAGCTAAAGAGACAGCATCGAGCCCGGGATTGGCGCTGGGTGAACCTGGATCCGACCTCTATCACATCACATTCCCCTCTGTTCACCAATGCCATTTCCAGCAGGGCTGTTTTATACAGTTTTTTATGCCTGAGGCAGAGCTGCCCCGATTTCTTTTGTAACCCCGCATATGTATGAGGGTTCTTTCACTGTGCTGGGCTGGACATCGCTGTCTCCTGAGTAGTGGCAGGCACTGATGTGTCAGGGGAAGTTGCATATTCAGATGTATGTTCCTTGGCACTTTGGTTATCTTCATGGATGGTATCTACCAAGGGATGATCACCCTTGGGTGTTCCCTGATGGTTCTGGAGGAAGCCCATCTCCACGCTGTGTTGTGCTGTGATGTCATAGCTTGCCTCAGTTTTCCCAGTCCTTCCCCAGGTGCCAATTACCTCTCCTTTCCCCACCCTGACCCCTGCTGAGTGCTGTCTGTCAATCCTGGCATTCCAGAAGGGTGTGAGTGATTGGCAGAGTTCAAAAGATGCCTCTCAGCCCTGGAGGACATTGGGCCATCCAGGTGTCCTTTGTCCCCTGAGACTTCCCCTCCCTTACCTGGTTGGTGGGATCCCTACCCCTTCCCTGCCCCTCTCCCCATGGTTGCTGTTCCTTTTAACAGCAACCACGCAGTTGGGGAAGTTCTCTGAGCGCTGGTGCTGCATTCAGAGGCCTGAGGGCCAGAATAAACTCTGGATTGAAACCCTCCAGCAGAACCGACTCCTTTTCTTCACCATCACCTTAAAGGTTCTCTGCCAGAGGGAAACCTGATCTCCTGCATGCCTTGACTTGTCCCAAGTGCCCAGCTGCAGCATCCAGCCAGCCAAAAGTGTCTCTGAGGTGAAACCACCACAGCTGCTGCCTTTGGTTCAGCAGCAAGGGCCAGACAAGCTCAGGGATGTCCCATCTGGCTATATTGGTAATAATTCCAATAGCGCTGGCCACGTTCTTTCATTGGTAAACGGGGCATTGTTCTCCTGCTGCCACCAGGAGTTTTGTAATTCAATGTGGTAATCTGTCTCCAGGTTGCTCGTGGTCAGAGGCTCGTTGGATGTTAGATCCTTTTTACAATTTTTATTTTATACATTCTCCCCTTAAGCATGAATACTTTATAACACATATTACAAACCCAAGGCTCTGCTTCCTCATGAACCCAAGGCTCTGCTTCCTCTGGGCTCCAAGACCCCGGATCCGGCCCAGAGAGCGGGGGGGATGTCATCACAGGGAGCTGCTGCTAATTTATGCAGATTGCTCCTTAATGAGGCTGATGGAAGAGCAGCCACTGGGGACATGGGAGGTGCCTTTTGGGAAGGGAATATTCTCTCTTTCCCAGGATTTTCCAGGGCTTTCAGCTGTTGGAACCCAGGACATTGCTCTGGCTGCCCTGGATGACTCCAGACCCTGGCAGGGGGCTCAGAGACCTTGGCACGGAGTCACAGACACCTGTGCCTTTGATTTTAGCCCATGGAAACAATTCCCAACTTTGTGTGATTATTTACAAGCCACAAGAGTTTGAATAGAATGATAGTGAATTTATCATAGGGTGAAAAAGTAGAATTTTGGGGTTTTAGAATGGGGGTTCAAGAGGCAAGATGGAGGAATCTGGACGTGTCCTGTCCTTCTTCTTCTTCTTGTCCTCCATCTTCTGCTGCGATGGTGACACTTCTGGATTGGTTTAGAGACAAACTGACTAACATTGGTGATAGGTATTGGAAAATTATTGTAAATAAAGTACAGGTAGTTTTTAGTATAAAAGATAACACCACCCCAAGCCTGTCAGTGTGCCACAAACCAACCTGCTGGACAGACCTCAGCAGGTCAGAGAAAGAATGTTATAGATAAGAAATAATAAACAACCTTGAGAACCAGAGCCAAGGAACCCTGTCTTCTTCCTCGATCTCAGGGCTGGGAGAAAAGAGACTTTCCAATACCTCGGGGTCATCTCGACCTCAGAGACCCTGTATGCAGATTGCTGCTTAATGAGGCTGATGGAAGAACAGCCACTGGGGACATGGGAGGTGCCTTTTGGGAAGGGAACATTCTCTCTTTTCCAGGGCTTTCAGCAGGCTGGGAACAGCTTTGGAATGCTGTACTGCAGGGTTTGGAGATGCTCTGGTCACACCAAGGGCCCAGAGCTCCATCACCCTCTCAGCCCCCCCATGCCACATTCCCTGCCTCAGCTTTCTTTCCTCACCTAGGGTAAAAATTTCCAAAGAATTTTTCCCTAATATCTGGTCTAAACTTCCACAGAAATCATAATTTCCGAAGTGAATCAGGTGAAGTTTTCTTTTATCAGGAAAATTAACCCACAAACACCAGAGGTTCATGTCCAAAAAGGAGACAGAGGAGTCCTGGAACTTTATTCCAATAAAGGCAGAGGCCATGGGGCATCCCCTGGGGTCTCTCCAGTTTTTGGAGGGCACAGCCTCCTTTTTATCCCAATTTCCAGCTGCATTTCCCTTCTCTCTTTCCCCATTTCTGAGGTACTTGAGAGGTTCAGACTTCCCAGAACGCCTGATACCAGAGATTTCCCTCTAATGTAGAACCTTCCCTTTTGGTTGTTAATTCTTATGGAATTTAGATGTTTTCCCCCATTGTTTCTTTCATCTTTCAAGGTCTAATTTCATTTAGCAGCAAACCTAAAGTTTATTTGTAAATGCAAATATCTTCTTCCATTCACCAATCAGTGGAATCCTCCCCATTGTTTCTTTTATCTCTCAGTGCTGGTTTTATCCACCAGCAGACCCACAGCTGGTTTGGAAAGACAAATCCCTCATTCCTCTCAGTTTGAAACCCAAATGGATCCTGGAAGGTTCATTTCAGTGCAAAGTGGAATATTCTCTTTGGATTTCAGCCCTTTTTGGGAATGTTTGAGGTCTTGTCAGGTTTGGTTTCAAAGACAGCTGTTCTCCTGAGCGGGTGGGAGCAGCAATTTAAACTGAGCAGAAATCCAGCTGCCACCAGAGGTTCTCCTGCCTGGACTTTTCACTTGATCCACAATGTGAATACTCAGGATTCCCCTGAAACTCCAATATTCTGTGTCAGAGAAATAATTTACCTGGCTCTGTTCCTATGTAATACCCTTTTAAAAAAAGCAGATTTTCCTATGTTTGCATTCTCCAGCACTTCCCACAGAGACAGAGCATGAGAAATGTTGATGTGTGGATGTTTCCATTCCAATTCCTACCCTGCAGACCTGAAAGCATTCCCTGAAATCCTCTCTTCATAGAAGACCAATTCTGGCACAGATTGCACAGAAAACCTCCAATTTGTCCACACAATATCCATAATATTGGACCTAATTCTGCTATTTGCTGGAATGCCTGGAAAATGAAGGCAGAAGTAGCTGCAGGAGTTCCAGAGTGGTTTTGGAGCCTGCCAGGATTGAGTTGTTCATTTGATTGAGTGATTAATGAGGTGTCACCCCCAGCCTGGGCAGGTGTGGCCATTGCCAGCCTGGCCATGGCTGCTGGGCTCTAATCCACACAAAGGAAAGCTTTAGACTCGATTTTAGGACTGGTTTTAGGGTTTTACATCTAATCCCTGGTCCAGCCCTGTGCTCCTTGAACAGGGTTTACTACAGGTAAAGAGCTGCCCTGCCAAAACGTCCCAGGACTTTATTTTTTACTTTATGAAATTCATAATCAAACCAAGCTCCAGGGAGTGGGGGATGCTGTGCAAACCCTGGAGACCCCAATTCCTACCACAGAGAGGAACATGGGGATGAAGATAAGTCTTGCAAGAGGTTTCCATAGAATCAGGGCAAGATTCTTCCCCCAGAGGGTGCTGGGCACTGCCCAGGCTGCCCAGGGAATGGGCACGGCCCCGAGGCTGCCAGAGCTCCAGGGATGCCCAGGGTGGGGTTGCTGGGGCTCTGGGCAGGGCCAGAGGCTGGATTGGATGATCCCTGGGGGTCCCCTCCAATTCTGGATATTCTGATTCTGTGATGGAAGCACAGAATGGTTGGGTTGGGACATTAAGGACCACGCAGTCCCCACCAGTTTGCAGCAGCAGACTCAGCCTTGCCCCTTGGTTCCACTGCCCTGGGCCCAGGACCACGCCTGGGGTTCAGCCAAGACAAACTCGCTGGCAGGAGTTCCACAGATCCCATTATCCAACCTGCAGAAGATTCCTTGGTGTGTTCTGAGCTGGATCCCTCAGCCAGAACTCCCCTGGCTGTACCTTGGTGAGAAGCAGCTCCTGGTGCAGTGCCAGTGCAGCCCTGGAGCTCTGGCAGCAGCTGAACCTCTGCAGGAGCCCCGAGGCTGCTCAGCACCTCCCAGTGCTCTCACATATCACCTGCAAGCCCCAGTGCTGCACTGACCCCCAGCCCCACTGGGCTGACCACCAACCCTGCTGGGCTGACCACCCTACTGCTGGACTGACCACCAACCCTGCTGGGCTGGCCACCAACCCTGCTGGACTGACCACCAACCCCACTGGGCTGACCACCAACCCTGCTGGGCTGGCCACCAACCCTGCTGGGCTGACCACCAACCCCCCTGGACTGACCACCAAACCCTGCTGGGCTGACCACCAAACCCTGCTGCACTGACCACCAACGCTGCTGGGCTGACCACCAACCCTGCTGGGCTGACAACCTCACTGCTGGGCTGACCACAAACCCCATTTCACTGACCACAAACCCTGCTGGCTCCTCCTTCCCAGTGCCAGATCTGCTCCATCTCCTGCTGCCTTCCCAAACCGACCCTTCTTGCTTCCAATTGAATCCTTTCCAAACCAGCTCAGCCTCTGGAAAAACCCGGAGTGACTGCAGCTGCAGTGGGGTGGGAGCCATTCCCTGGCTCCTGTTTGGAATGCAGAGGAGCTGCTGCTGCTGCTGCTGGGAACAAACAGATGCTCCATCTGAAGAAGTTACCAAGTTCTTCTGCCTTTAATTCCTGACCATGTTTATGTAAAATTAATTGCATCACATGTTCTTTGTATCTTTTAATTGCAAAACCAATTAACTTTAAAATGTTCTGCTTTGTAGTTCTCCTAATGAATGGCATCATTTGAGCTGGCTTTACAAAATTCATCTTTTGTTGGGACTGGGCAGGGAGCCATCCTCAGTTATCCCTGCAAGCGAGTTCCCTTCAGCTGAGCCAGCTCCGAGCAGTCGATGCACTGAAGCTGCTTCACAGGCATTGGATTTTGGGGAATCATCTGTACAGAGACTTCACAGCCTTCCAGGGAAATGCTGGATCCTTGGGAAGAGCGTGGCAGAGGTGTTGGGAAGGCTGATCCCAATGGGAACGTGTGACCGTGCTCACAGGGGTTTTCAGATGAGGGAAGAGATGAGAATGTTGACTCCATGTTCAGAAGGCTGATTTATTATTTTATGATATATATTACATTAAAACTATACTAAAAGAATAGAAGAAAAGGTTTCATCAGAGGGCTGGCTAAGAATAGAATAGAATCAACAAGAATGATAACAAAGGTTTGTGGCTCGGGCCTTGTGTCCAAGCCAGCTGACTGTGATTGGCCATTAATTAGAAACAACCACATGAGACCAATCCCAGATGCACCTGTTGCATTCCACAGCAGCAGATAACCATTGGTTACATTTTGTTCCTGAGGCCTCTCAGCTTCTCAGGAGGAAAAAATCTTAAAAGATTTTTCATGAAAAGATGTCTGCGACAGGAACGTCCATCCCTGCAGCTGGGGTTGGTGCCTGGGATGTCCAGAGCCTCCAGCTCTGCTGGGCCAGGGCAGCTCAGGCTGGAGCTCAGGGCAAGGTTCTTCCCCCAGAGGGTGCTGGGCACTGCCCAGGCTGCCCAGGGAATGGGCACGGCCCCGAGGCTGCCAGAGCTCCAGGGATGCCCAGGCTGGGCTTGCTGGGGGGCTCTGGGCAGGAACAGGGTTGGATCCATGATCCTTTATCCCTCCCAGTTCAGAACATTCCCTGATTCCATGGTTCAGCAGCAGGGGTGGTGCCTGGGGTGGGACAGACCCAGTGAGCAGGGCTCTTCCCCCAGGACACCGGGAGCCCCTGACCCTGCTGGGGATCCCTTTCCTCCAGGCACACCTGGATCCTTCCTCCAGCAGCCCTGGGGCTCCAGAGCTGTGGCACAAGAGGGAGGAAGAGCCAGGATTGCTCGTTCTGCTGCCTTCCCTCACACCTGGGATCAGAGGCACTGTCTGGGATGGGAACAAGATGACCCCCATGGCAGGGAGAAATGATGAGGAGGACTCCATCTTATCAGAAGGCTAATTAATTACTTAATTAATTATTACTTAATTCATCATTATACTATATTATTCTATACTATGTTACATTATATTACATTACATCTAAACTGCATCTGCCAAGCACCCAACTGCACACACTGCCCTGAATGTCATGAGTGTCACCCCACAGTCCTGACACACACACACACCTGGCCCTGACAGGCCAAGGGAACAAAACACCATCACTGTGGGTAAAAAATCTCCATGTTGCATTCTGCTTTTGCACAAACACAGGCACAGCAAACAAGATAAGAATTGTTTTGATCATTCTCTGGGGTTCAGAGAATGTGAAACCCAGAAATATTCTTGGGAAAAGTGCCTTGCTTTTCTCTGAGAGGAGAAATGGGGCGACAGTCTGGGCCTTCCCAAGGACATTTCTGTCCCTCTGGATGGTGGCAGTGAAGGGTAGAGCCCTGCAGGCACAGCCTGCCCAATTCCAGGCTGGAAGGGCTGAGAGACCCTGGAGCAGAGCTGTGCTCAGAGGGGCTCTGCCTGGCAGAGAAAACAGGGCAAGGACAGGACTTGGGAAAACTCTTAGGATGGACCTTTGGACATCTCCCATCCCACCCTGACACCTCCCAGGACCTGAGTGGATTTAATTTTTATACAGAAAAAAAAATCAATAGTCAGCCTATAATTGAAGGTTTTTCTTCAGAAAACAACTCTGAAACATTTTTGCAACAGAGCTGATTATTTTTGTTGTGATTTGAGGATTTTCACGGTTTCCTGCTGTCGTACACGTCAGGGGTTGACTTTTGTGTTTGCAATTAAGATCAGCAATAGAAAAACAGAGCGTGCAGCTCGGCATAGCTCAGGAAATGTGTCACTGCTGAAGAAATTGATTTTGTTTCCTGAGCTTCTGTCCCCTTGCCAAAGTTTGGGGATATTTTGTCATTTGAGGCAGTGTGTTAATTAGGGGAAATTATTTATTTAAGGAAAATAAAGGAAATAAGATGCACAGAGGATCTCTCCCCTTCCTTCTCCCTTCTGTTCCAGGGGCTGTAGGAGCCAGGCACTCTCTGAGCCTTTGTCCCCTGCCAGCCTTGGGGACAGTGACCTGCAGACCCAGAACCACCACAGAACCTCCTTTGCTCAGGAAACCAAGGGAAAAAAACCCAGAAATTTGAATAAACAGCAGGGTCAGAGCCCCACGCTTTCACCTGGAGCGTTGTTATCCCTCATTCCTAACACAGGAACCACTGGGGGGCTTTTACCTCCAACCCTGATGGGTCCTGCGGGATCCAATCCCCCTGGAAAAGCCCTTCCATCCTCCTCAGAGCTGCTCCTCCTGAAGGTGCAGGGGCAGCCAGGTCCATCCCTCGGGGTGCCCATGGAAAATGCCCCATTCCTGCCCTGAGGAACTCGGCTACAGCCCGGGCTGCCCCGGGTCTCCCAGCCCTGGCAGAGGGAGGCCAAGCTGCCCCCTCCTGTAAGAGCCTGAATGAGAGATGTGGCACTCCAGGCAGCTCCTCAAACTGCAGTTTATTGTGTACAAAATGCAGTTCATTGTATCCAATAAAGGGTATCCAAGGTTCCAGCAGTCCAGGGTCGTGGGTGACAGAGCTGTGCCTACAGCTGTCAGCTCCAGCTGCAGGCCTGGAGACCCTTTGGTTTTGGTTACAATGCATTATAGACTTTTCTTTTGGTTACAATGCATTCTATACTTTTCTTTTGGTCACAATGCATTCTAGACTTTTCTTTTGGTTACAATGCATTCTAGACTTTTCTTTGGTTACATTGCATTCTATACTTTTCTTTGGTTACATTACATTCTATACTTTTCTTTGCTGAGCATCTCAATACAGCAGAACCAATCTATACCTTAACTATTATCTATAGCCTATCATAACTGCTATAATTACCATATTCATGTTACTGTTCTCCAATCACTAACAGTCAGTACATTACACTTTAAGCTCGAAGTTGTTTTTCAGTTTTCTTGCAGTGGAAAATTCTGAGACCTTTTTTCTACTTGCCACATTGGCTGCCTTGTTTGCCTGTGGAATCTTTCAGCTTGGTAAAAACATCTTCTTGTTTGGGGTGGGTTTATCCTTTGCTCTAAGCCATAAAAACCCCTTCTAACTAACACACCCTTTGCCTCCTTGGTTATCCAGTAAGACTGGCTCAGCAATTCTTTTCTTCTATATCAAAACTTGCTTCCATCTCTATTCCTTCTTCAGATTCTCCATTCAAAAATCTTTCTTCCAAGCACACATATCTGTGAGACTTTCTTGTCAAATGTTCATCCTTCCCAACATCCTCCCAACCCAAACTGTCCCCCCAACCCAAGATGTCCCCTCCCAACCCAAGCTGTCCCTGCTGAGCTGGAGTAGCCCCAGGGCTCCCTGGGGTGCTGCAGACCCCAGAGCAGGCACAGATGGTGACCTTGGGCCCTCCTCCTGCTGTTCCCATCCCCAGCCGTGGCCGATGAACTGGAAATGTTCCACCCCTGGCTCTCCCCAGGGACAGCTCTGAAAATGTCCCTGGAAAACGCTGGGAATGCTTCTCCCCTCCAAGGGACAGGAGGCAGGGATGTGATCCTCAGGGGAGTGCTGCAGTGGTCTCAGTGGAGCTCCTGGGATGTCTGTCCCAGCACAAAGGTCTGGCCCCAGCAAAAGGATCTGTCCTCGGCACAAGGATCTGTCCTCACCACAAGGATCTGTCCTCATCACAAGGATCTGTCCTCAGCACAAGGGTCTGTCCTCACCACAAGGATCTGTCCTCATCACAAGGATCTGTCCTCAGCACAAGGGTCTGCCCAAGACCTGTGGCTTTGGGAGCCTCTGCCCCTGGAATTTGCCAGGGCAGGAGTCCCAGGGAGGGGCTGATTCCCTGTTCCCCACTGTGTGCTGGGAGTGCCACCAGCAGCAGCAGGTGCCCTGTTTGTCCCCAGGGTGTCCCTTCAGAGGCAGCACTCACCCCCAGTGTCTGCCCAGGCCTTGGTTTCTCCCCTCTGCCTGCTGCCCCTCAATCTGCCCAAACACTTCAGTCCAGGTGGCATTGCCCTGGCTGTGAGATGTCACTGACCAGCTGCCCTGGCCAGGGGCTGGACACCCCCAGGGTCCCCTCACATCCATCACAAGGACTCTTCTCCCTTATTTTATCTTCACCTCTCTCCTTGGTACGAGCTGATTCCAGGAGAAGGTTTGTGCTCACCTGCACTCCTGCAGATCCCTCAGCCTCAGCTGGGCAGTTCATTTGCTGTTAGTGATTAAATATTATTGTAATGTGGCATGAGCCCTTTTAATCCGTGCCCAGCTGCTGAGCTGGAGTGAAGTTTTCCATGGATCACCTGGCAGTGAGGGCTGGGCCATGGGCCATTAATCTGGAATTATTCATTCCAATTGGGGAGGAACAAATAGACATTCAAGCACAAACTGAACCTCCCGGCCACTTGTTCCACAGGGGTTCTCCACCCTCCCAGCCCAAATTTGCTCCTCACAGAGCAGGTGATGAGCACATCAGTCAAAACCTCAGGGGCTGCTTCTCCTGAGTCCCCTTGCAGAGCTGCTGGGGTAACAGGCTGGGAAAGGCAGGAGGCAGTGGCCAGGAGCCAACCCTGCTATTCATTGAAACAAAAACAAATGGGAAAGGAAGGACAAAACCAGGCAGAAATGGTCAGTTTGGATGTGTGGGATCCCCAGCCAGTGAAAGGACTTTGCTCCCAAAATCTGCTCCCTGCAGCTGCTGGGGGCTCCAGCACTGGCTCCGTCTGTCCCCTGGGTCTGGCAGGTTTGTCCCAAGGACCCTGCAGGTTCCATAATGGGATAATGGGGCTTCTGCCCCTCTGCCCCATACAGGTGGGACCCACCCACAGAGGTGCCCCAGTGCTGAGACCCCAACACCAGCAGCACCTGGAGCTGCTGGAGAGAGCCCAGAGGAGCCCACGGAGCTGCTGCAGGGCTGGAGCCCCTCTGGAGCCAGGCTGGGAGAGCTGGGGGTGCTGCCCTGGAGAGGAGAAGGCTCCAGGGAGAGCTCAGAGCCCTTGCAGGGCCCAAAGGGGCTCCAAGGAAGATTTTTGCAGAGCTTGTTGCAAAGGGGCAAAGGGTGATGGTTTAAACTGAAAGAAGAGTGAAAAGAAGAGGTTTGTTACACTGAGGATGGCGATCCAGCACCTCGGCAGAAGGAGGAATTCTCAATCCTCTCCTCCTTTAGGGGACAAGGAATAGGCAGGGAGGGACCCCCAGAGGAGCAGGCAAATGAGATAAGAGATGCACAATGGACTTGTTAGAGGAGTTTATGGCTGTGATGAGCCTGACAAAACCTGAGGCCTCCTGGTGTTTTACTCCATCCTGCGGCCTCGTGAAATTAACGGCTGGGAAATGTAAAACTCATAAAAAGCTGTTTGTGCTCCCTGGGTGCAGAGCCAGGCTCTGGAATCCATTATCAGCCACAGTCAGAGCTTGCAGGGAGATGGATAAAAGGCCTGGAGAACTTTATGACCAATGTCGACACAACAGCAGCGTTCTGAAACCTCCAACTCTGAGCAGCCACCGAGGGCTGCTGGAAGCTGAGCCAGGACAAAGCTGCATCTGTCCCTGCCCTGCTCCCAGCATTGTCCCCAGCAGGGATGGGGACACTGGTGTTGGAGTGCTGTGAGGGTCCCCAGGACAAGGTGAAAGATGAGGATTTGACTCCAAGTTCACAGAAGGCTGATTTATTATTATATTATATTATATTATATTATATTATATTATATTATATTATATTATATGCTAAAACTATACTGAAGTATAGAGAAAGGATACATCAGAAAGCTAGAAAAGAATGAAAAAATAAAATAAAAACCCATGACAGACCAGAGTCCTGACACAGCTGGCTGTGATTGGCCATTAATTAAAAACAATTCATGTGCTGGGTAAACAATTCTCCAAATCACATTCCAAAGCAGCAAAACATGGAGAAGCTGAGGCTTCTCATCTTGCCAGGAGAAGGAATCCTGGCGAAGGGATTTTTCAGAAAATATCACAGTGACACACGGGGACACATGGAGAGTCTCTGCTTCCACGCCTCTGGGGGCTGGGCTGAGGTAGGGCAGAGTTAGGTGGGATTTTGGGATAAATCTTTCCCTGGCAGGGTGGGCAGGCCCTGGCACAGGGTGCCCAGAGCAGCTGTGGCTGCCCCTGGAGCCTTGGCAGTGCCCAGGGCCAGGCTGGACATTGGGGCTGGCAGCACCTGGCACAGTGGGAGGTGGCCCTGCCATGGCAGGGGTGGGATGAGTTTTCAAATCCCTTCCCACACAAATTATTCCACGATTCTCTGACCCCATGACATGACCAACATGAAAGTCTTTCCTTCCCCAGGGTGGAAAACTTGATATCCATCAATTTCATCACAAATATCACTCAGTTATTAATTTCTCTCTCCTCTTCTCATATCTGTACTTATTTTAAAAATCACATATTTGTGGATCTGATGTTGGTTTCCTTGAGCTGCCTGGGTGAGTACAAAGTTTGAGCTCAAACCAGGAACCTCAGTGTTATCTGTAACCCCATCAGCAGGAGCTGCTCAGATTTGTCTCTGCTGGGTTGAGCTGAGAGCCTGAAAACAACTTGGTTTAATTTGTCAAGGCATTTTTAAGAGAATGCAGGAAAAAACCCAACCCAGCATCCTTCCAGAGTCTCTTTATTTGAAATTCAATAATGTCAGCAGCCAGCCAACCTTGCTTTATAACTTCAAGATAGAAGTGCTAAGTGGAGAATTACTTTGAATATTTTAAGTACAGCTGACCAGCTGCTTATTTAGATATATATATATAAATATATCACTGACAGGTTTTTATCACTCTGACAATATGAGGCTGTTTTAAAGGAAAAGTTTCATTTTTTGGTGCTCACTGTGAGGCTTTCCTGAGCCTCCAGAATGGCACAGAGCAGAAATTTTAGTCACAAGCAGTCAAAATTCATGAGCCAGGCCTTGCTGAAAAAATTAAGGCTAAAAATCAGGGAACACAAACAAATATTTGCATTTCTTCTTTTTTGTTCTCATTGCTATACTCAAGGGTGTTCTTCCTTTTTAAGCAAGCAGGAATCTTGACTATGAGTTAACTGACAACTCAAGTTTAAAGACAGTGTTGTAAACAGACTTGCTAAATTACCAAATATTTGTCTATTATTATCTTTGAAGGAAATCTGTTCATTATTCCATGACAGAACAATATTTGTATATTTTTCCTTCTAAGAATAAATTCAATTCCATACTAATGAAAGATAACTAGTGTTTGACAGAATCGGTGCTTACCTTACCCTACTACAGTGAGAATTTAAAACTACATTTTAAACACTTGGATTTCTGCTAGTCTGATAAACTCTGTCACCTTGACAACAACCATAAATGAATGCTTCCAGGTCAGCCTCCCAGTTTCTCTTCCCAAAGATCCAGAAAACTGGCTGGGGTTTATTTATTTATTTATTTATTTGTGAGAACAGAAGCTTTGAGACCATGTGGCTGCCAGAAATGGAACATCAGTTACATCAAATGGTCACATGATGGGACATGTCGGAGTCTGACGCTGCAGCTCCCTAAAATGAGATTTTCACACTTCCTACCTCAGTAACCGAGTTCCTTCCCAAGGTAGGACAGCTCCACAAAAAACACTGTGTAAGGGTTTGTGCTGTCCCAGAGGAGCAGAATCCCCTCCCAGGCTGCAGCTTCCCTGTGCCCACAGCCAGCAGGGTTTGGGAGAGCAGGAGAGGGGCTGGTGCAGAGATGGGACGGGACAGGATCTGTGTCCCACCTGCTCCAGAAAGGGGAAATGTCCCAGCCCTGTTAGAGGCAGGAGCCCTGGCTGGGGCAGCAGGGCTGGGGTGGCCCAGCAGGTGACACTGCATTAACTGGGGGGCAGTGACCAGGAGGAGGGACCCTGCTCGTGGCCATCAGGGGCTCCAAGGAACTGCTCAGGAACGGCTCCACAAGTCCTGGGGGTGCTGGGGATGTGTCCAGCTCACAGGAAGGACATGGAGGGGCTGGAGAGTGGCCAGGGAAGGGGCTGGAGCCCCAGGAGAGGCTGAGGGAGCTGGGAAGGGGCTCAGCCTGCAGAAAAGGGGGATCAGGGGGGTCCTTCTGGCTCTGCCCAACTCCTCACTCTCCTCCATTCCCAGGGCTGGGGGTGGAATGAGGTGAGGCTTCCAATCCCTTCCAAACCATTCCATGAGCCCAGGACTTTGTGACAGCACCTGCCTGAGTTTGGTGAAGGGACAGGAGAGCAGTGATGGGGAGGGACAGCTCTGAGGGACAGCAGGGAACCTCACGGGACTGTAAGGCAGAACAAACAGGGGTGAGGAGGAGGAGGAGAGGGGCATTGTGTCATGACAGGGGTAGGATGGTCAGGATGGACAGAGAGCAGAGATCTCTGCAGCCAGGGCTGGAACTTGGGGTTTATTGCAAAGGGCCTGGGTGCAGGGCCCTGCTGGGAGCTGCCAGCCACAGCTCAGAGCAGGCCTGAGAGAAATAAAGAGAGAGGTAAAGAGAGAGAAGGCAAGAGTGTTGTAAAGAGGATGAGAGAGCAAGGTTCCCATTACAATGCCATAAATCTTCTTCTGTGTTGAATATTCTGATTCTCACTAACCAATCTAGTCCAAGATACAAATCCTACAGCATTTCCATACAGCCTATAAGAATCATTCCATTACCACACTGGGTTACATTTTAAACCCTACAAACTCCTCTTTGGGCCCCTTCTGCCAAGCTGGCAGGGTCTGCTCTGAGCCTTGGGCCTGTCTGCAAGCAGAGGGGATTGTTTGATCAAAAGGGGATCACCTTCAGCTGGCCATGCCATTGTTTGCCAGTTGTTCAGTGACTGAGGGATCTCAAAGCTTGCTTTCATTTCAATCTCACTTAGAGTTTCCATATTCTCAGAATCTTTTGCCAGGCAATCATATTTATAAGGCTTTCCTGTTTCATCTTCCCCAACAGGGCATGGAAGCTGCTCAGGGGTGATCCTGTTCTGTACCCAGCTCTGACAGAGAAGAGCTGGGTGATGTGATCCAGACTGCTCAGAGCCCACCCTGATCTTGTGCTCCAGGAATTCAGAGCTCCAGTGACTCCATTTAACAAAGACTGCAGGACAGAAGCAACTTCTTCCCACACAAGAGGCCACTTGAAGCCCTGCCACGTGCTGAGTTTCAGGGCACAGTTTGCTGTTCTGCTCCTGCTGAATGGGAGGTCCCTGTCCAGGTCATTGGGGTTTCTGGAGGCTGCAGTGCCAGTGGCAGTGAGTGGTTTATTCACTGTGTGATCCCACATGGGGTGCAGCTCCCTGGGATGCATTGCAGCTCTTCCCAGCACACGAGAGCTCCAGGCTCACCCATATCCCAATTTCCTGGCCCAGGGACACCCAGGGCTGTGTGGCAGCAAATTCCAGGGTAATAAATCCCAGGGATTCAGGGGTAACTTTGGTAAGTGGAACAGGGAACGTTGCTCTGAATCTTCCTTGGAAATTCATTCTTTGCAGAAAATAAGGAAGGGGGTGGTGGGGCTGCAAGAGCCTCAGGCACAGCTCCCCACCCGCAACAGGGTAAAACCACCCAAAAACAGGGTCCCTGCACCTCCCTGGTGCCCCATGATCATAAGCAAACAGCATTACCTGGTCTTAGGGGAGCTACAGGGACAGGTATCGTCTTCCTGGGGTGACACTGCAATGCTCACACCCTCCAACCCGAGATGTCACTTCCCCATCAATCCTGGAGTTTATTCCTTAAACTCTTTGTGTTCCTTTAAGACCCCACCTCCTGCTGAGCCACAGTTTTTTCCTCAATTAGGGAGAGAAGCCCCATTCCACCCAACCCTCCAGCCCCCTGCAAGCCCCCAGGCTTTAAACTCAGGTAGCTCACTGCAGATTTTACATTACAGCTGAACATTGAGCAGAAAACTCAACTAATTACAAGTTTCAGACATTCCATCATGAGCCACCTCAAGCCCCAGCTCTGCTTTCCCCAGGAAACCCCCTGGACACAAACCAATTATGGTAGCTCAGTTTAAAGCAATTACTTGGAAAAATCATCCAGGGAGGATCAGGGATCTGCCAGCAGATCCCTGCCCTTGCTCTGCTCCCAGGAAGCTCAGCCTCAATAAACAAATGAGGCTGGAATCCGTGGCAGGTCCAAAATAAAGGATTTAAATGGGAATGGCTGGAGCTGTGCCAGGGCCTGGAGAAACAGGAGCCTGGCAATGGCTGCCAGTGGCAGAGGGCAGGGCTGGGTGGGATCTTGGGAATTGGGAATTGTTCCCTGGCAGGGTGGGCAGGGGCTGGGCTGGAATTGCCAGAGCAGCTGTGGCTGCCCCTGGAGCCCTGGCAGTGCCCAAGGCCAGGCTGGACATTGGGGCTGGCAGCACCTGGCACAGTGGGAGGTGGCCCTGCCATGGCAGGGCTGGCACCGGATGGGATTTAGGTCCCTCCCAGCCTGAACCATTCCAGGATCCCCTGTGGTGTCCCAGGGCTGGCACACGGTGGGGGTTTCTCCAGGAGGTTTGGGGTGTGCAGGAGGCTGGGTCCCTGTGCTGACAGGAGAGCTGTGCCTTAGAGCAGCTCCAGAGCCCTTTGGGGTCGAGCTCCCTCCTGCTGAAAAGGCTCCAGCAGGGATCAGTCACAGTCTGTGGGATTGGGAACTTCAGCACAGGCTGGCTGTGCACAGCCACAGCTCCAGTAAATCCCAGTGGGAACTGCCAGATCCTTTACCCTTCTTGCCAGTCAGGACTGTCAAATACTTGAGGGGCTCAGATATTATCATGGAGTTCCCAGCATCCCCAATGGAGCCAGGGGGAAATCCCACTGTGGGATGAATGAAAAGGGCCTGGATGGGATGGGGAAGTAAAAGCCTGAGCTGCTGTCCTGTGTGGGAGTCCTGGAGCAGCTTCCCACGTGCAGAGATCCCCAGGGATGAAGTGTGGGATGAGCCCAGCAGAGAGCCTGCAGAGCACAGGGACTGCCACAGAGCCATCTTCAGGGACTTCAGACTCTGGATGGGAACAGATTTGTCCTGAACTGGAATTTTCCTCCCTATTTGGTACCCGTGGCTCCCTTTAATGGAGAAGAGTCAATTAAAACCACCCAGAGCCATGGAGAGATCAGCTCCTTCCACCCTGTCCTGCTCTGCTTGGATCCAGCAGCCTCTGCCCCTCCCTGGAGAAGCCTCTGGCTCCAGGGATCTGTTCAACTTACAGCTGTGCAGGGATGGAGGGTGGGGTGTGCTCACACTTCCATGCTCTGCTGCCACTGATTCCAGAACTCTCATGGGCCCACAGTGGCCAGGGGTGTCACCAGGATGTCACCAGCACTGCCAGGCCCAGCTGAACTCTGGTGACACCCTGGGGTCACTCAGGATGTTTAGGGAACCTGGGTGTTTATGCACTCCCTGCATCCCCTGTGCACTGCAGCTCCAGGAAGAATCCCCTCCTGCCTCTCCTGTTAGCACAGGGATTCCTGAGAGGTGACCCTCAGGTGTCCCCATCCCAGGCCACCCTTCCCACCATTCCCAGCTGCTCTGTCCTTGTCCCCTGCCCTCCCTGCCGTGCCCTGTCCCTTTGCAGCCCCTCCAGCTGCACATGGAGCAAACAGAGCTGGGTCCCCTCTGCCCAGGCAGAGACAGGCACTGCGGTTCCAGGTGAAGGCAGAGACTCCTTGAGGGAGGATTCCTGTTATTCCCTGGCTTTGGATCACCTCAGGTGCCTCTGTGCAGGGCAGGGATTGGAATCAGCCCCGAGTGGAGCTGCCAGGAGCACCTGAGCATGGAAGAGCAAACATTCCCTCATCCTCGAGCCCAGACGAGCCCCATTTGTGAGAAACAACTGCTCACTTGAAAAATTTAAAAATGTTTATTAAACCTTGACAAAAATACAACAAAAGGACTACATAAGGAAAAATTCACAGCACTGGGAGCTGCCCTCGTGGATACCACATGGCCAGTGCATCTTCCAGATGGATGCTCAGGCTTTTATACCCCTGGGGGTTGCATCAGCCAGCCCTGGCCCCTCCCAAAGTCTGTCAGTCAGCTCTTCTGTGCCATTTATCAGTGCAAACTGCTTTCTTGTAACTGCATTGGAGCTCAGGTGTTGCCATGCCCACCCCCTGAGCACCCCCAAGCTTTTCCATTCCCACCTGCCCCATGCAAGGGACACCTGTGCAGCTTCTTTGTACCTGTCCTGGACAGCCCAGGCTGTCTGATGGCAACAATACAGGGGGGAAAGGGAACTGTGGGGAGAACAGAGGACATCTAAACTACAATAACATAACTATATGTCCTAGGGTGAGGTTATGATGCTGTATCCCCATTCCTGTGCTCTGTTCATGCTGGATATCATGTTCTGTGCCTCCCACACTGGCTCTGCAGAGCGAATGTTTTGTTTTGGTTTTGCTCTCAGCCGCTCCCCCACGGCTGGCGGGACACACAGACAGGGCAGTACATGGTGCTGCTTGTGCTTTTTGCTTTGCTTTTCCCTTTGCTCCTGCTTCTGCTTTGCTCCTGCTTTGCTCTTGCTTTTTGCTCCTGCTCATTAGTTAGTTTAGCTAAGCAGTCCAAATTTTCCCTGGACTGTTTCTCCTTTCCCTTTTTTGGACCAACTGGAACCTGCTCCGGGCTGGGACCTGGGGAACACCGAGAGTTTGCACCTTGTGGCCAAGGTGCAGCAGCTGCCCCAGCACAGGAGGGACTGAGAACAGAGCGAGCACCCCCAGGAGAGACTTTCTGAATTTGTCATCTTTGTCAGAGCGGTGACAGAGTGGTGTCACCTGGTATTGTTCATTCTGTGTGCTGGGGGTGCTGTGCCTGTTAAATAAACAGGTTCTTTCCACTTGTCTCCAAGGAATCCTTCCTGACCCGGTTGGGGGGAGAGGCTGTGTGGGTTTGCTTTCTGGAGGGGCCCCTTTGGAGGTTTTCTCCCAAATTTGCCCCAAACCAGGACACTATACATCACTAAAGCTTTTCTCAATATTCACACAATGGTAATCCCTTAATTGTGAGAGCCAATCATCTCATTATCCATCTATAACAAATCTGCCCTGATCAGGCTTTGCCTTGAACTCTTCTCCTCCTGTTTGAGTCTCCTTCCAACATTTGGTGTTGTTCTCTTTATCTTTCCCCCCTTCCACACATTAAATGTTTAATGTGAGCTGTGAGCAGTCAGGCCCCATGAAGTTTCAGAAGTTCTCATGTTCAATGTGTTTAAAACTCCAATGGAATGAAAGAATAAATGAAATGCCTGCCAGAAGGCAAAGCCATTTCCCTGCCTCAGAAATGGCCATCGTGACAGGCAGACAAAGGGCTGTGATGGGAGCAGTGCAGGGAGGAGCAGCAGGGAGCTCACAGATGGAGCAATCATTGCCTTGTGCTGCTGGTGCAGCCTGGGCTGAGCCTGCCCTGCATCCCACACTGCTGTGGGTGTTCTCACCTCAGCCAGCCCTTCCTGCCCTCCATCCCACACTGCTGTGGGTGTTCCCAGCTCAGCCAGCCCTTCCTGCCCTCCATCCCACACTGCTGTGGGTGTTCCCAGCTCAGCCAGCCCTTCCTGCCCTCCATCCCACACTCCTGAGGGTGTTCCCAGCTCAGCCAGCCCTTCCTGCCCTGCATCCCACACTGCTGGGCTGTTCCCAGCTCAGCCAGCCCTTCCTGCCCTGCATCCCACACTGCTGTGGGTGTTCTCACCTCAGCCAGCCCTTCCTGCCCTCCATCCCACACTGCTGTGGGTGTTCCCAGCCCAGCCAGCCCTTCCTGCCCTGCATCCCACACTGCTGTGGGTGTTCCCAGCCCAGCCAGCCCTTCCTTGGGAGCTGTCACTGTCAGGGAAGGGGCTGTGATGTGATCTCTCCCAGCCCCAGGTGATGGCAGATCATGGGAGTGGAGTCACCTCTCAGAAACGGGGCTGCAGTGGCTGCAGGAGGGTGGATGTCCCACTGAGCAGGGAAATAAATCTGAGCTGGACCTGCAGGGCCTGTGTGCCCCCAGCAGGAGATATCTCCTAAAGGAGCTCTGGGCTGCAGGGGGTTGGGAGCAGCCAGAGCACTCCCTCTCATCCTGGCTTTTGCTGGGGTGGATTGTCATGGCAGAGTCAGAAATCCCAGAATTATGGAATGATTTGTCTTGGAAAGGACCTGAAACCCCACCCAGTGCCAGCCCTGCCACAGCAGGGCCACCTCCCACTGTGCCAGGTGCTGCCAGCCCCAATGTCCAGCCTGGCCTTGGGCACTGCCAGGGCTCCAGGGGCAGCCCCAGCTGCTCTGGCAATTCCAGCCCAGCCCCTGCCCACCCTGCCAGGGAACAATTCCCAATTCCCAAGATCCCATCCAGCCCTGCCCTCTGCCACTGGCAGCCATTCCCTGCCTCCTGGCCCTCCATCCCTTGGCCCCACTGTCCTCCTCCCTCTTTCTTTAGGCTCCTTCAGGCCACAATCAGGTCACCCTGAAGCTTCTCTTTTCCAGGCTGAACAATCCCAACCCTCCCAGCCTTTTCCTGCCCTCTCTCTCCAGATGACTCCTCAAAATGGGCATTTTGGAGCCCCATGATTTCTCTTGGCCCATCCAAAAGCAGATTTTGGGGAGGCTGTAGAGGAAATGTGTTCTGGCAGGCTCAGCTTCACAGGAGGACACAAGGATTTATTCCCACTCCCTGGCACTGTTCTGGAGGGAAGTCATGGGAAACATCACTTAGGGTGTTATTTTTACCCTTGTTTGCATCATACTAAACCAAATTAGAGAAGAAATTAGAGATCAGGCAGCCCTGGTTCTCCTGCAGCTCTGAGCACAACAGCAACTTTTCCCCTTCACTCCTGAGCCCCCTGTTCACTTTTCAGAGCAGCTGCTCTCTTTTTCAATCATTTTTCCAATTTTTCATTATTGTTTTGTCCCTTCCATAAAGCAGGATGAAAATGAAAGCCCATAAAACTTTCCATCTCTGTGGCATGGATCTATTGGCAGATAAAAACCTGCTACAAATCATTAACCCAAGATGCAGCAGGAGATTCTGCTGGGAGGTGCCAGGGTGACATTGGAGCACAAATCCCTGGAAGTTTCTGACAGCTCAGGAGCAGTCACAGCTGCTCAGGCAGCTCTGGAAACTCTGATTTCCACAAGGGAATCATTGCTGAAGTGCAGCTGAGTCAAATTCCTGCTCAGAGGAATCTCCAAGGGTTTCTTGTCCCTCCAGGTGATTCCTGTAGCTCCTTCCCCATCTGTGACCTGCCCAGAAAGCTCCTGTTAGGACCTGGCTGCCCTTTAAATTTGGGAATGCTTTGAAACCTCTGGCAGGATTATTCTGAGGGTGAACTTGTGCAGAAATTCACCCTCTGGATGCTGTGGTTTAACAAACCCCAAAAAACTCATATTTAACTCCATTTTCCCCCCCTTATTCACATTTTTCTCAACATCAGCTCTACACTGGAGCTCTTCAGTTTGTGCCTTCATCTCCCCTAACCTTTTCCTGGTATTGTTCCCTTTCCAGGTCTGATTTTTATATGGAGGCTCTACAAGGGCTCTTTGGAGAGAGAAAAGAGGCATTTTCTGCTGCTGGAGCAGCTCTGGCAGTGATTGGCAGGGAGTGTTTCAGGCTGCAGTCCCTGATTTGATTTCATCCTCCTCCTTCAGAGAGCACAAAATCATGGAAACCACTTGTCCTTAACTGCAGAGGAGCAGCCAGGCTGGCCCCAATCAGGAAACACTCCAGACCTGTGCTGCAGGGTCTGAACAAAGGGAGAACTTCAAGCTGGGGGGTTGGGGTGCTAATGGGGTTGTTTGTCTGAAAGGGACAAAAAATGTACTTTGGTGAGAGTGTGGATGGAGCCACAGAATCAGGGAACCATGGAATGATTTGGGCTGGAAAGGACCTGAAAGCCCATCCAGGTCCATGGCAGGGCCACCTCCCACTGTGCCAGGTGCTGCCAGCCCCAATGCCCAGCCTGGCCTTGGGCACTGCCAGGGCTCCAGGGGCAGCCCCAGCTGCTCTGGCAATTCCAGCCCAGCCCCTGCCCACCCTGCCAGGGAACAATTCCCAATTGCCAAGATCCCATCCAGCCCTGCCCTCTGCCACTGGCAGCCATTCCCTGCCTCCTGGCCCTCCATCCTTGGCCCCAGTCCCTCTGCAGCTCTCCTGGAGCCCCTTCAGGCCCTGGAAGCCACAGTGGGGTCACCCCAGAACCCTTCCTGCAGGGCAAACAGCCATGGTTAGGGGACAGGAATCACAGAGAAAACCTCCTGCAGGACACTGGGATCATTGGGATCACACTGGATCACTATCCTGTATATCACACTGGGATCAGGGATCCTGTATCACACTGGATCATTGATCCTGTATCACACTGGGATCATTGATCCTCTATCACACTGGGTCATTGATCCTGTATCACACTGGGATCATTGATCCTGTATCACACTGGGATCATTGATCCTCTATCACACTGGATCATTGATCCTGTATCACACTGGGATCAGGGATCCTGTATCACACTGGGATCATTGATCCTGTATCACACTGGGATCATTGATCCTGTATCACAGAGGGATCATTGATCCTCTATCACACTGGATCATTGATCCTGTATCACACTGGGTCATTGATCCTGTATCACACTGGGATCAGGGATCCTGTATCACAGGGGGATCAGGGATCCTGTATCACACTGGGATCATTGATCCTGTATCACACTGGATCATTGATCCTGTATCACAGAGGGATCAGGGATCCTCTATCACACTGGATCATTGATCCTGTATCACACTGGGATCATTGATCCTGTATCACACTGGGATCAGGGATCCTGTATCACACTCTCCTTTTTTTGGAGGAGAGCTGCAATACCAGTGCTCAGTTCCTGCTCTGTGCTGATAAGGAGGGTGTCAGTGACTGCAGGATTTTTCCTCACAGATCCATAAATCCCCTCCTGGCCATCATCCCCCTCATCCCCATCCTCAGCATCCTCATCATTCCCTGGCTGCATCCCTGCACTCACTCCTTGCTTTGTCCCTCTGGACTCAGTGTTTCACACTGGTCTGCATTACATTGCATTTGCTGCCTGAGTCACCCAAAGGATGCAAATCCCCTGGCATCAGGGGGATTGTGCCTGCTCCCAGGCAGGAGAGTGGGATATAAATGGATTCTTTCCCAGCTCCACTGAATCCCTTCTGTCCAAGCTAGGGAAACACATCCAAAGCCTTTTTTTGTTTGTTTGTTTGGGTTTTTTGCATTTTTTTTTTAATGTGACCAAACCCGCAGCATTTTCAGGGCAATGGATCCCATCCAGACCCCTGCCATAAATCCTGTCCATGCCCTGTCCTTGCTGGGGATGTTCCTTGTCTTATTTCCCAGTTCCCAGGAGGGGAATGTGCTGTGCTGGTCTGTAAATACTCCCTGTAAGCAGCCCTCAGCCTCAGGAGGCTGTAATCTAAATAAATCTGCAAGGATTAGCTGTGATTTACAGGGGGAAATCTGGGAATAAAGCAGCCAGCAGTTTTCCTGGGGGTTTTGGAAGCTTTGCAGGATTGTTTGTTGCTTTAATGCTCGCTCAGGTGGCTCTGTATTGCTGGCATGGAGGAGAGAAAATTGGAAAAAACAGGTAGTTCCCCTGGAGACTGGGATTTGTGGAATCCAGCACTCCCAACCTGTCTGGATCGTGTCCATAAAAGGGCTGGGCAGCCCTGACTCCCAGGTAAAGTTGGGAATGAGGGATTCAGTGTCCTGAAAATGGCCATGAGCTTTGTTCTGTGGGTTTTGGGTTACTGGTGTTGGATTGTGTGGCTGCTGCTCACTCTTATGTCTGAAATCTGAATCCTAAACTGCCTGAGGTGAAGGAGATTTTTTATGTCCAGCAGAAGTTGAAGGTTATGGAATGCTGGACAGTAGGGAATGAATAATCAAACACAACTCACCCTGGTGCTGCTGGGAAATCTGGGGTTTGCTCACACTGGTGCACTTCCCCTTCATGGCCTGAAATTCCTTCCTAAAAAGGAATTTTAGCTCAGGAAGGGAAGGGCAAGAGGGGGGATCGTGGCCTGTGTTGGCTTCATCCTACAAGAGCATCTGGGTGTGGATTCAGCTTGGAAAAGGAGGAGGGAGGGAGGTCCAGGCATGGCCAGGGGTGCTCTGGGGCTGCTGCACAGCAGGAGCTGCTCCTGGCACTGAGCTGGGAGCCTCAAACCGGGCTTAGTGCGAGCCAGTTCACAGTGGACACAAAGCCAGGCCTGGGGAGGGACCACAAGGTCTGTGTGACCCAGTCTGCAGCCAGGCTGGGGCACACCTGGGCAGGGATTGGAGCTGGATCCATGTGGGATCAGTGGGGAGGTGTTTGTGTGGGCCTCACCTGGGCAGGGATTGCAGTGGGATCCATTTGGGATCCCCTCAGCCCTTCCTGAGGGATGCAGCAGGGATAACCTGGGAATGTGGTTCCCTTGCTGGGTGTTGTCCCTTTTGGCACCCCTGGGCCACAGCTGTGCTGGCAAATCTGATCAACAACATTTTCCAGAACCAACTGCTCCCCTTCCACCATGGGGTTGTTCTCTCTGCCCCTCAAGGATTTCCTAAAGCAGCTCTGGACTCCCTAACTTGCAGTTGTTAATCACCCCCAGTAATTACAATTTCTGTGGGTTCTGCCTCCCCAGCTCCAGCCGGGACAGGAGCTGTTTCATATTTAAACAGTATTAGAGCTGGATTGCTCTCCTGGGGAGCTCCTGGCCTTGAAGGCTGAGGTTTAATTCTCTGCACCACTAATTAGATCAGGAAAACAAGGAGGGAGATGTAAGCAGAGGCCTGTAGGGGTGTGAGCAAACATCTCCTCCTGCTCAGGAGCCACGGCCTGGGCCTGCTGTGGCTCAGGAACACAAATTTCCCAGGGAGATGAGGAGGAGGGAGAGGGGGAATTTGGGTTTTGTCCCTGGATGTTGCTTCTACAGTAGCACAGCAAGGGAAATAAGTGGGAGGTACCAGTCCAAAAATGACTCTTGATGTGTCCTGGGTTGGAAGATGTGGCTGGGGCTGTGTGTTTATCCCCAGCTGTCAGAGCTGGGGCAGTTCTCTGCTGTTCTTGGGGCAGTTTTCTTGATCTCTGCCCCAGCCAATCCTCCCTGCAGGAGATCTCTGCTGTCCATGGCCACTGAGTGTCCCTGCAGGGCTGATCCAATTCCAGCATCCCATGGGGAGATGCTGCAGTGCCCAGGGCAGGAGCCAAGCATTCCTACCTGGATCCAATGTGAGCCTGGCACAGCCCAGCAGCCTTTGCCCAGGGCATTGCCAGAGGAGCAGCTTCTGCTGCCCTGCATGGCCAGAGGGAGCCCAGGCCCATCTGCAGCAGCCCTGGAGCTGCAGAGGAAAACTCCCCCCTTGTGCAGGATCCCTGCTCCAGCAGAAGCACAGCTGGCACTGCAGGAGGGCTGAGCCCCCATGGGATGGGGCTGTGCCACCCCCTGACCCACAGCGTGCCAGGGCTGCTCTCACTCTGGCACTGCTTTGTTTTGTATTACTGCATTTGTATTTTATTTTTATTTTCTTCCCCAATAAAGAACTGTTATTCCTGCTCCCACATCTTTGCCCAAGAGCCCCTTAATGTCAAAATTACAATAATTCAGAGGGAGGGGGTTTGCATTTTCCATTTGAGGGGAGGCTCCTGCCTTCCTTAGCAGACACCTGGCTGTTCAAACCAGGACATGATGTAAAAGCAGAAAAGTTCCCTGGAAGGGGGAGCTGAGAGAGGCCTGGCAGAGAGGCCAAGGTTTCACCGAGCTCTGGCCCTGGAATTGCTCTCAGGGATGACAGGGGCTGTGGTTTGCCCCACACGGGCTGAGGAAATGCCAGGAGGATTTGTTTGGATGTGTTTGGGCTCCAGGAAGGACAGTGCAGGAAACCCAGCAGGGACACAGAGCTGGCTGTGAGCTGTGCACAGCACTCAGCTCCAGGGGCAGCTCTGGAGCAGCCTCTCAGCTGTGGAGACCAAATGTACTCACATTTAGAGCTTTATAGCCATGAAACAGCCAAAAACCCACTAGGGGAGTGCTGGTAATGTGGGGTTTGTTTTGGAAGTGTAGGAAGCTTTAAGGGAAGCGGGACGGGGGGCTCACAGCAGGTTTGAGGAATTTAGAGATGTCTTGTGAGCAGTTCAGTATTGCATTTGTGGGGAATGCCCTGATGAAGGCAGGAATGATGAATCTGACTCCATGTTCTCAGAAGGCTGATTTGTTACTTTATAATACTATCATATATTAAAGAATACCATACTAAACTATACTAAAGAATACAGAAAAGATACTTACAGAAGGCTAAAAAGATAATAATGAAACTCGTGACTCTCTCCAGAGTCCTGACACAGCTTGGCCCTGATTGGCCAAAGAGTTAAAACAACTCACAGTAAAAACTAATAAAAACAATCACCTGTGGGTAAACAAGCTCCAAACACATTCCACATGAGCACAACACAGGAGAAGCAAATGAGAGAAGAATTGTTTTCCTTTTCTCTGAAGGAAGAAGTTTCTCTGAGGCTTCCCAGGAGAAAAATCCTGGGTGAAAGAATTTTTCAGAGAATGTGAATGCCACAGTTCAGAGTGGATTTTTTACCACTTAGCAGAGCCACAGCTAAAATGTTTCAGCAGAATGGTTAAACTGCAGTGCTGGAGCTTACAGGAGTGGAGGCAGAGCTGTACCCCTTAAAAAAACCTGAATTCTTAAAGCCCTTTAACCATTGCTGGGTACCATCAAAGGGTTAAAAGCTCAAAAATTCAAGGGGATGATAGAAAGTTATCCTTGAGGTAGTTAAAATGCAAACAGAGAGGAATTATGGAAGATGTCCCAAGGCTACATGATTGCAAAGAAATTATTCAGTTTTTACTGAGCTGCCTTTTCCCTCTGCTATTTTTGTGGCTTTTTTTACATGTGATGATTTATTAAGCAGGGAAGGTCTCATCACTGTGGGGAGAAAGGATGATTTCAGTGGAGGGCAGGTGATGATGATGATCATAAAAATTTGTTTTAAAACTTGGTGCCAAGTAGGCTGGGAGAGCTTTTTCCTTGGAGCTCGGAATTTGGGATTTAAATGCCTCCATCTGGGTGTTGAGCTCCTCTTGGCTGAGACTTCTGTGGGCATCAATCTGTCCATCTTGGGAAGTCACTCAGGACCCCTCAGAGCTTGTCCAGGCAAGCTCTGCCAGGGCCTTCCCACCAGAATTCCCAATATTCCAGCTAAACCTCCCCCTTTCCGTGCAAGGCCTCGTTCTGCCACCCCAGGCAGTTGTAAAAAGCTTTTCTCTGCCTTTCTTGCAGCTGCTTCAGGAGTTGGATGGCTGCAGTGAAGTGACCCCAAAGCTTCTCTTCTCTAGGCTGAATAATAATAATAATAGTAATAATAATAAATCTGATTTTCCCTAACAATCAGGGAAAGCTCTTTGCTCCCAGCCTGTCCTAAGTCCTGCCAGGCTGGGTTCCAACCTCCCATGCTGGAGGTGCCTCCTGAGGACAATTCCCAACTTATTCCCTGGAGCTGCAGCTTCCCCTCCATCACCTGCCTGCAGTGGGAGTGGGTTCAGGCCCAAACACGAAGGATTTGAGACATGGAAGGTGTTGGAGTCAACAAAACCCACTCCCAATTCAACCACTTGAGTCCTTTTACAGAGCATTTATCGAGCACTTCAAGAGCAAAACTGAAGTTCTGTGAATTTAAGGACCCCCAGTCCCTGCAGAGGGACACCCTCACAGGTGGAGTTCTGCAGGAGTCAGTGACAGAGTTTGTATTTCTCAAAAAAATCCACTTTGTACATTCTGACCTTTACTCTTAGAGGGAAGCAAAATACAGATTCCTGCTCCTTAACATGCTGCAATTTGAAACATTTTTCTTTTCAGGCTGGAGCCAGGGGGAAATTGGTGTTTGGGACACTTAAGGGTCCATTTGTGATGTGTCACAGCAGGACAGAACCTGCTGGAGGCTCCCAAATCCCCTCCTGAATTGAAAAGCTGAAGGTCAAACCTAATTTCCCCCATTCTGCAGCACATAAGGACTTTGAACTCCCCAGATTTTCAACTTGCAAGGCAAGCAGATTGGATGCCTCTGCTGCATTTGGTCATTTGGAAAGGTTATTTCTGCCCTCTCTGCCTTTCACTTGCTTCTTTTGAGGGTGAAAGTGTTATTCTGTGCTGCAAATGGGCTCCAGGCTGAGATAACAAGGAAAATTTTGGTAGCGATGCATCAGCTGGAAAACAAAGCAGAAATCTGAGGTGTTAAACAGTAAAAGCAAGGTGGGAAGGTTTTTTATTAAGTAAAATGATGTGTAAAAGCTTTGAAAACAGACCAGGGAAAGGCCACAAGTCCTGTCCTTAAAATGTCTGTTTAGCATAATGGACACATTTCTAGGGGACATGATTTCCCTGGGAGCTTTTATTCCCAAAAGCCATTTTCCCCCTCAGGGTGGCCCTGGGTTTGTGCAGTTGCTGCTGTGGGGCACAGGGGACTCCTCAGGAGTTGTTCTGCTGCTTTATTTTCCTCCCTGTTCCCACAGAGGGTCACAGAGGTGAGGGCCAAGGGTGAGGTGCTGAGCCAGAGCCTGGATTTGTGTCACCTTCCCTGTGCCCAGTCCCTGGGTGGCTTTTGGCCACAGGAGTGCTCTGCTGTGGCCACAAGCCCCATTCTTGGGGTGCCCCCTGTTCCTGAGGCACCCAGGGCGTTGGGGGAGCCTGAATTTCCATGCTGGCACCTGGAGCCTCCTGGGATTCATCTGGGGAGCTGCTCCTGTGTTGGAACCCTGGTCACTGAGAATTCCAGACTTTCTGTGCTCTGGCACTGACCCCCAGAGAACACTGCACTGACCTGAGGCCATGGAGAAGCTTCCAGAATGGAATGACAGAGCTGGGATTGTGGGTGTGGAGTTTGGATAGAAGTGTGTGAGATCACAGGGTGGAAACTCAGAGTTTGGGGTTTGAAATTTAATAATAAAGCAAGATGGAGGTTTTGGGATGGAGGCTTCTTCTTCTTCATCTTCTTCCCCTTCTTCTTCCTCTTCTTCTTCCTCTTCTTCTTCCTCTCCTTCTCCTTGTCTTCCATGGGGTTGTGTGGTTTTGTGTAATTGGATAAAAAGTCCCCATTGTGGATCACGGGTGGTTGGTTATTGGGTTAAAGATAAAAATAATTCAGGTGTCATTTCTTAATTGGACACTTTATCCTTAAAAGGCCTTGTAGAGAGAGAGAGAGACAGGGCTCCATTTTCAGTGTGTGAGAGTGAAGTGCTGCAGAACTCAGGGTTTGTGAGACTGTGACAGAGATAAGAACTAACAAACATCTGAGTCTGAACAAGAAACACCATCTCACAATTTAACCCCAACCTTGGCAGAAAAGAAGCAAAGAATCAACATTTGATTGGGTGCCCTGTGTGAGGATGGAAGTCACAACCTGCAGATTCTGAGCCCTGGGAGGGTGAGCGGGTCCCCAGGGAGCCGAGGCTCCCTTGGAGGGCCTGGAGCTCCTTAAAGGCGCTGTCCCTTAGTCCTGGGAGTGGCTGCTGGTGCTGAGGGTGCCTTTGAAGAGGCTCTGGGGGTGTTTGGAGTCTGCCCAAAGCTCTGGGGACAGCAGGAGGCTGCGGGTCAGGGAGCTGGTAATTATTGATGATGAGGATGATGAAGATGATTTTCAGTGGGAGGTGAGTGAGAACCTTCACTGCTCTCTCAGGCCAGTGCTGCACAGGCTGCAGGACCTGCTCTGCTCCCAGATGGATCCTCCTGGATCCCTGGCAGTGTCCAGGCCTGGGAGCAGCCTGGGACACTGGGAGTTGTCCCTGCCATGGCAGGGGTGGAGCACCATGAGTTTAAGGTCCCTTCCAACCCAGCCCTTCCTCTGAGCTGCAGGGGTGCTTGAAAGGCCCAGGATCCTTCCAGGTGTTGGGACTTTGCCCTGGGCAGCTCTGGCTCCCTGGCTGTGCCAAAGGCACCTTGTGCTCCATGGATTTCCCACCCTGTTTCCTCTGGAGCTGAGATTCCAATGAACTCTGAGCAGCAGACAGGGAGAAGGGGGACCCTTGCCTCCCCCCCAAAACAGCCTAAATTCCAGCTTCATCCCTGCTTCAAGGAAAAACCCCAGCTGCTGTTTGCACTCAGGCCCTGGTATGTTGGGAAGGATGAAAGTTTGGCAAGGAAGTCTCACAGATATGTGTGCTTGGAAGAAAGATTTTTGAATGTAGAGTCTGATGAAGGAATAGAGATGGAAGCAAGTTTTGATATAGAAGAAAAAAAATTGCTATTTTGATATAGAAAATATAATGGCTTAGCAATTATTATCCTTACTGGATAACCAAGGAGGCAAAGGGTGTGTTAGTTAGAAGGGGTTTTTATGGCTTAGAGCAAAGGATAAACCCACCCCAAACAAGAAGATGTTTTTACCAAGCAGAAAGAGAGCACAGGCAAACAAGGCAGCCAATGTTGCAAGTAGAAAAAAGGTCTCAGAATTTTCCACTGCAAGAAAACTGAAAAACAACTTCTAGCTTAAAGTGTAATGTACTGACTGTTAGTGATTGGAGAACAGTAACATGAATATGGTAATGATAGCAGTTATAATAGGCTATAGATAAAAGTTAAGGTATAGATTGGTTCTACTGTATTGAAATACTCAGCAAAGGAAAGTATAGAATGAATTGTGACCAAAAGAAAAGTCTAGAATGCATTGTAACCAAAACCAAAGGGTCTCCAGGCCTGCCTGCAGCTGGAGCTGACAGCTGTGGGCACAGCTCTGTCAGCCACAACCCTGGACTGCTGGAACCTCTTGGAAACAATAAACTGCATTTTGGGTACAATAAACTGCATTTTGGGTACAATAAACTGCATTTTGGAGAGCAGCCTGGAGTCCCACATCTCTCATTCAGGCTCTTACACTGGAGGTCACCCAGCCCTGGGATGAGGCAGCCTGGTCCCTGTGTTCCTTTCCCTCCCTGTGTGCCCTTCCCTCCCTGCCCTTCCCCAGCCCTGGAATTTGCTGGATTTTCTGAGGCTGCTGCTCCCCCTCCCCCTGTGCTGCTGCAGTTTTTCCCTCTGGGATGGTTCTATTTTGTCACTGTTTTTATAAAAGTGTCACGGGCTCACACGCTCACAGTGACACTTGAGGCAGTTATTGCCCAAGTGTTTAAAGTGTTCCGAGGTGCTTTTGGGTGCCAACAAAATTTAGTTGACAACATAATAATAAATCCAGCTCCAGCAACACTTTTAATGAACATAAAAGGTCTGACTGATTCCTTTGCCTCCCGCTTCACCCCAGTATCTCTCTCCTCACTGCTTTGTTCCATACTAAAGACACAATTTATGGGATCTGAAGGTGTTATGAAGATTGTGCAGAATCAGAATGTAAGGGTGTATATGAGATAATAGGGAAATTAGAATAATGTAATTTATAAGATTTCCATCTCTATCATGGCAAAAAATGAGAGCGAATTTTTGGAGCTTTTTAAGACTTTGAACTATGGTACAAAAATCCAATAAAAACTTGGATGGATTAATTTATAGCAAAGCTCCCACACCCCATTCTGGGAATGAAAATTCCTGATGGGATCATTAATTACCTGCATGGTTTCTGTAAAATTGCCTCACTCTGAGAGAATTGGAGTCAAAGTTCCTGTTGTTTGTTGGGGTTTGGACTGTGAAGAACAGCTTTAAGATGGAATAATTTTCCCAGTCCACTCTCTAATCTTCCCATCAGAGATAAAAAATCCAGAGTCCTCTGTTTAAATTCCCCCCTGGAGAATGGGAGAGGAAGCAGAGTGGGCCCAGCTGAGGGGTGCCATAAATGTCCTGTAAGATATTCGATGTCACTATGGACATGGAAACCACACAGCTCCAAAGGTATCACCTTGAAACTCTTGGAATTCCATCTCCAAAATCCAGGAGAACACAAAGCTTTGCAGATTTACTTTACAGTGTGATTAATTACTTTGGGAATAAGTCCTGAAGCTTGATTCTCCAGATAGAAGAATATTAAAAATACTGATTTATTGTGTTTTCTCAGCTGAACTTAGCTCAGATTGTGGCCACTCAGCCTGGGAGCTGTGGGGCTGTGCTGGGACTTGTTCCTGTCCAGCACTTGGGGGGAAAAAATCAGCTTTTTGTAATGTTTGAATGTTTTAAAAGCATAAAAGAAACCTGGGAGCCATCAGCCCCCGGGTGTCAGTGAAACCCAGCTGGAGGCACAAGGATAGCAGCTCTGACTCCTCCAATAAATAAATAAACCTTTGTCGCCTTGGAAAGAAGTCAGAAAAAGCCAAGTAGGGCCTAAATCAGTGTCAGTGCTTCAATCTGCTCGGGGCTGTGTCCTCAGCTGATGCCACTTAGAGGCCTGTACGCCCAGATTAAGCTGCAGTAATTGAAGAGGAGGATCTTTAATTAAGCAGAAAATCATGATCATAAAGCTGTTCCTATGGACCTCTTTTATCTGAGCCCTGTCTGAGCGTGTGAGGGTGCCCCAGGAAGTCCCAGGCCCTAAATTAAAAACTCCCATTAGCTCTTCTAATGAGCTTTAAACACCCTGGTAAAAATCCTTCCCCAATCAGCACCTTTTGTTCTCAAAGTGCCTCAGGTCGGTCACCTCGGGGTGGGGTTTGAGCCTCTCCTGCCCCAGCAGCTTCTGCAGCACCTCTGGCTCTCCTGGAGGTGGAAAATGGGTTTTTTCCAGGTTAATCCCTGCAGCTGCTCCCTGGCTCCCCTCAGCAGTGTTCTCCTGATGATCCCTGGCATGGATTGTCCTCATGGATTGTCCTCATGGATTGTCCTCTGTGCCCCGGAGCAGCCTTTGATCCCTCCTGGTTCCCCAGGAGCCTCCCTCAGCCTGGGCTGAGCCCCTCCTGAGCTTCTCAGCCAGGTCTGGGGAGGTGCTGGAGCAAAATCCCTCCCTCTGGGATGGAGAAATCCCAAACTGGGGTGTGGGGAGAACAATTCCGCAGCGTGGGCACCTGCAGGTGCCACCATGGGGGTGAGGCTGGAGCTGGGGCAGCCTGACCAACCTGGCACTGGCACTGGCACTGGCACTGGGAGGAGGCCTAGAGAACCCAAATTTGGCAGGTTTGGAGCTCTTCTCCCCCACTTTGCTCCATTTCTGGGGTCGCCCTGTGGGTAGGAGAGTTTTATTCTGGAAGCAGAGGGATGTGGCCCTGCTGAAGTGCCACAGGGATTTAGTGCCACCAGCATAGGATCTCAGGGTTCTTCTCCTGCCATAAACCACAGCAGCACCAACAGCTTTTTAGGGGCTGAAGAAAAGAATGGATGGAGCTGTTACAGCAAAAGGCAAATTAAAATATCAGCTCTC
This sequence comes from Agelaius tricolor, assembly GCF_023055355.1. Classification (NCBI taxonomy): domain Eukaryota; kingdom Metazoa; phylum Chordata; class Aves; order Passeriformes; family Icteridae; genus Agelaius; species Agelaius tricolor. The sequence goes on along the minus strand of NW_027269296.1, from coordinate 5,867,663 downwards.
AAAGGGCTCCTTATTTTCCCTCTTCCCTTTGAATTACTTTTCATTTTACTCTTTATTTCCCTACATCAGATGATGGCCTGGTCAGCCTGCAGCAGGCGACAGCCACACCTGGGCCCTGGAGGGACTCTGCTGCAGGGGGAGCTTTATTTCACCCATTATCAACAAAGAGCTTTATTTTCTCAGCACATCACCCTTAATCTGGATGTAGGCAGGGGATTGCAAAAAAATAAACCAAAATTAAAGTCTAAGAAGCTGCTGGGGTGTGATAATGAATGAGATACTGCTGACCCCTGAGCTTTCTCTCTCTTCTGGATAATTACAGAGGAATAACTGTATAAATCTTGCTTGGATTTCCTGCCCCGTTTGCTCATGGAAATGGATGGCTCTGTGTGTTTTCTCTGCAGGCTGGAGGATTGTTTTAATTTAAATACAGCTTTGCAGTGCTTTGCTGTAGCAAGTGGAATTAAAAAGGAAAAGAACTTAGGAAGGAGTGGAGAGTGAAGCTTTTCCTGAGCTGGGCTGCTCAGAGCCCCCTGTGCTGCTCAAAGGCAGCTCCTGACAGAGGCTTTGGGATTTCCCTCTTAAAATCCAAGAAATGGTGTGGAGAGGGTGTTAAGGATTGTCCCATCCCACCCCTGCCATGGCAGTGAGAGGAATGGTGGATTTGTCTTTCCAAACCAGCTGTGGGTCTGCTGGTGGATAAAACCAGCACTGGGAAATAAAAAACAATGGGGAGGATTCCACTGATTGGTGAATGAAAAAAGATATTTACCTTTACAAATAAACTTTAGGTTTGCTGATAAATGAAATTGGACATTGAAAGATGAAGCAATAGGGAAGAAAAACCCAAAATTCCATAAGAATTAAAAATTAAAAGGGAGGGTTCTACATTATAGGGAAATCTTTGGTATCAGGTGTTCTGGGAAGTCTGAACTGCTCGAGTACCTCAGAAATGGGGAAAGAGAGAAGGGAAATGCAGCTGGGAAATTGGGATAAAAGGAGTCTGCATCCTCCAAAAACTGGAGAGACCCCAGGGGATGCCCCATTGCCTCTCTCTTTATTGGAATAAAGTAAAAGGACTCCTCTGTCTCCTTTTTGGACATAAACCTCTGGTGTTTGTGGGTTAATTTTCCTGACAGCAGGGACCCCTCCCACTGTCCCAGGCTGCTCCCAGCCCTGTCCAGGCTGGCCTTGGGCACTCCAGGGGTGGAGCAGCCCCAGCTCTCCTGTCCCATTTATTCCTTACAGACAATTCTGGGCACTTTCACTGCACATTGCTGATTTTAATGGAGGTTTGTGCTGGAGGAGCAGGGCAGGGATTGGAGCACGTGTGAAAAACACCAATCACTTGTTTCTAAAATTTTAAAAGTTTAATAGTTATAATATAGCTATAAAAATAGCAATATAACTAGAGTAATAATAATTTTGGACAATTTGGATTAGGACAATAGGAGACAATAAAAACAAAGAGTTACGGACAGTCCAGGTACCTCTTTCTGGGCAAAATAAGCCCGAAAAAAGGCACACATTAACAGAGGATTAACCCTTAAAAGCAACAGCCCGTTGCATATTCATACACCTCATACATGATGCATAAATTCCATTCAAACACAGGATTCTGTGTGGGCAGTGTCAGCTTCTTCCTCCAAATCCTGATGGCCTCTTCAGGGCTGAGGAAGGTGGGAAGAAGTTCATTTCTTCTGATAAGGGAGCAATAAATTCTCTTTCTCTGAAAGATTGAGGTGTCCTGTGGTCTGGTGCCAGTACCTCAGTCCTCTCTTTAAAAAAGTATCTTACATAGCAGAGTTTCTATTTTAACATTATGTTATAACCTAAAACTGTATTTAACACACCACTTAAGAAAGTTAAGCATAACTTTCTAAGGTAACACATATAATATTCATTTGAATATTTGCAAAAAGCCAATCATAAAACATGCATTTTTCACAGCATGGGAAGGTTGTGGGGCTGCTCCATCCCTGGAAGTGCCCAAGGCCGGGTTGGGCATGGCTTGGAGCAGCCTGGCCTGGTGGGAGGTGTCCCTGCCCAGGCACTGTGACCTTTGAAGGGTTCCCTCTGCTTTGATGAGGTTTTGGCAGCACAGAAGTGCCCAGGAATGAGGGATTTGGGTGGGCACAGATGGGATTTGCTGCTGGCTGCGGCTCAGAGCCTGCTCCAAGGCAAGGCTGGAGGAGGGAGCAGCTCCCAGGCCCTCAGAGGGGTTTCTTTGCTCTCAGCTGCTGCCTCCTCCAGGCTTTGGCACCCAGGGCAAGTCCATGACCACAGCCTGACCCCAGCCTGGGATCACCTTGGAATGCATCAAATCCCAGTGCAGGCTTTCAGCAGAGGGCTCCAATTCCCTTTATCTCCACACTCAGCACAGGTACACAAAATAAATCAGTGCTGTTCCCATTCTGAATGGAAAGTGCCTTAATGCAGTCGGAGGAACCACTTGGAATTTGCACCTGGAACTCATTTAAATTTTTAAGGTGCTTAAAAGCCTGGCTGCCCATCATTTCTGGCTGCTTTCCTCATCTGGGTGCTGAGGCAGGAAAAGATTTTCCACAGGTTGGTCGGGAGAGGCTGCAGAAAGCCTGGTTGCTTTTGTGCTGCTGTCAAGTTTTATTCTCAATCGCTTTAGGGCCTTTTCTTGATTTTTTGGAGTTTCAAGTTGCTCATTAAAACCAAATGAAGTGTTAATGTTTGTGGCCAATGCAGAGGAAAGCTCTGTGAGCATCCATATCCACTTGAAAGTGCTGGAAATCCCTAAAAGCAGGAGAGCACAATTTTTGAAGTGTTTGATTCTAAGCTCATTTCTTGATTGTGAGGAGCAAATCCAGGGTTTGTGAACACAGACGCACAACCCCAAACGGGGCTTTTGAGCTGCCTCAAAGATGCAATTCTATTTTCATGTTCTGGAGGCACTGAGAAAGTATTTTCTTTAAAAACTCTCCATAATCCTTCCACATGTTTCTGTTTTCCCTAAAACTTCCCATCTAATCCATGTGGCTGGACCCTGCTGAATTTATTCCATTGGACCAGAAAGTCAGGATCAGCCCACACTGAATGGTAATGCAGCTGGCTGAGGGAGAATTTCATGGAGTCATGGCATGGTTTGGGTGGGAAGGGGATTTAAATCTCACCAGCCATGGGCAGGGAACTTGCTCCTGTCCCAGGGAGCTCCAGGCTCCATCCAGCCTGGCCTTGGGCATTCCAGGGTTCAGGGGCAGCCACAATTTCTGCATTACAGGTCCCTCCTCGCCCCCAAGCAGCAGCACAGAGGCTGCAAGTTCCCATTTCCCAACTGTCCTGGTTTAGGGCAAATCTGGGAGAAAACATCCCAAGGGGGACCCTCCCCACAACCGGATTGGGAAGGATTCCTTGGAGAGAAGTGGAAAGAACCTGTTTATTTAACAGGCACAGCACCCCCAGCACACAAAACGAACAATACCAGGTGACACCACTCTGTCACCACTCTGAAAAAGATGACAAATTCAGAAAGTCTCTCCTGGGGGTGGTCGCTCTGTTCTCAGTCCCTCCTGTGCTGGGGCAGCTGCTGCAGCCACAAGGTGCAAACTCTCGGTGTTCCCCAGGTCCCAGTCCAGAGCAGGTTCGAGTTGGTCCAAAAAAGGGAAAGGAGAAATGTGGAGGGATAGAATGTAAGAAAATAGTGCAGAGGGTAGTCTCACCCCTGAGGAGTTGCAGCTGTACTAATCCCCACAGATTAGGAATAGGCCTGCCCTTAATAGGCCACAGCTGTGTCCAATAAGGAGACAAGTGCTACAAAAGAGTGGGTTAGGTGGTTGAGGAGAGAGTGGGAGTTGTTGGCTGTGACGAAGGAGTCAGGGCTGCAAGGAGATGCCCATGAGAAATCACAGACAAGGTATGGGAGCTTTCACAATAAGATGACAACAGAGAAACAGTCCACAGAAAATTTGGACTGCTTAGCTAAACTAACTAATGAGCAGAAGCAAAAAGCAGGAGCAAAGGGAAAAGCAAAGCAAAAAGCAAAAGCAGCACCATGCACTGCCCTGTCTGTGTGTCCCGCCAGCCGTGGGGGAGCGGCTGAGAGCAAAACCAAAACAAAACATTCGCTCTGCAGAGCCAGTGTGGAAGGCACAGAACATGATATCCAGCATGAACAGAGCACAGGAATGGGGATACAGCATCAGAACCTCACCCTAGGACACCAACAAAATCACACCAGCAGCTGGAATTGCAGCTGTGCCACATCCCCAGCCCGTCTGAGCTCACAGTGTCTCCATTCAGCACCTTGGAGGATGAGGCTGTGCTGGGATGGGGAAAAGCTGCTCTGATCCCTGAGGAAGCTGCAGTTCCCAAGTGGTTGGATGAAGAGCAGGTTTGGAAACACCTTTCCCACAGAACCTGCAAATGCTCTGTGGGTTCTGCCCTCCTCAGTTGTGTTTGCTCCATGCTGGAGGAGAAAACTCCTGGAGGCGGGAGATCCAAGGAAGTCATGGATGGCAGCAATTCCCAGGGATGGGAGCCCCAAGGAGCTGCACCTGAGCTGATTTTCTGGGGTGGGGAGGGAAAAGTAAAGATAAAAATGCAGAGCCGGGGAGGGGAACTTCTCCTGGTTTGCTGCTGAAGGTCTCCAGGCTGCAAAAATGCTCCTGTCTGCTCTAAGCCAGCAGCCTGGCATGGTCCAAGTCCTGCTCCAGAGCTTTTCCTCCTCTTTCCATGTCACAGACAGATCTGTCAGACCCAGCTGATTGTCTCTTTCCCTCTCCTTTATTTATTAATTAAATAAATTTATTTATTTAATTTACATATTAAACACCACAGGTGTTTATGCAGCCGTATCCTTGTCAGGACACCTCGCCTGAGGACAAAGGTTACATGTGAAGGGGAGGAAGCCCAAAATCTGTCAGGTGGAAAATCTCACCCTCTCCCTAGAGCCTCCACTCCTCTCTACCCCCCTGGCAGCTGCTCCTTCCCCCAGGTTGGTGCTGCCTCCTGGCCTGGAGCTGTTCAGCAGCCAGCCAGGGAATGGAGCAGAGGAGCCTTGGCCCTGACCCAGGATTGATTCTCCAGCAGTTTGGGGCTTTTGAGCTTTGGAAGGGGCAGCGTTGGCTCCCCACTCAGAGCCTCTCACTCCCCAGTGCTTCCAGCTCTGATGGATTCAGGATTCATCCTGAGGGGATATTTCCCAGCTGCTCCATCAAATTGTCTGTCTCCCTGCATTTGTCTGTAATTTGTTGAAAATGGACACAAATGTGGTTCCGTTTGTTAGGAAAATTAACCCACAAACACCAGAGGCTCATGTCCAAAAAGGAGACAGAGGAGTCCTGGAACTTTATTCCAATAAAGGCAGAGGCCATGGGGCATCCCCTGGGGTCTCTCCAATTTTTGGAGGGCACAGTCTCCTTTTTATCCCAATTTCCAGCTGCATTTCCCTTCTCTCTTTCCCATTTCTGAGGTACTTGAGAGGTTCAGACTTCCCAGAACACCTGATACCAAAGATTTCCCTATAATGTACAATCCTCCCTTTTAATTTTTAATTCTTATGGAATTTAGGGGGTTTTCTTCCCCATTGTTTCTTTCATCTTTCAATGTCCAATTTCATTTATCAGCAAACCTAAAGTTTATTTGTAAAAGCAAATATCTTTTTCCATTCACCAATTAGTGAAATCCTCCCCATTGTTTCTTTTATTTCCCAGTGCTGGTTTTATCTCCCAGCAGACCCACAGCTGGTTTGGAAAGACAAATCCCTCATTCCTCTCACTTTGGTCCTGGGGATGTCGTGGCTTTGTGTTCCTGCTGGTGGGGAGGCCCTTCCTGCCCAGCTCCCTCCTGTGCCAGGGCAGAGCCATGAAATTGTGAAATTCTGCTGGAATTCTGGGCTGTGAGCTCTCTGTGGGCCGTGCTTCCAGCAGGATCTGTGGCTGCTGCCTGGGCCTGTGGAAGCTGGATGTGGGTCCATGGCCAGTGCCAGCCTGTGCCCCTTGGCTCTGCAGCTGAAGCTGCCAGAGAGGAGAATTTCTGTGTTTTCTCCAGCACCCAGAGACACAAAAAGCTCCTGGAGTTTGGAAAGGGAAGGAGCATCTGCTTTGGAAGGATAATTCAGGAAGGTGGAGGGAGAAATCCACCTGCTGCAAGGTTCCCTGTGGGAGCTCTTCCATCTCCCAGTCAGATCTGGCATCTGATGGGGAGGGAGGCAGAGCAGGCACAGGAATGATGTTGGAAACTCTGGGAACACTGCCCTTTGGGAATCTGGCACACAGTGACAAGCTGCTGCAGAGCAAGGGCCTTCAAATGCTGCTTCCTGGGGCCGGGAGAGCTGGAGCAGCTCTGGCCCCTGGCACTGGAGGGAGAGAGGATTTTCTGTGTCCTGGAGCAGCCCTCCCTCTGCCCCCTCAGGACAGGCACAGCCCCTGCCCCATGGCTCTGGAAACCTCCCCAGTGCTCCCAGCCAGGATTGCCCCAAATCCTCTCTGTCCCACTTCATCTCCCAGAATCCAGAATGGAGATGACCTGGCTCTTTATGTCTCAAAATGAGATTTTCTCCCCAGCAAGGGGAGAGGGAAATCCAGCTGATTTCCAGGTGGGATGGCTCTCACCTTCTGGGATTAAGGGATTGACCAATTTCTGGATAAATTCACTTCATCTTCCTTCCCCCCACCCACCCCCCTTCACCTTTTTAAAGAAGCAAAGCTCTTGTGCTTAAGGAGAACTTTAAATCCACGTCTGTACTCAGTGCCCACCTTGGCTTTTCTGTTTGTGATCCCAGACTGGGGCTGAGCGAGGAGGGAAGGGCAGGGCTGGGAGAAATGCTGGGCTGGGATCAGAGCAAACCTTCCTGCCTGGGAAGGAGCCCCTGGATCAGGTCCCTGCTGTGCCCAGCACATCCTTCCTGAAGAAAAAGGACCCACAGGGGCTCCTGGGGAGGGTGAGGGAGTCCCTGGGGGTCAGGACAGGCTCAGGATGTTGGAAATGTGATTTCTCCTGAGGAATGGGGAGCTCTGGGTGCTCCAGGTTCCCTCCCAGCCTTCAGACCAAGGCCAGTGTCTGCAGGGATTGGGCCCCTGCAGGAGCAGCCAGGAGCTGTGTCCATCCCATTACCTCCAATTAGCAGCAGTGGTTTAAGTCCCACATAAATTAATCTGATTGAATTTTGAAGCAGGGTTTATAATAAACAAGCCTGGCACTGTTTACAAGCCTCACTGCAATATAATTCCATCTTTCAGCATGAGCTGAGAGCTCCAGCAGGGGCTGGTCCAGTGGCAGCTTTATTGTATTCAGCAGGGCCTAATGAATAGGGAGCAGCCTGTAAAATGTTGTGTATTTTTATGTGTGTCCATGCAGGTGAGAGCTGTGCAGCAGGGAGGGCACTGCCTTTACTGCCCTGCACTGCCAGGGAGGAGGAGGAGCCTTGCCAAGGTGCTGAAGATTGCAATGCAAGTTGTTTTTCATTACCATCTGTATGGCAGATTGCCTTTGTAGTGGGCAGTTTGCCTTATCTCTCTGAGTGACCACAATCACTCCTCCCTCCAGGGACACACCTGCTGATAACAGCTATGGAATGTCCCTGCATGGCTGATAAGAACTACAGCATCCCATTGGCAGATGGGAGCCCAGAGGGAGGAGCCAAGCATTCCTACCCGGATAGAATCTGGAGATTCTGGAACACCAGCACGGCTTCTGCACTGCATTGCCCAGAGGAACAGCAGCTGCCTCTTGCCCTGGATCTGCAGAGGCAGAGACTGCACCTTTCTCCAGGATCCCTGCTCCAGCAGAACCAGCCCTGGCACTGCAGGAGGGCTGAGCCACAATTCCAATGGTTCTGCTGCCAGCAGCCTGACCCACAGGGTGTCAGACTGGGTTCTGACTCTGCCACTGTTGCTTTAGTTCACTGCATTCTTTATTTTATCCTTTATTTGTTTTTTCTTTTCTCTATTAAAGAACTGTTATTTCCTGCTCCCATATTTTTTGCCTGAGAGCCCCTTACTTTAAAATTTATAGCAATTCAGAGGGGTGGGGAGGGTTTACATTCTCCATTTCAGGGGAGGCTCCTGCCTTCCTTAGCAGACTCCTGGCTTTCCAAACCAAGACACAAGGCCCTGAGGTGCTGTCCCTGGGAAGGAGGAGAGGCCGGGAGAGGCCATGGGGAGGGATTTGACCTTCAGGTCACCTTGGACCAATTCCAGCCATTCAGGTCACCCTGGACCAGTTTCACCTCCTGGGTGACCCCGTGGATTCTTTCAGGTCCCCTTGGTACCAATCCCAGCCCATTCAGGTCCCCTGCACCAGTTTCCCCCCAGGTGGCTCCGTGGGCAGTTGAGCTGAGCTGTGCTGCTGCTTCTCCATCCCAGAGGGTTTCCCAGCCCGATCAGGTGTGGGATGAAGCTCTGGGCTGGACTCAGCCCATGATAGCCCCTGATGTTCCCCCCAGGTGGGACACAGCATGCAACCAGTTTTCCCAGTGTCACAAGTTTGGGGCAGAGCAGCCCAGTTTGGCTCCCAAGGGAAGGGTTTGGTGAGCACAGCACGAGGGGCAGGATGAAACTGGGAACACTTTCCATGCTGTGCTGCTCCCTGCCATGAAATGTGTGTGTGGCTGGGAGCAATCCTGAATTCCTGGGGGAAAAGCTGTGTCAGGAGAGAGGGATCTCAGTGCTGGCACTGGCAGCCCCCAGAGATGTTCCATTCCACTTTGACCAGGCAGGAGAGAGCCCAGGGAGGGCAGAGCCCTGAGCAAACAAATGTTCAGGATTTCTGACAGCCTTTGGAGAGGGGCTGGAGGAGCAGCAGATCCACAGCTAGGGATTCTACAGAAAATTCAAGCTGCAAATACAAACACACATGAAATGCTGCATGTGGGGTCTGTGCTGAGGAGCGTTAATAATGAGGAGATGGAGGATCACAGAGGTTTCGTTCCTCAAGTGTTAAAATAAGAAGCAATTAAGGCTTTTGAAAGTTGCCATGGAGGCAGGAAGGAGGTGCTGGGTAAGGAGAGTTGGCTCTGCAGGCTCCCAGCACTGCTCCCATCCTTCCCTCCCCAGGGCTGGGGCAGAGCTGGGGGAGCTCTGTGTGTCTGTGGTGGCTTTGGGGCTGCTGGGGTCACAGAGGAGGGGTGGGAGCAGGGGAGGGGTTGGGAGATGCCCCTTTCCCTGTGCCACCCCCAGGGGCGTGGGGACAGCTCAGCTCCTTCCCCTGTCCCCAGCTGGGACCAGGCTCCCTCAGGGCTCCACCACCCCCGTCCATGTGGGTGAGCACAGACCTACAGCCTGGCTCTCCTCCTCCTTTCTGCTTTTTTTCCTCTCTCCCAACGTTTTCGAGGCATTGGTTCCGCTGGGTGGAGTTGGCATTAATTAAAACGAGCTAATTGCCAAGGAGCTTCTGAAGAAGCAAGGCTTAGAGCTGGCCCGGGGGACAGGGAGTGAAGGGCTTTGAGAGCTGTGTAACCCTCAGATCCAGTTTTTGCTGTGTAATCCCTTCCCTGCCAAGCTGGGAATTGAGCAAATTGGCCTCGACCCTGCCTGGAAGCTCCTGGAGAGTTTCTGGGCAGTGGGAGCAGGGAGGTCAGACTGAGGCAGGAACAGCCTGTGCCTGATCCAGGGCTGAGCTCTGCAGCTCCTGGGCTGTCCCTGTGCCTGATCCAGGGCTGTTCCTGAGCTCTGCAGCTCCTGGGCTGTCCCTGTGCCTGATCCAGGGCTGTTCCCGAGCTCTGCAGCTCCTGGGCTGTCCCTGTGCCTGATCCAGGGCTGAGCTCTGCAGCTCCTGGGCTGTCCCTGTGCCTGATCCAGGGCTGTTCCCAAGCTCTGCAGCTCCTGGGCTGCCCCTGCAGGCTGGGCTGAGGCAGGAGCTGCCTGTGCCTGATCCAGGGCTGTTCCCTGTGATGGTGTTTGCAGGGGTCCGAGGATAAGGGAAGAGATGAGGATCTGGCTCCATGTTTCAGCAGGCTTGATTTATTATTTTATTATATATATTACATTAAAACTATACTAAAAGAGTAGAAGAAAGGATTTCCTCAGAAAGCTAGCTAAGAATAGAATAAGAAAGAATGATAACAAAGGTTTGTGGCTCGGGCTCTCTGTCTGAGCCAGCTGACTGTGATTGGCCATTAATTAGAAACAACTAACATAGGCTAATCAAAGATCCACCTGTTGCATTCCACAACAGCAGATAACCATTGGTTACATTTTGTTCTTGAGGCCTCTCAGCTTCTCAGGAGGAAAAATCCTAAGGAAAGGATTTTCCATAAAAGATGTGTGTGCCAGTTCCCTGAGCTCCGCAGCTCCTGAGCTGTCCCTGCAGGCTGGGCTGGCACAGTGCTGGCTGCTGGCACACACCATCCATGCCCAGCAGCTCTCAGCCCCGGTGTTATCAGGAATTGGGGGGTGCCTGGAGTAGTTCTGTCACCCAGCTGTGAGCAGGGCCCTGTGTGGGGCTGGCAGGCTGCTGGCACACATGTGGGGACAGGCTGGGCTGCAGGGCTGGCCCTGGTGCTGCCAGGGCTCTGCAGAGAGCTCCCCTCGTGAGCAGGCACAGCTGACAGCCCCCAGAGCTCCTCCTGCCAGGCTCATCCATTCCCCAGCTCACGTTTAAAACTGAGCTTTGTAACTCCTGAGCCGAGGTGGGGGTGAGTGCCCTTCCAGGAGGGGACAGCTTTTGTGACCCTGCTCCTGAAAAATGGCTCTGTTTTCATCTCTAGTGCAGGAATCCTTCCCAGCTCACCAAATCCTCCTTCTCCAGAGCTGAGTTTGCTTGAGGGCCATGAGGGAGAGGAGGCTCGGGGATGGGATGAATTTTAGCATCAGAGAATGGTTTGATTTCACCCCCTCCCACTGTCCCAGGTGCTCCAAGCCTCAATGTTCAGCCTGGCCTTGGGCACTGCCAGGGACCAAGGGGCAGCCACAGCTGCTCTGGGCACCTCCTCCCTCCCAGGGAAGGATTTCTCTGCAATGTCCCATCCAACGCTGCTCTCTGGCAGTTTGAAGCTGCTCTGTCCCCCCAGGCCACTGTAAAAAGGCCATGCAGTGATTTCATCCCATTGAAATCCCAAGGAACATTTGCTTTTTCTCCTCTAAAGCTTTGCTGCTGTTCCCTGGGCTCCAGGGACACTCACAGCAGTAGTGACGTGTGGAGGAGGCCAAAATGACTAAAATTGCTAAAAATTGGCCCAAATAAGCAGTGCTGCTGGAAAAAAGCTTTCTTAAGGGGGCTGATTTTCAGAGGGACCATGTCTGAAGCTGTCTGGGCACCAGTCCCAGCTGCAGGCCCTGTTTGCCCACAGAGCTGCCTGTTGTTAATGTGGCATGGAATTAAATGGGATCCCAGTGCTCCCAGTAGGATGGATCCCAGTAAATAGATCCCAAGGGGATGGATCCCAGGGGATGGATCTCAGGGAAGGATTACAGTGTATGGATTCCAGGGGATGGATCCCAGGGGATGGATCTCAGGGGGTGGATTCCAGGGGACGGATCTCAGGGAAGGATTCCAGGGGGTGGATCACAGGGATGGATCCCAAATCCCAGGGGATGGATCCCAGGGGGTGGATTCCAGGTGAGGTGGATCCCAGGGGATGGATCTCAAATCCCAGGGGATGGATCCCAGGGGGTGGATTCCAGGGTAGGTGGATCCCAAGGGATGGATCCCAAATCCCAGGGGATGGATCCCAGGGGGTGGATTCCAGGTGAGGTGGATCCCAGGGGATGGATCCCAAATCCCAGGGGATGGATCCCAGGGGATGGATCCCAGCCCTTCCCAGGCCCTGTGGGGATGGATCTGTGCTGTATCCCTGGGCTCGGCTGCGCAGCTCCAGCCACTCCAGCCGGGAATGTTTGCCAGGTCTCTGGGTCTGGGGGCGCTTTGGGGTCCGTTTCCTTTCCCCTCCCGTCCTGCCGCGGGTGCTGCCCTCCCGTCTGAAGATGGCACTGCAGCATCTCTCAAGCCCCAGTCCCGGGATCAGCAGCTCTGCCAGCCCTGCTCCGAGCTCTGGGGCTGGCAGCAGGGACATCCCGAGCCGTGGGCAGCCGGGCTGGCTGCTGGGGCAGGAGCTGTGCGGGATTTGCAAAGAAGGGAAAAGCTGGGGCAGACTGTGGATAGAGCTGGAAACTGGGAATTCAGCTGAGGAGCTTCTTCCTCCAGCTCCTCCCAACCCCTCGGTGCTCTGCTGGAGCACCTGATCCGTGTTCGAGGCCAAATCCATCACGGGGCAAGCCTGGCTCCATTCCTCTGACTTTGCTGCTCTGGTGTCTGCTGGCTCCCAGCTCCCTGAAAATAAAACCGGGATGTGCTGGGAGAGTGGAAAAGGAAACTCGCCCAGGGTGAGATATTTTAAATGACCAGATTGCCAGGCTGCAGGCACTCCTGTGGTTTGCAACAGCCCTGGGTCAGTGTGTGCTGGGAGAGCCCCTGCCCCAGCTCCCCAGTTTCCCATTTCTCAGGGAAGAGCTTTGGTGCAGTCCCAGATTTTGTCTGAATGCCCCCAGACCTTTGTGCTGAGCTGGCCCTGGGCCTTCCTCCCCGAGATGAGCCCAACTCTCTGTGTGGTCTCTGGCCCACTTGGAGGGGCTGGTGCTGGTGATCTCTTTGCCACCTCTTTCCTCCCCTGCCAGGACCTTCCCTGGGGTGCAGCTCCAACACTGGGAGCTCTGCACAGGCAGCAAATTGACTTCAGCTTTTACCTTGAGCAACTCAGACTGAAACAAGAGAGAAAAGAGGGCAAACACTGATTAAAACCAAACCTAACCTCTGCAGGAAAGGGGCATTGTGTGATCAGAGCCTCTCCTGCCATGCTCTGCTTCTCCAGCACAGAGCAAACAGTTCTGTCCTCGCTTGGGATGGGAGCAGCTGAACTGTGCGGCCTCAGGCTCGCAGAAATCGCTGCTTCTCCTGGGAGGAGCAGGAAATTCTCCTGGGAGGGGAAATCGCTCTGCCAGCCATGCTTGGAGGGTGTGGGAGGGCTGGGATGGGCTCTGGCAGGATCAGGGGCTGCACTTGAGGACTGAATTCTCAGAGCAGTGTGACCCCGGGGACAGCTGGTGGCAGCTGGAGGGGTGGGACAGGGAGAAATTCTAAGGGATTTTTGCTCACTGGGTGCATGGGATGGGAGTGTTCCCTCAGCAGGATGGAGCCGAGCTGGGGCCTTGGAATTCCTTGGGAATCTGACCCAGCTGGATATTTCCCTCTAGAGACTGTGTTTATTCTTCTCTAACTCTGCATTGGGGTGAGGCACATTTTATTTAACACAGGGTGGATCCCTTTCCAAAGGCAGCTGTGAGATGGTGTGTCCCTTCTCTCTTCCCTCCATCCATCCATCCCCCATCCATCTATCATCCATCCATCCATCCATCCATCCATCCATCCATCCCTCATCCATCCATCCATCCATCATCCATCCATCATCCATCATCCATTCATCATCCATCCCCCATCCATCCATCCATCCATCCATCATCCATCCATCATCCATCATCCATCCATTCATCATCCATCCCCCATCCATCCATCCATCCATCCATCCATCCATCCATCCATCATCCATCCATCATCCATCATCCATCCATCATCCATCCATCATCCATCCATCCATCCATCCCCCATCCATCATCCATCCATCCATCCATCCATCCATCCATCCATCCATCATCCATCCATCCATCCATGCATCCATCCCTCTCCAGGAAGACAGAACATCCAGTTGATTTGTTTCTGGGAGCTGCCCTTGCAATCAGGGCCCAGTGCTGGCTCCAGGGTGATCAGGCAGATCGCCGTCCCTCAGTTTGGTTTGGCACTGTCACCCTCAGTGTTTCTCTGTCCTTTCCACTGACCTGAACGGCAGACATGACCTGGTGTTGGAATCTGAATTCCCATCCAGGCTCCTGGTTCCCATGGAGAGCCCTCCCCAGCCATCCTCCTGGCCTGTTAGTGGATATTTATCCCTGATGCTTTTCAGGGATGGCAGCCCTGGGGCAGAATTACGGCCTCAAGTGACCGAGTGAGAGCCCCACAGAGATTTTGCACTGATAAAGGGACAAAGTCTGATTTTAAAGAAGCTCCTCCACCTCATCCCAGCCATTTGTCTCCAGGAGTATTTTGCCTTAGACAGGGAAGGTGAGAAATTCACCTTCAAGAAATCACTGAAGGCTTTAAATCTGAGGCAGAGAAATGAGCTCTGCCTGCACTATGCAAGGCCCTAAATCCTGGGGATCTCTGGGCCCTAAATCCTGTGAGCCCAGAGCCTCAGGCAGGCCAGGCTGTGGCTGATCCTGAGATCCAGGCTGGTGGATTGGAGAATGCGGGGAAGGGGAGGTATTTGTGTCTCTGGGGCTCCAGCACTGGGAATGGAAGTTTATTTATTTATTTATTTAGCCTGGAAAAAAGGGTTTTAACCAGGTTCCCACAATGGACTTAAAGCCAGAAAAGTGTCTCTAACTCGAGGCTCTGATCCGTTTGAGGTGTGGGTACCTCTGGGGGAACTCCTCCTGTCACCGTGAGCTCTGATCAATCAGAGTGCAGATAGAGCACGGAGGGAAGGAATTTTTTTTCCTTGTTTTGCTCTGTTAGGCAAACAAAGACCTCTGGAGCTTTCTCTAATGTTTGTGAATTGGAGATCAGTCCTTGGGCTGGGTTTTTTTGGGTAAACAAGTGGATGTGCTCTCTCACAGCCCTGCAGCTCCAGGTTCAGACATGTGCTGAGGAAACAGCCAGGGCTGATAAGGCAGGTGGGGGATCTGCTCCTGGGAGGTGTCCTTTGCTCTTTCCCATGCACATCAGAGCTCTTCAGCCTGGATCACGCCTGTTCCTGGGGCAGGAGCCAGGACAGGGCTAGAGGGAGCCTGGATGTGCTGCTGGGCAGCCCGAGCCCTTCCCGGCCCTCAGGAAATCCTCGGCGCTTTCAAACGAGGCTGTTCCCGCAAAAGGGCCCCGTTGTGACAAATCTGCTCTTTCCAGCAGTCAGCTGTGTTATTTTAGAAGAATTAATTAGGAAAGCAGCTAATAAATGATGTCTGAGTCCCCCGAGCCCCCCGGAGCAGCGCTGCTGGGGCTCCTCACAGCCTTCCTGTGGCTGCCGTGCCCTGGCCAAGCCTTTCCTGCTCATTCCCATTAATTCTGGCTGCAGACAGGGCAGGATCATCAGTCAGCACATGGAGCAGGGCAGTGATTGATACCAGAGCCTGCTGGTGGTGTGTAACAGGCAGGAATTCCTGTCCTGCTCTGCCTCCCCTCAGCTTCCCAAGCCATTGCTGCATTCGGCTCAGGCTCTGTCCTTTCTCCTTCCCATTAGTGCCACGGTCACTCTGCCCATCAGATCCCGTTCTACAGAGCAGAGGCAGCACTGCCTGACTGGAAAATACATCCCTGGCTCAGGGAAAAAAGGAGAAAAGAGCGGAAGGCTGGGCCATGAGACTGTTCCCCCCGGAGTCAGGAGGCTCCTCCACAAAACCTGTAAGATATTGCTCCAAGGTTTGTTTGTTTGTGCCTCTATCTTGTGTTTTCTCTCCGTATCTCTCTTTATTCACAACAGCCACACCACAGAGACATCATATTCTCCCTCTTCCCTGATAGGATCTGCCAGCACAGGAATGTTCTGGCTGAGGAGGTTCCTGAGAAGCTCAGCACTAATATCAGAGGCCTGATACGGCAGCCGGAATAAAATTACATTTTTCTGGGAAGAAACATTGTTCTGCAAAGGAGTGCTTGAGTCAGGGCAGCCAGCAGGGAGATTAGATCTTGTCAGAGGACTCGACACATTCTGCTGATCACAGGGAAAGCCAAGACAACCAAGAAAGAGTCAAGAGAGGAGCAGCTGTGCCTGGAGAGCTCGGCGTGCCTCAGGTGGAGCTGCTGCCAGGGCAGGGATGTTCTCCTGCTTTCCCCTGGGCAGAGGGGAGTCCATCCAGCTCAGGGGAGGTTTGAGGGGCAGGAGCAGGACTTCAGGAAAAGCTGGGGCTCCCTGCAGAGCCCTTGGATCCTGCAGGAGTTTCAAATCCAGGTCCTGGAAGGAGCTGAAGTTCTGTGCCATGGAGCATTGGCTGTGTGCTGGAGAGGGGCTGGAGGGACAGGGCACAAAGGGCCAGGAGGCAGGGAATGGCTGCCAGTGGCAGAGGGCAGGGCTGGATGGGATCTTGGCAATTGGGAATTGTTCCCTGGCAGGGTGGGCAGGGGCTGGGCTGGAATTGCCAGAGCAGCTGTGGCTGCCCCTGGAGCCCTGGCAGTGCCCAAGGCCAGGCTGGACATTGGGGCTGGCAGCACCTGGCACAGTGGGAGGTGGCCCTGCCATGGCAGGGGTGGGATGGGATGGGATGGGATGGGATGGGGTGGGATGGGATGGGATGGGATGGGATGGGATGGGATGGGGTGGGATGGGATGGGATGGGATGGGATGGGATGGGATGGGATGGGATGGGATGGGATGGGGTGGGGTGGGATGGGATGGGATGGGATGGGATGGGATGGGATGGGATGGGATGGGATGGGATGGGATGGGATGGGATGGGATTTAAGGTCCCTCCCAACCCAGCCCACTCCATGGTTCTGTGCTCAGTTCCAGCCCAGAGCAGCAGGCCCAGGGGAGATCAAGGGTTCTGCTCAGGGCACTGGGATCAGGAGGGAATTCCAGCAGGGCTGGAGGAGCTGGCTTGGGAAGGGTCCTCCTGCAGTGAAGGAAATTTGGGGAACCTCTCGGTGCTTTTAGCACAAAATCCAATGAGAGATGCAAAAGCTGCTTTTGCAAGGTTTGCTGATTCTGCTGGGAATATTTCACAGAGCTGCGAGAGGGTAAAACTCACCTCTTAAATCTCATTTTTAAGGTTGAAAGCCTCTTCTCCCTTCACCACTTTTTATGGATATGAGGGTTAAATGAGCAGTGATTTGTCTTTACTTTGCCTTTTGCCAGCTTGGAAGAGAGCAGTGATTTTCTGGCTGCAGGGGAAGGCTGTTCTTTATCCCTGTGAATTCATCCACTACAGGGGAGATTTTGGAGAAAGGGGGGATCAGTAACTTTGCAATTCTGAGTTGTTGGGATGATGAGACTTTTTCCTACATCTCAAGTTCAACTGAGGCCTGAAAGTGAGATCAGTCAACTGGCTTCTGGCTTGTGGGCCTCAAAAAAAACCCCTAAAAACCAAAAAACAAACCCTGTGAAAGGCCTGAAAGCAAAATCAGCTTATGCCTAAAATCTCTTCTATAAAAACACACAAAGATGATGTGATTTTTTCATGATAACATCACAGATTTTCCTGATGCAAAGGGAAGGTTTATCAGGTGATGGCACTGGCAGAGCTGAGTGACAGCCTGACAGACCCTTCTGGGAGGTGAGCATGTCCCCTTCCATCCCAAGGAGGAGTCAGTGGTCACCTGGAGACTGGGGGCACCTCACTCCTCACACTGCAGGAGGATGTCCAGGACAGGGTTCCAGGGTCCTAGAAATGGTTATTTTATCCCCTGGAATATAAATGCTCCATCCCTGAGAGCATCGGTGCTGTTTACTGCCCTTCCTGGGCTTAAATACCCCAAATCAAACCCCAAAAAGTGAATTTACTTAATGGAGAATAGTGACTGCTGCATCTGGAAACAAAGAAACCAGCAGCTCTGAGACAGCTCCGTCTGAGACATAAGAAAAGCTGTTAAATATCCTCTTTAATGGGCCGGGGAGGAGGATGTGTCTCCTGACAGCTCCGGCAGGACCATTTCTGAGGGCAGTGAGCTGTGAAAGACTCGTGGTTGCTCCCATTTAGCTGCTCTAGAGAAACACGGAGCGAGCAGTTCCCTCTCCAAAGGTCACTCAAAGCCAGGAAAAGCGGCACAAATGGGACTGCTGGGCACACACCTGCCCTGGGCTGTGCCTGCCCCTCATGCCCCTGCTGCCAGAGCAGCCCTCGGTGCCTCTGTGCGGCTGGTGCTGCCCACCCTGCCTGATTTATGGGCACAAATATCAGATTTTAATGACTGCAGAGCTGTCAGAGGTTTTACCCCTGCTGGTCGTGCCCTAGGGAGGGAGGATCCGAGGGGAGAGGAATTTGCAGCTTTGCTCTGCCTGGTCCAGGAGAGCAAAGAGAACCCAAAGAGCAAAGCTAAAATCTTCTTTCAGTCCCTGCTGTGTCCCTTCTCTGCTGCTCCTCGTCTTTCCATCACTGCGACAGATGAGCAATGCCATGGCTGACTCTCACAATTAAAAGCAAATATCCTGGATCTCTGTCAGGAGCAGTTTTATAGATTTATAGTTGTGTTTACCCCCTTGTGCTGTTCTCAGGGGTGCCCTGGGTTTGGGACATTTGGGAGGGTCACTCGTTACCATGGCAACAGCTGCCCCCCACTCCAGGTGTCAGGCAGGGATCTCCACCCTGGGCAGGGAAGGAGGAGTCCATGGACAGAACTTTGGGGGGCAAAGGGTTAAAAGGTGAAACCTCCATGGTGTGGGTGAGCACATGGTGGGAACATGCTCTGCTCCTGGTGCTGTGGTGTTTTCTCTATTTGATCCTCTTTTGTATTTTTGATAAGGTTTTAATAAACCTTTTACATTTTTTTGGAAGTGAGCAGGATTTCTCACAACCACTGAGCCACAGAGTCAGGAACAGCTGGGAGCAGGAATGCAGGGAGGGTCCAGGAGGTGCTGCTCATGCCCTAAAGAGCCTAGAAATGAAACAATTCACTTTCCAGGTGTGGTGGTTTGACAGGAAATGTGTTTTTTGGGATGCTGTGGTTGGGCCAATGGATATTCAGATTTTAATATTGGCATCTAATATGGCCATTAGGACATGGATCCGCCTCTGAGAACACGGGGTTAAAAGCAGAGCTCTCCCCTGGGAGGCTCTCTTGGGTTCCGGTGAGGAAAGAGTTCGGGTCTCTCCCCCGTCCAGCTGCTGCTGCTGGCAAAGGAGAGACTGTGCCTTTTTTGGATTGGGACAAAGCATCCTTAAAAAGACAACCCTAGAAGCAGCTCTGGTCCGTGTTCAGTGGTGAGAGCACTGGACATGAAAGGAAGAGGTCACGATGGCAGATGTACTCCGGGCAGTGCCACGAGTGACACAGAAACACACGAGGCTTCAGCTGTGTTTCCAGGGGAAGCCCATGGCACAAGAAGGACTCCTCTCCTCTTGATGAACTGAGGATTGATTGTCTGAAGGGTGGTGCTGGACCGAGAGTTGGTGATTTGGGGAATAGATGTATTGTATTGGAAATTTGGTGGGGGGAGGAGGAAATGTATTTGTAAGGTTTTCATTTTTTCCTGTGTGTGTTCCTTTTTATATATATAGTTGTAGTGTAGTTAATAAAGTTTTGTTCTCTTTTCTTTCCTAAGTGGGAGCCTGCTTTGCTTATTCCTGGTCACATCTCACAGCAGAAACCAGGGAGAGGGCATCCTCATGGGGGCACTGGCATTGTGCCAGTGTCAAACCATGACACCAGGTAATATTGCTGTAGGAGGTAATACAAAGGCTGCTCTTTATTGGAGGCCTCCAGGGGCAGACATGGAAAATGTCCACAAAATGCCCACCCCAACAGGGTGAGCACAGTTTTATAAGTTTAACAAATTTGCATAATTGACAAAAATCACCAGTTGGAGACATAGGAGGTGAGGTAATTTCACCCCTTCTAAATCCTCCCTCCTCAGACAGAAACTAAACTTTGTTTATGAAAATGCGTCTTGGAGTGCTGGTTTGCGGCCTTGGCTCTAAAGAACCAAGGCAGGACAGGGCCCTTGGGATGTGTTTCTGCCTAGGGAAAAGTACTGGGAAAAGAGCCATGGATACAGCAATAGCCACAGAGCTACAAACATGTGTAAAGAATACAGAGAATATAGACAGGAAAACAGCAAAAATCATTTGGCATCACGGCTTCTCAGGCACGGAAGGGAAAGAAAATTTCCATGGAATGCCCTGGAATGTGGCAGGAGGGACGCTGCAGAGCCCAGGGCAAAAGCAGGAATGGTTTCAGCTGGGTTCAGGAGGAGCCCCTGGTTTAATGGTTCCTGGGGTGGGCTGCTAAATAAAATCCTGTGTAACTCAATGGATGAGGCCAAGCTGAAGGTACCCCAGTGGAGGCATCAAGAATCATTTTCTCTTGGACTAGTTTCATTCCACTTTTTCTTAGTCAATTAACACCCCATTAATATGAACCAGGAGGAGCCTGGCAGGCCCCTCTGCTTACCCAGAGATGATCAGGAGCAAACAGTGCCATTCATCTTCTTCCAAGGGGCACCAGATGCTTCCATACCCAGAGCAGCACTGCTGGTTTGGGTTTTAAATGATTACATGCAATTTTAGAGCAATTTGCAGTGCAATTAGGGCTAGTTAATTAAGGCTTTCAATGTCAAACTGGGTTTGTGCTTTGGATCTGGTGCTGATGGGGGGGTTGAGCCCAGGATCTGTTCTGCAGGGGCCATGGGCACCTTCAGTGGCCAGGGTGAAACCAAGCCCTGCCAGAAAGGCCCCACTCAGACCTGCTGTGCTGCAAAAATGGGTTTGACAGCATTCAGTTATTCAATTGATTTCTGGAGAAATGTGGTACGATGGCTCCCCCCCTCATGTGTATCCATGTGTCCCGGTTGCAAGGCAAAGATGTGTCCTACTGTATCTATTCGCCATCTGCATGGCAGCTGTCTCCTGTTCATGGGCAGTTTCCCTTATCTCTTCCACACCCACTCCTCCCTCGGGAGGGGACACCTGCTGCTAACAGCTATGGAATGTCCCTGCATGGCTGATAAGAACTACAGCATCCCATGGGCAGATGGGAGCCCAGAGGGAGGAGCCAAGCATTCCTACCCGGATAGAATCTGGAGATTCTGGAACACCAGCACGGCTTCTGCACTGCATTGCCCAGAGGAGCAGCAGCTGCCTCTTGCCCTGGATCTGCAGAGGCAGAGACTGCACCTTTCTCCAGGATCCCTGCTCCAGCAGAACCAGCCCTGGCACTGCAGGAGGGCTGAGCCACAATTCCAATGGTTCTGCTGCCACCAGCCTGACCCACAGGGTGTCAGGCTGGATTCTGACTCTGGCACTGTTGCTTTAGTTCACTGCATTGTTGTTGGTTTTTTTTTTATTATTTTCTTCCCTATTAAAGAACTGTTATTTCCTGCTCCCATATTTTTTGCTTGAGAGCCCCTTAATTTAAAATTTATTGCAATTCAGAGGGGGGGTTGATTTTCTCCATTTCAGGGGAGGCTCCTGCCCTCCTCAGGAGGCACCTGTCTGTTCAAACCGAGACACTATGGAAGAGCTGTCCTTGTTTTATTGAGAATGGCAGTGCTGAGTTTTGTTCCAGCAATAACCCTGAAGGGCAGAAACCTTCACACCTTTGCTGTAATTCAAGGAAGATCTGCTGCAATGTTTGTTTGGACGGGATTTCCTGGGCGAGGTTCCCCTCCTGTGCTGGTTTATTTGACACAATAACTCGAGTCTGGTCTGTGGCTCCAGTGAACCTTGTCAGGCTGGGCTGGATGAAACCCAGCTCAGGCGTGGTGTGGGCTGTGTGGCACAGGCAGAGCACAGTTCCACACCCAGCAGCTCCATGTGAGGCCTGAAAATGTGGGAAATCTCCCTAAGCAGGGTTGGGGCTGGAGCAGAGCCCAGGGTGGAGCTGTCTCTGGTGGTAGAGCCCATCCCTCAGTGGCCATGCAGGCACTGGAACCTGCAGCAATGCTCTCTGTTCATCTGCATCTTAACATAAGCAGCAAGATTTGGGAGGTATAGGGTGTTTATAAAGGAATTTATTTCCCTCTGGGAAGCCTTTTCTATGCCCATTCTGTAGATTTGGTCCAGGCCCAGCTCTGGCTGGCTGTGAGCTTTAGTGCCACCCTTCCAGCAGTGACAACAGGCTGGAACAGCATTCCAGCCTCCGTGTTCCCTGAGACCTGCTCTCCATCTCTCCCCACCTCTCTCTCCCTCAGCCAGTGAACCTTGCACCTTCAGGGGCTCACAAGTGAAGGTGAATATTGAGCACCTTTCCCCATCATTTGCCCTGTAATTAGAAGTGATAAATAAAGTCAGCAAAGGCCCATCCTGTCTCCACACACCTCCTGTGGCTCCTTGAACTGCTGGAACCCCTCATCTGGAGCAGATTGTTGGGACAATTAGCAGAGCAGCAGCTGGAGGAGTCATCACCAGGTGCATCCCAGCTGTGACAGATGAGCAATGCCATGGCTGACTCTCACAATTAAAGGCAAATATCCTGGATCTATGTCAGGAGCAGTTTTATAAATTTATAGTTGTGTTTTACCCCCCTGTGCTGTTCTCAGGGGTGCCCTGGGTTTGGGACATTTGGGAGGGTCACTCGTTACCATGGCAACAGCTGCCCCCACTCCAGGTGTCAGGCAGGGATCTCCACCCTGGGCAGGGAAGGAGGAGTCCATGGACAGAACTTTGGGGGGCAAAGGGTTAAAAGGTGAAACCTCCATGGTGTGGGTGAGCACATGGTGGGAACATCCTCTGCTCCTGGTGCTGTGATGTTTTCTCTATTCAGTCTGCTGTTGATGTTCAGTCTGCTGTCTCTATTCAGTCTGCTGTTGTATTTCTGATAAGGTTTTAATAAACCTTTTACATTTTTGAAAGTGAGGATCATTTCTCACACATCTCCTTGTCCTAGAATGTCCCCATGGTGATGCTGCAGCTCCAGCCCAGCTGTGGCTCCCCATGCACCCAGGAAATGCATGGAAAGCAGCTGGGACCTTCCCAAGTGCAGGTTCCAGCACCAATAACTCTCCCTGGAGCACAAGGATGATGCTGAAACAGGGGGATCCCTATGGTGACACCCCCAAAAGAGGTTTGCCCTCAGTGGTTGGGCAGTTCCATGTTCAGAACTCAGTGTCTGAGCCCCTTGGCAACATCCAGGGAAAAGCAGGAACTTAAGAACCCCCCAGGCAGGAGGAATGCCAGGTTTGGTGGTGTGGGGAGGATCTCAGGATGTTTGGGTCATTGATTTTGTGGCCACCCGAACAGCCCTGATGTGACAGCTGGAGAGCCCTCCTGAGAATTAAATCATTAAACTGCCCTGAGAACTGAGGCCAGGTTGGGGAGGAGCCCACAGGTTCTAATTTGGGATTTGGCAGTGGCTGGGGAAGGGTTCATCACCAGCACCGTGATGGCAAAGGGGTGTCCCAGCTGTCCTGAAGCAGCAAATCCTGCACAAATGACCTGCTCATGCTCAGGAATGCCACCAGCCCAGCCTGAACTTCCCAGCTGGAAATGCCAGAGCTGAGAGGTCGGGGCTGAGCACAGGGAGCTGGGGAGCTCTCGGGTTTCTGTGGTTGAAATGGCTCCCGAGGTATTAGAAAGTCTCTTTTTTCCCAGCCCCACCACCAAAGAAGAAGTCAAGATTCCTTGGTTCTGCTTTTCAAGGTTGTTTATTTTCTCTTATCTGTTCCATTCTTTCTCTGACCTGCTGAGGTCTGTCCAGCAGGTTGGTTTGTGGCACAGTCCCTGCCCTTGGGGTGGTGTTATCTTTTTATACTAAAAACTATGTGTACATTATTTACAATAATTTTCCAATACCTATCACTTATGTTAGACAGTCTGTCTCTACTCTAAACCAATCAAACAGTGCCACCATCACAGCAGAAGATGGAGGACAAGAAGAAGAAGAAGAAGGACAGGACATGCCCAGATTCCTCCATCTTGCCTCTTGAACCCCCATTCTAAATCCCCAAAGTTCTACTTTTTCACCCTATGATAAATTCACTATCATTCTATTCAAACTCTTGTGGCTTGTAACTCTTCACACAAAGTTGGTAATTGTTTCCATGGGCTAAAATCAAAGGCACAGGTGTTTTTGACTCTGTGCCAAGGTCTCTGAGCCCCCTGTCAGGGTCTCTCATCACCCAGGGCAGCCAGAGGAATGCCCTGGGTTCTGACAGGGAGCAGCAGTGCCTGCAGGCTCAGCTCCACAGGAACCCAGCACTGCCATTAACAACCCTGCTGCTCCTTGGAAGGGGAGGAATGGGATCAAACTGTCATTAGCTGAATTGGGCAGCAAATGCAGGATGAGAGCCCAGGCAGTTTTTAGTAGGTCAGCTATCTATTTAAAGTAATTTGAATTATCTCAGGATAATTGAAATCCAGTGTTCATTCATTACTCTCGCTTTCGGGTCTTAAATGATTATATCCATAGCTCTGCCTCACATTTATCTGGTGGCCTCGGAGCCCTTCAGCTTTGCTGTCTGGAGCAGGTCATGGTGTTATTTTCCTTCAATTACACCGTGTGCAGTCCCAGCTCCTCCAGAGGCAATTGGCTTGGCCGGGTGACAGCTGGAAGGGAGCAGCTGCCTGGATCTCATCTGGGGCTGGGTGTGCTCAGCCCTGCAGCTCCCCTCTCCTCCTCAGTGACAGAACCCTGTGTGTGCTGCTCTGCCTCCCCAGGAACAAAGAAATCCAGGGCTGGGATTGCCTTCCCAAGGCACCATTAGCAGTGGCTTTCGAGGAAAATGGGCGGGGTTGGATGTTTGTGGTACTGGTCACTGGGACACAGCTTCTGACACTCAGGCTGCACCTGGAGGTTTTATTTCTCTGATGAGAGGACTGAAAGCAGTCACCATTTGATTTATTCCACAACAGGTGATTTGTGCCATAAACCACATTCAGTTTTTATTGGCAGCTTCTGAAAGGGAGCAGTGAAGGAAAAGGAAGAAAAACAGCTCCTATCTCAATGAAGTGCAGCTGGGCAGGGGAGACATTCCCTGCACAGCCTCTGTGCCCCATCCCTGCAAATCCCCCCGTGCCCCATCCCTGGGCTTGGGGCTGGGAACACAAACCCTGTGAGTGAGGAACCCCTGAGGGAGCTGGGGGTGCTCAGCCTGGAGAAAAGGAGACTCAGGGCTGCCCTCATCGCTCTCTGCAGCTCCTGAAAGGTGCCTGTGCTCAGCTGGGGCTGGGCTCTGTCTCCAGGAACTGACAGAACCAGAGCACACAGCCTCGAGCTGCCCCAAGGGAAATACAGGGTGGATATCAGGAAAAGGATTTTACAGAAAGGTGATAAAGTTCTGGAATGTTCTGCCCGGGGAGGTGGTGGAGTCCCCATCCCTGGGGGTGTTTAACAAAGCCTGGATGTGGCACTGGGTGCCAGGCTTGAGTTGAGGGGTTGGGGCTGGGATGGACTGGATGAGCTTGAAGGTCTCTTCCAACCCAGTGATTCTGGGAATTCTGGAAATTCTGTGAGTCCCTACAGAGTCCCTCTGTGCCCCATCCCTGCACAGCCCCTGGGCCACAGGGATGAACATTTTCCTTTGGTGCCCCCAGAACAGCCAGGGCCACCTGCAGCACAGAGCAGCAGGTTCTCTCTGATCACTCCGTTCACCTCTTTTTTCATGGGAGTTGTACATTCCAGGCCCAGCTTTGGGGCTGCTGCATCTTTGGAGGGTCCAAAGTGGAAAATCTCTGCTGCCAGAGTTGGGAATCCATCAAGGAGTGTCTGGAGTGTCTGGGGCTGCCCCCAGAGATGCTCAGCCCCACGAAGGAGCCCTGCTGCTGAGGGAGGAGCTGGGTTTTCACCAGCTGAGCACTCCTGGGGGCTCTAGGAGTGCAGGGGTCCCAGCACAGGGTGGTGACAAATCCACCCCTCTCCCCATGGGGCTGCAGTGACAGTGGCAGTGACAGGGACGGGGACATGGCAGCAGGAGTTGGGAGGCAGAAGATGCTTTAGCTTCAATTTGTCTCACACAGTTTATGGAGAGGGAGGGGAAACACTTTTAAAAATGGATAGAGTGAAAGATTTCTCTTTTCTTCACTTTATTACACGAGCCTGTGCCGTCAGGGGAATCTGTCACTTGTGCCATCAGGGGAATCTGTCACTTGGGCCATCCCTCTCCCTGTCACCCACAGCAGGGCCGGGAGGGGAGGAGGCAGCTGGGTGTGCAGACTGAGCTGCTGCAGGCTCAGGGCTGCCCTGGGCCTTGGGCTCCTCTCTCCTGGTTTTTGGTTGGGTTTGTTGGGTTTTTTTTTTTTTGGGGGGGGGGGGGGAGGGGGGTTGTTTCTTTGAGTTTGTTTGGTTCTGTATTCCTGGAAGGGAAACTAGATAAAATGTTTTATTTGAATTTCTGCAGATGGAGATGATGTAACTCAGGCAAGGTCTGTCACTCCATCCTCTGTCATTCCCTTCTCCTGGAATTCCATGGAGATCTGGTGCTGCAGCAACTTTTCCAGCAGGCAGGACAGGGCAAGGGGATTTTATTCCTGAGCTGGAGGAGCTCTTGGTGTTCCTGAGGCTGGAGAAGAGCCCTTTCCTCACAGCCTTCACTGGAGCTGATTCATAACTCTGGGGCAGTTTGTCCTCAGGTCCAGGCGTTCCTCGGCAGCACAAAGAGATATTTGTTACCTTTTTTGTTACTTTTTGTTACTTTTTGTTACTTTTGGTTAATTTTGTTACATTATTACTTTTTCTTCCTTCAGGGGTTAGATTCTATATCTATATCTATATCTATATCTGTATCTGTGTCTGTATCTATCTATATCTACATCTGTAGTTTGTGTTAGGCCCAAACTTGGGCTCCTCCTGAGTTTGAAGTGTATCTGACAATGCAGGATGTGACTGGAGGGAGCCTGTGCTGTCCCCAGGCGTCCATGGTGTGGATTTCTGTCTGTCTGTCCATGGTGTGGGTATGGATTTGTGTCTGTCTGTGGTGTGGATTTGTGTCTGTCTGTGGTGTGGGCTTGTGTCTGTCCATGGTGTGGATTTCTGTCTGTCTGTGGTGTGGATTGGTGTCTGTCTGTGGTGTGGGTTTGTGTCTGTCTGTGGTGTGGATTTGTGTCCGTCCATGATGTGGATTTGTGTCTGCCTGTGGTGTGGATTGGTGTCCGTCCATGATGTGGATTTGTGTCTGTCTGTGGTGTGGATTGGTGTCTGTCCATGATGTGGGTATGGATTTCTGTCTGTCTGTGGTGTGGATTGGTGTCTGTCTGTGGTGTGGATTTGTGTCTGTCCATGGTGTGGATTATTTGTGTCTGTCCATGGTGTGGATTTCTGTCTGTCTGTGGTGTGGATTGGTGTCTGTCCATGGTGTGGATTTCTGTCTGTCTGTCCATGGTGTGGGTATGGATTTCTGTCTGTCTGTGGTGTGGATTGGTGTCTGTCCATGATGTGGATTTGTGTCTGTCTGTGGTGTGGATTGGTGTCTGTCCATGATGTGGATTTGTGTCTGTCTGTGGTGTGGATTGGTGTCTGTCCATGATGTGGATTTGTGTCTGTCTGTGGTGTGGATTGGTGTCTGTCCATGATGTGGATTTGTGTCTGTCTGTGGTGTGGATTTGTGCCTGAGCTCAGTGTCCAGATTCCCTTTGAGGACAGGAATGGGATAAGACCAAGGACAGAAACCATAGCTGAGAAAATGCCATTTGATTGAACTTTTGAGACCCCCTAGACCTCCCTTCCCTCTTCTCAGGTACCTTTGTAAATTCTTCTGGTGCCTAAAGCTTGGATGTGAGAGAGGAGATGATTTCTGTGCTATGAATAAGGGATGGATTGAGCAGGAGGGAGGCAGGGGGGTCCTGCTGTGCCAGTGCTGGGCATTTCCCCCTGGATCCCAGGGACAGGCTGTCCCTGAGCCATGAGAGCCAGCCCAGGATTTCTGCTGGCCTTCGGGTCTGGATCTTTGGTTTGTTTTGACTTTTTTTAATGGAAGATTTAATAAGGACTCCAAAACCACAGACAGAAAAAGGTTTTTTTCCTGCTATTGCTCAAGAAATGAGAAGGTTCATCCTTGAGGGGTTCAGGCTGTTGTGTTCATTTTTCCAGCTGTTGGGAATATTTCTGTTTATGGGAAGCTTGAATCATGTGGAAGTGTTATGAAATGCCCGTGTGTCCCTCTGCTCTCCCACAGTTCATTCATCCTCACAAAATCCTGGGAGGGTTTGGGTTGGGAGGGACCTTAAAGATCCCCCCCAGTGCCACCCCTGCCATGGCAGGGCCACCTCCCACTGTGCCAGGTGCTGCCAGCCCCAATGCCCAGCCTGGCCTTGGGCACTGCCAGGGCTCCAGGGGCAGCCCCAGCTGCTCTGGCAATTCCAGCCCAGCCCCTGCCCACCCTGCCAGGGAACAATTCCCAATTCCCAAGATCCCATCCAGCCCTGCCCTCTGCCACTGGCAGCCATTCCCTGCCTCCTGGCCCTCCATCCTTGGCCCCAGTCCCTCTGCAGCTCTCCTGGAGCCCCTTCAGGCCCTGCAAGGGCTCTGAGCTCTCCCTGGAGCCTTCTCCTCTCCAGGCTGAGCCATCCCACCTGTCCCAGCCTTTCCTCAGACCACAGCACCATCTTCCAGAGCCTTGTTCTCCCTGCCCGTCTACATTTCCCATTTTTGTATTGAACAGAAGTGAAAAGCAGAGTGGGAAGCATTTGAAGTGTAGCTTGGAACTCCCAAATGATTCTCTGGGTGGAATTTGAGCCCCTCTGGTGCCCTGTGCCTCACAGGCTGGGTGACACTCTGGCATCTCCTTGGTGACCTGGATGCAGCCTCACAGACCAGAATTCGCATGAGCTGGGCAGGCAGGGCTGAGATCCAACTTCTCCCCATGACAAAGAAAAATGAAACACATCAAAATCGACTTTCATTCCAGAATAAAGGGAAAAACTGGTTGATTTGGTTTGGTTTTTTTTTTTTGCTATTGATCTGGAGCGATGAAAAGCAAAGGATATTGTGGGGGTTCGTGTCACTGTGGTAATGACATCCACAGCCACTCAGAGATATCGATCCTTCCTGAAGGATTTCTGTGCTTCATCACGGAGCTCCCAGTGCCCAGGGCTCATCAGGGCCTCAGCAGCCTTTGAAAGGCAGATTATCTCCAGGACTGCAGCAAGCTGTGGAATTTAGGAGGCAATTATTTTGATATGTAAATAAGGAGGGAGAAAGGTATCAGTTTTAAAACTCTATCAAGGCCAAAGATAAAAGAGGTTTCTCATCTACTCTCTAATAATTGTTATTTAAACAGTGCCCTTGGCATGGGATTCCTGGCTGTTTCCTTAACTAAGTGCAGGAAAAGCCACTTGTGCCATTCCCCTGAAGCAGGGAAGAAGGTCATGTAATTCACTCTGCAATGGCAAAAAGATGGTGGTGAAATCTCTGTGGAGTGCCCTTAATGGTTTCACAGATTATTAATGAGCTACAGAGCTTCTCCAGCCCCATTCCTCAGGTTTAAATCCAGGCCCTGGCAGCAGCCAGAGAAAAACCCCAGGAAAAGGAGTTGATATTCTCAGCCCAGCTCCTGGAGGACAAAAAGCTGCACAAAAGTTGGCACTAATTAGGGCTGGGCTGAATTTTGAAATTCCAGAGCCAGAGGGGCCAGGGACTGAATTCCAGCTGTGCAGGGTGGGTCTGTCTGCACAGGGGTGGGGGCCCAGCTGTGCCCTCACCTGAGCATCATCCTGGTCCCACCCATGCCCTCACCTGTGCCCTCACCTGTGCCTCACCCTGGGGCTCAGCATCCCTCGCTGTGTCCCCTCTGTACCCCCTCCTCAGGGCAGCACTGCCCTGGTGCTGTCAGCGGGTTGGGAAAGGGTGGGAAACGGAACCTGGGCACAGCAGGGAGGGAGCCAGAGCAGGATTCACCCCCTGAGCCTGTTCTCTCCTGTCCTACCTTGAAATCCCTGAAAGGGCCATTCCTGTGCTCAGGAATGCCAGGGGGATCCCCTGGGGTGTCTTGGATCCTGCTCTGGGAGATTTCCCAGCACTGACTCCCTCCTGGTGTGAAAAATAATTCAGATGAGGAATAAAGTGCAGTCTTGCACATGGAGTTTCTTTTGCCAGTGGCCCTGAATCCCTGAATCCCTGGATCCCTGGATCCCTGGATCCCTGTGGCTGGGCTCAGGCCAGGCTCCAGCTCCCCCCTGCAGAGCTGGAAGGACACAAGGATGGATCTGCAGCACTGAGGTCCCTCAGGTGCTCCAGCCCCACCTCGGGGGTCCCTCTGTGTCCCCAGGGCTCTGTCACTCAGCTCTGCTAAAAGAAGACTGGGCAGAGCCTGGGGCTTTGTAGGAATCCCATTTTTTAGTGTTTTTCCCCCAATTTTGGGGAGGTTTTTGGGATCCCCACTCACCTTTTGGGGCACTGTTTTGGGATCCCTTTTTTGCCCCCCCCCCCCCCCTTTTTGGGACCCCATTTTGGTGACCCAAGCCAGAGCTCCCAGCTCTCAAGAGTCTCTTGGCATCAGGAGAGGTTTCCAAGGGATCCCAGTTGTGTTGGGAGAGGCAGGAGTGTGGGAGCATTGTCTGACTGACAACTCTGACCCTGTGCTAATGCTGCCCTTCCTTGGAGCCTTTATCTGTGATCATTAGCTGTAAAATCAATCCCTCCATCCATCCATCCATCCATCCATCCATCCATCATCCATCCATCCATCCATCCATCCATCCATCCATCCATCCATCATCCCCCATCCATCCATCCATCCATCCATCATCCATCCATCTATCCATCCATCCATCCATCCATCCATCCATCCATCCATCCATCCGTCATCCCTCCATCATCCATCCATCCATCCATCATCCATCCATCATCCATCCATCATCCATCCATCCATCCATCCATCATCCATCCATCCATCATCCATCCATCCATCCATCCATCCATCCATCCATCATCCATCCATCCATCCATCCATCCATCCATCCATCCATCCGTCATACCTCCATCATCCATCCATCCATCATCCATCCATCCATCCATCCATCCATCCATCCATCCATCCCTTCTCTAAAAGCTGCTGCCCTGCTCGAGCCTGGGCAGTGCAGCCCCTCAGGGCCAGCAGCTCTGCACTGGTCAGGAGATGGTCCCAGCTCCTCTTTCTCCATTCATCTGCTTTAGACCACCCTTGCAGCATTTCCAGTCACTGCTCCCCCAGTCATTGCCTCATTTACAGAGAGGCAGAATCTCAGCTCAGGCTCGCCCAGCAGGGCTTGTTTTCCAGCTGAGGGAGAAGAGGGACTGATGGTCAGGTCAGGGGAAATCCCTTGGGCAAGGGGGGTTCCTGGCTGGCAAGAGCACACAAATGTCCCTCAGCCTGCAGAAGACTTGCAGATTCTTCCAGCTTGACCTTTATTTTGTGGAGCTTTATGCAGCAGCCACTTCATCCTGCTGAACTGAAGCCTCCCCAAGTGAAATATCTTCTCTGAGCCCTTTATGGACTGTGGGAAGGAGCAGGATCCACACCTGGGGAATGGATCCTGCCTGGGAGGGGTAGGAGGTGACTCTGGGGTGCCACAGAAGTCCTGCTCGTGTTGGGAGTTAGTCCTGCACTGACATTATTTTTTATCAGCATCAGCTCAGTGCAGATGGGGCTGGTGCTGGACAGAGATTTCCCTGGGAGCTGGTTCAGCAATATCAGCTCCTGCAGGGTGAGCTGTTAGTGCAGGGCTGCAGCAGCAGGGATGGGATTCAGCAGCCCCCACCCTGCCTGGGTATTCCTCACTTCCACTTCAATTCTGCTCAAGTTTACCCTGGGTTTCTGTGATTTTATGTCCTGGCTTGCAGGCTGACTTATTAAAGAAGACTCCTGCAGGGGTTGGGATGTTGGAATAGGGGTCTTGCAGGGTTTTCTTCTCTTTTGCCTCAATCCAGACCTCCCACTCTCACCTGTAAATATTCAGCTCCTTTTGAGGCTTTGGCACGGGTCAGTGGAGCATTAAAAAATATAAATACAGCTGTAATATTGGGATTTTGGGAAGCTCCATCCTGGCTGGGAAGGAGGAGCTGAAGGTGGGATCAGCTCCTGGGCTGTAGACCCAGTCTGGGTCTGTGCTCTGGTGAAGTTGTGGGCAGGCTGAACTTGGGATGAATTTTGGATTGAGCAGCTTTAAAAGCTAATGGGATCCAGGATAGATCCAGGATAAGACAGAGCTATCCAGCCCTGGAGAGTGGAGTGGCACTCTGTTAGTGCCATAACAGCGTCTTAAGTAAAATAAATAATTTTTTTTAAGCCCTGGAAGAAAGATTTGCTTTGCTTTGCTTCTGAAGGGAAGGGGAGCAGATTTTCCTGCTGATGTCCCAAAGGTCCGGGCTGGCTGTGCTCTTTGCCAGCCTCAGTTCCCCCTTTTTCCAGCACTTTGTTGTGTCTGTTTGGACTGAAACATCTCCAGAGCAGAGACAGAGGGGGCTGGAAGGGGCAACACTGCCCTGGTCTGGCTGGGGGCATGGAAATGGCTCTGAACTCAATCCATCCAAATTCCAGGGCCTGAAGGGGCTCCAGGAGAGCTGCAGAGGGACTGGGGCCAAGGATGGAGGGCCAGGAGGCAGGGAATGGCTGCCAGTGGCAGAGGGCAGGGCTGGATGGGATCTTGGCAATTGGGAATTGTTCCCTGGCAGGGTGGGCAGGGGCTGGGCTGGAATTGCCAGAGCAGCTGTGGCTGCCCCTGGAGCCCTGGCAGTGCCCAAGGCCAGGCTGGACATTGGGGCTGGCAGCACCTGGCACAGTGGGAGGGGGCCCTGCCATGGCAGGGGTGGGATGGGATGGGATGGGATGGGATGGGATGGGATGGGATGGGATGGGATGGGATGGGATGGGATGGGCTTTCAAGTCCCTTCCAACCCAAACCACTCTGGGATTCCCTGATCTCAACTGTGCTGCTCCCAGCCCTGTTCTCCTGGCAATGGTTCCTTGTTTCCCTCAGAGCGGACCCAGCTCAGAAATCAACCCTGGGGCACAGTGTTCATCTCATTTGGAGTGATTAATGCCCCAAAGCTGCAAATAATGCCCAGGGGAAGCAGGGAAGGATCCCTGTCTCTAATTGAAAACAACGCCCGAGGGCTCTGCTGGAAAAAATCCCTGTCCCTGTGTGTGCACAGGCAGGATTGCAAAGGGCAAATTCCCACAGCCCATGGCCTGACTGCCCGGGGAGGAGCTTTGGCTGCTGTTCCATCCCACAATGACCATTTCCTACATCTGCTTTCACCAGCTGCTCACTCAGGTACCTTTGGGCTCGGGGAAGCTCCTGGGGAATTGGGAAAATGGAGGTGTCTGGCAGAGCAGGAGAAGGAGCCCAGTCTGGAGCATCAGGTGGTTGCCTTGGCAGTGGCAGCGAGCGCGGAACGCTGGGTCCGGTCCTTGCCATCTGCACCAACAATCAAGGCTTCATTAGAAACCCGGATTTGTTGTAAATTAGAACATGTAATTAGAAAATGTGTCTGCTAATTGAGTCCCTTTGATGTAGTTCTCAAGATGTGTTGCTGATCCCACACAGAGCGGGTTTTTAATGCCTTTTATTTATCCACATTTCCCCCATTTATTGTTATTTGCAGCTCAAACTCTTTGCTGATCAGAAATATTCCGAAACTCATCGTGCAAAGAGCAGTGTCATTGGGGCTATTTATAAACACGGAGCTGGCACAAAATGCCATTCAGCAAATTCCTTTTTTTAGGTTGCTTCTCTCCACACCCCCTCCCCGCTCCTTTTTCCCTTTCCTTTATGTTTCCAACTACAAAACAAGAAGTTTCTATTTCCGCCGTGCGAGCTGCAGGCAGTGAGTGGGGATACTGCAGTAGGTGGCACTCCTCCCTCTCCCTCAGCTCCACCAGGGCTTTGCCTTCCTGGAGCTGATGCCTCTCAGGAGGTGAGAATGTGATGCCCTGAACTCCTGTGCTCGCCCAGCATCCCTCAGCACACTCAGAGAAGTCCAAGGTGTAGAACCCCAGTGCAGGGCTCATTCCTGGCTGGAATGGTGTCACCCGAGCTCCCTGCAGGTCTAATTGGAGCTGGTGGCCTCTGATCCTGGCCCAGGAAGGCACCACGTGCCCAGCTGGGGTGGGAAGTGGCCTCACCAAGCTCTGTCTGGGCTATTCCTGCTCCTGCCAAAGGGGTTGGAGCTTCTCGAGGAAGGGAGCACTGCAGACATGCAAAAAAAAAAAATAAAATCTTATTACCCTTATGTAAGCTGAAGGAATTAATTAAATAAATGCACAAAAATATCCTCTGAGGAAAACAGAACAGCCAGCCCAGATCTCAATTTCCTGAAATTGGCTCCAGCACCAAGTGGGGCCTTTCCAAGGCTTTACTCCTTGTAGGAAACGTCCCCCTTGAGGGGGGAGCGAGGAAGTTTAACCCCTGAGGCTCTGCTCTCCCTCCCTGCTGGGGTGGCAGCTTCATTCTCTGGATTCCTGGAGATGAAGGGATGAAGGAGGGAGGAATGAGCCCCAAAGGGATTTTGCAGAGGGAGGTTGGATCTGCAGGGGGGATCCAGAACCCCTGCCTGCTCCATGTGGGCTGAGAGCACAGCAAAGCTTCTCCTGGGATTGCTCCATGAGCCCAACGAGGAGCTGAAGGGACCCCCACGACCACCCCAACCTGCCAGGAGCTTCTGCAGCACAAACAGAACCCAAGGAGCTGCTCCTCGTCCCTGGGAACAAGGGATTGCTGTCCTGGGTGTTTGCCCATCCCTGGGGCTGCAGAGCCCCTCCAGCAGAGGAGCAGGAGGAGCAGAGGAGCCTTTCTGGATGGAGCAGTGTGGGAATGATGATCCTGCTGTGCAGGATCTCAGGATCAGAGAGCACCTCCCTGTGCCCTGGAAAGACTCAAACCCAGCTCAGCCCCGCAGGACTGGCTCAGGATTTGGGCCCCTGTGAAGGAAATGCTGCTGCTCCCAAAGCCCAGTGTGCCACCAGGCTGGAATCAGGAATCAGGAATTGCTGGAGACGGGAGCACGGCAGAGGAGTTTAGTGCTCCTAATAAAAAAATCAAATTCCCCTAATCTGGAGGAAACACTAAAAGCTACATGCTACCAATTATTTCCTTCTAGTTTTAATTTACAGCAATCAGTTATAATGGGTGAAATTAATTCTCAGTTTAATTCTGTTGGCTGTGTGCTTAGAATCCCATTTTTTTCCATCTTCCCTTTTCCCAGCTGGAAATTCACTGCATTCAACTCCAGTGGTGCTGCTTAGGGAGGAACATTGGCCCTAATTGTTTACAGCCATCCCAGCCTTTGGTGGAATTCCCCATTGGCTGAAGCTTTGGGGGGTTGGCTCACATTAGTTCTGCCTTCCTATTCAAACCCAAGGTTTTAATATTGAAAGTATAAACATCAGCACCTATATCTT
This sequence comes from Agelaius tricolor, assembly GCF_023055355.1. Taxonomy (NCBI): domain Eukaryota; kingdom Metazoa; phylum Chordata; class Aves; order Passeriformes; family Icteridae; genus Agelaius; species Agelaius tricolor. The sequence continues at coordinate 5,832,691 of NW_027269296.1, read as the reverse complement.
CCATCCATGGGTCCCTGGGTCCATCTCTGAGCCTGGGCTCTCTCTGGCTGTAGAGAAGCCTGTGGGGTTCTCCTGAGTTACCCCAGTTAAAGAGTCTAGAACTGGTCAGAAACCCCGCACGGAGTGAGGAGCCCAATTCACCTCCTCCCTCTGATGGTTCCCCTTCATCTCTGATGGTTCCCTGTTGTATTGCACCAAGTGGTTTCTTTAGTTGCTGTTTCTGCACTGGGTGTTTGGCAATTTGCACTGATCACATGGTTTGTCCCATTGTCCCCTTTCCCCCCTAAGCCCCACTGGCAGTGATTTGTCCCAGGTTTCCTCCTCCCCTCGCCCCCTCCTCACTGGTATCCCATTGGCTGTGGTCCTCTTCCTCCACCCCCCATTCCCCGGGTTTAAACATCCCCCACCATCAGGCATTCCCTCTCTTTTCCCTCTGGGACATCACCTTGACCCCAGGTGACTCCTGTCAAGGAATAAAGTAGGACTTTGGTCCCAACGGGAAAGAGCACCTCAAGTCTTTTCCTTTTGTCCTTGTAAAGGCTGTGAGGGGTGAGGGTCCAGAGCTAGCTGGATTGGACCCTCAAAGGCCCTGGAAAGGTCAGCCTTTACAGTTCCCCTTCATCTCTAATTGTTCATCTTTGTTCTTCTGATGGCTCATCTTCATCCCTCTGATCATTCATCTTCTCCCATTGATGGTTCACCCTCATCAATCTGATGGTCTGCCTTCATCTCTGAGGGCTCACCTCATCCCTCTGGTGGTTCACTCCCATCCCTGAATGTTCTCCTTCATCCCTGAATGTCCTCCTTCATCCCTGAAGGTTCTCCTTCATCCCTGAAGGTTCTCCTTCATCCCTCTACTGGTTCACTTTGATCTCCCAGCTCAGCTGGGGACAGGCACAGCGAGGATGGTCCAGTGGGGGCTGTGAGAATGCGGAGGGTCTGGAGCACCTCCCTGCCCAGGGGAGGCTGAAGGAGCTCCATGGTCCTGGTGCGTCCTTTCCAGCTCAGGAAATTCTGATTCCAAACCCACAGTGCTGGCTCAGAGCCCGGCCAGACCCAGTTCCCTGAGCCCTTGTGGACATGGGAGCACTGGCTGGATTCATCCCCATTTCCCCAGGATGTTGTCATTGCAGAGAACTGGAGCAAAGTTCAGGCAGAGTCAGAGCGCTGGTATTTTTACACCCAGCCTCTCACTCGCTCCTTTTGACACCTCTTTTCCTTTGGAAAGGGTATTTTTGCCTGGCAAGTGCTAACGGATTACATCAGCCCGGCCGGCTCAGCCCGACACCCCGCAGCCAAAGCTGCCATGTGGGGCTTGTGTTCCCTGCAACGCTGAATGAAACCAGTGTGAAAACAGAGACCTCTGGGCACAGCAAACCCCGCTCAGCTCCAACAACAAAGAGCTCCGGAGGAGCTGTTAGCACAGTCCCGTTCCCATCGCTGTTATCAGCGCTCCATCTGATCCGCGGGGAGCAGGAATCCTCCTCCTCTGGAATGCCCCCGAGTTAAACCCAGGCAGCACACGCTGCTTTTATCTGCTCCGGGTGACTGAGCTGTTTGTACTTTGGTGAGGATGCAAAGATCCTTTTGGGGCTCAGGGAGCTCTGGAGCTGATGCACGGCACTGCCCAGATCAGCTGTGCTTTCATGTGGTGCCACGGACAGTGGCAATGGATGGAACCTTTTCTTTCCCACAAAAAAAAAAAAGCCAGACACATTTGCTTTCAAGTGCCAGGAAGCTCCTGGATTATGCACGGGATCCCTACGAGATGCCCAGGTCTCAAACCTCCCTTCCTCTCTTTTCCCCCACTTCCCAAGACAGGTTTGGGGCATGGGAAGCCCTCTGGAATGGGGCTGTGACTGCGCAGAGCCTCGTGGGGAATGAATGGTTAATGGGAACAATGCAGATGTAATGAGGGAGTTAGAAGAGCTTTATTTATGGGCTCCACATCAAAGTGATATCACAGCATTAAATCTTCCCCCCATTAGTGCTGGAGTGGGAGCGGGAGTGAGGCAATCACGGCCAATCTCCCCATCAGTCTCTGAAGAGCCGGGAAATTCACGCAGGAGGTGCAGCCCTCCCCCAGCTGGGCTGGGACAGGCGGCCAGGGCTGCGTTCGAGCTCAGGGAGCTCCTTGGAGAGACACCTGATGTCTCTGGCCCCACAGAGGGTACCCCACACCTTCCCCTCCCCTCAGGGAAAGGCATTGCAGTGGGGAGCTGCTCAGAGCACCGGGGACATTTCCGAGCTGGGACCTTCTGAGAGGGAGAAAAGCACAGATTTGGTGCTCTGGGAATGTTTCAGTGTTCTCTGGGCTTGGTGTGTCTGTGCTCACCATGGGGAAGGGGACAGCAGCCTCCCTCTGAGCTGAGGTGCTTCCCAGCCAGGGCTTCCAGGCAACAGGGATCACTTTGGGAATGTGAAGTAATCCCTGGCTTTGGAATTCCTTTGCAGAATTTGGAATTCCTTAAACCCTACCACAGCCAGGGGTGCATGAGAAGGACCACATCATTTATTTACTGCCACACATCACTGATAGCTTTTATTAAACTCGAAGCAGAAATATTTTCCATTTTCTATTTGCCAAAAGGTTCTAGACGTCCTTTGTGGTTCAGTTTTCCCATGGTTTTTCAGAGCTGTCAACAGAAAGCAAAGATCATCAGCCCTGTAACTCCAGAGGTTCCAGCGCAGGGTTTGCTTTCTGCTAAATGCCTCTTCAAATATTCATCTGAAATTAATGGGGAATGAATTTCTGTGATGTGATGTGAGACAATAAACCCAGATGTTCACTCTGCAGCAGCGCCTCCACTGCAGGGATGTGAAGCCCTGAGTTCATTTTGGCTGCCTTTGCTCCTCAGAGCTGCAGGGACAGCTCGCTGTGGCTGCTTCCTTCAGCTCCCTTTGAACTTCGGAAGCAGAAATGAACTGTTCTGATCTGAAAGCCAATGGAAAAGAGGCTGGAAAGGGACTTTGGACAAGAAAGAATGGCTGCCAGTGGCAGAGGGCAGGGCTGGATGGGATCTTGGCAATTGGGAATTGTTCCCTGGCAGGGTGGGCAGGGGCTGGGCTGGAATTGCCAGAGCAGCTGGGGCTGCCCCTGGAGCCCTGGCAGTGCCCAAGGCCAGGCTGGACATTGGGGCTGGCAGCACCTGGCACAGTGGGAGGTGGCCCTGCCATGGGATGGGATTTAAAGTTCCTTCCCACCCGAACCATTCCAGGATTCTATGATGGGTCTGAGATTCTCTGCTGTGCAGGTGGGGAAACTGAGGCACATCCATCCAGAAACGCTGGAGCTGAGCCCTGCCTGCTCTCGCTGTGCCCTGCAGAGCCACAAAAGGCTCTTCCAGAGGCTGCAGAGGAGCTGTGCCAGCCCCTCTGTGTCACTCGGTGTCGAGCTCAGCCCGGTGTGTCACAGCCACGCTTTGATTGTCACCTCCTTCCACGGGGCAGGGCAGGGACAGCGGGGCTGGGGCGGGATCACAGCGGCGCTGGCTCAGGAGCGGCTCCGGAGCGGGCAGAGACAGAACAAAGCAGAGCAGGGGCAGAGGAGGAGTAGAGGAGTGGCAGAGGCAAAGCAGGGGCAGAGGAAGAGGCAGAGGCAGAGCAGAGGAAGGCTCACTGTGCGCCCGCAGTGACACGAAGTGTGACACGGAATTAGCGGGGATTATGCGGCATCAGCGGCCCCCGACAGAAGGACACTAATCGCCCTCTCCCACATCAAAGCCTCTCATCGACGCCTAAGCGCCTTAAGTGTGTTCCACTTTATCAAATGAAAATAATGACGCTGTGTTTTTCGTTCCCTTGAAGGGGGAGATGCCCCAGGAAGCTCCGGCTCCCTCTGCCCGCAGTGCCTGGCCCCGGGAAAGGCTCGGGAATGCCGCTGGCACAGGCGAGCTCCATCCTCGCCCCTGAGCCGATCTGAGCCATCTCCGGCCGGGAAGTGGGGGCACAGCCCGAACCTGGCACAGTCCCATCCTGGCACAGCCCGGTCCTGGCACAGCCCGATCCCCATCCTGAGCACGGCCCGAACCTGGCACAGCCCGGTCCTGGGCACAGCCCCATCCTGGCACAGCCCCATCCTGGCACAGCCCGATCCCCATCCTGGGCACAGCCCCATCCTGGCACAGCCCCATCCTGGCACAGCCCGATCCCCATCCTGGGCACAGCCCCATCCTGGCACAGCCCTGCAGGCACAGCCCCATCCTGGCACAGCCCCATCCTGGCACAGCCCGGTCCTGGGCACAGCCCCATCCTGGCACAGCCCGGTCCTGGGCACAGCCCTATCCCCATCCTGGGCACAGCCCCATCCTGGGCACAGCCCCATCCTGGGCACAGCCCCATCCTGGCACAGCCCTGCAGGCACAGCCCCATCCTGGGCACAGCCCCATCCTGGGCACAGCCCGATCCTGAGCACAGCCCCATCCTGGCACAGCCCCATCCTGGCACAGCCCCATCCTGGCACAGCCCCATCCTGGGCACAGCCCTGCAGGCACAGCCCCATCCTGGGCACAGCCCTGCAGGCACAGCCCCATCCTGGGCACAGCCCCATCCTGGGCACAGCCCCATCCTGGCACAGCCCCATCCTGGGCACAGCCCCATCCTGGCACAGCCCTGCGGGCACAGCCCCATCCTGGCACAGCCCCATCCTGGCACAGCCCTGCAGGCACAGCCCCATCCTGGCACAGCCCCATCCTGGGCACAGCCCTGTGGGCACAGCCCCATCCTGAGCACAGCCCCATCCTGGGCACAGCCTGATCCTGGGCACAGCCCCATCCTGGCACAGCCCTGCGGGCACAGCCCCATCCTGAGCACAGCCCCATCCTGGGCACAGCCCCATCCTGGGCACAGCCTGATCCTGGGCACAGCCCTGCGGGCACAGCCCCATCCTGAGCACAGCCCCATCCTGGGCACAGCCTGATCCTGGGCACAGCCCTGCAGGCACAGCCCCATCCTGGGCACAGCCCCATCCTGGCACAGCCCGGTCCTGGGCACAGCCCCATCCTGGGCACAGCCCCATCCTGAGCACAGCCCCATCCTGGCACAGCCCTGCGGGCACAGCCCTGCGGGCACAGCCCCATCCTGAGCACAGCCCCATCCTGGCACAGCCTGATCCTGGGCACAGCCCCATCCTGGGCACAGCCCCATCCTGAGCACAGCCCCATCCTGGGCACAGCCCTGCGGGCACAGCCCTGCGGGCACAGCCCCATCCTGGGCACAGTGGGCTCTGGCACTTCTGAGATGATTTGATGGAGTAAAAACTCCCCTTTTTTGCACAAAACACTGAGTGCCTGATTGATACCTTGAGCAAACCCATCCCTCTCCTGCTAAGTGGCTTGTGCTGGCTGTGCTTAAGAAGAATTTGATGTGTCCCCTTGGAAAGTGCTAAAATGAAACTTTTCCATTTTCCAGCCTGCAGCAGCCTTGCTTAGAATTCACCATTATTTTTATGATCACTTTTGAAAGTGCTCAGGCTGGAAGTAAAACTTTCCCTTGGGTCTGCAATTACATTTTTTCATCCAATTTCCCAAAGAAAAAGTTGGGGGTTTTTGGTTTTTTGGGTTTCCTAGTTCAACAGAATCTTTGATTTTGTATTTTAAATTATGCAGCATTACCAAAGAGCCTTGAAACCAATTATTCAAACAGGTCTCTGCTTTCTCCTACGCTAAAGGACAAATCCTGCCCTTGCAGGGAAGAGCAGCTCCAGAAAGGGGAGGGTGCTTTGAAAACCTGGGGGAGCAAATGAGCCCTCATGGCTCAGCCTTTGAAGCTGTCAGATGGTTCTTCCATCCTTGGCCATTCCAGGTGCATCAGCCTGGAGAGGAGAAGGCTCCAGGGAGAGCTCAGAGCCCTTGCAGGGCCTGAAGGGGCTCCAGGAGAGCTGCAGAGGGATTGGGGACAAGGATGGAGGGCCAGGAGGCAGGGAATGGCTGCCAGTGGCAGAGGGCAGGGCTGGATGGGATCTTGGGAATTGGGAATTGTTCCCTGGCAGGGTGGGCAGGGGCTGGGCTGGAATTGCCAGAGCAGCTGGGGCTGCCCCTGGAGCCCTGGCAGTGCCCAAGGCCAGGCTGGACATTGGGGCTGGCAGCACCTGGCACAGTGGGAGGTGGCCCTGCCATGGCAGGGGTGGCACTGGGTGGGGTTTCAGGTCCCTCCCAGCCCAGCCCAGTCTGGGACTCTGAGCTCTCCCTGTGCTCCCCAGGCCCCTCTGGTTGCCACAGGAACTCTCCAGTTTGGATTTCCCTGCTCTGCCCAGGCCTTTGTCAGGGCAGGGGCTGCACTTCCACTGCTCCCAGTCCCAGCCAGGTGTGTTCAGAGCAGGCCTGGGCAGTCACTGCCCCTGCTCAGGGGCTGTTATTTAGCCAAACCCAAACTCTTTTATTAAGCAAATTGCTCCCAGGGCCGGCAGAAATCGGCAGCTTTGTCAGCTCCACACAATCACACACCCGGAGAAAATGAGAGCTGAGATAGAAATCTATAGTTTCATCTTGAAATAATGACTTTTTCAATGTCTCAATCTTGTTTTCCTGAGCCAGCCCAGCCCCTGTCTAGATGTGCTGGTTCTGTTGATCCTTCCTGAGCAGCCAGGCCAACTTTGGCACGGTGGCAATGCCGTGACCTCCCTGTGCTGTCCCATCCCTTGCCAGCCAAAGTCACATTTCTGCTGGGTGGCCCTGGCCCCTCCCGAGGTCGGGTTTTCACAAAGGATCATTATCTCTGCTGTCCTGCCATGCTGAGCAGCCTGATCTCGGCATGTCACATGTCATTAGCTTTAAAGTCACTTAGCAAAGACATTTTGTCTGCAGCTGGGTGGATCTGTCTGGTCTGTGCCACTTGTTTTCAGCTCTCAGGCTGTAAGATCTTCATGTCATGGCTCTGTGCCTCAGTTTACCTTTCTCCCCTACTCATTTCATGGAAGAACTTGATTTTTATTCTAATTTTTGCTGTGTTTCATTTTGCTGTATTTTATTGTAACTTCCCAAGTAGCAGTGCAGCTCTTGGCAGGTGTTTGAGCTTCTGCAGAGGAGCACAACTGCCACATGTGCAAACCCCCAGCCTCAGGAGTGTGGCTGCCTCTGCTGCCTGGCACTCCTGCCCTGCTGGAGATTCCTCCTGGGAATTCAGACATCCCTGCCTTCCCCTCCTCCATGGCTGGGCAGGCTCTGGGAAGGGTGAGTCCATTAACTCTTGTAGAAGGCACCTGAGGTGGAAAATCTTTAAGAGCACGTGGTTTGGGTGGTGGGGAGGAGCTGTCACAGCAGCTCAGAGCTCCCCTGGACCTGTCTGTCACTCACATATTTTATGAAAAATCCCTTTGCCAGGATCTTTTCTCCTGAGAAGCTGGGAAGCTTCAGCTTCTCCATGTTTTGCTGCTTTGGAATGTGATTTGGAGAATTGTTTACCCAGCATGTGAATTGTTTTTACTTGATGACCAATGACAGCCAGCTGTGTCGAGGCTGTGAGCAGTCACAGGTTTTTATTATTCATTCCTTGCTAGCCTTCTGATGTCTCCTTCCTTTCTTTAGTATAGTTTTAATATATAATTTTCTTTTAATATAATATATAGCATAAAATAATAAATCAGCCTTCTGAACCATGGAGTCAAGATTCTCATCTCTTCCCTCGTCCTGGGGACCCTCAAACACCACCACAGCTGTCACCCCCAGTGTGGCTCTGAGCAGGGCCTGAGCTCCCCCAGAGCCCCCCAGGCCAGACCCGGCTCAGACAGATCCCAGGGAGAGCCCAGCAGGAGATTTGTCCATGGAGGAACTGGGGTGAATCATTGACTCCCACAAACCTTGTGTCCACCCCAGCCCAGCCTGGTGACACTGCTGGGACCTGAGCCCCTCTGGGGACTGGGGGAAAAAAGGGGAAATGGTTTTCCATTATTAAAAAGAGGGGAAATGGTTTTCCCTTATAAAAAAAGGAGGGGAATGATTTTCCCTTATAAAAAAAAAAAAAGGGGGGAGGGGAAATGGTTTTCACTTATAAAAAGGGGGAATGATTTTCCCTTACGAAAAGGGGGGAAATGGTTTTCCTTTATGAAAAAGGGGGAAAATGGTTTTCCCTTATAAAAGAGGGGGGAAATGGTTTTCCCTTATAAAAAAGGAGGAATGGTTTTCCTTCCCAGTTATAACAACACCACTCCTGAGCTCTGTGCTGGTCACCACACGTGGCTCAGGGCAAAGCCAGGCAAGCTGTCCATGTCCCCATCCATGTCCCCATCCATGGTCCCAGTGTCCCTGTGGAAGGGGTGGGGGGATTGAGGGGTCACAGATGGGGCTGGCAGCCCTCACTGCAACTTCAGGGATCCCCAGAGCTGCCCCCCTGCTGTCCAGCAGCTCCTGCTGCTCCTGCAGCTCCCGGCTGTGGGGGCTGACAGCCTGGCCAGGGACACGGGGCAGGGGCGGTCACTGCTGTGGGTAGGGAGCAGTCCGTGTGTCCCCACAGTCCGTGTGTCCCCACAGTCCGTGTGTCTTCACAGTCCGTGTGTCCAGCACAGTCCGTGTGTCCAGCACAGTCCGTGTGTCCCCACAGTCCATGTGTCCTCACAGTCTGTGTGTCTGGCACAGTCCGTGTGTCCCCACAGTCCGTGTGTCCCCACAGTCCGTGTGTCCCCACAGTCCGTGTGTCTGGCACAGTCTGTGTGTCCCCACAGTCCGTGTGTCCAGCACAGTCCGTGTGTCCAGCACAGTCCATGTGTCTGGCACAGTCCGTGTGTCCAGCACAGTCCGTGTGTCCGGCACAGTCCGTGTGTCCTCACAGTCCGTGTGTCCCCACAGTCCATGTGTCCCCACAGTCCGTGTGTCTGGCACAGTCCGTGTGTCCCCACAGTCCATGTGTCCCCACAGTCCGTGTGTCCTCACAGTCCGTGTGTCTGGCACAGTCCATGTGTCCGGCACAGTCCGTGTGTCCCCACAGTCCGTGTGTCCAGCACAGTCTGTGTGTCTGGCACAGTCCGTGTGTCCCCACAGTCCATGTGTCCCCACAGTCTGTGTATCCATGTGTCCGGCACAAAATGTGCATCCCTTGGCTGGTGGCTGCTGAAGCCACTGCGGGGCTGGCACACGGTGCCATGCTGGGTCAGGGAGGGTGGCAGGGCTGGCACACGGTGCCACACTGGGTCAGGGAGAGTGGCAGGGCTGGCACACGGTGCCACACTGGGTCAGGGAGGGTGGCAGGGCTGGCACACGGTGCCACACTGGGTCAGGGAGAGTGGTAGGGCTGGCACACGGTGCCACGCTGGGTCAGGGAGGGTGGCAGGGCTGGCACACGGTGCCACACTGGGTCAGGGGCAGGGCAGGGCTGGCACACGGTGCCACACTGGGTCAGGGGCAGGGCAGGGCTGGCACACGGTGCCACACTGGGGCAGGGGCAGGGCAGGGCTGGCACACAGTGCCACACTGGGTCAGGGAGGGTGGCAGGGCTGGCACACGGTGCCACACTGGGTCAGGGAGGGTGGCAGGGCTGGCACACGGTGCCACACTGGGTCAGGGAGGGTGGCAGGGCTGGCACACGGTGCCACACTGGGTCAGGGGCAGGGCAGGGCTGGCACACGGTGCCACACTGGGTCAGGGGCAGGGCAGGGCTGGCACACGGTGCCACACCGGGTCAGCCTCTCCGTCACCCTTGCGGTGCCCTTGGCAGTGTCGGGTGTCTGGCAGCACTGAGACACCCACGGTGTCCCTGCCAGGCTGAGGCGCCCTGGGCAGCCCGGTGCCCCCAGGGTCTCTCCCCTCTCCTGGCACAGAGATGTTCCTGCTCCGCTGCCTTTCAGGAAAGGCGTTTTCCAGGATGAAAATGCCATTTTGGGGAAGGTGGGGGAAGAGCTGGTGCTGTACAGGGTGATGGAGGGGGGCACAGAGAGCAGGGCTGGCACTGGGCTGGGCTGGAAGGGGAGCTCAAGGACAAGGACAGCCTGCAAGAGCGGAGCTGGCCCAGACAGGCCAGCAGTGGTGCTGGCAGAAGGCTCAGCAGGTTCCCGTGCCTCTGATGCATTTTCACACTGACTTTTTGCATTCTGTTCGTGTTTCTTTCTATTTCTACACCTGGATCGTGGCCAGAATGAAAAAGAAGAAGGGCAGATAGAAAACTTAGTGCTTTTCAATTAAACAGGAAGCTCTTTGCCATTGTAAGCGAGCTTATTTAGACATTAAATCAAAATCAAATGCTTGCACTATCAGTGCTGCTCACAGGCTGATAATTAATGATGGCTCTCCCCAGCGCAAACCCTTGGTGTTCTGTCAGCACCACTGTAAGCTTTGATCGAAAGCTTTTTAAGTAGTTTCAGAAGCTGGATCTGTAAAATAAAAATAACCCAGAGTGGTAATTCTCTGCCCAAGAAATAAATAATAAAGGCTCGGAGCGTTTAAGTGTTGGCTGTCAGCTCATCAGCGATGCCAGCATCACAGGCTGAGGGAGAAGACAGGGAAGGAAGGGGTTTCTGGGCACTTAGGTGGGGACTCTCTTACATCCCTCTGCCAGCAGGAAGGAGTTTCAAGGCAGATGTGAATTATTTCTGCCTTTTCTGCACTCTCTGTGGTGGAAAGGGATCTCAGTGCCCATGAAAATCAGGCTCAGTTGTTATGGAAATACATAAACCCGCCCCAGGCAGAGCTGCCCATCCCCGGCTGGGAGCTGGGAGGGGATGAGGCAGGAGGGATGAAGAGGAAGGGAGGCAGAGCTGCTGAGAGCTTCAGGGTGTGCATCAGTCCCTGCTGGGCCAAGACCCCAGGGTCAGGTCCCACCAGGGCAGCCAGAAGTGACCTGGGCACCTCTGGGGCCGGAGGCACAGCCTGGGGGCAGGGGGAGCTGCTGGGGGCAGGAGGGCTGCAGGAAGGGGCAGGAACCTCAAACTGGGCTGTGCCTGGAGGGTCTCCCCTCACCACCCACCCCTCTCCCTCCTGACAGGGTTTGCACTGGCCCCGTTCCCAGCCAGGCTTTTTCTCCGTGCCTTTTCCCCCACTCCCTTCAGGAGCACACAGAGCCCTGTGCTGTCCCAACCCCCTGGGGGTGCACTGGAATCCCACCTGAGCATTGTGAGCCTCCCTCTCCATCCCACCCACCTCGGCACGGGATGCAGAAGCCTCCCCCCACCCCTGGTCCCTCTCCCCCCTGCTGAAGGAGCCTTCTCCTGTCTCCTGTCCCATCCTTGGAGCAGGGTCATGAGCAGGGCTCCCCTGGCTGCCTGGCACTGCTGGGGCACTCACACCTCGTTATTTCTGTCTGAACTGGGAGCTACTCCCCTGCTCTGCCCTGTCCTGTGCTGCCCTCAGGGCAGGGGACTCCACCTCCTTCCCAGTTCCAGTGCCTGACCACCCTCTCAGGGAAGACATTTCCCCCAATATCCAATTTAACCCTCTCTGGTGCAACTTAAGGGCATTTCCTCCTTTCCTGCCCCTTGTTCCAGGGGTTTCCTGCTCTTCAGGTGTCACATGTCCCACCTGCCACACCTGCCATGCAGGACAGGCTGGGGGGCTCAAGCCTCCCCAAAAGGAGCCAGGGGTGCCATGCCCAGGGGTACAAGAGCAGGACTGAGTTATTAAGAGTAATATTGAGTAATTAAGAGCAGTTTCTCACGTGCCAGTCTCCACATCCCACAGGGAAACAACACCCAAGGTGACACAGAGCAGCCCAAAGAGGCCCCAGTCACCATCACCCCACTGAGATTTGCTGCTCCTCCTCCTCTCCTGACTTAAACTGGGTTGAAATCTCTGGAAATCATTTAAAAAAGCATCTTGGGACAATCTGAGCACGAGGATCATGGCATGAGGAGTTTGTCATGTTCCCCCAGGCTGCCTGGAAGGATTGCTGGGGGAGCCCAGAGCCCTGGACACTGGGGAAGTGACAGCTTGGATGCTGCTCCTGCCGTGTCCTCAGCGAGGGATTTGGGCACTTGGGAGTCTGGAGCACACGGAATGGGGAAACTGGGACTTCTGTGGAGCAGTGGAGGGACAAGAGGCCTGGATTTGTCATCTCCAAGGGCCGTAATCATGGTAATTAACGGTGTTTGTAGGTCCTGGGCTAGCTGCAATAAGATTTTACATGGTGCATCTTCCACAGAACGATTTCCATTACTGGGAGCAGATAAAAACTGACACGGGCTCAGGGTGACTCGGGAAATCAATAAACAATAAAACTTAGCATGAAAACAAATAAATTAACCCAATCAGAAGAGACACTGAGAGCCCATCAGACTTGTTAGACAGATGAAGTCAAGTGTCACTCCCAGGGCTGAGCAATTGCTCCGGCACACACGCCAGGCCCCTTTAAGGATGATTTTCTCAGCCTCTTTAGGACTGAGCTTGTTTCCATCTGCCAAACTCAGTCTGAATCAAGCAGGAGGAGACAGACAGGCTCCAAAATACCTCATCTCCCTGGAAGGGGTTTCTGTGCTCTGCTCTCCTCAGTGGCTGAACAGAAGCTGAGGCCCTTCGGGGCTGGATGTGCTGCACCCTGAGCCCAGCTCTGCTGGCAGGAACCCAGGGTGAGCCTGGGATGAGCCCCTTGGGATGAGTCCCTGCCTCCAGTGGGACTGGGAGCCAGCCTGGGTGAGGGATTCACTAATTGAAGTGCTCTCCTATAATTGCAGGTGAATCAGAGAATCAGGGGAGGGTTGTGTTAAAAGGGACCTTAAACCCCACCCAGTGCCACCCCTGCCATGTCAGGGCCACCTCCCACTGTGCCAGGTGCTGCCAGCCCCAATGTCCAGCCTGGCCTTGGGCACTGCCAGGGCTCCAGGGGCAGCCCCAGCTGCTCTGGCAATTCCAGCCCAGCCCCTGCCCACCCTGCCAGGGAACAATTCCCAATTCCCAAGATCCCATCCAGCCCTGCCCTCTGCCACTGGCAGCCATTCCCTGCCTCCTGGCCCTCCATCCTTGGCCCCAGTCCCTCTGCAGCTCTCCTGGAGCCCCTTCAGGCCCTGCAAGGGCTCTGAGCTCTCCCTGGAGCCTTCTCCTCTCCAGGGCAGCACCCCCAGCTCTCCCAGCCTTTTCTCACGGGAAATACCTGATTTAACTTCACCTCTGGCTCATTTCCCACACAAACCCGGATCAGTCCCTGCACAAAGCTGTGAATTTCCTCTGCTTGGCCTCCTCAGTCCAGCCCCCCTCAGGTGGCACCTCCAGCTCCCTCTGGTCCCGAGCCCTCCCCACACAGCTGGGCTGGGACCCTCCCCTCCCACCCCATTACATTTACCTGAATAATTCCATTGCAGCTGGACTGTGCCTGGCCGGGCTGTGCCAGGTGCTGCTCTCACACAGGGAACAGACTCAGGCACTTTCCAGTAGCATGAGAAATCATTTTTTATTGCCTATAATTATGTGTTTCTAGCTAAATTAATCACTGGGGTAGATCTGGGTTTGGTACAACAGAATTGCACCAGGCTGAGTTTGACCCTCTGGCTTTGCGTGAGCTCAGCCTAATGATGTTAATTATGGGGGGAGGGAGGAATAATCCAGGGGTTAATGGGGCTGGGGCTCTGCAGCAGAGCTGGCTGGAAAAACAGCAAAAATATTTGGGGATTGGCTTGACAAGAATTGTGTTTTCTGCAGCTTTTTACCAAAAAAAAATTAAAACAAAACTGGAATAAAAACAGTTCCAGCCCAGACGAAGATTTGCTTAGTTGGGGGAGTTGTGGAGCCTCTGCTGTGCAGTTGTTGAGGAAAACACTGAGCAATAAAATCCCATTTCCAGAGGAAATGTCCCAGTGTTGTGATGGGGAATTGGCAGCGGGGGAGGAACCCCAAGCAGGAGGGGAGGAAGCAGCTCTGGCTCCTGAGGATTCCCAGAATGAGCTGAGAGGAATGAGGGATTTGTCTTTCCAAACCAGCCATGGGTCTGCTGGTAGGTAAAACCAGCACTGGGAGATAAAAGAAACAATGGGAAGGATTTCACTGATTGATGAATGGAAAAAGATATTTGCCTTTACAAATAAAGTATAGATTGGCAGATAAATGAATTGGACATTGAAAGATGAAAGAAACAATGGGAAAACCCCCTAAATTCCATAAGAATAAAAAATTAAAAGGGAGGGTTGTACATTGGAGGGAAATCTTTGGTATCAGGTGTTTTGGGAAGTCTGAACCTCTCAAGTACCTCAGCCAATGGGGAAAGAGAGAAGGGAAATTGGGATAAAAAGGAGGCTGTGCCCTCCAAATATTGGAGAGACCCCAGGGGATGCCCCATGGCCTCTCCCTTTATTCAAATAAAGTTCCAGGACTCCTCTGTCTCCTTTCTGGACATAAACCTCTGGTGTTTGTGGGTTAATGTTCCTGACAGAGGGAATCTGGGTTTTCCAGCAGGAGCAGCTGGGCCCAGCTGGGCTGGGCTGGGGTCACCTCCAGCCTCGCCTGTCCCAGGCTCCCCTGGAGCTGCTTTGGCTCCAGACCTCGAGGAGGGGCCTTCCCAAGAGGAGTGCCAAGGCAAAAGGAGTGAAAATCCCTGGTTTTCACCAGTGGGTGGATAATCCATGAAGTGTTTGTGTCTAATCTGAGGCTTTATTTAGATCCATTCATCTGGATTTTGAACTTTTCATCCTTACTTGTTTTTTGTCTTAATAAGTTTAATTATATTTTTAATTGGAAAATCAGCTTTAACTGCAAAGCAGAGCTTTAAATCAAGAGAATGTTGAAAGAGGAAAAGAGGAAGTATCAGACTTCAGAACTTTCTGAACACTTAAAATTCCATATAAATCAAAATGGACTTTTTCCTTTAAAAACTTCTGGCTCCAGCACATCAGCATTTCTCCATGGGGGAAAAGATGAGGGAATTTCCTGGGCAATTTCCCAATATTTCTGGTACCTGCAGTAGCTGTTTAAAACCCTTTCACATCCTTTCACCCTCCCACACAGACTGCTGAGAAATAAATCCTTTGGAAATGGAAATCAGGCTTGAAGTAAACAGATTAGTAATGGTTATTTGGTAACACTTTATTAATTAAATGTCCTAAATACATTTAAACCTAGGCATTTAATTTAGATTTATTGGGATAATTTAGATTTATAAGAATCGTTATTATACCTTAAGTACAGTAAATGCCAATTGATTTTTATAGACAATATTTACTGAGGTGTAACCACAGTGCAAAATTTAATTATCTCCATGCTCAGTTAAAGGACAGGACAGAGGGTTCAGTCCCAGGACTGCTGGAGATGCCAGGGCTGGAGCTGCTCCTGCTGCTCCGACCTTGGAGCGCCGAGCTCTGCCCTGTCCTGTGCTTCCAGATCCTTCCCAGGAGTGCCAAGAGCTCCACAGGCCCTTCTTCATAGGAAAATCTTCAACCTCATGGCTCCCCTGGAGAGGAGAAGGCTCCAGGGAGAGCTCAGAGCCCTTGCAGGGCCTGAAGGGGCTCCAGGAGAGCTGCAGAGGGACTGGGGCCAAGGATGGAGGGACAGGAGGCAGGGAATGGCTGCCAGTGGCAGAGGGCAGGGCTGGATGGGATCTTGGCAATTGGGAATTGTTCCCTGGCAGGGTGGGCAGGGGCTGGGCTGGAATTGCCAGAGCAGCTGTGGCTGCCCCTGGAGCCCTGGCAGTGCCCAAGGCCAGGCTGGACATTGGGGCTGGCAGCACCTGGCACAGTGGGAGGTGGCCCTGCCATGGCAGGCGTGGGCTTTAACATGAGCTGAGCTGATCTTTGAGGTCCCTTTTAACCCCTCTGACCTAGGCCAGCTCTGATTTGTCATTCTGGGGCTGCTGCCAGGGAAGGAGTCACATTAACAAAACTCCAGACTGGGAGGAAAATGTTACAAGCTCCAAGTCACCCTGGGTGCTTCCCCACCCATGAATTGTTGATCTTTTGTTCCAAAGGATTTTTTATTTTGCCTTTTTGTTCTTTACACCCTTTTCCCTGTGAGCAGCATTGATTTTCCTGTGCAGGGTCACTCAGTCAGGCTGAGTTTACCTTGGTGCTGCTGACCAGAGCTGGCCAGAGGGAGCAGAGCAGCCCAAGCTGCCGAGCCAGAAGAGCAGGACACACAATTCCCAAACCCCTGAGCCAGGAGAGCAGGGCACACAATTCCCAAACCCCTGAGCCAGGAGAGCAGGGCACACAATTCCCAAACTCCTGCTGTTCACCCACAGCTTCTGAAGCAAAGTAAAGCCCATCCCAAATGACCAAAGCTGCCTTTTCCCACCTGGGAGCTGCAGCAGGATCACTGCCTGGCAGGATGGGAATGCCACTGGTGCAGAGATCTCTCACTGCTTCATTCTGCAGAAGTTTTGGCAGATGTTTGATTCAGGGGCTGTTTGGGGAGGTTCATGTTCCACCAGCTTTGCTTTGAGACTGGAGCAGGAACAAGCCCAGAATGCCAAGCAGAGCCCAGCCAGGCTCACCTGTGCTCATGTGAGCCCCACAAATCACCTCAGACACTCCAGCAAGTTCACAAACCCTCAGGAAACGTCAAACAAACCCGGGCTGGGGCTTCAGCATGGATGCAGAGTTCTCATAGGAAATAATTCCTAGCGAGCAGCTCAGAGGGCAAGATAATGATTCCTGAAGTGAAAATAACACAGAGCAGGGGGATTATGTGGGATAAACACATTTTTATGCAGTTATGCTGAAGACTTCGCTGTTGGAACCTTGCAATGTCAGTTTGCCCTCTCTGATCAGAGTCCCCACATTTTTCTCTGTCTCACACCCCAGTTACCAAAAGCCTCCAACTCTCACTAAAATTAACCCCAAGTGCTTTAAACCCTCTGCACGTCTCAGCCCATGCTCTGTGTCCTGGATTTACCTCTTCCAGGTGCAATATTCCACCTTTTCCAGGTGAAAAGTGATCTGGTGCTGCACAGGGATCTCGGGGCTGAATGGAAACCACGTCAGCTGCCAGGGCTGAGCAGATGGACGTGAGGGAGGGATGTTGTGTGTGGGGAATCTGGCAGACTGAGGAGCTGGTCCTGTGGAATCAGTCATTGAGATAATTGGAATATGGCTATTTCTGGGAGGAGCAGCTTCTCTGTGTGTGCTGTGGCTCTGTTTGTGGAGACACGGGAGCTGAGTCACTGCCTGGCTGGACCTGGGGAGGGTGTTTGAAGGAGCCTTTGAGCCCTGGAATTGTCAGGCTCTGTGTATTGGGATAGAGCCACAGCTGAGGTGGAATTGAGGAGGGAGCAAAGCTCGGTGCCCACATCACCAGCAGCCCCTGGGGAGGAGCTCTGCCTGCTGTGCAAACAGGGTAACAGGGCTGCAGAGGGGAATCACAAAAGGCTTCCTCTGGATGAACTCTGGCCAGGAAGCTGAACATTTTACTGAAGCCTTCAGAAATTCAGAGGAGTTTGGTGTCTGTGGCCTGGATGGCACAAAGGAAATGCAAGGGCAGGTTTAGAATAGAGATCAGGACACAGGTTCTGGCTTCCCCAGGGCTGGATGGGATCTTGGGAATTGGGAATTGTTCCCTGGCAGGGTGGGCAGGGGCTGGGCTGGAATTGCCAGAGCAGCTGGGGCTGCCCCTGGAGCCCTGGCAGTGCCCAAGGCCAGGCTGGGCATTGGGGCTGGCAGCACCTGGCACAGTGGGAGGTGGCCCTGCCATGGCAGGGGTGGCACTGGAGGGGATTTAAGGTCCTTTCCCACCCAAACCCTTCTGGAATCTTAAGGGTACCAAGCCCTGTGCTGACACCAATCCACCACCCTGCCTCCTGTGGGTACAAACAGCAAAATTGGTGCTTGAACAGGGCTGCAGCCTCCAAATTCCTGTGGAGAATGACCAGACAGAAGAATAAAGGGAGACAAATCTCCTGATGCACACAAATATTGTGTGAAAATGCAGACGGTTCTGTTGGTGAGCGTGCGAGGAGCACGGAGCACGGGGAACATGTTCCAAGTGTCAAATGGATTATACTCCAGCGCCCTTATTGTTTCATATAATTCTCATCTAATGTCACCCCTGGCAACAATAACACAATATTCGCTTTGATGGAGCCTCGCTGAATATTTTTAAGCAATGAGGAGATTGCCGGGGGAGCAGGGGGAGGAGGCGCAGGCGGGGCGGGGGTGGCAGAGCAGAGCCCCCCTGGAATCCATCAGGAAAATGGAGTTTGCAGCTCCAGGGGCCCTGGCACCTGGGCTGTGCAGCCCGGGCAGCCTCGGGATGCAGTTTTCAGCAGGAGCTTTGTCTCTGCTGGAACACAATTAGGGAGCCCTGGGCTGGGAGCAAAGCCATCCGAGGAGCTCCGGGAGAGCAGAGCCAGGGACGTGGAGGGGGACAAATAATCTCAATTTCTGCAGGCTGAGCAGAGCTGTCACTGGCAAGGTCAGGCCAAAGGGAGCTGATTCCGTGGGAAGGGAGGAGAAAATGACTGCAAAGGTGGAAAGTGCCAAGAGGCAGCGTGGGCTCATCCTCCCTTATTTGATTACTCTCCTGACCCAGAGGTTTCCACGAAGGTGATTCATGAACCCAGCAGCCAGAGCCCAAGGCCTGGGCTCCCTCCTGCTTCCAGGAGAATTCCTGGGCGAGGGCAGCAGCCCCAGGGACCAGGGGGCACAGGGGGAGAAGGGAAAGCTCAGCTCCCCTGTGATGGTGTTCACAAGGGTTCTTGGGTGAGGGAAGAGATGAGGATCTGACTCCATGTTTCAGAAGGCTGATTTATTATTTTATGATATATATTACATTAAAACTATACTAAAAGAATAGAAGAAAAGGTTTCATCAGAAGGCCAGCTAAGAATAGCTAAGAATAGAATAGGAAACAATGGAAACAAAGGTTTGTAGCTCGGACTCTCTGTCTGAGCCAGCTGACTGTGATTGGCCATTAATTAGAAACAACCACATGAGCCCAATCCCAGATGCACCTGTTGCATTCCACAGCAGCAGATAACCATTGGTTACATTTTGTTCCTGAGGCCTCTCAGCTTCTCAGGAGGAAAAATCCTAAGGAAAGGATTTTTCATAAAAGATGTGTGTGACACTCCCCCTCCTCAGCACAGTGACCTCCAGCTGGTCCAAGGGATAACTCTGCTGGAATCCCTCTTGGAACACATCCCCTGCACGGGGGCACTCACTCAGAGCCCCCTGTGCCCTGGCTGATGCCCTGGGTGATGCCCTGTCCCTGCCCTTGGTGTGCTGCAGGTTCCACCCTCCTGCCCCTTGTTCTGCTCCTGCCCTGTGCCCAGCCCGAGGGACTGCACCAATCCCTTAATTCCTACATAAATATTTTCCTTGGGAATCCCTCAGAGGAAAATAATATCAACAGAACTGATTACCATTTCCTGTGTGGCTGCCTGAGTAACGGGAACCAGATGATGTTTATCTTTAAAAAAAATGAAAATGCCAATAAAAAAGTAATTAAAAAAATAAAAATTCACCTCCTGGTATTTTCCTATTGCAGCTGGAGAAATAACAGGGATGTGCCACATCTGCATGTTCAAATCCATCAAAAAAAAAAAAAAAAGGGCTTTGTTCCAGGATTCAGGGAAGGTACAACCTCCCTGGCCCTGTTTCAAAGTGGAACTCCTGATTTTCAGCACATAACTCAATTTTAGGCATTTCTGTGGAATGAGCTTAATAAATGAAGAGCTTGTGAACATTCCTGCTGGGAGCACAGGTCAGGGCTCCCAGGGCTCAGCTGTGCCCTTTGCCAGGCTGAGCTGGAGGGGAGGTTTATTACTGGGGAGAACGGTGTAACTCAGTTCTGTTCAGCAAGATCACAGCTATTTACACAGATTTACACCATTTTACACAGATTTACACAGATTTACACAGTTCCGGAGCTCCTTCATCCACACCAACAGCACCAGCAGAGATTAAAATAAGGTGGGAAAACCTCACTAAAATCCCATTTTAAACCCTCTGACAGGACAGAGTGTAGCTCTGGGAATGGATGTGCACGTTGGACACTGAGGGAGTTCATCCTTGTCCCCTGTAAAAAGAAAACTTCAGCCCATGAATATCAGAGTGTTTCTATCTGACCAGATGTCAAGCTCAGAGAAGTCTTTCCAACCTCCTCCTTTCCCAGCTCCACTGCTTCCCAAAGTTTCCAACCCTCAGGCTGTATTTCTTACTGATTGATCCCTTTCATCATTCCTGGGCCTTTATTTGCTCTGTGTCTTTGAATTCTGTGAGCAAAATCCTGTTGTTTTCTCTTTTGCTATTTTCAGCCCCTTTAGCAAATCAAAGGTGACTCTGACGTTGGTGAGGGAGACAGAATGATGCATCTGACTCCACGGATATCAGAAGGCTAATTAATTACTTTATTATACTATATTATTCTATACATCTAAAACTGAATCTGCCAAGCACTCAGCTCTGCACTCACTGCACAGAATCCTGTGACTGCCCCCCAACAGTCCCAACACAACACACACACCTGGCCCTGACAGGCCAAGGAACCCAAACACCATCACTGTGGGTGAACAATCTCCACATTGCATTCTGCTTTAGCACAAACACAGGCAAATGAGATAAGAATTGTGTTTTCTTTCTCTGATGTTCAGAGAAGGTGAAACTCAGAAATATTCTTGGGAAGATTTGTGCCTTGCCTTTCTCTGTGAAGAGAAATGTGGGGCTACAGGCCCCAATTATAAAAGAAAGACTCATCAAGTGCTTGGAACTTGGAAATGGAATGGCCAAATTACAGCCCAGGTGCAGAAACCCAGGGCACTGGGAATATTTCTCTGTCTGCTCAGTGCCCTGACCCCCAGGGCAGCAGTGACTTTGACCCTCATCCATGGAGAAAGTTTCCCAGACTTCAAGATCGACTGGAATCCACAAAAGTGTGAAATAGATTATAGAGAGTAGTGTAGGTGGATCACTTGGTGAGAAATTTGGGTTTTGGGATTTTTAGTAAGTTGTGGATGGAAGCATGATGGAGGGCACAGGGTGTTGTCCTGGGTGTCTTCTTCATGCTTCTTCTTCCTCCTTCTTCATGGGTTCAGGTGGCATTTTGTAACTGGGGAAAATTCCGCATTGCAGGCTTTGAGGGATCAGTTATTGGGTTAAAAGGGAAAATAATCCAGGTGTCAGTTCTTAATTGGATAGTTTAGCTTTAAAAGACTTTGTAACAAGAGATTGTTGGCCATTTTTGTGCTTTTCCAGTTCCTGAGCCTGGTATGGACAGCATGCAAAACTCTAGATAAGATAATAAACCAGAACCTGAAGACCAAAAAGATCCAGTGAGTCTCTCTTTTCTGACACAAACCCACTCCAGGAGGGTCTCCCCCGACAGGGGAACCCCCTGGGAGAGCCCAGACTGAGATCCAGAAGTCGAGGAATCAGCAACAGGCACCCAACACCCAGGGGTGCCCATCAGAAATAAAGAAATCAGGGCATTTCTGTGACATGGGGAAGCTGAGCCCTGCATTGCCAGAACCTGGTTTGAGCCCTCAGCCCTGGCTGCATCCAGGGCAATCCCCCCACACCTGAGGGTGTTCTCCAGCTCCATCCAGCATTCTGTGAGCCCTCAGCTCACTGGGAAAAGCCAATCCATGTCTTGTGCTGGTGCCATGACAGGGGCGATGTTTGAAACGCTGCTGCTCAAAGGGAGATGGAGAGTGAGGGGCTGGTCTGGATTCCTCTTCCCCAACCCCATCAGTTCATGTCTGTCCCCTGAGCTGGGTGATCCCTCTGTCCTTGCAAAGCAGCAGATGAGCCCAAAGTGCTGGGGAGGAATTGGCAGTCCCTGGGCAGACTTTGCATCCCATAAACCCCATCTGGGCTTTTCTGCAAGGGCTTTGTGACCCATCCCAGGAGAGGCTGAGGGAGCTGGGAAGGGTCTGGAGCCCCAGGAGGGGCTGAGGGAGCTGGGCAGGGGCTGAGCCTGGAGCAAAGGAGGCTCAGGGGCCCTTGTGGCTCTGCACAGCTCCTGCCAGGAGGGCACAGCCGGGGGGGCCGGGCTGTGCTCCAGGGAACAGGGCCAGGAGCAGAGGGAACGGCCTCAGGCTGGGCCAGGGCAGGCTCAGGGTGGGCACTGCAGGAATTTCCCCATGCAAAGGGGGCTCAGGCCTTGGCAGGGGCTGCCCAGGGAGGTTTGCAGTGCCCAGCCCTGGGGGTGTCCCAGGAATGCCTGGAGGTGGCACTCAGAGCTCTGGGCTGGGGACAAGGTGGGGATCAGCTGGGACTCGATGGCCTTGCAGCTCTTTTCCCACCTCAGCTCTGGCATCCTGAGCACCAGAATCCCAAAGGCTTTTCCCACAAGGGAATATCCATCCAATGCAAGCCCCAGCAGCAGAGGTGGCCCTACCCCAGCCCCTTCTGGCAGGGAACATTTCCTGTTCCCCACAGCTCCAAACCCCTCACACCAACAACAGAAAAGGAGCCCTGAATGTCCTTAAAATCCCATTTTTGCATATTGGGGGAGAATTTCTGCATGGACAGGGAGGTCAGGGATTGGCAGGGGCTGCCCAGGGTGGTTTGGAGTCCCCATCCCTGGAGGTGTCCAAGGAATTCCTGGAGGTGGCACTCAGAGCTCTGGGCTGGGGACAAGGTGGGCATCGGGCACAGTTTGGACTCAGTGACCCTGGAAATCCCTCCCAGCTTTAATGTTTCTGTGGTTCTGTGAGCAGAAGGGTTTGTTTCAGTGCTGGCCCAGATTTAAGGGATGATTTTCTCCTGGTAAAGGCCCTGTGGGAACAGAAAGGCTCAGCCAGGTGAAGTGAGGAGGACACAGGGGATTGGTACCACCCTGCTGGGGCTCCACATCTCCAGGTCAGGCTCTCTCCATGTGGGACCATGGTGCTCCAGGAGCTCCAGAAGCTCTGCAGGGACCCTCCAGCCCTCAGCTCACCCTCCCCAGGCAGCTCCACCACCCACAGCAGCAGTGAGAAAGTTTCTTTCAGATGCTGGAAGAACAGAAGGGGCTCTGGCAGGGACATCTCCAGCGAAGCATCCCCACTGATAAAGGGTGTGCCTGGGTTGGGTGAGGAGATAAATCCCTTTCATTCAGACTCATTTAGGGCTCGGCCATTTTAACGCTGTTTTCCATAGAAATGGATGAATTCTAATCCTTTGCTGGTGTGTTATCCCAAACTCCACATGTACTCTGCTCCTGTTTACCTGCTGGCTTCTGTTGTTCCAGGGAATGGCTGCTCTGGACTGGCTTTTCTGGGGAAGAGCCCTCATGGTTACCCCTGGCCCTGCAGGAGGACACAGGGAGCTGCTGGGAACGGCCCAGGAGAGGTGTCCCAGGTGACTTCTCCTTTGGGAACTGCCTTTGGATGAGACAGGCTGACATCCCAAGAAAAAGGTCTTTTTTCTTCCCAGTGTCTGAAACAGCTTCTGTGATAAGAAGAAAATTAATTAGGAGGGAGATTACTGAAAGGACTCATGCCAGTACCAGAGCAGTGTCCAGTGGGGACACTGGTTGGTTCAATTCCCAGAAAACTCTTGTGCTTTGCTTTTGGAGCTGTGAAAGGCTGGAAATGCAGCCATTGTTGCTTTAAATATTCATTCATTTCCAACCTCAGCAACGCTGGTGGAGCTTTGTCTACTCTGAGCTGAATTTTTAGGTGGCTGAACACAAAGGTTCAGCGCCAAGATTGAGATCAGCAATTCTTTCCAAGCCTGGGAAGGTGGGAGCCAGGGATTAACTCTGGATAACAAGCTCTGGAATTAGACTGGGACTCGTTTAAGAGAAATGATCAACAGAACAACCCACTCCTGAAACATCTGACATTTTCTGGGAGGGGAAACGAGCTGACCTGTCTTGTGAAGGGTCTGAAAATGAGATGATTTGTGTGGTTGTGAAGGATCTGTCAGTGACCCATGGGGATACACAGAATATTTTCCTTTGTGGATATATTTGGTTTTGCCAGTAGAATGGGAGTAAATTCCAGCCAAGTCTCCCATTTTGTCTGAGACTTTTTTCTGCCTTGTGGATTTTCACCTGGACTTTCCCAAGTTTGGTATCAAAAGCTGCTGAATGACAGCCCTGAAGGTCTGGGCTCACCTTGCACAAGTTGGGGACATAAATTCCAGGCCAGTGAATGCTGGGGGCAGTGGAGCAGAAGGCCAGAAGATGTCCCAGGAATTATTCAGATGATTATTTAGGTATTTCCTCCATGGCTGGGGTCACTCATGGAGTAATTCCTAGGCTGGAGCGCATCAGTCTCCTCTTTGGCCAAGGTGTGCTAGGTCAAGAACAAAATTCACTCTTATGTCCTGTGCAAGGAGGGAGGAAATGTTGGGATTTTGCCAGAATATTTCTGTGATCTGGGTGTTATAAATCCAAGGATTTCCCTCTGTGCTGGAGCCCATTCCCCTCTCTGAGCCAGATCTGCAGGGGTTTAGGAGGATGGGAATTGTCCATGGAGGACAGAGGGCTGAGGGCGAGCTGCTTGGTGATTTTCCTGTCAAATGGGAATGCATAGTGCTGGTCTCTACACATTTTTCCTGGATTCGTGGTGGATGTTGGGAATCCGAGTGTGTCAATACCCTCAGGTTGTCACCTTGTGCTTTTCTTTGACCTGACTAGAACTTCAAAGTACCAAAAAGCTCAGAGTTGTGAATTTGGGTCAGACTCTGCAGGTTCAGCTGATCCATTGGGAATATGGGAAGGGTTTGGAGCAGAGGTGCCCTGAGCTGAGAGCTGAGAGCACACCTGGTCTGGGGCAGCTCCATCTCTGGATAAATCCCTGTGACTGCTGAAATCAGCCCCAAACCTCCTGGTGACATGCCCTGTGTCAGGATTTGCTGTAACCCAGGTTGGAATTCTCCAACATTTCCAGCTTTTCACCCTTTTTCAGCCAAGAACAGGGATTAGGAGCTGGACTTAAAAGCTCTGCTTGGTTTTCTCCAGCTTTAGTTGATTGTGCAGAAAAAGGCCCAAATCTTCAAGGCTCTGCTCAGCCTCTGGAAAACAATTTTATTGTGGGCTGATCATTTCCTTCTCTCACCACAGCATCATTCCAGCAGCACGTGGACAGGAGCTGTGGCAAACAAGAGACCTGGGTGTGAGTTTCGTGCAGGTCCCCATGAGCTCCCAGGATAGGAGGGGCCTGGACCTGATGGATCCAGGAAGGCAAGAGAGACAGAAATGTCCTGTGTGGTTCCGTAATTTGATGTTTCCAAGGCAAGAGCAGGGGGCAAACAGAAACATCCAGCAGTTCTTGCCAGCTCTGGATCTTCCAGAGGTTTTTGCAGCCCTGGATGTAATTCCCTGAATTCCCAGGAATGCAGAGCAGGCCCTGGGATCCCTGTGCTGACACTGAGGGTTGTTTGCAAACCCCTGCTGGATTCCAAACGTTTGCTGCAATAAAGAAAATCATGTTATCCCCAGTCAGGACTGGCTGTGCCTCCCTGGCTGACTCCAGCCCCTGGCTGGGCAGGCACACGGATGTGGTGTCCTTGCATTGGGATGCACAGTAAATACCAGCCCATATTAGCACAGGCACCAATGCCTATTAAGCCACAGGCTAAATTTGGGATTTTTATGTTGCAATAAATCTTGCTTCTCTACAGAGCCTGGGCAAACCCTAAATCAAAGGCTTTCTCCTCTCCCCTCTCGTCAGTTATTGATTGGGGCATTATCCACGAGGAGAACACGCCATAACCATGATGGATCTGCCCGGTTCTGGCACTAATCCTGGGATAAGTGTGTGCTCTGCTGCCCACCCTTGGCTGGGCTTCATTCCAGAGGCTGCTCCTCTGCCCCATCCTGATTGAAGGATGGGAGCAGAGTGATGGATGAGGATTTTCCAGGTGACTTTCTGCCCTGGTAGCTGGCACCCCCCACAGCGGGCAAATGTCACCCCTCTCCCAAAACAATGCTCCTCTAGGCAAAAACATCACTAGGAAAAGAGAAGGAAGGAAGGGAGGTGGAGAGGAGGAGTGAGGAGCAGATAAAGAGGTGTAAACAAGAACAGCTGCCTGGTCAGAATTTCAAAGACAGAGCCCTCAAACAAGAGACAGGAGCTCTGGAGGGTCAGAGAGGTCTCTGTGCAAACGTGGGGTGCAGCACAGGGATAAAACTGTTCCCCAAATGCCCTGGCAATCCAAGTGCTTTGGGATCAGCATCACCCATGGATTTTTACATCTCTTTTCCTGCTGTCCCTTCACAGGTAATTGTCCAGGATCTCACTTCACTTCTATTCCAAATCCTTCCTCCCCCCTTCCTGCTGCTGGCAGCACCCAAACCCCCCCCTCCAATGTTTGGTTGCGGGAGTCTGGGGAAGAAAATAATTTCTCTGCCCTGGTTATTTTTGCCATGTTAAACACTGGAAAGAAATGCTATTATGAATATACCCTAATTCAGACTCATCCCTGAGCAGATTTCACTTTGGTGGGATAAATTTATCCCCGTCAGATTTCAGAGCCGGCCGCAACTGGGACCTAATGAATCCAACCAGCTCAGGATAACAATAATTTCTACAAATCTGCTTATCTGGGCTAAATGTTTATCCCTTTAGCTGCAAACCTCTTGATCCCAAATCATTGTTATAAAACATAAGCAGAGAGTGTCTGCACGAGGCTGTAATTGAAAGGCACTTATTTGCTCAGCTGCTCAGCACAATGGCAGGGATTGGAGTGTGTTACCTCCAGATCCCCCGCTTGATTCATTCCCGCAGAACAGCGCAGGGGAGGCTCTAAAACCGCTCCTGGTGAGGAAAGCAGCTGCAGGTAGTGGCTGCAAGGCGTGTGGGGAGGTGGCACAGGAGCGCCCGTGAGATCAGACGCTGCAGCAGGGCGAACACCGGCTCCGAGTGCAGAATAAAACCCGGGGGCAGGAGAGACGGGCAGCGAACAGAGCCGGGAAACGGCACCGGGAGCAAAACTACTGGGGCTGCTTCACTGCCTGAGCTGAGAGCAATGAAGACAAATGCTGATTATGGGCTGTAATTAATCTGCTGGGGCTGCCTCAAAGCACTTCTGGCTTCAATTGCAGCGCGTGGAGTGCGAGGATGGATGGGGCTGAGGGAGTGAGAGCACATTCCCCTCCTGGGCTGGGCCTGCACAGTCCCACAGAGCTTCCAAGGGATGAAGGAAAGGGGACTCTGCAAGGGGGACCTGCTCACCTGCACTGTGGGAAAGCCTCTGGGGCAATGCCAGGACCTAAAATAAAACAATCACAGAAGGGTTTGGGGTGAAAGGGACCTTAAATCCAACCCAGTGCCACCCCTGCCATGGCAGGGCCACCTCCCACTGTGCCAGGTGCTGCCAGCCCCAATGTCCAGCCTGGCCTTGGGCACTGCCAGGGCTCCAGGGGCAGCCACAGCTGCTCTGGGCACCCTGGCAGAGCCCAAACCTCTCAAACCAGGCCTTGCCAGGCTACAAACCCCTGTGGCAAATGGCACTGGGGGCACCTGGAACCATGCAGGAAATCATTCTTTCCTTGCCTTTCTCCATTTGCTGCAATGGTTTTTGGTGCTGGTTTCCATCCTGGATTGAGGAATGGGAATGCCAGAGTGGTTTGGGTGGGAAGGGATCTTCAATGCCAGCTCATTGCAGCCCAGGGCCACCTCCCACTGTGCCAGGTGCTGCCAGCCCCAATGTCCAGCCTGGCCTTGGGCACTGCCAGGGCTCCAGGGGCAGCCACAGCTGCTCTGGCAATTCCAGCCCAGCCCCTGCCCACCCTGCCAGGGAACAATTCCCAATTGCCAAGATCCCATCCAGCCCTGCCCTCTGCTACTGGCAGCCATTCCCTGCCTCCTGTCCCTCCATCCTTGTCCCCAGTCCCTCTCCATTTTTCCTGTGGTTCCTTCAGGAACTGCAAGCCCCAAATTAGGTGACCCAAAGCCTTTTCTTCTCCAGGTTGAACAATCCCAGTTCCCTCAGGCTTTCCTTATGGGACAGTGTCCTGCAGACCCTCAGTGTGACCCTTCCTCTGTAATCCCAAACAGTGACTGCAGCTCTCTCTCCCTGAGCCCTAGAGAAGGAGGGGGTGTGGAGGAACCAGTTCAGTGCAGGGCCAGCTCCAGCAGCATGGGGACAGCAGGGTCACCCTTCACCATGGGAATGCAGCAGCTCAAGAGGAGATTTCTCCCTGGGAACGGGGGGCTGTGAGTGCCTGGAATGGCCCCAGGCTGGCCCTGCTGCCCTGCTGCCAGCCTGGCCATTTCCAGCCTGCTGGACACTGGGAGCAGGAGGGCCAGCAGTGGCAGATGGCCCAGTATTTACCATTATTTCAGGTACACTGGACCTTGGTTATTTCCAGCTCCAGAACTCCAGAACCCAGCAGTGAAACCTTGGCTCTCGCTCGTGTGTCGCTTGGCAATTTGTCTCCATCCCATATTGCTTCAGTAGCGTTCAGATAAACAAATTAAGGGAGGAGAAAGCAACAAATGCAGCTTAAGACTAATTCCCCTCCACCCCCTCAATCACTGAGGGCCTTGAAGAGTGTTCAGAGCCAAATTACACTTCAGTGCACAGGATTTAATTTGCATCTGCCAGCTTCAGAAGGGGATTTAGTCAGACAGGGCATTTGCATGCCATAAAAGGAGCTGATCTCTAATTAAACTAATATCATGTTTGAGTTTCTGCAGCGATAACGGGGAAGACAAAACGTGCAGGTCTTGGCAGGAGGAAGGAGCAGGCTGGGAGCACAGGAGGGGAACAGCTCCTCTAAAACCTGCCAGACTCAGAGGGGGCATTTCAGGGTGGTGGGAGGGTCCTGTGCTAGAGAGAGAAATAATTCCCTGGTACTTCCAGAGCCTCTGCAGCATTTCTGCAGCGTTTACACCCAGGAAATGCACCCTGGTGTTGGGAAGCTCCCTCAGCAGAGCCTGACAGCACCAATTCCTGGCAGGAGCAGGATGATTTCCTGGAAAAAAAATTTAAATCCCTTCTCTTCTACATGATCTGGCATTTCTGGGAACATGGAGTCAAATCAGCTTTCTAATTTTACTCTCCAGCCTTGATTAAGACAGAGCTTGGGGTATGTCCAGGACTTTCAGCAGTCACTGAGTGAGAGGGAAGTGAGGGCTTGCCACAAAGTCAAATAATTCCCGGTGTTTTTCCACATCCCAGTATTCCCAGGCCCAGCCCTGGAAGGATGCTGAGGAGTCTGACAGCCAGAATCCATTGAACAAGTACACAAAACATCAAACAACTAAACAGAGATCTGTTTTAGAATTGTCTTTGGCTCTGCTGGATCGATTTTGGTTTTTAACAATTCCTGCTAAGAGGAAACTTCCAGGGCAGCTGAGCCACAGGAGACAGACAGATTACTTACCTGCCATCAAAGAGTCAGGGAAATCAGTAAACTCTGGCAATTATTGCCACAGATTAATGGATTTTAGGGCCAGGGAGGAGCACAATTCCAACACTGAGTCTGATTTCCTGCCCTCCAATGTCCCTGAGCGATTCCTTTCCTGAGCCCGGGTTTGAAGCAGGAGCAGCCTTTGAGGGGGACACCCCCCTTGCTCCAGAGACACCAGGACAGAGCAGAGCCCCAGCCCTGTGAGCCCAGCAGGGAGAAACCCCTGCCTGCCTCAAAGCTGCCCATTTGTGTCCTGCTTTAGTTCCTCCAAAGTTCATCTCCGAGCTGTGGGGGCGTGCTGGGCCCGGCAGCTCCTGGAATCACACACGGATCCGACAGGGATCCTGCCCCTCCCTGGGAACCTGGGCTGCCCCGTCCCTGGGAGTGCCCAAGGCTGGAGCTCTTTTATGCTTTCCATACCCCAAACCTCCAGTTTGTCATAGGAAGGCCAGCCCTGGGTTAATTTTCAGATCATTTTTTATTTCCCACTCAGGTGGGCCTGGCTTGCAACACTCACCCAAGCAAACATGCCCTGGCACCTCTCTCCCAGGAAACAGACACACGTGGATCAAAGCTTGTTTATTTTCTCCCTGGTGACTCAAGGCTGTGCATATGCCACCGTGTGTGGCATTTCCCACTCCTCAAAGAAAGCCAACTCCCACATGACATTAAAGCTTGGCTGTGGAGGAGTTTAGTGTTTTAAAGATGGAAGCACCCAAGCAAAATATCCTTTGGACAGAACTGAAGCAGGGAACTTTTCAAGGTGAGGGGATTTGTGTGCTCGGGTTCTGAGCTCTGGTCCAGCAATCTCCAGCTGGGCTAATCCCTGCAAAGATAAAAGCTCCTGCTGGCCCTGCAGGGGAAAACAAGTTCTTCCCCGGCAGAATAGAGCCCTTAACAACCCCCTTAGCAATCAAAGCCTCCCAAACCCTTGGGGTTTGTGTTTCCTGAGCTGTCAAAGCAGCAGTGGGGTGGTGGGACCTTGCAGGGCAGAGGCCACCCCTCCCCAG
The DNA here is from genome assembly GCF_023055355.1 of Agelaius tricolor. Classification (NCBI taxonomy): domain Eukaryota; kingdom Metazoa; phylum Chordata; class Aves; order Passeriformes; family Icteridae; genus Agelaius; species Agelaius tricolor. Next base: position 5,802,561 of record NW_027269296.1, on the reverse strand, counting down.
GTGACCTCACCTTCCCTGGAACCTCGGGAAGTTGCTGGATCCCATTCCCTCATCCCTGTGAGAAAGGAGGGTGCTCTCCCTGATGCCTTAAGTTTAAGATTTCATATTTTCCAGATTCTGAACTGCATTAGTGTGTAACTCTGACCTTCATATAAAGTGTCAGCAAGTTCTCCTCACAGTTCAGTCAGAACAATCCTTTTCCAGCCCCAGAACCAAGGACACCGCTGCAGCTTCAGGCCCAGAAAGTGCAAACAACAGCAAACTGAGGAGAGCAAACTGGGAGGATGGGACTGTAAGTGGATATTGGAATATGATCCCAGTATTACCAGGTGGAACGTGCCTGGGCTCTTCTGGCCCTTGCTGCTTGACCAGAGGTGGCAGCTGTGGTGTTTCACCTCAGAGACACCCCTGGCTGGCTGGATGCTGCAGCTGGCACTTGGAACAAGTCCAGGCAAGCAGGAATTCAGTTTTTACCTCTGGTGGAAAGGCCTTAGGCGACAGTGAAGAGAAAAAGGAGACGGATTCTGCCAGAGGGTTTAATCCAGAGCTTTATTCCAGGGTGACAGATCTCTGAATCTTGTAGCAGCTCCAACAGAATCCAGGACCGCGTGGTCCCGTGTCTTTTTAAGCCCAGGGGGAGGGGGAGGGAAGGAATAGGCATGCCACAAACCAGGTAGGAGGGGGGAAGGCTCAGGAGAGAAGTGGCACCAAGACTGGCCAATGACCCCAGGGCTGAGAAGCATCTTTTGAACTTCACCAAGCAGAGATGGCCTTGCTGGAATGTTAAGATTGACAGACAGCACCTAGCAAGGGGACAAGGGGGAGGGGAAGGGAGAGGTTGTTGTTGGCACACCTGAGGGAGGAACTGGTACAGCTAAAACAGGATATTGCATCACACTGCAACAATTGGACAATTAACCCCAATATGGAAACAGACCAAAACTTATAGAAGTGTGAAAACTTGTGACCCACGCTCCATCTTGGGTGTACCCTCGGCCAGGCTCTTGTACTGCCCAAGGTGTGTCCTTTGAAGGAAGCCTTTTAATAAATCCATACTTTATTCCTTTAACACTATCCAGCCTCTGTTCTACACAGCCTCTAAAGGCATCATCCCCAAGCCTGCTCTAAGGAAAAAAGGAGTTTGAGCAGACCATTTTCAGTCTCTCAAAGACAAACAGACCCTAAAGCCCCTCCTGGCTCCTCCACCTTGGACTTGCAGCTCAAACCCCCCAGACCAAACCACAAATGTTACCCAGAGCAGAGCCCAAAAGACAAAGCCCTTCCCTTATTTTTTAGCTGCCCAAACATCCCATGAGACTGGAAAAGGGGAGGGAAAATCCCATTGTTATGGTGCCATAGCCAGGCTCCTCGGTGGGTTTTCCTTGCTAAATAAATAAATCAATCAAAAGGAATTCTGATCCTGGCTCAGTGAGCCTTCAAAATCACCCAAATACACAAAGTTCCTAAAGAGCAAGTGGGATAAAAAGGCAACTCCTCCACATGTTCCACCTCCTCAGGCTCCTGTTCCACAGGCTGGGGCTGCTGTCAGGGATTACAAACCAGCTGGAGTTCACAGAAGGACCAGGGCATGTGGAGGGGAGGAAAATACCTGTACAAGTCCAATTGACACCAATTAGCTGGGGCTGGGCTGCAGGAACAAGCAAAGGAGGAGCACTGCAGGGATGAAGGGCAGGGCTGGAGGGCTTTGTGTTCCCTCTTAGAGTCAGGAAGCTGCAAACACCGTGGGCAGCAGAGGGGATCACAGCCATGGAATGCTTCAGGTTGGAAAAGACCTTTGATGTTGGATTATGGGGTTTTTTGACTTAGAGATGGAGTAACTGAGAGGTGTTTTAAAAACTTTTATTTTATTTTTAGTTTTATGTGAAGGGTGAAATAATATGAATGTTATCATTCACGTTATTGCAATTAGAAGATAACTATTTTCAATTACAATACATTGTAAGGCATTGAGAATTTTCTACAAATCTATTTTCAACACTTGGAGGTCATCGAGTCCAACCATGGACCAGCAGCACCACCATGGTCACCCCTAAGGCAGGTCCTGGGTGCCACAGCCACGCTCAGCAGTGGTGACTCCACCACCATCACTGCTCCAATGCCTGGCCACCCTTTCCATGAAGGAATATTCCTGTTATCTCCCCTAAACCTCCCCTGCTGTGGCTTGAGGCTGTTCCCTCTCATTCTGCCACCCTGGGATGCTGCATCCAGCCCAGGATGCCCCTCCAACCCCTCAGAGGCTCAGTGGTTCACAGGATGGGGGCACTGAGGTGCTGGAGGATGGACCTGAGCCCCTGAGCCAGCCCAGAGCACGAGGGAGCAGCAGAGCTCAGGTTCCTCACCCCACAGACAAAGAGCTCTACATCAGAGCTGGGCACGCTCAGCTCCTTCAGCGTGGGGGAGAAGAGCCCGGAGCCTCTGGGATGTAACCCTCACCTGTCCTGTGCTGGGGGATGTGACACCTCACCTGTCCTGTGCTGGGGGATGTGACACCTCACCTGTCCCACAATGGGGGATGTGACACCTCACCTGTCCCACGATGGTGGATGTGACACCTCACCTGTCCCTTGCTGGGGGATGTGACACCTCACCTGTCCCACGATGGGGGATGTGACACCTCACCTGTCCCATTCTGGGGGATGTGACACCTCACCTGTCCCACGATGGGGGATGTGACACCTCACCTGTCCCATTCTGGGGGATGTGACACCTCACCTGTCCCTTGCTGGGGGATGTGACACCTCACCTGTCCCACGATGGTGGATGTGACACCTCACCTGTCCCTTGCTGGGGGATGTGACACCTCACCTGTCCCACGATGGGGGATGTGACACCTCACCTGTCCCACGATGGGGGATGTGGCACCTCACCTGTCCCATGCTGGGGGATGTGACACCTCACCTGTCCCACGATGGGGGATGTGACACCTCACCTGTCCTGTGCTGGGGGATGTGACACCTCACCTGTCCCACGATGGGGGATGTGACACCTCACCTGTCCCACGATGGGGGATGTGGCACCTCACCTGTCCCACAATGGGGGATGTGACACCTCACCTGTCCCATGATGGGGGATGTGACACCTCACCTGTCCTGTGCTGGGGGATGTGACACCTCACCTGTCCCACGATGGGGGATGTGACACCTCACCTGTCCCATGCTGGGGGATGTGACACCTCACCTGTCCCACGATGGGGGATGTGACACCTCACCTGTCCCACAATGGGGGATGTGACACCTCACCTGTCCCATGCTGGGGGATGTGACACCTCACCTGTCCCATGCTGGGGGATGTGACACCTCACCTGTCCCACGATGGGGGATGTGACACCTCACCTGTCCCATGCTGGGGGATGTGGCACCTCACCTGTCCCATGCTGGGGGATGTGACACCTCACCTGTCCCATTCTGGGGGATGTGACACCTCACCTGTCCCTTGCTGGGGGATGTGACACCTCACCTGTCCCTTGCCAGCTGCCAGGTGAGTCCCAGCCCAGGGGGGACACCAGGCATCTGCTGGCACCTGCAGCTGCCTCAGACCCTGCCAGACCTTGGACAACACTCCAGGGGCTGATTCCACACCAGGAACAGGAGATGGGAGCAGTGCCCTGATCCAGAGTGGGGCTGGGGATGGGAGCAGGGAGCAGGAGGGGCTGGCAGCACAGCCTGGGGCTGGACAGGAGCAGTGGGGACAGCAGGGACCCATCCCCACACAGCACCCGCAGCACATGGATTTCTGCAGGGAAAGGGGAGGAGGCAGGAGATGGGACGGGAGGGACACTCCCAACAGGAGAGGGATTCCTGACAGGAGAGGAATTCCTGACAGGAGGGGGATTCCTGACAGGAGATGGATTCCTGACAGAAGATGGATTCCCAACAGGAGATGGATTCCCAACAGGAGATGGATTCCTGACAGGAGGTGGATTCCCAACAGGAGATGGATTCCTGACAGAAGATGGATTCCTGACAGGAGATGGATTCCTGACAGGAGGTGGATTCCTGACAGGAGATGGATTCCTGACAGGAGAGGATTCCTAACAGGAGATGGATTCCTGACAGAAGATGGATTCCTGACAGAAGATGGATTCCCAACAGGAGATGGATTCCTGACAGGAGATGGATTCCTGACAGGAGATGGATTCCTGACAGGAGAGGATTCCTGACAGGAGATGGATTCCTGACAGGAGATGGATTCCCATCAGGAAATGGATTCCCAACAGGAGATGGATTCCTGACAGGAGATGGATTCCCATCAGGAAATGGATTCCCAACAGGAGATGGATTCCCAACAGGAGATGGATTCCTGACAGGAGGTGGATTCCCAACAGGAGATGGATTCCCAACAGGAGATGGATTCCCATCAGGAGATGGATTCCCAACAGGAGATGGATTCCCATCAGGAAATGGATTCCTGACAGAAGATGGATTCCTGACAGGAGATGGATTCCTGACAGGAGATGGATTCCCAACAGGAGATGGATTCCCATCAGGAAATGGATTCCTGACAGAAGATGGATTCCCAACAGGAAATGGATTCCTGACAGGAGGTGGATTCCCAACAGGAGATGGATTCCCAACAGGAGATGGATTCCCGACAGGAGATGGATTCCTGACAGAAGATGGATTCCCAACAGGAGATGGACTCCCTGACAGGAGATGGATTCCCAACAGGAGATGGATTCCTGACAGGAGGTGGATTCCCAACAGGAAATGGATTCCTGACAGGAGGTGGATTCCCAACAGGAGATGGATTCCTGACAGAAGATGGATTCCCAACAGGAGATGGATTCCTGACAGGAGGTGGATTCCCAACAGGAGATGGATTCCCAACAGGAGATGGATTCCCGACAGGAGATGGATTCCTGACAGGAGGTGGATTCCCAACAGGAAATGGATTCCTGACAGGAGGTGGATTCCCAACAGAAGATGGATTCCCAACAGGAAATGGATTCCTGACAGGAGGTGGATTCCCAACAGGAGATGGATTCCTGACAGAAGATGGATTCCCAACAGGAGATGGATTCCCAACAGGAGATGGATTCCTGACAGGAGATGGATTCCCAACAGGAGATGGATTCCTGACAGGAGATGGACTCCCTGACAGGCTCATTTGATGCCCTTGCCTTGCTGGGATCTGTCCAGCAGAGCTTGAAAGGTTTGGGAAATTGACATTTCTGGTGGTGTAGAGAGGAGCAGAAAAGGTCATATTCAATTGCTAAAATTCATGGCCAGGTGGCCTCACACCAGCCTTGACTCCCAAGGAACAAAGCCCAGATGTTTCATTTTCTGCAGGATCAGCTCAGTTATTACCCCAACCCCAGCTTTACTCCACCAAAATCGATGACTTCCAGTAGATTTATTTAAAAAGCCAAGGAAGAATCGGGAGGAACTCATCCAGTGTGCTGCTTTCCATCCCTGGGCTCATCCCCTCTGATGGAGACCTCACCAGCCCTTTATTGATTAACAACCAGCAGGATCAGGTCTCCTTTTCATGCGGAAAATATCAAAATTAGGGCTTTCACTGCTGCTCATGTTATCTCCAATTAACTGCACTGATATGATTTGTTCTCCCACAGTCTTTGTTGCATAACTAATCACAGCCAATAAATATAAACACAAAAATAATTAGCTGGAATCAGCTCGCCGCCCATGCCGGGCACAGCCTGGCGGCAGCAGGGAGGATACACGCTCTTCCTGACATGATTCCAGTTAATTTTTCCTTCATTTTGGATTTCATTTCCTGCTTTGGGTGGAGGCAGGGGCTGAAGGTGCCTCTGAAGGGCTGCAGCCATGGTAACATGCTCAGACACGGGATATTGGCTCTCTAGGTGATTCGGGGATTCATTCCGTGTCAGTTCTGTTTATCGGCTCGTTCCAGGAGATCCCAACATTCTGACATTCCCTGAGCAGATGTCTGGGAATTAATGAAATAGAGAGAGGAGGCTCCAGCAAGGGCTTTGACCTGCATGGGGGGAGGATGAGCAGAGACCCTGGTGCTGCTCCTTGTCCTTCAGAGCACTGAAGGTGCCACCCCAAGGACTCAGGTGGTGCCACCAGCCTGGGGGTGGCACTGCTGGGGACAGGATATTGCTCCTGTGAGCTGCTCACAAACTAAGCTGGGATGGGCTGGCTCAGGAGGACCTTGGAGGAAAGGGATGGAAGGACTGAAGGATTGTGCAAACCCACCAATTTCCATGGCATTTTCTGTAGGAAGTGGAATTGTTTCATCTCAGTGCTGTCCTAAATCTGTTGTATCAAGACAGTAAATCTGCAATTTTTTCCCCTGTGTTCTTGTTGTGCTTCATTTCTCTGGATCAATTTTATTATCCCATAATTCACATTGTCTCACCCTTCACATTTCATATTACAATGTTTAGGATCATCTAAAGAACATTTTTACTCCATTAGAATGAGAAGGTTTGAAATTATTGAGCTTAGGGGATAGAGCTGTGTTGAAACAAACTCTCTCAATGTCCACTATGGAAAATGCTCCCAGTTCCTGACTTCAGTATTAGTATTAGTATTAGTATTAGTATTAGTATTAGTATTAGTATTAGTATTGCCCTTCACAACTCCCTGACATCGGGGTGCAGCCAACTGGGGGTTGAGCTCTGCCCCCGGGGAAAAACAGGACCAGAGGAAGAGGCCTCAGGTTGTTCCAGGGGAGGTTTAGGTTGGATATTAGGGAAAATTTCTTCCTGAAAGGGGTGGTCAGGCAGTGCTGGAGTCCCCATCTCTGGGGGGATTCAAGAGCTGTGTGGATGTGGCACTTGGGGACATGGCCAGTGCTGGCCTTAGCAGTTGGACTCAGTGACTGATCCCAGAGGGCTTTTCCAACATTTCCAGTGATTCTCTCATTCCATGATTATTCAGGATTTTCTCTTCCCTGGACCAGCAGTTCCAATGGGAAGTGGCACCATTTCCCCACAAATGGAGACTCCATTTCCAAAGCAGTTTGTTTGTCTGGGATTTTGTAGGGCAGCATCAGGAAGGTTTGGGAATGGATCCCTGGGATCTCCCACATTCCCTGTCCTGGATAGTGCTGTTCCCAAGGTGAAGCATTTGGCAGGATTTGACAAAGCTCTTTTTATTTTCCTTTTTTCACCTTCATTTTCCATCATTTTCCCATCTGGCAGTGGAACCTGGATAACGCAGGCACAGAGGGTTCAGGGGGACTGGTGACCCCAGGGCTTTCAGAGGATCCACTCAGGATCCTTCCAACCCCAAATCCTTTGGGCAGCCTCCAAAACAGACAAGGAATCCTGCTCCCTCCTAGGCCCCACCTCTCCATCTGGAATATCCCACATGTCCCCACAATCCTGCTCTCCAGCCCCTCAGATTATGGGCAGGTTTAAAAATGTGAAGTCATCAGAGCTTTTGAGATGTTTCTCTCAAAATTGCCTGCATGCAAATACATGCAAATAGATGTAAATAGGGAGGCACTGCCTCAGCTGGGTTATTAAAGGAGCTGCTGCTCCTAAGAGGATTTTCCTAAGAAAGCTAAAGATCCCCCAACAGCCATTAGAGCCCAGCTCCTGTAAATCACACTAAATACAGGGCTCTTATCCCTGACAGAGCCTGCAAAGGGATGGAGCAGGGGCTGAAGCTGCTTCTCCACCTTCCTCTCCCATCCCTTCTCTGTTCCTGCAGCAGCTGGGAGGGCTCTGCTGGTGCAGAGGGGGGCCCAGCCCCAGGGGCTGCAGGATCTGGGGGTGCCCTGCTCCAGCTGAGGGTGGGACAGGAGCAGCCCTGGCTGGGCCCTGCAGGGGCTCTCCAGGAGCTGCTGGGAGTGGGGGCTCTGCCTGGGGCTCCTCACAGCTGGGGGAAACCAGGCAGGACCTGCTGCTCTGGGGCAGCTTCATCCTCCAAAACCATCCCAGCAGTTACATTTCCCACCAGTTAAACCAATCTACCAGTTAAACCATCTAACCACTTAAACCATCCACCAGTTAAACATTCTAACCAGTAAACCACCCACCAGTTAAACATTCTAACCAGTTAACCATCTAACCACTTAAACCACCCACCAGTTAAACCAATCCACCAGTTAACCATCTAACCACTTAAACCATCCACCAGTTAAACCAATCCACCAGTTAACCATCTAACCACTTAAACCATCCACCAGTTAAACATTCTAACCAGTTAAACTATCCACCACTTAAACCATCTAATCACTTAAACCATCAAACCAGTTAAACATTCTAACCAGTTAAACCATCCACCACTTAAACCACCCACCAGTTAACCATCTAACCACTTAAACCAATCTACCAGTTAAACCATCTAACCACTTAAACCATCCACCAGTTAAACATTCTAACCAGTTAAACCACCCACCAGTTAAACATTCTAACCAGTTAACCATCTAACCACTTAAACCATCCACCAGTTAAACCAATCCACCAGTTAAACTATCCACCACTTAAACCATCTAATCACTTAAACCACAAACCAGTTAAACATTCTAACCAGTTAAACCATCCACCAGTTAAACCAGTTACACCATCCCAGCAGTTCCCTGAACCCTGCACAGGGTCAAGTCATTGAAGAGTTTTCTCCCTCCCCTCGAAATATTGTTTATTTCTTGTTCCTGGAGAAAATCAAGCACTGAAAAGTGATCAGTCAGCCCTTGGGAATGCTCCCATTTGGGAATGCCCCTATCTGGAGCACTGGTGCCATTTCCCTCCCAGACTGGGACTGTCCAGCAGAGCCCCCACACGTTGCTGTGCAGGGATTTTGTGCCTGGGCTGTGGGGATGTGGCACAGCTGATCCTGGAAGTGGCTCAGTTCTGCTCACAAAGGTTTGTCCTTGAGTTTTCTGCTCCAGCACTCAGGAGCCTCCTGCCTTTCAAAGCTCGGCAGGATTCAGTGACACACCAGGAGCTTAACACGATTACCCCAACTTCCACTCCCCTTCCTTAGACCTCACTCCCAGGGGCTATTTGTAATTTGCAGTTGGAGTTTATTCACTGTCTTTGAACAAAGAAATTTGATTTTTTTTTCTTTTAGTCTCCTCTTAAATCCTGACAGGTTTAAAAAAAAAAAGAATTAAAAACTCTTAATGCTTTCATGAGAAGCTAAAATTTCTCACGGAAAAGGAAATACTTTTGGCAAGCTGAACAGGAGAATTATATCAGAGCTGAAGGAAAAATAAATCTTTGACCTGTTTTTGTAATTGTTGCTAATTCATTGTTATTTTTATCATCACTGTTTGTGACAGGGCCCCATTGCAGCGGGCTCTGCACCAACACAGAACATCACCAGCAGTACAATCAGGTGACAGTGTCCTGCAGGATTGCTCCAGCAGTGCCTGACCTGGGCCTGGAGTCATGCTGGATCCTTCAGCCAAAGTCCTCTGCTCCAGCAGGGAAAAATACCTTTAATTGCCTTGTGGGATGAGGCTGCTTGGCCTTTGGTGGCTCCTCTGAAGGATGATTTCAGTGGCCACGTCTGCAGCAGCAGAGCCCTGATGTGAACACAACTGCTCCCTCTCAGTGCTCTGAGCATTAATTAAGGGAGCCAAACAATGCCCACTTTTTGTCAGAGAGCAGGAAACCTAACGAGGCTGCCAGGTAATGAGTGCCTCTCACACGTACAGCAGCTCCCTGAAATAATGAGCTTTGGAAACAATCTGGAGGTGCTGCCTGGATATTGATGTTGGGAATTCGCTGACCCTGTTGCAGGCAGGTCATGCTTTTCACGGAGCATCTCCCCTTCAGTCTGGGCTCCCTCTCATCAGCCCAGGATTGCAGCAGTGCAGAGCAGCCCCAGCAGCACAGAAATCCTGCCTGGCTCTGCTGCCAGGAGCCAGAGCCTTCTCCTGAGCCTTGATCCTTGGTGGGGTTTTGTCAGATAAATCCCAGCCTGGTTCTTACCCCCATGTGTCCTGAGAAAGTCTGAGTATCTTCAGGCATGGAGACTCCACAACATCCCTGGGCAATTTTTGTCAGCACCTGGTGACCCCCACGGTCAAAAAGTGTTCCCTGATGTTCAGAGGGACCCTCCTGTGCTCAGTGTGTGACCACAGCCCCTTGTCCTGTCCCTGGCCACCACTGGCAAGAGCCTGGCTCTGTCCTCCCTGCAGGTTTGGATGAACAGGGATAAGGCCCCAGAACCTTCTCCTTCTGAGCAGTCCCAGCTCTCCCAGCCCTTCCTCAGAGCAGAGATGCTCCAGCCCATGGGGTTTGGAGAGGCCCTGTTGTGTGCAGGGTGGGATTGTGGCTCTGCAGTGCTCGGGATCACTCAGAAATGATCCCTGAGGTAAAAGTGGTCCCAGTTCCCCAAGGGTTCTCCCCTGTCCCACTGGGCCAGCTCCATGTGGCACAGGGACTCCAGCTCCATGTGCAGCCCTTGTGTCCTCAGCCCTGGAGGCCACATTACACTGAAGGTTCCTCCTCCCCATTTTCCAGGGAAAAGGCTGGAAAAGTCCTGTTTGCCCATTTCCCACCACGTACCAAAGCACTGCTCAGCTGCTCAGGGCCTGAAAACCCCAAGGTCCTCGTTCAGCCCTGCAGGGGCCATTCCCTGAGGTGCTGGATGTGATGGGCCCGAGGGCTCTTCCACCTCAGGATTTCCTGTGACCTGGGATTTAGGGGAGCAACCCTGGGGGCAGCTCTGGCCCCTCAGGATAAGGACATGGAGGGGCTGGAGTGAGTCCAGGGAAGGGAACAGAGCAAGGAAAGGACTGGAGAATCCCTGAGGGAGCTGGGCAGGGGCTCAGCCTGGAGCAAAGGAGGCTCAGGGGGCCCTTGTGGCTCTGCACAGCTCCTGCCAGGAGGGCACAGCCGGGAACAGGGACAGGAGCAGAGGGAACGGCCTCAGGCTGGGCCAGGGCAGGCTCAGGGTAAAACTGGAAAAATTCTTCCTGGAAAGTGCTGTCCAGGCAGGACAGTGGTGGATTCCCATCCCTGGAGGGATTTAAAGCCCCCATGGATGTGGCACTTGGGGACCTGGGTTAGGGGTGGCTTTGGCAGTGCTGGGTTAAAGGTTGGATTCTTTCATCTTGGAGGGTCTTTCCAACATTATTGACTCTGTAATTCCATGAAAAATGTCCCTCCCAGCAGCAGGGCTGTAGCCAGGCATTCCTGCAGGAATTGCAGAGGCAGGAGCAGATGGAGTCTCCTGCAAAGCAAAGTCCTGTGAGGACCCACGGAGAGGACACCCAGGGACAGAGCAGGAGCTCAGCTCCTGCATGGAGGCGGCTGGAACCAGCCCAGGGCTCTGACCCAGCCCAGCTCCGAGCCAAGAACATTTTTAGAGAGCCCTGTGAGAGCTGCTCCCACTCTGTGAGCTGCAGATAAGAGGAGTGAGCTGGGCCATGGTTGTTTGGCTGTGCAAACCCTCAGCTGCCAGCTGCAATCTGCAGGCCTGGCTCCTGTGGGTGCAGCACATCCCAGCCCTCCCCACAGCCCTGCAATCCCAGCAGCCTGGAATGCAGCAGGAGCTGGGTCCCACCGGCCTCTCCCCACCCTCACTGCAGTCAGCATTGATAACAAACACTCTCTAAATATTTTTTTTCCTTCTCTGCACTGCTCTAATCCACAGAGGCCCTTCAGCTTGGATGTGCTGCCTGTTGCTCTCTGCAGCCTCTTCCTCTCTCTCTTTTTTCTCTCAGCAGACAAATTAAACCTTTTCCAGCCACACTGCAGAGGATTATTTCAATAGAGAGACTAAGAGCTGCCGTCCCAAAGCAGAAATTACTGCTCACTCTGGCAGGGGGGCCAGTTCAAGCCCCAGTTTGTAGAATTTCCACCTGTGCCAAGCCAGTCTGGCAGGACCTGATCCCTCAGTCCATCCCAGGGCCGGTTCCACACTGTCCTGACACCAGGGTCAGAGTTACTGGGGAAAATATCCAGAGTTTTAACTGTTGGCAGAGAGATGAACAAAATCACACAACATTTATGGTGATTTCCCCAGTTTTCAGTTGGTTCATGGATTTTTTCAGGTTTTGGCCTTTCCCAACCTTGTCATTCTGTGAAAAGCTGCTTAAAACCTAATCCAGATGTTAGCCCAGAACAGTATTGGGGTGTGTGTATATCCATAGATATAGATACAGATATAGATAGATATAGATAGATATATATGATAGATATAGATGATATAGATATAGATACAGATACAGATACAGATATAGATATAGATATAGATATAGATATAGATATATATAGATATACCACTTGCAACAAAAGACTGCTCAACCCACAAGCCCATCCTGAAATATCTGTGATGGAAATTCCACTTTCCCAGCCCCCTGTTCCAGAGTCTGTGAGCAAATTGTTGTGTCATGAATTCCCATCCACTGCTGTCTGCTTTGCACAAGATGGACAAAGAGATGAGATTGTTCCTCCTTCCACAGAAGCCTCTCCAGCTGAAACAACTCCAGTCCAGCTAATTCCGAGTTTTTCCAGGCCTGGCTGCATCCGTCCCCTCTGTATTCTTTAGGAAGAAAGCAGATTATGTTTCCCAGCACAACAATGAGCGTTTCTGTCACAGTGAGCAGTTCCAAAAGGAAAACAAGGCCCGTGCTGACAATGGCTCTGTTTCATTCATCAGAGCTCCCAGTCCAGAGGCTCCCTCCCAACAAAACCCAGGCAGAAACAAAAGGCAGGGCTTGTTTTAGGCCAGGCTGGGCTCAGGCACCCCTCCAGCAGCCCCCAGCTCATCACCAGACAACAGGCACTGAGACTGGAAAAGGGAACTTAGTGAGGAAAGGAGAGGAGTACAAAGAATTCAGACGAGCAAGGAGAGACAGGAGCATCTGGTGTGTTACAGCTGTTGAAGGCAAAAGTGTTTTCTAACTCCCTAAAAACATCAAAATACATCTAAATGTTGTTGGGGTTTTTTTCTTTCTCCAAACTTGAAATAAGAAAAAAACCCACAAACCCACCCAGCCAAAAAAAAACAACCCTGCCTTCTTTTCCCATTGGACTAGAGCCAAGGTGGAGGGAGGCAGAAAATGAGGAGGATATGCAAAGCATCAAAATGCTCAGTGATCAAAATGGGAGATATTTTAACCCAAACAACAGCTTTCTGCTCAAATTCTCACTCTGCCTAAAAAGCTGTTCCATGATCAAAAACACACAGAGCAGGAGAGAGGGATTTTAACTAAAATGACTTGAACCAGCTCAGTGTTTTCTCCTGCTGATGACTTCCAGGCTTCAAGAATTTGGAGAAAGATTAAAAAACGGCCACAACTCCAAAGAAATGTGAGGATCAGATGGAGTGGTTGTTATTTGCTGTTATTTGGTTACTGTGAAAGATAAAGAAATAATCCTGGCTGAGAGCCCCCTGCAGCATGAAATGATTCCTGAGCCCTCTGTCCAAAGCACCTGCTGGTACAAGAACCCCTTTTTGGGGGAAAAGTCCTTGCAAGCAGAGGAGGTTTTATCATCCAATACAAATGCATTTCCTGGCACATTTCTACTTCCAAACCTTCCCATTTTCCCACAGAAATAAAGTTCCTCCAACAATTCCCAGCAAGTGCCACCTCATTTCCTCCCAGGGCTCCTCCTGCCCTCCCTGACTTCCAGCACTGCTGGGCACAGGCAGTTCTGACATCTTCCCATTTAATGAGAATTTTCTTGGCTCTCGAATAGAAAGAACCCCCAAAGCATTTCCATGAGCAGTGCTGGGGCTTGCTGTGTGTGCTGCTTTGGGGAGAAAAGCAGCAGAAATGGTGAAACTGTTCCCTGCCTGCAGAGCAAGGCATTACCTGGATTTTCCAGGTGTTTATTCAAAGGGCACTCCAATACTTCCCGGGTGTTTGCTCTCCTTTCTGCATTTCAAGTGTTGTACACGAGCGATGAGAGGCAAGGGCAAGACCTGAATGTTCTACTGGAAAAACCATTTAGCTGGGAATTTGATTTCCTTCAATTTTCTGATTTTTTTTCCCCACTAGGGAGCAACAACCATATTGTAACTGAACTGACAATCACAGTGTCTTACTTCAAATGAAATTGTCAAAATATTGTGTCAGGAATCCTGTATGAAGTGATTTCTTTGGCTGTCACTCACATTTGCCATCCTAAAGAGTCTGGTTTCTATTAACAAAGACACTCAACACATAAATAATCTCAAAAGCCAGATACAGCTGAATTAGGAGCACCCAGAAATATTAACAGCAACAATAATCTAACCTCTGAGAAGGTGCTAAGGGGAGGAAAAGCAAGAAAATCCAAATTAAAGAAGAATGAAAAAGCCAAGTCTATTGAAATATCTGAAATTTGATACAATCAGTAGGCAAATGCCATTAACTTGCTCCTCACTCCCCACCTAATGATGTGTTTGCTCTGTGCAAATAATGATCACAGTGCAGTGATTCCCATTTATTCCCATTTTTGTGGAGTATAAAATCATTCCAGGAATCACAGCCTTTGAGCAAATTGAGATCTTTGGTGTCTGAGTCAAGAACTGAGGGGCTGGGACACACCTGGGAGGGAATGGGGGTCTGGGATAAAATCTGGGGTGCAGAACTGCAGGGATTGAGGGGCTGGGACACAGAACTGCAGGGATTGAGGGGCTGGGACACACCTGGGGTGCAGAACTGCAGGGATTGAGGGGCCGGGACACAGAACTGCAGGGATTGAGGGGCTGGGACACAGAACTGCAGGGATTGAGGGTCTGGGACACACCTGGGGACACAGAACTGCAGGGATTGAGGGGCTGGGACACAGAACTGCAGGGATTGAGGGTCTGGGACACACCTGGGGACACAGAACTGCAGGGATTGAGGGGCTGGGACACAGAACTGCAGGGATTGAGGGTCTGGGACACACCTGGGGACACAGAACTGCAGGGATTGAGGGGCTGGGACACACCTGGGACGCAGAACTGCAGGGGATGGGGGCTGGGACACACCTGGGGTGCAGAACTGCCCAAGGTGGGATGATAGGGGTGTCTGGGAGGGGCCAGGGTTGGATCCAGGATCCCTGGGGTCCTTTCCAGCTCAGGACATTCTGGGATTCTGTGATCTGTGAGTCTAAGGATGAAAACTCTGGAAGGAGAGAAATTGAGAGGCTGCCCTGGGCTGTGAGGGGTCAGGGAGGTTTCCCAGGCCCAGCTGGGGCAGCTGAGGCTCTGAGAGCCTTTAGGAACTGCCAGGATGAGCCTTTGTCCCATGCAAAGCAACAGAACCTCAAGCAGGAGCAGGGCAGGCTCAGGGTGGGCACTGCAGGAATTTCCCCATGCAAAGGGGGCTCAGGCCTTGGCAGGGGCTGCCCAGGGAGGTTTGCAGTGCCCAGCCCTGGGGGTGTCCCAGGAATGCCTGGAGGTGGCACTCAGGGCTCTGGTGGGGGTCAGGCACAGCTCAGACTCCATGATCCAGGAGATCTTTTCCAACCTCGGTGATTTTGTGATTCCGTAACAAAAATTCCCAATTCACCGCGAGGTGTAGCCCATCCCACAGCAGCCCTCCCATGTCACACAGCTGCCAGGCTGTCCCCTGAAGCCAGCAGGGTTCCCCAGCCCTTCCTCTGAGCAGCCAGGGCAGTTCTGCTGGCCAGGCAGTGCCCCAGTCCTGCACAGGGCTGGGGGAACAAAGGAATTGCTGCTCCTGCTGCTCGGCTCTGTGCAGTGGGAACTGCACGGGCTCAGGTTGCAGACAAGTGCATTAATCTTTTCAGCTTTCCTGGAATGAAACATCAGAGGTTTAACCTATTCTTTATTGCTATTCCAATGCCCTGGGTGGTACTTTTAAAAATAAACTCCTGAAAGGCAGCAGGAGGGAGAAGGGGAAGGAGCCTGAGAGCTGCTCACTCACTCACTGTGCAAGCCCTAACTGCTGAAAATAGAGAAAATGTAAAAATTCAGACTGTTTGATTAAAAGACTGGTAATATTCAATATTCTGGAAACTCTGAGTTCCAGACTCAGGGGTAAAAGATATTTCAGCTTCTTATTTTAAAGAAAAAATAAGAGTTTGGACTCGCAGGACTGAGGAATGAGATCAACAGCACAGGAAGGCCAAGGAACCTGCTGGAAAGGCAGAACTGA
Organism: Agelaius tricolor; assembly: GCF_023055355.1. NCBI lineage: Eukaryota > Metazoa > Chordata > Aves > Passeriformes > Icteridae > Agelaius > Agelaius tricolor. Next base: position 5,786,553 of record NW_027269296.1, on the reverse strand, counting down.
GCCTCACTATTGATTGGTATTTATGAAATCTTACTATTTTTAAAGCACATTTGGGGACCTGAAGGTTCCTGAAGTATCCAGATGGATATTTCCAAGAAAACTCTGCCAGGACAGAAACCTAATACCCAATTTTCTCATTATTTTGGCCATGTTTATCTCTGCTGCTCTTCCTGTTAGTTCCAATGGACAGAATATAATATACATTTGTATGTACCTATGGGGAAAAGTGATTTATCCACATGCCTTAATTAATTTTGTGAGTTCTGTCAATTTTAGAGTTAATTTTAGGGTCACTAATGAGGTGAAGATGAGGGTTGGGAGGGAGGGAAGGAAGTGGCGGAAGGAAGTGGCGGAAGGAAGTGGCGGAAGGAAGTGGCGGAAGGAAGGAAGGAAGGAAGGAAGGAAGGAAGGAAGGAAGGAAGGAAGGAAGGAAGGAAGGAAGGAAGGAAGGAAGGAAGGAAGGAAGGAAGGAAGTGGCGGAAGGAAGGAAGGAAGGAAGTGGCGGAAGGAAGGAAGTGGCGGAAGGAAGGAAGTGGCGGAAGGAAGGAAGTGGCGGAAGGAAGGAAGGAAGGAAGGAAGGAAGGAAGGAAGGAAGGAAGGAAGGAAGGAAGGAAGGAAGGAAGGAAGGAAGGAAGGAAGGAAGGAAGGAAGGAAGGAAAAGCCTCTGAATAGCTCCTGCAGACTCCTCCCAACAAAGTCTTTCTAAACCGAGCTGAAAAGAGTTAAAAGAGTTAAATAAGGTAACTCTTTCTTTCGGAATCTCCCAGGAGAAGCTGAGGTCCCCTGTGATGGGCAGTGATTATGGGGAGGGAAATTTGCACTGCAATGAGGTAATTGCAGCTCCTGTTCCAGCGGCATTTGGGGAAGTTTGGGATAATCAGGGCGATTTTGTGCAAATGGCCGGGAGGATGCAGCAGGATGCAGGTGATTCAGGCATGGGTTTGGCTGAAGGCATGGATCAGTGAAGCAGGAGAGGCTGGCAGTGCCAGGCGGGGCAGGGCAGCTCTGCCAGCGTTCAGGTGTTTGGTTTCACCACCAGCCCCTGGTTTCTCTGCTCAAACTCAAAGGCTGACAGTTCCTCTGCCTTGGGCCTTCCCATGGCAGGCTCCTGTTCCTGTGTTCCCCTGGAACAACGAAACACAGCAGGAATGGCACTTCAACTGCTGCTGCTGCCCTGCCAGGGCTGGCAGGGACAGAGACGGGCTGGAAGTGAGGGCAGAATAAAACCAGAGGATCATTTTCATCTCTGAGTCTCTGGGGAGGGTGAATTGTGTTCTCAGTAAGATCCCAGCCTGAACAGGGCCCTCTGTTCCTGCCTGCTGCTCCCTGGGATGTCACCTCACACCAGCCCTGGCACCGTGGCTGTGCACAGGGAGAAGGTGCCCGAGGGCTTTGGGAAAGCCAATGGAATAAAGGGTGGAAGTAAGGATGCAGCTGGGCCAGGACGTTCTGTGTTCACAAAAGGCAGAATTCAGCTCCATGCTGTCAGGAAAATAAATCCACAAACACCAGAGGTTTATGTCCCAAAAGGAGACAGAGGAGTCCTGGAAATTTATTTGAATAAAGGGAGAGGCCACGGGACATTCCCTTGGGATCTCTCCAATTTTTGGAGGGCACAGCCTCCTTTTCCTCCCAATTTCCAGCTGTATTTCCCTTCTCTCTTTCCCCATTTCTGAGGTACTTGAGCGGTTCAGACTTCCCAGAACACCTGATGCCAAAGATTCCCCTCTAATGTACAACCCTCCCTTTTAATTTTTTATTCTTATGGAATTTAGGGGTTTTTCTTCCCCATTGTTTCTTTCATCTTTCAATGTCTAATGTCATTTACCAGCAAACCTAAAGTTTATTTGTAAAAGCAAATATCTTTTTCCATTCACCAATCAGTGGAATCCTCCCCATTGTTTCTTTTCTCTCCCAGTGCTGGTTTTATCTCCCAGCAGACCCACAGCTTGTTTGGAAAGACAAATCCAACATTCCTCTCAATGCAGAGAACAAATGAATCCAGAGAACCTGGAGCTGACACATTCCTGGGAGCTGCTGAGCCAGGACAGGTCAGGGGCCTCCTTGGGAGCTCTCTCTTGGTTTCCCTGCATTTCATGGAGTTTACAACATTTCCTTGGCAGTGAGATGGGAAAGAACACCCAGCCAGCTCATTTCTGTGTCTGTCTTGGAGGTCAGGAACCCACTAAGCCATGGCAACTCCAGGATTTGATTCCCAGCCACCATTCCTTGTGCAGGGCATTCAGCCAGTTCCTTCTGTAAAACCTGCTGAATGAACCAGTCCTGCAGCCACACTTTGAATATTGGTTGGGTTTCCCATCTGGCAGCATCAAGGTTTCCACAAACAGGAAAAATGGCTCAGTCACTGCCTTTATAGCAGCTGGAAGAGAAATAAATGAGCAGGGGGGCTGTGGGACAGGGAGCTGTGCAGCCCTGGCAGCAGGAATGGGCCTGCTGGGCTGCAGGAACACCACACTGCTTTTATAAATCTCTCTCTCACACAGAAACAAACAAAACATCTCTCCCCAAACCCACCAGCTTTGGAAAGATTTTGTTTCCAAGCATTGTTTGACTCTGCTTGCTGCAGAGCAGCTGATCCCCAGGCTCAGCCTCAGAGAGCAGCAGTGCCTTCCCTGGGGCTCTCCCCTCATTGCCAGGGGGCTCCAGCTCACAGACATCTCCTACAGCTCCAGCTCTTTCACAGCCCCCAGTGCTTTCAGCAGGAGCTGGTGCAGGTGGGATCTGAGCTCAGAGCAGGGCTCAGCCCCAGCCCCTGTCCCAAGGGCTCTGCAGTGCTGGAATACAACCCAAAATGAGCAACACTCACACTGAGATGTCCAAGGCAAAAAAGGCACTTTTATTTCTGGACTTTGATATTTATAGAATTCTACAACTGACCATGGGTTGGAGGATGAAATTGCCACCTCTCCAACCACACTGGTTAAACCAACAGTCTATCAATCTTTTCTTCTTCCAGAAAGGAGTCAATCATTATTTACATGAAAGGTGAGTGAGAAACTCCATTACAAAAATGCAAACATCAGAAGGCTTAGAAGAACTTTAGAAGAACAGGGAGACACTGCAGAACTGGCAGCTGCTGTCCCAGCTGGAATTTTTCACTCTTTCCCCTTTTCTCAGTCCTTGGGCCCTGCAGTCCTTCAGGGCATCCATCCCAAGGGCTTTGCTGTGCCAGGAGAGCTCAGACCTGGGCTCCTTCTACAGACACAGATGGATTTGTGTCTTCTGGAGCTTCCCTCCTCTCCAGCGGCTCATGGTGGGAAGGGACAGCTGCCCCACAGCCAGACCTGCAGGGGTGCATGGAACACCTGCAGAGGTGCATGGAACACCTGCAGGGGTGCATCAAACACCTGCAGGGATGCATGGAACACCTGCAGAGGTGCATGGGACTCCTGCAGGGATGCATGGGACTCCTGCAGGGATGCATGGAACACCTGCAGAGGTGCATGGGACTCCTGCAGGGATGCATGGAACACCTGCAGAGGTGCATGGAACACCTGCAGGGGTGCATGGAACACCTGCAGTGGTGCATGGAACACCTGCAGGAGTGCATGGAACACGTGCAGGGGTGCATGGGACTCCTGCAAGGGTGCATGGAACACCTGCAGGGATGCATCAAACACCTGCAGGGGTGCATGGGACTCCTGCAAGGGTGCATGGAACACCTGCAGGGATGCATGGAACACCTGAAGGGGTCCATGGAACACCTGCAGAGGTGCATGGAACACCTGCAGAGGTGCATGGAACACCTCCAGGGGTGCATGGAACACCTGCAGGGATGCATCAAACACCTGCAGGGGTGCATGGGACTCCTGCAAGGGTGCATGGAACACCTGCAGGGATGCATGGAACACCTGAAGGGGTCCATGGAACACCTGCAGAGGTGCATGGAACACCTGCAGAGGTGCATGGAACACCTCCAGGGGTGCATGGAACACCACTCCAGGGTTGCATCAAACACCTGCAGAAGCCTGGACACCACTCCAGGGGTGCACAGGGTGGGGTTTTGGGGGTGTATGGGCAGGGCCAACAGCTGAATCAATGATCCCTGTGGGTCCCTCCCACTCAGGACATTCAGTGATTCCATGACTTCATGCTCCACCACCTGAATCTGGGCAGAAGGGCAGAGCTTAGAAGGTAGCCCAGTGGATTTAAGAGAATTTCTGCACTTTGTGTCTTCCTGCAATGCCTAAAAATCCCAAAAATGTGGAATATGCATGCACTCCTCCTTCATGGGTGCAGACAGAGCAGCAGGGGTAGAGCACAAAGGAACCACCCATGTCTGAAAACCCAACCTGAGCCCCCTTCCCTGGCCTGTGCCCCTGCAGGGAACAGCCCCCAAAGGGCTGCAGCTCATCAGGAGACAGAGACATCTTTAAAGTCAAATATTTGTCATGGCTGTGGGAAATTAATTGCTATTTTACATAATTAGCTCCCTAGCAGCCTGCATAGCTCCAAACAAAATGACCGGAGGGACAGCAGCAAATTCTCAAATTTTAAGCAAATAAGTGATTCCAGTTAAGGAGACCAATGAGATGCAATTATTCATTAAGGATCTCTTTTCCAGGATTTTGAGGAACACTTGCTGCAGAAACCTGAGTAATTAAGGGGGTTGGGCTAATTTGGAAAGGGTTGGCAGCAAACCCATGCACACCCAGCAGTGGGTCCTACAAATCCATTTTTCCTGTACATGTGTGGAGTATTAGGAAGAGGCTGGGGAGTAGGAGAGACCACCTGGTCCATGGAAACTCCCTTGCTCCTTGCAGATGGGATCTTGGGAATCAGAGGAGGAACTCCAAGCCCTGGGAGCCAGCACAGGGCACAGGCCTGGGGTTGGCAGCTGCCAGAGAAGCTTGGATAATAAAGGGAACTTTCTAAATGTCACTTAGGAACTAAACTGTGCAAAACCTTCTGGAAGTCTCACTTATAATCACTGAGTGCTGGCAGTGAGGCCTAGGGCTTAAACTGAGCTTGGACTGGCTCTGAGGAAATGGATTCAAGAGGATGGACAGTAGGTTTGCATTGGATATTGGGGATAAATTCTCCCCTGGCAGGGTGGACAGGCCCTGGCACAGGTGCCCAGAGCAGCTGTGGCTGCCCCTGGAGCCCTGGCAGTGCCCAAGGCCAGGCTGGGCACTGGGGCTGGCAGCACCTGGCACAGTGGGAGGGGTCCCTGCCATGGCAGGGGTGGCACTGAGGGATCTTTAAGGTCCTTTCCAGCCCAAACCATTCTGGGACACAGTGTTCCTCAAAAACAGATTCTGTAGATATAATGAAGGAGAATCTGTGGCCCTGGAAATTACAGGTTCAATATTCTCACCTTAAAAGCAGAGCCTGGCTCAGTAATCAGAGAGAGAAAACGAGCAGAGAGCCCACAGTGCCAAGTTCACGGTCACTTGCTTTGGAAAAGAAGTTTGGAAAAGAAATATTCCAAGAATCCTTTAATGAACTCAGCTTAAAGCTTGCAGAGGAACAATCATTTTCCCAGCAGTTCCTTTCCTGTGTCCAGCTGCTGGCAGAGTTCTCCCTCTCCTCAGCCCAACCCCATGCAGGGTCCCAGAGAACCCCCCTGGTTTTCCCCAGTCCATCCTGGTATCCAGCAAAGCTCCACTTTCCCAAACAGCCTTTTTCCCTCCTGAGAGCCACTGGTGGAGTTCTGCTCCCAAGTGTGGCCTGGCCTGGAGCAGGAGGATCAATGGCTGCAGTGAGATGTCCCTCTGTGCTCCTGCAGTGGGGAATAAAGCAGCAACAAATGGGGATGTTCAGATAACCTGGCACTGATGAATTGCTGCTCAGCAGACGCTCCAAATAAAATCCCTGATTTATCCTGGGAAGCACTGGGAGGGGAAGCAGCTCCCTCCTGCATGCAACAGAGTTCCAGGGGAGGAAGCCACCAAAAACAAAAGGGAAAAGTGCAGATCTGGAATTGCAGCACCAGCCCTTGGAGAGGGGCACTGTGGGCTCTGCTGGTGAAGCTGGAGCCTGGCAGTGGCAGTGCTCCTGCAGGAAAGGTGATCTCAGTTTTCATGGAATCATTCAGGCTGGAAAAGAGCTCCAGGATCACCAAGTCCCAGCTGTGCCCAGTCTCTGCACTGTCACTCAGTGCCACATCCAGACCTTTGGGCATCCCCAGGGATGGGCACTCCAGACCTCCCTGGGCACTTCCAAGGCCTGAGCTCCCTTTCAGGAAGGTACCTGTGAAAAACAACTGCTCACTTTAAAAATTTTAAAAGGTTTATTAAACCTTGACAAAAATACAACAAAAGGAAAAATACAACATAAGGAAAAATTCACAGCACTGGGAGCTGCTCTTGTGGATACCACATGGCCAGTTCATCTTCCAGATGGATGCTCAGGCCTTTATACCCCTGGGGTTGCATCAGCCAGCCCTGGCCCCTCCCAAAGTCTGTCAGTCAGCTCTTCTGTGCCATTTATCAGTGCAAACTGCTTTCTTGTAACTGCATTGGAGCTCAGGTGTTGCCATGCCCACCCCCTGAGCACCCCCAAGCTTTTCCATTCCCACCTGGCCCATGCAAGGGACACCTGTGCAGCTTCTTTGTACCTGTCCTGGACAGCCCAGGCTGTCTGATGGCAACAATACAGGGGGAAAGGGAACTGTGGGGAGAACAGAGGACATCTAAACTATAATAACATAACTGTACATCACTAAAGCTTTTCTGAATATTCACACAATAGTTATCCCTTAATTGTGAGAGCCAATCACCTCATTATCCATCTATAAGAGCACCCACAGACACTCATGGTGACCCCAGCCCTGTTCACCCTCCTGCACTTCAGGGCAGGATCATCTCCTGCCTCCAGGGAGCTCCTGGTGCACCCTGAGCCCTGCTGGGACCCAGAATCCACAGCAGCGATAACCTGGGAATGATCATTCCCTGGGAGGGGGCTGAGGAAAACCTGCCAAGAGCTGACGTGGTGTGCAAGTGAAACCTGCACCAGAGCCAAGGGAGCTGCCTAATTACAGCAGGCTAATTAGATAGGCAGAGGGATGGCTTTCCTCCCTGCAGCCTTGGACATTCCCCCTGGAAGCCTGCTCGGGGAGAGAGTGAGGCAGGAGCTGCCAGAGGGAGCCCATCCACCACTCCTGGGCCCTCCAGGGCTGCTGCAGCTGCCAGGACAGAGCTCTCATGGCCAGAGGCCTGGCTCGGAAATGATGGATGCCCAGGAGGCCAGGACTGTCCCTATTCCAGGACTGTCCCTCTCCCAGGACTGTCCATATCAAATATCCCATAGCCCACATCCCATATCCTACATCCCACAACCAATATCCCATATCCCACACCCCATATCCCAGATCCCACATCCCATAGCCCATACCCATAGCAAATATCCCATACCCCATATCCCACATCCCACATCCCATATCCCAAATCCCATACCCCACATCCCCTATCCCACATCCCACATCCCATATCCCATATCCCATACCCCATATCCCAGATCCCATATCCCACATCCTCTATCCCATACCCCATAACCCACATCCCATACCCTACATCCCCTATCCCATACCCCATACCCCATATCCCATACTCCACATCCCACATCCCATATCCCATATCCCATACCCCACATCCCATACCCCATACCCCATACCCAATACCCCACATCCCCTATCCCATACCCCATACCCCATATCCCACATACCATACCCCACATCCCATACCCCATACCCCACATCCCATACCCCATACCCCATACCCAATACCCCACATCCCATATCCCATACCCATACCCCATACCTCATATCCCACATCCCATACCCCATACCCCACATCCCATATCCCATACCCCATACCCCATACCCATACCCCACATCCCATACCCCACATCCCCTATCCCATACCCCATACCCCATATCCCACATACCATACCCCATACCCCATATCCCATACCCCATATCCCATACTCCACATCCCACATCCTCTATCCCATATCCCATACCCCACATCCCATACCCCACACCCCACATCCCATATCCCATACCCCATACCCCATACCCCATATCCCATATCCCATACCCCACATCCCATATCCCATACCCCATACCCCATATCCCATACCCCACATCCCATACCCCATATCCCATACCCATACCCCATACCCCATACCCCACATCCCATATCCCATACCCCATACCCCATATCCCATATCCCATACCCCACATCCCATACCCCACATCCCATATCCCATACCCCATACCCCACATCCCATATCCCATACCCCATACCCCACATCCCATACCCCATATCCCATATCCCATACCCCATACCCCATATCCCATACTCCATACCCCATACCCCATATCCCATACCTATACCCCATACCCCATACCCCACATCCCATATCCCATACCCCATATCCCATATCCCATACCCCATATCCCATACCCATATCCCATATCCCATACCCCACATCCCATATCCCATACCACATACCCCATACCCCATATCCCATACCCATATCCCATATCCCATACCCCATATCCCATACCCCATACTCCATACCCCATACCCCATATCCCATACCCATACCCCATACCCCATACCCCACATCCCGTTTGCTCTGCAGGCGGGCCCAGGCGTCTCCTGCAGCAGCTGCAGGGCTCCCAGTGCTGGGGCTCTCTGGGCAGGGCCTGGGTGAATCCCCTGAGGGATCCCCACATGGAAAGGAGCTGGGCAAGGTGCTGGCCATGGAGCAAACCCAGCCCTCCCCTGGCCTCGCCAGGGCCCCTCTCCAGGCCTGGAGGGTCTGGCCAGGCTGCTCAGAGCCCAGGCTGGGCTCAGCTGGTGGATCCGGGGAAGATCCAGCTCCTCTGGAACTCTGTGGCACTTGAAAGCACAGGGAAAGGGAGCCCTGGTGCTCGGGCTCCAGGAAAGGTCAGCTGGGACTGCAGCCTCAAATGTGCCTCAAATGAGTTCATCATTTACTGAGCACACAGCAGGGAGGAGAATTCACACCCTCAGAGCTCTGTGCAGGCAGAGCCACAAACCCCTCCTGCTCCAGCTGCTTTCATGTCAGTCCTGGCAGGGGAGCAGCAGGTGCTGCCCAGCTCCTCTCTGATCGCCCTCAGGGCAGGCTTCCACCACCAGCTCTGACAATTTGTCTGTAATAAAGACCCAGCACTTCACATTCCTGCTTTACTGTAGCCTGTTGTGTGGCAGCCTGGAATTCCAATTGCCCTGGCTGTTTTTAAAGCAGATTCACAATGTAGCTCCTTTCCATGCTAACAGAAAGGGCTCCCCTTGCCCAGACCCTGGGTCTCAGCTCTGCAGTTGGGTTTATTCTACCAGGATCTGGCATTACTCTCACTCCAGTCGTTTCACCCTCCTTCCCATGGACCTGGTGCTTCCAGAATGGAACAGAATAGAAAAAGGTAAAGGGACAGGGACAGAAATCATGAATTTTGCCCAGGAAAATACATCACTAAGCAGTTTGTTCCCTTCCCAAAGCACTCTCTGCTGGCAGTGGTGACTCTTGCTCTGTGCCAGAGGGATGGTGCTGCTCTCCTGCACCTCCTGTCCCTGCCAGCACCTGCAGCAAAGCCTTGGTGTGGCCATTCCCTCAATTCCTTCTTCCCTCCAGCTGTTCTGTATTCCATAGAAACACAGAACCGTGGAATGGTTTGGGCTGAGAAGGGACCTAAATCCCCTCCAGTGCCACCCCAGGGCCACCTCCCACTGTGCCAGGTGCTGCCAGCCCCAATGTCCAGCCTGGCCTTGGGCACTGCCAGGGCTCCAGGGGCAGCCACAGCTGCTCTGGCAATTCCAGCCCAGCCCCTGCCCACCCTGCCAGGGAACAATTCCCAATTCCCAAGATCCCATCCAGCCCTGCCCTCTGCCACTGGCAGCCATTCCCTGCCTCCTGTCCCTCCATCCTTGGCCCCAGTCCCTCTGCAGCTCTCCTGGAGCCCCTTCAGGCTCTGGAAAGCTGCTCAGCACCTTTCTCTGGCAAAGGCAGTGATTACATTGATATTTCTTCTGTCACTGCTGCCAGTGCTGCTGAGCTGACCCAGCCCCTGGCCCTGGTTTGTGTTTAGGCTGCCCAGAGCAGGGAGCAGAGCCCTTGCCCAGCCCCAGGGTGGCTCAGCTCCTCTCCCAGCTCAGCATTTCCAGCAGCCTCTCCCAGCAGCTGCATCCCCATCCCCATCCCCATCCCCATCCCCATCCCCATCCCATCCCATCCCCATCCCCATCCCCATCCCATCCCCATCCCCATCCCATCCCATCCCCATCCCCATCCCATCCCATCCCATCCCCATCCCATCCCCATCCCATCCCATCCCCATCCCATCCCCATCCCATCCCATCCCCATCCCATCCCCATCCCATCCCATCCCCATCCCATCCCCATCCCATCCCCATCATCCCCATCATCCCCATCCCATCCCCATCCCATCCCCATCTCCATCCCATCCCATCCCCATCCCATCCCCATCCCCATCCCATCCCCATCCTATCCCCATCCCATCCCATCCCATCCCCATCCCATCCCCATCCCATCCCCATCCCCATCCCATCCCCATCCTATCCCCATCCCATCCCCATCCTATCCCCATCCCATCCCCATCCCATCCCCATCCCATCCCATCCCATCCCATCCCATCCCCATCCCATCCCATCCCATCCCCATCCCATCCCCATCCCATCCCCATCATCCCCATCATCCCCATCCCATCCCCATCATCCCCATCCCCATCCCCATCCCATCCCATCCCCATCCCCATCCCATCCCATCCCCATCCCATCCCATCCCATCCCCATCCCCATCCCCATCATCCCCATCATCCCCATCCCATCCCATCCCATCCCCATCCCCATCCCCATCCCCATCCCATCCCATCCCCATCCCCATCCCATCCCATCCCCATCCCCATCCCATCCCATCCCATCCCCATCCCCATCCCCATCCCCATCCCCATCCCATCCCATCCCCATCCCATCCCATCCCCATCCCATCCCCATCATCCCCATCATCCCCATCCCATCCCCATCATCCCCATCCCCAAACTATCCCATCCCATCCCCATCCCATCCCCATCCCCATCCCCATCCCATCCCATCCCATCCCCATCCCCATCCCCATCCCATCCCATCCCATCCCCATCCCCATCCCCATCCCATCCCCATCCCATCCCCATCCCATCCCCATCCCCATCCCCATCCCCATCCCCATCCCATCCCCATCCCATCCCCATCCCATCCCCATCCCCATCCCCTCCCCAGCCCACCCTGTGCCCCCCTCGGGCTCAGCCCAGCCTGTGCCACTCTGGGACTCTCCCCCTGCCTGGGCACAGCAGGGATGGGAGGAATAACAATAACTTTTAGTCAGGGTTTAATGGGGACCCAAGACTGCCTCCCTCTCTGAAGAATCCTTTAAATGTTCCCTTGCTCTTTATCTTTTGCTTCCTTTAAACTGTGATTGAATTTAGGGCTAATGAAAATGTGAGTCTGAGAGCATTTCCTGGAAGGCAGCTGCTCACTGTTTCATCTCTCCCTCTCTGCTGCTCTGTCTGATGAGCTCCTTTGCCATGTCCACCCAGACAAACGCATTTCTCCAGGGGAGGTTCTGCATAATCAGGGTTTGAGCAGCTCTGGGTCATTCATCTTCATGTGGACAAGGTCATCAAGTGGGCACTGCTCCCTTATTTTCCTCCCTAATATCTTTTCTCTGCAGCAAATGGCATCTTAATAAAAGGGAAGTTTTTCTTCCCATCTTTTTCAGAGGGAGAAAGGAAGGGTTAGGAAGGGTTGTTGGGAAATCAGAGCCTGGATGTTTTGCCTTTTCTGCACCTGGCAAATCGACATTTGGCTTTTCTTCTGTCTGTGGATGGAACCTGAGACTAAAGAGGGCTCAGACCTCTCATTCTGGTTTTGATTGCTGGGCCCTTAGAGAGCTGCTCAGATGTAGGGAAAACAATGACACAAATCTTCATAACAGAGGGGAAATGGTGCCATTTTTCCTTGGCAATCCATCAGAAATTCACTGTACTGGGGGGAATTCCAGCAGGTTGCCCTGTGTTGGTTGATGGATTTTGTTTTGTTGCCCTTCCAGGGGACAGGAGTGTCAGGATCCCACTCCAGAGGACCCTCCTGGTCCTGATTTACATCACCCCAATGCCCCCTCAGGTCCATCTGGCCCAGCCCTGCAGCAGCTCAGCCACTGAGCCCCTCCCCAGCACAGGTCTGTGTTTTCCACAGTCTCCCTGGGATTCAGAACAGCTGGGCTTGCAGTCCTGGTGGCAGAGAGCTCCCAAAGCTCTTGGCAGGCCCTGGCACCTGCAAGCCAAAGGACCCTCAAGGCTGCGTGGGTTTGATAGACCCAAGTGACCACCAAAATCTCTGGGGCCACCAGCCCCATCCCTGACCCACCAGCCCCATCCCTGATCCTTCAGCTCCATCCCTGACCCACCAGCCCCATCCCTGATCCTTCAGCTCCATCCCTGACCCACCAGCCCCATCCCTGATCCTTCAGCTCCATCCCTGACCCACCAGCCCCATCCCTGATCCTTCAGCTCCATCCCTGACCCACCAGCCCCATCCCTGATCCTTCAGCTCCATCCCTGACCCATCAGCTCCATCCCTGACCCACCAGGCCCATCCCTGACCCACCAGCTCCATTCCTGGTCCCTCAGCCCCATCCCTGACCCACCAGCCCCATCCCTGATCCCTCAGCTTCACCCCTGACCCATCAGCTCCATCCCTGAACCCTCAGCCCCATCCCTGACCCACCAGCTCCATCCCTGACCCACCAGCTCCATCCCTGATCCCTCAGCCCCATCCCTGGTCCCTCAGCCCCATCCCTGACCCACCAGCCCCATCCCTGACCCACCAGGCCCATCCCTGAACCCTCAGCCCCATCCCTTGGTCCATCAGCTCAATCCCAGACCCACCAGCCCCATCCCTGACCCATCAGCCCCATCCCTGACCCACCAGCCCCATCCCTGACCCACCAGCTCCATCCCTGACCCACCAGCCCCATGCCTGACCCACCAGCTCCATCCCTGATCCTTCAGCCCCATCCCTGGTCCCTCAGCCCCATCCCTTGGTCCATCAGCTCAATCCCAGACCCACCAGCCCTGTTCCTGACCCATCAGCCCCATCCCTGACCCACCAGCCTCATCCCTGACCCACCAGCCCCATCCCTCATCCCTCACCCTGCTGCCTGCTGGCATTCCTGTAGTTTCCAAGGAAACCTGGTGCCTCTGGAGCTTTGGATGGGTGGTGTCTGACACAGGAGTCCAGTGCTGATCCATTTTCACCCATGGTTGTTGTTGCCTCCTTGGCCCCTCTGAGCATTCCTGCCTCACATGAGAACAGCAGGAAGGTCCTGGTGTGCCCTGGCTGCCCTTCCTCCCCTGCTCCCTGCAGGGAACCCAGCCACAGCCCAAGGAGCTGCTACTGCCTGGGGCTGCTGCTCCTCCAGAGGAGCTTCCTCCTTCCAAGGCACCTCCATGGCCACATGTTCCCCGTTCAGGAGCACTTTTGAGGGAACACACAGAGAATTTTGCCTCTGAGCCCTGACAGCCTCCCCTGCTCCCAGCACAGAGCAGCCACAAGGATTTAGGAGCTGGGTTCAAATCCTGGATTGCTCAGGAAGCTCCTGCTCTTCCCTTCTCAGAGAGCTCTCCAGGTCAGGGACCTTTCCTGGGAGAGAAGGGATCCTTTGGGTGCTCTGCCCTCCTGGTTCTGAAGGGGTTAATCCATGGCACCAGCTCCATGACAGACTCAGGGAGCAGCAGGGAGGGCTCAGGATGTCTGGACTGAGGCTGGGGCTGCTCCCTGGATGCAGGGAAGTGCTGTGGCCTGTGCTGTTCCAGCTGCAGGAGGAACATCCAGCCCTGCTCCTTCCCCATGGAGAAGCCACTCCCAGCTGCAGGGAGCTCAGTGCCAGCAAAGTGTGGGGGATTCACTTCCATGCAATATGGGGTCAAGACACCAGGCAGTGACCCCAAAGAGCACCTGGGGGGTCACAGGATCAGGGAACAGTTTGGGCTGGGAGGGATTTCTGCCCCCTGATGTGGGCAGGGACTTCTCCACCCAGCCCAGGGTGCTCAGTACCCTGGAAGTGGAAAAGATGTCCCAAAGAATCCCAATTTCCTTGCAGGACACAGGCCTGTCTGTGACCCCCAGTGGTCCAAGCAGGCTGGTGGCCCATGAGATGCCATCCCAGCATGTCCTTGTTTTGTACAAAAAGGAAAAGGAATCCATATAAATCTCACTGTAGCGTCCAATTTGCAGATTTTCCTTTGCTCCTTTTCTTTAAAAAGATGTTTCTCCAAAGTGGCTTGGAAGCCTCTATTCCACCCTTTTTCAGGAACATCAATGGCACAGGAACCATTGCAAATGTCTCCAGTTGCAGCTTCAAGGCAACCATGGGATCAGGATTTAGGGAATGCAGCCCCTGGATTCCTTTGAGGAGGGATCTTCAGCTCATTTGAAGCCCTGAATCTGGAATGAGAGTGAGCTCTTGGAGGGTGCCTGGGCACCATTAGAGTTTTTATTGTTCTTATAATATTATATATTATAGGGTTGGTGGCTGGGGCTGGATTCCAGCAGCATTTCCTGGTCCCCCTTTGCAGCCTACTCACATTACCTGAACACAAAATGGGAATTTATTCTGGAAACACCAGCCCCAGTGCAGAGGGCTCGGGGTCAGAGCAGGCTGTGGTTACAGAGGGGTCCCTCAGCTGTGAATTCCTGGCTGAACAGCTGATAACAGCCCTCAGCAGGGCAGGTGAGCCCTGGCCCCATCCAATGCCACCCCTGAGGAGGACCAGGACCTCTTACCTCAGCAGCCCAGCCAGGACAGTGGCATTGAACCTCTGTCCCTTATCAGGGACAGGGCAGGATTACAGAACACCTCTGTGGGGATGGGATTTTGTCAGATGGAGACCGGAGGAGTGGGTGTGCAAGAAAGGTGTGATCAGATATCGGGAGTCTCAGCTTCAGGAGATACCACCCCAAAAGTGTCCTCACAGCAGGCCAGGCACTGATAAAGAGCTTGATAAAGATCCCTGCAAGTGTCCAGGGCCAGGCTGGACAGGGAATAGTTAAACCCTGGAATAGTTAAACCCCGAGCAGGGGCTTGCTGGGCTCTCAGATCCCTTCCAGCCCAAACCCCTCTGGGTTTCAATGATACCAAGATGAGGCCTGTGAGCTCCTGGTGATGCCTCCTCCTCCTCTCAATCCCCGTGGGCTGCTGCAGCTCCCCAGCTCCGTGCTCTGGGGACAGCTTTCCCTGGGATGGAACATCTTCCCTTGGTGCTGGGGGTTCATGTCCTGGGGGAGAGGCAAACACAGAGCAGTCCTGAGTGTGAGAAATGATCCTCACTTTCAAAAATGTAAAAGGTTTATTAAAACCTTATCAGAGACACAACAGCAGACTGAATAGAGAAAATATTACAGCACCAGGAGCAGAGGATGTTCCCCACCATGTGCTCACCCACACCATGGAGGTTTCACCTTTTAACCCTTTGCCCCCCAGAGTTCTGTCCATGGACTCCTCCTTCCCTGCCCAGGGTGGAGATCCCTGCCTGACACCTGGAGTGGGGGCAGCTGTTGCCATGGTAACAAGTGACCCTCCCAAATGTCCCAAACCCAGGGCACCCCTGAGAACAGCACAAGGGGGTAAAACACAACTATGAATCTATAAAACTGCTCCTGACATAGATCCAGGATATTTGCCTTTAATTGTGAGAGTCAGCCATGGCATTGCTCATCTGTCACATGAGCTTAGCAGGGGCGATATGTGGGGATGTGAATTCTGGATGTCACTGAAAGGAATGAGGGATTTGTCTTTCCAAACTGTGGGTCTGCTGATAGATAAAGCCAGATACTGAGAGGTGAAAGAAGCAATGGGATGAACAAAAATTCCATGGGAAATCCACTGATTGACAAAAGGAAAAGAAAAGGGGGATAATCTAGGTTTGAACAGACAGGTTTCTGCTGAGGAAGGCAGGAGCCTCCCTTGAAATGGAGAATGTAACCCCTCTCCTTCCATATTGCTATAAATTTTAAATTAAGGGGCTCTCAGGCAAAAATATGGGAGCAGGAAATAACAGTTCTTTAATAGGGAAGAAAATAAAAGGATAAAATAAACAATGCAGTGAACTAAAGCAACAGTGCCAGAGTCAGAACCCAGCCTGACACCCTGTGGGTCAGGCTGCTGGCAGCAGAACCATTGGAATTGTGGCTCAGCCCTCCTGCAGTGCCAGGGCTGGTTCTGCTGGAGCAGGGATCCTGGAGAAAGGTGCAGTCTCTGCCTCTGCAGATCCAGGGCAAGAGGCAGCTGCTGTTCCTCTGGGCAATGCAGTGCAGAAGCCGTGCTGGTGTTCCAGAATCTCCAGATTCTATCCGGGTAGGAATGCTTGGCTCCTCCCTCTGGGCTCCCATCTGCCAATGGGATGCTGTAGTTCTTATCAGCCATGCAGGGACATTCCATAGCTGTTAGCAGCAGGAGGAGTGGGTGTGGAAGAGCTAAGGAAAACTGCCCATGAGCAGGAGACGGCTGCCATGCAGATGGCAAACAGATACAATTTGCTTGGCAACCCAGGACAGGGGCTATACATTAGAAGGGGGTCTGTATCAGGTGATTTGGGAAGTCTGTACCTCTCAAGTACCTCAGCCAATGGACAAAGAGGGAGGGAAATGCAGCAGGGAGACAAGGATAAAAAGGAGGCTGCATCCTCCAAAAATGTGAGAGACCCCATGGGAAATGCCCCGTGACCTCTCCCTTTATGTGTACAGGATTCCTCTCTTTCCTTTTTGGACACAAACCTCTGGTGTTTGTGGATTAATTTTCCTGACATCACTTATCTCCAAACACTCCCTGTTTTCATCTCCCTGTCCCTGGGAGTGCCACAGCCCCAGCACAGAGCAGCTCTTCTCTCTGATCCCCTCAAAGGCTGTTGGTGCCATGGAGCAGAGGAGCGAGGCAGGAGCCGCCTTCCCAGGCAGGGGTTCTGTCACATCTCCTCCCGACTGACTCTCGTTTCATGTGTCTCATAAATGGTGTTTACCAGAATCAAAGGACTCAGAGCTTCTGTTCCTGGTGAGGAATACAAGGAATATGAGGCTTTTTTCGCTGTGAAAGGCTGAGCTATGGGGACAGCTTTCTCATCCACGTGGTTATCCCGGGATGGATGCAGGGATCTCTGCAAGGAAGATCAACATCTGCAGCCAGCACGGGGCTGCCACCAGAGCTGGGGGAGAGGAAGTGCAGTGGGGTCTCAGAGCCCCTTGTGGGATGACCTGAAAGGTTTTCACTGCAGCTCAGATGGGGCTTCAGAGGTGCCAGCACAGACCTGGCCACTATTTTCTGTTGATTACAGTTGAGTGTTTAATTTAATGATATCTGGAAATTTCAGTGCCACCCCCTTGGCCCTTGTCCTGTTGCAGTGAGACATCCAAAGCTGAGGAGGGAAGGGACATCAGAATCTCCTGGAGTCTGCTCAGGGTGATGAGAATCTTGGAAACCCCAATTTGCTTAGTACAGCTCCACCCCGAGCTCAGCTGCAAAACTCAGCCATGTCTATAAAATGCACTAAAACCTCACTGAGGGGAAGGGAAGTTTTTGGCATTCCAGTATTTCTCATTCCCTCCAAAATTAACTTTGGTTCATTTATTCTAAATTTAATTTTACAGCTGTGAAACGGTTGGGTTTCTCAATAGACAGATGAATGCCGGATGGTGTTTTGCTGAACCTTCTCGGTGCATAAATTATTTCCCAGAGAACAAGAATTGGTTTAAAACAAAAAGATTTAAAATAGTTAAAACAAAAAGAAGGAGGTGAAGGATTGGTATTGGCTCCTCTGCAGCTCTTGTTTGTGTTCTTGTGCTGAGGGCTTTGTCTGTTGCTCTTCCCACTGCCTCCAAGCACAAAAACATTAAGGAGTGAGGCTCTCTCTTAATCACCCTGTGGAATTGTTCTGCAAATAAACCCAAATAACGCTGGCCTGACAGGTTGGGATTGGGCTGGTGATGAAGGCTGAGGATGAGAGCGATTCCTCGGATGTGCCCCAGCTTCAGTCTGAGACAGCAGCTGGAGAAAGAGTCATAAATATCTTCTGGAGTCATAAATATTCCCTTTCCTTTCACACTCTGTGAGTTATAAACATGAGGCTCCAGACTCTGCATCAAGGCCCGATAGAGTCACTGATGCCTGAGCTCTGCCTTGTGGGGCTGCATCACAAATCTCAGCTGGTTTTTATGATTCCCTTCTTTTCTCTTGGGGAGTTTCACTCCCCAGCCCGTGAGTGCTTGCTCGTTCCATCCTGGGCTGGTTTTGGTGGCCAGCACTGAAAGGGAGCTTGGCTTGTCCAACCGGGCAGTGTCAGGAGTGAAATGGTCAGAACAGGAGGGAAGGGGGAGGAAAACTCAGCCTGTGGAAGTCAGCACTGCTTGGGAGCTGCTCCCTCAGGCCTGGAGCTGCTCTTTACACTGGCAAGAATAAGGGGAAACATTTGGAGCTACAACCAGCCACGGGCCACAGAGCTCCTCCAGAGCAGAGCCAGCAGGGCTGGCTGGAATCCCAGCACTGGGAATCCTGGAATGCTTTGGGCTGGAAATTTAAACATCATCCAGTGCCACCCTGCCATGGCAGGGACACCTCCCACTGTGCCAGGTGCTGCCAGCCCCAATGTCCAGCCTGGCCTTGGGCACTGCCAGGGCAGCCACAGCTGCTCTGGGCACCCTGTGCCAGGGCCTGCCCACCCTCACTGTAAAAAAACCTTCTCCTTTCCACCTAAATTGACTCTTGTCAGGTTGAAACCATCACAGGGGGAATGGAAGCATTTGGAATTCTGGCTCTTCCCGTGGCCAGAATTCATCCAGACAAACCTGCAGGAAAGGCAGGGGAAGGATGGTGCTGAATGGGATGAAGAGGAAGAGATCAGAGCACCTGAACCTCCAGGAGATCCTTCAAAAGCAAACAGAGAACAAACCCTCCCAAGAACTGTGACAAGGGTGGCTGCTCCACTGAATATCTTCATTTTTGAGAGCTTCCCTTTTTTCCCAACTCCCTGTTGGCACGTGCTGACCTGAGGGAAGGGGAGAAGGAAGGCAGGGAATGCAGGGAAGGATGGAATGCAGGGAAGGATGGAATGCAGGGAACTCCAGAGCTGGGAGGGTGTTCCAAATTGCAAGGCAGGATGGATTCTATTACCATCTGTATTGTAGTTGTCTTTTGTCAAGTGGGCAGTTTTCCTTCTCTCTCTCTGAGTGACCACAATCACTCCTCCCTCCAGGGACACACCTGCTGCTAACAGCTATGGAATGTCCCTGCATGGCTGATAAGAACTACAGCATCCCATTGGCAGATGGGAGCCCAGAGGGAGGAG
The DNA here is from genome assembly GCF_023055355.1 of Agelaius tricolor. Lineage (NCBI taxonomy): Eukaryota > Metazoa > Chordata > Aves > Passeriformes > Icteridae > Agelaius > Agelaius tricolor. The sequence goes on along the minus strand of NW_027269296.1, from coordinate 5,767,175 downwards.
TCAAGCATTCCTACCTGGATAGAATCTGGAGATTCTGGAACACCAGCACGGCTTCTGCACTGCATTGCCCAGAGGAACAGCAGCTGCCTCTTGCCCTGGATCTGCAGAGGCAGAGACTGCACCTTTCTCCAGGATCCCTGCTCCAGCAGAACCAGCCCTGGCACTGCAGGAGGGCTGAGCCACAATTCCAATGGTTCTGCTGCCACCAGCCTGACCCACAGGGTGTCAGGCTGGGTTCTGACTCTGCCACTGTTGCTTTAGTTCACTGCATTGTTTATTTTATCCTTTTATCTATCCTATTAAAGAACTGTTATTTCCTGCTCCCATATTTTTTGCTTGAGAGCCCCTTAAATTAAAATTTAGAGCAATTCAGAGGGGTGGGGAGGGTTTGCATTCTCCATTTCAAGGGAGGCTCCTGCCTTCCTTAGCAGTCACCTGTCTCTCCAAACCGAGACAGGGGGTCTGGCCAGGACAGTGCTCACACACCCAGCCTTGTCTCTTACTCCCCTGACATCAGGTAAATAAAGAGGGACCCTGGAAAAACTCCTGCCAAAACCAATTTTCTGAGTCCTGAGGGTGCGAAGACCAATGGAGAAAGAACACATTTTTTTCTATAAAAATAGAAAAGAAAAGAAAATTAGACAAAGTTAAAGACAAATTTCCTGCCAGGAAAGAAGAATTCTGCCAAAGCAGTGACAGATGTATTTTTTATTTTATCAAATATTTGGCCTGGAATCAGATGTGCTGCAGATCTGTAATTACCTCCACATTTGGAGGAGCCTGGGTGAGGTGAAATGCTCCTCACAACTCCTTGGCATGAGCACCCGTGGAAACAGAATATTCTGAATTACTGGGATGGTCCCAGTTTCCTCAGTTTCCCCCAGCAATGCATCAACACTTTGTATCAAATAAAGGTAAAAGTCATCACTTAGAAGAAAAACAAGTGTTGGGAGGGCATACAGGAGGTAAAGAAAGCAAACAATGGCTCAGCCAAATCCTGGAGGGACTGATGATCCCCTGGGTGCTGGAACTGGTATTTTATTCTGGAGGAAATTCAGGCAGTGCCTGGTTGTGGTTCTGGTCTGTGCCAGACCTGCACCTCCATGAAGGAGATGGAACTCAGGCTTGGAGGAAGCAGCTGCTGGCTGGGTCCCTCTGCTGAATTTCACAAGTGTTTTTATGTCTCATATCACAAAGCCCTTGCTCCTGAAGGAATGGGATTACAGGAGAATTTCTTCTCTCATTAAAAGGAAAAAAAAAAAACCAAACAAACAGAAAACACAAAGCTTTCTTGTAAGGATGCAGGGAAAGAGCCTGAATGCTCCACTCAGCCTGATAAAGGCTCAGAAACCAAAAGAAATGCAGAGTGTGTACAATATTTATTGTTTCAAATAATTGATGGCTTTGTGAAGCCCAGCTCTTTGTGGCATTCTCCTGCTGCAGAGCTGCACCCACTGCCTGGATTTCAGCTGATCAACCCCAGAGCTCTCCCAGGTGCATCCCTGGAGGCCCAGGGCAGGCAGGAGTGGGGCTCAGAGCCAGCAATTACGGACAGATCTGTGTGCTTACAGCTCCAGCCTGCTCTGAAATGGCCCCATAAAGTCACCTGGCTCTAGATATACATCACACCATTTTTCACTTTGCAAATGAGGACTTTTTTAAGAGCTATAACTTTCTGGGAGTTCATGAATTTCCTGGATTCACGGCCCTTTGCTGGATGGAGGAAAGTGCAGGAGCTGCTGCTGAAAGGAGGGAGAGAGGCACAGGCAGCTGAGGCAGAAGGAAAAAATAAATCCTTAGAGATGAGATTTCCAAAAGCTGCTTGGAAATAAAAGCTGGGATAAGTGCATGACACACTCAATAAATATCACTTTGCTTTATCACCTCTTCCGTTTCCCAGCCTTGCCCAGGGATTTTGGGAACCTGAGCTGAAATTTGAGGCCTTTAATGGCCAAGCTCCTTAATCCTGCCCTGCAGCAGGGCTGAAGTCCTTGGCCAGGGCCTGAGGCACTGAGGCAGTCCCGGGGAACAGGGACCGGAGGAGGAAATGACCCCAGGCTGTGGCAGGGGATGTTCAGGTTGGATATTGGATATTGGACATTGGATATTGGATATTGGATATTGGATACATTCTCCATGCCCACCTGCCCAGCCCTGGCACAGGTGGGGTCCCCGTGGCTGGAGGGATTTGAAGCCCTGTGGATGTGGCACTGGGGACAGGGTCAGTGCTGGCCTTGGCAGTGCTGGGGGTGGTTGGACTCCCTGATCCCAGAGGGCTTTACCCACCTCAGTGATTCTGCAATTCCATGATTTTTGCCTTTTTATTGTGAAAGAAAACAGTCGTGTGGTGTTTGTGCTGGATTTCCTCCTCCAAGGAGCACTTTCAGCCTGGGCACTTCTGGCCATTGAGGGAAGCCTCAGAGAGGCCCCTGGCACCTGAGGGAGCAGAGGGGGTGACCCACACTGGACCAACCCTCTGGGGCTGAGACTTTGTGCTCAACTGCAGCAAAGTGGCCCAAAAACTGAGCACAAGGCCCAGCCCCAGGCTCCCAGGCCAGGAGCTCAGACAAGGCTCCCAAAGTGCCTGTGGAGCCTTCCCCGCTCAGCAACCTCAGGCTTTTACTGCTGCTGGAAAATCTGCTCAAATTCTCCTCCACCCCTCTGCTTAGAGCAGCAAATCCATCTTCTCATGCACTTAGATCAAGATGAAGGGGGCTTGAGAGGTAATTAATTTTAATAGTAATGCTTTTCTTCTCTCTGAGTTGCAGACGTTGCCTGGCTGTTCCTTCTGGAGCTGGGAGCCAATTTCCCACTGATCCCACTGAGCAGCACAAGCGTTCCTATCTGCAAGGAGCAGGTTCTCTTCTCTTCACAGACACTGAGTGAACCTTTCCTGCTTTCTGAAGGCAGGCCCTGATGAAAACTCCTGCCTGGGAGCTCTCACAGGTGCTCCAGGGAGCCCACCAGGACTTTCATCTGCAGCAGAGGATTTGGATTTTTCTAAATCCTAATTTGCTTAACTGAGAAGAAAATCTCTCACCTTCTTCTAGGGGCATAATTTGCTCCCTGGAGTTTGTAATGCTTTTTTTAAAACATCATTTGGCCATTTTCTTTTGTGAGTTGGCAAATGAAAGGGACAGGGAGAGAAACAGAATGGCACAGAGGGGTAAAGCCAAGAGGAACCGGTGTGAGCAGGGGAGGTGTGAGGTGTGGTGGGTGCACCTGGAGCTGTGCATTCCCCTGATGGTGGCACTTGGCATCTCCTGCTGCCACAGCTCCTTGTGGCTGTGCCCAAAGCCCCTGGCAGAGCTCTGCCTTTCCTGGAGGCCGTGCAATGAAAGAGCCTCATCCTGCTTTAATCAGAACATGGAGGAGACAATGGGGTCTGAGCCTGGCAGTGTCCCCGTGCCTGTGGATGATGTGACACTGGAGCTCCACTAACGAGCTTTGCAGCCTTATCTTTATCCATTCTGACAAATTAAATTAGCACTGTCTTTCAAATTTCCCCTAGGCAACCAGCAGCAGCACAAAATAAACCACAGGAGGGGACGGCTGTGCTCTCAACACCAGTGCTGGGTTTTCAGCAGCTCCAAGAAATCCCACCTGTGCCTGTGCCTGTGCCTGTGCCTGTGCCTGTGCCTGTCCCAGGAGCTGCACCCCCTGTGCCTGGTGCCTTCCAGAGCTGCCAGCCCTGTCCTCCCTGCTCTGCCCAAGCCCAGGCTCATTGGGATGTTTCTCCCCTCTCCCTTTGTGGTGCTTCCCCTCTGTGGCTCCTCGCAGGGGTGGAGGGAGCAGCTCCAGCCATGGCTGTGGTGTGGCTGGGAATTGGAAGCAGGGAGGGTTTTGCTGCAGGATTTTTGGGTTTGGCTGCTGAGAAAACACTCCTGGGGAGGTGTAGGGGGTTTGTTACTCAGAGAACCCCAGCGGTTTGGGGTTCAGAGAAGCCTTGGTGGAGGGTACAAAGGTGGGATGGGTGGCAGGGCCCCTCCCCACGCCCTGGGGCAGGGTGGGTCTGTCAGCAGCCATAAATCGAGCTCTGTAACCTCGCAAGTGCCAAGCGTTTGGAGCAAGTGGTTTTACATTAACCACTAAATATTGCAGCTATTAAAGCACATTCATCATCCCCACGAGGTGCCTGAGCAGAAATGAGCTGTAGCACCTCCTGTAATGCTGGGCACATTAAACACCAGCCCCGTGTGTCACTCACTGCCAGCTCAGAGGGGGACACCTGGCACTCAGCTGAGGCTCAGCCCAGCCCTTCACGGGATCCAGGGGTGACCTTCAGCTCAGCTTGGGACCACGGACCTTCTGGTGCCCCCAGACCCATCTCTTTGTGTCCCTCTGACCTTCTGGTGCCCCCAGACCCATCCCTTTGTGTCCCTCTGACCTTCTGGTGCCCCCAGACCCATCTCTTTGTGTCCCTCTGACCCTCTGCTCCTTAGCTGTGTCTCTAGCTGTGCTGTCCCAACACCCAGGGTGCTGGGACACCTCTGTCCTTGCTGGAACCAGAGGTCCCTGGAGGTAGCAGAGGAGGCTACAGAGGCTTCCTGGTGCTTTGGTTGGTGTTCAGTGACCACTCCACTACTCACAGGTGGGTTCTGCCCCAAGGATACAAAGCCAAAGCTCTGCACTGAGTTGTGATGGGGATTTTCTTCCCAAAACCTCAATGGGATTAAATGGAGGAGACTTTATTGCCTCTCCCTGGGCAATTCCCCTGCACTGGGTGCTGGTATCAGCTCTCCCCAGGAGTGGCCCAAGCCTCTGACCCACAGAGTCTTCACTGCCTTGCCCTTCCCCAGGCCACTCTGGCCAAGATCATACCCATATAGGAGCTGGGTGATGATGACGATGATGATGATGGTAATTGTTGGAACCCTGGTCACTGAGAATTCCAGACTTTCTGTGCTGCCAGGCACTGACCCCCAGAGAACACTGCACTGACCTGAGGCTGTGGAGAAGCTTCCAGAATGGAATGACAGAGCTGGGATTGTGGGTGTGGAGTTTGAATAGAAGTGTGTGAGATCACAGGGTGGGAAACTCAGAGTTTGGGGTTTTAGAATGTAGTAATAGATATAAAACAAGATGGAGGTTTTACGGTGGAGGCTTCTCCTTCTCCTTCTCCTTCTCCTTCTTCTTCTCCTCCATGGGTTTGGGTGGTTTTGTGTAATTGGATAAAAAGTCCCCATTGAAGGCCATGGGTGGTTGATTATTGGGTTAAAACTAAAATAATTTAGGTGTCATTTCTTAATTGGACAGTTTATCCTTAAAAGGCCTTGTAAAGAGAGAGATACAGCTCCATGATGATGCTGATGATGATGCTGATGATGATGGTGGTGATGGTGATGGTGATGGTGATGATGATGGTCATGATGATGATGGTCATGATGATGATGATGGTGATAGTGATGATGAGGATGGTGATGGTTAACACACTGCTTTATTTGTCTCCCAGGTGGGCTGATGCAGGCATAGCTGTCCAAGCTTCCCTCCCTCTCTTCCTTGACAAACAAGGACAGCCTGGAATTCTGATGTTGCTGGGAGAGCTCTGAAAGCAGGGTCAGGGCAGGCTGGCCTTGCCCCATGGTCACACGAGAGAAAGGGCTCTGGTGCCTCAGGTGGAGAGTGGGGATTCCACCAGGACTTGGCCCAGCCCCAGCTTCCAGCAGGGAAAACAAACCAACCCTCCCAGTTTGGAGAATTGAGTCCCACCAGCCCATTGAAGGACAGAGAGTCTGCAGATCCAGCAGGAACAGTGGCTGCAAATGTCACCAGAAACTGCTACAATTTTTGGTGCAGGTTTTCACCTTTTACTATTCTTTCTGCCTTCCCCTGACAGGAGCAGGCGAGAGTTTGGGATTTCTCCCACAGGAGCCTCCCTGGTCCTGAGCCCCATCCCAGCCCCACTGCAGGATCCTCAATCCCAGTTCAGGGACAGCCCCAGCTCAGGATCCTCAATCCCAGCTCAGAACAGCCCTTGCCCAAGTTTAGGGAGATTTTCTGGCACTTCTGACCCCTGGGCAGCTCCTCAGAGCCCTGCCAACGAGGGGACACCAAGGGGACACCAACATGCGCCGAGCAGGGCACAGACCTGCAAACTTCTGCCTTCCACCTTGGAAACTCTGCTCAGCATTGCTGATCCATCCCATGCATCCCTGCAGTTCTGAGCTTGAGCAGTGTCAGAACCCAAGACATTCCTCTAACTGCCCTAGAAGACTTGACACCCTAGCAAGAGGCTCAGAGAACTTAGCATGACATCAAAAACACCTGGGCCTTCGATTTTAACCCATAGAAACAATTACCAACTTTGTGTTGGTAGAAGATTTGCAAGCCACAAGAGTTTGAGTAGAATGATAGTTAATTTGTCACAAGGTGAAAAAGTAGAATTTTGGGGTTTCTAGAATGGGGGTTCAAGAAGCAAAATAGAAGAATCTAAACGTGTCCTGTCTTCTTCTTCTTATCCTCCATCTTCTGCTGTAATAGGGACACTTTTAGATTAGAGACAGACTGTCTAACATAAGTGATAGGTATTAGAAAATGATTGTAAATAATAGTATAGTAAATTCAAGTATAAAAAACTAATACCACCCCAAGGGCAATCAGTGTGCCATGAACCAACCTGACAGACAGACCTCAGCAGGTCAGAGAAAGAATGTATTAGATAAGAGAAAATAAACAACCTTGAAAAGCAGAGGCGAGGAATCCCAACTTCTTCTTCAGGGACAAAGCTAAGAAAAAAGACCCTTTAATACCTCGGGAGCCATTTCAGCAACACAAAACCCAAGAGAGCAGGTCCCACCTTGGATCCTCAGAAATCTCTGAGAGCTTTGCTGTGTGTTGTTCCCTTTGCTGTGTGTTGGTCCCTTTGCTGTGTGTTGGTCCCTTTGCTGTGTGTTGGTCCAGTCCCTTTGCTGTGTATTGTTCTCTTTGCTGTGTGTTGGTCTCTTTGCTGTGTGTTGGTCCCTTTGCTGTGTGTTATTCCCTTTGCTGTGTGTTGGTCCCTTTGCTGTGTGTTGGTCCCTTTGCTGTGTGTTGGTGCCTTTGCTGTGTGTGGGTCTCTTTGCTGTGTGTTGGTCCCGTCCCTTTGCTGTGTGATGGTGCCTTTGCTGTGTGTTGGTCCTGTCCCTTTGCTGTGTGTTGGTGCCTTTGCTGTGTGTTGGTCCAGTCCCTTTGCTGTGTGTTATTCCCTTTGCTGTGTGTTATTCCCTTTGCTGTGTGTTGGTCCCTTTGCTGTGTGTGGGTCCCTTTGCTGTGCGTTGGTCTCTTTGCTGTGTGTTGGTCTCTTTGCTGTGTGTTGGTCCCTTTGCTGTGCGTTGGTCCCTTTGCTGTGTGTTGGTCTCTTTGCTGTGTATTGTTCTCTTTGCTGTGTGTTGGTCTCTTTGCTGTGCATTGGTCCCTTTGCTGTGTGTTGGTCCCTTTGCTGTGTGATGGTGCCTTTGCTGTGTGTTGGTGCCTTTGCTGTGTGTTATTCCCTTTGCTGTGTGTTGGTCCCTTTGCTGTGTGTTGGTCCCTTTGCTGTGTGTTGGTCTCAGTTAACTGTGGCTGTGTGTTGGTCTCTGTGCCAGCTGCTGGACAAATCCATGTCAGGGAATGTCCCCCCTGCAGTCCCAGGGCTGCTGTTGTCCATCTGCACCAGCAAACCCCAGAGAAGATTGGTGTGAAAAATGGGTATTTTATGATTGGCTTTTCGCAAATATTCAAATGAATATTATATGTGTTATGTTAGAAATTTATGCTGTATTAACTTTCTTAAGTGGTGTGCTAAATAAAGTTTTAGGTTATAACAAAATGTTAAAATAGAATCTATGCTATGTAAGATACTTGTTCTAAAGAGAGGACTGAGGTACTCTCACTGAGATAGCAGCCACAGGACACCTCAATCTTTCAGAGAAAGAGAATTTATTGCTCCCTTATCAGAAGAAATGAACTTCTTCCCACCTTCCTCAGCCCTGAAGACGCCGTCAGGATTCAGAGGAAGAAGCTGACACTGACCAGACAGAATCCAGTGTTTGAATGGAATTTATGCATCATGCATGAGGTGTATGAATATGCAACAGGCTGTTGCTTTTAAGGGTTAATCCCCGGTAATGTGTCCTTTTTGGGGCTTATTTTGCCCAGAAAAGGTACCTGGACTGTCTGTAACTCTTTGTTTTTATTGTCTTGTATTGTCCTAAATCCAAATTGTCCAAATTTTTATTACTCTAATTATATTACTATTTTCATAACCGTTTTATTGCTATTAAACTTTTAAACTTTTAAAAACAAGTGATGGGCATTTTTCACAATTGGAAATGCTGATTATAACTTGTCTGTCTCATTAAAGAGGCTCATTTCATGTAGCCTCTTCCTGCAGAAGTGCCTCTCGTTTCCTATTGAATTCTCCTTCTCAGAACTGGAGGAAACGCTGGTGTCTCCACAGGCCCTGGCAGGAGGGTGCAGCCACTGGGGCTTGGCTGTTTCTCTCAGGCAATAAAAGAGGGGGCAAGAGGAAACGGCCTCACCTTGTGCCAGGGGAGGTTTAGGGACAATTTCCTGGCTGCAGGGATGGCTGGGGCTGGGGGCAGCCCGGGATGGGAGAAGGGGAAGGCTGAATCCTGGCTGCCATCAGGTCTGGGATCAGCTCAGCTGCCCTCCATTATTTCAAGGGCTGAGTCTTCCCCCTCAGTCAGGCTTTAGGGGAAGATTAAGTGCTCCAAAGCCCGATTTACACTTCAAAACCAGGCCCAGGCCTGGTGTGAGATCAAAGTGAGAGTGGGCTTTGGGTGTATTGATCAGAGACCCACAATGCTGCCTCTTCCTGCTTCCCCTGTCTCTTACAGGATCAAACAAGAGTTTGGGAATAGAGGAACTCTCAGCATTGTTATTTTTTTCCAGGTAGGCAGTTTGTAATCCCAGGTATTTCCATGTTTTCCTCAAAGAGAAAACCTTCCTTTGTGCTATCATGGCCCCTTCCCACATGAGGCACTTGTGCCTCCCCATCCCAACCTGCTGCTCATCTGCCAAAGGCTCCAGCTCGGGATCCAGGTGTGGGTCCTGCTGCTCAGAGTCCACACTTTATCCCTGCCTGGACCTCAGCCCCTGCCCTGGCTGCCCCCACACCCGGGTCACACCTGCACCAGAACTTGGTGGGATCTGAGACTGCACTAAAAGAAGGAATTCTGTTCTGATTTTCAGGAAGAATTTCTTCCTGGAAAGGGTGGTCAGGTCTTAGGACTGCCCAGGGAGGTTTGGAGTGCCCATCCCTGGAGGTGTCCAAGGAAGGATTCAGGATGTGGCACTGGGGGCTCTGGGCTGGGGACAAGGTGGGGTTGGACCCAATGGTCTGGGAGCACTTTTCCAACCTCTATGATTCCATGAAAACAGAAATCATCCTTCCAGGGACTGGATGAGCTTTGAGGTCCCTTCCAAGCCAGCCACTCCATGGCTGTGTGCTGTCACCTCCATGCCCCCACACCAGTGTCCCTTGTCCCCTGCCCAGCTGCAGCCAGGAGCCTCCCATGGCTCAGGGGCTGCAGCTCCACCCTGGGCTCCTTCCACACACAAACCCAGGGATCTGCTCGAGTGCAGGCTCGGGATGGGAACCACAGAGCTGGATCCTCCTGCTCTGGCACCTTCTACCCTCCCTGTGTGCCTGCCGGGAGCCCTGCAGGGACAGGGGGACAGAGCATCCCTGAGGGGACAGAGGGACAGAGCATCCTGCAGGGACAGGGGGACAGAGCATCCTGCAGGGACAGGGGGACAGAGCATCCTGCAGGGACAGAACATCCCTGTGGGGACAGGGGGACAGAACATCCCTACGGGGACAGGGGGACAGAGCATCCCAGCCCCGTCCAGGTGGGCTTTGGCTGAGCCAGAACTGTCTCAGTTAGGGAGCATGACTGTTCTCCTCCCCAGCACACTCTGCAAGTGCTTTTCCTTTGTGCCAAGCTCCCCGTGGTTGGGAGTGAATCCCAGGGCAGGAACAAAGCCCCGCTCGCTCCGAGCTCCCTGCAGGGGATCGGGGTGGAGCTGCCTCATCCCAGGCACCAGCAGCAGCTCTGGAGAGTGGGCAGAGGGAAGTGTTTAAAATCCAGAGAAACCACTGAACCTTGGAGGGCTCTGCCTCCTGCCTGGCTGAGGGAGGGCAGCCTGAGAGAAGACCTGGCTGTGGTGTAAAACACCTGAGAGGAGACCCCTCTTTGGTGGAAAGGAGGAAATACCTCTGCTGTGGCTCGAGGTGGGTGGCAGATGGTGCCAGTGATGCAGGCAAGGAGGGGATGCAGGATTGGACACAGCTTCAGACCCAGGGCTGCTGCTGTTCCACCCTGGTGATGTTTCAGCAGAGGAAAAGCCCTGCTCAGCTCTTGTCAGGAGCAGCAGTGACCAAGGGGGTGTCCCTGTGACCCAGCACTGCTCCACCAGCCCCACAGCTCCCACCTGGGGGGGTTTGGCTCTCTGGCTCCTGGCTGAGGAGGTACAAGGGCTGACAAGCTGGAGCACTGCTGAAGGCAGGTGCTGGGCTCTGATCCATGCTGGGAATGCCAGCAGGGAGCTGCTGGAGCTGCTCCTTGGAGCTCAAAGCTCCCCAAATCCCAGCTCCAGCCTGGGAAACCTCAGCCTGCTCTGCCCTGCCCCTGGGAAAATGCTGCTGTTCTCCCAGATAAAGGCAACGTGGCCTGCCTGAGAAAATAAATATTTACTTGTGAAGGGCAGCAGCAGCAGAGCTCAGCTCCTGCTGCAGCGTTTGCACTGCGGGCTTGGAATGAAATTCTGCCTCCAGCTCTGGCCAGGGAGTGCTGCCAGCAGGGCAGGAGGACAGAGCTGCCAGGGAAGGGCTCTGGTGATCTCTGCTGGGCTGGGATCCCAAGCACAGCACCTCCTCCATCCCAGAAAACACGGGATCCGGGCTGGGATGTGGGGCAGGTCACTGGGTCACAGCCAGCTCATCCTGGATGTTGACAGCAGTTGTTGTTCGTGCCCTTGGAGCTGTTAATTCTGTTTATTGGAGTGTGGCTGATCAACCCCTGCTGAGGAGGATCCCACCCCCTATCAGGGAATTATGAACTTCCCCATCTCGAGTAAAGACATTATTCCCCTTCTGCAAAACCCTGGTGGGACTAAACCCAGCCTGGCCCTCCAAGGACTGCCCACATTTTCTCCATCCTGCCCCACCTGTGAGTGAGGACTGGCTGGTACCAGACACTTCTGTGTGGCCTCACAGCCAATTCCAGATGTAACCTTGCCCCAGCACTGCCCCTGCCCTGCTGCTGGCTTTTGTCTGCTCTGCCCTTCACCTGACTTTGTTTTTGTGCAGATTAACAGACTTTGGGCTGTGAATCATTGATCAAACCCAGCCCGGCCTCAGAGGCTCGAACACAACTTTGAGCCAAGTCTCATTCTGGCACAAGGCATTAAACCCAGGCATGCCAGAGCCACACAGCTCCTGAGTGTTTGGGATGTGATCTCCTGGAGCTCCTGAACTCTGCATCATCCCTGGAAAATCTCCCTGTTACGTTTGTGTCTCACAGTGCTGGGGCTGCATTCAGCAAGAGCTCTGCTCATAGAAAAACAGGTTTTACATTTGAGTCCCTGTCCAAGGGGCTCTTTGGGCTGTTTCAGTGGATGTTGACTTTCCCAAACTCGGGGATTTTAACAGTGGCCTGGCTCTGGAGCTGCAGTCACAGCAGGACCTTCAGGGGCTGTGACTTCACACCCATTTTGTGTGTCAGCTTTATAAACAGATCACTGGGGGTTCAGTCAGTCCCTGGAGGGATTTGTCCTCATCTGCCCATAGGGATCATCCAGTCCAGCTCCTGTCCCTGCCCAGAGCCCCCAACAACCCCACCCTGGGCATCCCTGGAGCTCTGGCAGCCTCGGGGCCGTGCCCATTCCCTGGGCAGCCTGGGCAGTGCCCAGCACCCTCTGGGGGAAGAACCTTGCCCTGATCTCAGTCTGCCCTGCCCTGGCCCAGCTCCAGCCATTATTAATTAACAAATAATAACATCTATAGCTGCAGTGAACAAGAGAAAGTCCAGTCAGGCCCAGGCAGGAGCAGGATGTGCTCTGTGTGCCCTGCAGGGTGTTTCAGAGCTGTGGATTTGCACACTTTGGGATTTCATTCCTGCCGTGCACCTCAGCCCCACCTCAGCAGCCTGGGGGCTTCGTGCAGGGCTCATGCAGGGTCTGCAGTGGGACAACCAAGGAAAAGCCCCTGGAGAAGCTGGCCCAGCCTGGCCCCTGCAGCTCCAGCCCAGCTCCTGCACCCCGTGTGCTGCAGCAGCCCCAGGGAAGTCCCTTCAGTCCCTGCTGGAGCTCGGGGCTGTGTGTGGCACACAGGACACGGGAGGCCTTTGTGAAAAACACCTTCACTGTCCTGTGAAAATGCACAGAGTTTAATAAAGAACAAGAGGAGACAAGGACCACAGAGCAAAGGTTGTGAGGGCCGGGTGCATTGTGGCACTGAGCCAAGAGCACACTGTAATCTTCAGGGGTACCCATTCAATACCTTTTAGTGACATCAGCCTTTGCATATTCATGGACCCCTATGCATAGTAAACCTTCCTCCAAACTGGTTTACATATTCCAATAATTATTTAGCACGGCTCCTTTTTAGAGCCTGTGAATTCCTTGGCTGTGGTTTCAGTCCATTCTCATCCCCTGCAGTTCTGGGCCCTGGCCCTCCCTGCCTTCAGCCGGTGAGTGCTGATGGTTGGCAGCTCTGTCCAGATGTGCTCATCCTGTGTGCATTGGGTGTGATCCCATCCCAGCAGGCATTTTAACACAGCACACTGATATCAGCTATTGCACTGAGCTTAATGAACAACAGAAACAAAATCTCTGTCTTTATAGCAAAGTAACTTTAACACCACACAGATAAAATCCATTTTCATATTTGAGAAAAGCCAATATTATAATGTGTATCTGTAACACCTGGCAGGGCCTGGCTGTCCTGGCAGAGCACAGAGTGGCTGTGAGGGACAGGGACTGTCCCCAGCTGCTGCTCTGAGCAGAACAAACAGCCCCGTTCTCAGCTCTCCCACCTCCTCCAGGCCTGTCTCACTCTCCCCACCTCCAGACACCAGAAAGCAGCTTAGATCAGTGGTGACTCGTTGTTGCTCTTTAATTCATGCAAATGTTCTTTTTAACTAGCTCAGAGTCTCAAACAGCCCTCTGGGGAACCTTCTGCGTTTATGATTATTGAAACAAAAGTCTATTTCCTTTAAGCACAAAACAACTGGGGGAAGAGAGGGAAGGAACTTGTTTTCTTTTCTAGCAAATACAGTAAATTCAAAGGTCAGGTGCAAGCTGACACAGCAGTGGGTGAATCAACACTGGGGAGAATTTTCTGGAATAGCAACAAAAATGTGCCTTTGCAGGCACACAGAATCACTGGTTTTTTATCTGTATCTGACTTCAGAGGGCCTGGGGCAGATTTGGTTTGGCAGCTCTGAGCCCCTCAGGTACCCCCCAGCAGGTACAGCCAGAGCCCTGGTGCCACTTGACAGGTGGAGCACCAAATTTGGCCAAAATCTTGGGAACAGGCACTGGGGTGGCCTCAAACCTGGCCAGGGGTTCAGCCTGAGCTGCAGCCCAGCATCAGCCAGGGGAGCTGCTGGCTATCAGGACAGATTCCTTCTCTGGGAGGGGTTAAATCCCAGCAATAGGGGAGTTCCCTTCCCTGGAAAACCCAAACCAAGCTCAAGTCCCACTCCATGGTGGCACTCAAAGCTTGGACTTGGTGACCAATGGTTCTGTGATCTTCCCACAACCCCTCCTGATTCCAGATGTAGCTCCCACCACGTCCCTGTTCCCTGCCCTTGGAGTGCAGCAGAAACCCCTGGAATGATCCATGTGCTGCCTCAGCCTGGGGCTGTTCCTGCCTGCTTTTCCTGGTGCTCCTCCTCAGTGCTGCAGTGATGGATGTGGGCTCTGAGCCTCAGCCTCCCATCACTGCTGGGCTCCTGTGGGCTCCGTGGGGACCCCACAACGCCCCAGGCACAGCCGGACACAGACCCAGCTCTGGAGTCACAGCTGCAGATGTTGATGTGGAGTTACTGATGCTGAAGGGCCCCATAACTACACCATGGAAGGGTCATTCACCCTGGAAAATGGATCTGAACCCTTCAAAGCCACGCTGTGGGGAGGCACAGAGCCAGCCCTGTGTCCCCTGTGGGGAGCTGAGGTGTGTGCAGGCTGAGTGCTCCTCCGGGGTTTGTGGTGGCTCTCAGGGTGAGGAGCAGCCTCAGCAGAGGCAGAGCAGGAGCTGCTGCCCCAGGAGCTGCCTGGGGGCTGGGTTAACTCTGCTGCCAGCCCCAGCTTTGATTTTCAGCTGTCACTCAGGGCGGGGCAGTTCAGAGCAGCTCCCCTGGCTCAGGCTCTTCTCTGCCTGGCAGGGCTCGACTGCAGCTGCCAGGGGCAGGAGGAGAATCCAGGCAGCTCCTCCTGAGGTCCCTGAACACCCCACAGGGATCCATGGGCTTCCCTAACCCAGAGTGATTGCTGGGCTGTGTGCTCTGAAACCACACAAACCTCCAGCCCCTCCAGCACCTCCTGGGAGCTCCCCATCCCTGCTGCACCAGTGAAGAGCTGCCTTGCAGGGCTGCTAATTGCAATTAACATCCCACAGTTCTCTCACCATGGGCAGCAAACACTCTTTTCTCCTCTCCATCTCCATTTCACAGCCACCTTTGGGTGCAGATCCTCAGTTGTCTCCTCTCCAACCCTCCCCCAGCAGAAGAATCTGCACAGATCCAGCCCTGAGCTCCCCAAAATGCCACTGGCAGGGGTGACATATCCTCTGCACCAAATGAGCAGGGTTCAGCATCCCTCCCTGTCTCTCCAGGTGCCAAAGGCAGGGACAGGGGCCCTTTGCTCGCTGCCCCTCTGTAACAGATCATCCTGGCACTGAGTCACTTGTTCTCTATGCAGTGAGTGATAATCTGCCTGCTCACACAGACATGTAAAAGGAAAACTAACATGGCCTCTAAAGCCAATGAGCCAGTAAATAGAGGGCTATAAATAATCAGGAGAACAGATTTAATTAGCAGCAGAGCTCACTTGCAGGGTTCATGTGGGTGCCTCTCATCTCAAAGTGCCTCACGTGCCCTGTTCCCTTCCCTGCCCATGGCACCACAGCTGAGCTGTGCTTTGGGAGGGTTTGGTGGCCTGGCTGTGCTGGGACAGCTCTGTCCTGTCAGTGCTGCTGGGCAGCACCAACCCCAAGAGCCCCAGACCAGGGGAAAGAACAGGGCTCACACATCCTGTGATTTCTGGGCTCATGGAATTGGTCAGGCTGGAAAAGCCCTCTGAGATCAGAGTCCAACCTTAACACAGCCCTGCCAAGGCCAGCACTGCCCATGTCCCCAAGTGCCACAGGCACAGGGCTGTTAAATCCCTCCAGGATGGGGATCCACCACTGCCCTGCCTGGACACCCTTTCCATGGAGAATTTCCCCAAAATCCACCCTGAGCCTGCCCTGGCCCAGCCTGAGGCCGTTCCCTCTGCTCCTGTCCCTGTTCCCGGCTGTGCCCTCCTGGCAGGAGCTGTGCAGAGCCACAAGGGCCCCCTGACCTCCTTTGCTCCAGGCTCAGCCCCTGCCCAGCTCCCTCAGGAATTCTCCAGCCCCTTCCCAGCTCCCTCAGCCCCTCCTGGGGCTCCAGCCCCCTCCAGCTCCGTGTCTCCTGCCCAGGGTCAGGGCTGTGCTGCCCAGTCCTGCTGCTTTCCATCCTTCCCTGCCCTCCTGGGATGCTCTGGGGGGATGCAGCAGAGGGGCTGCAGCTCCAACCCTGCCAGTGCAGGAGCTCTGTCCCTGCTCTGCTGCTGCCTCAGCTCACTGACAGCAGATCAGCAGAGAGCCCACAATGAGATTAAATTGTACCCAGAGTCTCTGGTTTGAGGTGTCTGGGCTGAGTTTAAGGGAGAGTTTGACAGATCTCTGGTCCATCCTGGCAGCCCATCCTGCAGTTCAGGCTGCAAAGAGATCCTTTAAAGGCAGCTTTCCCAAAGCTATGTCTCTCCTTTATTTTGCACCTGTTTGCTCCCCTGGCTGTGGCTCAGCTCTCTCCTCATCACTCCCTGTTTGTGAATTCAGCCCAGGTTTTCAGATGAAAATGTTCTATTGAGCAGCACCAACCCCAAACCCCTGAATTTTCTGAGAATGGCTCTGTGGATGTGAGGCATGCTCTGTCATGTCTGGAAAGAGTAACTTTGCCATGGAAAGAACGATTCCATCAGGCCAAAGAGCCTGTAAAGGTCCCTGTGCTGTGTTTCACTGCCTTTCTCCAGGACCCAGCCAGATGCCTCTTTAGCACCCACGTGCTGGTGGTTTTATTAATGCTGCATCTGCTGGTGATTTGAGCAAGGGCCAAAGGTTCAGAATTGAAACTCAAGGACCCTCTCCTACTAAAAGATTTTATTAGCCATAAATCTATTATAAAGTGCCTGTGTTGACAATGGGGAATAACACAATCAAAGCCCTCTCCTGCCGGTGACAGCCCAGCCCTGCTGCAAGGAGCCACAGGAATTAATCTGTCTCGTTAATTGTCCCGGGGAAGAGCCTTTCAGGAGCACAAAACACTTGGGCAGAACACAGAGAAACAGCTGTGCCTGTACAAACACATCCTGCTCTCCATCCCTGAAGGGATGATGCTCCATCCCAGCCCCAATCTCCTGGGCCTGTGCTTTGTGTCAGCCTCAGGTGTTTAGTGATCAACAAAACATTCCAAAGTAGGAATTGTGGCTTCCTTTGTGCTGCTTGGAGGAGAATATTGATGGCAAATGAGATCTTCCCTTAAGGGGAAGGGAGCACTGAAGATTCAGAGATGTTGTGGTCAAAAGGAGCAGAAAACATCAGAGGCTCTGTGAAACTCAGGGGTTTGTGACACACTTGGTGTGGAAATTGGGGTCAGCTTGTCCCTGGCCTTTTCACAGGTTAGCTTTGCTCTCCCTGGAGAGAAGTCTCACACTTTCTATGCAAGTCAATGACCATGCCCAGTGTTCTGGACCTTTCTGGAATAGGCTGGAAAACCTCAGGGGTCGTTGGTGGTCTCCCCCATTCCATGGCCACTCCTCAGCCCTGGATGCAGGACTTGTCTGGGCTCACTGGCACCTGGAGGCTGATCACTCTCCTAAAGCTCATGCTCCTACTCCCACCAGGGAGGCGGTTCCAGTTTGGAGGGTTCCTCCTCTTCCCTGTAAATACCAAACTATTCCATTGCAGCCCCCCTGGCAGCCCCTCCCAGCGGCCACCCAGCACTGGCAGTGTCCCCTCTCCCCCCACGTTGCAGCCTCTCCCACCCAGCCTGAGCTGGTGCTCACAGCCCCGGGGGTCAGGGGCACGCTGGAATAAAACCAAAATTGCCATGAAAACTGGGGGAGGAGGCTCCTTGGGAGAGAACAAAAGGAGAGATGAGGAGGGGATGAAGGTGCACAGCATTTCACAGCCTGCTGCAGGAATTCACTGAACGTTCTGAGGCACAAGGAACCAAAACTAAACCAGCCCCATCAGCACCCAGCTCCTGCAGCCTTACAAAGCCAGGCTCTAATGAACTCCAGGCTGTGAGGAGCTGCCCCAGGGACTCTGCTCGGGGCTCTCTGCCCACAGGACCCCTCTGATCAAGGATTTCAGACATTTCTGGTGCTTTCATTCACATTCCAGAACAGCTCTGGAAACTCTGTCCAGGCCAAAAGCAAATGAGCAGAGCATTCCATGCCCTGGGAGCTGGGGAATGTGGAGGGGAGCGAGCTCCTGCTGGCAGAGTGGGCACAGCAAATCCACATCCTCCCTCCTTCCTCCCAGGGAATGGCTCCCACTGCCAGAGGGCAGGGCTGGATGGGATCTTGGGAATTGTTCCCTGGGAGAGCGGGGAGGTCTCGGAATCCCTGCTGGTCACAGTGACCCTGACGTGTAAAAGTCTCTTTTCCCAGCCTGGCAGTTGAAGAAGGAGTCCAAGTTCTTCACTTGTAGTTTTCAAGGTTGTTTACTATTTCTTATCTGTAACATTCTTTCCCTGGCCTGCTGAGGTCTGTTCAGCAGGTCAGACAGAGGCACACTGACTGCCCTCAGAGGCAGTGTTATCTTTTTATACTAAAAACTACATGTACATTATTTACAATAACTTCCCAATACCTATCACCTATGTTAGACAGTGAGCTCCTACCTTAAACCAATCCAAAAGTGCCAACATCACCCAGAACATGGAGGCTGGGAAGAAGGAGGAAGAAGGAGAAAGAAGGACAAAACACACCCAAATTCCTCCATCTTGCCTTCTGAACCCCCATTCTAAAAACCCCAAAAATCTACTTTGCACCTGTGACAAACTTACTATTATTCTACTTAGACTCTCTTGACTTGTAATTCTTCATATAAAGGTGGTCATTTGCTCCATGGGTCAAAATCAAAGGCACAGGTGTGTCCTGGGCTCTGTGCCAAGGTCTGGGAGCACCTGGCAGGGGCTGGAGCCATGCAGGACAGCCAGAGGGATGTCCTGGCTTCTGACAGGGTGGGGCTGGGCTGGAATTGCCAGAGCAGCTGGGGCTGCCCCTGGAGCCCTGGCAGTGCCCAAGGCCAGGCTGGACACTGGGGCTGGCAGCACCTGGCACAGTGGGAGGTGGCCCTGCCATGGCAGGGCAGGGGTGGCACTGGAGGGGTTTAAGGTCCCTCCCAGCCCATCCCAGCCCTATTCCATGTCCTGAGCTGGTGCAGAGCTCGTGGCTGTTCAGATGTTCCCAAGTTTCAGTTCCCCTGCACCCCCAGCCCCCCCAGCTCGTGCTGTAAGTGCCCTTTGGAGGGGCTGGGTGAAACAACTCCTTTGTGTTTGAGAGCCACTTCCCGCTGGGTTTCTCATGCCAACACTGTGGTTGGAAAATAAGTGGATCTTCTTTTCCATTTGCAGAAACTTTCAAGCACTTTCAGCAACCCTAAATGGAAAAAGAGTGTTCAGCCTCACAATACCTTCCCTTTCCACACCTGCTTCTCTGGAATTACTCTCAACAAGCATCTGAAAGGAGAACTAAAAATAAAATATCAACAGTTCTGTCGATATCTTGGAGTGGGCCACGAATGGGGGCTGAGCAGTGAGACTGTGGCTGCCATTGTCAGGGGGCAGCAATTCCAGCCCAGCCTCCCTCCCAGCAGACCCCAAAGTGCTGCTGCAGGGATGCTCCGTGCTGGGGCTGGGTTTGGGCTCTCCAGCTGATTTCACAAAACTCAGCTCAGCCCCAGGCTCAGAACAGAGCAGCTGTGGCTGCCCCTGGATCCCTGGCAGTGCCCAAGCCAGGCTGGACACTGGGAGGTGTCCCTGCCATGGCAGGGGTGCAGTGAGGTTGGATTCCAGGTCCCTACAACCCAAACCATTCCAGGATTCCACACAATTTCCAACTTTCTATTCTACTCCAGAAACTCCTGAAGCTTGGGTTTGTTTCTTTTCCAAGGGAAAGCTCAAGGCTGGAGCTTCCAGCAGAGCTGGGGAGTTGGAAGCAGACAGGAAATAACAGGAGATTATTAATGTCCCTGCTTCCATCACCAGTGATCCCCCAGATACCCCAGGGCAGGCTCTGCTTCTTCAGGGGAGAAGCACAACCTGAAAATTGGTTATGCACAAAAAAGGAAAAAACCAAAACACCTTAATTTTAGCTTCCCACAAAACACAGTAACAATCACCTCACAGCTGCTTTTAGAAGTGCTTCAGTTTTAACTCTTTGTATCAATTAAGTTACAATTCTTAATGAGACGGAGATGATATTGGGACATTGCATTTTTGCTGTCGGGTTTTTCTCCTCAAAACCCCAAAGTTCCCACAGAACCTTTGTTTCAGCATTTTTCATGGAGAAAACTTCCTATTCCCACCAAAGCAGCTGGTGCTGCACAGCTCTGGTCCAGCCCCCTCCCCTTGCATTTATTTATGGGGTTATTCCTCTCCTGGGCTGGTCCCTCATGAGGCTGCAGCTGCAGGATCTGCCCTGGCTCCAAGGTCGGTGCCAAAGCTTCCTGGTGTGAGCTGCAGAAGAAGGGGTTGGCCTGTCCTTGTATTTGAGGGCTGTAAATCCCAAATAAGCCTGTGCTTGCAATGCTGGTTGTGGGGATTTGAAACCCCAGGTCCTTGCAGGT
Source organism: Agelaius tricolor (assembly GCF_023055355.1). Taxonomy (NCBI): domain Eukaryota; kingdom Metazoa; phylum Chordata; class Aves; order Passeriformes; family Icteridae; genus Agelaius; species Agelaius tricolor. The sequence goes on along the minus strand of NW_027269296.1, from coordinate 5,747,092 downwards.
GCCTGTGACACATCCCAAACTGTGCCAAGCCCACAAGGTTCCAGCTCCAGTGCACAGGGCCATGGATTTAGGATTTTTGCCGCCCTTTCCAGGCAGATCTGCCCCCTCTGGTTCTGGGGTCACGTTTCCTGTTCCTCTGCTGCTCTGTGGCTGCTGCTGGGTCAGTGACCCTGAGCTTTGGGACCTTTGGCTGTGCCTGGAGCTGGCCCAGGAGCTTTGCTGAAGTCCTTGGATGCTCCGTGTCCCCATGAGCCCTGAGCCCCTGCACTGCTCCTCTCTGGGGCTCCAGGAGTGTCCCCTCATGTCCCCTCATGTCCCTTCATGTCCCCTCATGTCCCCTCATGTCTCCACAGCCCCTCATGTCCCCTTGTATCCCTTCATGTCCCCTCGTATCCCCTCCTGTCCCCTCATGTCCCCACAGCCCCCCATGCATGGCTCACCAGCAGCTCCAGCCTCTCTCTTTTTGGGAAAAGCCTCCCTGAGCTCTGGCTGAGGAATGTGGGATGGAATTGTTGCTCTCTGGAGAGCTCTGGGATGGAGCCAGAGCCTTCCTGTGGGATTGGCAAAGCCAAGCACAGCCCTCATGGCAAATGAGGTCTTTGCTGCAGGACCCCACAGCTGGGAATAACCCATCCCTCTAAAAGCCTCAGTGAGCTGCATGAAACCCCTTCAAGCTCTGCTCCAGCCCCCTCCCCTTGCATTTATTTGTGGGGTTTTTCCTCTCCTGGGCTGGTCCCTTGTCACACACATCTTTTATGAAAAATCCTTTCCTTAGGATTTTTCCTCCTGAGAAGCTGAGAGGCCTCAGGAACAAAATGTAACCAATGGTTATCTGCTGCTGTGGGATGCAACAGGGGCATCTGGGATTGGGCTCATGTGGTTGTTTCTAATTAATGGCCAATCACAGTCAGCTGGCTCAGACAGAGAGTATAAGCCACAAACCATTGTTATCATTGTTTCTTTTTCTATTCTTAGCCAGCCTTCTGATGAAATCCTTTCTTTTACTCTTTTAGTATATTTTTAATGTAATATATATCATAAAATAATAAACCAGCCTTGTGAAACATGGAGTCAGGTCCTCGTCTCTTCCCTCATCCTCAGACCCCTGTGAGCACGGTCCCATTCCCCGATGGGGCTGCAGCTGCAGGATGTGCCCTGGCTCCAAGCTCGGTGCCAATCCCATCCCCTCTGTGCCCCGTGCAGCCCCTGGCCCTGTGGCACTGTCCTGGAGCTGACAGATGGTTCGTGGTGTTGGGCTGGGCTCCAGGAGCAAACATTTTCTGAGGCATTAATTTTTATAGGGATTATCCACAGCAACTGCTCCATGTGGCACTTGGAGATCACTCTGGGGGGTTCTTGTCTATTTTGGTGAATGGAATTTGGTGTCAAATTCAGGGCTTTTCTTCAGGGGAGTCTGCACAGAGGGAAGCAGGGAAGGGTCAGGAACCAGGGGGGATGAGGGAGAGGTAGAAGATATTCAGAACTTTGGGGATAGTTCTGGTTCCACGTTAGGATGATTTGGGTTTGTGCACAAAGGGCATGAGGATAAATCCTCTCTGAGGAGGTGCTGCTGCATCCTGCAGGGTTCATCTATGAGGAATGTTTGGACCCTCAAGGCCTCTCATTGCAGCAGTTCACCGCAGAAGATCCCTTCCCAGTAACCTCAGGGGCTCTCTGGACTTCCTTACCCAGCTGGATAAAGGGGTAACCAAACTCCCAAGCTGAATTGCCATGGAATTCACTGCCCATCCCTCCTTTGATACAGAGAGCTCACAGCAGCCCTGCCCAGCCCAGGAACCTGCACAGGTTGCCACCATTCCTTGGCACATTTCCTACAGAACCATGGGAAAAACCTTTGGGATCACCAGAGCCCCCTGTTCCCCGCACTGCTGAGGCCAGCCCTGCCCCGTGTCCCCAGGTGCCACATGCACATCCAGGGCTGTTAAACCCCTCCAGGGATGGGGACTCCAAACCCCCTGGGCAGCTGGGCCAGGCTGGGCACCCTTTCCATGGAGAATTTCCCCAAAATCCACCCTGAGCCTGCCCTGGCCCAGCCTGAGGCTGTTCCCTCTGCTCCTGTCCCTGTTCCCTGGAGCACAGCCCGGCCCCCCCGGCTGTGCCCTCCTGGCAGGAGCTGTGCAGAGCCACAAGGGCCCCCTGAGCCTCCTTTGCTCCAGGCTCAGCCCCTGCCCAGCTCCCTCAGCCCCTCCTGGGGCTCCAGACCCTTCCCAGCTCCATTCTCATACCCACAGCAACAGGAGCAGCTCCAGCTGTGGGGTGAGGGATTTGGGGTGAGGGATGGGTGAGGGATTTGGGGTGAGGGATTTGGGACGAGGGATTTGGGGTGAGAAATGAGGAGTGAGGGATTTGGAGTGAGGGATTTGGGGTGAGGGATTTGGGATGAGGGATTTGGGGTGAGGGATGGGTGAGGGATTTGGGGTGAGGGATTTGGGATGAGGGATTTGGGATGAGGGATGGGAGAGGGATGGGTGAGGGATTTGGGATGAGGGATGGGTGAGGGATGGGTGAGGGATGTTCCCAGCCCAGCAGGCCCCAGGCTGGGCAGGAGCTGGAAGGCAAAGGGGGATTTTCCCCAGCCATACTGAACCAGGCTCTTTGGGAATCCTTTCCTCTCTCTGGCATAGGAAAGGGAGGGATCACAGAAGAAGTGGGAGAAGGATCATCTTATAAGTGGAAACATTAAAGCTGCATTTAGCACCTGTCTAATTTTTAATATGAGCTGAGCTGCAGTCAGATATTGGGCACAGAGCTGAGTGACAATTTATGCAGCAATTCTAAATTAGCTGCAGAACAGAGAGAAAGGCACTTCTTTGGCTCAGCAGCCACAATGGAAACTAAAATCACTTCAATCCCAGCCAAAAAAGTGGTGTGTTTTGGGGGAAGGGGTGGCTGAAAGCTCAGAGTTTTCTTCCTTTTTGTTAAAATGAGGGGAATTTGGAAGGTCAGTCTTTTGAAAGGAGGAATCTTGGTCTGTGAGACATTCCTGTCACTTCTTTGGGCAGGGCTGGATGGGATCTTGGGAATTGGGAATTGTTCCCTGGCAGGGTGGGCAGGGGCTGGGCTGGAATTGCCAGAGCAGCTGTGGCTGCCCCTGGAGCCCTGGCAGTGCCCAAGGCCAGGCTGGGCATTGGGGCTGGCAGCACCTGGCACAGTGGGAGGTGGCCCTGCCATGGCAGGGGTGGCACTGGAGGGGCTTTGAGGTCCCTTCCAGCCCAAACCACTCCATGGCTCCATGACACAGCCTGGCACTCCTCCCTAGGCACAGGGGCATCCCAATCCCAGCAGAAGGCCCTGGAGCAGAAGGAAAAGCCCTGAACAACAAACCCTGGCAGAGCTGGGTGGCTGCTCAGCCTCACCCCAGGGCCAGGGCAGCCTCTGCTCAGCTCCCAGGACAATTCCAAACCCAGCTCCTCCTCAGGACCCTGTTCTAGTTACTTCCACAACCTCTCCTGCCACAGCCCTTCAGTGTCAGAGTCCCTGGTCATTCTGGGGACACAGGATGGGTCCCTCTGCCTCCTCCAGCCCCAGGGGCTGCTTCCTGCTCTCTGTTCTGCTCTCTGCTCTCTGTTCTGCTCTCTGTTATCTGCTCTCTGTTCTCAGCTGTTGAACACAGAGGGTTCTCAGTGCCCACCCTGCCTGGGGGCAGCAGGGGACAGTGGCCAGGTCCCAGCAGCCACCAGTTCATGGTCAATTGTGTGTCCACCTCGATGCCAGGCAGGAGAGATCCCTGATCTGCGTGTGGTGCCTTATCTCAGTGCTCCACGGCTGCAGCTCCTCCTTATCTCAGCAGCCACTGAAAGCCCCAGCAGGGCCTGCTGCACACAGGACTTGGGGGCAGCTCTGGGGCTGTGGAAAGGGGATTTTATCTCTATTTGTGACAGGTTTGGGGCTGTGGACAGGGGATTTTATCTCTGTTTTTTCAGCAGGCTCAGGGAAAACAAGGCCCAGCCCCAGAGCAGGAGATAAGCAGCAGGACTCCCCTGGCACCTGCACATCCACAGGGTCCAGGTGACATTAATGACAGGGACACACAGCTCCTGCTGGTTGCCCATGGGACAGGAGTGGGGTTTTACTCCTGACAGGGATTTTTTCCACTCCAGGGTACGATGCCCGAGGCAGCTCCTTTGCAAAGCTGCTCCTCAGCTCTGGTTGGCACCCGAGGTTTTCTGATGATAAAATCCCATTTCCTGCAGTCCTGAGCAGGGAATTCACACCATGGTCTGGGGACAGGAAAAATTTCTGCTGAAAGCCATAAAAACCATCCCTGGGGGTCTGAGCCCCCGGGCTGCAGCCAGGGCTGGCACAGAGCTTTGGTCCTTCCTGCCACCAGAGTGATCCTGGCTGGGGGCTCTGAGGGGTCTGGGGTCACTCTGGGCTGCAGCCAGGGCAGTGAGGGATCCCTGCCCCCTCTGCCCCATTCCCCCTGCAGCCCTCAGGCCACGTTCCCTGCACACCTTGTTTGGCACTTTGGCATTTCCATCATCTCAGAATGAGCAGCAGGCAGGTTTCACATTGCTGGAGCAGCCCCATAAAGCAGCCACGAGCTCTGGCAGTGATTGCACTCAGCACTTTCATTGCCTCTGCTGTGCAATGGGAGCTGTTTGTGCATCTCAAGTAAAACCTGCCCTGCTCCTGGGGGAGAAAGGTACAAAAAGGGCTCTGGGGCCAGAACCCAGATGCTCCAAGGTACAGAATCATGGAATTGGTGGAGTCACTCCATCTCTGCTGGAGCTCTGATCCCTGTGTTTGGAGGCAGAGGGAACCCTGGTGTTTATTAGGAGCAATTTTAATCCTGCAAGCAGGTTTTGGGTTGGTTTTTTTTAGGCAAACAACCTCATTTTGTGTAGAAGCAGCACATCCAGGATATTTGCTGGATATCAGCAGCTCTGGTGTGGTGCTCTCAGCATCCCAAACCCCTGAGCAGTCCTGGTGTCCCAGGACACAAAGCTGGCAAGGAGCAGACTCAGATCTCCAGGGTTAGGCAGTGTGTGCAGAGACCCTGGCTCCTGACCCCCTCCCTGGTTCCTGATCCCTCCCTGGTTCCTGGTTCCTCCCTGGCTCCTGATCCCTCCCTGGCTCCTGATCCCTCCCTGGTTCCTGGTTCCTCCCTGGCTCCTGATCCCTCCCTGGTTCCTGATCCCTCCCTGGTTCCTGGTTCCTCCCTGGCTCCTGATCCCTCCCTGGTTCCTGATCCCTCCCTGGTTCCTGGTTCCTCCCTGGTTCCTGGTTCCTCCCTGGCTCCTGATCCCTCCCTGGTTCCTGGTTCCTCCCTGGCTCCTGATCCCTCCCTGGTTCCTGATCCCTCCCTGGTTCCTGGTTCCTCCCTGGTTCCTGGTTCCTCCCTGGGTCCTGGTTCCTCCCTGGTTCCTGGTTCCTCCCACAGCTCCTGTTCTCCTTCCAGAAGCAGCCCAGGAACAGAACCAGCCAAATGAGTGACTGCAGTGCAGGGAGGGAGAGGGGACCAGCTGGGTTCCATGCCTTGGGATCTCCTGGGATTGGGAGAGGACACTTCCAGAAGCTGCCCTGACCTGCTGCCTCAGCTTCCAGCTGTTTCCAGCTGTGAGGGTTGGGTAGGACCTGATAAAACACAAGGAGTGTCCAACAGATGGGATTCTCTGGGGTGAATGGTGGGAGATTTTCCAGCCTGAACCATTCCAGGATTCTATGATCTGTGAGCATTCCCTGAGCTTCCTGCACAGCATTTGCTGCTCCAGCTGCTTCCTTTGCCTGTCCCTCTGCCTGTGCCAGCTGTGTTGTGCCCCCTTCAGGAGGATCATCTGTGGGTCCCTGCAGCTCCCAGGGCTGCCCAAAGAGAGCCCAGGTGAGCCCAGCCCCGCCTGCTCGAGGTGTTCCATCAGCCTGATGCACATCACAAAGCTCCAGCAGCACGTAGCGGCCAGGGAGCCATCAAAATGATGGAAAGGTTTGGAGAATTGGGCCTGGGAGAGCCAGACAGGCCCGGGCTGCAGGGGAGATGGCTCTGTGGAGACAGCAGAGCTGTTTGCAGCTGCAGAAGAGGCTGTGCCGGGGCAAGTGGGGAGGAATTATCCCCATCAGTCACTGCCAGCGTGAGCAGGAGCAGACTGGGGCTGTGCAGGGAAAGCGCAGCTTAAGTGCTAAAGAAACATTTTCATTCTGAGCAAAACAGAGAGATTTCAAATGGATGAATCACAGAATATCTGGAGTTGGAAGGGACCTGTAAGGAACCTCCAGTCCATGCTCCATTTGCTGCATCATCCACAGGGGATTTTGGAGGAGTTTGGGGCCAGCAGCTGCAAAAGCTGCACTGCAAACCCCAACCCAGCCGGGCATTAACTCCTGGATGCAGCCGAGCAAAGCCGACAAATTCCATTTCCAGTTCTCCTGTAAGGCCCTCGCTCTCCATGCACCGGGAAATTGGTGCCATTAGTGAGGAAACAATGGGAGCACTAGGGCCAGTTGTGAAAGCAACTCCTTTAACCCGAGTCCTAAAAGAACATTTCACTCCTGTCTCCAGGTCCGAGTGACACCTGCGCTCCCAGAGAGGCAGCACGGTCCAGCAGAGCCTCTGTGTTTCCCTTGGAATAAAGAATTATGCCACGATGAAGTATTTCTGTGAGGGAATGTGCTCCTTGCATAGTTATTAATTCATTACTGGCCGTAGCCAAACTCACTCCTCTACTAAGTCATCTATTAAATGAGCCAAATGAAATTTATTAACACAGCATTGATCATTTAAGTCTTTTAGCATAAAGCATAATGGAACAGAAGCAGAAGTAATAATTCCTTGCCTGGCTTCTGGTTCGTGTCTCATGCTCGGGGCCCTGCGTTAGGGCTCCGATTGTCCCCGGAGCTCCCTCCCGAGCAGGAATGTCACAGCAGCATGGCGGGAGGGACCCTCTGCCTTTGGTCCGGGCTTCCCTTTGGGCTCGGCCTGCAGTGACTCTGGAAACCGAGCAGAAAACCAGAAGCGACCTTTCAGGCAGCCCCGAATAGCGCCCGGCCCGGAGGGCAATGAACTCACCCTCGGGCAATGAACACCGGGCTGGGGCTGCGGTGGTGCTCCGGCCCCGCTCCGCTCCTGCCCCGCTCCACTCCTGCCCCGGCACCGCTGCTGCCCCGCTCCGCTCCTGCCCCGCTCCACTCCTGCCCCGGCACCACTCCTGCCCCGCACCGCTCCTGCCCCGCACCGCTCCGGCCCCGGCACCGCTCCTGCCCCGCACCGCTCCGGCCCCGCTCCGCTCCTGCCCCGCACCGCTCCGGCCCCGGCACCGCTCCTGCCCCGCACCGCTGCTGCCCCGCTCCACTCCTGCCCCGGCACCGCTCCGGCCCCGGCACCGCTCCGGCCCCGCTCCGCTCCTGCCCCGGCACCGCTCCTGCCCCGGCACCGCTCCGGCCCCGGCACCGCTCCTGCCCCGGCACCGCTCCTGCCCCGGCACCGCTCCGGCCCCGGCACCGCTCCTGCCCCGCACCGCTCCTGCCCCGGCACCGCTGCTGCCCCGCTCCGCTCCTGCCCCGGCACCGCTCCTGCCCCGCTCCGCTCCTGCCGCGCTCCACTCCTGCCCCGCTCCGCTCCTGCCCCGCTCCACTCCTGCCCCGCTCCGCTCCTGCCCCGGCACCGCTCCTGCCCCGGCACCGCTCCTGCCCCGCTCCACTCCTGCCCCGGCACCGCTGCTGCCCCGGCACCGCTCCTGCCCCGGCACCGCTCCTGCCCCGCACCGCTCCTGCCCCTGCCGCGGGACTCAGCCGGGGCTGCCTGCGGAGAGCTGGGCAGGGCAGGGCACGGAGCTGGCTGTCCCTGTCACTGCCCAGGGCAGCTCCTGCCACCTCCAGAGGTGTGCCAGGGTCACTTCTTGGAAGGAAACCTCGTCCCACAGGGCATTGCGCAATCACCAGTTCGCACAGGCAGACTCGGCCTTTACAAACCTCTGATCATTTATGGTCACCAAGCCCAGTTTGTTCCTGCTGAGGGTAATTTGGCTTTTTAGGCAGACAGGGATTTCTGAGGGGTTTCTAATTCTGAAACTGGATGGGGTAGTGCTGCTCCATGTCCCTCCTGCTGCCCCCTAAATTCAGCAGGAATCTCTCTCTGAGGTGAGACAGGAGCTGTGCAGACCAAAGGCTCTCTTCTTTGAGAGCCCTGTGGACCTGGATGCCTGTGAGAATCCCAACAGCATCCAAACCTTCCCCATTTCCCATTTCTCAACAGCATCCAAACCTCACCCATTTCATGCTCCAAACAACAGACAGGGCCCAGCGTCCTGACCCAGGCCACAGACACTCCAAGTTACTCATGAAATTAAATAAGAGTTAAGCTTTGAGGGCCTAAACTACATAAGGAGGGACTCCCAAGATGCAGCCAGCAGAGAGGGGAGCACAGACAGGATCCTGGCCGTCCTGCTGTCTTCAATTCGGGATGGGGACAGAGGGCAGAGAGGGGACAGTGCAGAGCTGGGGCTGCACCATCCGAGCTTGTCTTGAATCTGAGCTGGAGGGGGAAGAGGAGGGACAAACCCTGACCAGCTCAAGGACAAAGCTACCAAAGAATGTCCTGGCTCTGCCAGCACGGCCTGGGAGCCTCCCCTGCCCTCCCCAACCCAGAGCATCATCAGCCACCCTTGGGGCTCGATTCCAAACGAGCCCCAGCCCCAGCTGAGAAGGGGTTTGCAGTCACTGAGAAGGGGTTTGCAGTCACTGAGAAGGGGCTTGCATTCCCTGAGAAGGGGTTTGCATTCCCTGAGAAGGGGTTTGCAGTCACTGAGAAGGGGTTTGCATTCCCTGAGAAGGGGTTTGCCTTTCCTGGTGTGTTCCTGGAGTGAAACGAAGCTGAGCTGGGATTTCTATGCCAAGAGTTCTGAGCCTGTGTAGGATTCCACCCTAACCCCAGCCTCTCTGCTGCCCTGTGCTCCAGTGTCATTTACTGGCATTGCACAGGGCACAAAGCACTGAGAAGAGCTCCTTTAAACAGAGCCCATCTGCTCCATCTCCATCCAGGAGGGATCAGTGCTGCTCAGACCGTCCCCTGTTCCTGCTGGGGGCACTGCACCTGCCCTGTCCCCTCAGGTCCCACTGTCACACGGTGCTGCTGTGCCAAGCTGTGCCTGTGACACTCAAACCAGCTCCTCGCAGCAGCTGCTGGAGGATTTTGCATTTGCTGCAGGAAAGGGCTGTCAGAGCTCACCGTGGGCAGGCACGGGTTTCCATTTCACCTCAGTGCAGCTCATGAAAGTCTGGAGCCTGAAACAGGCATTGATTTTTTCATGGCATGTCTGGCTTTGCTTTTGCTATGGGATTGTGTCTTGCAAAAGTTGACTAGGAATTGAAATATTTCTTGTAAGTGGATTTATAAATCCAAGCCTTTTAGGAGCTGGCTGCTGTTATTGCTGCCAGATTTACTGATGACTTTGTTTTTTTAAAAATAAGATGTTTAAACAGACATTGACCTTTTTTTTTTTTGGAAATTTTAATCATGGCACAACTTTTCTACTTTTTCAGTCAAACTTTTCAGTGAAGACGTTTGATTAATAAATCAAAAAGGTCTGCAAGTGTGGATACATGTGGAGTATCCCAGGTTTCACTAAAATTTGCAAAAGTTAATGGGGAAAAAGGTCTCTTTGGCTAAATCTCCATTTAGCCACCAAGATAAATGACAGATTTCAGCTGTGCAGGGGCTGAGCTCTCCCAGACTCCAAAGCCAAGGCCTGAAGTCACTCCCTCATCCTCTCCCTGTGCCTTTTGCTCTAAACACCAAATCTTCTGCCTTTGTCACTGCACCTGTGACAGGAGAATTGCAGGGAGGCTTTTCTTGAGAATGCTGCCAAGCCATACAATAATCAGGAAATCAGTTCTGAGAGTGAGAGCTCCTTCTTCTGAGCAGTGGGCTCTGGAGTGGGAAAGCTTCTCTGGTGTTTTTGAGGTGAAATAAAAACACATTGTCAGGGTTTCTTTGCAGTCACAAAGTGACAGAGATTGTCCAACACCTGGAAAACCTGCTTTGCCACCCAGCTGCTGGAAAGAGCTCCCATGGTTTTATTCCAAGGTCAGGAATTCACCAGCGAGTGCAGAGAGGTTTGTGTTCACCCTCAGTGGGGAAAGATTGGATGTGAACAATTCCAGAGCATTCCCTGAGCTCCACACAGGCAGATTTAGGCAAAGAGCCACAACTGCTGCAGGAAAGCAGGATGGGTGGGATCAGGATCCTCTGCCTCCCTCCACGCATTCATAAATCCCAAATTCCAGCTGGGTGTTGTGCAAGACAGGCGGGGCTGGGGCAGCTTCTGCTCAACCATCACAGCTGAGAGCATCTGGGGTGGGATCAGCAGGGCTGGATGGAATAAGGGCTGGGAAGCTCCTTGATCTCCAAGCCTTGATCTCCAGGTGGGTGGTTCATCCTCAACCCCTCCCTGTCTGGGCTCTGCTCAGAACAGGATGAAGTTGGTTTTGCAGTGGTATGGAATTGTGAGGAGCTGCTGAGTCCCCCAAAGGCAGGACAAGTTAAAGGCTGGGCACTGATCCCTGGGGCAGGGACAGCAGCCAGGGCACGGCTGGAGCTGGGCCAGGGCAGCTCAGGCTGGAGCTCAGGGCAAGGCTCTTCCCCCAGAGGGTGCTGGGCACTGCCCAGGCTGCCCAGGGAATGGGCACAGCCCCGAGGCTGCCAGAGCTCCAGGGATGCCCAGGCTGGGGTTATTGGGGATCTGGGCAGGGCCAGGGTTGGATCCATGATCCTGTGGGTCCCTTCCCACTCAGGATATTCCATAATTCTGTCATTGCTGGGGAACTGTTGGTGGCTCCCAGTCACAGGCCCAGAACGTCCCTCCAGGTCTCAGTGACTCTGGGCAGAGCTGATGATTTGTCCCAGCAGACTCTGCCCCTGGGGAAAGTTTGGGATGGCAGCACTGAACTGCAGGACTTGTCCCCCCCATCCTGAAGGAGGAAACTCTTCCCCATCCTGGCTGCTGGAATTGTAAATCCATCAGGGTGTCACATTGCAAACTGCAGCTTTGGACATACAGAACTAAGGTGCTTCTGGCCTCCAGTGCATTCCCCTTGGATCCTCCAGTTGAGCTGTCCCACCTGGCAATTAACACTGCAATTAGAGCAGTTTCCATGCAGAACTGTGTTAAATGCATGGAGCTTTTTTCCCCTTTATGGATGTCTTCTGCCTGATCCTTTCTTTCCATCGAGAATGGATTAAAAGACTCCTCTTAAGAAGCTGGAACAAGTTTCCCAGGCTAATGCAGCCCCAGCCAAGTTGTGCTTTCATCAAGGCATTTTAGTCGTCGCTGCAACATCTCTTAGGCTTATTAAATCAGCCTCGTCTCCTGAGGGAGGTTTTAAATGGGGTAAAATACCATATTAAGCAGTCCAGGAACTCATTTGATTTAATTTCATTTGTATTTAGTTTTTTCCTTTGTCTCCTCTTCAAGAAAGCAGAAAGAACAATTTGGAGGTATTGGAAAGATGCCTCCTTTTTAACCTTTTGGTGATACAATAATTCAGTAAAGCTGTAATAATCTGCCTCTTGCAGTACTCATAATAATCCATCCTCTCTTCTACCTTTTTCCTTCTGCCTTTACCCCACCAGTGGAGCAGCCCAGAGCTGGGTAGTGGCTCTCATTCCTAAACATTCCTGAACTTGTGCAGAGGACAGTGGGGAACACTCAGCAAAATGCTGTGGCTGCCCCTGGATCCCTGGCAGTGTCCAAGGCCAGGCTGGGATGCCCTGGGACAGTGGAAGGTGTCCCTGCCCATGGCAGGGGGTGGCACTGGATGGGCTTTCAGGTCCTTCCAACCCAAACCACTCCAGGACTCCAGTTCCACCAGGCACGTTTTGGATCCTGTCTGCAAGAAAAGTACTCTGGGAGGGATCAGAGCCTGCTGACCTGGAAATGACAAATGAGGGTCGTTCCTGAGGCTTGTGGATGGGTCAGCACAGCCTGAACAGTGGAAAACTCAGAACTGGGGACATCAGTCCCTGGGGACGTCCTGCTGCCTCCTCCCTGCAGCCCTTGAGTTGCTCGAGTGAGTGCCTCATCAGAATTAAAAGGGTTGATGGTGCTTATCTGCATTTCATGCAAATCAGCCCAAAGCCCGGCCCTGGCAGCTTTCCAGCTCCCATCAGGAGTCTCTGCCTCTCTCCAGGCTCGAAGCAGCCCCACGGTGGGCTCAGAGATCTGTCATGTGCACACGTGGCTCCGATAGTTCCTGGCTTTTTGGCATCAGAGTGCCTGAACTCGGGTCAGGGGGCAGGATCCTGAAGAAGAATGAGCTGAACTGCACTGCTGTGCCCTGGACAGGACTCAGCTTCTCTGAAGGACCAGAAACTTCTGTTCCTGGCCCACGTGGCCCTGGACGAGCAGTCTGTCCTCAGTCCCAAACCTCAACATCTCCCTGCTCTGCTCCCTGACCTGTCCTGCAGTGGGACCTGTGGGTGTCCCTCGTGCTGTGGGGTCCCCATGACCCTCCCAGCCTCTTCCAGCCCTTCTGAGGAGCAGGACAAACGAATGCATGAGACTGTGGTTTAAAAAGCAGGAAAAAGCACATGCTGCTCCAAAATCCCTGCCCACATCACCTGCTGCCCCGTGCCTCGGTTTCCCCAGGTTTTCCCGATTTAAGCTCTTTGTTCGCTCTCCCCCCTTGCTGGTCCATGCAGTGCCAAGTACAGAAGGTGCCCGACTCTGCTCCAAGCTCTGAGCTGTCTCCAGCAGCAGCAGCAGCAGCTCCTCCGTGCCAGGATTTAATTGCCAGATCCCGGCGGTTTCTCCGCACGCCCCGGCAGAAGGCGGCGGATGGCGCTGACCCCTCCCGCTCCCTCGTTCTGCCTGGCAGACTCTTTTCAATTACCTTCTCCCCATGTTGCTGTTTACATTCTGCACTCACATCTTCCACCGTGTTCCCCATCACCTTCCCGCAGCCCGAGCGCCTCCTAATCTGAAGTGTATTTCGGTATTTCAACCTTATCTCTATCAAAGCAGAAGGGTAGGGGAGTCATCCTCATTCCCGGATCCTGGAGGAGCTGCAGCCAGCAGCGCTCAGCTCAGCTTTCATTGCACTTTGAGTAACTCGCAGACGATTCTCCTGTCAAGAGCACTGAGGACAAAATGAAACACTCTCTCTCTCTTTTTTTTCTTTTTTTTTTTTTTCCCAAGGCTGCCCGTTAATCTCTTCTCGACAATGATTGTGTGTCATGTTTCATTCTGGCTGTCACCGAGTTCACTCTGTCCCCATCCCAGAGCCAACCTGCGAGATTTGAGAGCTGGGATGTGGCTGATGGTGGGAGCAGGACCCAGGGCAAGACCCTGGCCTGGCAGGGTTTCCTGAACAAATTGGGCTAGGCTCCAGTTGGACCAGTGCAAACTGGGGTTGGGATTGCTCTGCTACCACAGGGAGGAAATATTTTGGAATTCTGTAGGAAGGAGCGGCAGTGCAGTTGGTGTTGAGCAAACTGTGCTGGCTGAGGGTTCAGGAGGGACCTAAGGGAGCCACAAAAATCAGGTAGGCTCCTCTCTTCTTCCTGGTTGGCCTGGGAAACTCCCCAGATTCAGCCATTCTCCCCTTGGCCAAATGGTTTGTGAGCAATAAATCCCTGAGGCCCTCAGTGACTCCCCCTGGACACAGCCAAGACAGGGGACTGGGGTCAGAGCAGCCATTTCTGCTGGATAGCAGAACAAGGCTTTAAGTCCTTTTCTTCCATCCTCAGGTTTTGTTGTTTTTCCCCAGATCCACAGGGTTCTGTTTATTGTCACCTGGAACATTTGCTGAGTTTGATATTGATCAGAGTCGGAGTGGAGAAAGGCACTGCAAACAAAGCCCCGCTGACAGTGAGGTCTCACTTCTCTCCCAGCAATAAAAGAGAGGTGCCAGAGAGCCTGGAGAGGCAGAACAGACACCCCAGCTGGAATTACTGCTATTGAAGTGATCACTGCACAGACCCAGTTAGCACTGGAGCAGCAACATTTGCATAAAAACTACAAGCACAAAAATGCTCAGAAATGAATAATACAAGGGAACTGTATAGGATTTGCATTAAATTAGTGACTGTGTGCGAGATGCCATTTAAATGGCAGGTGACTCGAAAATTTCTCTCCCTTTTAGTGGAAGAGACTGAAATGTTCATTTTCATGGTAAACAGTAACTGCACATTGATTTGGAGCTTGAAAGCATCTCCACAAATAGCTTTCTCAGGGAGTGGGGTTGGAGCACAGAAATCACAGCACTGCCTTGCCCTGCATGGCTCTGAAACTCAGCAGCACAGCTTGAGTTTCTGTCATACACTTGGTAAAAAACCTGCAGTGACAACAAGAAACCCAAAGCCCCCCTGAACTCGGGGGGCCAAACAATTCCCTGCAATTATCAGGGAGAGGGATCTGATGGATTATTGCATACTAGGGCCGTGGGTGAGGAGGAGCAGCAGGGCCTGCAGGGAGCTGGAGGTGCCCACTGGCTGCTCCCTGGCAGCACCTGCAAGTGCCAGGGCAGAGGGATGGGATTGGGGTTTGCCCTGCAGCTTCTGGGCCCCATTTTTGATGGGCAGCCAAGTGAGATCCCAGGCTTGGATTGGTGTTCTCCATCAGCTCGTGGCTGTAGGAGAAAGCCCCCAGCCTGTTGGGGCTCTCAGTGGCCCCAAACTCAGCACAGAGTCTGGGTTCAGCCCTTTTGCTCTCTGGATCCTCTCCCATCCCACTGGAGTGCCTGGGTGGGACTGAGCTGCTGGCTGGGGTTAAACCTCACAGGGAGGCTTGAAGTGAAAGCTTTTCAGGGTCACCCTTTGGCTGAAAGAATTCTTCTCCTAACACATCTGAATGGGGCTATTTGGAGATGAAAAATGTCAGTTCTTTCCTAAAACAGGCCCATTTGGAGCTGTCACTTGGCAGTGCCAGAGCAGAAGAAAGACTTTTCTCCCCAGGTTTTGCTGTGGTCACGGGTTGATAACTTGCTCAGGTTCAGTCCAGCAGTATCATTTTCAAGAAATTGTTTGAATGGCTTTAATGTGCCATGAATCAAAAGAAGAAATTCCACTCCTGGTAATTAAGATGGAATGGGTAATTATTTCTGTCTGTCTCCACATTCCCTTTCTGGAGGAGGAAGGAGAAAACTGAGCTTTCCAATGCCCTTGTTCTCTCCAGCACAGGAGGAGCCCCTGTTGCACATATTTATTGGTGTACCCCAGCAGGAGCAGAATCCCTTGGAAAACTGAGCCTACCTAAGAAGAGGAGGGAAACAGGAGCTGGTGTGAGCAGAGAACCCTCAGCTGCTCTGCTCTGCCCCACTCCCACACCTTGCTCCAAGTGCTTGGCAAATTTAAGATCAACAAGAAGGAGCACCCAGGGCATTGAAGCCATTTGGAAACGTGGCACTGAAATCTGCCAGGGTCCCTTGGCTGGGGATCAGAGGGTGCCAATGGAACCTTAAATCCCCAGGAACTTTCCCAGCTGCTGTTCCCGACTGTGAGGGACACGAGTGGCAGGGCCGGGCTCTCCCTCACTCGCTCCTGTCAATCACACCTCAGTCCCCGCTGATTGGGCTCACATCAGAGCCGTGTTTTGACAAAAGGTGGGGAGGGAGCGGCTGTCAAAGCCCTGAAGGCGAGGGGAAAGGCAGAGAGCTGAGCTGGGGAGAGAACCGGAGGATTTATTATCCAGGGAAGTGATGGGACCTTGTGGGACAGGCAGAGCTGGGAGCTGCAGCCACGGGGGTGTGGGGAGACTTGGGGAGGAGCTGGTGCTGCTTCAGAGGAATTTGGGTGGCTTCAGAATAAAGCAGAGCACAAGGTCTGAGCAGGGGGGAAGGAAGAAAAACCCCAGAATTATAGAATATCCTGAGTGGGGAGGGACCCACAGGACCATCAAGTCCAGACCCTGTCCCTGCCCAGACCCCCCAACTGATGCCTCAGGTTTTAGCTTTTATATTTTTCAGATTTTGTTCTGCTTTAGTGTGTGAGTCTGGGCTTCACATTATAGGATGCTGAGCTCTGTGCACAGAGCAGGGAGACAAAACAATTCCTGCTCTAGATGGGGACCAAGGACAAATGATCCAAATCTCAGGCCCAAGAGCACAAACACCGTGGGCTGGAGAGAGAAAAACAAGCAGGGTGGGACTGCAGGGGCTAAAGCTGGAATTGGACATTTACCTCCAATATGCAAATGGAGCAGAACTGATAAAAGTGAGAGACCCCGTGACTGGCTGTGCATATTAGGACCTTTTTGGGTTGTGCTGCCCAAGGTGGATCCATTGAGGCCTCTTAATCATTCCCTGCTTTATTCTTTAGCTCTGTCTAGTGTCTGTTCTAGGTCAGCCTGCACACGGCATCAGTTTCTGGTGACCACGGAGGGACAAAAGACCCCCAACAACCCCAGCCTGGGCATCCCTGGAGCTCTGGCAGCCTCGGGGCTGTGCCCATTCCCTGGGCAGCCTGGGCAGTGCCCAGCACCCTCTGGGGGAAGAGCCTTGCCCTGATCTCCAGCCTGAGCTGGCTGGTCCAGCTCAGCCATTCCCTGCTGAAAGGTGCAGGAAACTCCCCCATCCCATTCCCCCTGCAGGCTCTGCTCTCAGGGGATGGGAGGGTGCTGTGCCCCAGCCCAGGGCTGCTGTGTCAGCTCCCCTCAGGCACTGGGGACCCCACAAAGAGCCCTCCCTGGAGTGCACAGAATGGAAGGTGAGGTGTTTGTGGGATCCCCAAAGCTCTGATCCACCCCAGCATGGGGATCCCTGAGCTGCTGGAAGTCTCTCATTTAACTTGGATGTCACCAGAGCCCCAGATTCACCTGGGAAATGAGAGCTCCCAAAATACTTTATATAAACTAGCAGAACCCAATACAGATCTTATATCAAGTTTGGAGTCAGGATTTTCTACCTCCAAGGGAATTTTAAGCCTTTGTAGGAATTATTTTTCCCATTCTTCAAGTCCAAGTGAAGTTGTCCCTGCCCAGGGCAGAGGGGAGGAACTGGATGCCCCTTAAGGTCCCTTCCAACCCAGCCCATTCTGTGATTTTATAATTCTCCTGAGAGATTTCACAATTTCTCATTCATTTTCTTTGGTTCTGGGATGGGATTTTTCCCCCCTGTAAAATTCTGAGCAGATGGAAAAGCTTTGGGGATCACGTAAACCTCTTGGGTTTAATGACTGAAATGTCTCCCACCTGTTCTACTTTTTAAAACTGAATAGAATTTTAATACCAATGGGAAAAAAAAAAGCTAAAATGAAAAATCTCTTCAAAAGGAAAATCAAAACAGTTCCACTCTGTGGCTTTTTTTTTTCCCTCAAATAAAACATGATTGAAGTCAACATGTTCCTGAGCAACATCTCACTCATCAAAAGTGGCATTTACTGACAGAACAACGTTTTCTCCCTGAAATGAGCTCTCAGTTTGGGATCCCAGGGTAATGACATTAAATGTGAGTCCTTGGTGGCTCTGACTGTGGAGAGGAGACACAAATGATAGTGTGGGCCAGTGATTATTCTCCTCTCCCTCACTACAACAAAATAACCCACAATCATCCGGTGGAGCTTCTGCTCCACGGCCTCCCCAGCACAGAGGCACAATTAGAGAGCTGGGGCTGCCTCCTGAAAACAGGGGCAATGAACCACAGCATTGAACAAAGAGAGGTGCCAGCAAGAGCTAAGAGACAACACTTTTCTTGGTTCAATGGCCAAATGGAAGAAAAAATACATTTTGAGTTAACCTGAATTGAAATTTTTTCAATTTTTCCAGTCAAGCAAAAAGTTGAAAAAAAAATTAATGGCAGATTGCTTTTTGTTTCAGCCTCTTTTTATTTTCTGTTCCATTACTTTTCCAGCTCCTTTCAGTGGAAGTTTCAGAGCCTGTTTCATCACTCCCAGCCTACAGGTTTGTAGTGGGAGAAAAACAAGTTTTGCCCAAAGTGATTTTGCCAGGTGGTGGAGATTTGGCTGGGCCTCGCAGAGGTCAGAATGGTCTGTGCTCAGAGGACAGGGGGGTCCATCTCAGCTGAGAGCTGGTCCCACATCCCTGGTGGGACCCCATTTGCTCCTGATTTGGCACTGCTGCTCCCAGGGGGATCCCTGCAGACAATTAATTGAGGAAAAATTTCTCAGTTCTGATTATTGGAGCTCTCCATGAGGTGGTTGGGTTTGGAAACGTCTCCCAGTGGGGGCAGAGCAGAGCAGGCCCCAGGGAATTCTTTCCCACTCCTGTGTTTGGTTTGTTCTTGTGCCAAAACTGCAGATTTCCTTACACCAAAATGTTTGGTCAATCCATATTGATGTCCCTGAGTCTGCCACTTTAAAATATTCCAGAGCATTTAGGAATTCAGTGTTCTCAGAGCTTCGCTTCTTCCAGTTTCCTTTCAGAAATTGCTTCACATTTCCCTAATCTGTCATCAAAAGACGAGGATGCAAAACAAAACATGTCATTTCCAGATCCCCATGAACCACATTTAATTCAGGATTTTGAGAGTACCATGTGTGGTGCAAAAAAACGTGGATGAAACCCTTCTTCGATTCTGCTTCTGCTTTTCCTGAAGTTATGGGACACCCACTCAGCCCAAAGCAAAACCTGTTTTGCACCCAGATCCAGCTGTGGGAATGGGCAGGAGGAGCTGGATTTGGGTTGCTCTCTTTAATCCTGGTTCCTACATCTGCCCCCAGCCTAAACCTGCTGCTGGGAGAAAAACAAAAAACCAACCCCAAACCACTGGGACTTGCCTGTCAGTAAATCCATCTTTTCAAACTCTCCTCAGCACCCTCCCTCCCAAATCTTCCCAGCCCTCCCCTTTCTGAACCTGGTCTTCCTTACAGTGCAGTGGAACTTCCTTATTGGAGTTCCATCCAGAATTTAAATCAAGACCTCCTGCAGGCATCCCTTGATGGGCTGGTGACATTTCCAGGGGAAACTCAGCTGCACAGCAGGGCAGAGTTCCCACTGCTCCCTGCCAGGCTGAGTGAGGGCCTCACTGCTTCCAGAACAGCCTGACCTGAGCCTTACCCTGCCCCGAGGGGAAGAGGAGGGATAACAGGATTAGAACAGCTCCACCAAATAAATAACGAAAATACACAAAATGTGCTCTAAGGGGATCTGTGGGGCAGAGGAGCCCCGGGCCCCCAGTGCTGGCCTCCTGCAAGGAGCAGGACAGGCTGGAAGTTTGGGGTTGGCCTGGCAGATGGTTCTGGGCTCCTCTGGGAATCCCCTGCCTGAAATCAGGCTGGAAAAGTGAGGGATGAACTCTGAGCCAGTCACTCCTTGCAGAGAGGGAAGAGGAACTGAGACCTCTAAGGATTGATTCCTCTCATTACAGTCAAAACCTTTCCCAGAGAACCTGGAACTGCGATCAAATGATGATAAATATCATGTTTATTTGTAACCCAGTGTTTTCTGAGGAAGTTGGGCTTGGGCTTAGGAAATGAGGCCCAGGACTCCTCAGACATGAAGGTCCAGGTTTACTTTGGACTGAGAGATAATAATCAGGGTCTGGATGAAGGCTGGAGTTCAAAGCCTGGAATGGGAAACCCAAAAGAAAAAACAATCAGGTGCAGACCTGCCTGAAAATTTCACTGAATAAACCTTGAGTCACTTAACTGGGACATAATCAAGAATTATCTGGTTTTAATATTGTTCTTTAAGAAAATTGAAAGACCAGCAGTAGGGACTGTCAGCAGCCCTGCAAACACAACCTGAAGGTGAAATGACTGTTTAGCCTGAGGAAGAGACAGTGAGATAACAACCTTCAAACAGGAGAAAGGAAAAGAAAAAGAGAGGAATTTATTCTTCGTGCTCCTGATGAAAAGTGAAGAAGAAATGGGTTGAAATTGCAGCAGGAAGGATTCTGGTCTGACAGCAGCCAGGCTGTGTTTGAGGCTGTTTCTGGGAAGTGCTGAGCTGATTGTCCAGGTTAGGGGCAGAGCCTGTGCTGCTCAGGGAGGTGGCTCCATGCCCTGCTGGGTGGGATGGGCAGCATTTCCTGGCTTGAGGCAGAGGAGAGACCCTCTGACCCCCCAGAGCCTTTCCTGCCCCTTTCCTTTTTTGTGCAGTTTCAGTTCTGATGTTTCCCAGCTCTCCCAGGGAGTCCTGGACACAGCTGCTGGACAAGTCCAGCTCTTCCCTGTTTGTCAGAGCACAATCAGCATTCCAGGGTCATTTCCCAGTACCTCAAACACCTGAGCCTTAAATATGGGTTCATTTGGGGTTCAAACTGCCATAAATGCAGCTGCCCCTGCTGTCACCTGCCCAGGGGAGAGGTTTGTTGGCACTGTGAGCTCTGGTGCTCAGGCCCCCTGGTTCAGATGGAATAAACCTCAGGAGTGCTGGCCAGGCAGGGAGGGAGCTGCACCTCACTCCTGAGCTGCTCAGTCCTTTGGGGACAGGAAAAGGAGTTTCATTTTGCTTTGCAGACTTTAGCTTCATTCACTCTTTTCAGTTCCTAACACAGCTGCAAATCACGGAAAAAAGAAACATGGCCAAAGGCAGGAGCTCTCCCAGCTCCAGAGCTGTTCCCAGTCCAGGACACCTGTGGAATTCCAGGTGGGATCTGCCTCTCTCCCAGGTCCTCACAGCCCCTCTCCTATAGAAATATAAAAAACTGAGAGCTGGGATCAGGGGATCCAGAGAAGATGAAAATCTGCTCCAGATCTCGGTATTTAGACCCTCAACTTCCAGAGAAAACTCTGGGAATGCCTGGTTTTAACTTCAGCTACAATATCAGCAACCCCTATCCCAACAGCACGGGGTGAATTCTGTAGGATCACCTGGGGTTTAAGATTTGAGATCCATGGGGAACTCTGCGATTTCTGCCTTAATCTTTTAAGGCCATCAAGCCTCAAAATAAGAGCAATAAGACCACATGCACATGAACAACTCAAACTGTAAGGTTCCAAAGTAATGAAAATCCTGACCCCATTCTGTGAAGTTGCTGAAGCTGCTCACTCCAGCTCTGTTGAGTCATTCTGGTCTGATGAAGTCAAACCCTCTCTCACTCAGCCTCTTACAGAGACTTCACATCTGAAATTCCACATGTCTCCAACAATAAAGGGATCCTGGAGAAGAGAAGTTGAAAAGGAAATGAAAACAAACCCCAAAAGTTGTAATGAGGCACTCTTGGACTTATCAAAGCACTTTGACATCTTTGAAACAAAATGAGAACACAGAAACAAATGGTCCTAAAATTCTGTGGCAAGGGTGTCCTCTGGAAGGTTTAATGATGGCAAAAGTGAGGAAACTGCTTAAAAAAGGCCAAGTTGGATGGGGCTTGGAGCAACCTGGGATAGTGCAAGGTGTGGAATGGGATGGGTTTTAAGGTTATTCCAACCCAAACCTTTTAGGACTTTATGGGATTCTCCATCAAAGCTCTCCAGACCAACAAAGACACTGAGATGTGACAAGGTGGCCCTCGAGGGGTGACACAACTAGGGACAATCCCTTATGTCTGTAATGCAGCACAGACCCAGTCTGGGGAGACAGCACGGGCCAGAGGGAGCTGGGACACGAGGAAGGGAAGGTCAGAAGTTCCAGACATCAGGAAAGGACCAGGCTGGGCAAAAATCCATCTCCAGCATCTCCTGAGATGTCAGAGACGTTCTGGGAGCTCTGCCCAGCCGGGAGCATCCCACTGCCAGCAGCGTGGCTGCTTCCCGGGAGAGTGACAGGGATGGGGATCCTCATCCCACAAAACTCTCCTGGAAAGGCTTTCATGGGAAGATGGAGCCGAATGCTTGGAGCTATTAGCAGGCAATTAAAGCTAATGTGGCAGCTAGCAGAAAGATCCCAGCCAGGCACTTCACTCCACTTTAATCTTTGAAAATGTTCACATACCTAATCAAGGAATAAAAGGGAAAATACACAGAGATGTGCATATATATATATATAAATGTAAAAACATATATCAGAGCATTAACTTTCATTGTCAAATCACGTCGGGAATTGCTGAATGAGGTAAATACGAGGAGCAATGTACAGACAATTGCCACAATCCTGCTCGTGGCTTTCATTTCCAAATGAGCCTCACACAACTCACCCCCACATAAACCACTCCGGGAGAGGGAAGGGAAGAAAATAGGAAGGTTTGAGATGGTGAATAAAACCACATAAAAGGCATACAAATCTGCAAGAAAGCAGGTGGGAGAGGGCTGGGGTTTAGCTGGGGGGTTGTTGGAGGGTTGATAGAATAATTAAAGACAGAATTGATAGAAAAATACGGTGAATATACAGTATAGAATAATATAGAGTATAGATTAGTATAGATTATAGAATAGTATAGATTATAGAATAATATCGAATATATAATATAGATTATAGAATAAAACAGATTACACATTAACACAGATTATAGAATAATATAGATTATAGAATAATGTAGATTATAGAACAATATAGAATATTGAATAATGAAAGTTTAATGCAAAAATGGGGGACACATGGATAAAATGGAGAAAAGGAGAATGTGTGGGGGGGGGACATCTTCTCCAGCATTCTCTACCCAGGGGAGCACAGACAGCAGGGAAGGGAAGATGGGGCAGTGCCTCCTGCTGCTCCCAGAGCCAGTGGGACCAGTGTGGGCCCTGACCTGGTCCCCTTGACCCAGTCCCCATCCCTGACACTGCTGGTGCTGGCCCTGTCTGTGCCCAGGGAACCAGGGAGGAGAGCAGCCTGTGCCTGCCAGCCCAGCATGCCTGGCTCTGGGATTATTTACACAATTTTGGCATGATACTGCAGCTCAAGGCAAAACAAAGAGTTTTCAGTGCTGAGAGCCATTCCCAGAGCTGGCTGCTCCCAGAACCTGGACGTGGGTGGTGAAACATTCTCTGTGCTCAGCTCATGGCCCCAGTGCTCTGGGCTTTGGCTTGGGCAACGTTTGCCATCTGTACCTGGGGCCTGGATTGAACTAAGGGAGCTGCTGTGTAGGCTCAGGCTCAGGGACAGAGCTGCAGGGAGCAGGGGGCTCCGGGAGATGGAGGGGAGCAGCCTGAAACCCCAGGGAGGAGCTGCCTGTTCCCCAGCACACACCACCTGTGCCCAGAATGAACAGGCAGGAGTACCAGAGGCCAGCCCACACCAGAGCCAGGGGCACCAGGAGCTCCCTGGCGAGTCTCCAGCCCTCCCAGGAGAGTTGCAGCTCTTCCCAGCTCTCCTGAGCAGTGAGGGAGAGGCAGTTCCATTGAATCAGCACTTTCCAAATGTCAGTGGCAATTGGAATCAAAGCTGCGTGCCTGCAGCAGGCACAGCAGGGCTATAACAATAAGAGGAATATTATTATGGAGTTAAGTGCCTGCATTAAACTCTGCACTCCCAGGGCTTACCTGCTTGAGGAGTTTGGGTTTGTGGAGTCTGAGGCAGCAGTGCTGGAGTGTTGGGCAGGCCCTCAGGGAGCTGAGGACAGTGCTGAGCATCCTCTTGTTTATCTTCCATCACCATTCAGCACAATTAATTTGCCTTCTCCAGCCTGACCTTTCCTTCCCTGCACCACTCACTTATCAGTTTCTCAGCCTGTGTGAACCTACTCCCAGCAATGTAACAATGATTCCTCACAGCTCTGGGTAAAATATCGGGTCCCTTCTGGATCACCCTCCACAACCCTCTGAGATTCACTGGAATGGGACATCCGTGGCCAGAATGCCTCTTCCTTCCTCCCTCTTTGTCCCTTCTGCCAGGGAAGGAGCAGCCCACAGATGGTGCCTTCTTTTCCCAGCCCAGCTCAGCCCACGGGGACTGAGAGGTAGAAGAGAAAACCCACGAGATTCTGTTTGTTGGGGTCCCCTCGTTTATTAAAAATGCTTGGGGAGAGGGACACAAAAAGTATTTCTGGTTTCATGTACTCAGCAGGTTCAAAGTGTTTTGGCAAAGTAACATACATGAAGCTGAAAACTCCTTTAGCTTTGCTGAAAGGAAACAGAATCCAAATAGAAAAAAAAAGTGCTCAGCAAAAGGTGCAGAGAAATGTGGATCTGCAGTGCCCTGGTCTGGAGTAACAGAACCACCCTGGGCCCTCCTGCAGTCCCCTGTCCTGCCCAGCTGCAGGTGGCACAGGGAAGGAGGGGCTGGTGTTGGAGCAGCAGCAGAGGCGTCCCTGCCCTGGGGCCGAGGCACTGCTGCTCAGGGAGGTTCAGTTCAGCCACAGCGTTTGGTCCCCAGCAGTCACAGCTGATTTGAGAGATGCCAGGGGGAAAAATCATCCTTTAGTGTGGATGTGATGGCAGCAGGGCAGCCAGGCTGGGAGGGCTGCACAGGGAATGTGATCCCAGGGTTAAACTGCAGACCCACACTTTCCTGGATGGGAAAAGCAGCCAGAGTGGGAAGGGACCTGGAGTGTCCTGCTGGCCCCATGGACAGACTGTGCCCAGGTGTTACCACACAGCAGGGCTGGCTCCTGTGCTGCTCTCCAGGCATCTGCAGGGCACGATGAGCCCATCCTGCATCCATTCCCCAGCTCAGCCAGCTGCTGCTCCATGGAAATGTGCCCAGGAAAAGAGCAGTGAGGGAGGAATCACCGAGGGGCTGCAGGAGAAGGGAGCAGGATTCAGCTGGATGTCAGGAGCCAAAATAAGCTTCATGTTTTTCAGGCAGAGGGGCTGGCAGCTGAGGAGGGAGCCTTATTTACACCCCCAGGGGGTGGTGCCAGACTGCAGTGATGGCATGGCTGGGCACAAGGCAGGGAATATCAACCCTGCATCCTCCAGAGATGGGAAGAGCAGAGGCCCATCAATCCCAGTCCCCAAGGCCAGGAGAGTTACTGCCTCACTCACACACACACTCCCAATTGCTTTGCCAGTTTGGCTCCAGCCCTGCAGTGACTCAGAATGCAGCCACTCCATCACTGCTGAGCGGGGCTGTCAGTGCCTCCCACCAGCCTGGGCAAAGCCAAGCTCCAGCCCCAGATCATCCCACCAGAGCCTCCTGCTCCTGCAGGGCCCAGGTCAGGCTGGCTGGGCTCCTCTGCAGGCAGTGGAGCAAGGGATGAGTTCCCCCAGGGAGTGACTGAGCCTTCTCCAACAAAGATGGTAGAGATTGGGGCTGAACTGCCCTTGGTGTGTCAGGATTTCCCAGAGAGCCAGCTCAGACCTGGGCCTGCATTCCAGCAGCTGGGATTGCTCTCCAAGTGATGGCAGGAATCCCCATGGAAGGAAACCTCGTTTTCCTGGTTGCTTTGTGGCTCCTGCACTGACAGTCCCAGAATCCATGGATTTTCTTGGCAGGTCTTCCATTATCTTCTCCTTCCCTGTATCCCTCTCGCCTGCCATAACACAGCATTCCTTCTTCCCCAATCCTAAGCACAGTATAACTCCTGTGGGATCAGCTTACACAAATCCTGGTGCATGCAACCCTCATAAAACAGCTTCTTGATATCAACTTATGTGAGCAGGCTGCCCAAAGCCACCTCAGAGTGTGGAGAATGCCATGAACACAAATTTGCCTGTTGGTGTTGATCTACAAGAACATTTTTTACTGCCAGGGAGCTGCAAACTCTACCAAAAAAGTGAAGATTTGAGCTAAGGAAGCCCTGAATGCTGCTGTCCAAGGGATGCCTTCACTGCCTTCCACTCAGGGAAGGTCTCCTGATCTCATTCAAGGCCACAAAAGCATCAGTGGTCCCCAAGGGCACAGAGGAGCCTCTCCTTGGACAAACCCTCCCATGGCTCAGCAGCTCAGCCCTGCTCCAGTGCCCAGGGAGCATGCTGGGGTTGGAATTTGCTGAGCAAGGCCTGTAAAAATTAACACATCTCACCATAGAGACATTGGGGGATGATTAATGGGCAAAGGCAATGTAGGGGGTCGGGGGGGAATAGATTTGCTAAATTGGCAGCAGATAAAATGTTTGTTCCTGCTGGAAACAGCGAGGTTGGCAAACCCACCATGGGCCAATGCCTTGGGTTAAGTGAGTAGGCCACAGCTCCATAAATTGTTCATCACCTCATCCAGAGGTGCAGCCTTGTAGCCTCTCTGGTCCAGTGAGCCCAGTAATGAAAGGCTTCAGAGCTGCCCAGGACAGGAGATCAAGTGCCCTGACTGCTCCAGCTCTGATAAGATTTTAGATGAGGATTTATTTCATTAATGATGTGTGCAGGGATCCATCTCCTCCTTGTTCCAGGGTTATCTGGTGTGTGTTCTGCAGGAGGGAGAGCCTGGAGGGGTGCTCAGGAGAGATTTTTATCCCAGATCTAAAACTGGAATAACTGACTGAAGCACAGGAGGATCTGTTATCCGATCATTTGGCCCAGAGAAGGATGCAGTGAAAATCACCCAAAACAATTCCAGTTCTGTGTTTATCATGTAACTTTTTGTTCAGGAAAGTTCAAAAGGAGTTTGCAGAGGCACATAGTTCTCCTTCTGCTGTGCACTGGTAGGTGGCTGAAAACTTCCTATCAAATCTCCTCCTCATTTTAGGAACAGCCTTGGCAGGGATGGACATTCAACAAGCAACACCCCTGAGATGTTAAAATGTCTCCCACCAAGCAGATCCCCCTTGGCTCCAGGAGGGTGGGAGTTCCTGTCACTTCCCCCAGGGTCTCTCCAAACCATCCAACTTCCCTGAGTGATGTAGGTCAGGAATACACCCACAGAAAACACTTCCATTACCCAGGGCTGGAGCACAACCTCCCTGCAGCATCTCCTGACGATGGATTTCCTCCCTCATTAGCTCTGCCACTTGCCCTTGATAGCAATTCTGATAATTAATGCCCTTGATAGCAATTCTGATAATTAATGGAACACTCCACTGGCCAGGGCTGGCCATCCAGAGCAGCTCCACTCAGAAGCCTGGCTAATGCCATCAGTGGGAGCACAGAGGGGTGTTCAGGGAGCCCTGCTGGATATGGGGAGCAGGGAGTTGAGGTTCCATTGGAAAGGCAGCTGGAAGGAGAAGGAGCCTGGAGGGAAGTGATAGGTGAGCACAGGTAAGGCAGCAAAGGAAGGAGCTCTGATGGTTTCAGATCCTCCCCTCCCTGTTTATGACACATCACAAAAATTGCACAGCCTTGAGCCTGGGGCTTTCAATCAAGGCCAAGCTCTGGGGTTTGACTTCTCTTGGCACTGGGCAGCTTTGACACTTCCTTAAGGTGTGTGCACAGAAAAGCCGCCCAGAGCTTGTGCCTGTGCCATCAGGATCCCAGCAACCACAGGATGTGCCCAGGAGCCATCCAAGGCCATCCTATTTTCAGAAGTGGCTTAACCATGAGGTGTTCTAAGGACAGGGAATGGCATTTGTGCAGCAGAACAGCCCCTGGGTCCCCAGGGTGCTTTGGAGGATGCTCCAACCATCCCCTGCAGCTCTGCAAAGTCTCCTGAGCTGCTTTTCCAGACGAGCCTCCTGAGGAGACGCTGGCCCTGGGCAGCAGAGCAGCTTTGGTTCCAGGAGCTCAGCCCTGCCTGAGATGTCCTGCTGCTCTCCCTGCAGCAGGCTGGGCTCCTGGGGCTGTGCAGCAGGGACAGGGCAGGACCCTGGGAGGAAAACACATCCCAGAAGGGCTGCATCCTCCTCTGACTCATCCTGGTGAATTCTGGTCTCCTCTGAACCCAACCCCTAAACTGAGTTGGGGATGTAGCTGGGGCTGTGGCCCACGGTGACCAGCTCAGATGAAACCCTCTGCCCACACCTGGGGAAGGTTGTTCTGTGGCACCTGGGAGATGTTTATCAACAATGAGATGAGGAAAGGGTTCTTGAGACATCTGAGGGCTCTGGAGCTCCTTCCCTATCCTGTCAAGGCCCTTGTGGGCTCCTCAGGTACTCTCTCCTTCCAACCTTGGGAATATTTGACATTTCCCCAGCTTCTCTCCCGTGGCTCAGAGAGAGAATTCTGAATAACCTCCCATGGGAAGTGAGGGAGGAAAGGAATAATGGGGGTTCTGCTGTTTTTGAAAGGTCTTGGAGCATCCTAAAAAAAAAAAAAAAGCCTGTCATTTCCAGCTTGTAACTTCTTTTAAAACTCTCCTGTCCCTGAGACTTTACTGTTGATTTAAAGTTCTTGTGACCTTTATTTTCTGCCTTTAGTTTCCTAAGCAATAAAACTGTAAGGAGCAAGATGGGATTTGGGGGCTTTTTCCTTTCCTCCCGCCTGAGACACAGCTGTGTTTGAAGTCACAAGGTGAATGGAGCGAGATTTGAGCTGAGCAGAGGCTGTGGCAGTCCTGGAGCTGACTGATAGCAAAACAATCAGTCAGTTATTAGGAGACACAAATCACTCTCACAGATTAA
Source organism: Agelaius tricolor (assembly GCF_023055355.1). NCBI lineage: Eukaryota > Metazoa > Chordata > Aves > Passeriformes > Icteridae > Agelaius > Agelaius tricolor. The sequence goes on along the minus strand of NW_027269296.1, from coordinate 5,718,937 downwards.
GTGCTGAAAATAATAACCATGCAAAGCTTGGAGGGAGGCACAGCAGAGGCAAAGGTCATTAATTGACTGGGGAGATTTTTGGCTACAAGTTCCTAGAGAATTATCTCTTTTTATTTTTTTAAGCAAAGAAAAAAATATATCTGGTTCTCTTATCAGTGGCAGTGTGCAGTGATTGCTGGTGTTGCTTTTTCCTCAATGTTAATTCACTGTTCTATGGATCCCAGGTAATTACTCATCCTTGCAGTTTTTCTGTTATTTTATTGATGTGCTTGGTGTTTCTGTAATGCTCCTGCTCTATATCTAAACATGAAGCAAGATTAGAAATGCTCAGTAATTAAGAACTCCAGGAGATAAATGAAGCCTGTTTCAGAGACCTGGAAAGCCTTCCAAGGTCCCCTCTTGATCATCCCCTTCTTATGATGCATTTCTTTGATTTCTGCCTCCTTTGTCCAAATAGAAATGATCCTTTTGAGCCTCGAATGGGGAATTCTGCTCCACACTCCATTTTCAGAGGAAAAGGAAAATATTCACCCAGCCCCACTGCACATCCAGGTTAGTGCTTGTGCCTGCCAGGGAGCAGCCCTAGAACTCAGGATGGAGACATTCAGGGAGAAGGAGCTGCATCAATGCCAAGTGCACCATCTGAGCTGGTTCAGACTCTTCCAAACTCTTCTGGTGCAGCCCTTTTATTCCAAGCTGCACTGACATCAATCGGGGCAGGACCCTCCAGGTCCAGCATTTTTCTCTCCCAGTGAAATGATCACAGAACTAATCAGAGTTGGACCCACAAGGATCATCAAGTTCAGCTCCTGGCCCTGCACAGGCCAATCTCAAGAATCACCCCATGAAATTGAAGCAAAAGGCAGGAATTTCTGGCACATTACCTTCCCTGCAGGCTCTCCCCAGAGTCAGGGCAACTTCTGTGCTTCCACAGAAGAGTAAACAGCCAAAAGTGCCTCTAAAACACATCAAAACCTTCGACCATCATCCAGACATCCAAACCAGCCATGGAGAGAGGGGCACTTGGAGTTCAGCCCCTCGGGCTGAGGCAGCCCAAGGACGGGGCAGCAGCTGGGAGCTGCTCTGCCCCACAAGAAATGTTTACACTCTGCTTTAGTGCACTCCGGCTAATCCTCCCTAAATCCCCAACCTGCATTAATTGCAATTATTAAAGAGGGGATTAAACTTCTCAGCCTCCCCTGTGGAGACGAACTTTCCATGAAAAGTGGTGTCCTGTTTGTCCTGCAAATGCCAGACCTGGCTTTGGGCAGGGGGTGGCCAAAGACCCCCAAAATCTGCAGCAGGTGGGGTTTGCAGCCCCTGCACTGAGCTCCAGGCAGCTCCTGCAGCTTTCCCATGTGCTACTCTCTGGGCTCGTTAATCCCCTCTCGTTACTCATTAGCATCAATTAGCTGCCCTCACACCTCAGCCCCTGCTCCTGTTCCTGGTGCCAACACTCCAGCCTTGTTCCTGCTCCATGAAAACAGCCTCAGGTTTAATAAGAGCTCCCGTCTCTCTGCTGGTTCCAGGGCGTCGTTAGCTGTCACCACAGCTTACAAAATAATCATTATTTCTCTCAAAAACGTAGATGTGAACAATACACTCGTAACTTAATCCTCATTTTTCATTTTGATATCACACAAAGCTCAACTGTTAGAATTTTAAAAAATTACTTTTTGCCTCCCTTCTCATTTAGCCTCAGACTCCGCCAGTGAGGAGAGAGGAAAAACAGAGGAAGGAAATAGAAACCTCAAAAAAAATCTTTGTTTTATATCAGTGCAAATCCACTTCAATCTAAATGTATTTTCTTTTTGTTTGCATTGAAACTGAAACTAACCCAGGCACTTTTATGAAGTATTGAAACATGAGGATTACTACAAATATTTTTCCTTCCCCAAATGCATGGAGTGTTTGTAACTGGGCTTTCCATAAGCAAATCCTTCAAACCAAAGGCACTGCCCCCCTGGCTAGGGCAGTGTTTGGGGGTTCCATGTTCATTGATCACTGCATGCTGCTCCAGCCTCAGCCAAACTCCACTGAGCAATAAAAGATCTTTGGCCCAGTGAGAACAGGAAAAACCCAGCAATTCCAACCAGGATTTTATTCTGTCCCTGCCACAGAGTAATTCCAGCCTCAAGCTGAATCCCAGCCAATTCCCATCTGAGGGAATCCGACTGTAGGAGCACGTACCTGACAGTTTTGAGTCCTGAGTCTGAAGCATGAAGCAGTTCCCATCCCTGCTAATACTGATAAAGTTGCTGATATATTTGTTCAGCTCTTCCTTGCTGAAAAAAAAATTATTGAGGTTGACTGCAGCAATTTCCTAAACTGAGGAGAAATAATTGGATTGTTTTGCCCAGGAAACGTGAAAGCTTTTTTGAAAAACTGAAAACAGCAACAAAAAATGATTAGTTTGTGGGAATTACATGTTCCAGGGATTAATTTATTTTCAATTTAATTAAAAAAATATACACATAAGCAAGAAGAAAATAAGGAGAAGGAGAGAAGGTGTCTTCTTCTGTCTTCTGTCTTTTCCAATTGCCTTTGAGAGTAATTTCTGGACCTTTGAGAGTCATTTCTGAACATTTAAGGATCATTTCTGGACATTTAAGGATAATTCCTGAATATTTAAGGAGCATTTCTGGGCCTGTCAGGGTCATTCCTGAGGATGTTGCTGGTGAGGGATGGATGCAGCATCTCCCGTGGTTGTGCTCCAGGCTGGCGTCCCTGTTATAGATACACATCATAATATTGGCTTTTTGCAAATATTAAAATAGATTCTATACGCATGATGTTAAAATAACTTTGTTATATAGTTTTTATTTCTGTTGTTCATTAAGCTCAGTGCAATAGCTGATATCAGTGTGCTGTGTTAAAATGCCTGCTGGGATGGGATCACACCCAATGCACACAGGATGAGCACACCTGGACAGAGCTGCCAACCATCAGCACTCACCGGCTGAAGGCAGGGAGGGCCAGGGCCCAGAACTGCAGGGGATGAGAATGGACTGAAACCACAGCCAAGGAATTCACAGGCTCTAAAAAGGCAGATCCGAGGAGCCGTGCTAAACAATTCTTGGAATACGTAAACCAGTTTGGAGGAAAGTTTACTATGCATAGGGGTCCATGAATATGCAACAGGATGATGTAATTAAAAGGTATTTAAGAGCTGTCCCCGAAGATAACAGTGTGTTCTTGGTTGAATGCCAAGATGCACCCAGCCATATCAACCTTTGCTCTGTGGTCCTTGTCTCCTCTTGTCCTTTATTAAACTCTGTAAATTTTCACAAGACAGTGAAGGTGTTTTTCACATTCCCTCACTGAGCAGTTCTCTTCTCCCTGCCCCGAGGATCTAGCAGCAATCACCTGGTTTGATATATTTTATATATTATCCTTCCCCCCTCACCCTTTTTGTTCCAAGTCCCCATGAAGCAATGTGAAGCATCTGAGAGCGCTGTGACGGAGACAGAGAGATCCGCGTGCGACCTTCCCTCGGCAGCTCCAGGGGAGGAGAAGCCTCAGAACCAGGAGCCCTTCCTGCGCCTGGCTGGGATTTGTGGCTGCTCCCTCCACTCCCAGCTCCTCCAGGAGTTTCATGCATAATGCAGAAGCACTTTTGATTGAAGTAAAAAAAATCTGCTGACAGAATGTAGTGTCAGGCATCTGGGGAGATGTCTAATTAATTATTATAATTGACATCCACACCAGATGTCTGATAGACGATGGTCTCTTTGTTGATAAAAGGTTTGGGTAATTCTGTTTGAACAGCACTTTCAGAACAATATGTTTTCCATTTAGGTCACAGGGAAAAGAAAAAGATTTTTTTTTTTTTCCAGGAAATTGAATTCCGTCAGAGAGCAGCATTCTTTGGTCTTGCCTTCCAACTGCTAACCAGCCTTGAAAAGCCTGGGATGAAGGATGCAATGGAAAAACATCCATCAGTGCACTGACCAGTGATCAAAAGCACTTAGCTGGGAAGGGCAGGATCTGCCACTATTTTTTATTCTTTATAGTCACAAAGAGGAACAGCTGATCTGACATCCATAAAAAAATAATCCAAATAAAAAAGGGAAAACCTCAATCAAAGAGTTGTTTTCACACGGAAAGCTGATACTTCAGCTTATCAAAAAAGGGCAACAGCTCTGGAGATTTCATTTTCTAACTCCCAAGCACCTCGAGGTGAGATGGAACAAAGCAAAGTGAAACCTGATCCCTTTGGCCCTGAACTCCAACCAGGTCCCAGCCAGAGCCCTTCAGGGACAGGGAATCCTGGGCTCCCCTCCTGCCTCAGCAATCCACCTTCTCCTGTACCTTTGCTTCTCCCTTTGGCCTGGGCCAGGGGGCCATGGTCTACTCATGGTGTGCACATTGGAGAGAAGCAGAAAGTACCCAAAATCCAGCTTTAAGGGCTTTCCAGGGTGTTTGATGGATCCCAGAAGTCCCATTTGAGAAAATGAGCACCTCACCGAGGGCAGCAGCTCCCTGAACTACCTGAGGCTCACCCAGGATTTCACACATCTCAACACAAACTGAACTTTGCACGTTGCTCCTCCACCACAGCAGACAACTGGAGATGCTCAGGTGATGCTGGGCTGATCCTGGTGCTCCCTGAGCTGCCAGGACCTTGAGCCATCCCCAAGGGCTGCCTGGGCTCAGACACAACCCGGCCTTGGAAGCAGAGAGAGCACCTGATGTCCGTCACTGCAAACTGCATCCCTCCAGCAGCCTTGGAACGGCTCTGTGTGGATGTGAAAGGTGGGTGAAGTACAGAAAGTTCTGCCTGTGTTTATTCCAGACAGTTTTTATGTTTTCTTGCCAGCTCCAATTCAGAATGTGTGGATTTCCAGGAGCTGCACTTGGGCCAAGGAGTACCACTCATTTTTAAGACATATTAACAAGAGTTGGGCCACCTGGATGCCTTTTGCAGTACAAAGCCCTGTAAATTAAACCAGAGCATCCACAACCCCAGTGATGATCCCGTGCCCAGTTTGGGACACACCAGTCACTTGTGAGACTTTCCAAAGCCCTGATGGGTTTGATCCTGGTGGCAGGGAGGGCACAGGCAGGGGGGCTCCTGCCGTACTCTTGGAGCTGTTTCTGAAGTTCCCTGCTCAGCCCCAGCTGCAGCTGCCTCAGCTGGGCCCAGCTCTGACTCAGCCACCCTGAGCAGAGTCTGACAGATTGGCTTAAATTGCCCATTAAAGTCCCCCAGCTAAAAGTAACCACAGATATTCCAAGGTATTCTGATACCCAAAGCAACAGAGAGGCTCCAGTCATCATTTCTAAGTCTGCAAGTGCCAATTTGCATCCCAGATACCCAATTTCCTTCCCAGATGTGGCTGGCAGATGCAGGCACCTGACCTCACAGAGAGACCTAAACAAGGATGTGTTTTAAAGGCAATCCAGGCACTTGTTTCACGGCTGCATTTTACTTCATTTCAATCATCTGGAATGAAATGTCATTTTTTGGCAATTTGTGGGGAGTCCCTTTCCAGTTAAAGATTTGCAATTATTATTCTGGGCAGTTGTATCTGATGTGCCCCTTGTGGATGGGGAGCTGAGTGTCCTGATGCCTCCAAGGATCCTTGTGTGTAACTCCAAGGGTTTGCATCACTTCTGGGAACAGAATCCCAGAATCCCAGAATGGATTTGGGTTGGAAGGGACCTTAAAGATCTCTCGTTCCACCCCTGCCATGGGCAGGGCCGCCTCCCACTGTGCCAGGTGCTGCCAGCCCCAATGTCCAGCCTGCCCTTGGGCACTGCCAGGGCTCCAGGGGCAGCCCCAGCTGCTCTGGCAATTCCAGCCCAGCCCCTGCCCACCCTGCCAGAGAACAATTCCCAATTCCCAATATCCCACCTAACCCTGCTCTCTTTTCAGAACATGAAGGCTCCCTGTCAGACAGTCCCTCCCTGGATTTTGGATTTACAGGCCCTCATTAAAAAACCAGAAGTCTGGAATCATTTGCTTTTATCCTGCAGTTTTTCTCTGGCAAGGATCTCCTGGGGTCGGGTTAGTCAGCACATGGAGAGGATTAGGGAGCCCGGGGAGATGCCTTCAGGATTCCTGGAGCTAATTAAAGCAAGGAGAGCTGGCCAGAGGAGCAGCCACAGATACACAGGCAAAAAGGTGGGACTTTGAAGAGACAAGTGAGAGAAACAAAGAGGGAATACCTGCAAAGAACTGCAGTGATTAACACCTTTCCTTTTCATTTTCAGCTGGCTTTTCCCTCTGGATTTTGCCCACAGGAACAACACTGTGGCCATTATGGAAATTTCCCCTAAAACAGCAGGAATTGTTTGCTCACTTCCAGCCATGAAAAGCTCAGCTGCTGGGTGAGCACAAGGCAGTGGGAGCTGGAGATGTTGCCTTTCCCTTTGATTCCTGAAGATCGCTCATTAGAAAATCCTGCTTTGCGTAATTTGTTAGAGCACAGGAAAGTCTGACATATTTGGGCTCACGGCTCACATTCTCCTGGATTTTTTTTTTTTTTTTTTTTTTTAACGAGAAACAAACTTTAATGAGGGTACAAAGTGATTTGACTGTGTCTGAGGAGGGAGTAAAGGGAGGAAAGTAAATTGGTTTTCTGCTTCATAAAAATATCTATTGTGGTTGGTTTAAGCAGCTCCTGCTGTTTGGGGAAGAAACCTGAGGTCTGGAGGCCGAAGTTTCCTTGTTAGCAAAGGTTTGGCTTTGCCATCCTTTCCTCTTCCACTGAGTTGTACCCAAAGAGAAATCCCAGGTCACAGATCGTAGTTTGGGCTCTGTGGGAACTTCCCTGTCCCCTGCAGGGATGGGGAGGGTATTGGGGAACAGCCAGCCCGAAATCGAGGGATTAGAAATCCTTAGAGATTTCCAAGACCTTCCTGAGTTGGTGACAGTCCCAAAGGCTGGGCAAGAGACCTCCAGACCTGCCTTCCACTGCTGCCCTGGCCTTCACATCACGAACAGCTGAGTCCCAGTGATGTGTTTCCTCTCCAGGGAGAGAAGGATCCATAGCCTGGCAGAGCTGCGCCTGTGCTCGGGCTGAGGCACCTTGAACTGCTCTGGGCTCTCAATCAGTGCCTAAAAAATGTGGGGGCGTGTCAGATTATGCCCTTTTCTGATCCAGAGATGGGCTGAGAGACATTTAAAAAACTTTTATTCCATTTTCAGTCTCATGAGAAGGGTGAGACAATACAGACGTTATAATTCACACCATCACAATCAGAAGCCAACTATTTCCTAATTACAATACACTATAAGCATTTATTGGCCTATCAGCTTTTGCTACACCATGTTGTAAATGCCTTAAAGCTAATAATCTAAAATTACTCTTTGTGGGTCCTACTACAATGCATCTTTCATAGTTCTATTTCTCCAAATATCTAGCCTTATTTGCACTATATAAACTTTTTATCAAATGTTAAAATTTTCCTGTCAATCCATTTCCCACAGAGGCGGTGGGAAGGCATCAATGGACGTGGAGAGCTGTGGGACGGAGCACTGTTCAAAGGGAACCCCAGGAGCAGCAGCCAGGAGGAACCGTGCTCCTCCCGCTCCAGCACGGCCCCTGCATGATGGCTCCAGAAGGGCCGGGATTGCCAGTGAGAGAGCCCGGGGCTGCCTGAGGAAGGGTCCGGTGCTGCCTGGGGGAGAGCCCGGGGCTGCCTGTGGGAGAGCTCGGTGCTGCCTGTGGGACATCCCGGTGCTGCCTGTGGGACATCCCGGTGCTGCCTGTGGGAGAGCCCGGGGCTGCCTGTGGGACATCCCGGTGCTGCCTGTGGGAGAGCCCGGTGCTGCCTGAGGGAGAGCCCCGTGCTGCCTGCGGGAGAGCCCGGTGCTGCCTGTGGGAGAGCCCGGTGCTGCCTGTGGGAGAGCTCGGTGCTGCCTGTGGGAGAGCCCGGTGCTGCCTGTGGGACATCCCGGTGCTGCCTGCGGGAGAGCCCGGTGCTGCCTGTGGGAGAGCCCGGTGCTGCCTGAGGAAGGGCCCGGTGCTGCCTGTGGGAGAGCCCGGTGCTGCCTGTAGGAGAGCCCGGTGCTGCCTGAGGAAGGGCCCGGTGCTGCCTGTGGGAGAGCCCGGGGCTGCCTGAGGAAGGGCCCGGTGCTGCCTGTGGGAGATCTCGCCCGGTGCTGCCTGAGGAAGGGCCCGGTGCTGCCTGAGGGAGAGCTCGGCTTCTGCTGCTCCCTCAGGAGATCCAATCTAGGACTGGGCTCCCGCTGCTCCCTCGGGAGATCCCGGGCACGGCTCGGCTCCCGCTGCTCCCCAGGGAGATCCCAGCCAGGCCTCAGAAGGCGAGGCAGGGTCTCCTCGCCGAGAGGCCCCGGGGCTGCTGGAGAAGGGCAGCCGGAGGGCAGTGGGGCAAAGCGGGCCTGAGGGGCAGAGCTCATCCCGGGAGGCCGTGGGGAGCCGTGTCGCTCAGCAGGACAATAAATTACTGCTCTGGTGGTGGGGACAGCAGTGCTCACAGCTGAGCAAACACCTCGTAATGGGCTGGGGCGAGAACGGGGGTGAACGCGGCGCCATGAGCGAAGCAAACGCAGAAAAGCAGCCCCGGGCAGGAGAGCTGCCAGCAGTGCGGTGCTCGGAGGTGATTTCTGAACACAGCCCTGAGCAGGGACAGGCTCTCTCTGCTTCTCACAAGCTGGTGGAATTACACAGATATGGGGAGGATGAAAGCTTCTGGGGAAACTTTTGTAAACGATTTGGGCCAGAAAAAAGAAATAAAATAAAGAAACAATGAAAGAGCGAGAGCATTTACTCTGCCATTTTCAAACCAGAACATTCTGACTGTTTCAAAAAACACTGTTTTTATTTCAAAATGGACTTAGATGTGCAAAGAGTAAAAATAATCACACAATTCAGACTGAAATAAAGAGGTTTTGTTTTGTGCCAGGCAAATGCTGACAGCCAGCTTTAACCTCTGAGGCTGCAGAGTGGCTGGAGGAGGTGCTGATTCATGCAAGGGAAGAGCTGTTTGGGATAAGACTGAGAATTAACTATTTTTGCCCCCTGAAATTTTGTCACAGAATATTACAGGTTTCAAAGGCAAGTGGGGAGAGCAGCAAGGAGTGAATCCATGAAGAGCTGTTAAGTACAAAATCATCAACTGTAAGCTGGAAAAGATTGGGAAAATAACCAGGCAAAGCCCCCCATTGTTCCTGATCACAGCTCCTGGTGTCCCATTAACCACTCCGGAGATGGAAACCTGGTTACCTCGGCCTTTGCTGTGACCTGGAATAGCTGCTCTTGTAGATCATCAACTAAACCTCAAAATGCTCTTGTTTTACCTTCTGATTTCCCAGCCTGAGTCATGAACTGAGTCACTGCCACAGCTCCTGCCCCCAGCAGGCAGGACCTCCCCCTCAGCCCCACTGCTGCTGCAGAGCTTCACCCTGGAGTCAAACTTCCACAGCCATTCCCTTTTTCTGCAGTGCCCCCCTCCTCTTGTCCTTCCCGGGCATGGTGAGGGGTCACTGGGAGGTGCTGGTGCCCCCTGTGCCACCCCCATGGCTCAGCAGCCTTTGGGGACCAGCACCACTCCCCAGGGCCTGCTGGAGCTGAGCTCTTCCAGCGGGGAGCTGGGATTCCAGAAGAGCCCAGTTTGGATCCAGCCACGGTTCATTTCCAAAGCCCAGCCTTGACTTTTGCCACCAAACCCCCTCTGTCATCTCCATCTCCTAAAAACGTGTGGATGTTGGTGGGGCAGCCAAACAAAGCAGGGAAACAAAGACATTGCAGAGGAAATTAAAGGCATTTTCTGAGCTATTGACAAAATACACAATAATCTCAAGATAAAGCTGTTGAGTGAGCCCAGAGCTCCTGCTCTGAGTGCAGGCAGCTCCCTCTGCCTTTCTGTCCAACCTCTCCCCTCCGTTGGCAGTTTGTGACACATTCCCAGGAAACTCTGGAGAAGCAAAGGAGCCCCCAGTGAAAATGCTGGGATGGGAATGGAGCCTCCTCACACAGGCACAGGAGGGTGAGGAGCTCCTGCCACCTGTGGTGCTGATTCTGTGAAATATTGACAATACAATAATATAAATAATAGATAGTATATATAATATATAACATATATTATATAATATATATATATTATATATTATATAATATATAAATATTATATAATATATATTGTAATAATATACTTATATTTAGATAAAGAACCCTATAGAAAGTAATATAAACCAATACATTTTTACATACTGCAGATTCCTATATTTTTTTTTGTACAGCCAGGATTTCTGGGACACCTCAGCATCCCTCCTCATCCTCCCAGAGCAGGGGCAGTCCCAGGTGTGCTCCAAGAAGAAGGAACACCCTGACACTTGTGCAAACACACAGACTCCTGGGGCCTCTGCAGCGGATTCAACTTTGATTTTTGCCTGTTTGCTTTAATTGAAAGGAAAAGGTCATTTTAGCACAACATTCCACAGAATTCACTGCCTATTCCCGGCTGGAGACGCCGCGTCTCTTTTATCTGACATTTCCATGACAAATTAAGTTCCTCAGACACCTTTTGAGGATGTGAAGTGATTAATATCTACCAGAACTCCTAAACAGAATAAACTCTGCCTCTCACTGCTGCAGCTTTAATGAGCTCCTCCTCGGGGAGGGACACAGAGCCCTTAACCCTGTGTGACACCTTGGGAGGGGAGCACAGATCCCAGAACTTCCAGGGAATTCTCTCCTGCGTCTTGGACAGCCCAAACTCTGCCAAAATCATTCTCCCAGCACCTGAACACAGGACTGGGGCAATTATTTGTATTAAACAACAATAGGGACATCAGTTCTTATTTATAGGAGTTATTATTTGATTATTCCTGCAGCTGGGCCAGGGCAGCTCAGGCTGGAGCTCAGGGCAAGGCTCTTCCCCCAGAGGGTGCTGGGCACTGCCCAGGCTGCCCAGGGAATGGGCACGGCCCCGAGGCTGCCAGAGCTCCAGGGATGCCCAGGCTGGGGTTGTTGGGGGCTCTGGGCAGAGCCAGGGGCTGGATGGATGATCCCTGTAAACCCTTCCAGCTCAGGATATTCTGTGATTCTGTGACTCCTCCACTTCTGATCCTCCCTGAACATCTCCCCCCACCCTCATCTGGTTCTGTTAAATCCCTTCAGACATGGTCAGGGGGCTGAAAAGGCCAAGAGACACCCAGCAATAGGGTGACCCCACAGAACTCCATTTCCTTGGGAAATCAGCCTGGAAACAGCAGGAAGCATTTTGGGAAGAGCCACTGCAGACCCAAAGAGCACAAGAGGCAGCAGAGCCCCTGTGTGCAGCAGGGAACTGGGAGAGCCTCCCAGCCAATCTTTGGGATTGTTCAGAAGCTTTGAACACACCTTGGAAAAACTGAGATAAATCCTTTTGGAGTGATAAATGACCCAGCTGAGGGAGCAGCTCTGGAGCAGAGGCTGGACTGGGAGCTGGGCTGGGCTGAGGGTGCTCTGCCCATTGGCCTGGCTCGTCTCCAGCCTGGATCCAGGAGCCCCAGAGTGAGGAGCTGTTTTAGGGAAATAATGCTGAAGGTTAAATTGTGCTGCCTGGGGAGGAATTGTTCCTTTTCTCCATTTTGCATGCAAATGGAATTAGAGAATATGCTGGAAGGGACACCAGGGATCACCAGCATCCAAGGAGACAAAAAATGAGGGGACACAGAGCATCCCAGCAGTGACAGATCCTTGTGGCTGGCCAGGAAAATGCTTCCAAGCTGTGATTTGGGGTCCAAAATGCACTTCTGTCCAATTCCCAGCACTTTGCAGGAAAGAATCCAGTGTTCACATCATTTTTTGGGAGGAAAATCAGAAACTTTGGCCTTGTCTCATCTCATTTTGGGGAGGTTTTGGCATTAATGGTTCATTGCTGCTTCTCCACAGCATCTCAATAGCACCGAGCTCCTGCTGTCACTGGGGCTTGGTCCCGGGGGCTTCCTGGGGGTTTCTGGGCCAGAAACGTTTGGTTCCCAGTTTGAAATGGCAAATTCACGCCAGGCAGGAATCCCAAGATGATGGAGAAGGGACTGTTCCCACAGGAAGAGCTCTCCATCATTGAGGGGGCAGCCGAGGGGTGGGAAATCAATCCTTGGCAGGTCTCTGGCAGCTCCTCACACTTTGTGTCCATAAATAACTGCACAGATCCCCTGCACAGCCCTCCCTGCACCTCCTGGTGCAGCAGGTGGAGACTTTGCAGGTTTTCTGTGGTTCTGGGAAAAAATAGCACTGAGAGAGTTCCTGGAAATGCTGCTGGGAGCTGGCAGGGAGGAATGCTGCCAGAGAAGAGCTGGGAGGGGAAAGTCCCCGAGCCCGGGGTCCCCAGCACCAGGCAGGGCAAACCCAGCAGCGTTATCTGAGCTGGCTGCAGGCAGAAGTCACCTGTCCTGTTATTTCTTTTCCCCCTACTTTTCCAGGGAATCAGAGGGTTTTTACTCCCACATCTGGATCTCTCCACCAAGGGGAGATTCGGAAAAGCTCATCAAGATTAATTTTTAAAAAGGATAAATGAAAGCACATTAAGCAACCTATGTAGACACACTCATTTGGAATTAAGGGGTCCGTAATTAAGTTTTTCTTAATTCACTTTTGAAGTGACTTGAGCCAAATTGAATTAAGGCCACTTTAATTTTAAATGAAAGTATCCAGGCCTAGGTTTAATATAATTTAACTAATCCACTTGCAATTCACACCACTAGTTAATTTCCCCGTGTAAGCAAGCCCTTAAACAGACGGCAGGGACAGAACTTTGTTTTCCCTTTTCCATCTAGAGAGGGAGCCACAGAACTTCTTTTCCCCATGAAAACTCCTGTTCTCTGTGCATTTAACCCTTTCCAGGCAGTTTAACCCCCTTCTGCAGCGCCCGCGGTGACCCTGGGTGGGGTGTGCCAGGTCTGTGCTGTGACATCCCCAGCTGGAAGTAAACAGGGATGAGCCCCTGGTGGCTCTGCTGGGCCATCGCTGGTGTCCCTCTCCCAAACACCTTCCCTCTCCCAGCATTTTCAGGCTAATTTCACCTAGGGTAAATAAAATTTGGCAACAGGGTCTGGAAAGACAACACTGGCCTGGCTGAGGGTGCAGGATGCAGGCAGAGGTTTGGGTGGAGTAGATCCAAAAGGGCTTTGACAAACTCAGGAGAGGAGCCATCACTGCATGGTGGGACTGGAACCACTCCAACCAATGAGTTCTGCTTAATTAATGTCATTTAAAAAGCTCCAGAGGTCAGGTTCTGCTGCCCTGGGCTGTGGCAGCAGTGTGGGGGGTGGTTCTCCCCTGGATTTATTAAAATAAGTGATCTCTTGGCACTTCTGATGGTGACAAGTCATGAACAGAGCAGCCAGAACATGATCAGGGAGCCGTGGGGCTGGAAGGGGCCTCAAGGGTTGGGGGAGGAATATTTGCAGTGGGGTCAGGGTCAGCCCAGCTCATGCAGGTGGCACAGACCCAAAATTGCTTCAGATCTGAACTGTCCCAGCTCAGGGACTGCCCTGGCCAGGCCAAGTCTCTGAAGGGTTTAAGTGATCCTTGGGGGGCACAGAACCCCCTGAGAGCCTGGGATTCATCCAGAGCATCCCGTGTTCCCAGCAGGAATCACCAACAGGAGCTTCCATCACTGCACGCAGGGTGGGCACTGTGTGCACAGGGGCTGAGGAAAAAATGGTCCCAAAAAAAGAATCATGAAATGGTTTGGGATGGAAGGGAACTTAAAGCCCATCCAGTGTCACCCCTGCCATGGGCAGGGACACCTTCCACTGTCCCAGGCTGCTCCAAGCCCTGTCCAGTGTGGCCTTGGACACTGCCAAGGATCCAGGGGCAGCCACAGCTGCTCTGAGCACCTGTTCCAGGGCCTGCCCACCCTCCCAGGGAGGAATTCCCTCTATAAATCAGTGGGGACCAACCCTCTCTTAGTTTCAAACCATTCCCCCCTGTCCTGGCACAGGCCCTGCTGAAAGGTCTGTCCCCATCTTTCTCAAACCCCCTGATCTGAAATTCACTCTCAGAGCCTTGTTGGGGCTCAGGCAGTCCGGGCTTGTCTCCTGACACCAACGGATTGCTGCATCCACACTTCTCCCACAGCAGCTCCCCTCAAAGTCCCCCCAGAGCACCAGGGAGTGCTGCCCTGCCCTGCCCTGCCCTGCCCTGCCCTGCCCTGCCCAGCCTGGGGCACAGGGCAGAAGTTGCTCATCCTGCATTTTCTGGAGTAAGGGAACTCCAGCAGGAACAGACCTGGAATCTCAGCTTGCACCTCCTTCGTCCAGCAGAGCCTCCCTGGGGTGCAGAGGCTGCTCCTGTCCGCAGCCCCAGCCGGAGCACCTTCTCTGGGAGCTCCCAGGTGCCTCCCCACTTCCTTCCCACAGCCCCTGAGATTCCCTGACTCCAGCTGTGCTTCCCACAAGGCTTTCCCAGCAGTGCCTTAGGCAGGCCCTGCCTGCGCCTGCTCAGGATTTGGTTTCTCAGGCATCTGAGTTTTCCAGCAGGGCGAGGGCAAACACATATCATATCAAATATCATTTAATCCAAAGGAAATCTCTTCTCATGGAAAAGAAGGGAAAACACCCCTCTGCTGAGGTGGTTTCAAGCATCCTAATGATGGCTATCCCTGAGCTCCCAAAAGCTGGCTCCCTGCCTTCCCCTGAGCAGAGGATGGGAAGGAACTCCTGCTGTCAGCATTTTACTTCATTTTTGACCCACCACCTCTCCTCAAATAAATTCCCACTGAATTATCTGAAGTGAGCAGGGAGCGAGGGGTGAGAGGAATTCAGGCTCACAGTATAATACTGAAGTTATTTCAGCTGGAAGATGGAGTGCATCACATGCATTTAAAAATCATTTGAAATGGGGAAAGAGCTGGTTGGAACTCAGTGGGAAGTTGATGACTGATTTGAATTTGTGCTCCAAAGGCTTTCTGGAAAATAAAAATCCCCAGAGAAATCCCCAGGGATGTGGGGAATGGTGTAAATCAGAGTCAGATGGAGGTGGGACCCAGGGGTGGAGGATCCAGGCTCTGCCCCCTGGGACAGGAGGGGAGTCCCTGGCTGCTGTCCCCCCTTGGCCACCCCTCATCACCCCCAGAAACCTCCCAGGGGAGGAGTCCTGCAGGGATCTCTCCAGCTGAGGTGATGCCAGAAGGGAATGCAGCGTGTAGGAGCTGGAGCAGGACATTCCCAGCTTTGTTTGGGACCCCAGTGCCCCTCTCCCAGCACGGATCCTGCTGGATACGCCTGGCTTCCGTGATGGGCGGGACAAGGTGCTGACAATGGCCAATACCCTAAGGAAACCCAGGTAATCTCTTCCCTTGGTTTTGTGCTTCCCCACCTGCTTACACACATTTATATTTTAGGGGATTTTTTGTCTTAAGGTTCATTTAATTTGCAGTGTGTATGAGATCAGTCCAGGAGTTCAGGTACACATCTCCTATTATTGATGGAGTTTCAAAGAAGTATTTGTTATTATGATTCCATCTCCTGAGGGGATTACACCCATTCTGAGACATATCCTCATTTTCTGAGGCCCTGAGTATCTTCTCCACTTTCCAGCACACTCAGGATTAACACCCAGGCTGGAAAATGCTTTCAACTTCCACTGCAGTCTGTCACGTTTAATTAAATCCCAAATAAATAACAAATCTTCACTTGCCTTTGCCCACTTTTCCTATTGGTGAACTTTTTAACATTTTTGGAAGACAGGTGAATATTCCCGAGGATGGGTGGTGTCCTCAGGGGTCTCCAGTCTGCAGCAGGGCTGATCCAATCTGAGCACAAACTCCATCTCATGCTGTTCTCTGCAAACCACATCCCTGTGAACCTTTGACTCAGAAAAGCAGCCTTGAAATCCCTGCTCTTCTCAGAAAAGTTGAAATCCATGAGTTTGTGCTGCAATTCTCACCTGCAGGATAGGTTTTACAGACCCTCCAGTCTCACAAGGGCTGTCTGGGGGGCTTGGATAGTAGGACAAAACAGAGTTTGTAAATAGATAAAATGGGGAGAAAATGCAAACCCCAGCTGTTTGTTGGTTTGGAAAAGAAACAATGCCTCCAGCTTCAGAGGCAGCAAAAAGTTTGCAGCATTTTATATGAGCCTGGATTCCTGTGTGGGTTTTGGAGTGAATTGTACATCAAGTTTGCCTGGAAATATTCCAGCCTGCAGCTGAAAATCAATCTCTGCAAAGGTACCAAACCTGGGTGACTTAAATCCTGTCCAGGCCGAGCTTTCCCAAAGCTCCTAGGAGAAGCATCTCTGTTCTCAGGAACAGCAATCAGCACTGGGCACAGAGATCCTGGCAGGGATAGGGCAGGGTTATCAGCCCCCACACCTGCCAAACCCCCGCCAAGCAGGAGGAGAGCCCCAAAGCAGCCCCAAACCCTGCTGAAAGGAGTAGAGACCTGGCCCAGCACAGGAATGACCCAGACAGGGCAGTGCTTCCACCAGGGATGGCAATGGGCTCTGAGCTTGTGCATTTCAAGGTTTTTATTTTTTTTTCCCTGCCTCCTAGGAAGCAGAGATTATCTGGAGTGTGTTCCTGTGGCTCAGGGAAAGCCATCAACATGCAAATTCCAGGGCAGCAGGGTTTTATGCTGATTGCCAGCCCTGTCCTCTGAGCAGATCCAGTGCAGGGCTGGATGCTCCAGAATTTCCCAATGAGCAAACTTCAGCCCAGGATTGACAGCCCTGCTGGGCAGCCTCTGCTCATGGGGGGAAGCTCAGGTTTAGAGATACAGACTATTTCTTAATTCAGGTTTTAACTCAAACTTGCATGAGCAATCAAAGCACTAGTGATGCAAAACTTCTGTAAGAACTTCATACGACCATGGTCTCTCCACGTGAGGATTCTTGGTGGCTTCCAACTCCCAGAGGGCAGGGCTGGATGGGATCTTGGGAATTGGGAATTGTTCCCTGGCAGGGTGGGGAGGGGCTGGGCTGGAATTGCCAGAGCAGCTGTGGCTGCCCCTGGAGCCCTGGCAGTGCCCAAAGCCAGTCTGGAGCAGCCTGGCACAGTGGGAGGTGCCCCTGCATGGCAGGGGTGGGATGAGATGATCTTTAAGGTCCCCTCTAATCCCATCCTTTCCAGGATTCCATGATTCAAACACCTTTGTGTGGTTGTTTCCTCCAGCAGCAGGCACAGCCAGAGGATTCAAAATGTCCTTGAGCTTCAGGAATAAAAGGCAGAAGAATAAAGAGGGGGAAAAAACCCCAAACAACCTGAGCAGCAGCTGGGAGAACATCACCAGGTGGTTAAAAAACCTGGAGGGAGCCTCAGTGCAGCTTTTTGTTAAAGCAGCAGTGCTGAGCTGACCTTGCCTCATCCAGGTGAGGCAGCAAAGCAGGGATGAAAACAGGGAGAGGTGGGAAGGTTGGAAGGATGGGAAGGTTGGAAGGATGGGAAGGTGGAAGGATGGGAAGGTGGAAAGATGGAAAGATATGCAGGCTCATGCTCCAGCCGTCCCCGCCCAGAATTCAAATGACAGCATTAGTATTCAGGATCTTTGCATGTGTTTAAATGTGGATTAAAAATGCATTAATTGGTCTCGTTTTAACAAGCTCTTCTCTTTGTATATCAAATATTTGAAAGATTCAGTATTATCACCTCTTGTCTGGGCTGGAATTGAAGAGGAGAAAGGAAATGTAATTGAGGACTTAAGGAGTCTCCTCCTGTTTGCTCAGCACCGGGCACTCGGATCCAAATCTCGGGGGAAATGACTTTGCTGAGTCCATGAATGACATCCAAAGGCAGCACAGCCTGGCACTCAGCTCTGCTGTCCTGGCAGGAGCAGCTCTGGGCAAGGAAAGTCCCTCTCCAGGAGGTGCAGCCTTGGAGGAGCTGCTGGAGCAGCTGGTGCCGCCTCACCTGGCACTGGCAGGGTGTGTCTGCTCAGCTGTGGGAACAGGAAGAGCACCCTGGCAGTGGGAATTCATCCCCTGTGCCCTGTCTCTCCATCCCTTGGCCAAAGGCTCTCTCCAAGCCCCTCTGATTCCCTCAGTTCAGTTTTCAACAGCAGATTGACCCAAAGGTGGATTTTTTTACCCCTCTCCCCACACTCCTGATGGCTCAGGTGTGCCCGTGTGCAGGCACAGGGTGTTTATTTGAGACACCACTTCACTCCTGGGGGCTTTGCAGCCTGATTTCCTGTGCATGCAGTATTTTTGGCCCGAGCAGACGTGGGGAAAGGGGGAAGGGAGAACACAGAGTGGCTGCAGTCCCACACAGAGTGGCTGCTCGTGCAGTGGCACGCGTGGGAAGTGCCACCTGCCAGGCGGGCGGCGATGGCACCGCGCGCGCTGCGGCACGGCTCACGGCACAGGGACTGGGACACAAATCCACTGCTGGGCTGCAGGGGGATGGAGCTGACAGCTCCCACTCCCTGCCTCGCTCCCTCCTCAGGGCAGGAGAAAATCCACAGGGGACACAGGAGAATGGGAATGGGGAAAGCATCCCTGAAATCCGAGCCAGTCGCAGACTGTGCCCTGCGCTGAGCAGGATGTTAATGGAGAAATGAGTGTGCCTGGGAGTCATTTGCCAAAAAAAATTCTCATCATAACATGTTGATTCATCAAAGCCAGCATATTTCATAGGAAAGGATCAATTTCAGTAGATTTTACATTTGGGGGAAAATGGAGAAAAGTTTTCAGAATCATCCACAGGTCACCATGACTCCAGAAATGGAAGTATTCTATTTTGCTTCAAATTTGCTCTTTGCTTTGAAATAGAAGTTCAGCTACAGGACAAAAAGAAAGACTGAAATGGAAATGAAACCTTTGGAAATTACCAAACTGAAATGTTTCTGTGAAACCAGACAGGGCTTTTTTTTTTTAATTAGTTGGTCAGAGTCTTCATTATATGAGCCTTATTTTAGATATTCAGCTTTTGCAGTGCAGGACGGTGGAAAAAAACATTTATAATGTCCTGAAAACTTTCAGTCCATAGGGCAAAGGTTTTGTGCCAGCAGCAGAGCGTGCAGAAGGGGCTTTCTCTGGTCCAAACTGTGAGACCACCCCTCTCCACCAGCTGCCTCCCTCTTCCTACAGTGATTATCCTGGATTTAAAGCTCTGTCCCTGACCTTGCAGGAGGGGAAGGCATCCCTCAGGTTTTTACCCTTTTCTTAATTAAGAAGTTGTATTAAATATTCAGAATTTCTGCTCAGTGACTTTCCTGGGAAACACAAGGACATCCTGGAGAGACAAATCACTTTCTCATTAACACCTGCCCAGGCCTCCTCTCTCCTTCCATGTTCCTCAGTCCTGGCTCTGCTCCTCCAGGGCCACAGAACTGCCAGAGAGGGGCTGGAGCTTTTCCTGAGCTGGGAATCCAGCAAAGCCTTTCAGTGCCTTTGCCCCAGCTCCAAGTTTGGCTCTTTGGGAGCAAAGGGAGCAGGAGCAAAGCTGTGGGGAGGATGTTTCTGCTCCCGGCACCTCCAAATGCTGCTGGCTCTGTCTGTGCATCCAGGGATGGCTTTGTGCAGGCCATGGAAAGCAGGAGGAGCTCAGATATGCCAGCCTGAGCAGCAGCAGCGTGGCAGACACCCACAGACTGCCTGGGGTGACAGCCAGCACGTCCCTGAGCTTGTCACCTGTCACCAGGGTCCTCACAGCCCCTTGGGATGGGGATCCTTGACAGCTCCTGCTTGGGATGGATCCACCTGCTTTGGTTTCCCTGCTTTGTTTTCTGCTTGATCCCTCAGTTCTCCTATTCCAAAAGAAGACCCCTCAATGCAGCCTGGCCTCCCACGTTTAATCACTGATCAGGAGCACAGGGCCATTCCAAGGTGCTGAAAGACAGGGCTTTGCTCATTTGAGAGGGGACTGTTGGATCCTGGAGGTGAGAGGTGTTAAAGTTGCTGTCTTGGGGGAATGTTCTTTTTCTTTTCATCAAAAAGAACCTCCTAGGTCTGGTTGTTCTGCAGAGATGAAGCAACCACACCCCCCAGTATCTCCTGCTTCTCCCAGCATTCCCAGGCAAGGGACAATCCAAGGATCACCACCACCCCCAGGGTGCAGCCCGAGTTTTGCACAACATTTTGAGCATTTCTATGGCCAGGGAGGCAGCCAAGCAGTCCTGGCTCCTGCAGCCCCGTTGGTTGTTCCTGCTGCAGAGCTGGGAATGATGAGCTCTGCATCCCATCCTTCCCAGGCCAGGAGCACCGGGAGCAGCCCAGTCCAGCCAGGAGCCACCCTGCTCCATCTGTGCCAAGCCCAAACCAGCCCTACTGGGCTCCAGGCTGCCCTGGGCCAGCTGTGGGGACAGGAGATGAGGATCCAGGCTCTGCAGGGAGGCCTGGAGGCCATTCCTGGGCTTTTAATTTCCAGGTAAGAAAGATGAGAGTGGGGAAAGGTGCATGGAGTGGGCAATATTTGCTCCTGGTGGTGTCTGAGCTGGTTTGCAGGAGGAATTCCAGTGTTTGGGGCTCAGGAAAGGCAGCCTGGGAAAGGTTCACTGGAGCTTGGTTGGGAACAGCAGCTCTATCAGGAGGGTAATGGTGCAGTGAGGGAACTTCATTTGAGGGTCTTTACACTCTGCAGCTGAAGTGATGCATGTGACAGCAACAGCTCTGGGGCAGGTGTGCAGCCACCAGGAAAGGCTGATGATGGAAAGGTTTCCTCTTTGCTGGGGAAAAAAAGCTGGGTTTGAATCCTTCCAGAGCAGCTGCTCAGCAGGAAGAAATGTTACAGGGAGAATCCAAAAGTGAGGAGCAGCTGGGGGAACTGGAGTTGCTCAGCCTGAAGAAATGGAGGCTCAGGAAGGCCTGTGAGGTTGTACAGGTGTCCCTTTTCCTCAGGAAGAGGCAGGACTCACCTTTCCAGCCTGTTCTGACTTCTCACTGGGAGCTGGGCCATGCTTGGACACCTCAGGTTGTTGTTGCTTGCAGGTCTGGCCACTCAGGGTCTCACAGCCAGCCCAGGGCTCCAATGGCCTTTTCTGGGCAGGGCTAAAACCCTCCTGGCCTTCTCTACAAGGGGAAGTGTCTGGGACCCAAATATGAGCCTCATCCCCAGCAGTGGAGGACAAAGACTCACAGTTTCATTACCCCAGTGCTCAGCTAATGAGCTCAGCCATCCTGGAGCTGCCCACGGCCTCCTCCTCCTCCTCCTCCTGTGGGAATTCATCTTCTGCCCCAAATGCTCCGTGTGGGACTCAGCACTCGGGGCTGTGCTGTCCTGCTGGCCCGTCCTGCTGGCCCATCCTGCTGGCCCGTGCTGCTGGCAGCCCCTGTCCCCCTCGGGAGCAGGGTTTGGGGCTGGCTCCCTGCTCCAGGCTGGGGCAGGCAGCGATAGCATCTGCTGAGCAGCAGGCAGGGAGCTGCAGGGTTATTGTTTGCTAATAGATTGCTTTTGAAAAGCTGCTCAGATGGGACCAGGCGAGCTGCAGAGGTAATTAAAACTCTGCCTATGCAAAAGGCAGGATCTGATTATTTCCCTTCCCGAGCAGGCAGATTAAACCAGGAGGGTTTATTGCACCACTTCTATGAGTGAGGGGTTCCTTTGAATGAAATTCATAATATGGAATATAACAAATAAAACTCTTCAGTTTCTTTTCTTATTTAAATAAAAAGGACAAAACCCACACAAGAACAACAAAAAAAAACCCAAATCCAACACACCCACAATTTTATTTTTCAGCTGTCTTTCTCCTTGATTATTCCTTGGATTTAAACAGTTCCTATAAAGTAGAGCACAGGTGAACTTATGAAGGACTACTGTTCCAAAGCTCATTTCTTATCTTTTAAGGCTCTTTGCTCTCATCCTAGAAGGCTTTTCTGTGCCATCCTACCTAAAATAGGAGGGTGGGTTGGTAAAAAGGCTCAGAAATAGCAGTAAAGTCTCCTTGTCACCTCCTCTTAACAAAAGGAATGGCTTCAAATCCATTAAAGGTATTCCAGATATTTTAGAACCAGGCTCATGTCTGTAATCTCAGCCTCCCTGACAGACTGTGGTGCTGCCTGTGGGACTTGGTCTCTGCACCACTCTGGGCGGGTTCAGATCAGATATCTGGAAGGAATTCCTCCCTGGGAGGGTGGGCAGGCCCTGGCACAGGGTGCCCAGAGCAGCTGTGGCTGCCCCTGGCAGTGTCCCAGGCCAGGCTGGACTGGGCTTGGAGCAGCCTGGGACAGTGGGAGGTGTCTCTGCCCAAGGCAGGGACTTGGAATTTGAGGATCTTTTATGTCCCTTCCACCCCAAACTATTGTGGGATTCCCTGATCTGCAGTTTCCACTGCCTTGGCCCAGAGATGAGAGCCCAGGTGTGCTCAGGAAGAGTCACCCACCCTTAGCTCTGAGCCAGCTCTGTGTCCTGCAGGTCTCCTTTCCATAGAGGAGAACCCTTCAGAGCTGCTCCTGCCCTGTGGCTGGGGTGTCCCTGTGTCCCTGTCCCCCTGCAGGAAGTGATGGACACTGGGGAACACAGCCAGCTCTGGGGGATGGCTGTGGGCAGCTGGGCTGGTGAGAGCACCCAGAGCAATGTGGGCAGTTGGAGAGGGAAAAACAAAAGCAAAAAGAAAAAAATAGTAATTGGAGCTGTTTTCCTGGTGCATTGGAGAGGGGAGGCTTTGCCTGACCTGGGCTGCCAGCCGAGTTTCTGCCCAAACAAAACAGGCTGTGGTGGATTTAGAGTGGCCTGGAGAGCTGGGGACAGATCCCATTTCCTGGGCACTGAAACCTGCCAGCAGTGCTGGATTTCAGCTGAAAAATGGCATGAAAAGAAGGATTGTGATGCAGGGAGGTGGCAGCACCCTCGTGCCTGCTGTCCTCACCTTCCTGCCAAGGTCACTGGGGCTGTGCAGCTCAGGCAGCTGGGTTTCACCTACTGCCAGGTGGGTGAGAGAGAGATGAGAGATATATAAATATACATCCAGCACAGCCATCTGGGTCACACGGGTTCATGAGGGCTCAGTCCTGTTCCTATAAAAAGATCTCAGTATCTGCCAGCAGAAAAGGACCAAAGGCTGCTCCTCCTGGGATCAGAAACCTTTTCCAGCCTTCTCACCTGAGTGTGTCCCCTCCAAGCTGCTCAGTGCAGATCAGGAGTCAGCCCTGCCAGTCCTGGCCCAGGGTGAGCTGTGCTGCACACACCCTCCAGGCTGGGCTGGGGACTCCTCTGGCAGAGGAGACTCCGTGCAGAAATCACAGGGCCAAGTCACAGGGCCATGGTCCATCACAGATGGAAGTGGCTGATCAAGGAGTCCTTTCTGCTCTAAAACCTGCCCAGGCTGAGTGAAACACGTGTGTGCAGCTGTGTAAAACACTCCTGTGCAGCCTGTGTAAAACACTCCTGTTCAGCCTGTGTAAAACACTCACATTTTGGGAGTGTTCAGATCTTCCTGTGTGCCCTCAAACCCAGCACGTGTGTGCAGACATCCACACATTTTATTGCTGATAGGAAATGAAACCCCCGATAAAAAGACATTACCAAAGATTAAAAGCAACACGGAATCTAATTTCAATTGTTTGTGGCAGGAACCCAATTTTCAAATGATAATGGCAATAATTAAAAAGTCCCTTATCAACAGAGACAAAAGTACTGCCTGTTGGCAGGTGGAGCTGAGGAACGGAGCGAGCTCAGGCTGCTCAGAGCTGAAATCAATTTTCAGACAAAGTTCAAACAAGCCCAAGAACAATTCTGCTTTTGTTGTGCTTTTTCCATGAGGGGAGGAAGATCCTTTCCCCATGTATGTACATGGTTCTTTCTCCTATTTTTCTCTCTCCTTTATGCACAAGGTCACATTAGCTGGAACAAACCCTCATGTAAACAAAACTATTCTGCTATAGAAATGAGGTTCAGAGAAAGTTCATAAGCTGCTCAGACCTTCAGTTTGGGCTTTACTTGTAATTATGGATTATCCTATTTAGAATTAACAAATGCACCTGCTCAGCCTTTGAAGAGCTGGCCAAGGAGGGCTCTCGAAGCTCTCTGTACTGAGGTTCCTGAACTCCACCATCATCCCTCCTGTGCAATGGGGAGCTCATGAGCACAAATGAGTCTAATTAAAAAATGTCTGGATGGACATCTGGAAAATGAACTTTTTTTGCCCTCAGAGCTCTCAGGTTTCTGCACATACACTTTTGAAAGGTAACAGAGTACAGAATTTGGGATTCAGGCTTTTATTTCATGGAATAGAAATCCATGGTATGGTCCCTTCTTTTCCCCCTCCCAAGCTCCCCAGGCCAGCCTGACCAGCCCAGGGACAGCCTCAGGAAGGGCCATGGGGCTTTCAGACACCTCTGGCTGCAGGGGATGGAGGGAGCAGAGCTTTGCCTTCTGCAGGATGCCCAGCCCAGCCCGAGCAGCTCTGCCCTGGTTCCAGACTCTGGGCCGAGGTGTTTGTGAGGAGATGACACTTCCAGGTGCTCAGCAAACCCACTGGTGCTCCTTCAGCAGTGTTAATTGTCCTAATTAGTACAGGGAGTCCCCAGGGAGGGGAAAGTCTTTCCAAATGTCTTCATTGTTATTTGATTGCAGAGTTCAGGACAGCTGATTTCACTGTGCTCTCTAACCTGGAGGATATCTCTGTCCTGGTATTCCTCACATTTCTGGTGCTGCAGTGACTGAATCCTTCCTCAGTGAATGTCTGCACTCCCAGTCCCATACTGGGCAGGCTGGTCACCTCTCACTGTCACCTGAAGCTCCTTCTGCTGGCACCATGAGAGTGGCTCATGAAAACCCTGCAGAAAGGATCTCATTCCACATTTATTGTGTTTGTGTGTCCGGCCGTCTGTCTGTCTCTGCCCAGACACGCATAGGGTGGTTCTGGGGCTGCTTGCAGTTCAAAGGACGAGTCTGGACTCTTCAGTTTTTCAGTCTTCAGATTGTTTATTATTTCTTATCTACAGAGTTTTCTTTCTGCCCAGCCGAGGTCTGACCTGCAAGGCAGCCAAGGGCACTCTGACCACCCACGGGGCAGTCATGTCTTTTTATACTAAAAACTACGTACATGATATTTACCTTTATTTCCCAATACCTTTCACCCATATTAGCAAGTGCACCTTCACCATGGACCAATCCCCAAGTGCCAACATCACCACAGAAAATGGATGACAAGAAGAAGAAAGAAGAAGGACAAGACACACCCTGATCCCTCCATCTTGTCTATCTTGTCTCCATAACCCCCCTGTACCAAAACCCTAAAATCAATATTTCACCCTGTAAATCCATCATTCCTGCACCATTCACTCCCAAGTGACTCTCATGTCCTCAAACAGGTGGCACATCCCTAGAGGGATCAAAGTCAAGCCACCAGACGCTCCTGGCAACATCCCAGGATTTCCAAGCCCCCCAAGGGTTCTCTGGGTAACTCTGGACATTCGGAGTGATGTGCTGAGTTCCCACATTTGTGGAGCTGCTCTAAACCCACATCACTTTCATCCTGGCTGCCTTCTCCATAAACAGGATTTTTCCTCCTGGGAGGAGCCATTATTCATCATGTACTGGTCAAGGCTGATTTTATTTATTAGCCTTTGGTGTGAAGACAGAAAACTGTGACACCTTTGTTGTTTCCCTTCTGGTCTGGAGGAAAATCAGGGGAGGAAAAGGGGGGATGGGGGAACATTGCTGGGTTAAAGGGGACTTGCTTTGCTGAGGTTTTCCTGTTGGCTTTTCCTCCTGGGGATAACAAGAGTGGAGATGACAGGACACACCTCAGCCACAGCTTCTCATCCACTGGGATCCACCTGGAGCCAACCCTTGTGCAGTGCCTGAGGCACAGCAACAGAGAGGAACCACGGAGCAGGGAGGGCTGGAAGCAGCAGGGTTTCCCTGTATGTGTTGCTGCTGGCACTTTGGAATTCAAGCTTCTCCAGACCTCTCAGTGCTGCCAAGACCAAGCCCCAGGGTAACAGTGGGGTTTTGATCAAAACTTTTACCTTTGGAGAGGAGGGAGGTTTCCATTGACGAGGAAGAACTCTTGTAGCAGTCAGTGGTTTTAGGAGACCCTGGCAGCAGAGCCTGCTCACCCCTGCACCCAGGAGGGGCTGTGTTCCCCTGCTTTAGGGAGGGGCTGATGGATGTGCAGAGCTGGCAGCAGCTCACTCCCAGCTGGGTGATGCAGCCAGGGCCACCATGAACCCCAGTTACACTTGTGGGCCACCAGAGCCTTGGTGCCAGCTCTGGCATGTCCCTACCCTTGTCAGCAGCCCCTCAGGGAGGCCCTGTGGCTCCAGCTCCCCCCTTCCCTGGAGCCAAGCAGGGTCTGGTGGGAGCAGAGGATGAGGCAGAGCTCAGGGCGACCTCAATTTCTCAGCTCTGATGCTTCAATTATTTCTGCAAGGAAAAGAATCTTTATTATTTAATAATGGCTGAGGCCCTCCAAATTATTCATCAGCTCAGGAAGGGAGCTGCTGAAATCTTCAGGAGGGGTGTGATGGGTGGGGGGGTTCAGCACAGGCTGAACTCCTCATTCTGGAGGTCTTGTCCAGCCACAAAATCAGGGAATGGTTTGGTTGGAAGGACCTTAAAGATCATCTCATTCTATTCCCTGCCATGGCAGGGACATCTTCCACCATCCCAGCCTGGCCTTGGGCACTGCCAGGGATCCAGGGGCAGCCACTGGGAATTCCATGCCAGCTCCTCCCCACCTGCACAGGGAACAATTCCTTCCCAGTATCTCACCTGAATTTCCCCACTTTTAGTTTGACCCCATTCCTCCTCATCCTGTCACTCCAGTTCCTGATGAACAATCCCTCTCTGCTTCCCTGGAGCCCCTTCAGATCCTGGAAGGGGCTCTGAGGTCTCCACACCACCTTCTCTTCTCCAGGCTGCACAGTCCCAGCTGTTCCAGCCTCATTTGTACAACTTGGAGAGAGATTTTATTTCTGCAGCACCTTGGGTTTGAGCCAGGAGTGATCCCCCAGGTGAGACCAGAACCTGCCCCTGTCTATGAGTGATCCCAGGTCCCCATGGGTGCTTTGGGGGATGCACTGCTGGCTCTGTTCTGCTGCAAGTGTCCCCTGCCCACACGCTGAAAATAATATTTTTCCACTGGAGCAAGAAGTTGAACCTGTAAAATGCTGGAAGGGGTTTTGTGGAAGTGTTGTACCTTCACGTTTGAAAAGAAAAAGCATCCTTGCTTGCATATTTAATTGCCAAATTATCATATAAATGTCACATTACTTAGGATGCCAGAACTCACTGATATTTTAAATGCTTCCATGTTTTAATTCCTTGCCAGTCAACCTTTGCAAACCTAATTACAAAGGGAAAATCACTGATGGCATTTTGTTCACCATGTTTGGGGCTGAACTGAGTTTCCTGATACTCAGAGAAAATTTTCAGCTGATTTTATTTTGTCTTTCTTGGTAGTGACAGGAGCTCTTCCTGCTGCTCCTCGCTGGGATAAGATGGATTACTGTCAGGAAAGCCATGGAGCAGCAGTGCCAGAACAGGCCTGTGCATTTGGGTTAGCTCTGCAAAACAACCCAAAAATAAACAGAGGAGCCCATGCAGAGCTGGAAACCTTGGGGAGGCTTCACTCAGAGCAGCTTTCCACTTCCCCATTCCTTCCATCTCCCTATGAAAGCAGCAATCTGAGAGGGATCAAGGACAAAGGGAGGTCTTCCTATGGTGGCACAGGACATTTCCAGTGCCTTGGGAATGGCACTTCTCAGTCAGTCTGGGGTTTGTGTAACACCCCACACCCCTGAGGGCTCCTCACCCACCCTGGGGCTGGACAGGGCTCTGTGCCCCTCTGCAGCACCCCTGGAGGCAGCCCCAGCAGCTGGCTGTGCTCCTGGTCCATGGGCATCCCCTGACAGCCATGCCCAGGGGTGCTGGGAACAGCCCAGAGTGCTTCTAGCTGTGCCCAGAGCTCCTCAGCCCAGCCCAGAGCTCCTCAGCCCAGCCCAGAGCTCTCCTCAGCTGTGCCCAGAGCTCTCCTCAGCTGTGCCCAGAGCTCCTCAGCCCAGCCCAGAGCTCTCCTCAGCTGTGCCCAGAGCTCTCCTCAGCTGTGCCCAGAGCTCCTCAGCTGTGCCCAGAGCTCTCCTCAGCTGTGCCCAGAGCTCTCCTCAGCTGTGCCCAGAGCTCTCCTCAGCTGTGCCCAGAGCTCCTCAGCTGTGCCCAGAGCTCTCCTCAGCTGTGCCCAGAGCTCTCCTCAGCTGTGCCCAGAGCTCTCCTCAGCTGTGCCCAGAGCTCCTCAGCTGTGCCCAGAGCTCTCCTCAACCCAGCCCAGAGCTCCTCAGCTGTGCCCAGAGCTCCTCAGCTGTGCCCAGAGCTCCTCAGCTGTGCCCAGAGCTCTCCTCAGCTGTGCCCAGAGCTCTCCTCAGCTGTGCCCAGAGCTCTCCTCAGCTGTGCCCAGAGCTCTCCTCGGCCCAGCCCAGAGCTCTCCTCAGCTGTGCCCAGAGCTCCTCAGCTGTGCCCAGAGCTCTCCTCAGCTGTGCCCAGAGCTCCTCAGCTGTGCCCAGAGCTCTCCTCAGCTGTGCCCAGAGCTCTCCTCAGCTGTGCCCAGAGCTCCTCAGCCCAGCCCAGAGCTCTCCTCAGCTGTGCCCAGAGCTCCTCAGCTGTGCCCAGAGCTCCTCAGCTGTGCCCAGAGCTCTCCTCAGCTGTGCCCAGAGCTCCTCAGCTGTGCCCAGAGCTCTCCTCGGCCCAGCCCAGAGCTCCTCAGCTGTGCCCAGAGCTCTCCTCGGCCCAGCCCAGAGCTCTCCTCAGCTGTGCCCAGAGCTCTCCTCAGCTGTGCCCAGAGCTCTCCTCAGCTGTGCCCAGAGCTCTCCTCAGCCCAGCCCAGAGCTCTCCTCAGCCCAGCCCAGAGCTCCTCAGGGAATCTGTCTGGGGCCTCTCCCATGGGAACCCATGGCCATGGCAAAGGGACAGGAAATTCTTCTGTGCTGAGGGAGCCCAGCTGGCCCTGGCCAGGCCTGCTGCAAGGGACACTCTGTAACCCCAGGGGATGGTCTGTGCCACTCCCAGGGTGCCAGCTCCATGTCACAGCTCCATGTCACCGCCCTGCTGCCTCCAGAGCAGCAGGGATTTGTCACCAGCTCAGCATCATGTCCCATCATGTCCCATCATGTCCCATTGTGTCCCATCATGTCCCATCATGTCCCATTGTGTCCCATCATGTCCCATTGTGTCCCATCATGTCCCAGCAGAGCCCAGCTCCCTGTTTGACAAGCAATGGAGAGGGGCTGAGCAGGGGCTGCTTTCCCCAAGTCCCAAAGTGGATGAGGCAGGGCTGGGATCACCCCTGGAGCTGTGGGCACTGAGAAGCAGCAGGAGGTGGTGCCTGGGCACTGTCCAGGCTGCTGCAGGGTTTGCCCTCCACTTCAATCTGAATTTTCCCTGTTGAAAGCAGAGTCTTGTTCTCCTGATGTTCTTCCAGAACACCTCTCAGCACTCTGGGGCTGGAGCTCCCACATTCCAGCCCCTGGGAATGGCTGCCAACCCTTCCCTTCCCTTCCCTGGCCTTTCTGGCTGCAGGGTAGTAGCAAAGCATTGCCTGATCTCCCCTGTTCCTGCTCTCTTCTTTAGCCTGAAGTGGAGGAAACAAACTCATCTGTGCCAATGCAGACATTTAGGGCTCCTCAGCCAAGGTTAATCATCCAGTGACATCTGAATTGCACGTTCTGTAAATACCTGTAAAAGCTGCTGCAGGGTTTGGAACAGGCTGATTACAGCCCAGGAGAGGAACATGGCCCAGTGGATGCTCTCAGGGCTAAAAGAGGCCATTTCCCACGGGACTGGGGTCATGCAGAACTGTGTCAATGTAAATGTGTGGGTGCAAGGCAAAGGTTGGGAAACAAAGGCTTTATTTCCACTTTGATTTATTTTCCTCTTTCGGGAAGATCTTGTCTCTCACCTTCCTAAAGACCAGAACTAGTCCAGAGTGCTGACACTCACATTCCCATTGGTTCTGCTTAGGTCTGTCCCAAGCTCTGCCTGGATGTGCAGAGCTGGGGCTGGATCCCAGATTTCTCAGGACTTCTGGACACCATGGTCAAGGCTCTTCTTTCTTTGGATTGCATGATTTGGTTTGGTGGTGTGAGATTTCTGGGGTTTAATTGTTTGGTTTGGTGCTTTGTGGTGTGAGGTTTTGGGGTTTGGATTGTTTGGGTTTGCTGTGACAGCAGGGACGGACCAGAGCTTGTGTTCCAGGATGTTTCCATCCCTGCAAGGACAAGCTTGGAATAAAACTAAAACTCCCTGGCAGTAGCAGCAGAGGGAAGAGAAGGAGCAATCCATTCCATCCTGGTGTCCCCAGGGTGAGCTCAGGGTGCAGCCCTGGCACAGGCTGGGCTGTGGGGCTGTGCAGCTCCACCTCTGCGTGCCCAGACTGCCTGATCCAGGATGGGGCTCATAGTGCACAATGAACAATCAGCATTGTGGAAACCTCCTCAGAAAAATGCTCATTATTATATTTTTCTCCCTGTCCTGAGCAGAATGTGGGGTGTTCCTCCAAAACAGCAGTTTGTGTTCACTTAGAACCCCAGAATGTCCTGAGCTGGAAGGGACCCACCAGGATCACCCAGTCCAAGAGACCCCAAACAAGCCCAGCCTGGGCATCCCTGGAGCTCTGGCAGCCTCGGGGCCGTGCCCATTCCCTGGGCAGCCTGGGCAGTGCCCAGCACCCTCTGGGGGAAGAGCCTTGCCCTGAGCTCCAGCCTGAGCTGCCCTGGCCCAGCTCCAGCCGTGCCCTGGCTGCTGTCCCCATCCCTGTCCCTGTCCCTGTTCCAGTCCCCGTCCCTGTCCCCGTCCCTGTCCTTGTCCTCGTCCGTGTCACCATCTGTGTCCCTGTCCTTGTCTCTGTCCCAGTCCCTGTCCCTGTACCAGTCCCTGTCCCTGTCCCTGTCCCCATCTCTCTCCCTGTCCCAGTCCCTGTCCCTGTCCCAGTCCCAGTCCCATTCCCCATCCCCCTGTCCCTGTCCCCATCCTCATGTCCCTGTCCCTGTCTCAGAGGTCGGTGCTGGCTCTGGGCTGGCTCAGGTGCTCTGACCTGATCCTGTCCCCTGTCCCTCTCTGGGGTGATCCTGTCCCTCCTGGGGTGATCCTGTCCCTCTCTGGGGTGATTCTGTCCCTCTCTGGGGTGTTTCTGTCCCTCCTGGGGTGATCCTGTCCCTCTCTGGGGTGATTCTGTCCCTCTCTGGGGTGATCCTGTCCCTCTCTGGGGTGTTTCTGTCCCTCCCAGGGTGATCCTGTCCCTCCTGGGGTGATCCTGTCCCTCTCTGGGGTGATCCTGTCCCTCTCTGGGGTGTTTCTGTCCCTCCCAGGGTGATTCTGTCCCTCCTGGGGTGATTCTGTCCCTCCCAGGGTGATCCTGTCCCTCTCTGGGTGATTCTGTCCCTCTCTGGGGTGATCCTGTCCCTCTCTGGGGTGATCCTGTCCCTCCCAGCACTGCAGGGATCAGTTCCCAAGCAGGAGCTGCCTGGGCAGCCCAGCCCAGCCCCTCCCAGCACAGCCAACAGAGATGCATTGGCTGCCCTCAGGTTTTGTTCTAGATTAGGGATGTGATGGAGCCCTGACATTTCAACCAGGAGCTGAGACATTTTAAGTTGTGTGCAGGGAAAATTAAGGTCTTTGCACTTTCCAGCAAGGATATTGCAAGGAGTGGGAAGCCAGGCAAGATTCATTACAGCCCCAAAGTGCAAAATTTCACACTTCCATCTGCAGTTTCCTTTTTTAACTGTCTGTCATTCTGAAATGTTTGTATGAAATACAGGAAGTGAGGAGCAGGGGAGCTGCAGGGATAAAGCTGGCAAATGTGCACACCTCTGATGTGGGGGTTTGTGTTCCTTCCCAACCCCAGCAGCCCCACTGGGCACACTGGAATTCCACAGGCTGGGGAGAGCACGGGTGCCAGTCCAGCACAGCTTCTATAGGGGAACAAAGGAATGTTCCAATGAGCCACAGAACCTTAGAGAAGACCAGAAACAGAGGTGAACAGGCCATAAAACCAGAACAGTTCTACTGCTGCCTATTTCTGTTCACATTGTTGCTGTAAAAGGCTCTTTATTATGGGAGGACAATTGTAAGAGGCCTTTTGGTGGGATTCTGTGTTGGAGCTGTTTGTAGCCAGGGAGGTGCATCACGAGCAGCATGGAATGACCCATCCTGTGTGACTCAGGCAGGTTCATACTGGGTGACAAAGATGGAATCACCCTCTGGAGCCCTTTCTGCTGCTCTCACAGGGCTTCCTCTGCACCTTTGACTTTGCAGTCTCATGGCCAAGGGATCTTTTCACCTCTGTGCAAAAGGATCTTGTGTGGAAACCTGGGATTTGTCTGGGAACCTGGGATTGGTGTGGACACCTGGGAGTTGTGTGGAAACCTGGGATTGGTGTGGAGCAGGGCTGGGTGGGAGAGAAGTGCCCTGCTGGGGAGGCAGAGCAGGCACCGTGTCCTGGATGGAGCCTGGCCCAGCCTGCAGGCAGGAGCAGCCCTGACAGGAGCTGCAGGGAGAAGGGGAGCTGGGTTTCTGTGGGCTGTGCAGGGCTGGCACCCCTGATAAGCTCCTTCGCTGGCCCCGAGGCTGAGTGCCCCGGCCCCGCCGCCTCCCGGAGGAGCTGCCCTGCCGGCCCTGCCCCTGCCCTGCCCTGCCTGCCCTGCCCCTGCCCCTGCCCCTGCCCCTGCCCTGTCGCTGCCCTGCCGGCCCTGCCCCTGCCCCTGCCCTGTCCCTGCCCCTGCCCTGCCTGCCCTGTCCCTGCCCCTGCCCTGCCCCTGCCCTGCCTGCCCTGCCCCTGCCCCTGCCCCTGCCCTGTCCCTGCCCTGTCCCTGCCCTGTCCCTGCCCTGCCTGCCCCTGCACTGTCCCTGCCCCTGCCCTGCCTGCCCTGTCCCTGCCCTGCCCCTGCCCTGCCCCTGCCCTGCCCCTGCCCCTGCCCTGTCCCTGTCCCTGTCCCTGCCCTGTCCTGCCCCTGCCCTGCCTGCCCTGTCCCTGCCCTGTCCCTGCCCTGTCCCTGCCCTGTCCCTGCCCTGCCTGCCCTGCCCCTGCCCTGCCCTGCCCCTGCCCTGTCCCTGCCCCTGCCCTGTCCCTGCCCCTGCCCTGTCCCTGCCCTGCCTGCCCTGCCCCTGCCCTGCCTGCCCTGTCCCTTCCCCTGCCCTGTCCCTGCCCTGACCCTGCCCTGTCCCTTCCCCTGCCCTGTCCCTGCCCTGCCCCTGCCCTGTCCCTGCCCTGTCCCTGCCCTGCCTGCCCTGTCCCTGCCCTGCCCTGTCCCTGCCCTGTCCCTGCCCCTGTCCCTGTCCCTGCCCTGTCCCTGCCCTGACCCTGCCCTGCCTGCCCTGCCCCTGCCCTGTCCCTGCCCCTGCCCTGCCCCTGCCCTGCCTGCCCTGCCCTGTCCCTGCCCTGCCTGCCCTGCCCCTGTCCCTGCCTTGCCTGCCCCTGCCCTGCCTGCCCTGTCCCTGCCCCTGTCCCTGTCCCTGCCCCTGTCCCTGCCCTGCCTGCCTGTCCCTGCCCCTGCCCCTGCTCTGCCTGCCCTGCCCCTGCCCTGCCTGTCCCTGCCCCTGCCCTGCTCCTGCCCTGCCTGTCCCTGCCCCTGCCCTGCCTGCCCTGTCCCTGTCCCTGCCCTGCCTGCCCTGTCCCTGCCCTGCCCTGCCCTGTCCCTGCCCTGCCCTGCCCTGTCCCTGTCCCTGCCCTGTCCCTGTCCCTGCCCTGCCTGCCCTGTCCCTGCCCTGTCCCTGTCCCTGCCCTGCCTGCCTGTCCCTGTCCCTGCCCTGCCTGCCCTGTCCCTGCCCTGTCCCTGTCCCTGCCCTGCCCTGTCCCTGTCCCTGCCCTGCCTGCCTGTCCCTGTCCCTGCCCTGCCTGCCCTGTCCCTGCCCTGTCCCTGCCCTGCCTGCCCTGCCCCTGTCCCTGCCTGTCCCTGTCCCTGCCCTGCCTGCCCCACTTTTATGGCTCGGAGCTGGCAGGAGCCCACGGGGAAGCTGTGATGGATTCATTCCTTTCCCTTATCCAGAGGCTGCACTGCACTTTCTGCAAATACCAACGTCTTGAAACACCAGGAGACAGCAGAGAGAGACAGAGCCCCAATAAATCACTGGGGCTGGGAGCCTTTATTGCCATTGACAACAGCCTGCCAGGGCTTTGTTTTCCTCCTGCTGCTCAACTCCCTTGTTTTGCTTTCTGCTCACCTTCCCTGGACTGTTCCTATTCTCAGCTGTGCAAATTGCCATTAACAATGAATTAATTTGGGTCAGAATCCACTCGAACTTGGTGCTGCAGAAATTCAGAGTTTCATCTGTGTTTCCTCCTTCTTCCTTCCCTCTGCCATTGCCTTCCTTCCCCAAATTCCCTCTCAGGGTCCTGCCCCACCTCGGGTGCCTTTTCCTGAGCCCAAGGGCTGCCTGGACGTGCCCATCCATGGGAGATGCCCTCACGTGGGGCCATGGCAGGTGGTTTGGGAATGGGTCTGCTCAAGGCTGGAGCTGGGCAGCAGGAAGGGACCGAGGGTTTTACAAGTGCCAGAGGAGGCCAGCTCAGCACTCAGCTGTGCAGAACAGTCTGCAGGGGCTCTAGTTCATTCTGGACATTTTCTGAGTCTTAAAAATTTCAGATAAGCACAGGACCAAAGAGAAAATGCTTTCCCAAAAATAGTTCTGGAAGCTGTGAAGGTGGGAGTTCTCCAGCACTGCTGGGAGCCAGGGAGGGCTCAGCCAGCCCAGGGTGGTTCTGGCTCCTGGATGAAGCAGCCTGGCCCTCCAGGAATGCTCAGAGCCAGCAGGAACTGGAACCCCAGGAGCTGCTGTCTCTGCACCATGGGGAGGGAAATGAAAAGCTCCAAAAGGCCCTGAAGGCCCTGCTGGGAACACTGAGCTGCCTCTGCAGGGCTGTCAGCTGCTGAACAGCTGGGGATGGGGTCTGCTCCTCCAGAGCTGCATTCAGACCAAAATCCCCACAGAACTGATTTATTTGGAAGCCTTGGTTTCCCTGGGGGAGATGGGTGGGTCAGTGTTTTGGGGAGCACACAAATCACCCCGAGCTGTGGTGGTGCTTTGATCCCAGAGGAGGCAGATTAAACAAATGGGGGTTGGGATATCAGACACCTGTAAAAAAAAGTAAAAAGGACCTGATTCTACCAAAGGCTGGGGCCATAATGTGCCGTCCTTGCTGAGTTTCCAGGACACTGAGCGCTGGCTGTCGCTGGGGTTTTGTTACAGACAAAAGCCCTGATGAAATCTTGCACTGCTGTGCTGAAATGTTATCCCTGCCTACAGCACAGGAGATTTGCTTTTCCTGGGGCCCAGCTCCAAAGAGCCTCCCGTGGAAATGGAGAAGTCCCAGGAACACGAGGGCTGTTCTTACCTTCCCAAAGCAGCTGGTGAACAACAAGCCCGAGGCTGGAGCCAGGAGGGGGTTGGAGGCATCTGTGAAGGCTTTGGGGTGGTTTGGCACCACAGGGTGGGGAGGGAGCTGTTCCCACATCCACACCTGCTGCTGGCTGCTTTGGGTCCATCCCTTTGGCTCCCTGCATCTGCCTCCTTTAAAG
The DNA here is from genome assembly GCF_023055355.1 of Agelaius tricolor. Lineage (NCBI taxonomy): Eukaryota > Metazoa > Chordata > Aves > Passeriformes > Icteridae > Agelaius > Agelaius tricolor. The sequence goes on along the minus strand of NW_027269296.1, from coordinate 5,683,593 downwards.
CCCAAGGGGCTCCAAAGCAGTTTTGAAATTTTGCAGTCAGAATCTGTGAGTGGGAAATGTTTTTAATTTGGGTTGATTACAAGAACTCTGCATTTCCTCACTGCCTGTGTCCTGCAAATCTCCCTCCTGCTTTTTTTAAAGGGGAGGGGGGGGGGGGGGCGAGGGAAGTGGGATATAACCTCAGCAAATCTCTTTTAACTGATGTAAATCCATCCCTGTGCTTAAGCAAAGTCCTTAACCTCAAGTTAGAGTGGCTTCAAAGTCAGAATTTTTCCTTCCCCCTCTCTTACACTGGGAGTTTCCTGGCAGGTGTTGTGGCTCAGCACAGAGGACCTGCTGCTTGTTGGGACACAAATCCAGGATAATGCATAAATACATAAATAATAATGATACATAAATACAGCCCTAGGAGCTGCACCTGCCCCAGGCCCAGGTCATTCCTGCTGCCAGGACCAGCCTGAGCTTTTGCCATGAGCTGGAACAGAGAAGCTGATCCTGTACAACTGGGAACATGAGGCCTTGGAGAGCAGCTCTGGGCCAGCCTGGCAGGAGGGTGTAAAGCCTCTAGGACTCCTTCAACTCCATGGATCTCTCCTGATTTACACCAGAGGAGTGTAGGGCTCTCAGCACATGTGCCAGATGGTCTTTTATAAGCACAGGAATTATTTAAGAATGTGGCCATTACTCCAGTGCTAATGAATTACAAATAACTCCTGCAGGAAAGGCCTTTTGCTGACTAAGAAATGTGTCCCCAAGATAAGCTAACAGTTGAGGTTTAAAGGGTCAGCAATTTTTAAAAAATATATTTTATTCCGAGTAAGTTAAAGGGGCCTGGAAGGATCCCACTTGCCTCATTAGCAAATATTGCCCAATTTTTCTTTCACAGTGTAGCAGGGGGGAAGAGAACCACATAAAATAAACACCTGGCAGGAGTGCATAATCTGCATAAATTCAAGTGGTTACACTCGACAGAAAACCCAACCAAAATGAGCCTCTGGAAGGTGGCAAAGCTGCCTCAGCATTGATTTATCTCCCTGCATGGCTGGGATTTCAGAGAGCCAGGCAGATCCTGGTGCTCTGGATGGACACCCTGAGATCCCAAAGTGGATGGATGGATGGATGGATGGATGGATGGATGGATGGATGGACACCCTGAGACCCCAAGGTGGATGGATGGATGGATGGATGGATGGATGGATGGATGATGGATGGATGGATGGATGATGGATGGATGGATGGATGGATGGATGGATGGATGGATGGATGGATGGACACCCTGAGACCCCAAGGTGGATGGATGGATGGATGGATGGATGGATGGATGGATGGATGGATGATGGATGGATGATGGATGGATGGATGGATGATGGATGGATGGATGGATGGATGGATGGATGATGGATGGATGGATGGATGGATGGATGGGGGATGGATGGATGGATGGATGGATGATGGATGGATGGATGATGGATGGATGGATGGATGGATGGATGGATGGATGGATGGATGATGGATGGATGATGGATGGATGGATGGGGGATGGATGGATGATGGATGGATGGATGATGGATGGATGGATGGATGGATGGATGATGGATGGATGATGGATGGATGATGGATGGATGGATGGATGATGGATGATGGATGGATGGACGGATGGACAGATGGATGGACACCCTGAGATCCCAAAGTGGATGGATGGATGGATGGATGGATGGATGGATGGATGGATGGATGATGGATGGATGATGGATGGATGGATGGATGGATGGATGGATGGATGATGGATGGATGATGGATGGATGGATGGATGGACGGATGGACAGATGGATGGACACCCTGAGATCCCAAGGTGGAACAGGGCCAGTCCCAGCCCCAGAGCACATCCTGGGCCCATCTTGGCTCCTCCAGGGGGAAGGCTTGGTGCACCTTGGTCACAAAAATGAATCCTGAGCACTGGTGCTCCTCCACTGCCTTTGGAGGTGAAATTGTTCCTGGCTCTGTTGGTGCATTTTTTGTGTAGAGGATTCCTGGTGTTCTCCCTCCTTGGGTCTTTAGGGATGGCCCTAACCCAGTGACCAAGCAGGGAATGGCTGCCAGAGGGCAGGGCTGGATGGGATCTTGGGAATTGGGAATTGTTCCCTGGCAGGGTGGGCAGGGGCTGGGCTGGAATTGCCAGAGCAGCTGGGGCTGCCCCTGGAGCCCTGGCAGTGCCCAAGGCCAGGCTGGACATTGGGGCTGGCAGCACCTGGCACAGTGGGAGGTGGCCCTGCCATGGCAGGGGTGGCACTGAAGAGTTCTCAGGTCCCTCAGAGCTGGCTGCAGAGGAGCCTCCCCGTGCCAGGAACACTCAAGGCTTTCTCCAGGTTGTCTTTCATGCACATTTGCCTGAAAATTCAGCTGCTCTGGGATGCTTCAGTGGGATGAGGGGAGAGGAAAATGCAGAGGGTCTGTCTCTAAAAGGGATGAAAAAAGCATTTTAGTAATTTTTAATGCGTGGGTAATTTTTGGTGCCAAGGAACATATCAGCAACAGAGCTGATCTCATCAGAATAATAGAAAATCCATGTTCTTGGCCATCAATTATTGATAAGGGTTAACAGGGCTGTATCCATCCAGAGTGTTGTCACGTTGTTCCTTTGTTGTAACCCTTGTCCATCCAATTTTCTGCTTCCTTCGTTCCCTCGTTTCATCTTTTAACCCCAACGCTTTCAACCCTCCCCCAGCTGTGCCATTCCATGGTGCACCAAAGTGGGGATCAGGGCAGGGCAGGGTGGCAACAAATGGCAGCTCCTGGCCAGGATTTCTCTGTCCCTCGCACTGGGATGGGCTCCAGCAGGAGCAAACCCATGGGAATTCCCATGGGAACAGCACCCAGGGCATGGGGAGAGCTGAACCTGCTGCTGTCCCAGTGCCCCAGTGAGGAGGAGGATGCAGGGGAGCTCTCCAGCTCCAGGGTTAATCCCAGGCACATCCCAGGGGGGATGCAATGAGGGAATCTGTCCCAGAGCAGCATCCCAAACCCAAATGGCCAAGTGAGGAGGTGACAACAAGCAGCACCTCCCCAGCACCCCCTCACTGCCTGGTTGCCATCTGTGCTTCCTAAAAATCCCTCCCTGACTGTGGTGTCCTCAGGCAGGGAAGGGAAGGAAGGTTGATTTCTTCTCCCCACATCCAAAAATCCATATTTGAACAAAGACTGGGAAAAATTCCTATACAGAGGCAACATCTTGTAATTAATCATAAAAACTATCATTGTGTGGGAATGGTTGTTTAGCAAGAGCAAACACCTGCTCTGGTCTATCTTCTTTTTGTCATGGTTTGGAAAATTTTCAGGAGTTCGGAGGTAAAGCTTGGTTTTCAGTAGCTCCAACTTCTTTTTTGGTGATTTTTCCATTCTCTCTTTTTTTTTTTTAACTGTTCCTTCCTCAGTGATGAGATATCCCAGTCAGTTTTGGGAATTAATGTTTGTTTTCACATCACTTTCTGGGTCCATATGTGAGAGGCACAGTAGGAAGCTGGCAGCAAGTTTGAGGGTCCCTGATTTAGGATGGATGCAAACTCCAGAAGTTTACAGGGCCATGGGTGATGAAATGTGTGGATCCAAGGACCCAAAGGAGGATGGAACCAGTTTGTGTTTGGGGAGGGAGGGAGAAGGGACAAGTAGGGGAACAATGTGGGGTCTTTGCTGAACCTGTGGGACTCTGCTGCCAGATATCCCAGTGGCTCTCTGGCCATGTCCTGCTGCAAACTGGGCTTTACAGATTTTACTCAAGCCTTGTAAATAGTCCAAGGGTGAAAAAAAAAAAGCCATTATTCTGGTCAGAAAGCACTTTGGCTGAAAGGCTACATTTTTTATTATTTGTGTGTGTTGCAGTCCACAAATAATAAATAAAAGCCTGGGTGTTTAAGTTTTAATGATGTTCCCTGGTTTCAGCTGTCCCAGGTGTGCCAGGTCCGGCCCCTGTTCAGCCACTTCATCACTGCCAGGGAAATGTACAGCTGGTTATCCACCCTGTGCCATGGATACAGCTGGTTATCCATCCTGTGCCATGGATACAGCTGGTTATCCTGGTTATCCACCCTGTGCCATGGATACAGCTGGTTATCCACCCTGTGCCATGGATACAGCTGGTTATCCTGGTTATCCACCCTGTGCCCTGGATACAGCTGGTTATCCATCCTGTGCCATGGATACAGCTGGTTATCCTGGTTATCCACCCTGTGCCCTGGATACAGCTGGTTATCCTGGTTATCCACCCTGTGCCATGGATACAGCTGGTTATCCTGGTTATCCATCCTGTGCCATGGATACAGCTGGTTATCCTGGTTATCCATCCTGTGCCATGGATACAGCTGGTTATCCACCCTGTGCCATGGATACAGCTGGTTATCCTGGTTATCCATCCCTGTGCCCTGGATACAGCTGGTTATCCTGGTTATCCATCCCTGTGCCCTGGATACAGCTGGTTATCCTGGTTATCCACCCTGTACCCTGGATACAGCTGGTTATCCTGGTTATCCACCCTGTGCCATGGATACAGCTGGTTATCCTGGTTATCCACCCTGTGCCATGGATACAGCTGGTTATCCTGGTTATCCATCCTGTGCCATGGACACAGCTGGTTATCCTGGTTATCCACCCTGTGCCATGGATACAGCTGGTTATCCTGGTTATCCATCCTGTGCCATGGACACAGCTGGTTATCCTGGTTATCCACCCTGTGCCATGGATACAGCTGGTTATCCTGGTTATCCACCCTGTGCCATGGACACAGCTGGTTATCCTGGTTATCCACCCTGTGCCATGGATACAGCTGGTTATCCTGGTTATCCATCCTGTGCCATGGACACAGCTGGTTATCCTGGTTATCCACCCTGTACCCTGGATACAGCTGGTTATCCTGGTTATCCACCCTGTGCCATGGATACAGCTGGTTATCCTGGTTATCCATCCCTGTGCCATGGATACAGCTGGTTATCCTGGTTATCCACCCTGTGCCATGGATACAGCTGGTTATCCTGGTTATCCATCCTGTGCCATGGACACAGCTGGTTATCCTGGTTATCCACCCTGTGCCATGGATACAGCTGGTTATCCTGGTTATCCACCCTGTGCCATGGATACAGCTGGTTATCCTGGTTATCCACCCTGTGCCATGGATACAGCTGGTTATCCTGGTTATCCATCCTGTGCCATGGACACAGCTGGTTATCCTGGTTATCCACCCTGTGCCATGGATACAGCTGGTTATCCTGGTTATCCACCCTGTACCCTGGATACAGCTGGTTATCCTGGTTATCCACCCTGTGTCCTGCAGCCCTTCCTAGGCTCTGCTGCTGCACTTGGGACTGGCCTCGCTGCCACCATCCCACTCTAGGCTGGAGCTGGAACAGGGGGGTTGGAATTCAGGCAGGGAACAGGGAGGGTTTGGGGCATTCAGGCAGGGAACAGGGAGGGTTTGGGGCATTCAGGCAGGGAACAGGGAGGTTTGGGGGCATTCAGGCAGGAGGTTTGTCGCTGCTCCTTCCTTCTCCCCCTGCAGGACTGCTGCGTTTCCAGCATCAGACACTGCCACATTGAAGGGCTGATCTCTGCAGATCTCCCCCTTCTAAAGCAGGGAAATGTTTGAAATAACCGCTTTGGAACTTTTTGAACTGAAAATATTCTCTCTGAGGGGGAACATTCATTTCCATGTAGGTGTTTGGGTAGAAAAGAGGGAGAAAGCAGGATGGGTGACATCCAAAGGGTCACCTCTGGTGCAGAGAGCCAGGAGCTCTGCACTGGCCCCGCTGGGAGGGAGGGAGGGAGGGAGGGAGGGATGAAGTTGTTTCCCTTTGGATTTTCCTGCAGCTGGTGTCTCTAATCTGGTGTAGAGCTGATCCAGCTGGCAAAGCTCCATGTCCAGAGATGGTGCAAACACCCCAAGGCCAGAGCAGGGAACCCTGGAGTGATTCATGACTTGGTTCCCATCCTCAGGTCCATGGCTGTGAATATTCCATGGGGTTTGGAGCTCAAGTGAGGAGTGCTGGTGCTGGGTATCACTCACATTTTCCAAGAGAAAGGCTTTGCAGTTTTCCTGCTTGCAGTGAGCCCTTTGGATGCCCTCAGTGCTTTGGGAAGACCTCCAGGTCCCCTCAGCAGAGTTCCCTGTCCCCAGCTGCGTCCCCTTCCCCTCCTGGCCCCAGGAGCTGCCGCTGTTCACGGATCAAACTCCCCCCTGTGATGGAAGCTGAGGCCTGAGCCATGAGCTGCACTGGCACCAGCAACTGCCCAAAACTCAGTGGGGGAACATAAGCCCAGCCCTGGTGTCCTTGGGCAGCCTGAGGGCACGTGCAGGGCCATGGGGCAGCAGCTTCGGGCATCAGCTGAGGAACTGGAGCTTCCACAACAGCCATCTCTGGAGAAATCCCAGAGAGATCCCAAAAATGCTGCCTGGGGGCTGCTCCTGGGTCTGGCTGTGCCACCCTGGTGGAGCTGAGCCATGAGGGAGGGTTCCTGCTGGGGCTGTCATGGGGTCCTTTGGCTGCCCAGGAAGCAAAGGGGCTGGATTAGGGGTTAAGCTTTAGGGTTTGAGTGCTGTGGGGGAGAAACTGTGTAACCCTGGGCTTCCTTTGGTCAGAGCAGGGGCTGATGACACCAAGAGTGTGGCTTTGATCCCTGTGTGGGCCATTCACTGAAGAGCTGAACTCGATGATCCTGGTGGGTCCCTTCCAGCTCAGGACATTCTGTGGTGCTGTGAAGTCCACCCCAATTCCCCTGCCCCTTCAGGATCACTGCAAAGCACAGGCTCAGGCTGGCAGTGGGATGTGCCCCAGCCATGTGCTGGGAACTGGTGTCCCCCTGCAGCCCAGGCAGGGCTGTTCCAGCACCTGGATCCTGGCTGAGCCCTGCACTGAGCCGTGGTGTTCAGTGCTGCCAAGCCCTGCCTTCAGCAGCCAGGTCCCAGAGGGATGCATCCCTTCATGCTGGAGAGAAACCCTAAATTTACATCTCCAGTTAAAGAGCAGCTTCCCAGATAAGGCTTCAGGCTCTAGTGAGATGAACAGAAACATCTCCCCCATTACAGATTTCATCCCTTTTTTCTGATGAGGCTCTGGCTGTGCAGGCATTTTATGGGTTCCCCCAGAGGGAGTCTGGTGCAGTGTTAAATCTTTGCTGTGTCAGGCTGAAAAGTCACTCGAGATGGTGCTTAAACACCTCCTCCAGTCCCCAGGCAGCCGAAAATCCTTCCCTGCTGGATCACAAGTGGGAGATTAAAATCAGCATGTGCTGTGCATCCAGCAGGGATGGGATGGGATGGGATGGGATGGGATGGGATGGGATGGGATGGGATGGGATGGGATGGGATGGGATGGGATGGGATGGGATGGGATGGGATGGATGGAGGGGCTGTGGGCCCTCCCTGTTCCCTGCTGCACCCACCTGCTCCAGGGCCACCTCCAGCCACTCCTCCTGTCCCTCCTCCAGGGCTCCACATCCCTCCCCTGTTTATGGAAATGATGAATGTCCCCGAGCAAGGACTGATCCCCAGCACAACAGCAGCAATTCCAGAGCATTCCAAAATCCACATCACACAGCTGTGCCCGGCCTCCTCCTCCCCGTGGGCAGCACAGAAACCAAACAAACACAGCCCAAGTTGTTAAAATAACACTGCTTTTTGCTCAGACAGGCGAGGGCTGGGCTGCAGAATGAAAGCTCAGAATGAGAGCTCTTATCCCTGCAGCTCACCTGGCTTTGTGGAGCCCCCCCCCCCCCGGCATCCCGGCCCCGCTGCGCTGCGGGACTGCGGGGGTGGGACGGGAATTAAAGATGAAGTGGGGCTGGAACCGTGAACCTCCTGCCTTAATATCATTTTCGGAGGAGTGCTGTGCGTTTGATAACATGTGCCATGCACACGGTTATTTCCTTGAATTAGATAACAGCAGATAACACAATGATCTTAATCTGCCCCCCAGGCCGGCGCTGGAAACCCGGCATTACAGAGCCCAGCATTACAGAGCCCGGTTTATCTGATCCCGGCTTATCTGATCCCGGCGGCTCCTCCCGAACCCCCCCAGCTCCCCTGGTGAGGCATTGCCCAGCCCAGCGCTGCTGCAGAACCGAGCTCGGCTGCCTGGAGCTGCCCCCAGGGCCTGGGGCTGGAGACCCTCGGGAACAGGGGCAGGAGAAGCTGAGGAACTGGGGCTGGAGACCCTCGGGAATTGGGGCAGGAGAAGCTGAGGAACTGGGGCTGGAGGTCCTCAGAAACTGGGGCCAGAGACCTCAGGAAATGGGGCTGGAGACAGGTCTCACTAGCTTCAGGGGCTCTCAAGGGCTTTATAAGGAGGGACAGGATGGGGTCACCAAAGCTGGATCCCCAAAGGGCCTCAAAGTGCCACATCCTGGGTGGTTCCCACAGGGAGATTGTCTCCCACCACTGGCTCACCCTCCAAGAGGATCCATCTCATCCCATCCAGGTGGGATAACATTGTCCAGGACCCACTTCAAGGCACTGAGAAACCCACAAGGGGTTTCTTGGTTGTTTGTTTTTTCCCTTTCCCCAAATCCCCTCAGATCCTGTGCTGGAGCAGTGCTGGGACAGTCCTGCATCACAGGCAGGACTTGTTTGCTGTGCCTGCCCCTCCTGGGATCCATCCCATCCCATCCCATCCCATCCCATCCCATCCCATCCCATCCCATCATCCCATCCCACCAAATCCCATCCCATCCCATCATCCCACCCCAGCCCTTTGCAGGGACAGCAATGCAGAGGTCTCCCCTTGAGGCACAGTTTTGCTCCCCCAGCTAAAGGCTGCTTGAGCCCAGCTTGGTGAGACACCTCTGGTCCTGCAACAGGTCAGGAGGTCTTTGGACATGAAGGAAAATCCTTTCCAGCAGCTCCTGCTGGGAAAGGGGCTCAGACATGCAGTGGGTCCAAGTCTGCAGAGACAAAATCAAAGTGGTCCCTCTTTTCTTGTGCTGGGCAGGGCTGGCAGCTTGGCCCCTTCCCAGCCCTTCCCAGCTGGAAGCAGCTCGCTCTCCAGAAGGAGGGATGCTCCTTCCCTCCCTCAAGCACAGAGGGGAGCAGGTATTTATGTCTGGTTTTCCCCTGCTGGCATTTAATGGCCGTTTTAGCAGCACAAACAGAAAATGCTGCCTTTTCATCGTCCCTGTGTGGGACTGAGATGGAGAGCAGGGAAGGCAGAAGCACCTCAGGCTCATTGCTCCAGTCTCATCCTCAGCAGTGATCTCGAGGATGAAGAATAACTTCATTTCCAGCTCTCATCTTGTCTCCTCTCCCTGCTCTTCATAGCTCTGCTCAGGGCTGTGCCCACCCTGGCACAGGCCAGCAGGAAAATCAGTCTGATGGAAATGCCCGGGAGAGCCCAGACCCAGCCAGGCTTCAGAGGGGCAGCAGGGAGGAGGTGAAACTCAGGCTGCATGGGGAAGGTCAGGCAGGGCAGTCCTTGCCCTGCCAGGGTGCAGGCTGGCAGAGCAGCACTGTGGGCTCCAGTCTGGCCTCAGAGGGGTGAGAGGGTCCCACTGCACCTGCCTGGGTTTGCCCCAGCAGAGTTCACTGGAATGGAAACCCCAGAGTGTTTAACCCGTTCCTATGCAGCCCACGGTGTGTTTGTGCTCCTGCTTGCCCAGCAGGAGTGTTAATGACCAACGTGGCAGCAGCTCTCTGGCCACAGGGAACAGCACAACTTTCCCAGGCATTGTCCTGAAAAAGGCTGAGAGAAGATCAGAGAAAAGAATGAGAAACAATTCTTACCTTCATTTGCTGCACATGTTGCTGTGAACATGTGGAATGTGTTATGGAGATTTGTTTACCAAAGGGTGGTTTCTAAATTAGCCAATGGTGATGATATTTGGACTGGAGGACCAATTGGGTCCACCTGTATCATAACTGTCTATAAAAGCAATGGGTTTCTTAATAAAGATAGATTATTGATCAGCCTTCTGAAATACATGGAGTCTATGTTAATTATTACCCAGCCAGGGGCCCGTTGCAGCAATAGACTAATTAATGCCAGGCCAGGTTTGTAACGATACACTAATTAATGCCAGGCCAGGTTTGCAGATGTCCTGGCAGATCTCTGCCTGCAGGAGCTGCATGGTGGCACCCACACCCAGCAGAGCTCCTGCCACACACACTCTGCTGTTTCACACAAGCAAACCCCCCCAGAGCCGTCCTGACTTGCCCAGGAATAAAAGCAGTGCAGGGCCTTTGTGCCACATGTGGAAAATGGCACATGGATAATTTAAAGTGTTCTTTGGAAGCATCTGGAAATGTATTGCAAAGTGGTTTGAGTAGTAAATGCCATGTTGGATTTTATGCAGGAGAGGACATGCAGCCTGCCAGGGGTGGGACTTGCTTTCCCCAGCTCTGAGTGCCTGCACAGTTTGCAAACAGCCATTGGAGCTGCCTGGGCTCTGGCTCTGCTCAGGACCAAGAGCTGCTCTGTTCATTCCCTTCCTTTGCAGAAAGCCCTTGGAGCTCACAGTCAAATCCCAGGCACAAATTGGTATTTTAGCAGTAATTTGGGGAAAGGCACCTTGGAAGCTGCGTGGCTGCCAGCAGAGAGCATTTCCCACCCAGTGCTGCTGCAGCCAGAGGTGTTCAGCCCTGGAGGGGCTGGGCCAGCCCGTTTGGGGTTGTTGGTGCATCCCAGGCTCTGCTCTGCTCCTCACCCAGCACGTGCTGCTGACAGAGCCCCAGGGAGGTGTTTCATGCTGGGCTGGAGCCTCCAGGACAGGAAGGATCTCCTGCTTCATTTATTCCACTTTCTGTGCCTCAATCCCACACCCAGCCTGGGCTGGAGACCACGGGCACTGCAGAGGCTGGGGCTGGGCAGGGAGGGGAGACACAGCTGGGAGAGCTGGGGGTGCTGCCCTGGAGAGGAGAAGGCTCCAGGGAGAGCTCAGAGCCCTTGCAGGGCCTGCAGGGGCTCCAGGAGAGCTGCAGAGGGACTGGGGCCAAGGATGGAGGGCCAGGAGGCAGGGAATGGCTGCCAGTGGCAGAGGGCAGGGCTGGATGGGATCTTGGGAATTGGGAATTGTTCCCTGGCAGGGTGGGCAGGGGCTGGGCTGGAATTGCCAGAGCAGCTGGGGCTGCCCCTGGAGCCCTGGCAGTGCCCAAGGCCAGGCTGGACATTGGGGCTGGCAGCACCTGGCACAGTGGGAGGTGGCCCTGCCATGGCAGGGGTGGCACTGGAGGGAATTTCAGGTCCTTCCAACCCAAACCATTCTGGAATTCTCTCTAATTCTGGCTCCTGTGCCTGTCTGGGGGCACTTCTTGTTGTCCCTGCTCCCTGGGCTGCACCTTCCTTCTCCTCTTCCTCCTCTGCAGCTTTCCTTGCTGTTGTTACATTCTGGTTCAAGTGAGTTTTAATCCACAAAAAACAACGAGCAAAATGTAAAATATTATGATATGATGAATATGATTTTATATTGTAGTTAGCTCTAGGCATTCCCGTTCTTATTTCATCATGATTGTTAGACTTCTTTTATTCCTTTCATAAAGGAAAACATTTAATGTAAAAATAAAAGGAGTTCTGATGATTTGGCTGGGTGAATTGCAGTGCTCAAGGCTTTCCTCCACATGTGCTCAAAGATGTGTGTGAACTTTCATGCAAGAGCCTGAGGAGGAAACCCCTCATCCAAGTCCTGTCAAAGGCAGGAGGAGTTTGATCAGAGAGCAGAGAGGAGCAGAGTGGCTTTAGCGGGGGGAAGGAGGGGTCCTTGTCACCCTCACATTTGGGGCCAGGCTGGAAATGTCTGCCCTGACCGGGACACCCAGAAGGTCCAAGGTGATCTGGAACCTTCCCCAGAGTTCCCAGCTGGTACAAAGCAGGCAGTGCTGCTGTGAGCAGGGCTGTGGGAGAGGCTGCTGCTCTCTGAGCCCACAGCCCAGCTGCTCTATCCTGTGGGATAAATCCAGCAGCAGGGATGAGCACTGGGCAGGGCTGGGGGCCCTGGGGTCTCCATGGATCAGTGAGGCAGGAGCAGGCTCAGCTCTCCCACTCACCAGGGTCTCCATCAGGCCTCTCCCACTGATTTCTGGGATCAAATTCTGCCCTTGACACAAACACTTCAGCCAGGAAATTTGATCTTTTAAGATTTTTTTTCCAAAGCTGGAAAAGTTCTGGAGCTGAGAGGTTCGTGGTGGGAGCCAGCACAGCCAAACCACGGGGATGAGGATCAGGGCAGTAAGTCCTCTGGGATTCCTGGTCTGGACCCTCCTGAGCTGTCCCCAGTGCCCCAAGGGACAGCACTTCCAGAAGAGCACTGCAGGAGCTGTGTTCCCATCCCGTGGGGAGCAGGGCCCTGCCCTGTGCTGAGGAAAATCCTCTGCCGGTGTTTGCAGCTGGGAGAGGCTGTGCCCGTGCCCTGGAGCACAGGGATGCACCAGGAGGGAGCTGTGGCCTCCAGGCTTCGGAGAGACCGTCACAGACAATCATCAGCCTGATACAAAGCCAATTACCAACTATTTTTAGAAAGCCTTTGACAGCCTCCTCCCTTCAGACGCGGGGATGTTTATTCATTATATTCCCGATCAGCTCCGCAGCCCGGGGTTGGTGACATGTCACAGGCACGGGGTGTCACACTCGGCACTGGCAGTGGCACCGGCACGGCAGCCCTGTCACCTCCCCAGTGCCGGGGGCAGCGGCGATGGCAGCGCTGCCTCCAGGGACAATTAAGCACTAAGTGGCCATCAGGCAGGGTGACACCAGCGCGGTCCCTGCCGAGCACTGAGAGCGAGAAATCCCGGCCGCTGCAGGAGCCACCCGAGGGGACACAGCGAGAGGAAAAGGCTGAGCTGGGAGGGGGCACGGAATGGGCACTGCTGGGGCTGGGGGCGGCCCTGGTTCCTCCCAGCCTGGCAGAGCTGGGAGCAGGCAGGGAGGGAGCAGCCCTGGAAACCCAGCGGCTCAGCACCGCCCCTGGCCCTGCCCCTGCCCCTTCTCCTTCTCCTGCCCCTGGCCCTGTCCCTGTCCCTGCCCCTTCTCCTTCCCCTTCTCCTTCCCCTTCTCCTTCCCCTGTTCCTGTTCCTGTCCCTGCCCCTGCTCTGCCCCTACCCCTTCTCCTGCCCCTTCTCCTGTCCCTGCCCTGTCCCTGCCCTGTCCCTGCCAGCCCCACTGCTCGGCCACAGTCCTGCAGAGGGGAGCAGAGCCATGAGGGACGTCCAAACTAAACTTACTCCTTCTTTTTAAAAGCTTTGAGGCCCAGGGCCAAATTCAGAGCTGATGCTCTACGTGGCACAAATTTCAGTCTCCCCTCCTCTCCCCCTTTCCCCACACAGGGGTTATTTTAGGCTAGGAGTTATTTAAACTCACACCTTTCCTTTGGTACATAAATTACACTTATTTATGTTGCTTTCTGCATCAGCAGCCAGGGGTAAGAAGTGCCCAGGGAGCCTCAGCAAACCTGACAGGCACTGAATCATGCCACCTTCACCAGCAATGCTGAATTTGCCCTGTGGCATCCCCGGGATGCAAACATCCTGACTGGAAGGGCCAAGACAGGATATGGATGTGCTCAGCACCCCTTTCCTGCTCTCCTGACTCTGTGAACGGTCCATGGTGTCAGGCCAGGCTCAGAAACCCTCTGGGAGTTTGTCCTGGGGTTGGAGGGGGTAGAGCAGAGCCTGTGAGGCTCTTGCAGGGCTTCTGCCAGGGGAAGCGTGGAGGTGTCACCAGACTTCTCTATCACAGCAACGTGGGCTCCTCAAATACCCCTGCTGGAAAGGGCTCCATGAATATCCCTGCTGAAAGGGGCTCCCCAGATATCCCCACTGGGAAGGGCTCATGAATATCCTCATGGGAAGGGGAGGGTGAGAGCTGTCAGGGGTGTGAGCCAGGCTGGGACACCTTTCTGCTATGGGGGGAAGGCTTTAGGTCGAGCAGATGGTTCAAACCATGGCCTTTAACACAGGAGTCCTGTTTAAACAAACTGGGAGTTGATTCCCAGCTGACAGCTCCTCCAAAGCCCAGGTGATCTGTGTGCACCTCTTGCAGGAGCAGTTAAAGTGTAGTCAGCTCAGCCTAATTAATGAATTGTGCCCCTCCATGTGCATCTTACCTTAAGCTGAAGGTAAAGCCCAGCTCTCAAGGTCTAAGCAGGTGGTTCCCAGGCTAAACCCCACAGTTGAGCCTGGTTAAAGCTCCGAGGGTTTGACCCTGGGATCAGGATCTGCAGCCCACGCTGTGTCTGGGCTTGTTGGATTGTGAGTGACAATTCCCAGGCACTGCAGTGGACTCTGCACTGAGCCACATTTCCTGCTCCGAGCACTGCCTCCATCCTCTGCTAAGTGTACCCAAGTTTTAGTGTTTAATATTTAAACATGAAAGTTCTTTTGAGACATTTAAAGCGGAATTATTAACAGCCCCATGTAGAACTGACAGGTTAACAGTGCGACAATTAAAAAGAAAGGTTAAATACATTTTCTTTTCAGACCAACTGCTGTTGCCTAAGACTAATAAATCCACCAGGAGATGGTTTTTAGAGAGTGTGAGTGGCTGTGTGTCAGCTTTTATAGGCTGGAGTTTTTCAGAAATCACCACACTTCTCTTTCCAGGCAGCTACAGGTTTCAGACTATATTTAGCAGATGGGGCTTCTTCCAAAGAGTTGTGTGAATCAAGCTGGAAATAAAAAAAAATTAGAATATGAAAAAAGCAAACCCTACCGGCTGTGGAGCTTTAAACATTCAAGCTCACAGTTTGCTTGGCTTTTTTAATGTACCATGATCCTCTTTTGTCTTGATGGCTCTGAAAACACAGGGGCTGGAGAGCAGCAGGAATTCTGGCTCTCTGAGGGATCAGTTCGAGTACTGAACTCCTGTTTCTCCTTTGGAAAATTGCTGTTCCCCCCTGGCAGCCAGGACATGGCCTTGGGAAGAGCCAGGGTAACTTTCTGGGGACAGTGAGGTGCCAGCTGGGACATCCAGGCCGTGGAATAGCCCCCAGCCCCTCCTGGGTGTTTGTGGGCAAAGTTTCAGCCCTCAGAGAGACATTTTCCACCTCTGCTGTGTGCAGTGACATAAACATTCCCTCAGTGTGATTCCCCTGGGACTGCACAGAGATGTGTGGCTGCAGGGCTGAAGGACAAGCAGTTTAAAGGGTGATGCTGTGACAGCTGAGCAAGGTGGCTCTGGGGGAGCAGGTGACCTCCAGAGGCCCCTGGAGCTGCCCTGTGACTGTGGAGGGAAGGGCACAAGGAGTTTGGGATAAATCCATCTGTGACTTTGGAACATGAGGACAGGGGCTCAGCTCCCTGCCGAGCCGGGCACTGGAACTGCTGCAGGCTGGGGAGGGGGTCTGGCTGTCCCCTTCCCCATTCCCTCCCCCCAGGAGTTCTCTCCTGGCCCCTCTCAGGCCCCACAGGACCCCAGCCCAGCTCAGCATCACCCTCCCTACAGTTACATCTCTCTCCCAGCTTCTCTTCCAAGCTCCACGAGTCCCTGCTTGCCAAGGCTCCTGATGGACATTGGTTGGGACCCCAATTTGCCACCATGAAGGGTCATGTGACTTACAAGTAGAGGGGAATATTTACTCACCCTGTGCTTTTAGCATGTTAAAAAACACTGCCTGATGTTTTAAATGAGTTCCTGACAGCAGCACTGGAGGTTCCAGACTATTAGAAGCACATCAGAGGAAGGCATTACAGGATGGCCACAAGCCATGGTTATAATCAACCTGGGCTTGATTTATTAAACTCTATAGCAACCCATATAAATTGATTAGCCATTTATTAAAATGGCTGTTAATCATGGATTATCCCTTTGCACAAATTTAGAAAACTGCCTAGGTTACGACCAGCCTGAAAGAGGGGGAGAAGCCCAGGCTTAAAACTTTGGGGAGAGCACCAGGCTCCCTTCCAGGCTCCATCCTCTGAGGTTTCCCTCTTCCTGCCCTCCTTCAGGCCATGGAGTGAGCATGGAGAATGACACAACAGTGCCAGCTCTGCCCAGGGGTCCCAGCAGTGTCCCCATGTCACAGAGGGACACCCCATGGCATGGGCAGCACTCCTGGTCAACATTCCTGGGGGAACCATGGTGAGTGGCAGCTCTGCAAGGATCCAAACCATCCCCAGTCATTAAACCACCCTCGGAGCTGCTGCTGGGAGCAGAGGGTCCCTGGAATGTTCCAATATATATTTCTGAAAGGTCAGTGTGACAGCATTATAGGGGACCTGGGAAAGCTCCACTGCCACCTCAGCTCTGCCCTATCTGTCACCAGCACACTCTGGTGTCAGCTTTTCCAGCCTCAGCACATCCCACAGCTCTAGCCTGATCTGATCTTCCCTCTTCCCACATCCCCCTGGATCCACAACACCAAATGTGACAGGAAGGAACTGCTGTTGTCACCAAAGCTCTTGTTCCATCCTCCCAGCGAGGCTGTGTGAGCACCAGGGCTGCCCAGGGCCGCCAGGCTCCCTCTGAGGAGCTGCTCTGGAATCAGTCCCACGGTGACTTTAACCCACTGTGTGCAGGGAGCAGGCAGGTCCCTCCCACAGGGCACCAGGGGAGTAGTGGGGCCATTCAGGATACCTTGGGCATCCTCAAATGGCAGCTGGAGCTCCCGAGTGGAGCTGCTGTGTCCAGGGGTTCAGGGCACCTGGAGAGCCAGGCTAGTTTGGAACACAGACAGTTCCTGGGATGCTCTGATTCAACAGGAGTCAGCCTCTGCAGAGAGAGGAGTTTTCCCATCCTAAATCATCACAGAATTATTGGATGGTTGAGTTGGGAGGGACCTTAAAGCCCATCCTGTTTCACCCCTGCCATGGCCAGGGACACCTCCCACTGCTCAGAGAGCTCCAAGCCCCAGTGTCCAACAAGGATGTTGTTCCTCAGCATTCCCTGTGGTTCTCACCCAGCCAGTTTATAGCAAACAGCCTTGAGAACAGTCTGGGAAAGCTTTGATGATGCCTGTGCTGGATCCCATCAATGTAATTGCAGCTGCCCCAAGCTGGCAGGAGCAGGACAAGGGATGTTTCCATGGGGTTTCTTTGCCAGGGTGTGCAGAGCAGAGCTGACACAGACCCACAGGGCTCCCAGTGACTTAATTAAAGTCACTCTGCAAACAAATCACCCTGGAGGCAGGAATGGGGTGAAGCTCAGGAGGAACAGAACTGCCCTGCAGTTGGGCTTGTTTCTTTGGAGGTGCCATGGTTTCCAGCCTGGGATCAGAAACATTCCCATGAAATCCCTTCTGACACTGGATTTCATGGCAGCTTTGTCACCTCAGAGCTCTGGTGGCTTTGCCAGGTGATCAGGAAGAGATGCAGCAGCATCTCCCACCCCAACAGCTCTGGGCTCAGCTGTGTGACCCCACTGTCCCCAGCGATGCCCAGAGCTTTCACTGGGGTGTGTGTGAGGGCAGGAGGCTGGAAGGGGTTGGTGCAGCTGGAAGATCTTTACCCATCATTCAGCTCAGAGCAGGAAAGAGGGTAAACAAAACACATCTCAGCCAATTCCAATTCCAAAATTCCAGTTTGTCCCTGTGGCCACACATGGCAAGGCTTGGCTGCTGTCAGGCACCTCAGGAGATTTGTCCATGCAGGGACTCTACAAAATTCATCTGAATTAAGCAAAAGCCAAAATTACAAAATTCACCTGAATGAAGCAAAAGCTGAAATTTCCAGTGGATTAGCTAAACTGTATTAAGCCCCAGTGTGAGTTATGCTAAATGAAATTGAGACGATGTTCATTTTAAGAAGGCTCCCGTGCATGTTTGAGGAACATGTAATCATCTTGGATATCTCCCTGGAGGAGAACCAGGGGGAGAAGCTCAGGAGCTGGGGGGATGTGAGTGCCTGCTGCTCATTCCAAAATGTGGGAGAGGGATGTGGTTTTCCCACCCTGAAAAGCTGTGAGGGGGGCAGGAAGGACAGTGGCCATGGACACTGGGCCATGCTGGGGTTCAGGGCTGGATTAAGGAGGGGTCTCTCTGGACCCCCCAAAGCTGAGCCCCCCAGACCTGTCCCCAGCACAGCTCCATGGCAGACTCTGAGGAACAGCAACACAGAGGATTTGCCATAAGAACTCCCTTCCGCAGTCCTAATCCATGTCACTTTAAGTACAGCAGAGAACCAGATCTGACAGCTGGTTGGGTTTACCCCGGCACCGAAATATCCATGTGAAATACTCTGAGCTTTGAAGCCCTGTTCATGCCCCAAAGTGAGAGCAGCATTAACTCCCTGAGTGCAGCAAACAACCTGACTGACACAAATGCACTTATGTGGGGAAGAGGAACAAGCTGTGCTATCAGGAACGGCTTTATACCTCCAACTAAATCCATTCTTGCCTTTGTGCTGATACAACTAATCAGCAGTTAATATGCAGTCCCATCAGCACACGGAGTAACAAAGCCCTGTTTCCCCAAGATCTGCATTTCATGCTTGATTGCGAGCTCCGATCAAATCCTTTCCTGCCGTTCCAATGGGTTTTGCTAAATTCTCTCCCCTGGTGTGGAGTCTTTGATAACTGGTGAGGTAGAAGCCCACGCTCTGGCCTGTTGTTCAGACAAGAAATGCTGATTGGGAGCATTTAGGGGCTTTCTCTCTTCAACCTGACCACTGTTTTCGCAGTGTGGATAAAACCTTAATTGTATGTGAGACTGCTTTCCTCCCCCATCAAATCTGCTTGAAACTGCCAATGGCTTCAAAAATTATTAAGGTCAGAATAAACATGCAGGAACACTCACGCATTCATTCCATCATCATATAAGCTTAATTTCCTTAGGCAAGCAGGCTAAAAATATCCCCTGTGCCCAGAAGAGGTAATTACACCACATAGAACTCCGTAGGGTCGAGCTGGTTCTCACCACGGTTTGAAGTGGTGCCCTGACACAGCACACCCCAGCCATCCCCTGCCCGCCCCACACACGTCCCACAGCCACTGCAGCTCCCACCCAGCACGGGGGAAACGCTGGATTCTGAATTCCCCCTGGCATGAATCCCAGTTCCCCATGCCAGGATGGGCAGGGCTGGCCAAGCCTGGCGGTGGCTGGGGAAGGTGTCCTCTTGGATCATGTCCTCACCCCCGGGACAAAACGCTCCTGTCAGGCTGGGTTTGGGAAGCCAAGTGCTGTAATGGTGACAGACAGCTCCAAATCCTCCCCTGCAAAGCCTCATCCCAGAGCTGGCGCCCCCAGAGCTTTCTGAGGGCTGGCACGGAGCAAACCCAGCAGCGATGTGGGGGCAGCTGAAGCTGGGCTGGCCCCGTGCCCCAGCCCTCCTGCTGCCCTCCCTCCTCACAGGGCAGGGGCTCTCTGGCCAAACAAAGACAATTCCCACCAAAGCTCCAGACCCAACTGGCCTCTCTTTTCAGGGAGAGGAGTCCTGTGGCAGCTACACCTACACTCACATGATCCCTTGAAAATACACTTGATGGCCACAGGCACTGTCCAAGTGTCCCTCTTCCCAATAATTCATACAGAAGCCAGGAATTATAATTGTTCCTAAAATTACTTTTAACCAAAATGAGCCCTCTCACCTCTGGAGTGTCCAGGCTGCCCTGTGGCAGTCAGGGGCAGCAAGGGGGGCTCGCAAGGGGGTGATGAAACCACTTCACACACCCAGCTCCAGACACAAGATTGGCTTTGCCCAGTGACCCCAGTGAGGTATCTGCAGCCCATCTCCTCTTGACTGGGGTCAGTTCTTTCCCTGCAGGGCTTTGTGTGGATGATCTCTTGGGACCAAGTCCTTCCTGCCAGGCACAAGGGACCCTTCCCCAGCTCCTGCAGCTGTGAATTCTCCACCAGGGGCCAAATCACATTTCCCATTTGAAGCTCTCCACACGGGTAACTGGGTTGGCTGTTTGATGCCATTTCCTCTTAGACAGTCCAACAAAGAGTAATTAACCCTTTAGGAGGAGCCCCTCTCCCTTAGCATCTCACTCCTGGGCACTGCCATTGAAACACATTGGTTGCAGGAGGAACTTTTCCAGTTGCCTGGAGAAAACAGCTGTGGGAGTTTTTTCTTTTAGCAGGGCATTTTCACCATTCAAATAAAGCAGACAATTAAAAAAATAAACATAGATCTGCCACATAGGCGAGGATGAAATTAAAATTGGACAGGTTGATTATAACCTGTCACAGCCACAAGCCAATTAAATTCCTTCAGCAGGGCATGGAAGGACCTGAACGTCCCTGAGAGGAGTTCCAAGGCCTCTCATGCAAGCTGCAAACTTTGATCAGCTGCCAGTGGGTTTGCTGAGCCCCAGCAGCAGCAGGCAGGCTCCTTTCTGAGCTCTGGAGCTGCCAGGGAGGGTCAGCACAGCCAGGCCAGGCTGGACACGGCCCTGGGGGAGCTCCCTCCGTGCCAGGGATGCTCTCTGAGCTCAGCTTTCACCACCTTTGCATCTCCTGAGCTCTGCAGTTCAGTGCCTTGGGGGGAACCTGGGCCGTGGCTGAAAACCCACCCTGAAGGAAAAGCTTCCCTATGCCTCACAGGGAACTACTTAAGGAAGATAAAGCTCCAACTCTGATCTTTTCCTAGGGAATTTCCATAAATCAGGTTAGTTCAGAATCTTTTCCTCTGAGAATGAAGGCTAGAAGGGGTCCTCTGGTTTCATCTTTTGCCTGGCAAGGGATTTTTGCAAATCAGCTTTTCGATAGCTGGATCAGTTTGTGTGAATTCACAGCTTAATGCAAAGGAGGATCCTTGGATTTGTGTGTGCAGTGTGGGCAGCGTGTTAAATTCTGAAAAAGATGGAAGTTGGATCCATCTCAAGGAACCTCACACCAGCAAAGCCCTGCACACTCCAGATCCTCTTTAGTCAGGCAGCTCTTTCCATCCCAAAGTGAACTTAATCCCAGTCATGCCATGGCCACATCTCACAGCAGTGACCTCCACAAGAGCCTCAGAACCCAAACTCCTCCTCCTGCCCGTCAGGAGTGGCTCTGCAGCCCAGTCCCTCTGTTTGTGATCTCCTGGGAGCACTCTGTGGGTCCAGGAGGGTTCCCTTGCTCCTTTCCCAGCATCCCTCACGTTCTCCTCTCAATGTTTGGGAGCAATAATGGATGTGCAGAATGCAAGAACTAATTAGAGTGTCTCCTGCTTTCTGAAAGGAAGCAGAAACCACAGCAAATGACATTCCAGCAAAAATGGGGTCAGCTCAGATTAAACTCCCTTCCCATTTATCTTTGGTCTTTAGCATTAAATTTACCATACATATTAGAAACAAATTTTAATTTTCCACAGCATTGGGCAATATCTTCTCCTTAAAGCCTGGCAGAACATTCATTAGCATCCTCTCCCTCCAGTTCAGTGTGACTGTCTCCTCATTTGCACATAAATGTGAACTTTGCTGCCTGCACAAACTTGTCTGAGTGACACCAAAGTTCTGTATCAATACTCAGCTCACACCTCCCCACACACTCCTGTGCCTGCCCTCCACTCTGCTGGTTTGAAATAATTCCCAAAAGCTCCGGGAGGAAGATGCTGCTGGAAACACCAGAATGGAGAGATAGAAGTGAATGTATCAGTTGGACTTCCTGCCTAATTAAAGCAGATTTCTCACCTTAAAGTCAGGCTTTAGAGTTAAGCCACGGCATGAAAAGGTATTTCCAGAGGGCATTTCATCCCTCTGGGCAGCTGCTGGGAGCAGGAAGGGCAACCAGTGGTGAGGATCTGTGAGGAGCCAACAGGGCTCAGCAGCCTTCTCCTTCCCAACCTGCCCCCAAGCCTGTCAGACCCCAAAAATCCTGGGAATAGCCCCAAGTCTCATTCCCATGGTATCAGAGGCATTCATCTTACCCAGTTTCAGGTGGTTTGGGGGCAGAGGACAGCCCTCCCTCCATGGCCAGTGGGCACACAGACATTGCCAGGATGTGACTCCTGAGGGCTGCTTTAGGGATGATCCACACCTCCAGCTTTGCTTCCCCTCCAAGCAGAGGGCTCTCACTCCTATGGCACACTGATACAGGATGGATTTCATGCCCATCCCTCCCCAGACTACTGCATTTTAATAAATAAACACTGCCCTGTGTATCCTGCACCTGGAGGAGGAGATTTGAGCTGTAGAGAGGCACTTCCCATCTGCAGCAGAGATACTGGCACATCCCCTTCCCCAGCCCCACGAGGACAGGACCCCACAGAGGGCAGAGGGTGCCGTGGAAATCAGGAAATCAGGAACATCTCAGCTCACTGAGAGATAAGGGGCTGCAGAGCACTGAGGGCATTTCAGCTGCCAAGGCCTGGCCCAGAAGCAGAGCCAGCTGTGTGAGGTGGGAGCTGCCTCAGGGCAGGGAGCTCCTGGCTCTGGGTCCCCTCACAGGCCTTTGTTCCTCTGCTGTGGTGCCACCACAGGGACAACCCCACAGCATGAGGGGACAGCTGTGGCACCAAGGGGGGCTGTCCCAAGAGGCTGCAAGAGCCTGACATTTACCATGTATTGGCCCTCTCAACAGCATCCAAAAGCTCCTGCTCCTGACTCCAGCAGGGCAAAGAGGAAAACAGCAGCAGGTTCTTACCTGGAGCTGCCAGGGCATGAAGTCTTTCCCAGCAGATCACAACAATCTCCAGCAGCAGCTCGGACCTGCCTGGGTGGGATAAAGCTCAGTGTCAGCAGCTCTGATCCTAATTTCACTCCCAAGCCTCCTGCACATGAGTAAAGAGTGAGAAGAGGTCTCAGTATTGGGATTCTTCCCTTGTAGAAGTGAGGCTGGAACACAGAGGAATTATTAGAGGGCTCGATGGTGATGCAGATATGGGGAGAGAAGAGGCTGGGAGGAGATGGGGGATAGGAGATAGATGAGATAAGCAGCCCTGTGCAGAGCTGATGGAGAGAGAGGGAGTGTGGTTGCCTTTCCTACCTCACTCTCTTAAATATTGATCTGGAAGGGTTCTTGGATCCATATCAGTGAGCTCTGATTTACACTCCCGACTCTGGCTGCCTGTGCTCTTTTCCCAGTGGAAAATCAAAGGCCTTGTACCTACAAATGCCCATTTTCCACTTGGCCAGAGCTCTGCTGAGGGGGAGCCCCGCTGCCTGCAGCTGTGCACAGATGTGCAGGGGCTGTGCCCCACAGGATGTGGGATGGTGCCATGGCACAGCAGTGGGGACAGGTACAGAGCACTCCTGAGACCCCAAGAGGAACATTTTTAAAGTTTTCTGCACCCTTTGATGTGTCTCTGGTTCAATCCCAGCCCTGATGTGCCATTTCTGCAGCCTCTCTGAACCTGAGGAATTGGGCTTTTCTCCCAGTTCCCAGTTCAGGTTTACTGGCTGCAAAGCAGCACAGCCAGGGCACTGCAGGCACTGAGGGGCTGCCAGGGAGCAGCAAAAGCACTCATGGCAAAGCAGGTCCCAAGTCTCCTGTGCTGGAAACAAATGTGCCTGCTGCTCTCAGCATTGCCTTCCCCTCACCCTGCTCCCAGGGCTTCCCTGGGCTGAGATGCTTTCATATCTGCAGGGAGGGGATGGGGAGAACAAAACTATTCCTCCAAGATAAAGAGTGCAAGCGTCTACTTTGTTTTCTGCTTTCCACATCAATGAGGAGAAGTTTTCCTCCAGGGACAGGCAGCACCAAGCTCCCTCCAGCCCTCCCCAGTCAGCAGCACAAAGCAGCCCTGGATGTGCAGATGTGAAGCTCCAGGAAGATCAGAGCCGGGGCAGGAGGGGAAGCAGGGCCAAGGCAGAGCCCGAGGCCATGGTCAGGAGTTACATCAAGGTCAGGCCTTGAAGTTGTGGCTACAAAAGCAAACAGAGGCAGAGCAGCTCTGTTAAGATCCCCCAAAAGAAAAGAAGAAAAAAAAAAAAAAAACAAACATAGGGAAAAGAAAAGAAGATGGCACGAAAATCCAGGCAGAAGCTGTCACATGAGAGAATTATTCTTTTTAAGCCAAAGATAAATAATATATAAATAAGGCTTTCTGCTGCTTGAAGATACTAGAGTTGATCAGAAGCTCAAATACCTCAAGGAAATGAGCTTTGTTCACTTGATTTCTTCCTCTGACTGCTCCTTTTATCCCTGTTTCCCCGTTTTACTCCAGCTCTCAGTGTGCTGTGACATTGTGCCCTTCTGAACAAAAAGTTCCCCCTCCAGATGGGCCAGCACTGACTCAGCTGTTGCTCAGATTTCTCCTAAGCCACAGTTCAGGAGACAAAATCTCTAATTTCCCTTTAATTCTGGGATCACAAGAGGTCAGGGAGCAGGGTGAGGGTGTGACAGGCTGCACCAAGGTCCTTCAGGGACTCTGTCACTTCCAGGGACAAAGGTGAAGATCAATGCCCGGAGCTGCTGCAGGGCTGGAGCCCCTCTGGAGCCAGGCTGGGAGAGCTGGGGGTGCTCCCCTGGAGAGGAGAAGGCTCCAGGGAGAGCTCAGAGCCCTTGCAGGGCCTGAAGGGGCTCCAGGAGAGCTGCAGAGGGACTGGGGACAAGGGCAAAACTGGTACCTGCCTCTATTTTTCTGCCAGAGTCACTTTAGTCTTCACAGCCTCCCCCTGGTCTCCTTTTGCCCCCCAGTTGCTGGTTTTCCAGCAGGATGGGGCTCAAAGCTCGTGACACACCATGAACAGCCTCATGCTAAATGCCAGGAAATTCTGCAGCAAAAGCAGGCAATCACTCTGGGCAGCTTAATCTTTGACTGCTTAAATTAAGATCTTTTACAAGGGCTTTATTTTCAAGGAAAGAGTGATCAGCTTGTCCTGAAAATGAGATTCTTTTAAAGTGTTTCATCTGCATTACCCACGTTTGACAAGTCTGACATGATGGAAGCCCTGGTGGAGGATGTACTTAGAGGGCTTGGTGTAAATTCCAGGCAGGGAATGGATCTGCAGCCTACTCCAAGTCAATTACTGCCAATGCCCCACCTCTGCTGCTTCCCACAAGCAAATAAATCCTGGATTTTTTGCTACATTCCCATCCCTGCATTTTTCTTTGCAATTAAGTGCTGCTTTATTTCATGGCTGTGTCTGTGCCTTTGTGTGAAATACATCATCCCAAAGCAGGAGTGAGGGTTTCACTACGTCCCTGGGAGCCACCAACCAGCCCAGGAGCTCTCACACCAGTCAGACCAGTACGGCATCACCTGGAGCTCATTAACCATGAAAGCAGTGGCTCCCCACTCTACCCAGGGCAGGGGAAATTCGGTATTTTCATGTTCAGTAAGGAAGTGACAAAACCAGTAATGGTGCCCTTGGTGAATAGCAGTGATGGGCACCCCAAGGAGCCCACTGGGAGACCAGCCAGGTGGGACATGCAAGGAAGGAGCAATTTACACATTCCAGTTTGTTCTGCCCTTTTCCCCTGCTCAGTAAGGGAGGGAGGCTGGGGTGTGGGATGAGAAAGAGCAACCAGGTGGCCACAGGGCCATTCCCAGTGAGCACTGCTGTGCTGGATGGAACCCCCATATCCCAGTGGGCACCGCTGTGCTGGATGGAACCCCCATATCCCAGTGGGCACCGCTGTGCTGGATGGAGATCCTGTGTCCCAGTGGCACCGCTGTGCTGGATGGAACCCCCATATCCCAATGGGCACCACTGTGCTGGATGAGATCCTGTGTCCCAGTGGGCACCGCTGTGCTGGATGGAGATCCCATATCCCAATGGGCACCACTGTGCTGGATGAGATCCTGTGTCCCAGTGGGCACCACTGTGCTGGATGGAGATCCCATATCCCAATGGGCACCACTGTGCTGGATGGAACCCCCATATCCCAGTGGCACCGCTGTGCTGGATGGAACCCCCGTGTCCCAGTGGGCACCACTGTGCTGGATGGAGATCCCATATCCCAATGGGCACCGCTGTGCTGGATGGAACCCCCGTGTCCCAATGGCACCACTGTGCTGGATGGAGATCCCATATCCCAATGGGCACCACTGTGCTGGATGGAGCCCCCATATCCCAGTGGCACCGCTGTGCTGGATGGAACCCCCATATCCCAGTGGCACCGCTGTGCTGGATGGAGCCCCCATATCCCAGTGGGCACCACTGTGCTGGATGGAGATCCCATATCCCAGTGGGCACCACTGTGCTGGATGGAACCCCCATATCCCAGTGGCACCGCTGTGCTGGATGGAACCTCCGTGTCCCAGTCGGCACCACTGTGCTGGATGGAGATCCCATATCCCAGTGGCACCACTGTGCTGGATGGAGATCCCATATCCCAGTGGCACCGCTGTGCTGGATGGAGATCCTGTGTCCTAGTGGGCACTGCTGTGCTGAATGGAGATCCCATATCCCAGTGGCACGACTGTGCTGGATGGAGCCCCCATATCCCAGTGGCACCACTGTGCTGGATGGAGATCCCATATCCCAGTGGCACTGCTGTGCTGGATGGAGATCCCATATCCCAGTGGCACCGCTGTGCTGGATGGAACCCCCGTGTCCCAGTGGCACCACTGTGCTGGATGGAGCCCCCATATCCCAGTGGCACCGCTGTGCTGGATGGACCCCCCATATCCCAGTGGCACCACTGTGCTGGATGGACCCCCCATATCCCAGTGGCACCACTGTGCTGGATGGAGATCCCATATCCCAGTGGCACCACTGTGCTGGATGGAGATCCCATATCCCAGCAGGAAGGGCAGTGCCTGTCACCAGCCATGAAACCAAGGGAATGAGCAGTGGGGGTTTCACCATCTTTCACCTTCAGGCAGTTGGCTCCTGTTTAAATGAGAATCTTAATTTTTACCTTCATTTGGGCAGGGCTTCCTTGTATTTAATTCTAGCACAGAGATGCAGGACCAGGGCCCGGAGTAACCTGGTCTAGAGGAAGCTCCCTGCCCATGGCAGGGAATGAGATAGGATTTAAGGGCCCTTCAACCCAAATCATTCCATGATTCTCTGACCTTCTTGGGATAAGCTTAAGCACAGGGACACTGATTCCTCAAGAGAAGAGCTGGGACTGCTCCTAGAAAACCACAACCAGGCCCCTCTCTGCACCCTGGAGCCATAAATTATCCATGTCCTTTTTTTTTCCTCCTCTTTTCTTGCTCTTTTCCTCCTGGATTAAATAGAAGCTGTGACAATGAGCTCAGACTGTTGGTAACATTAATCACACCTGGGTGTGGGGTAGAGCTCCTTTGTCACACAGCATTTGACACAAATCCTGGCACTCCAAATTTCAAAGTGTCCTCAGGAAAGACTGATCTGGGGGAAAATGGAAAAGGATGGTGAAGAAGAGAGGTGGAGGTGGAGATAGAAGGGGGAGGATGGAACAAGTCAAGAAGCTCAAATTTTGTGTTTCTGCCAGTCACACCACATTCTCCCAGTCCCACCAGGTTCTCCCAATGTTCTCCCAGTCCCACCAGGTTCTCCCAGTCCCACCATGCAGCCGAGTTGTTGCCATGCTGGTGGGGCTTTCCCAACTTGCCCCTGGCCTCCAGGAAGCCCACCCAGGTGTGGAGTGCCCAGCACTGAGCCCAGGCAGGGTGAAGGCCATGAGGAACCTTGCCGTGAGCAGAAGTGGAGAATTGCAGGGGATTAGTGGGGGTGGAGAGGATCACAGGAGCGTGTTGGGAGCAGAGCACTGCCTGACCCCCCTCCCCACTGACAGCGTAGGAAGGGGAGTTGTCCCAGGGTGAGGTTCTGATGCTGTATCCCCATTCCTGTGTTCTGTTCATGCTGGATATCATGTTCTGTGCCTCCCAGACTGGCTGTGAAGAGCGAATGTTTTGTTTTGGTTTTGCTATCAGCCGCTCCCCCACGGCTGGCGGGACACACAGACAGGGCAGTACATGGTGCTGCTTGTGCTTTTTGCTTTGCTTTTCTCTTTGCTCCTGCTTCTGCTTTGCTCCTGCTTTGCTCTTGCTTTTTGCTCCTGCTCATTAGTTAGTTTAGCTGAGCAGTCCAAATTTTCCCTGGACTGTTTCTCCTTTCCCTTTTTGGACCCACTCAAACCTGCTCCAGGCTGGGACCTGGGGAACACCGAGAGTTTGCACCTTGTGGCTGCAGCAGCTGCCCCAGCACAGGAGGGACTGAGAACAGAGCGACCACCCCTGGAGAGACTTTCTGAATTTGTCATCTTTGTCAGAGCGGTGACAGAGTGGTGTCACCTGGTATTGTTCATTTTGTGTGCTGGGGGTGCTGTGCCTGTTAATAAACAGGTTCTTTCCACTTGTCTCCGAGGAATCCTTCCTGACCCAGTTGTGGGCAGGGGCCATGTGGGTTTGCTTTCTGGAGGGGCCCCTTTGGAGATTTTCTCCCAAATTTGCCCTAAACCAGGACAGGAGTCCATCATTCCAGCCTGGTGGAGCATCACCAGCTCTCCTCAATGAGGCACCTAACAAAACAGGAGGAACATTTATCCTGCTCAGTGCCAGACACTCTGTGACAGTTCCTTGCACACAGCTCTCACTGTGCTGGGCTGGGATGGAGCTGCCAGCCCCAGGAATGCTGAGAATGCAGGGCAGGAAGCAAAACCCAGCTGGGAGAGACAGGCAGGGCTGGGGCACAGGGCAGAGTCACCAAAGCAGCACCAGGGGGTTTGGGCCGTGTCCTGAACTTGTGGTGTCTGTGTTTATCAAAAATTCAGCAATGGAGTAGTCACCCTGCAGGGCTGAAGAGAATTTTAAATGCAGCAATCAGAGATATCCACAAGCTCTGATTTTCCATATAATTTTCTGAATTTGGCCTGTTTCTTGCTGTGGGCTGTGCAACACCTGTGGCTGACAGCTCTTAATAGCAGCCTTCCCATGCCTCCATCAGGATCTTGGGATGAGCAGTGGGAATGTCCCATCCACCTGCAGTGCTGCTGGAGATGGATGGAATACAGCTCCATGTGAACTCACAGCAGCTGGAAAACATCCCCCTCCAACACAGGCTGCCACTCAAAATAAGGCTTAAATACCTTATTTGCAAATACAAAGAACAGGAAGAAAAAACTTCCAGCTGGAGGGAAGCAGCTACTGGATAAGAGAAGATGTGTGTCCATTCTGACAATTCCTGCAGGGAAACAATTGTTTTAATGAAATAAGTCAGAGAAACACAGAATGGGCTGGGTTGAAAGAGCTCTTTGCAGAGCCATAGAGCCTCCTCACAAACCCAGCAGGTTTTTACAAGTCCCTTCCTGCAGGAAACACTTCAAACCTCCAGCATCTCTCCCTTGTCAGCATCCTGCCCTGGCTGGGGCAAGGTCTGACAGCAGCAGAAAGTGTGGATTGCATTTCCTCAGCGTGCTGGAGAGGGAGGGAGGGATGAGGGAATCGTGCCTGGTGGCCCAGGGAGGAGCTGCTGCAAGACAGCAGTTTTCACACGAATCCGCAGGGGGTTTATTTGCCTCCTCTGAAATCCAGTGTGTAATTAACTGATCTTTGATAACATTTGCCTTGTCAGGATAGAATTCAGATTTTATCTTGTCTGACAGCAGCATTTATGGTGTTAATGCTGGGAAAGAAAGGGAGACGCTGTAATTGTGGAAACCCTATTTAATTTGAGGATTCTGTTATCTTGTCACCAGGGCTGAGATTTCACTAATAGATTCTGACTCTGGAAAAATTATATGCTCAAATAGATGGGATTTTAACAGACAAGATCCCATTGATATTTCTGTGAAGATAGAGTGGCTGCACTGAGTGTTTAGAGTCGTGGTTTTGCTTTGGGAAATCGTGGGAGGAAAAGGGTCAGAGCAGAGCTGGGTCATCCTGGGGTGGGGGCAGAGGTCCCCAAAGCAGGCAGGACACAGAACCCCTCTGGTGAAGTCTCTAAAGCACCAGCTGTGCCTTGGTCATCCCTGGTGTGACCAGGGCAGGAAGGACAGGCCCTGGTGTGCTCCAGGCTGGGTCTATAAACAAAGGTGTTTCCCTGGAAGGACAAATACCCACAGAATTTTCAATACCCTCCCCAGCAAATGGGTGATCAATTATTTCTACTTATGGCAAAATCATAAACTCCAGACTCCAGGAACCCATTGCATCTCCATCAAGATTATTGATTATCCTGCAGCTTGCTAACAACCGCTCCTGGGAGATCCCCTCCCTTCAGCCCAGCCTGATTCCAGCACAAATCCTGCACAAAGCCATCACCGGTGCATGGTGGGTGTGCATGTGAATGTGCAAGGCTTTGGAAGACCCTGCTTGCACTTGAAAAGCATTTGCCTGGAAGCCCAGAGGTGCTAAAGCTGCCTGAGCCCACTATCAGGCAGGAGCAAGGAGCAGGAGTGTGCTCCACAGCACGGAGCACTCGGCTCCAATGGCATAATCCAGCCATGCTGGATTTACCCAACACTTTCATCTGCCTCGCTGCTTTTCCCCCCTTCCTCTGTGTAAGATAAGAGCAACACTAAATAAATAAATAAATAATCACAAATACCCTTGTTAGTAGATATTGGCGAGGTTTTATCACTTTTACTTATTTATTTATTTATTTATAGCTGATTAATTCTTATCGGTGATGCCAGCTGTCAGCAAGACAAATGTGACACCCCATTAACACCTGATTCCCTGGGAACGCTGCACGGATGAGCAATGTTGTTTTGGTGAGGCACCCGCTGGCTTTGGCTCAGGGCCCTGAGGTCCGGGATATCTTCCTTCCCCAGGAGCATCCCAGAGCACGGGCGCCGAGGGAGCGGCCCTGCCTCCCCTTCCCTCCATCCCTGCCTCCCTCCATCCCTGCCTCCCTCCATCCCTGCCTCCCTCCCTCTCCCCCTCCCTCCCTGCCCTCTCTCCCTGCCTCCCCTGTTTTCCCTCGGGATGTGAGAGCAGCGTGTGCTGTCTGCTCATCCTGTGGGGGATTTGTGCCTCCTGAAGAGAGTTTTAAGTAGCTGTGGGCTGCAGTTATTTCCTTTATTGCTCTGAGGAAATGGGGTTCGGGGTGGGACCCGAGTCAGGCTCGGCAGGCAGAGCTGGGGAAGGAAGGAGCAGCGACAGCACCGAGAGCTCGGGCAAGAGGAGCTCCCATTTCCCTTGGAAACACATCAACAGTGTGTCACAACATCCTGCTCAAAACACATAAAACATCCACTGACAGCCAAGAAGCTTTTGTTTTCCTGATGAAATATTGAAATTTGCAGCAGGAAGCAGGCAGAACTCATGGGGGAAAAAAAAGATAAAAATCATTCTGCCAAAAGCTTAACAAATTCCATCCTTGGTAGGGAAACCTCCTGACCACAGTTCCCTCTCAGGTCAGAATCCTAAAATGGTTTGGGAAGGGACCTTAAAGACCATCTTGTTCCAACACAGGGACGCCTTCCACTGTCCCAGGCTGCTCCAAACCCGTCCAGCCTGGCCTGGGACACTTCCAGGGGCAGCCACAGCTTCTGTGGGCACAACTTCTCCTCAGTACAAGTTCTAAACTTCCACTGTCCCATGTCCCCAAGTGCCACAAGCTTTGTAAACCCCTCCAGGGATGGTGACTGCACCACTGCCCTGGGCAGCTGTGTCAGAGCTTGACAACCCCTTCCCATGAGGAAATGTCCCCAAACATCCAGTCTAAACCTCCCCTGGTGCTTCCTGGGGACGTTTTCTCTCATCCCATCACTTCTTACTAGGGAATAAAATCCTTTCCTTGGGGAAGAAAAGGCTGTTTGTTAAGAGAGTTCCTTCTAATTCCAGTGAGACAAAAATCAAACTCCCAGAAAGATCTGTTTTGCTCCATCTTGCTTGCTTTCTACCAGTTCTGTCTCTAATGGAGTTACTGGGATACATTTGAAAGCACAGAGTCTTATCTTAACTTCTACTCTCTTTTTGGAGATGATTTAGTGCAGCTCTCTTATCTGGACAGAATTAAAGGTCTTAGAAGGTGCTTGTACCCTGTATCCCTCCTCCTCAGCCCTCCAAAAATACTACAGACTTTAAATAAGTATAATTAAAGAAAATAAGGAAAAAAGAAAAGAGGTGATGGTATAATATTGTTATTTTGTGAAGGGGGGTCAGAAAGCAAACAAACCTTCCATGGGTGGCTGGCAGAGCAATGAGGAAGGAAACCAGAGGTGCTCCCAGGGCAGATCTTCAGGGAAGTCTGTGGAACCCTGCTCTGCAGGTTGGCTCTGCTTGGTTTGTGCCTGGATCTGTCTCACTGCTGGCCATGGGGGAAAGGCTTTGCCCCAGCACGGAGCCCTCTCTTGGCTGGGCTCTTGTGTCCCCAGGACCTTCCACGGGGACACCTCTGTTTGGGACCCCTCCATGGGGGGCTTTTTGCTGCCTGGCTCAGGGATACACCCGACAGTCAGGCTGAGCTTAGGATCTGAACCTGCCCCGTTGGTGTTTCTGTGCCTTATCCGATGGGTCAGCTCTGTTATTGCAGGGCTGGAGCTGCTCCTGCTGCCACGCTCCCAGCTCTGCAGGAACGCTGCATTTGTGAGCCAGAGGACCCTGTGCTCCCCACCCAGCCCTCACCTGCAGGGCTAGCTCAGGCACTTCTCTCTCCCCTCCTTCCAGTTCCACTGGGACAAAAGCTGTGTTTCTGCCAGGCCTGATGGCCTCCTGGCTCCAGGGAGAGCCCTGAGCCCGGTGAGGGGTGTGGAGCACAAACCCCTTGAGGAGCTCATGGGTCACTGCTCGCTCCCTTGAATACTGGGGAGCCGGGCTCAGCCTGCAGCAGGACAGATTTTGTGTGAATTGGGACTTTGTTTTCCACACCAGGAATGCTCTCAGTCTGCCCCCCTGCTTCTCTTGGAACAGGAGAGCCAGGACAAGGAGTAAAGGTTTTGTCCTCCAGGTGGAAAAGCTACCAAGAGTTAATGCAACATTGGCAAACATTTACTGGATGAGATTTAGGAAGAGTGGCTGAGTGTGAGCACCCTGCACACACAGCCCTACAGGTACCCACTGCTCCACCCTAATCCTCACACAGCCCTACAGGTACCCACTGCTCCACCCCAAATCCCCATCCTCCCTGTCTGCCCTCTCTTCCCCCAAAGCTCCTTGCTGGGAGCACCATTCTTGTAGGTCACAGAGGAGAGATGTGGTCACTGGCAGAGGAGTCACCCCCGTTGTTTGATAACTCCTGATGGCAGAGGAGTCACCCCCGTTGTTTGATAACTCCTGATGGCAGAGGGCTGCTGGGCACGGAGAGTTTCACCCTGAGGGCTGACCCGGGCAGCCCGGAGCGATCCCTGGTGTGCAGGAGGTGCCAGAGGAGCTCTCCAGCAGCTGGGGCTGCTCCATGGAGGCGTTACTGGGAGCACTGGAATGGGCAGCGCTTGGGGGAATTCATGAAATCGTTCAGCCCTAGCACCAGGAAGAGGGGAGAGGGAAGGGCTGATGTGAGATTTGGAAAGAAATGAGGATTTAATGAGGTGCAAAGAGGCCACGAGGGAGGTTTTTGCTCTAATGGGGAGAACATGGGGTGAGAGAAGGGGCCACAGCCCAGGGGGTGCGAGGGGAGATTTGAAGCAGAGCTGAAATGCTGGAGGTGCCTCTGGGGCACTGCAGGGGGACAGAGCTCCAGGGAAGTGAGAGGAAAGGGGAAAAAAGGCCACATGGAGAGCAAGCAGAACCCATTGCATTAATGGGATCAAATCTGCTTCTGCTCGGGATGACTGAGCAAGGCTCCCGTGCAGATGGTGAATTATTGGGTTTTTTAAGAACACATCTTCCCAGGCACACAAAACCAGGGACAAAAGTTTGAAGCTATTTCCTTGAAGAGTCCCAGCGATCTGAGGGATGATGAAAAGATGAAGGGCACAAGTGCAGGTGGTAAATCAGTCCGGAGAGTGCAGCCCAGTGCTGCAGCCCTGCCCTCCCTTTCCCTCATTAAGCACTTTTATAGCCCAGGCTGGGGGCAGGTGAATTTACATTTAAACTTTCCTTTCCCCTCCGTGGTGGCACTTTCTGCCTTCTGCTTCTTTGAATCAGGAGATGCAGAATTGCCAAAGGAAAATAAAATAAAATGTCATCTTTTTTATTTAATATTTAACTGCTGCTTAGACTCCTCCAAGAAAAGACCCTGATATTACTGTTTGGATTGAATTACGATGGCTCCGCCTGAAAGTTATATATTGCTGGTGCTCCATTATTCATTAATCGCAGCTTTTCCTGTCAAGATCTACATGTACTTCTCAGCTGGTGCCTTGCCTGTGCAATGCCTCAGATAGGGAGGGAATGTAAAAAAGATGCCTCTTAATTGTTTGGGGATTTCAGACACGGCTTTTAAAATGTCACTGTCGGCTCCTGAACGATGGCATCCTTTTCCCTGTGAGTTCTGGATTGCCAACAGATGTTCCCAGCCCCAGCTGCAGCAGCTCCAGGAACTGGAGAGGAATAAACAGCAGCAGGCCAGGCAGTGAGCTCTGGGGATGGTTCTGTCCTGGGGAGCAGGGACAAACCCAGGCTCAGGGACTCAGGGCAGCCTGAGCACCACTCGCTGTGCCAAGGCTGCAGGAGGGGCTGGGCTCTCAAAGAATGGTGGAGCTGCCAGCAGACTGGCAAGTCTGGGGGGAAGGAAATCAATTTAGGGAATTTTCTGTCCTGCAGCTTGAGGGTGGGTCAGATCCTCCCTCTCCAACAGACCTCAGCTGGGTCTGAGGGCACTTCAGCTCCTGCTCTGGGGGATGGAGGTCAAGGCACCATTCCATGGGATGGGGCTCTGCTCTCCTGGAGGTCCTGAACACCCACCTGCCCATGGGAAGCAGGGAACTGTTCCCTTGGTTTGCTTGGCTTATGGGTGCAGCTTTTGCTTTCCCTATTAAATGGAATTTATCTCAATCCATGAGCCATCCAGATGTTACCCTCCTGCTGTGGGGAGTGAGCAAGAGGCCATGAGGGGCTGGGTCTGGCTGGGGTTAAACCATGACATTTCTGCAAGCAGGACACTCCTCAGGACCTGAGGTGGTGCAGTGAGGAAGGAAAACCCACAGTTTTCAGTGGAGCTGGAGAGAGTTAATGTCTGTACCGAGGAGAAATTGCTCCCAGAGAAGCTGTGGCTGCCCCACCCCTGGAAGAGTCCAAGGCCAGCTTGGACACTGGGGCTTGGAGCACCCTGGGACAGTGGGAGGTGGGGTGGGACGAGATCCCTTCCAACCCAAGGCATCCCATGGTTCTACGAAGAGCACACAGAACAATCTCATGACAGTCCCCAGGGGCACCCCAGGGTCTGGGGGAGCAGGGGGGGCACCCTTGGGGCACGGGGCTGTACCTGGCTGGGAGAGTCTGCCCTGGAAGGAGCCCTGCTGCAAGCTCATTCCCCTGGCCATGGTGCTGCCAGATCTGCCCTGCCCCATCCTCTGCCCCTCTGTCCTTGTTCCCCTGTCCCTGCCCCTGTGCCCGTCCCTCTGTCCCTGCCTCTGCCCCTGTCCCTGTACCCCTGCCCCTGTGTCACTGTGTCCCTGTCCCCCTGTCCCTGTCTCTGCTGACAGCAACAGGAGGGCACAGTTCAGCTGTGCTCCCTCCCCAAGGGAAAGCCAAATGTCCCCAGATGTCCTTGGGACACCAGAGTCATTTCCTCAGTCACTGAAGGTGTTTATTATGGGGCAGGCAGGACCCCAGGGTGCAGGGACAGCCCTGCTCCCCTCGCTTGTCCTTCAGTTTAATGGGATACAGACATAAATCATAGATCTGATACTGCACATGGGCTCTGGCTATATTTTTTTTATAAAGAACATTTGCTCTGATTTATAGAGCCCTGGGTTTTGAATTAGTCTAGCTTGAAAACTGAATCAAATCTTTCCATCAAGTCTGTTTTTTTGCATTATGAATGGCTTAGCTGTTTAGTAATGGAATGCCAATCAGCCATTGCTGCTCTCCGTGGGCAATGCCGAGAGGATCATTTCGGAACATAGACTCTGTGATTACCTGAAATGAACTGTAAAATTGTATTTTGTTTAAGGCTTTCTCTTCTGCTGGGAGGTTCCTGAGCCGATTGTGGAGTCGCCGTGCCGGTGGCGGGATGGGGTTAGAGCAGGAGGGGACACAGAGGGAAGGGGCATTCCCAGAGTTCCTGCCAGAGTTCCCTCAGTGTGCAGCCAGGAGGATCACAGCCTGAGCCACAGGGACGGCCGAGGAGCTCAGCCCAGTCACATCTCTGGCTGTACACACAGTGGGATCATGGCTTTTTCCCACTTCCTGCCTGCTCTCCCTGCCTGGGCAAGGAGAACCAGCAGGAGCAGCTCTCCTGGCCCAGAGGCTGCTGGAGCCATGGATCCAGCCACGAGCCTGGACCCCCTCACAAACCTCAGCTGCCCCTGGAGCTGCTCTCTGGCTTTGCAGGCAGGAAAAGGTGCAGCAGAAGCCCCAGTTTGCGCAGAAGCTGTGCCGGTAGCGGGGCCCTACATGGGGCTGGGGCAGCTCCTGACACAGCTGGAGACCCCCGGGGACAGGCAGGAGTTAGGGGACAAGGAAAACCCTGGAATGCTTGGTTCCTATTGCCCCCAGCATCTCAAAGCCTGGCCTGACACAGAACAGCCTCCTATGGACATGGAGCTGACCCAGGACCCTCAGCCAACACCCCAAGCTCAGACCCCCTGAGCCCCCCCAAGCCCCCTGAGCTGCTGTAGCCCTGCCAGGGCATGAAACATGAGGAATACTTAAAAATCCTCAGAGTCAGCCAGGCTGACTGTCCCCAGCAAAGCCCACCCTCCCTCCAGGCTGAATTTGTCAGAATTCAGCTTTAATGAAGCTTCCTCCAAGGAAGGCCCTCAACACCAAGGTGACAGAGCTCCCCACCTTCAGCTCATATTTTTACTTTGTCACATACACAGGAGCATAAAAAATAAGCTGTTTTTCAATCAAACAACCCAAGGTTGTCCAAATCTTTCATATTCAAGCCGAGTGAATTATTCAGTGAATAATTTTGCTGTATTTAATGAGTTCCAGTTTGATTTGAGGATGTGTAAGTTTACAAACACTCTCTGTCTGCTCCCATCCATCTCAATATGAGCCATTCGCTGAGGTATGCCTTTAAAGCCACGTTTAATGGCTTTGGGTTAGGTCTCATTAATACAGAAATGATTTTACTAAAGAGCTCACACGCTAAACCCACTCTGCAGAATACATCAGCAAAAACACTTTAAATGGGCTGAAATAAATAACTTTCTCGAGCTTTCATTTGCAGCTCCAGAACATCTAAGCTGAGATATACTCGAATGGTTACATCAAATCCTTGTTTTGTAGGGAAAACTGATGCAATTCCACGTGAGATCATGTCAGGCCAGGCTCAGGGGCACAGTTCCAGGCTGGCAGTGGGGAGGGAAGGGGCCCCTGTCTCATCTCAGCTGTCCTTATGTAAATTTGGGTGTTTTGGCTCGTGCCTTGACCCCCTTTTCCAGCCTCCCTGTGTGGGTTTTGCCCAGTGCAGAGGAGTCTCCCCTCCAGACCCCTTCACACACACAACCACAGGAATTCAGAAAAATCAGGAGGAAAAAAATAATATTAACACGAGTATCAGACCCAAATTGGCTGTTTGCTGCAGCTTTGGGTCTCATGGGGGACTGGGAGTTCTGGTTGAGGCTTTTCCTGTCATTAAATCTCGTTTTCCTCCCCTGTCCTCTGACACTGCTCCAACATCTGATGGGGCTTCTCTCAGGTCACCCCTGGGGACTTTTTCCTCTGCTCAGCTCCTGCTGACAGAAGGTGGCAGAAGCATCGTGAACCTCAATTCCTCTGTCAAATTCGCTGGAAAATAACTAAAACATTCAAAAATTACAGAGGTGGGAGAAAGTAGAGATCCACACCCTGTACTCACAGCGTGGAGTTTCTTTAGAGCTCAATTGCCTTCAGAAAACGGACAAAGCACCTGCAGGAAGTTTCCAATTTACAAATTATGTGCAGGATCTCACCAGGAGGGCGTGCCAATGGTCAGTGAGGGGCACAGCAGAGAGTGGGGCTGGAAAGCAGGGCAGGAGATTCCAAACCCTTTTTAGTTGAATTCCCTTTGAGGCTAACACACAAAGAGCTGCCCAAAAGCAAAGCAGTCGCTACGAAGCGGCAGATTCTGTACCTGGGAACAATTCCCGGGTGTTTGATTGTGCCAGGAGATTGCCTTCCCCGGGCTGGGATCCCTCCCAGCGGGACGAGCCACGAGCTGCGATGGATTGCTGCACTCTGGAATCAGCTGGAGCGTGTTCCTCGCAGTGGGCAGCTCCTTAAGCTTTTATCACAGCAGGGCAATATCGACAGCCACTGAACCTCCCCTTCCCGAGCCCTTGCAGAGGGATGTGTTCCAATCCTCCACCGCTCAGCTCCCCGCTGATTTCCATCCGTGCTGAGCTGCTCACGGGGCTGTGTCTCAGCTGAGAGGGGCTCTGGCTGAGAGGCTGTGCCCGAGGCTCAGCAAAGCAGCTTCAGCCGGTGGACATCGCGGGGCAGAGCCCTTGGGCGGGGAGAAACACCCAGGGATTTCCTACAGCTGGGAAAATCAGTGGGAGCTGCAGGATGACACCCCAGGACCCCACCCCACAGCCTGCCCACGCTGGTGACTGTCAGGGAGGGTCCCATCCTGGGACAAATTCCATGGGGATGAGTAAGGGGCCCCAAAGGATCCCTAATTCCTAGGGACTGGCAGGCTTGGCCCTGCAGCTTGGTAGGGAAGAGGCTAAAAGCGTGGAATAAGATAAATCTGGACAAAAACAAGGTTTGATAGTTCACCCCCACTCCACCTGCCTCCTCCTGTGGGTCTCTGCTCTGTCTCAGAACTCCAGCCAAGGGTCATTAAATCAATGATTTCCTGGTATCCAACCACTCGGGTCAGGACCTTGTAATGGCCGGGCCGGGATCGCAGCCTGCAGTACAGCCCCTATTCATTATGGGATCGTTGTTATTGATGGGGCACTCACGATCCCCATCGATCCTGGCACACGGACAGAGCTGGGCTGGGCTCAGG
The DNA here is from genome assembly GCF_023055355.1 of Agelaius tricolor. Lineage (NCBI taxonomy): Eukaryota > Metazoa > Chordata > Aves > Passeriformes > Icteridae > Agelaius > Agelaius tricolor. The sequence goes on along the minus strand of NW_027269296.1, from coordinate 5,644,906 downwards.
GCTAGGCTGAGCTGGGCTCGGGGCTGGGCTGGGCTCAGGGCTGGGCCGGCCTCACAGCTCCACTGCAGCTCCACACTGACGGGCAGGAGCACAGGCCCTTCCTGGAATCACAGGCTCGGGGTGGAACGGCGGCTCTGACAGGGAAGCGCCAGGATTTTGGTAACTGCAGGGCTTGGGAAGGGCTCTGCAAGAGGAGAGACACGAGCTGGAGAGCTGTGCCCAGCAGGGGCCTGCTGGAGATGCCTGGAGAGCACTCAGGGCGCAAATGTCCCTGCATTGGCACCGTGCACTCGTGTCGGGTCCCTCAGGACACGGAGGGGCTGGAGCGAGTTCAGGGCAGGGAACGGAGCTGGGAAGGGGCTGGAGCCCCAGGAGAGGCTGCGGGAGCTGGGAAGGGGCTGGAGCCCCAGGAGGGGCTGAGGGAGCTGGGCAGGGGCTCAGCCTGGAGCAAAGGAGGCTCAGGGGGCCCTTGTGGCTCTGCACAGCTCCTGCCAGGAGGGCACAGCCGGGGGGGTCGGGCTGTGCTCCAGGGAACAGGGACAGGAGCAGAGGGAACGGCCTCAGGCTGGGCCAGGGCAGGCTCAGGGTGGATTTGAAGGAAAATTTCTCCATCTAAAGGATTGTCAGGCGCTGGCCCAGCTGCCCAGGGCAGTGGTGGAGTCCCCATCCATCTAGGGGTCTAAAAGCTGGGTGTAGGTGACCTTGGCAGTGCTGGGTGATGGTTGGACTCGATGATGTCAGAGAGCCTTTCCAACCCAAATAATTCTATGATTCAATCCTTTCTTGTAAAACATTGCTGAACCTACTGTTCCAAAGCTCCTGGATCACCAGAGCTGGGCTGCCCACATCCCAAAACCCAGGCAGAGCTGAGGTCCTTGCAGAGGAACTCTCCCCCTTGCAGTCAGCTCCCCATCACCTTTGGGTGGCTGCAGACATCTCGGGGCATAGCAGGGCCCTGTGTGCCCCTGGGAGGAGTGGGGTGCACAGATCCCATCTGTCCAGCTTGATTCATGTGGCAATTCCAGAGGCTCTGAAATCCGGTGTTATTTGCACAGAAAAAGCCAATGCAGTGACTTTCACAATAACTTTCTGTTGAATGATGCTGCATTCAGGCCCCAGGAAAGGGGACATGAGCAGCTGGAAAGACAAAAAAATGAAAAAATATTTTTAATTTCCCTGCTCTGAAGTGTTTCACCTCTGAAGGCAGAGCCTGGGCGGGCAGGGAAGCACAGCCAAGGTTATCAGGAGCCCTTGGCATGGCCTGGGCAGAGCTGTGGCCTCGCAGGGAGAGGGGCAGGGCTGCTGCAAAAACAATGTCCTGTCATTGTCACCCTCCACACTCAGCTTTTGAGGCTGAACAAAACCTCTCTGTCTCTCTGCTCCACCCTAAACTCAGTTCCTGTCTATCTCCCTGCCGAGGCCTTCAGCTCCTCATGTGTGTGCATCACCAGATGAGATAAAGATTGAGGTGTAAGGACAGATGGGGATGGATTGGGGGAAAGCTGTCCAGCCATCCATCTGCTCCTGCACCCATCCATCCTGCCCACGGCGGGGAGCGAGCTCTCCTCCCAGATGAAGACTGAGAGGAGATGGATAAATGGCTGAGTGGATCTTTATTTAATGCATCCATCTCTCTTCTCCCAGACTGACCCATCAGACCATCTCCACATTTTTCCTCTGCCTGTTTATGCTCAGAAAGCCTGATCCATCCAGCTCCCAGTTAAGGATTTTACAGCTCCTCTCATCAAAGAGCAAATGTGTTTGACCCTTCTCAGCACCATAAAATTACTTGCATCACTCCTTGTGTTCGTTATGGTTTTAATGGAGAGGAGCAGAGCCTGAGAAGGAGCAAATACCAGGTGCTGTCCCCAATTAAATGTCAGCTTAATCATCCCCAGGAAGGCATGAACAGCATTCCAACAGCCAGGCAGGGTTCAGCAAGGGGTACATGAGGGACCCAGCCCAAAAAATCTCATAAAAGCCCCATAGCTCCCCTGGCATCACATCCATTGGGGTGGCTCCAGCTTATCCATTGCTGGGGAACAGCAAACCCCACGGGGGAGGAAGGGCTGGAGATTTGGGTCTGATACCTGGAGGTGGGGCTGATTTAAGCCCAGCTCCCTCCCCTCTCCAGGCTGTGTTGGGTAACTCAGGATGGCTCAGAACATACTGCTGGAAACGTTCCCATTGCTCTTCCCTCCCTGGATCCCTGCTCCCATTCCAGAGAGAAAGGAGTTCACTGAGGGCTGCTTCCCTGAAAAGGTTGCAGCCAGACTTTACCACATCTTAAAAACCAAGAAAATTAAAGGAAAAAAAATATTGACTTGGAGCCCACTGAAGTCCTCAGCACAAGACTGGGGCTTTAGAAAATGTCTATTTGGTGAAACTGAACTTCTGCAGAGGAGGCTGCATCCAACCCCCTCCTTTCTGGCTGCCTCTGGGACATTTTTGTCTTTGTTCGTGTTTCAGCCTTGATATTTGCAAAATAAAAGACATTTCTGGTTTGAAATGATTCTGCGTTTCACAATGTCGAGCTGATTATCGTGAAATTAATTATTACAAACAGAAAGTTAACACAGTAGAAACGGATACAAAAACCTCCCCAAAATTGCCGAGGGAATTATTTGCACAGATCAAAAGCAATTTACTCTGCCAAGCTTTTATGTTGCAAATGGTTTTTGAGAGCTCCTCTTCCCAGCCCATCGTGGTTGGCAGAGGAGCAGAGCCTGAGAAGGTTGGCAGGGGAGGTTTGCTGAACCTAAAATCTTTGGCAGGGCAGGAAAATTTTCCCTCCTGCAGTGTAAGTGAGGTCAGTCCCTGGAGGGGGAGGGATCACAGGGAGCAAAACCCAGGGCAGCCCCAGGAAGGGCTGAGGCATCCCCCTGTTCCCAGATCCACATCTAATACCAATCCTGCAAATAAAAGATGAGGGGATGAGGGTGGGAGCACCCGGCTGGATGAGGCAGGAGCCTTGCACAGCAAGGGGTGTGCCTTGGGTGCAAAATATTTTGGGAAATGCCCTGGCAGGCAGGAGGGGCCGGCAGGCATGGCAGGGCAGGGAAAGGGCAGCTGCCTGTCTGCTCATCTCCCGTCCCAGGCAGTTTGTCCTTCATTTCCTGAGCTACAAATTCACTTGGACACATGTTCTGAATTTAGAAACAAGCACATTCAGTGGAATCCATATTTTATGAGGCTCCTTTTAGGGGCATATTGTAAAAAAAAATACTAAATCTGATTTTTCCATTCTCTTCAATCTCTTAAAACTTTCTAAGGAGTGTCAGGGAACATAAACGGACCTGCTTAGGCTGTGCTGTGAACCAGGAGATCCAAGAGCCTGTGAACATCCCAGAGTTTACTGTATCAAAGAGACATTTAGATTTAGAACATGGTTTCCCCCACAGCAGCTTTGCCATTCCCCCTGACTCAGATCTGGGGAGGAATCCAGTTAAATAGTGGAGACCTGCAGCTCCAGGAGTGTGTTCTAGCCCTGCTGGGTGGTCCTGGGCACGGGGTTTCCATCTTCTGCTTTATTCTTCACTTAATCTCGCAAAGCACACACAGAGAATCACATCCAAACCAGGCGAGGCTGTGAAGTCCAGCACTCAGACCTCTGAGAGCTCAAATTTGCCATTCTAGTCTCACAGACAGAGGTACCTGCATGTCCCTGCACTCCAGCTGTCCATGGCGTGCTGACAAAATGTCAGGGCCTCCCCCCTGCAGGTGTGGCTCCTGGCTTTCCCAGAGGATAAACCAGACACAAAATGTGCAGCAACCCCTCTGCCTTGCCCCAAAACCTTCTCCCCAGAAAGGGAGGGTCCTCCAAACATAGCTCCCCTTTGGAAATACAGGCAGGGTTGTCTTGGGCTGTGTCTGCATTAGCACCAATGTCAGCGGAGTTTGGGAGGGAGCTCTGCAGTGGCCCCAGCCCTATCCCATGCTCTGGACATGCTCCCAGAGGTCCTTCTCATCCAGGAGCTGGACAGGAGCCAGTTCAAGCTCTCCAGGATGGCTCCAGAGTGTGGACAAAACTGAAAGAGACATATCTCAGTCCTGTGGAGATGCCCAGGAGGGCCAAGTCCCAATCCCTCACCCCAGCCAAAGCTCAGAGGTTTGGGAATTCAAGTGTGCAAACTTTCTCTCCACCTTCTCCAATCTACCAATCACCTTTCAGACATCTGGGTTGGGGAAATAAATAGTCCCTGCCACAAGCAGCAAGAGATAAAGTTGTAAGTGTTCAAACGTGTGTCTAATCCCTTAATAGATCTCTTGCTATTAATAATATCAGCACTCGCTGTGGCTCTGCCAGGCCCTGTCATCATTCCTGGGGCTGACATCTGCAGGTGGCCTATCTGCCCCATCCAAACACTTTTCATATTTCAGACTCTGGGCAGTCTTTGCATTCAGCACAAAGGAGCCAAACACCACGGGAGCCACTGAGACATAAATCTGCCAACCATCCCATGGGGAAACAAAGGGCTGGAGGGACAAGGAAGAGGGCCCGGGGTCATTTGGCAGTGACAACCTCCCACACAGCTCCAGGCTGGCACAATTCTCCTGTTCACTGAATGTTGGAAGGTGCATTTGCTCAGGACCTTGTGGGACGGTCCTGGGCACAGGACCTTGATACCTGGAGGGGCTGGAGCGAGTTCAGGGCAGGGAACGGAGCTGGGAAGGGGCTGGAGCCCCAGGAGAGGCTGAGGGAGCTGGGCAGGGTCTGGAGCCCCAGGAGGGGCTGAGGGAGCTGGGCAGGGGCTGAGCCTGGAGCAAAGGAGGCTCAGGGGGCCCTTGTGGCTCTGCACAGCTCCTGCCAGGAGGGCACAGCCGGGGGGGCCGGGCTGTGCTCCAGGGAACAGGGACAGGAGCAGAGGGAACGGCCTCAGGCTGGGCCAGGGCAGGCTCAGGGTGGGCACTGCAGGAATTTCCCCATGCAAAGGGGGCTCAGGCCTTGGAACTGCCCAGGGAGGTTTGCAGTGCCCAGCCCTGGGGGTGTCCAAGGAACAACTTGTTGTGGCACTCAGTGCCCTGGGCTGGGGACAAGGTGGGCATTGGGCACAGCTGGGACTCAATGACCTTGGAGGGCTTTTCCAACCTCAATGATCCTGTGACAATTTGGAAAAGAGCAGCATTGACCTGAGAGTCTTCAGAACAAATCTGGCCCATTTGTGCCCTTACAACCAACCTCCCTGGGCACTCTGAAGGTCAAGTGGCCGAGTTTCCTGTCTGCTCTAATCACCACTGGGTTTTTAAGAGACAACAGAGAGCAATCGAGGAGCCTCCGTGTCCTTCCCAGAAGTTAACGGGCCCTGACGCCTCATCCTGGCACCAAGAGCTCCGTGAGGAGCTTCCAGGCTGAGTTTGCAGCTGCCACGTCCCCGGTGCCCCATGGGTGCCCAGCTCAGCACCTTCCACCCGCGCGGAACGCGGGAGCCGCTCACAGGGATTTACAGCCCCCATTCTCCCCGCTCAGCTCGGACCTGTGCCCAGCAAAGGGCAGTGCTGCCCAAGGAGAGGGCAAAGGACAGAATGCAACAAGGACATCGGGAATACAGCGTCCTCCAAGCACATTCCAGCCTGCTTGAACAGCCACGTGCGCTATGACCAGATGCTGCCAGCAGAAAACTGCTCGGCATTAATTCACAGCAGCTTGGCTCATAAAGCTGGGCCAGGCACAGGAATTGAGCTCTGCATCCACTTTTCATGTCCCCTGTCCCTCTCTCCCTGCCTTTGTTGGGATGCCAAAGCCAATCAGGAGGTGCTGAACCTCCCTGGCTCGTGTTCATTTCTGGTAAATAATGACCATTAGTATTCAGGCCAAAGACCTCACAGCATTACCCAGTTCAATATTTGCTGCCCTGTAACAAAGACAATCCATTTCACATGCAGAACGTGGGAGTGCAACCTTTTGTTACTTGAGTTTCTTAAATTTTTATCTCAGAAATCAATGAAGGAATTGGAATTCCACATCTCATTTTATGGCCCAGAGAAAAAGAGGGAGAGCACAAGGGAAAATTATGAAAGAGAGGGAAAGGAATGAAAAACAACACCTGAGCTTATCCAGATATCCTCATAAATTCTTTAACAATTTAATTACTGGGCATTCTTTGCTTTGGTTTTAAAGCTCTGAGTGAGTGTTGGGGTTATTTTGTTGTGGGTTCCCCCACACACACACAGAGTCTATAGAATTGCTTGTGGTTTGTAGTTGATCTTCTTGAAGAAAGAAATTATTCTCCACCCAATTAATCTAATTAGAACGTAATCAAGTTGTAGAGATCTGTGCAGCAGTGTGAGTGATTAGGAAAAATTACCTTTCTGCAAAGAGTTCAAGTTTAATTTTAGTTCCATAATCTGAAGCCCAAATAAAGGAAAGTGTAACTTGCACTGCAATCATTCGTGCCACGCTGCCTCTTTCCTGGGAGGGCAAATTCCAGCTGGACCCAAACAAATCCCCCTCGTGTTCCATGGCTCAATCCATGCAAAACCAGTGGGTTCCATTTTCCAGAGGGAAGATGCTCAGGATCGCACAAGGGTGGATGAGAGCTGCACTGGGGGGTGGCAGGGTTTGGGTGGGGGGTGCTCCAGGGGTGACTTCTGTGAGAAGGTTCTAGAAAATTCCCCAGTGGGATGGACCCAACATCAGCTTCCAGCTTATGGGGCCCGAGGGAATGGCTGGAGCTGTGCCAGGGGAGGTCAGGCTGGGGGCCCCAGACAAGTCCTGCCCCCAGAGGGCTCTGGGGCACTGACCAGGCTCCCAGGGAATGGGCACATGGCCTCACCTTCGGCCTTGAAGGAAAGGGGTGAAGGAAAAAGGAAAAAAAGATGGTGGAAGGGGGGTGAGCGGGGAAAATGAATTGCTTCAAACTCCTATTGCTCTTCATTACCTCCTTCATTACCTCCTGCTTGCTGGAAGTGCCAAGGTTCATTTCCCAGCTGGCAGGACCCCGTGCCTCAGTGTGCCAGGGCTGCTGATCCCAGCAATGTTCCCTGGAACTGCAGGGGGCTCGGCCGGGGCTGTGCAGCCAAATCAGCGTGACCAATGTCCTCGTGCAGGAAATCCAAAATTGTCCAGTGATGGACGGATGGGGGAGGGATGGATGGATGGATGGATGGATGGATGGATGGATGGACGGATGGACTTGGAGTGCTGGCTGGGAGCAGGGGCAAAGAGGGAGATGGCATCTGGTGGAGATGGAATCACAGAATCCCAAAATTATTGAGGTTGGAAATGCCCTCCAACACCAGCCTCTGCCTGATCCCCACCTTGTCCCCAGCCCAGAGCCCTGAGTGCTACCTCCACTTGTTCCTTGGACACCTCCAGGGATTGGCACTCCAAACCTCCCTGGGCAGCCCCTGCCAAGGCCTAGCCACCCTTTCCATGGAGAAATTCCTGCTGGTGCCCACCCTGAGCCTGCCCTGGAGCAGTCTGGGAATCAAAGACCAGATCCCTCATGCAGAGAGAGCAGGAGGGGATGCTGCAATCAGAAATCACATGAAAACCTTTCCTGTCTTTAGGACACCTAGCCAGGTGATGCTGCACCGGTCATCTGAGGGGCTAATTTGTAAGAATAATCTCTCTCTTTTTTTGGTAATAATAAAATGTGCTTTTTGCAGAGAATCCTCAGAATTCTTTTAAAATCTGCTGTGTCTCTGCACACCCTCTCAGGCTGGGTATGGCTGGGACAGCCAACACCCTGTTCTGAATGAAAACAGCAGTGAGGTGAGACAGCATGGTCTGAACACAGAGAATATTCTCCTTTTACCTCAGGGGATATTACTTTTTATGGATTTTTCCTGGCATGTATTTGTAGCTTGTTCATGTTCTGTGCTCCGTTCCCACAGGAGGCAAATTGCAGGGTTTTTCCTTTGGGCTTCTCTTGAAAAAAATAAGGATTTTTAAAAAATAAATTCAATATTCCAGTGAGAAAAGGAGGGTGGGAGCTGCTGGCAGTGATGAAACAGCCTGGATGTCACAGAGACCCCATTTTGAGTTACATGTTGTGAACTGAGATCTTCATCCTGCCAGGAGCTCCCCAGGGTTGGCAAGGTCTCGGTTGGTTTCCCAGCCTCCTGCTCCAGGAACAGCTTTGGTAGAAATGCACTGGGGTGTCCTGTTTGCAGCCCTCAGAACACATCTCCGGACAGACAGCTTCACTCCTGCCTTGGGATGCATATTTTAGAGAAGCAGTGTCAACATTTGGGATTTCCATTCACTAAATCTGTGTTTCTTTGGAGCTCACTGGGAAGGAGGTAGCTTCAGGCATGGTCTATGGGTTCCTGACCTCTGCTTGTGAGGAAAACTCTGACTTTTTCATGTTTCTTTTTCATGTGCCTGTTCTCCTGCACACCCTCCAAGGAAAGGCTCTGTGACAAGGTATCTTTCCTTCCCTGGCTGGAGCTGTGCTCACACGTGCAGCTCACTCCTAGGAACTCTTTCAGAAATCCTAAAAATCCAACAAAAATTGGTCCCTACCCCAAAAACCTTGAAACCTAAATCCATGAGAAGTTCAGAGAGGGAAGGAGAGACAGGCCCAGAGAGGACAATGATTTATCCAAGGTCACCCAACAAATCAGTGGCAAAAGATGCTCTAACCCCTACAAAAGTCCCTCATAGCACAAAAATATTTTCTTGTAATGCAAAAAATCCTCTTTCCTATATTTAGCTGCAGAATTACTCCTGAAACACATTAGTTCTCCAGGCTTCTCGGACAAAATAATGTTATTAGACCAAATGCCAGTGGAGGAAAAGAAGATTTGACATTTCACTGAAAATTGCACCCAGGACTATTAAGGAAGGGGAACTTATTTGGATGCACTGCAGGCACGAACTCTTCAGATTTACACTTTTCAGTCAGAGCTGCCTGCAACCCTTCTGCAAAATCCGAGGAGAATTTCATATTTTTCCCCTCCTCTCCCTCTCTTTACTCTGAGACAAATCTCCAGGAAAATTCATTACACGGTTTAAGCGATGAGATTTATCATTCCATTCAGCTTCCCCAACTCGCAGCTCTCCTCGCTGTCACACCAGCGAGGTAATTCTAATTTGTTTCTTTCATATTTCACCCGTGATGTGCGACTCCGGATGACGGGGAGAAAATAGAGACGAGAGCAAGGAATGGCTCGGGGCTGCACGGGACGAGTTTCAGCAGCTGCGTCACTGTCTGGGAATGGGGAGCTCAGGAACAGGGGAGACACTCCAGGCCAGCTCATGGGGATCTAATGCCAGCCTCTAGAGGGGCTCCTGCAGAGCGTGGGGGCAAACCAGGAGCACAGGTGGGCTTGTCACCTGCCACAGAGGAGGTTTGTCACCCCAGAGAGGGGCTCTGGCTCAGCTGTCCCTGGGGGTGCTGCATTCTCTGGCATCTTCATGTGGTCAGAGCCCTTCTTCCCACCTGGTGTCTCCTCCCTGCAAAGCTCCAGGGTGGAAGTAATGCCTTTCACTCCAGGAGCACTTCACACCTCTGAGTGATGGGGAATCTCTGCTGGGTGCTTGGTGTCACCAGGACAGTGTCACCAGGACAGGGTCACCAGGACAGCATCCTCCTGAGACAGGACCCCCAAACTGAGAGGAGACAGGGCAATGCCAGCAGCTGGCTTGGTTGCAAACACCCTGGAGCCTCAGGGAAAAGCCACCAGAGCTTGAAGGCACCCAAGGCAGCAGCGTGCCCAGGACAGACACAGCATCCTCATCCCTGTCCGCCATCATGGCCCAGGCTCCGGGTCCCATCTCAGGGGAGGTGACAGTCCCTGCATCCTGTCCCCCCTCCCTCCTTCCCCCAGTCCAGGGGGGACATCCACAGGTCACTGTGCAGCTGGGAAAGCATCAAGTACAAGGATGAGTTTTGGACAAGACCCTAAATCTGGCCCAAGTATCATTTTCAATAAGTCCTTGATTAAGCTGACCTTTATCCAGTGCAAATAATAAATTGATGGTGTTTCCCATGAACCTTGTATAAATACATCTTCTAAATAAAAACCCTGGCCATACACCCAGAGAGTTTGTTCCTCTCTGCCTGGAATTATCACCCCATAAACAAGAAGCTGCTCCACGCGATCACCTAATTGATCCATTTTGCCTGATTCCCAATAAGCTATAAAAAGGTACATTTGCTGTGGGGAAAACTAGGGTTTTTATCATCTTCTGTCTCATCTCAAGGGAGGATGAAAGGAAGAAGCCCACTTTATGTTTGCTAAAATATTTAGAACAAGCTGTGAAAGATAGAAAACATTTTAGAACAGCTGTAAGTTATATTAATATGAGAGCCCGTCCTTGAGAATAAACCACAGTCCCAGGCAGGTAAAAAATCTATTAAAGAGATAAAGAGATCTTCCTTTGAATTGACACGTATCTGATTTGATTGCAGCACCATTCCCATGCAGTTCCAATGTTCCTTCTCCACTAATACCGAATTAATTCATTTTGATTATTGTTATTATGGCGAATGGCAAACGGAATTAGCGGTGATGAATCAGGCGCTCGTGGGTTGGGTTCCCACCTCCCGCCGGGACACGCCGGGCCCTGTGCATGCTGCGGGGCCGTAAAAATGATGGAGGGCAAGGGAAGGGAATCATCTGGCAGATTAAAAAGATTGCTTACAAGGTAATGCCTGCCAGCCTTTGTGCGAGACCCAAGATCATCCCTGTGATCTGCAGTGAGAGGCAGAGGAGTTTTTTCCCTGTTGAACTCCAGTTTTGGCTCAAGGCAGGGCAGTGTGGCCGGGGTGAGTGCCAGGGCTGAGCCTGGTCCAGCAGAGCAGCCAAGGGGCAGCTGCTGCACCTGCAGGGGTTGGCATTTGAAAGGCAAATTTCAGCTGCAGAAAGGGGAGCAGGTCTGGGAAGCAACTCCAGAGCTGCTGCATCGCAGGGTCCCTTCCTCTTGCCCAGACCAGGTTTGCAATCAGCTCCTGGATTTCTCTCCTGCTTGACTTGAACAGAGTTGGGGTTTTTGCTTCACAGCATTACCAGGATAAGGAGAATCACAGAATGAAAGAATGATTTGAGTTGGAAGAGACCTTTAAAGACCATCCAAGTCTCCACTTTCCACTATCCCAGGTACCTCCCAGCACCTCCTACCTTCTCCTGCAGCCTCCTCCAAGCCTGGTCTTTTGCATAGTCAGGATCAGCTCTGTCCATCCCAGAGCTCCACAATCAAGGACAGTTTTGAGGTGCTGACATCCCCACGGAGCAGATGCCATGCCTTTGTTCATTTGTTTGTTTGCAGACACAGGAATGGTGCAGAGCTGTTCAGCATTTCCAGTCCTCCCGTGCTGAGCCAGAGAAGCAGTGGAGCTGTGTCTGCCTGTGTTTAACCCAGCAGGAGAACAGGGAGGGATGTGGAGGTGGATGTGCAGGAGGGAGCATCAGGAGCACAGTCCTGGCTGGAACAGGATGGGGTCTCCCGTGTGCCACAGCCACCACCTGCTCCCATTCCATATCTGAGCCAAACTGGGGTGCTGAGCTCCAGGGATGTGGGAACAAGGGGAGGGTGGCAGGGGCAGGGAATAGGGGCAGGGGAAGGTGCATTGCTGATCCCAAGCGTGGTGGTCCTTTGGGAGGCATTGATGCCTCAGGGGTGTTTATTACAGCAGCAAAGCAGAGTTTGGGGGTGAGGGAGGGGGTGGCCACATCTGCCATTTCCCAGTGTCTCACCAGTCTCAGCATTGCCCCGGCTGCTTCAGGAGGGGTTTTCTCTCCCTGTTAACCACTGTAGAGCTCCAACATCCCTGCCCTCTGTGTATCCATCTCTGCCCCCCTTTCCCATGTCTGGGGATGCAGCTATTTCTGTATTACAGGGAAGTTTCAGGAGCAGAATCCATTAGGGGCTCATTTCCAGCCGGAGCCCTAAGGCAGACACAAACCTCGCCTCAGTGAGATGATGGACTCATCCATCAGCAGCTCCTCGCTGGCCTGCTCTGCCTGGGAGCAGCTGTGCTGAGCACCAGCACCAGCCCACGCCTGTCCTCTCACTCTCTGGGCAGCCTGGAGATGCTCCAGCTCTCCCACACCCCTGTGAGCAGCAGCTCCCAGAGAAAACCCCCCAGCACTGCCTCCACAAGCTGAAGGAAGAGGTTTCCCCTCCATGCCCTGAGCTGCACCCTCTGCAAATTCCTGGGCTGGGTCCTCCCAGCTGGGTCACAAGGATGGAGTTTTAATCTCTCTGGGACAAGGGCAAAGACCCAAATTGTGTCCAAACTTTGCCTTCCTGCAAGGAGCTAGCAACAAAGTCAGATCCAACCTGAATTTCCTCCCAGTTCCCATTTTGATCAAACTCTTATCATTTCTCAGCGGCCATTTGTGATAAGGGTATAAGAAGAACTTCCTGGATCAGATCAAAAGTCCATCAAAGCCAATTTCCTGGAGGGCTGGCACAGGAACAGGACAGGCCATAAACCATTCCCAGTTCTGGGCATTTGCAGATCACGGCCTTCCTGAGCCAGGTGGAGCTGTGAGTAACTTGTGTTTAAAAGCCCTTGATGGCCCTTTCCTGGCCACATTTCTCTAATGATTTTCCAAACCTAGCTCTGTTTGGTGTCCCCTGGCCCTGCCATGAGTTTCACAATTGGATTGGGCATTGTCTGAGCACCCTTCCTCCAGAAGGGCACAGATAAAGTTATCTTGCATTTCATCTGTTGCTGGCACCAGTCTGACTCTAATCTTCCTTAAATCTTTGCTAGGAAGTGCAAGTCATGCCTGGCCAAAATCTGGTATGGGGCAGGGTCCGGGTGCCCAAGGGACCCCCAAATGGATCTCCCTGGAGTCATCCATCTCCATAAGGTACAGCCTCTCCCTAAAATCTCCCTAAATCTGAGTAAAGGTGCTCCTATTAGGACCATCCCAAAGGTTTGTACTTTCAGACCTCATAAGTTTTCCCATCACTATCAGGTTCCTGATCTAACAGGACAGAATAAATTATTTTCTTAAAAAGATGGAGAAGCAAAAGGAATTAAATTACATTTTTCAAAGTTGTGCCTCAGGAGAGGAGCTTGTACTTCCCTAATCAGGCATGAAGAGAAAGCCAACCCTCTCCAGAGGCTGATGTCCTTGGTTCATTTTCAGCTGGAAGTGGGACAGCTCTGTCCCATCTGGCTGGTTATGGACTGGCTCTGATTAGATAATGTCAGTCTGGCTTTCCAAAATTTCCATCAGGCCTGGATGAAGTAAAACATAAACCACAGGTCTCTCCAATCCTGTTTTCAACCTCCATGGTCAGAGATGCTCATGTAAGAATGCTGTGCTGTTCTCCTTGAAAATTTCCAGAGGGGAATTGAGGACTGAAGCCCATGGGTGACGTTCCCTGCTGATCCAGACCTTGGAAGCGTTTGGCCATGAACAGAGTTTTAGTGCTGAACAGTGACACTTTGGTTTATTGGTGCTCTCTCCATGCACCCCAGGTGGTGGCAATGTTCCTTCTGGTGTTTTCTGGAGTGGATGACAAGAAAGGAAGGATTGCAAGAAATAAAAAGAAAGTTCCTAACAACGAAAGGGATCAGCACACACCTCGGTCTCCTGATGTTAAACACTGCTGACACAGGCCCTGCACTGCACAGATCTGTAACTTCCTTTAAATTAGCAATTCCACAGACACAGTAGGAGCTTGCATAAGAATTGTCCATAAAGGGAAGAGAGTCACAATATCAGCCTTGCATGAAACCCTGCTTTCTGCTTTTTAATTAAGATTTCAAGCTTGTGTCTCCCCTGAGGTGCTGCAGGAGGTTTTGCCAGATACAAGAAGCAGCCGGGGTCCCTCTCAGTAAATTGGCTTTCCCAGCTCTGCTCACACACTCTTCCTCACCAAATTCCCAGTGCCAAACTTGGGGTACAGCAGCCACGAGAAGGCAGAGCCCACAAGTTGGGGCCTGGACCCTTCCCTGCAGGCTCAGGTCCTTTTGTGACTCCCCTTTGCCAGCAGGGTCTCTGTGGTAGCAGTGGGACACAGGGTTTGGTCCATGTCACTCTCAGCACTGGGCAGAAGTGCAGCAGCTCCTAGGATGACATTTCCAGTGTCAATACCTCTGTTTATATATTTTTAAAACCATTCTGCACTCTGCTGTGTTCTCTCAGCATTCCCTCAGAGCTCCTCTTTCCCTGGCTGCTCCTGCCTGCCGTGTATGCCTGAAGCTGGAAAGGGAAATCAGAGAGACATGAGCAATCAAATAAGTTATCATGCAGAATTAAAGGCAGATGTTGGCATTTCCATTTGTCCTGGTCCATTTCCCCATCACACATCCATTCCCTCCCCTCGAATCCCAGAGCAGTGGATTATGAACACCTCAAAGGCGAAGCAGGGAACCCAGGGCTCCCTGTGGAGTGCCAGAACGGGCCCACAGACACGGGGGTCACAACCAGAAGTCCCTGCCTCCCTCCCTCCTACATCACTGCCTGTTTTGGGCTGGTTCAGGAGGCAGCAGAGGCACCCCAGGCAGCCCAGCTCGGCTCTCCCCAGGCTCTGGCAGCCGCAGATGTGTCAGGAGCCGTGGCTGTGCACATCCATCACTGCTGGTAACGCTGCCCCTCCAGAGGAAACCCTTCCCAAGCACAGACCCTCAGCCACGTCCCTGCCAGGCTCTCGCTGCCTGCCCGCAGCAGGGCAGGACCAGCCCTGCCGGTGCCCCAGAGCAGGGATTTGGCTGCGTTTGCACCGAACCGGGTCCCATCATCGCCACCTGCGACACAAAGGGAGAGGCACAGCACCTAGCCGCTGATGCCAGCCCTGGCTGTCGCCGCGCGGAGGGGACACTGACAAAGGGTGCCCTGGCAGCACCTCTGAAGGTTTCACAATTACACCCATAAAGAATTTAATGCGCAGTAAAAGCAGTGAGTGAGTTATCGAGGGCTGCTGTGGAGTGGGAAGCGAATGTTTTGCCCTACAGATGTTCATAAAATATTTAGTAACTTTTAAAAGAGGAGGGAAAAATGCAGCTCGATAAACCACTGTTCCAAGCAGGTCCACTCTGGAATGCAGGATTCCTCTCAGACTCATTAGCTCCCAACGCGGCGTTAACGGGCAGGGGCCGCTCATTGCTCTTCCCCCACACCACGCAAACAGCTTTATTTAGAAGCTGTGATTGGAGCCCGGCTCCAATAACGCTGGCCTGGATGCAATTAGGCATCAGCAGAGCAAAACTCCCCAGTCAAGGGAGAGTGGAAATCCAGGTCAGGCAGCTTCCTGCCCACGGCTACCTGCTCCCAGCTGGAACAGAAATGAATCTGGGGAATGAGATGCTGCAGTGTGGCTTTTCCAAGCGTCTGGGCTTGACTGGGGCCAGAGGTAAATGTGTGGAAAGTTTTTTGGAAGAAATGAGTTGGCTGTCCTTTGCAGTGAGCTGGGGGCTTTCATAGAATCACAGAATCCAGGAGTGGTTTGGATGGGAAGTGACCTTAAAGCTCATCCAGTGCCACCTCTGCCGTGGCAGGGACACCGCCCACTGTCCCAGGCTGCTCCAGGTCCCTATGTCCAGCCTGGCCCTGGGCATTGCCAGGGATCCAGGGGCAGCCACAGCTGCTCTGGGCACCCTGTGTCAGGGCCTGCCCACCCTCACAGGGAAGAACTTCTAACCTAAACTTCCCCTGTCAGTCTGAACCCATCCTCCCCTGTCCTGTCACTCCAGTTCCTGATGAAGAGTCCCCCTCCAGCTTCCCAGGAGCCTCTTCAGGTCCTGGAGGGGGCTCTGAGGTCTCCACACAACCTTCTCTTCTCCAGGCTGCACAGCCCCCACCTTCTCAGCCTCTTTCTGTGCCCCCCTGGCATGGGGATGGACCAGGTCAAGCCACATGAGGAAGACCTGTCCAGTGCTTCATCCCCTTCCCCTGCTGGCCTTGCAGCAGGGTTTGCTCGGGCAGTGCCTGCCCCTATTTCCAAGTGTGGCAGCTGAGGTGGGAGCAGGTGCCAGTGGGGCAGCCCTGGCAGGCTGAGCTGACAGCCCTGGGCTGGAGAAGCTTGCAGAGCATCTGCCTTCCACAAATGAGGGAAGAGCAGGAGATTTCCAGGCTGTGTGGAAAAGCCCTCCTGGAAGCAGCAATGGTATCACTGCCCCGAGCGTGGGGGCACAGGGAGCAGGGCAGAGCATCCTCACAGTGCCTCAGAGAGACAGAAGCAGAAAAAACCCCAAACTGCTGGTTTGGCATCTGCTCATCCCAAACAAGGATGAAAAATTCAAAACACAGAGGAGAAAAAAATAACAGGAGAACCAGAAGCCCGTGCAGTTTTCATTTGGATGTGTCAAAACAACTCCTTTTGGCACAGCATCAACCTGTGTCTGCCCACACTGCTTGGGTACAGCCACCAAGGCTAGGGGTGGGACCCCAGGAGCCACAGAGGAAAAATGATCCAACCTTCGTTGAGAACTTCATGGTTCTGAGCATCTCCCTTGGGGCACATAAACACCTGAATTCTCATTTGGCTGCAGAAATTACAAATAATCAGGAAAAAAGCATTTTGACAGGAATAAAATCTATTCTTTAGGCTGAAAATCTTTTCCTTTAATGCAAGTGTGTGTTTTGAGTGAAAGGGAATTAAGTACCTAAAAAAAGAAGTTCTTTGAATTAAGACTCATTTCAATTTAAAGCTGTTGAAAGGCAGAACGCCAGGTGTTGTGCAGAGGTTCCTTTGTTCATTGTCACAATTCAACATGGATTTGCAAAATACTTTGACTAAATCTGTTCTGATTTTTCTGTCAGAAACCTTTCAGGTGACAATTTTTACCCCAAAATCTCCACTTGAGGCAACTCAGACAAAACAGTTTAACATCAGCCTGGAGGGAAGTATTTTGTTCTTACTTCCCTAAAGAAATGTACACTTCAAACACTTGCAGGAGATATTTTTCAGAAATCTCCAGTTTTACAGAAACCCAGTAGAGCAAGGATGTTTGCCCGGAAAAATCTTGGTCAAATCCAATGTATCCCGTGGTCATGCCCAGATGGCAGCATCTGTTTTAAGGTGTCCTCACTCCAAAATTCAGCCCTGAGTGGAGTGCACCAGACCAGGTGCAGAATTGCCAGCTCCAGACATGCAGAGCTCACTGCTGGTGCCCGAGCAGAGCCTGGGGAGCTGCAATCCCTGGGCTGCCCGGTCCAGGCTGTGCCCCTGACACTGATGGGGCCATGCTGAACTCCAGCAGCCGAGCAGCCTCCCTGAGCTCAGCACAGCCCTGGTAAACCCTGTGCTGTCCCTCCAGGAGGGGTTGTTGGCTCATATGGGATGGAAGGAGGGGTGGAAACCTCTGCGCACAGCCACAGCTTTTGCCTCAGGAAGGAGCAGCCTGCAGCGTAGGCCCCTGTGAAAGGCTGAAAGCTGATTTATCACCAGCAAGCCCCTTTTCCTCACAGCCATCCTGAACTCATCCCTCCCGAGCAAGGAACTCCTTTTTCTCCTCGGATTCTTCCAAGGTGACAGGAGTGGCCGCTGCCTTCCCAGTGGTGGGTCATGTTATGAGTAGAAATGTTGTACATTTTTTTTTTTAAAGTTGCAGAGTTAACAGGTTAAACCAATTGCTGCTAAGTTGGAGTTTTAACTATTTGTTGTTAATAATTTCATGATGTAATCACCTGTTGTTAATAGGTTTTTTTTTTAATTGCCTGTTCTTGATGGTTGGAAATCCCCCTTTGTCGAGTATCCCCCTGCTGCTTCCGGGAAGGCAGCACCCGGGACTGTGAGGAGGAAGTGACATCGGGGCAAGTATGCAAATGTGGAAAAACCCCTAGCAGGAAAAACCCCTAAAACAATGAGCCACCATGGAATTAAGAGATCTAAGTGATGTCTAGAGGTGAGGAACAGACTCCAGTGTCCGCTTAACCTAAAAAGATGTTGGCCGGACAGAGGACCTCGAATGTCAAACCGAAAAACCGGGGAATCTCCTGGTGCTCTGGTGAGGACGGAATCCCCAGCTCTGCCCCCAGACCAGGGGACACAGCTGCACTCTTCCTCCTCCTCCGTGCCACTCCTTGGAGCAGCAGTGGCGTGCGTGTGATCCGTCGGTTCTCTGCACCCAAGCTGATTTTTAATAAAGGCATTAAAAAGGAGAAAGATCTCCTGCTCTGTTTATTTCAGGTCAGACCTGCTCCAATGGTGCCCAAAACCACCCTGAGCTGGGGCCAGGGGTGCTGCTCCTGCAGGACCTCAGGATAAAGAGACCTGAGAGGTTCAGAGCTCTTAAAGTTCAGGCCTTCCTCTCACACTGCTGACTTGACATAAGCTTCTTTACTGAAGTTTAGATTATTTTTTTCTTTTTCTCCTTCTTTTTTTGTTTTGTTTTGTTTTGTTTTTCATTGGAAAAGCTCAATTAGACTTGCCTTGTGCTTTTCCTGCGAGTCTGCTTTGGTTCACCTCATTCCTGGAGGCAGCCCAGGTGTCTGTGGGGTGAGGCACTAAGGGGCAATCCCTGCAGCCCAGAGCAATGGGGCTGCAGGACTTCACTGAATCCTTTGTGGAGAGTTTTCTCCTGGCAAAAAAGTGCATTTTGGATGGCAAAGCAGGAGCACTTCCAAGCTCACTGGTGGAAAAAGGGGGCTGTAGCCAAGTGCTGTAATTCAGAGCAGACCCTCAGCTGGCTTGATTACAGCAGAGCTGCCACCAAACCTGTGCTGGCTCAGGGATTGAGGCACCATCCAAGCCATTCCTGACAGTGCTGGACTTGCTGAGCTCAGCTCAGCCTGTCCAGGTTTGCAGGATTTTATGCCACATTGTCTTGGTTTGAAAAGCCAGGTGTCTGCTAAGGAAGGCAGAGCCTCTCTTGAAATGGAAAATGTAAAACCCCTCCCTCTGAATTACTGTAATTTTGAAATCATTTAAATTTGAATTAAGGGGCTCTCAGGCAAAGATATGGGAGCAGGAATAACAGTTTTTTATTAGGGATTTTTTTTTAATATTTAAAATGCATTAATACAAAACAAAGCAGTGCCAGAGTGAGAGCAGGCCCTGGCACGCTGTGGGTCAGGGGGTGGCACAGCCCCATCCCATGGGGGCTCAGCCCTCCTGCAGTGCCAGCTGTGCTTCTGCTGGAGCAGGGATCCTGCACAAGGGGGGAGTTTTCCTCTGCAGCTCCAGGGCTGCTGCAGATGGGCCTGGGCTCCCTCTGGCCATGCAGGGCAGCAGAAGCTGCTCCTCTGGCAATGCCCTGGGCAAAGGCTGCTGGGCTGTGCCAGGCTCACATTGGATCCAGGTAGGAATGCTTGGCTCCTGCCCTGGGCAATGCAGCATCTCCCCATGGGATGCTGGAATTGGATCAGCCCTGCAGGGACACTCAGTGGCCATGGACAGCAGAGATCTCCTGCAGGGAGGATTGGCTGGGGCAGAGATCAAGAAAACTGCCCCAAGAACAGCAGAGAACTGCCCAGCTCTGACACACGGGGACAGGACACACAGCCCCAGCCACATCTTGGTGGAGAGATCCACCAGTGAAAAATGGGGACTCCACCTGCTCCAAAACCAACAATTCTGAATGTAAAAGCAAATGGAAATGTTAAGGTTGGCTTGTGTTCAGAGCACAACCACAGGTCCCTGGACCACTGGGAGCTGTCAGAGGAGGAGCCAAACATCCCAGCTTGGACTGTGAGCTGGGAGGAACCAAACTGGCCTTGCACATCTCAGGGTTTTACCATCATTATTGTTGCTGTTATCAGCATGGCCTTGAAGCAACGCAATTTTAAAAACCCACAAAAACATGAATGGTCCTTCCAGAATGGGTTCACATTTTCCTTGGCTAATGGCCCATCCCATGATTCCTGTTGAGCCAAATCCTAAATTCTAAGAAAAACTCCGTCATCTCCCTTCTGTTTGAAGGGAAACTGCCAACATGTCTCACCCATAATCGTCTGGATCTGGGGAGAGACGTTCAGATTTCTGACAGGAGGCAGGGAGCCAAGTCCCATTGATCTCCAGTGGAAACCCTCAGTGAGCAATCCCTCGCTCCCTCACTGGCAGGGAGAGCCAGGCTTTGCCTGCGTGGCTGGATTTGTTCTCCAGCTCTCACACCATCCAGTTGGAATTCCTGTTGCTATACTGTTATTATCTCTGATTGAGGGGGATGGGAGAGGGATTTAAGGCATTCTACTTGCAGTGATGTGCCTTTACAGGCCCTTTTTCATTTGTTGTCCTCAAAACTGAGTTTCCTGGGAAGGTTTTCACCACTGGAGCAAAGTCTCACCCTCCTTTACTCGCTTTAGGCTCAGGCACAAGTGGGTCAGGGTAATGACTCACTTTCAGTATTTAAAGCCAGCCCAATAAATCCCTAAATGACTTTCTAACAGCGCAGTAAACATAATCAATGCACATTAACAAAGCACTGGGAAGCCAAGAAATTCTTTGGGGGGTAAAACACATACCATGAATCTTTCCATGTTGTTGTATCAGGCAGGAACCACTGACTCCCTCATTGTGTTTGATAGAGACAGATGGGAAATTTTTTCTAAAGCCATTCCTAGGCCAGCTCAGGCTTTTCAAAGAGAATTTTTTGGAGCAGAAAGGTCTAGGCCTAATTTTTTTAGGTATGTAAATGATCTAAGATTCAGGTATGTACATAAAGGGGTTTTTACAAATGGCAGAGAATTTGGGGTTTAAAGGACCTCTGGAGGTCTCTAGCCCTCTTGAGAAGACTTCACTGTTATCCCAGGACCTTGTTCAAGCAGCCTCTGAATACCTCAGGGATGACAGCTCCTCTCTCCAGCTCTCCCAGGGCTGCACAACCTTCCAGGGAAGGGAACTGAATACTGGGAAGATTTAGGGGCTTCCAAACTGAGAGTATTCCTTTTACACCTGGAGGGGGAAATGGGCCCTTCACTCAGAGTCAGATTCTGGGTGAGTTTCACTCACTCTGACACAGACACAGCAAAGTCAAACACATTTATACACCTCCAGCTCTCTCCATAATCCTTACTGCAGAAAAAACCCAAACAAATCATCTCATGCTGCACCAGCTCAAAGGGAAACAGCAGGCTGTGGAAAGGCTTGAACATGAGCCAGTCTCAGGTCAGGACACACAAACCTGCCCCTGGAATACCCTGAGCTCCAACCAGCATCCCCAGTGACTCCTGCCCAGCATCTCCAGCCACTCCTGACCATCTCCAGCCACTCCTGACCCTCTCCAGTCACTCCTGACCATCTCCAGCCACTCCTGACCATCTCCAGCCACTCCTGACCATCTCCAGTCACTCCTGACCATCTCCAGTGATTCCTGCCCAGCACTTCCAGTCACTCCTGACCAGCATTGTCCCAGGATCCAGAGGTCCTGACCACCAGCCCCAGCCCCTTCTTGTGCTCTGAGCTGCACAGACACGTAGCCAAGTCCCTGCCCAAAAAACCCCGCAGTAAAAATAGACAAGACAGATGGAGGCACAGATTTCTGGAAAGACACACAGCAGGTCAGGAGCAGAGTTGCAATGAGAGAGCAGGGAAGTAGCAGGTCTGAGATCCCACAATTAAAGCCTCTCCTTTGGCTCTAAGGCACAAACCATACAGTTCAAAATGCCCTGGCCCAGATGCTCCAACCACCTTGAATTCAGAGCCCAGAAAGCTGCAAAGCCTGAGTCAGACACAGAGCTGAGATGCCCCAGAACAGCTAGAGGCCCAAAGTGCTTCTCCCAAGACCCATAATTCATTAATGTCGCTGGTTTTTAGTCTCCTGAGACAATTTTCTCTGAAGCTGGGCATCCTCTCCAGCTCCCCCAGCTTTCCCTGGGCTCTGACTCATCACCCCAACCCTCTCCCTTGGAAATCAAGATGTGCTGCCATTGCATCATTAGCTGTAATGGCAGATAGTGTTACTGATAGCTACCCTTAATTAGCAGCCCAGCAATCACCCTAACTCTGCTTTGTGTTCCTTACCCCAGCTCTGTGTTTGGGTTCACAGAACACTTACAAATAGTATTAATAGTAGTTGCATCAATAATAACCACAGTTGTGAGATGTTTATGTAGCATCCATCTGCTCTGAGATCCACGGTGACAGATAATGCCGCAGCCATCTGGCCTTGCTGGGTGTGCTTGGCTCCTGCTTATCAAGATGGCAAATCAGCCAGCCCTGTCTCCATCCCAGCAGCTCCCACTGGTTCTGACTTGCCAGCAGCCCTAAATCACCTCCTGAACTGCAGACACTCCTGGAGAGGAGATGGGAACCCCCAGGCTGAAGTAGGGAGCACCAAGATGCGAAGCAAGAGCTTCTCACTGCAGCATGAACAGAGAGAGAGGGATCTGCAAACCCACAGTGAAATAGGAACAGACTCCACTGCAAACCCACAGCAAAATAGGGACAGACCTCACTGCGCACCCACAGTGAAATAGGAACAGGCACCACTGCACGCCCACAGTGAAATAGGGACTGACCCCACTGCAAAGGCACACAGGCACTCCCAGAGCAGTTACAGACTTATTGAAAGCACTTCTTAAGGTAACCTTGTCTCAGGAGTGGCTTTGAAGGGAATCCCCCTTGTTCTGGGCCCTGGGAGCCCTGCTGTGAGGCCCTTGCACAAACACAGCATCACAAGGGATGAATGTAACGCCTGGGACACATCCCACAATGTCACCCCATCAGTGTCACTGCTGAACAAAGGGCAGGATCTGTCAAAGTATCTGTAGGGAGGCCCAGGCTCTGCTCCAGTGGGCTCAGCAGTGGCACAAGATGGTGACACACAAATGAGCCCAGTGCCTGCTGAAAATGGCTAAAAACACCACAAAACTGGATCTTATTTCTTCCCCCCTGTGCCCAAAGCAAGAGCTCCAGGGTGAAAGGAAGAGCAGTCCCTGTTCTCCCAGTGAGAGGAACCCACAGGAAGGAACCTCTGGAAGAAGCCACCAAAGCTGCAGCAGTGGCATCTCAGGAGCTTTGGCCTTGAGCACTGTGTCCTGAGCAGGATTTCCATCCAGCTCTTGTTCAGGAGGTCTCCCAGCAGAGCAAGTCTGAAAACCACGGCTCTCAGGAGCAGCCTGGCAAAGGATTAATGCTCATTCCTGCTTCCCACAGAGCCCCGAGTGCCCCTGGATGGGAGTTCTGCTGTGGCTGGGCAGAGCTGCAGGAAATGACTTCCAGAAAATCCCCATGGGCAGATCTGGGCTCCTCAGGCAGGAGGCCCTGCGGGGACAGACAATGTGGCAGCCAAACCAACCCACCAAAGCCTTGGGATCTCCACTTTGGCTTCTACAGAGCCTTGGAAATCTCCAGTTCCCTTCCAGTGTTTTGATCCTCAGTTCCCTGATCCCATGCACTGATTTCCCTGCTGGAGGGCAGGGGCGATGTGTTTGCTGCCAGCAGGAAACTGCTCTGCCCAGGAAGGCACTCAAGGAGCACTTGCAATTTTGGAGTCTCTTTGGCTTGCTGCAGCCAAAGCACCCCAAACTGGCCGGGCTGCTGGAGCCCTGCCAGATCCTGGCAGCTGGAAACACTTCATGGCAAACTGGGCATCTCCTTTGGACAATCTTGACCTCCAGAGAACTGTACCAGAGCAAATTCCCAGCAGAGCCTTCATGCCAGCTGGAAAGACATGCTCTCTGATCCAGGAGATCCAGGGGATTTGACCATGAAGAAATCCAAGGCAATGCAGCCCAATTCCAACTTAGACATTCAGCTATTTCTGTGAAAATAGCAGAAATCCTCCCCAGAAAGCTTCCATTTACAAACCTCACCTGAATTCCTTTTCTACACTCTTTGAGGGAATTTTGCAAGTTTTGAGGACTTTCACAAGACTTTCTGGTTTCAGCCAAAAATATCTTTTCTCATTAGAAACTCCATTTGAAGGTAAAAGTGCTCATTCCAAGATAAATATCTGTCAAATCTTCTCATCAGACAAGGAAAAAGATTCAGGAAATCTGGCACTTTTCTCTATAGAAAAGAACAGTTTTGACCACACAATATTTTTATATTTTTACCAATGGTAAAATCCTTCATGTGAAAGTGTGTCCCATTTACTGAGCCACATTCCTAAGTGCTCCATGTTCAGGAAAAGCAGCAAGATTTGGTTTGCCCTTGCTCCCAGACACACAAAAATCTCCACCTAAAATAAGGGGAAATAACCACATATGCTAAGAAAGGGGAAAAAGAGGGGAAAAAGTTTCAAATAAACTCTCTTTTTTTTTTTTTTTTTTTTTTTTTTTTTGCTCCTCCCAGCTCAACTGAAGCTCTTCAAAGTTTCTCCTCTCATGGAGTTGAGTCATTAGTCTTCAGATAAGTGATGCTTGAGCCTTTGATTAAAATGACTGGGGAGCGTCTCTGCGTGATTAAAGGGAGATAACACAATAAAAGGAAGAGGACTTTGCACCATTATTATGGCAAATAAGTGCAATTCCCAACCTGGGAGCTGCATCAACTTGTCTAATGTAATAAATGCTTCCCCTGCTGGAAACATGTCAAATTAGACTTTGAGATGGAGTGTCCAAAGGCCTAGGAGCCCCTTGGGGCACTGTGTGAGCGCCAGGCTGGTGTGACACAGCCGGAGGTGGCACTGCCCATGGGGCACTGAGGGAGCAGCTGAGGAACACCAGGGCAGGCTCTGCCAGCTCTGAGAGGTGGGAGAGGGTGCAGAGAGACCCACAGATGGATGGAGAGGAGGAAAGAGTCTGGGGAGGCCGAGGCATAGATGGGAACGTGGCACAGGCTGCCCAGAGCAGCTGTGGCAGCCCCTGGAGCCCTGGCAGTGTCCAAGGCCAGGCTGGACATTGGGGCTTGGAGCAGCCTGGGACAGTGGGAGGTGTCCCTGCCATGGCCGGGGTGGGACAACAGCTCTGAGGTCCCTTCCAACACAGCCCATCCTGATTCCATGATCTGGGATCCAGGAGAGGCTGGCTGGACCTGTGCAATGCTCCTGCAGGTCTGTCCAGGTCAGAGCCACCAGCCACAGGTCCTTGCAGTGCTCATTCCCTGGGGCTTGGGCAAACAGCTTTGTTTAGGCAGAAGAAACATCATTTCCAATCTTAGACAAACTAGAATAGGGCTCTGAAGGGGGATAAAAGCCATTTTTGTCCAAAGCAAATGTCTACCCAAGGATTTAGTGAGACCTACCCGATCTGGCTCCCTGATGGAGACCAGCCAGGAGTCTCTGCTCTCTTCTGGAAGAAAGAATTGTTCATTCCCTCCCCAGGCACAATGTGGGGCTCCATTCTCTGATTCAAGGAGCTGCTGTAGTGCTGTAGCTTGTAAAAGTGCAGACAGATAGTTCACAGACACATCCTATTTGTGGCTTAAAATACACCAGTTTATCATGCAAATGATATGTCAACAGAATAGCTGCACTTGGCAATACTTCCCGGAGTAAATTAAGCAGTTAAACATACCATGTGTAATATTAAAGAGGTTATGTGTTACATATAATAAGCACTCGAAGCCAAGTTGTCAGGAAGCCAGGTTTCCTCAGAAATCTGAAATTCAGCTCACAGGAGCCAAGGTGCTCCTTCCCCCTTGAGCGGGCAATGTTTGGGAAAAATGGGGGTTCTGCCAGAATACCTCGAGGCACTGTGGTCCCAGCTGGGCCCCACGGAGGTTTTATCCATGGGATGAATGGTCCACTCTCAGCTCCCTGGTGGGCATTTCAGGAGCTGGGGCACACTCAGGGCTTGCTCTGTACATTTTTCATAGCTTGTGCTCTGTGCATCTGGGAACTATTTGCAGCGGCAAAAATATTGCAGGATCCAGTCTTCTCAAGGCTTTGCACTTCCTGCAGGGTGGAAATACCAGGCAGGGAAAAGAAAAAAAAAAAAAGTCTTGGATTGTTTCAGCTCTGCAAATTGCTCCCTGAGGCAAGTAATTGTTGTAAAAAATATACACAAATATTCAGATTTAAGTTTAACCAAATACCGGGACATTGGGATTTATTCAAGTGTCAGCAGCCCCCAGGCTTGCCTGCTTATGTCAGACCCCTCTACATCAGCAAATGTTTTCTGTTTCACAGAAACTCAAAGTCAAACCTGGGGGCTCACATGGCTCAAAAGAGTAAAATTAAAATGTTCCTTGCATGCCCCATGAACTAGCTCATTACACTCTGCTCTCCACAGTGGGAACAGCTCTGGTGATTTATGGGGAATCAAAGCTAAAATCCCATTTGTTTACTGAGGTGATGCCTGTCTCCAGGGTGTTGTTTTAAAGGGATGTAGTGGAGTGAGGCACGAGGAGTTCCTCAGTCCCACCTTGCCTGGGCTCTGCCCCACCCTGACCCCAGCCCAAATCTCCCCTTCCCCAAAACTTCCAGCCTCTCCCAGCTCCCCACAACCCAGTGTAACCCCACTGCACCCAGTGTCTTCATGGACACCTCACTTTGAAAGAGAAGCTCATCTCTGCCTCAGACTCCAAATTTCAAGACTACTGTGAGCATTAAGGGTAATATTTTTCACACATCCTACAAGCTCATCCCTCCCCCTGCACACCCATGTGCACATTCCTTATGGTTTGCTTCCCGTCAGGGCCCCAAGGGCCTGAAGAGATGATAAAGTTTCTGTAAAGTAGGTGTTTCTCAGCCATTTTCCACAGTTCTTGACCCTGTTTAAACCCCTGTGAGAAACAAAGAATGATGCATCATAAACCCCTGCAAAAGGATAGGTTTGAGTTAATTGCTTCAAAAACACGCAGTGATGAGAAATCCAGAAATACAACTGGACAAAAACCCCTCTGCTGTTAAAAACACCACCCTGCTCCCGGGCTGGGCTGTGCTGGCAGAGCCACCCAGGCACTGCTGCTCCTGCAGCCTCTCCCTGCCAGGATGGGAAGATTTGGGAAAGGATGTTCCTCCTCCCTGCAGGTGTAATGAGACCATCAGCCAGATACTGCTCTTGCTTTGCTGAATTAAACCATCACACTCCTTGATTTTCCCTCCTAAAGGTGTCGTTTCCTATTCATTAGTGTTTTTCTAGCTCTTCTTTGAATCTCCCCCAAGGTTTCTGTGCCCTTTTGGAACCAGGGATCCTGAGTCAAGCTCAGGTTTATCCCAGCCTTCCTGTGCAGAACTGGCTGGTGGATCACAAGTTGCCCATCAGGGACCTTCTGTCCCCAGGGCTTTCCTGGACCATCAGTTACCCAGTCCTGCAATGATCCTCTGCATTGCCTGGCTCCACAGAAGGACATTCTTCCCCAGATTTAGCCATGTGGGAGTTGTATAAGCTGCTCATCCAAGCTGTGTCGCTAGAGAGAAACAGAAACAGGCATTTCCCAGAAGAAATCCATCCCACTCCCAGGGTTATCTAAGGCCCAGTGAATAACTCCTGCTCTGGAGGTGCCTCCACTCATCCTAGGACCAGCAGTGCCCCCCTACCTGACCTTTCAGTGGCCTCAGCTCAGGCAGATGAATTATCTGACATTTGGCCGTATCAAATACTGTGTTTACTCAACCCAAGGTTCAGTGTCATTAACGGAGCTCTGAGAGAGCCCCTTTTCCTCCCCAGTCTTTGTGTCACTCCAACATTTACCCATGAAGATTTTACAGCTTCTTCTCTTTTCTCCCCCTGGCTCCTTCCTAGGGCCATTAAATGGGATGGGGTCAAGATCAGCCATTTCAGGTCTCCAGGAGAAAAAAAGATCTTTGCCTGGAATCTCCTTTTAAGACTCCATTTGGAAACCAATTACAAACCCCATTTATTTGATGTGCACCATGTTGATTTTGGATGGCCTCACTTTATCCATTAGGATTGTTCTATGACATGAAGCCAAATGCTTTTGAGAAGTTTGGCCAATGTAAGAACCAGTGTAGAGGTGACTGATGAGCCTGAGACTGCTGGGCTGGGAGGGCACAAAGGATTGGCACACCCAGGGGTCTGACCCCTGTGCGGCATAACTGCAAAATTCCAGCCCTTAGGCTCCTTTGAAAATCCCAGCTGTAAACCTTCCAGGCCCAATTCTTTCCCTGCAGAGCTCCCCTAGCAGCAGCAGTTGCTCAGGAACCTCATCCAGATGCTGGTGGGGACAGGGAGGGAAGGGTCCATCTCCAGCTGCACTCAGGTCTCTCCTTCCCAGCAGCAGACTCCCGAAAGGATTCATATTTTCCATGTTGCTAATTTTAGGCTTTAACTTTCCAACACCCTCAGACTTGGAGACACAGCCCTGCTGCCTCTGCAGCTTAAATGCTTCCTAATGGCCTCAACCCTAAGATTTACACTGAGCCAACTCACTTTGAAACCCTTCCATAAAAACGCCTTCTGCAAACAGATTTGTTTCATTATCATCAGGCCTGAAAGTGCCTGAAGTAACAAACAACTTCAAACTCCTTCAGATTTATTGTGGCACCAGGTTTGCACTTCACTGCAGCCCCGTGTACCTGGGAGCGTGTCTGAGTGGGGACAGGCAGGGGAGGTGGATGGAGAGCCCTGGTGCAATGGATCGGTGATTATGGTGCAATAAATATGGGATGGAGGATCTATGATAACATCTATTACAGCTTTATGAAATATTGATAGTGTCTGCATACATATTGCCTGCTGAACAGCTCGTTCCGGAGATGTTTAATGAAAGACATCTGTCGTTTTATCCTTGAATCTCCATGCAGGAGAAGGATGGCCCCTGTGAGGGCTTGCAGAGCCGAGAGGAAATGGGCTGAGAGACTCAGGCTCACCTATCCAGAGGCATGGAGAGACACAGACTGCTTTATGTACACAGAGCCTTTCATTTGGGGAATGAATTAACTCCATGCTCCTCCGAAATCAATCCCTGCACAGACAACTGCCTTTAATGGGGCCAATAAAAAGAATGCACAGACTGCTGTGGAAAGGGGTGGAAGAGACTGGAGACTCCAGAAAAATCAGCTCTTCCTTCAGACTCTTATCCCTGATCCTCCCCTCTCCCCACTGAACCCTGTGTGCAGCACTAGGACACAAAACTCCCCCCAGGGAATCCAATCCATGATACACAATCACCCCAGATCCTGGAATCATAGAATGGTTTGGACTGGAAGGACCTGAAAGCCCATCTCAATCCATCCCATCCCATGGCAGGGCCACCTCCCACTGTGCCAGGTGCTGCCAGCCCCAATGCCCAGCCTGGCCTTGGGCACTGCCAGGGCTCCAGGGGCAGCCACAGCTGCTCTGGCAATTCCAGCCCAGCCCCTGCCCACCCTGCCAGGGAACAATTCCCAATTCCCAAGATCCCATCCAGCCCTGCCCTCTGCCACTGGCAGCCATTCCCTGCCTCCTGTCCCTCCATCCTTGGCCCCAGTCCCTCTGCAGCTCTCCTGGAGCCCCTGCAGGCCCTGCAAGGGCTCTGAGCTCTCCCTGGAGCCTTCTC
The DNA here is from genome assembly GCF_023055355.1 of Agelaius tricolor. Taxonomy (NCBI): domain Eukaryota; kingdom Metazoa; phylum Chordata; class Aves; order Passeriformes; family Icteridae; genus Agelaius; species Agelaius tricolor. Next base: position 5,615,730 of record NW_027269296.1, on the reverse strand, counting down.
CTCTCCAGGGCAGCACCCCCAGCTCTCCCAGCCTGGCTCCAGAGCAGAGGGGCTCAGCTCTGTCCAACTATTCCCAAACTCAGAAGAGATTGGCTCTATTTTAGCACTACTACTTTATGAAAATGAGAGGAAGACCTTACCTTTTCCCCTAAATTGCACCACTTCCTACTTGAGGCTTCAAACCAATTTAGTGAACACCGTGAAAGCCCTCATGTGGACATTTCTTACATTGGTAACTTATATGGGGTATTAAATAGCACCTTTAGCTGAACGAATGGAAGTGTAAGTAGTAGTGTATAAAAAATAGATTCATGCCCCTCGTGACCATTTATCCTGTTCCCAGTTCACTGCCCCAGCCCAGTCTGGGGTGCTGCAGGCTCTCAGCTCACCCAGCTCCAGGGAGGACCAGAGGGACACGGTCAAGGGCCAGCTAAGCACTGCTGTGGATCTGGGCTGGGGCTGGAAGGCCTCTCCAAGAGAGCAGAGATCCAACTCGCCTGTCCCAGGCTCGGATGGAGATCCCCTGTTTGAACGAGCACAGCACGGAGCCAGCAGCCAAAGCCAAGCTTGGTCCTTCCCATCCAACCCTCCTTCACCTGCTGCCATCCACGGCAGCGTGTTTGTTCTCCCTGCCTCCCTCAACACCCCTTGTCCAACAGCCTCCCCCCCTGCTGCCACCTGGGTGCTGAGGAGCACGGGGACAGTGACACAGGACAGTGACACGGGACAATGACACAGGACAGTGACAGGGGACAGTGACACGGGACAGTGGCATGGGACAGTGACACAGGACAGTGACAGGGGACAGTGACACAGGACAGTGACACGGGACAGTGACACAGAGCAGTGACACAGAACAGTGATACGGGACAGCAACATGGGACAGTGACACGGGACAGTGACACGGGACAGTGGCATGGGACAGTGACACGGGACAGTGACAGGGGACAGTGACACGAGAGAGTGACACAGAACAGTGATACGGGACAGCGACATGGGACAGTGACACGGGACAGTGACACAGGACAGTGACACGGGACAGTGACATGGGACAGTGACACAGGACAGTGACATGGGACAGTGGCATGGGACAGTGACACGGGACAGTGACACGAGAGAGTGACACAGAACAGTGACACGGAACCATGACACAGGAGAGTGGCACAGGACAGTGACACAGGAGAGTGGCACAGGACAGTGACAAAAGACAGTGACACAGAACAGTGACACGGGACAGTGACAGGGGACAGTGACACGGGACAGTGACAAAGGACAGTGACACGAGAGAGTGACACGGAACAGTGACACGGGACAGTGACACGGGACAGTGACACAGGACAGTGACACAGGAAAGTGACACGGAACAGTGACACGGAACAGTGACACGGGACAGTGACACGGGACAGTGACACAGGACAGTGACACACAGCTCTGATGTCCCTCCTGCCCCAGTCTCCTGCCATTCCTGGGAGAGCAGCAGCAGGTTAGACACAGAGGCCTCTCCAGGGGTTTCTGGCTTCTCTGGCAGCATTCCTGGCTCAGCACTGCTGCTTTGTGCCCCTCTCGGCCCTGGGGACAGGGACATGTCCCCTCAGCAGCGGGACCGTGTCACGCGTGCCATGTGCAGTGCCACACGCGGGCTGGTGGGGGGCACAGCCAGCGACAGCACATCAAAAACACATTAAACAAAGCCAGCAGCCTCAGCTTGGGGGAGTGGGGGCTTGGGGGGAAAGGGATTTTTATTTTGTTGTGTGAAGTGAATGAATAATTCATAGGCAAATCATTGACATGATAAATTCCTCCATTTCTCCTCTTTTGTGAATCGACAGCAAACAACTTCCCCATTCCTCCCCTCTGCATTTTCATTATTCAGAATTATTCACTAAACAATTGCTTGGAATAATTCTGGGGAGCAGATTCTCTGCCGAGGATGTCGTGCTGACGTCAGTGGAGCTGGAGCCAGCAGGAGCTGGGTTCAGAGGCCCTGAGCATCCCAGCACCAGGGTTTGGGCCCCAGGTTTGAGCCATCCCGACCAGAGCAGGCACAGAGAGGCTGGATGTTCCCGTTTGCCTTCTCATTACATGAGCAGAGATCGCAAATCAGGTTTTCCACCATGAAGATTATATTTACAAATGACCAGAGGCTGGAATTGCTGGGATGCAGTGGGAAATTGCTGGGTGTCACACTGGCACCCCCAGCAGCACTTCTGCCACCGTGTCTCATCTCCAGCCCTGCAGGACCAAGGGACAAAGTGGGATTTCTCCATTTCATCTGCTGCAAATGAGTCCTGCCCTTCCCAGGAACTCTCTGAATGCACTGCCAGGCTCACCAGTGCAGCCCTGCCTTTGATATTCATGGGAAGTGAAAAGAAAACAACCCAAGGTTTGCTTTTTAATTTCATGGGAAATTTTGCAGGTGGCTTTTGCTTGGTTCTGCACTTCATTTATTCATTTACACACTGACCCAAACCCCGCATGAACAACTGAATGTCTCCAGAATACCACAGCTCTGACTCAGAAAGTCCTTGATATTTATCTGCCTGCAGTTTCCAATAAGTTAAACCCAGCTGACCTGAAATACCAAATTCCGAGGGAGCTCTTTGGCTGATGACTCCCAGTATCTGACAGGAATTGTCTGGGGTGCATTCCCTGTGTTTATTTATTATAAATGAGACACCTGACACCATGAGATCATAAGCAATTTCCAGCTCTCTCCAAATCACCAGTAGGGCTCCAGTTTGAAGCCTCACAACATCATCAATTCTGCTGCAAAACTTTTCTGTGCTGATTGCCAGTAATTTGCAATGTGTAAGCTGGAGGGAGGGAATTGCTTGGAATTGCTTCCAGTTCTCTTCTTCACCTTCTAGTGGAAATCAGCCCGTGTGGAGCAGGCCAACCAGACTGTTGTGACCACAAAACCCCTAAAAATCTGGAGATCTGATTCTCCTTTGATTGCCAAAATGCAAACATCATATCCGTGTTTCCCGTCCTGCCTCGGTGAGGATGCTGACTCCTTTGGTCATTTCTTTGGTTTAGCATCTGCTTTCCCCACATCACACCCTGCATCTGGATCTAGGTGAATTCCTGTCACCACCTATCTGTTTACAGATTAATTTCCCAATGAGATACAACATTTCACAAACTTGATTTCTGCAAAAATCAGGATCTTCCCTTGCTGCCAAAACCCTCTCATCAAAACTTCTCCCACCACAGCAAGAAGGATCTCCCAACAAGGGAACACAAATGCAGAGCTGCCTCCCTGGAGCCTCAGAAAAATGCCCAAGAGAGTGGGAAAGAGCTTCCTGTGCAGCTGTGTCCTGGTTTAGGGCAAATTTGGGAGAAAATCTCCAAAGGGGCCCCTCCAGAAAGCAAACCCACATGGCCCCTGCCCACAACTGGGTCAGGAAGGATTCCTCGGAGACAAGTGGAAAGAACCTGTTTATTTAACAGGCACAGCACCCCCAGCACACAGAATGAACAATACCAGGTGACACCACTCTGTCACCGCTCTGACAAAGATGACAAATTCAGAAAGTCTCTCCAGGGGTGGTCGCTCTGTTCTCAGTCCCTCCTGTGCTGGGGCAGCTGCTGCAGCCACAAGGTGCAAACTCTCGGTGTTCCCCAGGTCCCAGTCCCGAGCAGGTTCGAGTTGGTCCAAAGAAGGGAAAGGAGAAACAGTCCAGGGAAAATTTGGACTGCTCAGCTAAACTAACTAATGAGCAGGAGCAAAAAAGCAAGAGCAAAGCAGAAGCAAAGCAGAAGCAGGAGCAAAGGGAAAAGCAAAGCAAAAAGCAAAAGCAGCACCATGCACTGCCCTGTCTGTGTGTCCCGCCAGCCGTGGGGGAGCGGCTGAGAGCAAAACCAAAACAAAACATTCGCTCTGCAGAGCCAGTGTGGAAGGCACAGAACATGATATCCAGCATGAACAGAGCACAGGAATGGGGATACAGCATCATAACCTCACCCTAGGACAAGCTGAAATCCTTGGACGCTCCCTCTTCACCCCTTTAAATCCTCCTTTGGTGCTTCCGCCCCTCCAGCCTGTGCCACAGGACTGCAGGAGCAGGAATGCTCCTGGCAATGAGGAGCCCATTCCCTCCCATGTGGGAGCTCCTCACACCTCAGGGTCCATCCATCCCACAGATGTGTGCATGGAGTCAGTGCTGGGCCGGCTCCAGCTGCGCTGCTGCAGGGGCAGAGCCCACCCACAGCTCACAAAGGGATCATCCCGAGGTTCTGCAGAGATCAGGACACGTCCAGGGGCTCACAGCCTCAGTCTCACACTCATTAGGATGTGCAGCCCTGTGCTCCAGAATGTCTCATTTCATTACAAAGCAGCTTTTTTCCTGCCCATCATCCTCCTGGCCTGGTGTCTGGGGAAATCCAAGCTCAAGTTCAAGTCCCTGGCTGTACCATGGACCATCAACGAGCTGATCTAGTCCAAGATGATCCTTCTCACTGCAGGGGGTTGGGCTAAATAACCTTTATTTGTCCCTTCCAACCCAAACCATTCTGCCCAGCCACTCCCACTGTGTGCTGGGGAATGGTGGGAACAGAAAGGATTTGACAGTGTGGCCCCAGACTGGGAGCCAGGGCAGCCAGATGTCCATCAGGGACATCAAAGGGTTCTCCAGCTGCCAAAGGGAACTGTAGGTGGATGTGTTTCAGGTTGAACCCTGTCCTTTTGTTGATGGTAATTAAAAGCAGTGAGTGGTGCAGCAGAGCAGATTGACAAAGAGCAGAGCCAGTGACTGAGCTTGTGAGACCAGTGAATACAGACCCTAATTATTTCTGACCCCAAATCCCCATTCCCCCTTTACTGGGTGCAGTTCACTCTACTGGAAAAGTAGGGCTGAGCCATAATTTATATTTTATTTGCTGAGCAAACACCAGGCAGGGACCAGCACTGAGCACCCCTGGGGACAGGGCAGAGGGGCTCAGTGTGGGCACTGCCCCGAGCCCAGGGCAGCAGTGCTGGCAGAGTCAGTGCCCAGGAAACACAATCCCTCACTACAGCATCCTTTGATTTGGGCTCTGGAGGACAATGTGTCCTTCAAAGAGGCTAAAACAGCAAACGAGATCAGACAGGACCTGGACAAAAACCTCCCCAGCCCTGACTCCCCCACATCATCCTCTGAGACAGAGACCATGAGTCAAACCTCGCTCTTCCTCCTCCCCTCAGAACACCCTCGCTCCTCTCAGCTCTAATTAAAAGGAAGTGAAGGCTCGGAGCAGGGAGATGAATCCTGTTGTGAAACGGGGCTGGGATGAATCATCCCTCGAGGGCCTGGTCCTCCTGGGGGCTGGAGGGTCCTTCTGGCACAAGAGGAGGCTCGGCAAGGAGGGACAGCCAGGACTGCTCCCAGCCAGCCCTCAGTGTGCCCTGTGCCATCTGGCACAGCTGATGTGGTGCTCTGGAGCATCCTTATCTCCCCAGGAGAGGCTTTCACTGAGCTCTTGAGCACTGGGAAATGGAGATGCTCAACTCATCCTGCTCTGCAAAGGAGGAGAATGGGAGGGGGTACAGCTCATCCCTGGCTGTCCCCCCACAGAGGCTTTGCCCTCCATTAGTGACAGCTGATTCATTCCCAAGCAAGCTTGGGCAAAATTGGTGCTTCTGTGATGGGAAACCAGCAGAAATTTAGCTCTGGCCTATAAATGACCCACTGTGGGTCAGGCAGCACAGGGGGCACAGAGAGCTTGGGTCACACTGTCCACGGGGCCTGAGGGTTGATCCATGCCAGGAGGGTTGTAAATCCACAGCCTTTCCTGGCCAGAAGTTCCCTGCAGCCTGGAATGGCCATTTCGCTCTGGGAGGGAAGGAGCCACTGCCAGCACCCAGAGCTGGAGTGTTGTCCCTGCTGTGCTCAGGAGGAGAGGTGGCACCTCAGCTGGGAAGTTTGGGCACCTGGAGATGGACCCAAGCTTGCTGTGGTGACAGTGCCAACACCACGGTGTCAAGATGGGCTCCCAGCCCTGGGGTGGAAGCGCCAGGGGTCCCCCAGCAGCTCCTGCACCTGCAGCAGGGCTTTTTCCTGGGATATCTGGGTGGGAGCAGAGCACCAAGGGGAAGTGGCACAGCCTGGCACAGCCCCCACCCCCAGACACCCACACAGGCTTCAGATGCCCCCTCCCTGCTGCCCCATCCCAGCAGCACAAAGCACCAACCTGCCCTCCTGGGTGCTTCTCCCGCTGGGTTCTGTGAGTCACATCACTGATGTCACCTCCCCGCGTCACCGGAGCTCTGAGATGGATTTAATGAGCCTTTGTTTTCCTCAGCTAAGAAAAACCTCAAAGAGGCTCAGTCTCCAGCATCCTGAGGAGCCAGCAGGTTGCTCTGCCACTGTCTCTGTCCTTACAGGAGGACAGAGAACTGCAGAAGGGGCCAGCAGGCTGATTGAGAGCTTCAGAGACCCAGGGACAACATCCAGGTCACTCCAGAGCACCTCTGTCCTCACCAGAACCTGCCACGTGCCACCCTCCTCACAGGACAAGGCAGGTGAGCCCCTGTGCCTTGCACTGATCTGGTTCCATGAGGGAACGAGGGACAGGTGGCAGAGGGGCAGTGCCACCACGCCTGAGGACATGGGACAGCATCTCCAAAGGCCTCTGCACGAGGAGCTGAAGAGTGTGACATTCCTGGCTGTAATTCTCACCCATGTGCTGGCACTTACCCTCTGTCACCATGCTCTGCCCTGCAGACCTGGGGCCACCAAACCCAAGGGACAGAGCCACCCTGGCAACTCCCTGGGGCTGCCCAGCAGCTTTTGGCCACAGCTGGGGAGTGAATCCTGATTTACACCAATATACACAGGGAATTTTAAGCTTGTACTTCTTTAAATCCAGAGCAATAAATCACTGAAAAGCAGAAGGGAAAAAAATTCATGACAAAAATCGAGGGAAACGGAGATCACTCTTCTCTCTTCTATGAAGGTCACTAAAAAGGGAAACATCACATGAGGCCCCTGGGAGCCCAGCAGTGTAAATAGTCAGTGGACAGAGGGCATCTTCTATTAAAGAAAGTGTCTTGCTAAAATACATAGGCATCATATCAATTATTGGATAATGAAATTCCAGATAATTTGCTGCCTGGTCAGCCACAACCTTTCTACCATGCTCCTGAGCAGAACCAATAATCTTAAGAAAGAATTACATTGGTATGGAGGCAGCTGGTCAGTGGAATTTGGGAAAGAGCAGCTTCTTCAGGATGGGGGGTGGGGAGGGGGACACTGCAGCCCCATTGCCCCACAGCCTATTCCCCCTTGTCCTGTCCCTCCAGGCCCTTTTCCAAAATCCCTCTCCACCTCTTGGAGCACTTTAGACACTGGAAGGGGGTCTAAGGTCTGCCTGGATCCTTCTCTTCTCCAGGTGAGCATTTCCATCAGCTCCAGCTCCAGCCTCACCTCATCTCAGCAGTGTCCTGCAAGGAGCAGCCACCAGGAAGTGCCCTGGAAGGGCACATGGAGGGGATGACCATGCACAAGCACTTCCCAGGAAGTCCCTTCCAGCCCTTTCCCATTTTCAGCTTTGCAGTGACCAGCCCTGGCTGGATGGATCCTTTGCCCAGTTGCTCCCAGACTTCTCCTCTCCCCTCTGCCCTCAGCTCTGCCCTCTCTGCTGGGGCTGCAGATGGGACAAGGATTGTCTCTGTTCACTGGGATCTCAGGGGGTTCCAAAAAGGCCAGGAGACAACCACCCCTTTGCTGCATGGGTGCCTTGATGCCAGGGAAGGAACGAGACCCAGGAAGGGGAAGGTTGGGAACTTCTTCTCCTTGAAAAGAAGACCTGCAGTGTTTGAAAGCAATGACAAAGTGCAGGATCAGGTCTCAGACCCATGGCCTGGAGTGGGCTTCCAGTACAAATCCCATTCTAACTCCTTTCCCATAACACTTTTCCTTTCTTCCTCTACTGCTGTGAACCATTGGCACTTCATAGTACCAAATATTCTGCATGCTCCATGCAATTTAAAAGCCATTATGTCAGCTGCTCTCTCCCCCCAGCTCTTGAGGCCCCCAGTTGCTGTGTCAGAATGTAATTAGCTTTTGATGGGATGTTAAGATTTCTTGAGCTCCTGTGGAGAGGCAGCATGGGGAGAGGCAAGGCAGTGGATTGTGATTGTCACTCCCCATGGGAAGCACTCGAAGACCCTGGAAGACTGATTTACAAAAATGTAAAATAAATAAATAAATAAATGAATAAATAAATAAATCCAAAAGCAGCAAACTCAGTAGGCATTGGTTTAATCAACTGAAATCACTAAGATTTTTTTACCTCTGTGCTCTTTCCTGCTTGGAGGTAAATGGGAATTAACTCCCTCGTGACGGATGGAAAGTGCAGTGGGGAGGCCCAGCCAGGGCTTTATTCCACACCCAGCTCCTGAGAAGCTGGGAAAGCCCTTCCTAAGCTGGGAAAGCCCTTCCTGAGCTGGGAAAGCCCTGCCAATGATAAGGAGGTCCTGCAAACTCTGCTGCTTCCCCCAGCCGTTCCTTTGCTTCTCCATCCACGCTGGGACCAATCCCTCCATCCACCCCAGGAGCAGCCAGAAGACACTTCCCTAAGCACAGACCTGCCACAAACTCCCTGCAGATGCAGTGCCCTGATGTCAATACAGCCCTGGCTGTGCATGGTGCTGTGAAACACAGATGGATCCAATGCAATCCTGAGCCATTCCCATTGAATGCCAGTTCAACTGGATAATGGGCCCTATTGATTGCTGCAAGGGCCAGACCAATCTCACTTGTCCTTTCAATGATTATTGTGGCATTCTCTACATTATTTCTGCTCAGCAAAATTAATTCCTCTTTGCCCATCCCTGTTCCTGTGGATGTTTTCCAGTCTCCGTTCCTGCGGAGGTGGAAGTTGAGGAGACCTCTGCAAGGACTGGACTTAATTCACTTCTAAACTGTTGTCAGACAATTTGATAACTTTTTTTGTTTCTCTCTAATACTGCCACTGGCATTAGTGGAAAGAAAACAATAGCTGCATCTGGTCACTTAAGGAGTCAGCCTCCCCTTCCACAGCTCTGCTGACATTTCTGTCTCCAGCCTGGACAGTAATGTATTCCATTTTAATTTTAGCAAATGCTTTCTTTATGATCAGAGACATTTTTCATTTGTATGTGTTTGCATCTCTCTTAAAATTCAATATTTCATTTGGGGCTGCCAGGTTATTGCTGCTCCTCAAAATAAAACATTTGTGGCACAGGAATATTTCAAATTATTTTCTCTGGTTTCCTCCACTCAAGAGCAGCAATTGCCTTTCCAGCTGCTCTGGGAGGAGCAGAGAGGAGTCAGTCCCAGTCCCAGTCCCTGCCCTCTGCACAGAGAATCTGGAGGGAAATGGGGCTGCCCTGTACAGAATCACCCCAAAAAATCAAAAGGAGAGGCTGAATGAGATGTTTGTCCTCCCTTGGCCATCACACCGAAGCTCCTGGGAAAGACTTCCCAGCCAATAGCATTTCACAGTATAACCATATTTCCGTGGGGTCCAGCAGGAGATTCCTCAGGTCTGAATCCCTCCTGTGCTGCCTTGAGCCAACAAAACCAAGGCAAGGGCTCTGCAGAGGGGCTGCGAGGGTTTGTTTGCCTGTGCCTGCCTGTGCATGTCCACCCCGGATAATCCCAAAGCATTTGGGGAGGGAGCAGCCCCTGAGCAGCCCCGGAGCTCTCAGGGGCAGGGAAGGAGCAGGAGGGATTCCTGCGGGATGGAAGTGGCCAGCACTGGAGTAGTTCTGGGAGCAGGAACTTATCTCTGATCTCCCCTAACAACGGCACAAAGGGTCCAGCCCTGCCAGCCCAGCTCTGCCAGCCCAGCGCCCCTCAGGGAGCCCTGCAGGAGCTGTGTTTGCACGGCCCGAGGAGAGGAGAGATCGCATTTTATATCAGCAATAAATGTCAGCAGCTAAAATCAGCCTTCAATTCCTAACTGTCGATTTTCCATAAAAATAAAGGCTGGATACCGAGCTGGGCACCCCACGGGTGAGCTGGCAGACCCAGGCAGCTGGGATTCCTTTAAACACTGTGGTACCTGGGGCTATGAGAAATCTCACCTCCTTATCACAGAGCAGCCCCTCGTTAACAGTGGATTTCCCACCTCTCAGCATGCCCTGGCATACTAGGATACACAAGGTCAGACATCTCCCAGTACAAGAGCCCTCTTAAACCCAGGCACTCTTGCATCTACAGCATTTCCCCCTGTATTTTCTTTCCCAGTGTTTCTGCCCAGCCCAGCTGTAAATGACTGAAGTAATAATGCTCCCATCATTTCCCCTGGAAGATTATTCCATAGTCTAACAGATTTTGCCATTAGAATTTTTTTTCCTTCCTGATGCTTAATTTCATCCATTATGTCAATGTATGGAGAGAAAAGAGAAAAACCACAGGAGTGACAGAGAGGACAGAAGGATCTAGAAGGGGTCTGGGCAGGATGGAGCTCAGGAGGGACAGGTCCCATGACAGCTGTCCCAGCCTGCTGCAGAACGTTGGATAATCCATCTCCATCTCCATCTCCTCCCCAGCCTCTGGAGTAGCAGCCCCCGAGCTGCTGAGGCTGTGCCTGCACTGGAGAGATGCGACCAGGGGCTGCCAGCACAGACACAAACCCACCAAATTCCGCCTCGAAAACTGAATCCAGGGAAGAAAAGTTCAGGGTGTTGCAGCGCTGGCAGGATATGCTCCTCCTTCCCTAATCAGGATGTGTTATTGGGGAACACTTAAAGCCAAGTCAGAGGTAATTAAAGGTAATTAAGTGCTCTCAGTGGGGAGTGAGGCGCTCGGGGACGCAGAGGAGCTGCCCTGCGGGTCTCGGGGAAGGTGATGAGGCTGTGCCGGGCTCGGGGCTCCCCCAGAGCACGCAGGAACAGCCCTCGAGGCCAGGCAGGCTCAGGCTCTTTGGTGTTCCCCTCTGGGGCATCCTTCCCGCGGCCGAAGTTGTTTCTGCAAGAGCTGAGGGAGAGCTGCAGCCCAGGGAGCAGCTCCCAGCCCGACTGACGGGATGGGACCTGTGACAGCTGAGCGGGCACAGGACCCGGGAGGGGAATGAAGCAGCTGCTGGGAATGGAAAAACCCTGACTGCAAATGGGAGTTCAGCCTGAGCAGCAAAAGCTGTGCCCGAAAGCCAGCAGTCACTCTCCACAGCGTTCATCTTCCCTGCATTACTGGGAAACGCAAGTAACTCCTGATTTACTCCGAGTTCCTGCTCACACGTGCGAGGAGCTCCACAAATGCCCGTTTTACACGAGTCCAACCACATCCGATGAGCAGCAATAGGTGGAGCTCCAAGCGTTGCCCGCGCCCCGGGAGCAGAGCAGAGCCACGGCCGGAGCGTCCCACCGTGTCCCATCCTGTCCCTGCGTGGGACAGGGACAGCCTGGGCCATCCCCGAGCTGCCACGGACACGGCCGGGCTGCCAAAAGAGTCTGCATGGGGAAGATGAAACAGGAAAGCCTTAGAAATATGATTGTCTGGAAAAAGATTGTGAGAATATAGAAACTATAAGCAAAATTGAAATGAAAGCAAGCTTTGAGACCCCGCAGTTCCTGAACAACTGGAAAACAATGGCATGGCCAGCTGAAGGTGATCCCCTTTTGATCAAACAATCCCCTCTGCTTGCAGACAGGCCCAAGGCTCAGAGCAGACCCTGCCAGCTTGGCAGAAGGGGCCCAAAGAGGAGTTTTTAGGGTTTAAAATGTAACTCAGTGTGGTAATGTAATGATTCTTATAGGCTGTATGTAAATGCTGTAGGATTTGTATCTTATATGAGATTGGTTAGTGAGAATTAGAATATTCAACACAGAAGAAGATTTATTGTATTGTGGCAGGAACCTTGCACTCTTACTCTCTCACCCTCTCATCCTCTCTCCCCCTCTCTTCTCTCAGGCCTGCTCTGAGCTGTGGCTGGCAGCTCCCAGCAGGGCCCTGCACCCAGGCCCTTTGCAATAAACCCCAAGTTCCAGCCCTGGCTGCAGAGATCTCTGCTCTCCATTCATCCCCACCATCCTACCCCCCAGCACTCCTAAAAGTCTGCATGGGGGGAAGACCTTTGCTTTGGCAAGAACTTGTGCATTAATGAACTTGGGAGGGATTTTAAAGCCATGTGGATGTGGCACTTGGGGACAGGCCAGTGGTGGGTTTGGAAGTGTTTGACTCTATCTCAGAGGGATTTTTCAACCCAAAAGATTATGTGAGGTTGTGGCTCTTACTGCTCTTACTTCTGTGTCTGGCTGTGGTCTCGCTGTCAAACCTAGACTCCAGACCTTGCCCAGTTATTCCAGCAGAGCCACACTTGCAGCTCTCTAATTCCAGTTTAACTCACACTAGGAGTGCACAACCTGCACCAAGCTCCTTTTTGGGGTCTCTGGGGGGATTGCTCTGCCTGTTTGGATGTAAAGGGGGTGCTTCAGCCAGGCAGACCCTCACACACTGTCAGGACTTGGTTCCTGCTGTAGGTCCCCATGGCTGAGTGCCCCCTTTGCACCACACAGAGGAGTTCTGCAGAGTTCATGATCTCAAGAGACAAGAAAAGCACCACAGAAGAGTGCTGTGCCTGCAGGAGCATCAGGCAGGGTGGAAATGCAGCATCCCTGGGCTGACATCTGTGTTTCTGGAGTTTGCTATTCCCATGGGAACAAAGCCCTGAGCCGGCCCTGCTGCTGCCCACAGCGTGCCAGGGTGACAAACAGAGGCAGTGATGACGGTCCCAGGGACCCCAGGGCTGGTGGGACCAGCGTATCCCAGGCCTGTCCCCGTGTGTCTGCAGGGCTCTGGCAGGGGCTGATGGCACCCCTGGGTGCAGGGGCTGCTTGGATGGAGCCTCTCCAAACCCCATCTGCCACTGTGGGCTGGGCTGTTTCCAGCCTGGAAAACCTGGGTGTCCCAGAGAGGGTGGAACCCAAACAGGGGAGGCCATGCCATCTCTAGGCTTTGGACAGGAGGAATGTTGGCTTAAATACCAACATTTTGCCTGCAGATCCCAAAGCATCTTGTGAGGCCCTCACCTGCTCCATTGCAGCAGCAGCAGCAGCAGATCCACAAAAGGCACTCAGACACCACATTTGGGCTTTTCCTGCCTGATTTCTTTATCAGGCCCTTCCCTCTAGATCTGCTGCCACTTCTGTGGATACAGAACTGTGCATCAAAAAAGGGTTAAAACCCCAGGGCAGCTGCTGATTACATTTTTATGTAGTTCAGAAAGGCCAGTGAGGCCCTGGAAGCAAACATTTTCCCTTTTAATGACACTCTCATAGATTAAGAGGGACCTGTCTCCCCACAAACATTAAAGCAATGGATGGATTACCCTGGCGACCCCGGCGAGGGATCCCCTGTGCACTGCTGGTGTGGAGACAGCAGGAAACAGCCTGCAGAAGGGCCATGACAGCTTTGGGACAGGTGTGGCACAGGCAGAGCAGTGTCACTTCCCTCCACTGTCCCCGCTTGTCCCCAAACAGCCACCCTGGCAGTGGAGCTGTGCCAGGGAAAAAGAAAATGGAAAGAGCTTTTGGGGTGAGGGGAGGTGTTATTGCAGATGTTTGGGTTATTGCAGGGTTTTGCCTAAAAGGAGGAGGAGGGAAGGGGAGAGGAAATATCTATCAAGCTTTAGAAGAAGGAGATGGTGGCAGTGGAAGGGAAAGTGCCTGTGGGATGAGTCCAGTGTGAGTGGGATTAGTCCCAAGCTTGTAAAGGTCTCTAAGTGCTCCTGTTCTGGGCCACCACATCATTGTCAAAGCCTTGGGGTGCTCTGCACCATCCTGGGGGCTCTAGGCAAGGCAGGGTCCTCTGGCTGCCTGGGGGGGTGGTCCCAGGGCTTTGGCAGCATCGTCCATCAGCACCCTCAATGCTTTGCCCCAGCAGGCACCCAGCCAGGACTCCTGCGTCACCATCCCAGGGGGCCCAGCTGCCACCAGAGCTGTCCCATCTCTGAGCCATCTCCAGCCAGGGCTGGCAGGGAACACAGTGACCCCTCAGGCACTGGCAGGGGGATGCTGGCCCTGCTGGGACTCGCCAGAGGAGCCACTTGCCTGTGACTGGCAGGATGGAAATCTGCCTAATTAGCACCAGTAAAAGCAGCAGCAGCAGCAGGGGCCCGGGCAGCCCCTGCCAAGCAAACGTGTTCAAATCAAACTGCAGTTCCTTTGCTCCAAAGTTTACAAGATGTTTCTTTCAAACCCTCATTAAGCCCTTCTGTCGTCCCCCCCGTGCCTCGGTTCCGATGCCAGCACACACAGCCCTGCTCCAAGCCTGTTCTAACCCTGTCCCAGCCCTGCCCAAACCCTGCCCAAACCCTGCTCCAAGCCTGTTCTAACCCTGTCCCAGCCCTGCCCAAACCCTGCCCAAACCCTGCTCCAAGCCTGTTCTAACCCTGTCCCAGCCCTGCCCAAACCCTGCCCAAACCCTGCTCCAAGCCTGTTCTAACCCTGCCCCAGCCCTGCCCCAACCCTGCCCCAGCCTCGCCCCAATCCTGCCCCAGCTCTGCCCCAATCCTGCCCCAGCTCTGCCCCAATCCTGCCCCAGCTCTGCCCCAACCCTGCCCCAGCCCTGCTCCAGCCTCGCCCCAATCCTGCCCCAACCCTGCCCCAATCCTGCCCCAGTCCTGCCCCAGCCCTGCCCCAGCCCTGCCCCAATCCTGCCCCAGCCCTGCTCCAGCCCTGCCCCAATCCTGCCCCAACCCTGCCCCAGCCCTGCCCCAATCCTGCCCCAGCCCTGCCCCAGCCCTGCCCCAACCCTGCCCCAACCCTGCCCCAGCCCTGCCCCAATCCTGCCCCAACCCTGCCCCAACCCTGCCCCAACCCTGCCCCAATTCTGCCCCAGCCCTGCCCCTGCTGGGCATGTGATGTGGGCATTGCTGGCACAAGAGGCATGGAAGGGCGAAGGAAGTCTGAGGGATTGGATTTTCCACTGTCCAGGTCATCCTCCTGACACAGCCACCTCTGCAAAAACCCCAGGACAGTTTGGAAGTGGAACTGGAGACATTTCCTGGCCAGAACAGCCCCAAGTGCAGCAGGACAGAGCCTGACCTGGAGGGAACTGGTCCTGCCCACCCCAGGCAGGGCACACAGGTCCATCCCTGCCAAGCTGTTCCTTGGCATCAGCAGAACGCTCTCACATGGGAACAGCCTGAGCCTTGAACACCGTTTTTGGAAACAATTTAATTCCTTGGACTCTCATTAAGTGTTGGGCACCAAGTCCTGGTTCTGGGTGAGCACCTGGGCTGTTTCCCTGCTGCTGGCACAGCCCCACACTGTCCCCTCCCCAGGTGACACAGCCCCGAGGACAGAGCCAAACCACAGCCCCACACTCCCGGCAGATTTTGCTCCTGAGCTGACACCTGCTCTTTATCCCGAGGGTCTGGGAACACCTGACCAGGATTTGGGGCCCCCAGACTTTGTGCCAGGGGGTGGCATCCCTTGGCACATCCAGGCTGGGAGCAGCAAGCAGGGTCATGCCACAGGGGAGCCCAGCCAGCTCCAGGCACTGGAAAAGCTGAACACTGCCAGTGTTTACTCAGAACTTTGGGCAGTCAGTGCTTTTCCTTTTGCTGAGCTCAGGACTGCATGGAGTGCAGCTCACAGGCAGCAAGGTGCCCCACAGAGAGCCTGAGAGGTGAGGAGGGAAACGTCAGGAGGGGAAATTAAACAGAGAAACTCAGCTCAGCTCCAAGCAGAGCATCCCTCCTGCTGCCCTGAGCAGAGCCCTTGGAGCCTCCTCCCCCCTGAGCCCTGCCTGGCCTTGGCTGGGGCACAGCAGCATTTCCTGCCCTGCAGGGTGTCCCTGAGCAGCACCCCTGCCTGGCCTGGCAGAGGCTCTGGCGAGGCCATCACGTGCAGGGAGCAGATGATAAAGGAGAAGAGAAAGAACTGCAGGTCAGTACTGGCTGATTGAGACACCCCACCACCACTGCCAGCTCCTGGCCAGGGCCCCGTGAGCTCAGCCACAGCCAGAGCCAGAGCCAGAGCCAGAGCCAGAGCACAACCACAGCCAGAGCCAGAGCCACAGCCACAGCCACAGCACAACCACAGCCACAGCCACAGCCAGAGCCAGAGCCACAGCCACAGCCACAGCCACAGCCAGAGCCACAGCCACAGTCACAGCACAACCACAGCCACAGCACAACCACAGCCACAGCCACAGCCACAGCCAGAGCCACAGCCACAGCCAGAGCCACAGCCACAGCCAGAGCCACAGCCACAGTCACAGCACAACCACAGCCACAGCCACAGCAGAGCCACAGCCAAGCCACAGCCACAACCACAGCCACAGCACAACCACAGCCACAGCCACAGTCACAGCACAACCACAGCCACAGCCACAGCCAGAGCCACAGCCACAGCCAGAGCCACAGCCACAGCACAACCACAGCCACAACCACAGCCACAGCCACAGCCACAGCCACAGCCAGAGCCAGAGCCACAGTCACAGCACAACCACAGCCACAGCCACAGCCACAGCCACAGCCACAGCACAACCACAGCCACAGCCAGAGCCACAGCCACAGTCACAGCACAACCACAGCCACAACCACAGCAGAGCCACAGCCAAGCCACAGCCACAACCACAGCCACAGCACAACCACAGCCACAGCCACAGTCACAGCCAGAGCCACAGTCACAGCACAACCACAGCCACAGCCACAGCCAGAGCCACAGCCACAGCCAGAGCCACAGCCACAGCACAACCACAGCCACAGCCACAGCCACAGCCACAGCCACAACCACAGCCAGAGCCACAGCCACAGCCAGAGCCAGAGCTACAGCCACAGCCACAGCCACAGCCACAGCCACAGCCACAGCCAGAGCCACAGCCACAGCCACAGCACAACCACAGCCACAGCCAGAGCCACAGCACAACCACAGCCACAGCCACAGCCAGGGCAGCTGCAGCAGAGCCGGGCACAGGCAGCGCCCCTGGGTGCAAACAAGCAGCAGGTGAGGCACAGCCAGTACGGCTTGTCCAGCCCAGGGGGAGGAGCACAGAAAGATTTTGGCAGGAAAAAGTCTTTAATATCAAGTCCAACTATGAAGCCATCAGTGCCAAGCCAAGCCTTCTCCCATATTTCTGCAGCCACAGCTGTGTTAGGTCCCCCTGGGATGGGGGCTCCAGCACCTCCCTGAGCTGCAGCAGGAGCAGCAGCCCTGGCACCGAGTGGGAAATGCTGGGCTCGGGAAGGATCTGTGCACAGGCACTGGGGTCAGCCCACAGAGCTCCCTTGGAAATGCTCTCCAAGCTCTGCTAAACCTGTTTGGGTTTGGGAGGTGGGGGAAGGACCAGGAAACATCAGGTTTCAACACTCACAGGGTTCTGTTATTCCCCTTTTGATGCTACTTTTTATTTAGATTAAAAAATGCTTTGAGGTCTGACACAAACCTCCCTCTTGCCCAAAGAGCCAATGTCAACACAGAGCTCTGTGAGCTCCTCAGGGGGAAACGTGTAGAATTACAGAATGAAAAAATAAAAATTAAAAGCACCGGCCTGATCTTTTCCGAGCCTTGCTCCTTCCTTCGCAGGCACATTCAGAATTTTTTCTCTTTTCCCTATGAAACATTGACATTTTGGGGTCCCACACCACTCACAGCTGAAGCAAAGCCCAGCTCCCAGGTGGGCAGTGTCCAAATCCCTCTGTTCCCACCCCTGGGTATCATCCCAGGGGAAAGACCCTGACTCACTTTTCCTTGCAAAATCTCTCCTTTTGGAGCCAAGTCAAACACCTTCCCCTCTTGGCATGGGGCACAGAGCCCAGCCAGGCTATCAGCAGTATTTAGTTAACGCTAGAGAAACCTTGGATCAAAAGGAAAACAACATTTTCCCACAGAAAATGCAATCTCCAACCCCTTCCTGTGCTCAATTAAAGCAATGCCACTAATTAGGCTTCCATCTACCCATCCCACACGCTCTCCTGGGCCAGCAGTTTCCTGCCCACCTTTGTGCAGCCTTAGGCCAGCCTTTCTCCAAGTGAAAAAGCCTGTGAAAGGCATGAAATTGGGCAAGGACAGGTTTGCAAACAACTGCAGCTTCTGGAGCTTGGCAAGATTTGATTTCAGCAGAGAAACTCAAACCAAGAGGGACCTTTGCCAAATGGTCTGGCACCAGGGCAGCCAATGCAGGGAATTCAAGGTATTTGTGTCCCAGCCTTGCATTTTCTCTTGCTGTGGGAGCAGGGAAGGGGGAATTCTGCCCTTCCACCTGCATTTTTGTGACTCTGAGTGGCTCCAGCCAGGCCCACTAAAGCATCTGCCTGTGTGGACGCATTTCAGGTGCACTGGGGGTGTGAACCTGTTTATTTGTGTGTGTTTGTGTCTCTGCACTCCGGCTGTTTGTTGGAACAGGCTGCACTTCCCCCTGCATATGTCTCTGTGGCTACGTGCCTGACTGCGTGGGAGAGCTTCCTGTGGCTCCTTGGTGCCATTCCCAGGCAGCCCAGACAGCAAAAAGCACACGCTGCACTGGGAAATTATTAGTGAGGGAAGAAGTGGAGAAGAGCTGAGAAAGGGTTAATTTGCAGAAAATAATCCAAATGGGCAAAGAAGTGTCACAGAGGGTGTTTTTGGTGGCTCCTCCCCGACAGGTGGAAGAGAGGGGACAGGGAGTTTGGGAAGGGTGAAAGGGAGAGCCACAGGGTGGAACTCAGGGGCCAGGTGCCCCCCAAGCTTCCAGCCTGCACATTTTATTCCCTGGGGTTTTAAAGGGATTCTTCCCACAGAGCCTTTTCTGGCATCAAGGCAAGAGGCATCGAGAGCAGCAAATCCTCCCACCAGCACCTGCATGGCTCCCAGGAATTCCAGGCCCTTGGCACTGGTGTCACACAAGGCTTTTCCCAATGGAAAGGTCCTCCAGTTCCTCCCAGAGCAACTCCACGCAGCTGCCTCCAAGATGAACAACTGGGATCTGCAGCTCTGCAGTTCTGACCCTGGGATGACCAAGTGGGATCTCCAACTCTGCAGTTCTGAGGGAGCCCAGGGGCTCCTGTCCATCCCCAGCCCACCCAGGCCATGGAGCAGCATCGCTGGAGTTCCCTCCAGGACAGGGGTCCTGGGGGGTCCATCCATTACACTCCTATCAATGCCCTTCTCGGTTCATTTCTTTAACAAATCTTCCCTGCGCATCTCGGTGGAAACAGCCCAGAGATAATAACAGTAGATATGGGTTGACCTATGGGATTCCTGGAGTGATCAAACTGTCAGATAACAGAATAAATCTTTCTCGTGGGCTGGGATTAAATCAGAGAGTGTTGGCTGCTGCGGATTCTTATTTATTTGTGTTCTCTTAAATTGCATTTCCCTTCCCCCCATGAAGAGCACTGGCTGCCTGCAGCTGTAAATTACTGCAGACCTTCTGGTGAGTTGAGACACTGAGTCTCTTAACCTTGCAAACATCTCCTGCTTCCTTTAATGGCCTCTGAGAGCTCCCAGGAAAGAGAAAGCAAAATGGGGAGCATGATTTGATGGGAAGTTCATACCTTGGCATTGCCCCGGTCCGGAGATCCCCTGCAACCCCTCACTGTGGAACTCCTGGATGTTTCATGGCCTTGGATGCAACATTTCCTCTCGGCCTCCCCAGCCTCCTCCTGGCCCCGTTTCCCTGCAGCACCTTGGGGCAGGGGCTGGGGCTGGGCTGTGCCTGCAAACAGCCCTGGGGAGCTGGGAATCACAGCCATGGAACCACAGAGTCATTCAGGATGGAAAAGACCTGTAAGAAAAGGGGGAACAGGGTGCCCAGAGCAGCTGTGGGACCCATCCCACCCTGGATCCCTGGCAGTGCCCAAGGCCAGGCTGGACATTGGGGTTGGGAGCACCTGGCACAGTAGGAGGTGTCCCTGCCATGGCAGGGGTGGCACTGGGTGCTTTAAGGTCCTTCCAACCCAAACCATTCCATGATTAAGGATTCTAAGATCATCAAGTCCAACCATGAACCTGGCACTGCCAAATCCACCACTAAACCACATCCCTGGAAGGGGCCATGGCCCTGCTCTCCTGCATGAGCACATTCCCAGAGTCCCCATTTGCTCTGACAGGGGCAGCACATGGATTACTGTGCTCAGGCAGCATCTCTGGAGCTTGGGTGGGAGATCCCCATGACAGCTGTAGAGACAGGACCCAGGGGCTGGCTCAGGAAGGGTGCTTGGAGAGATGCCCAGAAGGGTTTGGTCTCTAGTGGCAAGTCAGGAAAAAATTCTGACAGGGTAAAATATGTCCTCCTTTAAAAAAAGTTAAAAAAAAAATTAAAAATAAGGAAAAAAAAAAGTACAAACCAAACCCAAACCAAATCAAGGTGTGAAATTTGCTGTGAAATGATTCTGGAAAACTTTCTACATTTCAGTGCTTCAGTCCCTGTTTCAGAGGAGGCTCCTGCCTGACCCCCTGGTGCTCTTCCACCTCCACAGAGTGAGCTGCAGGGGAGGTAGAAGGGAGATCCAGAGAAGCTGGGGTGGATGTACAGCAGGATGTCAGTCCAGGCCTACATAGGAAAAGCTCTTACACTTTCTAATCCTTCCCAAGAGCAAAAAACTTGCTGAATCCCACCCCAACAGCCTCTATTGCCAGAACCAGTGAATTCCCTGGGGTCTGCAGAGCCACCAGCACATCCTCAGGGACAGCCTTCCCCATCCCAGCCCTTCCCAAAGCCATCCAGCCTCCCTGCAATGACCTAGACACTTCTTGGTGTAAATCCTGAGGAAAAAAATCAGGCTATGGGACCTAGTTCCCAGCCAGACATTTCTAATCAATCTGATTTTGTAAAAACAGAAATCCTGGAGATGCAGAGTCAGCCAATCCCTGTTGAAACCTCATCAAGTGTCCCACGGAGCAGGGAGAGATGAGCTGCTCCAAACTCCCTTTTTGTGCTGTTTGAAACACGATCCCTTCTGGAATGGTGAGAGCTGGACAAACGAGCAGCACCCGAGCTGTTCCTGTGCTGTTCCTGTGCTGGGCCATCAGGGGACAGAGGCTCTGACCTGGCACCAGTGCGGCCACTGTGACCAGGGGGACAGGCAGCCACGTCCAGAGCCAGCTCTCTGCCTCCTCTGTAGAGTTCTGGCAGCTCCAGCACCCAGCTGAGCCCTCT
Organism: Agelaius tricolor; assembly: GCF_023055355.1. Lineage (NCBI taxonomy): Eukaryota > Metazoa > Chordata > Aves > Passeriformes > Icteridae > Agelaius > Agelaius tricolor. The sequence goes on along the minus strand of NW_027269296.1, from coordinate 5,594,680 downwards.
GCATGGGCAGCAGCAGCAGCAGTAAGAGTGCCCTGAGCGAGCCCTGCCTCTGGCACTGCACTACCCTTGCCCAGGAGCTCTGCCAGAGCCCAGCAGGACAGGGCAGGGCAGGGCAGGGCAGGGCAGGGCAGGGGGACGCAGCATCATCAGCCCCAGGGTGGCAGGAGTGCAGGGAGATGCTCTGCCCAGCACAGGGGCTGCTCTCAGCCCTTCCCGAGGATGCCACACGCAGGGGAGCAGCCCAAGCACTGCAGCTCAGGTAAAGTCAGGCTGGGTTTAGGAAGGGAGAGGTGCAGCACTGAGAGATCTTCTCCAGAATGTGCACAAGGAACCACTGGCAAACTCCACTCTTGCCTTACCTGAAGGAACATCCCCAGCCCACCAGCGGGTCAGAGATGCCAAGAAACTCCAGGAGGCATTTCTCAGTCCACTGGCTCCACCAACACAGTTTCTCTGGGATTGAAAGTCCTCCCATCACTTTCTTCACCTCCTGGGACTGTAAAAAAATTATCACTTGGCCATTCACCCTGAAATGCAGAGGGTCTGGCACATGGAGACCTGGGTGCAGAGCCATTGACGTGGAAGGGCTGATGAGCTCCCATCGTGTCCATCAGAGATCCCCTATGGACCCCAGGCAGCTCAGAAAGGGGGAGATAATTCCCTGCTGCTGTTAATCTGCAGAGACACCTACAACCACAGGAAAATCACAGGTTAAAACTGTTCCACCTCTTCCAGCAGGAACACCTTCCCTGTCCTGTGAACCTCAAAGACATGACACACAGAGGAAAGTTAAATGATTAATTTGTTTTTCCAAACCATGTCCTGGAAAAAAAAAGTTAAAGTTTTTAGCTAGAGGAAAATTGTTTTGGCAGCCCAGCCCTCCAGGAGCTGTTTTGGAGTTCATTTTAGTTGACTGAGTGTGCTCACACATCTGTGATTAGACACTCTACAGATATTTTTGTTAACCTCCTTATTTGAAATTCTCCCCAAACTTCCAGAGCAGGATTTTCTTGTCCAAGCATTTGTGTTTTGTATCCATGCTGAAATACTGCTTTATAAATAGCAGGAGCTTTATCTTGACTCTAACCAACAACCTCAACTTAAAGCTAAATGCATAATTTACTGCAAATTAAACTTAATGGGACTGGAATAATTATGTTGACTTTTGGAAGTACTTAAGGATAAATACATGATTAGATATTTTGCACACCGTGAGGAAATATTTATTTAAAAATACAAATTCTTCCCATTGAGCCTTTGGATGGAACATTTAGAGTTGACATGAGCAGCATAGAGATTACAGCCCAGTTAAAGCTGCTTAAACAAATTCTCCTACAGGACTTGGAGCATTGGAGAGGTGGGAAGTCTCTGGGGAGCGCAGTGCCACGGCTTGAGGAGATGGGCACATCCCTGCATGGGGCTCTGCAGCCTCCGCTCCCTGTGCCCACTGTGGATGAAGAGCCCTGGGCTGCCCATGGGAACAGGGTCATCCCCCTCAGCCAGCCCTGCCCATGCCTGTGCCCCAAAAACAAACCCAGCAAGGAGGGACGGGCCATGGCCCAGCCCCAGGCCCAGCTGGGCTGGGTTTGTCCCGTTCCATCCAGGCAGGCGTGGGCAGCCCCACAGGGCTCTGCAGGACAGGGATCAGAGCGTGGGTGAGGATGAGCCCAGCCCAAGCCACAGCAGCTCTTGGCCTTGCAGGGACATCCCAGGTGATAAATGGGCAACTGGAATTAATTGAATTTGGTTTCATGTTAATGAATTAATCTGCCAGGTTAATCAGGAGGTTTAACACAGCCTCCCTCAGCCCTGCCTCTGGCCTGCCCCTTGGCTCAAGGCAGATTCCAAAATGCCACAGCAAAAGGAACAAGCCCAGACTTGAGAGGGCTGAAGTGCCATGAGCTGCTTGGAGGGACAGGGGGCTCCAGGCGGGACCCCCAACCTGAGAAGGGTCTGGCTTCTCCTGAAGGAAGAGAGGAAGAGGAATCCCTGCCCACCATTCCTCTGACAGCCTCGGGCCTGGCTGGGTGAGGTCTGGGCACCCTCCTGACAGCACTCCCTGTGTCCTGCAGAGGTTCTGGGGCTCTCCAGGGGCAGGATGGCCATGGTGGGGGCAGTCAGGACAAAGCTGAGCATCCTCTGGGAACACCAGCCCCTCCAGGCAGGCGGAGAGGGATGGGACAGGGCTCCCCACCTGCCACCTCTGTAGCAACGGCTGGACACCCCCTGGGCGGGAGCTGAACTCCCCAACACTTCCAGTGCTGTCTGTCAGCCAGGATTAGGGAAAGAGCCAGTGGATGGAATGAGAATATCCAGGTCACCTCCAACAATACCATGACATTGGCTTAGGGAAATTATTACCAGCTCTACTAGGCATGTGTGCTGCAGATAACAGCACAAAGGAGGCATTGAGCTGGTAAGCAATTGCCAAGAGCCAAGAGCTGGGCACTGGACACGTATTTGGATTGGTTATTGACGTGCAAAGTGCTCCCTTTGAGTGGCTCTGATCCATCCAGGCCTGGCAGAGCAGCAGCAGGACCCAAGTGCCTCAAGCCATGCCCATGCCAAGCTCTCCTGGCTCTACAAAACAGGGACAGGGGTCCCATCCCATCCCATCCTATTCCATTCCATTCCATTCCATTCCATTCCATTCCATTCCATTCCATCCCCAGCTACCCCCAACAAGTCACTCACCAGGACACTGATGAATCTGAGGTGGGACAGAAGGACATCTCCACAGGACATCACCACAGGATGAGCACCTGAACTTCTGCTCCTGTCCTGGCTCTGGGGCCCTGTTGGCTCTCTGGGCTGTCCATGCCTCTTCCAAAAGATGCAGGAACGAAGTAAGGAAGGACACTGATGCCACCCACACCCCTGAGCTCCTGGGGCCATAGAGAACCACCAAACCCAGTGGCCACCACCCTTGTCCCCACAGAACTGCTCCCATTTTTACCTTAACCAGCCACAATTCTCGGTTCCTGCTGGGAGCAGCTGCTGTCTCTCTCTTCAGACCAGTCTGAGCCCACCCTGCCCTCCAGGACAGCCCTGGGGACACAGAGCTGAGCCCCACGGACACCCTGCCAGGGCTGGACCCACACACCCAGAGCCCTTCCCAAGGGCAGGACTTGGTTTTAATTTGCATGATCCCCATTTTTATTATTTATCAGTAAAGTGTAATTACTGCTTCCTTCACGAGCCTTAATTAAAGATGAAAAACAATCCTGACAAGTCAATTAGATTTTTTTCCTTGGTCTCCATTAAATTAAGACTCAAGTGTTACTGGAAGTGTTTCATATCACAACACATTTAACTGAAGGCTGCTTCGTAATAAATAAATCACTGAAGACAATGCAGGAACTTTTCCTGAAGGCTCTTCTTACAACATTTCATTTTCCAGCTGGGAAATGCTCTGATGCTCTTTTTCCTCCACACCACCTCTTCCAGCAGGAGCTGTGGGCAGCCAGGGTGGCTGGTGACCCCTGCCCAGTCCAAGATCTCCAGGAGGGCACCAACAGCAAAGCTCTGCAAGCACAAGGCAACCCCATCTCCTCTGTGCCATGGGGGCTGTGTAGGAACCTGGCCCTGCAAATCTATTCCCAAAAATACCCTTTAAAAGATAGGGCTGAGAGAGAGGCTTTTTCTGCACCTCAGGGCTCCCCACATCACAGCTCCCAGCTCAGAGCCAGGAAAGAACTCCAGAGGCCATCACAAATTTGGAACATTTATTTATGCAACTAATTTTCTTAAAAGGAAAGAAAGCCAAAAATAATATAATAACAAAATAATAAAAAAACCCATTAACAACAGCTGGATGGGTGTGGTACAATCCACATCAGAACGTCCCTCCCTCGGTCCCAATGCTCCAACCTCATCCATGGTGGGACCATGCCTCATGGTCCCAAATCCCTTTGGCACCAGCTCTGGGATGCTGCCAGCTTTTAGGATCACTTTGACTGCATATAGACAAAACCATTCCAATTTGGTGTTTTTCTTGGGTTTTAATTTTTTCCTTTTTTTTTGTTTTCTTTTTATTAAAAAAAAAAAAAAAGCACCACTCCAATCTGTAATACCAATAAACATTATCCATCTTAAGAACAGTATTTATATTTTTATATATAGATTTCTATATATAGATTTCTATGTACAAGATGTCCTTGCCTCATGTCAGAGGAGCATGTCAGTAGGAGTTGGAAATGGGCTGGGTTTTATAGCACTTGGATTTCAAAATCTGCCCTTCACCAGAGATGCCCTAAAAACCCAGAGACACCCAGCAAGGAGGTATCAAAATAAAATAAAAAGGAAAAACTCTTGATTTTAAAACATATATACAACTCCTCCAGTCTCTGTTGTCTCTGAAAGACTAATTGGGGTTTCAACCCTCCTCCTTTTCCTCTTTCTGGCAATACTTCACCTGCAGAGCCCTGTGGGATGCTCCCTCCCTCTGGACCACAGGCAGGATGTGGGTGGCCCAGGCAGCAGCATCCCTCCAGCTCCAGGGCTGGGCAGCCCCCAGAGCATCCCATCCCATTCCCAGGGATTTTGGAGGCTCAGCTCAGCCATTTTCATAAAAAACCAAACCATTTCTGCACCCAGCATGCAGCACCTTCCCTAGGACAGCACAGGCAGGTCTATGGAGAGATGGGGACTGGGAAAAGGACACAGATTTATCCCAGTGTGAATATTGGTGTAGTCAGGTACTGGTTTTACTGGACCATTTGGGGGTAAAAAAGACCTTTTGGTGACAAGACAGAATGGGCACACTGCAGATGAGACAGCAGGGATGGAAAGAAGGAAGGAATGATGTCATATAGCCCTTGGAATAAGTTATTGTCAGACTGTGAATTCCTCAGGGAGGAGGTGGCAGAACCAAGGGTCTGGGATGGTGCTGAAATCCCCATCACCACAGCAGTGGCACATTGTCCAAGGGCAGAGAGGGCAGGGATGCCTCTTCCTGCTCTTTCCCCCTTGGAAGGTGGATGGAAACATCGCCTGGGTTTGCTCCTCCGGCCATTTCAGCTGTGCAGCCTTCATGATTCCCTGGAGAGAATTCCCTGGGCAATGCTTGGCAGCCCCAGGCAGGCAGGGCAGGGAAGCTGCCCCTGCCCTGGGGAGGCATGGCAGGAGGATGAGGGGAACACAGATGGGGGTGAAGGGGGCAGATGGATGAAGGACAGGTCTGCCCACATGAAACCTCCAGCATCTGGAGAACAGCTTCTCACCTGCTCTGCTTGATCCCCCCTCAAAGTGATGGTGAAGGGTTCTGCCTGGCCCTCAGGACAGAACCAACCTCCCCTCAGTTCCCAGACCTGGATCCCTCTGGATGCACCTTCCCAAGGCCATTTATTTTATTACAACCAGGCTGAGAGTAGAATCCCCAGAATTACCACAACATCAGATGGAAGAAGCGCTATTTCACACCCACCTGCAGCAGGATGGAGCTAAACACCTCAGGTACCTTCAGCCACCAGCCCCAGTGGCACAGGAGTGTGGGGGCCTTCCCCTGCCCAGCCCCAACACACAGCCACGGCTTTGGCACAGCTCAGCCCAAGCCAACACCACCCCAAAATCCATCCTCCTGCCCCACCAGGCCCAGCAACTGCCCAGGGGTGGCATCCAGGATGTATTTGGGATGGACCCGAATTTTGAGGATTTTGCTTCAAATGCAATGATGCACAAAGGCAGGGTTAAAAACAGACCCATGGGCCAGTGGGACATCAGGAAGAATTCACTGCTACAGATGGAGGGGAAGGTGTGGAGATGCTGGGGAACGATCCCCTCCAACACTTTGCAAAAGCACCAGGAGGGTCCAGGTCAGTCCCTGCAGAGGGACATTGCATGGCCAGTGCCCCCCCCCCCCATCCCTCATCCCTGTCTGTCCAGGGCTGGATACACAAAGGGTCAGGACTCACAGAACTAAAAGAGGATCAAACTCATGGTCCAAGGGGCAGAAACTCAGGAGCTCCTGGGGGTCCTTTGCTCTGGCTCAGAGGGAGCCCCATCAAGGGAAAACCCCCAGCAGCCTCTGGGGTCCTCGAGGAGCAGCTTCAATACCACACACAAAAGAGCAACATCTCCCAGTGTCCATCCTTCTCTGATGGGAAACAGCCTCAGCTCCTCGTGGCCTCCTCTTCCTCCCCTCCCTGGCCTCCTCTCCAGCAGCTGCAGAGACCCAGCAGCACCAACCCCAGGCTGTGACTCCAAGGAACCGGCTGAGTTGTGGGATCCACCCACTGGGACACGCCCAGGGCAGGGAGGGAAGATGGAGAGCAGAGGATGAAGATGGAGAGTGGCCAACACATCTCCATGTCCTTTTGTTTCCTGGATCCCAAGTTTCCTGGTGGGTCCTTTGCTGTTTCCCTGCCCACCCCGAGCAGGGACACAGTGCCCAGCTGGGAAGTGCGGCTGGCACGGCCCTGCACGAGCCCTTGTGCCCCTCTCGTGGGCCAGTTGCTATCTGGTCTCCAGGGACTCCAGGTATTCCAGTGCTATGTCGTAGCAGAAATGGTACTGCTCCTGTTCAGAGAGAGAAGAGAGGGTGTTACGATCCGGAGGGAATTGTTTCCCAAAGTTGTGAGGAGGAAGGAGAAACACATGTCAACAGCCCTCAGGAAACACCTGCCAGCCTCCTAGGGCCCCCTGACAATTCTGCTGAAGCCGCAGCCAGGAAAAACTCCACTCTTGGCAAACAACACCCACAGCTGGGGCAGGGGCACGGTGCCCCAGATCCAATAGCTCCACACACACTGAAATCCAGCATTTTGGGGACACACAGCACCGTCACCTGCCCCAAGGGAGGAACCAGGACTGCAACATCCCCTTACTGTGAAAATACCTTTATTCACCACCCCAGGTACCACCAGCACTGGGGGCTCAGCAACTTAATCACCTCAGTGACTGACACGTGTCAGTCAAATGATGGAAGAGACATGGGAACAATGGAGTCTGGGGTCAGAGGTGTCCACAACAAAGCCTTAGGTAGGAAATCAAGGAGTTTTTGTTTCTGAGTTCAGCAGAGGCTGGAAAAGGGGAGAGCACCCAGGCAAATATCCATGGTTGGAGTGGATGGACATACCCTACCCTTTCTGCCAGGACATTCCTTTATCATAAATTCTCTTGTCCAGCAAGACCAGGCTCCCTCTCCCATCTTTTCATGAGACATCCAGGGATGGTGTCAGCATCCTCCCACCCTTCACTCCCCGTCAGCTGCACAAAGGGAAAACCCAGAGTGGCTGACTCCTGGTTTTGTAACAAAAATCCCTGAACTGGGGCTTGTGAGGGCAGGCTCATCCATCCCTGTCTCCTGTCCATGATCTGTTCCTGTGCTCTCCCACTGTCATACAACTGACAGCACAAAATCCTCAGGAGAGCTCTGACCGTGGCAGTGCCCATCCCAGGAGAGCAAAACCCCAAACAAATCAGGATTTTGGTGCTGCTGCAGGCACTGGGACATCAGGTGGGAGAGTTCTGGGTGTGAGAGCAGGGAGGGAGAGGGCAGAGCTCCTGTCCCCAGATCCTGGCCGCAGGATGGGGATTGGAACCTGAGCAATGGCACGAAAATCCTGTTATCCCACATGGGTGGGCGGCCACAGGATCCCAGGTGGGAGCAGGCTTCAAAGTGAGGAGGCTGCAGCAGCCCAGATTAAAAGCACATAATGCTTTTTGGATTAAGGAAAGGGATTGTTTCCATTTATCATCATATAAAAATAACCCCCGGGGCAAACACAGGGGGAAGGGGTGCAGGCAGCAGCAAGTGCTCTCTGCTGGGCTGAGCTCCTTACACCAGGCATGGATCCGGCCTCCCGGTGACTCTGGGAGATTGAGATTCCCAGAATAGCCAGTTCAGGTTCATTTGAGGCAGGAGGAGGCTTGTATCCTGATGGGAAATGTTACCTTTTTTTAATACCCTTGCAATTTAGCCCAATGGGTCTGGTGGCTTCATGCTTGTCACATCATCTTTCCATTATCTGCATCCCTCCCCTTGCTCCCCTCTCCCCTCCCTCTCCTTCTCCTCTGCTTTTAATTCCTAATGCAAATCACATCCCCTCCTCAAAACCATTTCATTTTGCAACTTAGGGATTTTATAATCTAAACAGGGTAAACATTTCCAGCTGACTTGCTTTTAAAACATCACGAGGCACCTGGAGCCCTTCACCACGGGGACAGACAAGTGTGTCTCTCCCCTGTTCCATCATCAGGGGCCTGAATTAGGGCAGGGGCTTTTTGCCCTGACCTGCTGCCAGCTCCAGCCTCCTCCTCAGGACACATCACTCCATTGCTGCTCCCAGCAGCTTGTGCACCCATTAATTTCACTCCAAGTGCTGCTCATTCCCTTTCATATTTCTGACAGGAATTTATCTCACTCCACACCAGCGCTACTCCCAATGCCACAAACCTTCCAAAGAACCAGTTACATCCCATGGGTTAATGTGACTCTGCCTTACAGCTCCTGGGGAGGATTTCCAACAATCCCAGCACTGACTCCAAGGCTGTGCTGGCGCAGCAGGATGAAGATGAGCCCAAGGCTGCTTTGAGGAGCTGCCTCACTTCCCAGCCCACCCCAGCACAGTGCTGGCATGAGGATGCCCATGATGCTGATCAGGATTTGGGGTGGAAAAGGCAGCATTTTGGGAGGTGAGCATCCCCAGCACCTCTCCTCTGTGCCAAGACCAGAAGCCAGGGTGGACAGGGAGGGTCTGGTGCTTACCAAGGTCTCCACCATATTTGGTTTGTAGTTGCGGAGGGTCTTGGCAGCAAAGAAAACATCTGCCATGTTGTGACACTTGATCATCTCCAGGATCATGGTGGAGGCACAGAAGGTGCCACTCCGGCCACCTCCGTTCCTGGTGGGACAAACACACGTGTCAGGGGTGAGAAGGTGGCATCAGAGCACCTTCCTGCTTCCTCCAAGTCTCCCTTTCTCTATCCGACCCTGCATCCCAGGGATGTCCCAGAGCAGGGGCTTGTACCTGTACCAGGGGACCTGAACCTGCCCCATGGGGTGGCAGGACAATGATCCTGCCCTCCAACCCACACAAGAGCATGGAAACACCCTTTTGGATTACCAAGGTTGGATCTTGGACATTTGGGCTCAGGTCCCAGCCCTGCCATGGATCAGCTCCTTGTGACCTTGGGGAAGCTGTCGTGTCCCTCCTGCCCTGCACAGGGTGACCCTGGGCTGGTGACACGGTGGTGCTGCTGTCTGGAGGAACTGCCCCAATCCACACAGGGCACTGGGAACCTCCCCAAATCCTGCACTGAACCCCTGTTCCCACACCACCACGCCTGAAGCCTGACAGCAATGGGAACATGGGAGAGGAAGAGAGAACACGATGCCAGAGCTTTATAAAGCATGTTCTCAAATTATCCTTCAGCTAATGAAGATGGACACGGCTGTAATTAGTTTTTGATTAAAGGCTTCACTGCTGTCTTTCCCCATCTGTGAAGGTGCTGGGTCCCATCTGAGGAGAACACACACGGTGTTCATGAACCAATCCCACTGGGAGGACAGGGGTGGACAGGGCTTGGAGCAACCTGCAGTGTCCCTCCCACTGGAACAAGATGAGCTTTAAGGTCCCTTCCCGGCCAAATTACTCCATGATTCCCTGTCCCCCCGCCCCGCAACAATGAGCAGCAAGTGGTGGGAGTGGCACAGCTCCTGCCACGTCCCTTCGGAGCCTGTTACACACACGGGATGTGGGGACAGGGCTGGGACCTCTGCCAAGGGTGGGGGACCAGCACAAAGGGCAGGTTGGTGTCACCCCTGCTGAGCATCCATCTCATGGAGGAGGTGACCCAAAACACACGTTGTGGCAGACGTAGCCCCATCTGGGGACAAAGTCACCCCAGTGAGGGCTTTGTGAGGATCTCCAGGCAGTGCTGTGGACATGGAATCTGGAGGCATCTCTCCCTGGGCAGAGCCTGCTCCTCCCCAGCTGACACTCACAAGCAGTGCACCACAGTCCTGCCATCACCACTTTCCTTCTGCCACCTCTCCACCTGGGCCAGGAGGTGCAGGAAGGACTTTTTGGAGTCCGGGGTGTCTCGATAGGCTGACCAGCGCAGGTACTGGAAATGCCGGACCATCAGGTGCCCTTCCTGCAACTGGAAAAGTAAAACTCATCAGCTGGAACCCATGGGCTACCCTCATTTGCCTCCACTGGAGATCTGACAGAGGGAAGGAGGGGTTTGCCACACGTGGACAGTAGAGGTAGACAGGAAAACCCTTTCCTGCTGCTTTAACACAGACTGTTCAGCCCTGACCTCCAGCTCACACTCATTCTACCACCCATCCCACCCAGGAGAACTCCATTGTCATGGTTTATTCGACCTCACATCATCTTGGGCTCTCTCTGTATCTCCCAAAACCTGCTCCCAGGCCCCTGAGCCTCCCCAAGGCTTCTCCATCACACCTTCCTCTTTGCATGCCCAAGATCCATGGGATGTGGTTCTGTTGTGCTCGCTGTAAACCAGGAGGCTGCTGAGAGGCTGCCACGGAGGCGGGAGCTTAATACCTGGTAATCTGGTTAGTTTGGAAAGCTAATCTGGTTAGCTGGATCCAGGAGGAGGATTACATCCACGGAGCTCAGCAGGCTCTAACTGGGCAGATGTGGGACTCCTGCTCAGGAGCACTCGGAGCATCCCGAGTACGGGATGGGATGAGACCACGGTCACCCCCCCAAACACAACCTGGGGCTCACAGCTCATGTGTGGGGAGCACGTGGAGGAGAAAGGGGGGGGTCAGGCACAGATGGGGGACACTCAGCTCTGGAGGGCTCCATCCACACAGTTTTAGGTGCCTGCTGAGTGGGATGAGCACCAGACCTTCTCCATGCAGCAGGACCAGGTGTTCCTGAGGGGAGTTGGTATTCCTGGGGACTGAGAGTTGGGGGCATTTGGTGCCCACTCTAACCTGCACATTTCAAAAAGGGGCTTTTCTAAACCTTTTTGGGAGCTTTCCTGAACCTTTCTGGAAGCTCTGATGTGAGCTGGTGATGTGCCTGTGATGGCCTGACCAGCCTAGGATCCAGTTTTTGCTTTCAGCTGGAAGCCAGGAAAGCAGAGGAGGAAGAGGAAACAAATAAATGGAGCTGAAACAGAAGAAAACTCCTTTGACAGCCTGGGAAGGAAAGTTTTGGGATCTGCTTTGAAGTGAGGTGAAAGCTCTGGAGCAGTTGTGCCACCCCCAGTGCCCATCTCTATTCCAGCAAGGCTTAGCACAAAGTGGCTCCATGCATTTCTCAGCCCTGCTCCAGCAATCTGCTCCCTGGAGGAATCTCCTCGTCAATCCAGAGATTTCCATCACACTGCATTTTAATTTAGCCCGGAGTATATCCTACCACCTGAGAGCTGAGCATATTTGGTGTAGGATTTTGTGCTGACACCCAGGAAATGCCAGATGCTCTCTCGAGGAGCGTGAACCAAAACCCTCTTTTTGTGTTAAGAGTTCAGTTAATCAGGATTTATCTCCTCTGGCCCCGGCCACCCTGCCGAAGCACCTTCCCAGCTGGGCCGTCAGCCAAGCCACACATTCCCTTCCAAGCTCCCTAATTCCCATCTGCCCAGTGACCTTCACTGGGGCATTGGCCTCAGCCTCTTGGCAACCATTAGGAGTTTAAAGACATCAGGGATGCCATCTTCTCCCAGCTGGCATTTATAGGTAAATCAGCTGCTTCTTTCTGTGTACAGCTCTGCATCTTTTCCCTGCTGCCCTGCATTTCTCTTCTTTCAAGACAAGCTTAACCAGCCATGCAACACTGACAAAGGGTAAAAATCCGTGTGGATCTTCTCATCCTGCAGGGAAAGGGCTCTGCTGATACCAGGGGAGCTGCTGTGCCCACATGGGGAGTGTCCATCCTGTGCTACGTGTGTGGCAGGGCAGAGATGGAGCTTCAGGCAGGAGGTCTTCCAGCAGTTTTCTAACACCTTTCAAGGAACTGTGAACTTCAGAAAGGTTGGATGGAGCAATGGCAATTTGACAAGTTCCTCTCTGGCAGGAGGAGAGCTGGGGCTGTCTCCTCTGCAGAAGGAGAGTTAGGCTGGAGACCCCAGCAGTCAGGAAAGATCCCACTGCTCTCAACAACTCCCTGAAATGTTGAAGCCAGGTGGGGTCAGCCTCTTCTCCAAGGTAACAAGTGACTAAAAAGGAGAAGACAGCCTCAAGCTGCATCATGGGAAGTTTAGATGGGCTATTAGGGGAAAATTTATCCATCAAAAGAGTTGCCAAGCCTTGGCACAGGTTGCCCAGAGAAGCTGTGGCTGCCTCTGGATCCCTGGAAGTGTCCAAGGCCAGACTGGATGGGGCTTGGAGCAACCTGGGATAGGGGAAGGTGTCCCTGCCCATGGTAGGAACAACATGGTTTTCAAGTTCCCTTCCAACCCAAAGCATCCTGAGATTCTGTAATTCATATAAAGCAGCTCACCCGTGTGATGTTCTGCACTCGGAAGAGCCGGGACACGATGTCCTCATCCGCCACTCCCGAGATGTATTCCACCTCCATGGGGCCGTAGTGCTGCAGCCCTGGCTCGGGCCAGTACTGCAGGCAGGGCTGTGGAGAGAAGCACAGCTCATTGTGCCTGGAAACGTGGGCTGGGACACAGGCAAGGGCAGCAGGAGATGCCCGTGAAGGGAGCGGCTGGTGCTGGACCCTGGGGGCTGCTGGCACGGGGTGGCCCCAGGGTGGGATGGTGGCCCCAGGGTGGAGTGCTGGACCACAATGCCATTTCTCACTCAGAACACCAATGGCTGGAGGATCTCCCAGCTTATTGAGGGATCAGAGATGAAAGGTCAGGTCCACCCCCAGCACCCACACAGCCCCCTCACACTGCATGGATACAATAGGACACTGCCTGGAATGGACACTGCTGTTCCAGGAGGATGCAGGATGGGCTGTGCCCCAGTTCCAGCGCAGACCTGAGCCTGCACAACAACAGAGCAGGGCTGGGCTGCTCCCAGCTGGCTCTCCAGCCCTCCTGGTTTTAGGAGCCACTCTGCCATCAACAGTGGGATGTCAGTGCTCCTCATCCCATGGCCAGGACATCCCACCAAGCCAAAGCAATCCCAGCCTGCATCTCTGGGGAGCAACTCCCCCTCCCTGTGTCCATCATGGCACTGATGGATGGCTCAGTCCCTGGAGCATGGGTGAGATTGTTTTCACAGTGTGACAGCTGGGAAACCAGCACCGACACAAAATATATGATGTTTGTCACCACACTTTCACAGGGCATTTAGCAATGCAGGTCAGTCACGGCCTGGGCCCAACTGCACGGCAAACGTGTTTCAGGAATAATTGGTTATTAATAGGGGCTATAAATCTCTGAGATCTCTGAGCCTTCCAGACTCAGAACTATAATTTGGATATTAAAACTTCCCTTGGCAAGGCGTAGTTCAAGTGAGGGCTGTACCCTCAAAGTCACCTTTCAGAGCTGCCTGCTGGAAAGGTTGATTTATTACCTGTTGGTCTTATACCAGTAAACATTTATGATCCAGCTAAATATTGTAACCCAGACACCCCTAAAGAACAGACAACGAGAGAGAGGCAGGGCCTGAGTAATGAGGAAAAATGGCAGAGGGAAGGGAAGGGATTCTGTCCCTCTGCCCTGCTCAGGTGAGACCCCACCTGCAAAACTGCCTCCAGCTCGGGGAACATGGACCTGTTGGAGCAATGTCAACACCAATGCAACACCAACAGCAACTCAAAGCCAAGGCAACATCAACACCAACACAACACCAATGCAACACTATTACCAATGCAACATCAACACCAATGGAACGCTAATGCCAATTTAATGCCAATGCCAACTCCAAGCCAATGCCAACTCTCAACACCAATGCAACGTCAACATCAATGCAACACCAACTCAAAGCCACCCCTACACCAATGCCAACACTATGCCAACGCAAAGGTAGTGCAACACCAACACCATGCACCCAGGCTGGGCTACTGCTCAACACCTCTTTGGCTCCAACTGGCCAGCCCTGTGCTTACAGGGGACAAATCCTGAGTGCTGCATACAGGCCCGTGTCCCCTTACAGAGGAGAAATTCTGAGTGAGCAAGGCAAGGGGCTGCAGCACTGTCAGGGCAATGGGGATGGAGCAGGACAAAAGCCACCCATGGTGAGTCCCAGGGCAGCAGCACTCACCCAGGCGGAGTTGGACTGGTTGAGCTGGTTGAGCATGACGATGGAGGTGCAGCCATAGTCGTACACCAGCCGCCAGAAGTCGGTGGTGGTGTTCTGCAGCGGGTGCAGGGTGACAATGAAGGCAGCGCTCTTGGTGTAGCTCTGTGGAGAGGAAAGACAAGCACCAGTAAGGACACGGTGGTGACACTGGAGCCACTGCTGTCACACCCCAAAGAATTAGTGCAACAGATGAGTGGGACCAAAACCCTCTTCTCCATGCTTGAGCAGAGCTGGTCTCCCTGGCACAGCCTCAGTTCCTCCATGCCCTGGTGATGGGGACATCCAAGTGATCCCTGCCCTTGATCAGGATGAAAAAACACACATTTTGCTTTCACAGGAAAGAGTATTTTGCATAAATAACCAGGGAAAAGATGCCACCTTTGAGCAAAGAACAAGCAGTAGCCATGGCTCCCAGAAGACCCCAGACTCCAGCTGTGCACCTGGCCCTGACTGGAAGTATCACCCACAGCATCACCCCCACCCACAGCACCCCACCACCAGGCACTGAGAGCAGCAGAGACAACCACTGACCTGGGCTCAATTTTTTTTTTTTTTTTTGTAGGGAGGAAGAAAATCTCCCAAAAAAAGATCCCAGAGTGTGGCCACAGCTCTCTTCACAGAGAGCAGCAGGAAAACTCTTCCAGGAAGAATCCTGGGGAAGGCAGTAGTAAGAAAGCTCAAAGAAAGAGAAAAACAATTCTTATCTCTATTTGTTGCACCTTTTGTTTGGCACATGTGGAAGGTGTTATGGAGATTGTTTACTGAAGAGGGATTTCTTAATTGGACACTAGTGATGGGTGCTTTAGATTGATTGAATTGATCGTGATTTAGATTTAATTAGGTCAAAGCTGTGTCATGAATGTCTGAAAGGGTCACGGGTTTTTCTTTTAGTACTGTAGTATAGTAGAAGTATAGTATAATATAGCTTAATAAAGTATTTGTTCAGCCTTCTGAAATCATAAAGTCAATGCACGTTATTCCTGCGCTGGGGGCTCCCTGCAACAATACTAGAGATTGCAAGAAGGAAGTGGGAGGGAAGGAAATTACTGTATCTCTGGTTTGTGCTTTGAACAAGATACATCCCCTTGGTTATCCTGTTGCTGGTTTGCCAAGGGACAGCTGAGCTCAACACTGCATCAGGCACGCTTAAATTAACACAGTTTGGCTCAAGCCTCTTCAGACACAGAATCAGCACAGCTCTCTGCTCATGGGGGTGCTCTGCCTGCTGTGGGACCTCCTGACTGAGCTCACAGAAATGACCTTATTGAACCAGTCCCGTGGCCCTGTCCATGAGCAGCAGTGAGATCCTAGCACTCAGCAAGAGTTTTCCACCTTCAAGGAGGGGCATGACAGCATCAGGGGGAAAGAGATTTCACCATGTGTTGCCCAGGCTTGCCTTGGCATCCTCCTCTTGGCACAGGTGTAAGTGACAGCAGGGCGTGGAGCAGGGCATGGCTCCACTGGTACCAGCACCACTGACAGGTGGCACAGGCCAAGGTGATCTGACAGATGGACAGACTGACTGAGCAAACCACTTTGGCACTTAAAGAGAATGAGAGGTTTTTTTTTTTTTACCCGAAGAGGGAAATAGGTTTTATCCCTTCAGCAAGAATTTCATCCAAAGGGCTTTGTCTGTCTATAAAAAATATTTCATTCACGGACCCTTTAGCAGAGATTAAGGGAGGCTCAGTGATGCATAAAGATAAAATGGATATGCAAACAGCAAGCAAGCTGGAAACAAAACTCCCATCCCACTGCAGCACTATGAGAGCCACTGCCCACCACCAGCAGCTCACTCTGCTTTATAAACTGCTTTTGCTGTGGGAGCAGGAATCAGGGAGATGGGATCTGCACAGAGATCCAGCAGCTAAATCACCCACAGCATGGAAAACATAAGGCTCAGCTTATGTTTTCAGCCAGTGCTCAGCTGTGACCAGGAGGGTCTGGGGAAGATGCCTGAGGTGTGGGGGGCTCTGTGCTGCCCATGCAAAGCATTTCAAGGAAAGGGAAGTGGGGCTGCTGATGAATGACCATCCCTCAGTGAGGGCTTGGAGCCTGCAGCATCCTCTGCTCTGCTCTGTGATCATCAGCCACTAGGAGATAGCTTTGTCACCAGGGGGTCCTTTCTAACTGCATCAGGAAGATGCATGGTGACTCTGGGAGCAGTTCAGAGCCCCCTCGGTTGCATCAGGAGGGGCAGGAGGATCACGGGGCGGGGGCTGGCAGCACATGGGGGGCTTAATGCCACCAACCCCCCCAAAAGGTTCCTCTTCCTCCCCTGCTCCACTGTCACTGCAAAATCCTGAAGTCCCTCAGTGCCTGGCTCATGAGAACAAGAAAAAAGCTCTTGCAGGGTGCTGCTACACAAAAGAAGGGGTGCAGGACCCCGTTACACCATCCCAGCCCTTCCCTCCCTGCACACACCTACCATGAGCCTTCCTGCCCATGTGCAAAATGAGGCCATAAATCCAAACCAAACGAAGTTCTGCCATGAAAAGTTGCCTGAGCCCACAGGAAGCAGCCCCTTCCCTCCCCAGGAACACTCACATCAGTTAAGGCCGCGTTGATGTAGTTGTTGCTGTCTCCATCCACGGAGATGAGGAAGGGAAGGCATCGGTCGGGCGGCAGCACGTCCATGCTGCGGTTGCGCTCGCGGTTGCGGGGCAGCAGCGCGATGCTGCACTCCTCCACATCCAGGTGCGGCGTCACCGAGTTCAGGGTCTGTGGGTACACGGGTCCTCCTCAAAGCCCTGCCTCGTCCCAGCAGGGCTGGGCACCGGGAGGGTGAGGACAAGGGGGAGTTGCAGAGGCTTTGGGATGCTCACCTGGAACTCCTCCCGCAGCTGCGAGGAGTTGCTCTGCGGCTCTATCCTCACCATCTCCTTGTAGGTGGGCTTGAACTCGCTGGCAGGGATGCTGGTCTCCCCACACAGACAGGCCTCCAGGATGGCATCATGGATGAAGATGTACTGCTCCTTTGGGGAGAAGAGGGGACAGGGCTGAGCCTCCAGAGCCGGCTGGTGACAGCAGCCCCAGGTGTCCCCCAGCTGTCCCCGAGGGCCGCTCACCTCTGTCTGGATCATGTTGATTCTCCGTGAGCAGAGGGTCTTCACGCAGTTGTAGATGTCCACGACACCCTCACACTCAGCCATGTCCAACATCACATCCAGCACAATGTAACAGCCAGTTCTCCCCGTGCCAGCACTGGGGATGGAGGGAGAAACAGCAAACACATTCCCAGTCTGTGCTGGCATCCACACACAGCCCAAAAGGCTGCTGGGCACCGAGCAAGGCCTCTGTGGGCGAGGGCTCAACACACAGATCCTGTACCCAGCAACCCTGCAGGGCTGCCAGGACCTCACACACCTCCAGAGCCTGGTTTAGCCTTAAACTTGCCCAAACACCCCTGCTGCAGCCCCAAGAGTGCGTAAAGGTCAGGTGGGCACCCAAGTCTAAAGCTCATTTTTAATTTAAGGCAGCAGAACATACGGTTTTTGCAACAAAACCAACAACTAAACCATCTAAGTGCCAACAGTCCCCTGGGATCACAGCCCAAAAGCACCAAGGAGGGCTCAGGTCTGAGCCCTGGAAGAAGCAGGGAGGCTCCCCTGGCATGAGCAGCTCTGGATGCACCAGTTGAGACCCTCAGGGTAAGGCTAAGCCCAGCAGAGTACCCAGAACAGTGGTGACATCCCAGGCCCTGGCATGGCTGGAGTCACAGTCAAAGACCTACTGTGCCCTGACACACCCCCCCCCCCAGTGATGTGTCAGGAACAGAGCCACCCCCCTGTTCCTTTCCTACAGAGTCTTTTCCAGTGAAATACTAATTTCTGGGGCTGATGAATCACTTGTCATGATTATCAGTGATTACAGGCTATGGGCACTAATCACACTGGCTGGTGAATGAACGCTGATGAGGCAGTTGACAGGGAGAAATCAAATAAAAAATAAAAAAATCCCTCCCACTCATCAGCTCCTCCTGGTTTGCCCAGAGGAGGAAAAGCCATTAGCCCATCACGTGGGAATGCCTGCTCAGGGCATAGAGAGCCACCAAAGCTGCTCAGATGTGTCACTTGTGTCCTCCCAGCTCTGGCATCCCAGTGGCTGAGCCCTGCAGGGACAGTCCTGTGGGTAACCCTGGGAACAGGGCTGTCCCTGCTGCCCCCCTGCCTGTCCCTTCAGCCAGATCCCCATGTCCTGACCATCAGCAGTGGTCAAGCTGCCATTGCCGTTTCACCTTTGCCCACTGGGACAGAGCTGTCACCAGTAACAGGCTGGGGCAGCCCCAAAACGGTGCTGCTCCCTGCTTGTCCCCCTGGACCAGCCCCTGCTGCCACCAGCCCAGTGGTGACATTTCACAGATGCCATCGCAGAGGGACGTCAAGGCCAGGCTGGACAGGGCTTGGAGGAATCTGGACTAGTGGAAGGTGTCCCAGTCCGTGGTGGGGGAATGAGCTTTAAGGTCCCCTGCACCCCCGCATGCCACACGTGCCCTGTCCCCACCTGCAGTGGATGACGACGGGGCCGGCGTCGGGCGGCGTGGACGCCTTCACCCTGCGGATGAAGGCCAGCAGCCCTGTGGCGTGGTAGGGGACACCGTGCTCGGGCCATGACATGAAGTGGAACTGCTTCACCTCGTGCCGGGCCGAGTAACCCCGCTGCAAGGGAAGGGTGAGAGGGCAAGGTCACTCAAACACTTGATTTTCTCAGGAATCCATGATTTTGTCAGCTCAGCATCCAGGCAGATGGACTACACAGCAGTCACATGCTCGGGCAGCCCCACAGCTCTCTCCTCTTGGCTGCAAGAGGGTTAAAAACCACCAAGGAGAAAAAGGAGGAGGTGGCAGCAGCCTCAGGTGTCCCTGCCCTATAACCAGACAGTAATTTGACATTGCTGTAGATTAATGGGTAAATTGCACTGGCTCCATCTCCAGTTACCATGCTGCAAACTGATGGCTACATCACCTCCAGCCCAGAGGAGAGGAACGCATCCTTCACCGCCACCACACTCATATGAAAATTAAACACTCACTCACTGTCCAAACGAAGGTGGGACTGAGCCGCTCGCCCGCACAGGGTGCAGAGCCAGGGAAAAGGCACAGGAAGGAGTGACTGGGGACCCCATATTGGGTTAAATAAACAGGATACTCATAAATGCCAAGCTATGGAGTGTGATTGGTGCCCGAGGGGGGTCTGTCCCCGAGGCAGGGCAGGCAGGGGCAGGGCCGTACCCTCTCCAGGGCGAAGGTGCGCACAGCGTACTCAGCCAACGTCTCGGACTCCACCAGCGTGATCTTGATGTCCCCGTACATCTCAGAGTCATCCGGCCAGTACTTGGAGCATTTCACCTGCAAGGAGAGCACAGGATGGGGGCTAGGCTCTGCAGAGGGGGCTTCCAGCAGGGATGCGATGGCATAGCATAGGATGGGAACAGGGATGCTTACCCGGCCCACCTCCACCAGCTTGGTGATCATCACGATGCTGGAACAGTGCTCCTGCCACACCATGCGCCAGAAGTCATACACCATCTCCTGCTTGGGCCCTGTGGGACACAGTAAAAGCCCCCATGGATGGATGGGCACCACGAGCAGAACCCAGCCCTGGCAGTGGCCCAATGCCACCATGTCCTCCCTCCTGCCTCTGAGGCACAAACAGCTCCACAGCACCTCAGAGCCCTTTTCCCCAGGGCTGTGCAGTGCCAAGGGAAGGCAGGAGGGGTGAGAGCAGCTCCACATTGGCCCCCTCCCTTCCTTTCCTGCACCTGCAAGGTTTAATTCCACCAGGAATAAAACCTGGCTGCTACACAGGAGGTGAGGAACCCCTGGCTGAGAGGGCAGGGCATGACTCACCTTGTGTGGCTATGAAGTGGTTGGACCTGTGGTAACCCTGCAAGGGAAGCAGAGACATCATTCCCAAGCTGGGGCACAGACCCTTAGACACTTCCCAGCCACCCAACTGGTAGAAATTCCCCACAGCCACTGGGCTAGGTGCTGCAAGTCCACCACAGAAGGAGGAGGAGGTTCAGCAGCCATCCCACACTCAGCACACCCTGTCCTGGGATGGTACATCTCCTGCATCCCACAAGAGGTTCATGCAATGCCCAACCCACACCCCTGGTCTGCAGAATCCTTTATCAGCACCTTGAGGGATCCATGAGCTCCACTCCAGCTCCTGCTGCCACACCATTGCTGCCAGGAGAGCCCCATTAGTGACCCCCACCATTGCACAGCAGCCACCTGGTGCTGAGATAGCCCCACTCCCCTCCTTCATCCCAGCTGCTCAGCCCTTAACAAGAGCATACCAAAGAGCACATTCCAGCCAGGCTACTGCCAGAGGAACTGTGAACACAGTGTCCCACACCCTGGCCACAGGTCCAGCAGAGTTAAACCACACCACACACATGGAGGTGACAGTGGCTTCTCCATCCCCTGTGGGTCTTTTCACAGGGGATTTCTGTGGGTCAAATTCAACCCCTTCTCAGAGCACATGGCCCCTGCTTTCCATGCCCCAGTGCCACACAGACCTTGCTTTCCCATTCCCTGGACATTTCCAGGTTTATGGACACATTTTCCCAGCCTGCCTCTCCCTGATGGTATTTAGACCACACTGCCCAGGGTGAGGCCTGGCAGGAGATGGGAGCAGAGAAGGGAGGAGAGGGAGAAGAATCTACTTACTTCTCGGTTAATCCGAATCTTAACGATCCCAGTGGGACACAGGTTTGAGAGAAAAAGATCAGAGATATTAGTGAGGCACAGAGCAGAGAGGGGTTAGAGTACCTGCCCTGGAGCAGGCTATGGAGAGACAGGGCAGAAAGGACACAGGGAACAGGGACAGGCTGAGAGACACTGCTTGGGCACTGGGATCAGGCCACACTGACAGACAATACCCTCTGGGCAGGAGGGAAAAGTGGGATTTGCTGCTGCTTCCAGGAGATCCTGGAGCCTTCCTGCAGCTGCTCTGGTCTCAGCATTGCTGGAGGTGGCAGGGGACATCGCTCTTGGGGACACTGCTCTCAGAGGACACTAGGGCTGGGCTCTGCCCAGATTCACACACACCAGCAGCATCGAGGGGTACTCCAGTGTGAGCCCCAGATGGTCCCCTGTTCCTCTCAACCTCTGCATCCCCCACCCAGGGAGAGGGAGATCCACGGCCACATGAGCAGGTGAGGGGGAAGAGGATAGAAAAGCAGAGAGGGAATGAGAAGGAGGGACAGAGCAGAGCAGAGAGAGATGCAACAAGCAGAAACTGCTGATGAACACAAATAAACCAGGCAGGTCCTTCATGATGCACTGACCAGCCCACCATGGGCTGTCCAAAGTCCTCCAAATGCTGCTGGACAAACCCTGAGAGGCCACAGGAAGCTTGTGTTGCAGCCCAGAGCCCCAGGAACACAGGCCCTGTCCCCACTTACGTCGATGTAGTTGGCGTTGATGTAGTCGGAGTTGGGGTCCCCCAGCAGCGGGTGCAGCTTCACGCGGTGACGGTCATCTGGGGAAAGGGGACAAGGAACCATCAGTGCCTGCTCACCCACCAGGCCACGCTGGGCAATCACTCTGGCCCAGGAATCTGCAGAACGTGGGATTCTGAAGCTGTTTGGGGTGTCTAAGCCTTTGCTAAGGCACTCACATGTGGACACATGATCCTGTCTCCCTTTGGTCTTGTCTTTCTTCTTTGAAGCATCCCAGCCTTCAAAGAAACTCTGTAAGGAAAGGATGGACATCTCAAGCTCAGGGCAGGACTCTGGGTTCCCCCAGCCCCAAAAGCTCCCTGGGAAGCAGGACAGACAGGGTGGTCCCTCCACCCCAACACCTGGCTCCTGCAGCCTCATCTCCACGTCCACAGCACACTCTGCCAGCTACACACTCCTGTAACATCCACAAAACAGCCCATTTTCCAGCAAATTACAGACTGCCTGGGTTGGTTTTTTTTTCCTAGGGTTGGTTGTAGTTTTTTTTATTCCTAAACCTCCCCAGCTCCTTTTTCTCCCCAGCACAGAACAGGTTTGTGTGTAATAACAGTGACATTCATAGATTGGCGTAAGAGGTGGAAAGTGGAAGGAAATTACATGTTTTCTTCCCTCCCATAATATCTGAGTGCTTTCAAATGACTAGTTCCAAGAACATACAGCAGCTTTTCAAGGAGCACTAATGATTATCGCAAGCCCTGGTTTGTCCAATGCGTGAAAGGGGGGGGAGAGCTCCTGCTCCTGAAACAGCTGAGCATTAAACAGTAATTTCACTGGGAAATTTCAATCTCCAGACCTGTGGGACACTGAGGAGTCAGGAAATGACCCCGCTGGCTGTGCTGAGGCAGAGACTTGTGAAATAACCTGCTCCGTTACGAGTGCTCTGACCTGGCCAGCTGGGATGGACATGATGCCACCAACAACTCTTGGGAAAGAAATCCCTCCCCCAGCATCACCCTCCACAGTATCTTCTCCCCAGTGTCTTTCTTCAAGGTCTTGGAGCTGCCAGATTGTAGAGGATTTGCTTGTTCTTAGACTGTGGCCATGCTTATCACAGGCCAAGTGTGCTGGAGAGCAGAAGATGACATGGTGATGCCCAGGGAAAGGAAAGGGAAAGGAAGGAGCAGCCCTGGCCCATGCAGGAGAGCTGGGATGGTGGACTGCAGACAGGGCTGGCTGGGCTGGTTTGTCTCATCCCAGGGACCTGCTCAAGCTGAGAAATAACCCAGAGCTGTCAACACCAGCCATTCAGTCCTGACTCAGGGACACCCCCATGCTGACAATGCCAGCCCAGAGCTGTGAGCTCCAGCTCCCATGCAGAGCTCCCGACCAAGAGCATCATCTCCTTGCACATGGATCCCATCCGTGTCCCCCTGTCCATCCTACCCCCCGCTCCCCCTGAGACGCTGGCACAAGCTGTCCCCACCTCATACTCCTGCTTGAAGCCGTAGCCCTCGGCCGTTTTCATCTGGTTGATGTGCTGCAGGAGGTCGGCCACGCGCACGGCCGGGTGCAGCTGCCCCGTGTGGTACGGGGAGCCCTTGCGGCCGCACTGCCGCCGCGGGGAGCCCCCCAGCAGGCTGCTGGACTCGTTCACCACACTGCTGCGCTGGTCACCTGCACAGGGAGGGACAGCCAGGGGCTAGCAGGGCAGCAAAACCCTGGGCTGCATCCCCATCACCTCCTCACACCCACAGAGGGCTGGGGAAGACATACTCGGGAGATGTGGCTGCTGCAGACCCCCTCTGGGGACCACCAGGGGCCCAGCCCTCAATCCCACTCCCACCCCCTCATGCTCTCTACAGCTCCTCCTACACCACAAAGCCAAAAATGCCCAGTACAGCCTTTTAGGACCTCAGCAGGTCAATCAGAAATCAGTGGGCAAGGCCAAAAGGGGATAATAACCTCACCTCCCCTCAGCTGGAACAATAAGCTCCCATGCAGACAAGCAAGAGCTCCATGCCCAAATATTCACACAAGATTCTAAGTTGAAAAATCACCTTGCCAAAGTCTCCAGCACAGCTTAACAGTTCATTTCCCTCACTACTAGAGACCAGCACTGGATTCCTCACGCTGCCACAAATGGAGCTTGCTGCTTTGATGGAGAGCCTGTGCAGTATTTACCTGGTTTATGCCTTTGCTGTGTCATTACCAGCAGAGCCAGGCTAAAACCTCACCTGTGTCTGTCAGGGCAAGTTCCCACACCAGATCCCAAAATTTGGGTTTGCACAAAACCTGATGCTCTGAACTACTCCCAGAGAAGGGCAGGCAGGGATCCATGGAGTGGTTTGGGTTGGAAGGGACCTTAAAGCCCATCCAGTGCCACCCCTGCCATGGGCAGGGACACCTTCCACTGTCCCAGGGTGCTCCACGCCCTGTCCAACGTGGCCTTGGACACTTCCAGGGATCCAGGGGCAGCCACAGCTTCTCTGGGCAGCCTTTGCCAGGGCCTCACCACCCTCAGAGGGAAGAATTCCTTCCCAATATCCCATCTAACCCTGCCCTCTGGCAGTGGGAACCAACAGGACAACCCAGGAGAGTGCTTCCACACCCCATGACCTGACCAATGGGCTCATCAACTGCTGGGATTAAAGAGGTATTAATTAATTGCTGGCATTTGCAAGGTGCTGCCACAGCCCCATGCTGAGGAACCACTGGGGTTTCCATGAGGATCAGTGACTTTCTCTTAAATGCACAGAAACTGAAGTGGGTTGGGGGGGGGGGGGTACAGCCACCAACCAGTCACCAAGTCATTAATTTCCCTTCATTAATTAAGGATGTTCACAGGCAATGGAGACTCTCCCAGCCATGGCAGGCAGCCCAAGCTCCCCAGCTCAGCCCCATCAGCCTTTGAAAGTTTCAAGGACAGCAACCAAAGAAAAAACACACCTAACCTAGCTCGATGTGTTAAGAGGAGAAAAAGTTTGCCCTCTGGGCTTTAATGATCCATGAGACAACGGCAGGAAGCGCATCAGTCCCGCAGCCAGCGCGGGAGAGCCGCGTGCAGGCAGCATCTTGCAGCTACTGTAACAGATGTTATTAGCATATGGCTGAAACTGGGGCAGCCAAAGAGTTATTTTACAACTAAATCAGCATGGAGACACATCCTCCAGTGGGTGTGAAGTTATCAGTCTCCCTCTGATAGGAGAGCAGGGGCTCTTTAACCCTTCAATGCCCAGGCTGTGTGGGGAAGGCTGGGGGAAAGCTTCCAACCTCAGCATAAACCAGGAGGTGGGATTCACCCAGTTCTAGGGGGCTGCAGCCAGATCCTGAGCCCACAAATGGCCTCAACCGGCCCAGCCACAAGCTCAGATCTCCAAGAGAAAATAGAGATCCAGCTCCCCACAAGAGCTTCCCCTTCAGCACAGCCCGCATGGTGGCAAAAGCTCCAACACTGATGAAATCCATGCCCTTGGAGATTTACAGAGGGCAGGGAAGAACCTGCTATGCCATACACAGTCTAAAACAGATGTAACACCAAGCCTTCAAGAGAATTACAGAATACCCTGAGTTGAAAGGGACCCACAGAGACCCCTGAGTCCAACTCCTGGCCCTGCACAGACACTCCAACAACCTCACCCCCCTGTGCCTGAGAGCGTAGTCCAAACACTCCTTGAGCTCTGGTAGGCTGTTTCTGTGGTACTTTGGGGGTTATTGGGCACCTTTGTGGCTGGAAGGAAGCAGTGGGATGCCAGGGTCCCCATCCTTACCTTGGTTGCCACAGCTGTGGGATGGGAGCAGGGGGATGCTGGTAACCAGCCTCACCTCTGTTTCCAGAGTTGTGGAAGGAGAACAGGGGATGCCAGGCTCCCAGCCTCACCTCTGTTTCCAGAGTTGTGGAAGGAGAACAGGGGATGCCAGGCTCCCAGCCTCACCTCTGTTCCCAGAGTTGTGGGAGGAGAACAGGGGATGCCAGGCTCCCAGCCTCACCTCTGTTCCCATAGCTGTGGGTGTCCATGAAGGACAGCCCCAGGCGCTCGTCCTCCTGCAGGGTGCTCTGGTCGGTGAAGCTCCTGTCGATGGCACTCATCATGTGTGTCTTCTCGTGCCGGTAGTTTATGGTGGCTTTGGTCATATTCACAGGTTTCCTGCAGTGGGGAGGAGCAGAGGTGAGCAGGGCTCACCATCAGGTGCTCTAAGGTCCCCTCAAAGCTCCTGGGCTCAGATTATTCCAGGAGCAGGATGGATTATTTGCAGCAGCGTGGTCATCACGCTTTGGTTCTCTGCTGTCCCAAGCCAGTCACAGCCACACATGCAGCATCCCTTGTGGCTGCAGCAACTCCAGCTGCTCAACCTCAATGTCCCCTCCTGTCCCCTGCCCTTGGGCAGCCAGGTGTGCTTCTTGTGCAGTCAAATGCTCTCTCCAGCCACCACATGGATATGCCCCAGCCTCCCCAGCCCCAGTTCCCCAGGCATGACTCCCTGGTCTAGTGGAAGGTGTCCCTGTCCATGGCAACGGTTGGAATGAGATGAGCTTTTTAAGCCCCTTCCAAGCCAAATCATTCTGTGATTTTAAAGCCATGTCAGGGGCCAAATCCATCCCAAGGGATGGGCTGGACCCCTCCAAGTAAACCCGTGCTCAGCACCCACTGCAGAGGCTTTCTCCCCCTGTGCAGGGTCTCTTTAGGCACCTAATGAAAATGCTGGGAAATCCCAGGAGTTCTCACTGGGACAGAACCTCCCACCCCAAATTCAAGTAATTTAAAGAAACTTAAATGAACATTTTTGAGAGGCAGCATCAGGCTCCAAAGCCAGAGCAGCGATTAAGCCAGAAGGATGAACAGGAGATCTGAGCCCATGTCAGCATTGTGATGGGGCTGGAACACTGCAAGGCACTGCTAAAATCCAGAATTCAACTCAGAGTTACTGACCCTTCCCCTTTACGTTGCCTTCTGTCTCTAACAAGCTCGGCAGCATTATTTTCCCTGATCCAAAGAGACCCTTAAAATGCATTTGGCAGAGATAAGGACTTCTTGGAGCAGCAGGGTGAGGGGGGTGGCCAGGAGGAGGGTAAAGCAGGAGAATGACAATTACTTACGGGTAATAGGAGTAAGAATAGTAGTTCCTCCTGGCAAGCGTGCAAAGAGAACAGCAGAAATTGCATAAGCAGCTTTTCTCACTATTGGGAAGGGAGGTTACAGGGCAAGTCAGCTGCCAGAAAATTCAATGCACCATAAAGGAATCAGGCTCCCCTGTGGCACCCACAGGTTATTTACTCCAGGCAGGAGCCGGAATCCTGGCAGGAGAGCACAAGCACCAGCTCTCAGCGGGACCACACTTGTGGTGGGTGTCCACAGCACCCTTGTCCAAGGGGCTATTCCATAATTTTTAAGAGTGAGCAACACGGATGTCCCAAATGTAGGGATTTCCCCCAGGCTGTTGGTTAGGGGCCCAGAGGGGGAGATGGCCTTGGGATGTCACATTCCCAGTGCACCAATGACTAGAGACAAACATATTCCAAGGCTGCATTTCCATTCCACCACATCAGTGTTTCTCCAACAGCAAAGCACTGTGGAGAAGATTTATGAGCTCATCCCAGCTTCCCAACAGCCCCAAATTCAGGCTTCTCAGCACCAAATCTAATTTGTGGCTCTGGTTTATCCTTCAACAGGTTCATCCTGGGATGCTGAAGCAGAGCTGCTCCTCCTCATCCTGCCTGGCAGCATTGGCAATGGGAATGCAGCAGCCACACTCACAGCTTCCCACCCACAGCATCACTCCCCAAAACACATCAGTGCTGCTGGCATCTGCTCCATCAGGGAAGAAGCCAATGAAGCCGTGAGCCAGCCCCGCACCTCAAAGCGTGCAGGGAAGCTACAGCCCTGCTCTTCCAGCAACATAAATCCACAAGGATCCTTCCAGGGTACACGCAGCCATAAAGAGCTTTGCAGATTTAAGGGGCCGAGCCTCTGCCCTGCTGTTTTTCTCTCCCTCTGGCTGTTCACGTACTTTGCTCCATCCTCCCAAGCACCGTGCTTAATTGTTGTCCTTTATCCCAGCTCTGAGAGCCCCCCCAGCCTGGTGCTGCCTCGAGCCCTGCACAGAAGCAGCCACTTTTCCAGGGCGTTGCAGCCACGTGCAAAGCAGCGGCCGCACGCCCAGCGCTCCCAGGGATGAGTGTCCCGAAAAGCCCTCGCCCTCCTCCCTCCCACCCCATGAGCTCCCCCAGTGCCAGCCCACCACAACGGCCATGGCCACATCCATGCTGGATGTGCTCCTGCTGGCCTGGCCAAGGCAGCAGGGAAGCCCAGAGGCAACATCTCATCTTCATCTCAACAACATCCCATGGCTGCTCTTGGCAGGGAAGAGCAGGTGGGATGGGGACAGCTGGGCTCAGCACCGGGGCAGGGCTCGGGCACGGGCCAGAAGCATTTCCATCAATGCAGGATCACCAGAACAGCACAAAGCCAAGAATCAGCAGGAAAAGAAGCAAAAAACCAAAAAATATGGGGGAGAGGGAGAGTGGAACAAAGCTGCAGAGGGAGTAGGGACATCCCCAGGACTTTGCTGCTCTGTGGCCAGTGAGATGCACAGGCACATGCAGACTCAGCTCGAGGGAGCATCTGGAGCCTGCCCAGTGCAGCTGAATCCTCACCAGTAACTCCAGTTAGTGCTGGAGTGATGGAGAAGGGCTGAGCTGGGAGGGAAGGAGGGACAAATAAAGCACCAGCTGCCAGCGCAGGTCTCCTTACCCTTTCCGAATGGCGACGATGATGGCTCCCAGCAGGATAATCAGGATGATGAGCCCTCCAGCACAGATCCCCAGGATCAGGCCCATCTCCTCCGAGTGCTGGGACACCTCCAGGGGACGCTTGGTCTCTTTGCAGGCAGCTGCCAGGGGACAGGGACAAGCAGGAGGGGTGGATGGATGAGGGTGCTGTGAGCACCCACCACATTCCACTCCAGGGGGATTGGCAACATCAGGCATGAAAACACTGGGATTCATCCCATGGGATGCTTGTTTCTCCATGAACACAAGTTATTCAACCAAGATGCCACAGGGCTCTGCACTGCCACACTATAACCATGGACAAGTCCCTCTCTCAGTTCCAGTGAGGGGGACAGTCCCTTTGTCCACCTTTCATCACACCCCATGTAAGATAATCCATCCCTAGATTCAGCATCCAGCACCACCATTCCAGCCCCACCTCCACCATGGTAACAGCATTAAGAAGGAAAATTCAACCAAGGGAAAAACCCCAGATGCCAAAGAGAGTGGGAAACAGAAGGGTGTGGGGTGGAGCTGGAATAACCCATCACATGCAGCCCAACCACTGCCAGTGCTGGTCCCAGCCCACTGCCAGAGCCCCATCCGCCAGAGCCGCCGTGGGGCTGGAGCCACCGCCTCGGTGGGGTCAGGGCAAAGGGAGGGCTCACCTTTGCGAGCGATCCGGACACAGTTCAGCCGAGTTTCCTATGGAGGTAAAAAGGGGGCGTCAGTGCTGGAAGAGCTTCCCAGCGGCTCCGCTCCCCACTCTCACCCTAGCGAGGCTGGGTGGGCACAGGGCTGGTCCATTGGTGCTTCAGCTCCCAAATTGAGGGAGTCCATGGGTGATTTGCGCTGCAGCACCCAAAGAGCTCCTGGGAACCCACCGCCCAAGAGATGCTGCTGAATGATCTGTCCCCAGCATTCCCAGGTTTAGCCGGAGCCACAGCTCCTGGCACAGAGGGGATGGTGAAGCTCAAGAGCGTGGAGAACCCAGCAAACGCAGCCAAGCCACATGTCACCAATGTGCCACCAGCTACAGCTGAAACACTCCCAGGTTGTCATCCAGAACTTCATGGGCTTGTCTTCCATCAGTTAAAGTTTCAAACTCCAGCTCTGCATCTGCTGCCAAGGTTGCCATGAGGTTCCAGCTTAAGTCTCCAGTAGTTTTAACATTTGCAATTTAGGGATGGGTTCAGCTAAAATATTCCATTTTTCCATGCATACAACTTCTGTTGCAAAATAAAAAGCACCACGTTGGCAGTATTGTCTTCTCCAAGCATCCTCCAGTCTCTCAAGACACCAGGCACCAATGTGCTCCATCCACTTTCGGCCCAAGACCTGTCCATGCCGCATGCCCAGGGCAGGGCCAGCTACTGCACTGCTCTCCCTGGGATCTCCAGCTTTTCCTTCTCCTGCTTCTTGCTTCATCTGGCACAAAACCCATGAAAAACCCCAGCTACGATCCAGCGTTTTTTCCAACATCTGATGGCCGCTGGGATAAATCCACTACCTCCCAGCAGGAAAGATGTAACACAGCATCAGCCACCAGTAATCATCCAGCAGTGCCGAGGCAGCCAGAGCCAGAACCCTCCCTGTCCCTCTCAGCTCTAATTACAACGAAGCAGTGAGGTGTGAACGATCCCGGAGCAAAGAAAAGGACTCAGTAACCACTTTCCAGCAGGACAGAGATGTGCAGGATGAGGATGCTCCCGCAGGTCTGACAGGAGCTGCTGGAGCAGGTGATGCCAGGAAGGGTCCCCACAGGGTCTTGGTGGTCCTGCTGGTGACTTGGAGGAATCAGCCCGGGGGATGCGGGGGGTGCAGCTCCACAGAGGGAACTGGCAGCAGCAGGGAGGGAAGGGCAGCCCGGGAGCTCCCAAGGAGTTCTCTGGAGCTGGGACTGGCTGTCCTGCCAGCGCTGGGTCCCAGCAGTGACACACAACTCTGACTGCCCTAAGTCCTTCTCCAAACCAGGAGCAGCCCCAGGAACAGGGGCTCCCCTGCACTGGTGCTTGTTGGTGTCCTGGCTGGTACTGCAGTGGGTGGGGGAAATCAGACTACTCCACCCCCAGCATTGGCATGGGGATGGGGACAGGCACCACCAGGGGTGCTGGAGCAGGACACCCACCCAACATGCCATAAGGGTGGCCTGGAGCACCAACTGCCCCTGGCAGGACATCAGTGGTAAACCCAGAGGTGATCCAGGGGAGGGCAATCTAAAAGTAGTCCCATTTTTACCAACCCCCAGACCCCAGCCTGCCCTTACCTGGTCCAGCCCCTGGCTGGAGCAGGGTGCCAGGGCTACTCACCCCTTTGAGGTTGCTCATGGCCTGGAAGTAGATGAGATAGGCCTTCTTGGGCTCCAGAGGTGGGTTCCAGTAGCCACTGTAGGTCTGGTTGTCCCCCACGGTGAAGGGCTTGGCCTCGGTGAGGCTGCTGGCGGGCAGCTCTGCCCCGAAGTAGTGCACAGAGCCACGGGACACGGCATCGTCGAAGGTGAGCGGCACCGGGAAGCACTCCTGCCCCCCCAGCTCCCGCTTCAGCTTCTTGGGCCGCTCCTCCTCCACAATGACCTGATAGGTGCTGTGAGGGCCAGGCACGGGTTAGTTTTGGGAAGAAAAATCCTGCCTGTCCTTGGACCCTGCTGTATCACCCCATTTTGGGGTCTCACCCTCCTGCAGCCCCGACCTACCTGATGGGAGCCCCTCTGCCCTGTGCCGGCCGCAGTAGCACCGTGATGGTGCTCTCTGACTCGCTCAGCGGCGATGGCATGTCCCCGTAGTCGAAGGTGGGAGCTGCAACAGGAGCTGGGGTGAGTCCTGGGGCTCCACTGGCTTAGGGGGAAACTGAGGCATGAGCAGCTTTGCCCAGGGCAAGGCATCACCCAGTGGTGTCATATGAATTATTGCAAATAAAGTAAAAAACCTCTCCATGTCTTGAACAAGAGTTGAGAGATGACCCCTGGGTGTGCACAATGGAGGTTACCAACACCAGTCTAGCAGAGTGGGATCCAACCTCAGCAGAACCCAAATGCTCCAGTCTTGAGATGTGCCCAAGAACAGCACCACTCAGAATCACTGGCACAGTGTGAGCTTCCCCCACCCCACGGCAGAAGCACACCTGAGCCAGCCCAGCAGCACCCCCAGAGCAAGGTGGGGGACCCCCCTCATACCTGGCATAACCTTGTGGTCCCCAAACCATCACTGCCAGCCACTGAGATCCAGCTTGAGTTGCTTTGTCCCAGTGCCCTCATTCACACTCAGTTCAGCCCATTTGCTGCAGTTAATGTGACACCATGGACATGAGCAAAGAGCCCTGAGTACTGCAGAGCTTATTATCAAAGCCCAATTAATCCCTCACTCATACACTGAGAGCTCAGACAGCACCAGCCACCAGCAGTGGGCTGGCCAGGCTCCCCAGACAGGTACCCACCAGTCTGGCAACTGCCCGTGGGCTCACAGCACAGCTGCCACCACCAAGAGCATCTTTCTATGGCAGCATCCAGCCATCAAAACACTGCCAGTCACCAAAAGCACAGGAGTGAGCCAGGGGCTGCACACCATGGTAGGACACCTGAGTGGAGGAGAAGCCCCAGCAGCAGGAATGAGAGGGGAACCTACCAGAGATGTTGGTGGTGATCTCGGTGAGCGCCGTCTGGCCAAAGCCCTTGCCGGTGCGGGCGCGCACCGAGAACAGGTAGGTGGTGCCGGGGTGCAGGTTGGAGAACACGTGGTAGGTCTCGTTGCGCAGCTTGGACACCGTGCGCCGTGGGCCCGGCACGTTCACCGCGGGGTCTGAGGACTCGATGCTCTGGTAGCTGATCTGCAGAGACAGGGCACAGCATCACCCATGGGAGAGGGGATTAAAACAATGACAGGGCAAATCACTCAGATTCAGGTAGAGAAGGGATTAAAACAATGAATTCAGAGGAGGAGGTGGTCATGGGGCAGCCTGGAGGCAGCCAGGGACTTTTGGAGATGAAACAAAAGCAGAGGTTCACTGGAAAAGCCAAAGGGCTCAGGAGTAGCAGCAGCTGCCTCTAATCCTCATGGCTGACAGCAGAGGTTGTCCCAGACCGCTCCAACACACCCCTCAACAGGACCCTCCCATGTGCCCATGTACCCCAGGTGCCACACCAGCCAGGATGTACCTCGTACTGCGTGATGAGGCCATTGGGCTCCACTGGTTCCTCCCACTTCAGGAATATCATGTCCTCCAGTGGGGTGAAGGTGAGGGATTCAGAGGCAATGCCGCCAGGCACTGGGGAAGGAAAGATGTGCTTGGATGCAGCTGGAAACCAGTCCGTAAGAAGAAATCCTCCAGGAAACCCCTCTGGGTGGCTGTGGAAGTTGTGCCCTGTGACCGAGCCACCACACTCCCTGTGCCACATCACCCACATCCAGCATGTACCACCAGACAGGATTGGTGGCTCCCCAGGCAGACACCCAAGGCATTGAGGAACCTGGACCCACTGGTGACACTTTGCCATGGGAGGGGGAGGTTCCCACACCAGCACAAACCCCACAAGTTTCAGCACCTCAGCCCAGGCATCAGCAGCAGCACAGGATGCCTAAGCTTTCCAGCATGAGGAAAAGAAATAAATTCCCTTTTTCCCCACAACCCAATTCCCCCCTGGAGCCATTAGCATCCTGTGGAGACATTGCCAGCAAGCAGCAACATCCTCACATGCAGACGGGCTTGACGTGGCCCAGCCTCCCCTCTAATTAACACCACCACAATAATAACTGTAATCATTGACGGCAATCAGCAGCGCTGGGATCAATATCCACTCCTTTATGATGGATTTCTCCACCCGAGGCGGTCAGCAAGGAAAGGCAATGGCTCAGGAAGGCACCGGCAGCATCCCCCGCTCCCAAACCTTGCAGGGGACAGCAGCTCTTCTCTCTGATTGGCTTTTTTCACAGCTTTTGTTCGGATGTAATTACGGGACTGGGAGAGAGGGATCACCTCCCGTGCTTCCCACCGTGCAAACGAACCGTTTCCACCTGATTTACAAGTTAATTTAATCAGAGGCACTGTGTCCTACACATGTACACAGGCACTTATTAAATTTGGGAAGAATTACGGAAACCTGTAGGGCAGTAAAGTGTGTACCTACAGAGATTGGGTTTTAATATACAGAACCTACACTATATATAATTATATGTTATTTTCTATTATTATATGTTGTATCATTGTTATTGTCTCTATGATAATATATAAATTATCTTAAT
Organism: Agelaius tricolor; assembly: GCF_023055355.1. NCBI lineage: Eukaryota > Metazoa > Chordata > Aves > Passeriformes > Icteridae > Agelaius > Agelaius tricolor. The sequence continues at coordinate 5,561,090 of NW_027269296.1, read as the reverse complement.
ATTATAATACCTATATATTCATATATATATATATATATATAAACATACACATATATATATATACATACACACACACACACACACATATTTACATATTCAAGTAGAGGTATCGTGCTTCCATCCCAGGTTGAGAGAGACAAAGGATGCACACAACAGCTCCCAGGTGTGCACATACCCCTCTGCTATCCATATTTGTACACATATATTTATTTATCGAATTATATATATTTATCCTGGCTTGCATCACATGCACCCTGCCTGCTTCCAGGAGAAATGGCTCCCTGCAGCACCATCACATTGCAGAGGTATTTCCACAGGTCCCTGGGATTGAGTTTCATCATTTCATGCACACACAGAATGAAGTCTCCAGCTGTGGGTCACCTGGATCCATGGGGGGCACTGAAACACCAGCTGGATAATCTATGGATGCAGCACACTTCCCTCAGTGTCCTGCCCACAGCCCAGCACAGCTCTGCCTGGGGTCCAAGAAGGATGCTGTAAACAACAGCCTTGGTTTGGCCCAGTTACTTGGATTTTCCAGCCCCAAACCAGGGTTTACCACTCAGGATGGGGAAGCTGCATCTTTGCAGCCTACCAACAGCAGCCCCAGGGGATGCTGCTGCCAAAACTGGCCTTGTGCCAGAATAAACCACAGTTAAGAGTCCTATCATTAATAAGCTTTCAGCACCTTGGTTTACTTGCAGGGGCAGCTGTTAATCCTGCAGTTCTAGGAGCTCAAACCCTCATCATCCTCCCAGGCTGGCTGGGCCAGACACATGAGGAGTATTTGCCACATATCTGTAGGAGGATATCCATAGATCCATCGCCATCAGACTGAATGTATACACAGCCTCAAGTTCAATCCAAGGGGGAAGCCAGCAGCCCCAGTTAATTGAGGCACAGGAAAAAGCAGCTGGAGTGATTATAGTATAGCAAAAAGACATCTGGAGCTCCTGTATTAATATTCCATAAGCAAACAGCTGGAGCAGTCACAGCCCAGTGAGAACAACTGGAGCAATTAGAGCTGGAAAATAAACCACTGGCAGGGCAGAGCTGGGTGCCCCCGCTGGGGCAGGCTGAGGGCTGGCGATGTGGAAAGTGTACAGAGGAAGGTGCTGGATTTAGGCTTTGAAGATGAAAAAGGACCTGGAGGTGCTTTCAGCTCCTCTCGAGCTCTTCAGGTTTTCATTTCCAGCCTGGGAGACAGGAGTGAGTTCTGCACAGGTAACGGCAAGTCCTGTGCAGGGGAATTCCATGGCAGGCTTCTCCTCAGGGGTCCTCCAGGGCTCTGGAGGCAGCTCAATCATTTGCAATCACCAGTTCTTTCCCTTTAATTGATGATTTTTTTATGCTAAAAAGTGCTTTGGAGATTAATTCAGTTCTTGCTTAACAAATGTCTCTTCTGTGAGAGCCAGGGATGCTCCAGCCACACTCAGCAGTAGGAGAGGCCAGCTCTGGATGTGGCCTGTCACTGATGGGTGGCACTGGACACACAGAGCCAGCTCTGTCCTGTAGCTCCTGCCATATCCCTTGGATCTCCAGAGCCCAGAGTGACTCAGGCACTGCTGATGGCAAGCTGCAGACAGCGTGAGGGGCAGGTGAAGCCGGACCTGGGAGACCTCTCCAGCAGCCTCAGCTTGAGCAGATCCTCAGGGAAGGGCTCATCAGAACAAGCGATTCCAAAACCAAGAAGTCCTGGAGCAATGCTGGAGCATCCATCAAGGATGTCTGCCCACTCAGGTGACAGGGAACCCAGAACAGGGCACAGCCAGAACAGGGGGCAAACAGGAGCAAAGCTGCTGCCAGAAACTGAGGCCTTATCACTGCAGAGCTCTCTGCACAAACCCGAACCCACCTGAGAGCAAACTTCACCAGGGAAGAGCACCAGGGAAGCCAAGAAAAGCTGCACCTGCCCTGGTGAACAGCACTTTCCCAGAAATGCAGCAGTGCCCAATCCATCAGAAACCAAGCAGATAAAAGATGTTACCTGAGTGCAAAGCATTAATTGTTTTAATTGCTGTTATTATGGCTGCCAGGCTTTGGTTCCCAATAACGGCTGAGTGAGGACAACTTGTGCTGAGAGAAGCTGGGTATGAGCCAACTCCCACACCCTCCATTCGACCAGACAGGGATAAAATTCCACTCCAAGCATGAGGGCAGTGTGTCCACAGTGACACTCACATCCAATCCCTGAGCCTCCCAGGCCCCTGGCATCTCCCTTCCCCAAACACCATCAGTGCCCCTTTCTCTCACCTCCTGTTGCACACCTCTGGGGCTGCAAGATCCTTTTCACCTCCTCCTTGGCTCAGGAGATATTCTCATCATGCCCATAGGCCAGGAGCCAGGGATGCACACCATGCCACAGGAAAAACCCCAGCAGCTCACTAGCTACAGAGTTCCAATTTTGGGGATGATGCATCTCCCGGAGCAGACTCACCATCCTCATCTGTCTGGAATATCACCTCCTTGCCCTCCTTGCGCCCCTCAGGGTTGGAGAGGATGAGCTTGACGTGGATGTTCTTGTAGGGCAGCAGATTTTTGATGGTGTAGTGGTTGGCGTTCCGCTCCATCTTCACACACTCCTGGAAGGTCTGGTTGTGGCCGCTGCCCATGAAGTAGCGGTAGCACAGGGACATGGTGTAGGTGTGGCAGCGGGTCAGGTTGTAGCCCAGCGGCTCCCACTGCAACGTCAGCTGTCTGGACTGGATTTCAGAGAAAGCCAGGCCTTTGGGGGCTCGCATGGGCTCTGTGGGGAAGAGAGAGAGGGAGAGGTGAGCAAGGAGGCAAACATCTCATGGATTTATGTGTCTTATCAGGGAAAACCCTTTTGTCCATAGGGACAAAAGAGATGAGTGTAGAGAGCAACTCTGACTGCAAAACTGGGACCACCCCAGCATAGAATGCTGCTGCCCTGCAGAGAGGACTGGGGACACAACTGGGGACCTCTCTCAGCCACTAACCATGCAGCTGCCCCAGGCTCATCCTCCCTGTGGAGGTGAAGCAGGGTACCAGCCCCACAAGCAGCCCCCGCTGCCCAGAGAAAGTTGCCTCCACCACAAGGGCCCTTGTGGTGCCATCACACCCAAGTAAGGCTCTTGAGACAAGAGGGACCAAGTGCCATCAGTGGGAGGGAGTTTAATCAGCTCTAATTGGACTGAATGGGAGAAGTTAATGAGGGGGCACCTCTGTCAACAGCACACACAGACACACACAGGTGCCTTGGGTTAGCTCCTCTCCTCAGCACAGGAAGGAGGAGGGCTGGGGGTGCCAGGAGAGCCGTCCCAGGGACGCCATGGGGCCCACCTGCGCACTTGGTGCGGCTGATGAGGGGCGGCCCCGGTTTGCCGGTGCCCCCCTCACCGGGCCGGGTGAGCAGGACGCTGATCTCGTACTCTGTGTCGGGGTCCAGGTGCCAGAGCTTGTAGGTCTGCATGTTGACAGCGTGGACCTCGGACCAGGGCCCCGAGGTCATGCGGTACTCGATCTCCTTGCGCACGATGGGGCCGTCCCCGATGATGGAGTTGGTGTTGAGCTGGATGATGAGGTAGGTGGAGCCGGCCCGGAGCAGCTGGGGGGGGGCAATGGGGGTGGGGGGCTCTGCAAGAGAGCACAGAAGGGGCAGGTGGAGCATCCCCAGAGCCAGGCCAGTGCTGGCACAACCACAAGTACCACAGTTTTATTTTACTGTTTACAGGCTGCAGTCAGTACATTTCCAGTGTCTCTTCCCACACCAACCCACCACACTCAGGCTGGAGAAGGGAACTTTTGGGGTGACCTAACTGTGGCCTTCCAATATCTGAAAGGGGCTACAAAAGAGATGGAGAGGGACTTTTTACAAGAGCATGTAGCGACAGGACAAGGGAAAATGGCCTCACACTGACAGAGAGTAGGTTTAGATTAGATATTAGGGAAAGATTCTTCCCTGTGAGGGTGAGGAAGCCCTGGCACTGGCTGCCCAGAGAAGCTGTGGCTGCCCCATCCCTGGAAGTGTCCAAGGCCAGGCTCTGAGCAACCTGGTTGAGTGGAAGGTGTCCCTGCCCATGGCAGGGGGTGGCACTGGATGAGCTTGAAGGTCCCTTCCAACCCAAACCATTCGGGGATTCACGCCACAGAGCACAGAACAAATTCAAATTCCCCACCCAGAGGACATGGGAGTCACCCAAGAACAGGACAACACCATCCAGTCTTCAAACTTCAGTCTGTGCCTGTGCCCTCCATCACTTTCAGAAGGCTTCAAGAGCTGCAATAGGGTTTCATCTGATCAAACCTTAATTGTCTTCACAAGTCACACAGCCCAGCATGGTGCTGCACAGTTTCACCATAATTAATTAATTCCCACCTACTGCAATCAAAAATAAATTATCTAAGGCCACCAGGAAAGGAGTTTCTAGTTTTATGCTGCACAGTCCATGTTTAGCAACTCTTCCACAGTGAGAAACTGCAATCCCAGTGTTCCAGGCATCCCACCTTCCTCTGCACACAGCGGAGCAGGAGAGGCTCACCATGGCCCTGGGTGTCAAGGGCAGCAGACCCACCTTTGACAATGAGCTCGGCGAAGTTGGAGACGCCGGCGCCGCGGGCGGACTGGGTGACGCAGCGGTACAGGTCCTGCTCTGCCTTGGACACTGCCTCCAGCTGGAATGTGGCCAGGAAGCGCCGGTGGCTGATGTGCTTCACGGAGGCAGCGGGGACCACCTCGCCGCTCTGCTTCTGCCCACAGGACACACACGGCGTCACAGGGGGCACGGTGGCACCTCCAGAGCCACCAGGGGTGTCCCCACATGATGTCTGCTTAAACAGGGGGATGGCTCTTCTCCCGCCATGTCCGGCGGGGTTTTGTCCCACAGGAAAGCCGTGTGTGGGGCTGGCTGTGGCCGTTTCACCACCACCATTCCTCACCTGCATGAGGAAGCGCTCGGCCTCGGCAGCCTTGCCAGCGGCCACGCACTGGAAGGTGGCGTTCTGTCCCGCGTTCACCTCCACATCACCCAGGCGGGAAAAATGAGGCGCTTTTGCTGCCGAGGGACAAAGCAAGAGGTGAGGAAGGACCTGAGGTCCAAGGAGACCCACAGCAGCACTGCCACAAAAATCCCTCCCCACCCAGGATGTGACAGCTGAGCCAAGCTCTGGACAGGCCTGATGCCCACCCTCAGAGCCTGGCTCCAAGTGAGGTATGTGTTCCTGTCCCCATAGAACCAGCTCAGGGAGGGATGAGCCTTTCTCTCCAGCACCCCGCAGTGCTGGTGCCAGATGCAAGGTATGGGATGATAGAGGGGGCAGGTCTCCTGCCCAGCCTGGAAGAAATAGGATGTGACCCCAAGAGCCAATGTGTTGGGACAGTCTGGGATTTTGGACCCCCACCAGCCTGGGTGGCCCCTCCTGATGGGGACACTCAGGCCTTGTGTTCAATCTGTGCTTTTCCAAAGTTTTATAAAAACTAAAAGCAATGTTGCAGCTGGTGGGGATAGGGATGGAGATGCAAAAAGGAGCCTTAGAGGCGCCCAGGAGATAGAGGTCCTCCAGCCCAGGTAACATCAGGACATCCAGGTGCCACAGGCTGCCCCCTGGCATTAGGCCCTCCACTCTCCCCAGGACCATCCCAATGGACACCAGCTCCAAGCCCTGCTTCCCAGCCCAGTGCAGCAGCCCCCCCTCAGGTCCCATCCCACGGCACTCACAGCATGGATAATTCAGGAGCAAAATGTCATCCAGGCCCAGGTAGCCCCTGCGCTCGCTGGAAACCACCGCCTCAAAGAGCACCTGCGGCACCAAACAGGGGTCAGCCATGGCCAGGGGGGCCGGGCTGGGGCCAGGGGGGCTGCTGGGCCTCACCTGGTACTCGCTGGGCCAGAACAGGCTGACTGCCAGCTCTGCCTGGTGCCACTGGCGGCCGTGCGAGCCGGAGGCGCTCCAGACGGCACTGCCCAGCAGGCCCCCGGTGACCCAGACGTAGGCGCTGAGGGTGCCGGGGCTGTGCCCATCCCGGCTGAACATGAAGTAGCTGAACTGAAGGCAGTGGGTATCATTCTCACTCAGTGCCTGGAAGAGCAGGTGAGCTTTTTGGCCCGGGGTGTGCTGAGAGGAGTTCACCATCAGGTAGGAGCCTGCAGCAATGGGGGAGAAGGGGGAGAGAGTGGAGTTAACTGTAAGGATGGTGAAGGGTCTGGAGGGGCCATACAGGGGGTGGCTGAGGGCTCTTGGTGTGTGCAGTTGGAGCAGGGCAGAGCTCAGGGATCTGCAGCTCCTACCCCTGCTCTGGGCCAGGGACAGCAGCCAGGGCACGGCTGGAGCTGGGCCAGGGCAGCTCAGGCTGGAGCTCAGGGCAAGGTTCTTCCCCCAGAGGGTGCTGGGCACTGCCCAGGCTGCCCAGGGAATGGGCACAGCCCCGAGGCTGCCAGAGCTCCAGGAGTGTTTGGTGTAGGAATGCCCAAGATGGGGTTATTGGGAGGTCTGGGCCAGGGTTGGACTGGATGATCCCCGTGGGTCCCTCCCAGCTAAGGAGATTCTATGATTCTAATCTCTCTGTTCCACCTCTCCAGAGCTTTGCCAGCAGGGGTTAGAGAAGGTGGAGGATATGGGACCACAAAGATGGCCATGTGCCCCAGGGCACTGGTCCATGACAGTCAGTGAGGATGTGCAGGACAGGAGGGACTTGGGATGGAGTCAGGAGCAGACACCTTCTGGGCAGCAGCAGGACACTGCATGACTGCTGGATGAGGAGGGGAGGATCAGAGCTGCTGCCTCCCCAGGGCCCCTGGGTCAGGAAAGGCTCCAATGTTGCCCTCCCTTAACTCTCACAGCTTTGGCTGCATCAGTCCCACCCCCCAGCCAGGCCCCAGCTGTTCACCTCCATTCCCAGCTCCTCGGATCATTTACCACACAGTTGTCACCACATTTCAGCTGTGCTTAGCAGGCACTCGCAGAGGGAAATCCTCGTTGGCTTAAGGAGCAGCAGCAGCATCCCAGCTCTCGGGGGTGCCTGGGATGTCACTCCCAGAGCTGCCCCACCAGCAGCAGCAGCAGCTGGGATCCCACCTCCCACCACCCAACAACACCAGCAGCAAAACCAGCACAGCCTTGAAGCCATACTTATAGGGCAGGCAGGATGACAATCCCAAAGGGGATCCCTAAGGCAGCATCATTCCCTGTCCTGCACGCTCCAAGCCAGCCAGTCTGGAGGCAGGAGGGGGATGCAGGAGTCCCAGCCCCCCGTGGCAGCTCCCAGAGATGTCTATCACAGCCATGGGGACATCCCATACGGAATGGATAGGATACAGGATGGATGAGAAGCTGCCACACCAAATCCTCCCCCTCACCAAAGGCAAGGGGATTATTAATCTCCATTTTAATACTAGCAGAAGCTGTAAGTAACAAAGCTGGGCCATTTATTCAAGCCTACCATTGTTTCCTGACAGTCAGTGCTTTATTATCAATTAATTTTAAGCTCAGGCGCTTTCCTCCCCTCGACTCCCACTGAGCAGCTCCAAGAAAAGCCAAAGGAAGGTGAAGGGGAATTGTAGGGGGCACCCACCCATCCCCCTACAACACTTGGGATTGCAAGGGGGCACCCATCCATGCCCATGCAGCATTTGGGATCACAAGGGAGGACCATCTACTGCCCCAGAGTTTGGGACCTGCACCTGGGGGGACCCCAAAACACCCAGGGGGTCACAGCACCAGCTGGGGTGACACAGTGCCAGTACCAGATGCATCTCCCAGTGCACCCTTCAGGGACAGGAGCTGGGGCAAGGGAGAGAAATCCCTGAAAGGGAAATTTTCCCCACACCATTGACCTGTGTGGCTGCCTGGCCCTGCCAGCCCCTTGGGGTGGCTACTCAGGGTGAAATAAAACGATGACAATTTATTTCCTCGGAGTCCAGCACAGCTCGTTTCACCCACCAAGGGGAAGGCACTATGTCCATGCTTCTCTTTTTTCTCTTCTCATTTCCCCCAGCAAAATTACTTCTGCTCTAATGAGATCAACCCCATTCGGTCCAGGCGACAGCAGAGTGGAGAGAGACCATTGACCCACCCCATGCCAGGGGACATCTCCCAAAAGCCACCTCATTAATGAATGGGCTTGTTAACAAACACAGGCCCTTCCTCTGCCCTCCCTTTACAAACAAAAAGCCATAGGACCAAAATAAAGAGGCCAAGACTAAAATTAAACCACTGATGAGTTGTTTTAAAAGACAGAGAATGCCCATAAGGTCACCTGGGAGCAGTGATGCACCTGAGCATCCCTCATCAGGCAGGGCTTCCCACACACACTATTTTCCCCTCTTAATTTTCTTCCTGGTGTTGCAGCAATGGAAAAAGCAGGTTCCAACCACTCGCTTTTGTGCTAATTTTATCCTCCTCTGCTGTAAATATCTGACATTAGCCTGAAGCCCAGGGTGTAGGTTGGTTTTCTTTTATAAATATAAGAGAAGCAGAGGTACTTCAAACTGCCAGAGGGCAGGGCTGGACGGGATATTGGGAAGGGATTGTTCCCTGTGAGGGTGGGGAGGGGCTGGCACAGGTGCCCAGAGCAGCCATGGCTGCCCCTGGATCCTTGGCAATGCCCAAGGCCAGTTGAAGCCCTGCTTGCTCACGGGAAGGGGCAGCTCTTCCCATCACGCTGCCCATCCCAAGGGTTCTGCCTGCCACTGCATCCCTCCAGGAAAAACCCAAACAGCCCTGAAAGAAGAGGAGGGAAGAAATCACTCCCCCCACTTCCCTGTCTCAATGAGTTTTTCCTCCTACAAAATCACTGAGAGATAAAAATAAATAAAAAAAAAACTTCCAAGAGCTATTAGAAGGCAGGGAAGGCAGGCAGGATGACAGGGAGAGGGCGGCACTGCCAGACAAGAGGTGCCAGGGGAGCAGGTCTGAGCACTGCAGCATCTGCCTCCAGGAATTCCCGCTGGAAGATGAAGCTGATGTGTGCTGGATCCTTCTCTGTGTCACAGCCAGCACAGGAACCAGGGAACCACTCACTCCCCACTTCTGTGCAGAGCATCTCCCAAAGCAGCCCCAGCACCAAGGGCTGATCTCCCACCACCACAGGGTCCTTGAACAAACTGCAGCAATTCCCAAGGGAGCAAACCATCAGGCTTCATTGTTCAAGGGTTTTATGGATTGCAGCAGGAGCTGATTGGGAAGCAGTGCTGGAGCTGAGAGCTGAAGGAGCAGCTCCTTGGATGGGGAGACATCAGAGCTCTTCAGGGTGGGGACAACAACTCAGTTCCCCCAGCACAGGGACCAGGTTGTGCAGGGACCATGCACAACAGCTCCATGCACTGAGAAGCTCCAATGCACAGGGGGTTTCCTAATGTCAGTGAATTTGGAAGGAAAATCTAGGAAAAACCACATTTGAGGAAAAAAAAACACCCACAAATATGTTGGTTTAATATTTTGAGTGAGGGACCTTAGAGCCTCTTTCAGTACCAAAAGAGACTCCAGAAGAGACTCCAGAAGAGCTGGAAAGGGACTTGGGACAAGGGATGGAGGGACAGGACACAGGGAATGGCTCCCACTGCCAGAGGGCAGGGTTAGATGGGATCTTGGGAAGGAATTGTTCCCTGGCAGGGTGGGCAGGCCCTGGCACAGGGTGCCCAGAGCAGCTGTGGCTGCCCCTGGATCCCTGGAAGTGTCCCAGGCCAGGTTGGTTGGAGCTTGGAGCACCCTGGGACAGTGGAAGGTGTCCCTGCCCATAGCAGGGGTTGGAACTGGATGCGTTTTAAGGTCCCTTCCACCTCAAGCCAGTCTGGGATTACAAGCTCACACCTGCCTTACCCAGCTTCCTGCAGCTGCTCCTTCAAAAAAGGAACTGTTGTGGTGTGAAGCAATATCCTGTTTCACCTTTCCCAGTCCCTCAGGTGTGCCAACCTCTCCCTTCCCCTCCCCCTTGTCCCCTTGCTAGGTGCTGTCTGTCAATCTTAACATTCCAGCAAGGCCCTCGTCTGGTTGGTGAAGTTCAAAAGATGCTTCTCAGCCCTGGGGTCATTGGCCAGCCTGGGTTTCATTGTCCCCTGAGACTCCCCCCCTGCCACCTGGTTGGTGGCACACCTACCCCTTCCCCTCCCCCTTTCCCCGGGCTTAAAAAGACACGGGACCACACGGTCCTGGATTCTGTTGGAGCTGCTACAAGATTCAGAGATCTGTGATCCTGGAATGAAACTGGATTAACCCTCCGGCAGAATCTGTCTCCTTTTCCTCTTCACCTCGCCTAAAGCCTTTCCATTAGAGGTAAAAACTGAATTCCTGCTTGCCTGGACTTGTTCCAAGTGCCAGCTGCAGCATCCAGCCAGCCAGGGGTGTCTCTGAGGTGAAACACCACAGCTGCCGCCTCTGGTCAAGCAGCAAGGGCCAGAAGAGCCCAGGCACGTTCCACCTGGTAATACTGGGATCATAAGGAACAATAAAGAGACAAAAAAAAATACGATTGCAATATGGGAGAGACCCATTCATCATATTTAGGTGAAAGAGAGACAAGTCAAGAGAAGCGGGGGGAAAAGCCCTAAACCAAACAAGAAAGCAAGAAGAGAGTAGGATGGTAAGGTAGCAGCAGGTGGCCAGCAGCCAGCACCCACTCCAATAAATCCTACACTCCTTGAAACTGGCTGATCTCCAATAAAAACTCATTTTAATCTGAGACCACGAGACTCCTTTGGAAAGTGCTCCCTGGAGAGGCCCTGGCACTGTGAAATCCTTCTGATCCCCTGAGCTGCTGCAAGGACCAAGGGGGTGATGGGGCGATGGGGCTGCAAGAGCCTCAGGCACAGCTCCCTACCCGCAACAGGTTAAAACCACCCAAAAATGGGGTCCCTGCACCTCCCTGGTGCCCCATGATCATAAGCAAACAGCATTACCTGGTCTTAGGGGAGCTACAGGGACAGGTATCCTCTTCCTGGGTGACACTGCAATGCTCACACCCTCCAACCCGAGATGTCACTTCCCCATCAATCCTGGAGTTTATTCCTTAAACTCTTTGTGTTCCTTTAAGACCCCACTTCCTGCTGAGCCACAGTTTTTTCCTCAATTAGGGAGAGAAGCCCCATTCCACCCAACCCTCCAGCCCCCTGCAAGCCCCCAGGCTTTAAACTCAGGTAGCTCACTGCAGGTTTTACATTACAGCTGAACATTGAGCAGAAAACTCAACTAATTACAAGTTTCAGACATTCCATCATGAGCCACCTCAAGCCCCAGCTCTGCTTTCCCCAGGAAACCCCCTGGACACAAACCAATTATGGTAGCTCAGTTTAAAGCAATTACTTGGAAAAATCATCCAGGGAGGATCAGGGATCTGCCAGCAGATCCCTGCCCTCACCCTGCACCCAGGACATGCCAGGAGGGACAGGATGGAAGGAGAAGGTGATGGGGAAAGGTAATGGCAGAGCAGAGTTAGTGGAGGGGGAAAAGCCAAATTAACCCCTGACATGAACAAAGCCCAAGATAAACAGCTGGAGGCAGGTTGATGGAACAGTAGAGTTTCCTATAAAGTAGGTAACATTTTAATAAACAGAAAAGGTGATTTTTACTGTTGAGCTCTAAACAAGCTCTCCTGTTTTTCTGCCCACCCTCAGCACAGGACTGGCCCTTCAGGATCAGGCAGGAGCCAGCAGTCCCAAAAACAAGGAGCATCCCAAGTCCAGTGAACCTCACTGAGCAAATGGGTTCAGAGACAACTCAAGGGGGTCACAGCAGGAGAGAGTTCAGAGCAGGGAGCAAGCAAAGCCCTCAAATGCACTCACACCATCCTCCTGGAGAGGGGAGCTCCTCACAGCTGCCTGGCTGCATCTGCTCCCCCAGCCTGGCCAGCAGAGAGGACATGGACCCAGAAAATAACACAAAACAGTTCTAAACCAATGAGATTTTTTTTAAAGTCCATTTTAATTTTCTTCCTTACCATTCCCAAGACTTTGAAGATGCCTCCAACTAACAAGCCCTTCCTCACACTTGAAAAAGCCAGAAACAGGTTTTTTCCCCCATTTCCCACATAAGCAGGCCGAAGCCAAGTCTAAAACACTGCAGGAATTAAACCAGGAGGAGTCACATAGTCCAGCCCTGGGGTACAGGACACAAAGGCAGGGTAGGGACAGAGGGCCCGGGGGACCCTGGCACTCACCGTGAGGCAGGTCAGGCACCAGGTGAGGCATCAGGTAACTGCGCAGGAGCTCCCAGTCGAAGTCATCGTCCTCACCCTGGCTGTACTCGCACTGGTTGGGCTCACTGTCCTCCTCGAAGGTGCAGCCAGCTGTGGGGACAGACCCGTCAGCCCCTGAGCTCCCAGAGCAGCTGCTCTCTCCCCAAAAGCCCACCAGGACGGGGTGATGCCCCTGGAATGCTGGGGGACTCCAGGCATTCCCCAAGGGCACGGTGAGCAGGGGTCTGCTCCTGGGTGCCACCAGGGCCCTACAGCTCCTGTGCTGCTTCACCAATGACACAAGCTGGCAGCTGTCAGGGAGGCCTTCGCAGCAGGAGCAGATGCAGCTCCCAGCTTTGCTCAGGGGTTGGTAGCACAAGGGGTTTCCCCCAAGAAATAGCATTTGGCTGTGGTGGCCACACAAAATTTGTGCTTTGACCCCAACCCTCCACCTGTGGCTTGGGCTCCTGGGGGTCTCTCCATGGCGTGATGTGAGTGACGCAGTTCTGAGCCAGGACCCTCCAATCCTGAATGCAGCCCTGAGCACCCCCCCGCCCCCAACACTGCTGAGTCCTTTTGGCAGTCATATTTTATTACAGATTTATCTCTTGGGGGTCCGAGGGTGTTTACACAGCACCTCCTTGGTCCACAGCGTGCTCAGCTGAGCACAGAGAAGTGCAGCAAATGCCAAAAGGCCACTTGTTCCCACGGGAGGTGACACAGAGAGAGAGCCCCCCCCCCGTCCCACATCCAGCCCCCTCCTGTGATCCCACATTCCAGTCCACCCCCATTTTCCAGCTCCCCCATCCAGCCCTCCCATCATCCCACATCCAGCCAACCATGGAGCTCAGGTCGGCTTTGCTGTGGGGCCACCGGGGGCTGTAGCTCACACTGCCCCATTGTCCCATTAAACCCACGATTACAGGGACCAGGGCACAGCGCTAATTAATGGGGCCGGGCTCACCAGGGGCCCCGGGAAGCCCCGAGCAAGCGGAATGAACAACAGCAAACATCCCCCAGTGCACCGGCAGGAAAACAGACCTGGGCCAAGGGATTATTTCTGCTGTTTTCTTCCTATTTTATCCCAAATTACATCAGTAATTCCCCCCGCCACCTGGGGATTTGGCAGTTAATGGCCTCGCTGCTGGCACGGGTTGTGCCTCCCTGTGCTCAGGGATGCTCGGATGCAACATTTAGTCAAACACGAGTCCAAACACTGGGAAAAAAGCCCATAAGATGCGTAGGAAATTTCAATTCCCAACTCTTTCATATATAAGAAGGCATTTGTGGCTTTTTTCGCCCCTTTGCACTCATTTTTTAAAGCACAAGGGCACATTCCAGCTCCGTCACCAACTGTTTTTTCCTCTCAGAGCCTTAAGAAACGTCTTTTTAAAAACCTGTAAGCAAATTCTCTCCTATTCATATGTCTGGAGGCACTGAGACATCACAGCTTTCCTAAAGCCCTTCCCGAAATGGAGCGTCTGCCCAGCCCACGTGCGAATGTGCCCCCGCACCGCAGCCCCTGGTCCTCAGCTCTCACCACGAGACGTGTTGGATTTTAGAGTCTGGAACTTGGCTGCACTTTCTAACAGGAGGAAAAGCACAAATCTGTCAAAATTTTCCAGGAAGGAAGGGAAATAAAATAAATTTCAAAATAAAACACTGTCAGAGACAAGTGCCAAGTGATTTAAAAGAAAAAAAGGCCCAAGTGTTTCTTTCCAAGATCTGCTGAGCGGGATATTCTGGGAGGCAGAAATTTGTTCTTGGGGGATTTTTTTTTGGCCTGAGAAACCAGAGCAGAGTCAAACAATGTTTCAGTCTGGCAGAGCCCCATTTCCCAGGGAAAAGTGATTCCTTCACCCCAATAAACTATTCCCAGCCACTGAAAACATAATGAGATACATACCCTACTCCTCCTGGACTGCAGCCCCCCACCCAGATCCTGCTGCCATCCCCAGCACAGCCACTGCCACCAACCCACGGCTCCATCATCCCACACCTGCATCCTCAGCCACCCACGAGATGATGCCCAGGCTCCAGAAGTTTAAAATGCAATTACAGAGCAGATATGTGCTGGCCAAGCTGATCCATCTCCCTCCTCGGACAGGTTTACTGCCAAGGCTTTTCCTGGCACGAGCCTTCCCTCCCATCCACGGCACAAAACAAAGGCAGTTCGACTGGCCACTCCATTTCCCTGACTAATTTGTCCGTGATTTGTACACACAGGGAAAAAAGCCAAAGGGGCTTCACAGAACCTTGGTTTCCATGAGTTATGGGATGCTTCTGGCACCATCTCTCCCCAGCCAAGGACAGGGCTGGGAGAAGCTCAACCTCCAGCAGACTCTCCCTCCTCATCACAAGATTAAGGGCATAAAAATTAACACCTGAGCAATTAAATGCCAACAGCCCAACTCCACAAGGGGTGGCTGGAGGTGCTCCAGCAGCTGTGGAAAGTCATAGAGGAAACCAAGAGAAACCTGCAAAAAATTAATGTTTCATCACAACGTTTGCAAGGAGGGCAGGGAGGCTGCAACCCAAAATATCCACCTGCAGCAGTGGGAGGGTTATTTCATCCCAAGGGCAGCAGGACAAGGATTGTGGGAGCTGGGTGAGACTGCTCCAGGTATGGATACATCCTAAAAAGGAACCAAGGAGCCCTCGGTCCCCTGAGCTGGCTCCAGGCCAGGGTGACAGCAGCTCCGGGCGCTGAGGTGAAGGCAGCGAGCGCAGGAGGTGCGATCCCAATGCAGCAGCAGCTAAAAATACTGCAGGGAGCTGGGGGTCTGCCCCTGGGGGTGGGACATGTCCGAGACACAGCCTGAACACCCCAAAGCTGCCTAAATCACCCTCAACACAGAGCCTGCCCCATGCACAAGAGGCAGCCTGTGCCAAGGATGAGACGTGCCCCATTAAACACCCCACACAAAACGCCCAGAGCATCACACGTTCCTGGCAGAGGGGAGAGAGGGATGAGCACCAACACGGGGGTTTAACACCAGATGGACCAGAATTATTTTTAAAAAAGATGTAAGAGGTGGTTTGAGATATTTGCTAGGGAGATGGGGACCAGTGCTGCTCAGCCTCCTCCTGGGGACCAGTGCTGCTCCGCTGCTACCTCCATGGATCCAACACATGCCCAGGTGGAAGGGAGCAGAGGGACAGGCACCAATGTAGAGGTTAAACACCAGATAAAGCAAAATTGTTTGAAAGAAAGCAAAAAAAGGTGGCTGGAGGGGTTTGTCAGGGAGCCTGGTAGCAGGCTCAGCAGCCCCCTGGGTACCACTGCAGCACCAGGGCACACAGAGAACATAGGCATGGGCACCAACGTGAGGGTTAAACACCAGATGGACTAAAAATTCTTAAAAAGAAAGAAAAGGAGATGGCTTAATGGATTCACCAGGGAGAAGGACACCACCGCCACTCAGCATCCCTTGGGAACCACTGCCACCCCAGCATCCCCCTCTACAAGGATGAAGAGGAGGAAATCTGGGGAGGGGAGGGACTAGTGATTCACAACAAAAAAGGGAGGAAAAAAAGACCAAACAGCCAAGCACAAAGGACAGCATCTAATTAATTCTCCGTGGCCACCAAGGAACGTGGCCGCCTGCCTACAGCCCACCCCGTGCTCTTTCATCCACAGAGTCTGCACTGCTCTCACTTCCAAGTTAATTACACACTTAAACCCTTCCTGTTTAACCTCCTGCACCATGGGACATGATCCGTGTCTTCTCTTGCCTTTTACTGAGCAGCCTTGAGAAGGCTCCTGTGCCAAAGGGCAGCCCGGCACCATCCGGGACTGGGATCACAGCCGGGCACCATCCAGGATGGCAGGACTGGGATCACAGCCCAGCACCATCCGGGACTGGGATCACAGCCCAGCACCATCCAGGATGGCAGGACTGGGATCACAGCCCAGCACCATCCGGGACTGGGATCACAGCCCAGCACCATCCAGGATGGCAGGACTGGGATCACAGCCCAGCACCATCTGGACCAGCAGGACTGTGCTCTCCCCCACCCAAGACCCTCTGGGGTATCATCTGATGGGAACAAAATACCAATAATGTCCCAAAATGGGGACAGGCTTCGTGAAAAATGGGCTCATACCAAAACTTTAGCAAGTGCTGCTTCCCCAAAGCTACAAAATACAGTGCAGCCACCCAGGACACCCAGTCCTGATGGGAAAAAGCCCATTTTGCTCCTACCCTGGCTTAGTCAGGACTGGATCAGCTCCATAGTCATCTCTGGGGTGCAGCATCTTGGGAGCACAAGCCACAGCACCCCATGGCACAGGCACCAGCCAGGGGAGATAACGCTGGTCATATTTCAGAGTCAAAATAAATTTTTTATCCCTGGCCTTATCCAGCAGCTCCAGTCCTCCACCCCAAGTAATTCTCAGCAGGAAATGGGGAGGATTCAGATACCCACAGGACACATGACATGCGGCCCTGGCAGTCAAGTGCAAACACCCTGCAGAGTGAAACCATCATCTGACCATAGCAAGATGTGGCAGGGGGTGAACAGAGCTCTCCTGCCATCAAATCCAAAGTTTTCATTGCCTCCCAGGAGAAGGGATGGAGGCGGAGGCTTTGCAGTTGCATACCCCCAAATTATCATGCCCAAGACCTCTCCTCTTAAATGCACGTGAGGTAGATGCTCTTTGTCTGCACCAAAGGATGAAGCTCTTTACACAGGATAAATGGTCAATGAGCTGCTGCAAATGGGGAAACTGAGGCACAGAGGGGATTTGGTGAAGTCCCAGAAGACCGGCAGCCCAGGATCACCCCAGGGATGGCAGAAAGCCCAGGGAGCTGGGTGTGCTGAGATACAGAACCACAGCTCCAGCAGATCCCACCAAGGTGTCATTCCAGCACCCCCGGAGCAGAGCCAGCCTTCCACCTCCCAGATCCCAGCTGGTATTTAAAGGTGCTTTCCTTGGCACACTCCTACGGGAACGTGCCCCGGGAAGGAAACGCCGGGAGTTGCTTCCCTCCGGGTGCCGGCAGACACGGGGGACAGGGAGCACATTCTGCAACTCATCTAAAATTAGATGCACTTCTCAGCCAGTGAGATCCTGTACACAGCACCCCACAGGTTCCCAGGCGAGGTTAAGGGATCCAGGATCATTTCTATCTGCAGGGGGCTCAAATTCCCAGGGGTGGGATGTTACAGGGGCTGTTTGGCACTGAGGAATCCAGCTCAGTGGGAAAATCCAGACAGGGAGAGGTCCTGGTGTGCCAGCACCCCAACATCTCATACTGATGGGGAACCCTGCCACACTGGTACACCAACAGCTCCACGGCCAAGCCCAAACACCCCAGGATTTCACTGGGAAAACCTCTTCCAGCCCAAGCAAAGGGGAGCTGAATCCCTCTGTAGCTGCACTTGGCACATGCAGAGGGCCTGGGGCACTGGCATAGCATTGAAAGTGTTTCTGTGCATCACACCCCGGAGATGATGACAAACCCCGTCCCTGCTCCCCACTTCTGCCAAAGAGACACTTTTAAGAGAAATATCACTGATTTCTCAGCCCCGATAAAAGCTGATTGGAAGAATATGGAAAGCAGCTCCATTAGAATTCTCACCAGTAGTTTGTTTTGGTTCTCCAAATCATTTTAAATATTGTATTTAATAGAAAAATAATTTGCTCAGCTGTAAGAAACATCAATTTGCAACTTGAAGCCATGTATATTAGCCAGAGAAGCTAATGTGTAAACACTAGCAGCTCCAGGAACGTGTGGGGTTTGGCGAATGCAATTCCAGGGAGAGAGCGGCCAGATATTAAGACAGAGGATTTGCATAATAAGTCACTTATGCCTGATAACCTCAGTGTTTGGAACACGCAGGACTAGAGAACAATATCCATCTGCCAGCAACTACAGAAGACAAATCTCCTTTTTTTCCTTTTTTTCTTTTCTTCTTGACTGGTAAAAACTCTTTATGGCTTTTACCTGCAGGTCCCCAAGGAGCTGTCAAACTTCCCACAGTGAGTACCCAGACCCAGCAGCCTCCAAGGAGCCCCAGGGATGGGGAGAATTGGCAAATCTGGATTCATTACAGGCATTTTGAAGCAAATACAACTGGGAAAATACAACTCCGAAGACTTTGCAATGCCACAGGGATGGCTTGTACTTGGGCAAGGACCAAGTCTGCCATACATCACTGCATGGCGAAAATGCATGCAAAAGCAAAGGGGGAATAATTAATCTTGCCAGAATCATCCCTTGGGGCAAACCCAGCTGCCAACTGCAGCTCCACATGCTCTTAGCTCCAGAGAGATCAGCACTCCTGGGACCGGGGTGCTGCATCACCCTGCTGCAGGCAGCACCAGGAATGTCTCCCTGGAGTGTACCTCCCTGGCTGCTCTGGAGATGCTGGGGGACACAGGCCAGGAGGCTTTACCTCCATGCCCAGAGGGGATGTGAGGATTTAACATCCCATCCAAAGGCTGTTGGTGCCCAGCACCCAGATCCAGCTAGTGCTGTTCCCAAGGAAGGAACAGCATCACTCTGTTACTCGAACCCTGCTCAAGAGAGGTCCTGCAGCATAAAAAAAACACCCTCAAGCTGAACAGCCAGGAGGCCACTAACCCACTGCACAAGTGCTTTAATAATGAACCATCACTTAATTAACATCGTCAGTGCTGCCTGGTGGACTCCATGGGAAAAAAAACAAGGCAGGAAACCTTTGGAAACCTCCATCCTGCCATTATCGATCACACCCTATGCAATTACAGCTCACAGGCTGCAGAGCCGTGTGACACCTCAGGGAAAAAAATGGGAACAAGTTAAAATAAACTAGAAAAGGCAGGGGAAATAATGCTCATTTCTCCCCCTCACTCCTTCATTACTATCAGGTCCCCCAGGTGTCTGCTGAGGACCATCCACTCCACATGCCAGGGACCCAGAGAGACCAGGAACACGAGCCCCAAGGGGCACACACTGCTTTCAGGGGATACCTGAGGACACAGAGATGCTCCCATGGCAGGAATTCAGGCAGGAAAAGCAGCTGCCCTAGGACACATCAGTACCACATCAAAGCCCTGGGGGACTCCAATATCAGCTGCAGAAATCATGGGAAAGAGCAAGTTTCCCAAACCAACCCCATTCTGCAGGGGATAAGAAGGGGGCAACCCTCAGCCTCCCCTCCCACAGCAGGTCCCACATCTCTGCAGTGATGGATGCAGGAGCACGGTACTGGGAGGCTCATCCTCCCGGGATGGAGCATGTGCCAGCGCTGGGAGGGCCTTGGGAGGCAGCTCCAAGGGTCACTGATGGCATTCCAGGGCAGAGAACAGAGTTGGGGAGCCCTTAGCCCCCAGCAGGGACAGGGCCACAGCATCCCCACCATGCCCAGCATCCTAGCCAGCCCTAGGTGGGATAAAGGTGGGGAGAAGAGGAATAAGGCCCAGTGTCATGCAAAATCCAGGCCACCATCCTCCTCCTCCTTCCGTGCCACCAGCAGAGCCAGGGACAGCAGTGTGGGCTGACTGATGCGTGCTGGAAGGTGACAACGTGTGACATGGGCACAACCATCAACAGCGCCAGGACTCAGCTGAACCTCTGCTGTGGCATGGCAGGTTAAAGGCAGGAGCCCTCATGGGAGGGATTACAAGGAGCCGTGTGCCCAGCAGGTCTGTCACAGCTCTGGGGAACATGCTGGACCATGCCAGGCACCCTTCAGTCCATGAATTTGGCTCAGCCACCCCCGTCAGTGCTGGCTTGGGCATCCATCTATGCTGACCTGGAGAACCCTCAACTCATTCCAGCAAAAACTCTGGGATTGCATTAAGTGTGCAGGAATAACTGAAGAGTCCCTGCAGTGTCAGAAGTGTGCACAACACCCGGCAACCCCATGGGAGAACCATGAAACCCCAATACCCAGCACTTCCACCTCCTGCCTGCACACATCCTGCCCCATACAGATCCCACCTCCCATCCCCAACCAGCCACCATTCCATGGGAAGGAAGGCAGGACATAGCCTCTCAGACAGAGAAATGTCATTCAGAGCCAGCAGGTCCCCAGACAGGAGCCTGGGTGAGAGACTAAATAAAAAGTTCAGCTGATATAAAGAAAAATAACCCAATGAGGAGATGCACTGCTTTAGTTTAATATTGTTATAATCCAGAGAAAGCAGGCTGGTTGCTGGCTGCAGAAAATCAATGGGATATTATCACAGCAGACAGATGAAAAGATAGTAAAAATAAGAAGAAATAATAACAGAAATAAGAGAGTCCTTGGGAAGAGCCCCAGAAGGGCAGTGGCTGAACCTGCACCACAGGAAGAGTTCAGAGGCTGCCCTGGCATTGAGAGGCTTCCAAAGTCACTCCCAAGCTGCTCCTTCCCCCAAAATACACTGGAAAGCTCCAGCAGCCACCTCCACAGGGGGAAGAGGCAGGTGCCCCATTGACACCATAACCACAGAACCAGATGTCCCAGTGTGGACTTTGAGGTGCCAGGGGGTGCCCAGGATCACCCACCTGTGCTAATTCCACGAACCACATTGAAGCACCTGGTAATTAAGGAAAGAGCATTTATGCAGCTAATTACCCAGGGTGTCAGCAGCCCTCTGCTAACAGGCAGGATGTGCTGGCAGGGAATGAGGATCTGGCGCCCAAGGGTGTGTGGGGCTGTAACAGGTCCTTGCTCCCCATGGGTGGGCTGCCAGCAGCAGGGAAGGACTTTGGAGGAGACACATCCTTGCATGGATCTGCCTGGAATTCCTGACCAGCCCTGAAAATTGCTGCTGTTCCCATCACAGCTTTTGGAGGAACCCAAGGCTCCAGGGTCACACAGCACAGGACAGAGAGGGGCTGCACCCTGAGGAGCCCTACAGAGCACTCCCAAAACTACAGAAGCTCCATAGACACCTCCAAATCCATCCAAGCCAAGGAATGCAGTTTGCTGTAGCCCATCCCTCTCCTTGTTCTCGCCTCCCTAAGCAAGTGGCCACAATGTTCCGTCCCCTCAAGAGAAAAGCCATTCCCACCCACATCTCCTGTCAGGACACAGCAGCAAGACCCCTCGGGCAGCACCCCAAAGTCAAGCCTCACACTCTGGGGGAGAAGCTGGGCCATGGTAAGTGATTCATCTCCTCTTCTAGACTGGCCACCCCTCGCCTCTGGTGACATCCTGCTCTGGGGGAGCCTGCCCCAGGCAGCGTGCCCAGCAGCTGAGGGTCCGGAGCCACACGTGCTCCTTGGCTCGGCCAGCTGGGCTAATTAGGCTGAAGGCCTCCAGCACAAAGCAACACACAGGCTCAAACGCCCAGGGCTCACCAGGGCTTGTATCCTGAGCAGTGCCGTGGGGACAGTGGCCTCATTAAGACTCATCAGGTCATCGATGTCCCTGTCCCTCATCCTCACAGCATCTCCTGCCTCCCCATCCCAGCCACAATCCTGATTAACTTAACGATGTCAGGAAAGGTTGGATCCACACGGACAGTTCAGGGAGCCAAAGCCAAAGTTATTGGTCAATTTAGGGCTCCCCAGCACCAGGACAGCCCTGGAACGGGCAAGGATGGACCGTCTGGCAGTCTGGGAAGGCTGCAGGGAGCTGGGGGGGCTGTGCCAGCACAGCCACCCTGTCATGGGTGATTTGACAGTATTTTTCAAGCCCAATTTTAAAAAAATTGTGTACGACAAAAATATTCAGGAAGTTGCTCCAGCTGCACCATACTCCCACTCCCCAGCTGCAGTGCAACGCTCTGCTCCACTGCATCCCTGTCAGGGACAGGGGCTTTCCCAGCTTCCAGTCAGGGCCCACCCTGCGTGGGCAGTGGGGTCCCCAGGTAACAGGGGGCATGGCAGGCACATCCCTGCCCCTGCCTTCAGCAACAGGGCTGCCCAGAGCCCCCCACCATCCTTGCTGCAAGACACTGGGGTCAGCCAGGTGCCAAAAGGGTGCCAAGCACCCTCCCTTACCCCCCTCCTGTTCCACAACATCTTCAGCACTTTGGAAGGCAGGAAGGTCAGGAAATAAATTTATGGCCAAAGCCAGTCAAGAGGCTTCTTCCAGCTGTGAATCTGTCACACAGAGTCAAGGAGACACACAGAGACCCCACTGGGCCGCAAACTGCAGGAGCGTTGCATTCCTGGCATTCCCACTGCAGCCCAGCCTCATTGGAGCAAGCAGCATCCCAGTGGCCAGGCACCCACAGGAACAGCCCCTGCAGCCCTCAGTACCCCATGGCACAGGGGCAGTTCTGCTGCCCTGCTCCTGCAGCGAGCATAGAACCAGCACCCAGATTTGGGGTCTGGCAGAGGCATCCAGGGACAGGAAACAGGGACAGCCCCAGGCTGGCTCACCAAAATCCACGCTCGGATTCACTCTCCAGCGGGGAGAAATTGGGGTGCAAAGCCTGGGCCCCTTAAACACGTAGTAATCATGTTCCCCCAGCAGTGCCCAGGCAGGAGCTGCAGACCTGGGCTGCGACACCCAGGCAGGACTTGGAACAGCACACGAGCAGCTGGGAATGAGCTGCAGCCAGCAACCATCCAGCAAGCAGGAACAACACTTCTGATCTTAAAAAAAAAAAGACATAAGGTAACAGCTGCAAAGGGCAACTGACATTTGAGCCCCCAGTACTGGCAGCAGGGAGGGGGAAAGGGCTGCTCCACAGGCAAGGGCTCCTCTGCCTTTGCCTTCCAGCAGCTGGAAGAGCTGGACTTTGGCTTTTGATCCAGGCAGAGGGTACAGAACCTGCCGCTCCCAGGGCCAGGAAAGCAACAGCTCAGGAACACCCAGGAAAGTCCCTGTGACACCTGCCAGCTCCACAGCCACTCCCCAGAGACGCCCTTCACCTGGCAAACAGGAGCAGATCCCGTGTCCTCACTAGCATTCCAGCCAGGCAGATGCAGGCTGGCACCCCCTCCCCACCCATCACCCAGCCACATCCACCCCAGCAAAAAGGGGTAAAAGTAGCAGCAGCTCCTCCAGGCCACCTGCAGTGGAAAGAAAAAGCTCCATCTCCAGGACCTATTTATTTTGAGTCTGCCAACAAGGAAGCAATTAGCTTCAGGGGATTAATTGTTGGGAATCCTTCTTGTCCAGAGGGGAAAGCCTCAGTTTCACCAAGTACAAGGAGGGATCTCCAGGCTGGAATGAGAGAGCAGGATCAAAGGAATGCTGCAAAGCAAATCCCAAGCTGCCATGGGGGAGAAGAAGTTTGGGAATCTTGACATTTAATCATGCAGTAACTAAAGGTTTACAGACAATCTAATAAGACAATTATAGTGCATGTTAATAATAGATTATTAAAAAGCTTATTTGTGGAGGTTTAAGCAGGCAGATGGTAGGGCCATGGTGATAGGGCTCTCCAGAGCCTGTGCTACCTCCCAGCTCCCAGGGATGCAGCAGGGATTCGCCTTCCTCTGCCTCCAGCTCCCTGTGCTTAACCCTCACACGATTGCCCAAAGCAAAGCAGCAAATCTCTGCAGAGGGACTGCAGCCAGGAGAAGATTCTTATGGGGCATTTTGGGGTGCTCAGAGCTCCCAGCCTCCCTGCAAAACAAGGATTGGGTGATGAAGTGATGGAAAAGTTCCATCTCAGGTGCAGTCAAGGGAAAAACCGACATCAACAGGCAGCAAGGAGTTGGTCACAGCCAGGACAGGGTTAAAGCCACCAACAAACACCTGCCTTGGTTTTCCAGGGGATGTCCCTCCTCCCCCAGAGCCCTGATCCCAATAGACTTTATTCTGGGAAAGCTCCCAAGGAAGCTGGAACAGGGCTGGTTTGTCTTAGTTTGGATAACAAAGGGAAAAATGTGCATTTCAGGCCAGAAGGTGATTCACCAGAATCCCTGTTCCAGGGGCGAGGGCAGGTCCAGGCACCCAAAGGAAAAACATGAAACAGGAGTTTTGGAACAAGAAGACGGTAAAAATGAAACAAATGCAACTGCAAGTCTTGATGGGGAAGGAAAAAACCCAGACATTGCCAGGCTGTACCATGGAGCTGCAGATACAAAGCCAGAGGGACACGTCCATCCAGGAGCATCAGCATCACTCTGAGCCTCCCTAAATTCTGCTTCTCCCTCATGGACGGTAAAAATCCACCACACTCCAGTGTCCCTCTGCACACACTGGAGAGCCGAGGGCTCAGGAGCCAGAAACCTCTGCCCTAGGCACACTTGGGCATGTCAACAGGATCTTCCAGAGCATCTCGACACAGAAGCCTCAAGGGTGTTTGCACTGTCTGGGTGCTCTGGGAAAGGGCATGGCATTCTCAGGGCATTAAAAACACACGTAGGAGCAAACAAGAGAAAGAGCTTCTTCCCTGGCACGACAGAACAGGCAAGAGGGGAAAAAAAAACCAAACAAAAAAACCCCACGAAGCCTGAAACAAGCTGACAAGGAAAATGTAAGGTTCTCGCACATTTTATGCACTTGGTGAAGGCGGGCTGGGGAGAACAAAAATGCCTTGGCATCGGAGAGCCCACAGACAGCCAAGCGGAGGGAAACAAACACCGGGAAAAGCGCTGGAAGAGCAGCATCAGGCACCTGAGCCCTGACCCTGTCCCCCAGCAGCAGCCGGGGACATCTCTGCTCCTGACCCCCCTTCCCCGAGCATCCCCCGCTCATCCCTTCCCCCAGCACCCCTCGAGCCCCGTGACCGTTAACGGGCGGGGGCTGCCCCGCTGCCGACCCCAATCCCCGCCCCGGCAGCGGCGTCTGCTCGGCTGCTCCCATTCACTCGACCGAGCCAGCCCCGCCGCGCCGGGGTCAGGGTCACCCGTGCCATCTCCTGCCAGCGCTGTCGCGCGGGGACAGGGACGCTGGGGGCCCCGTCCCCCCGCCTGGCCCCAGCTGGTCACCACAGCCGGCAGCCACCTCCCCCAGCAGCCTGAGAGCCTCCGGAGACGCCAGTCCAGCGCTCCCTGGCAGTCCCAACCTCCCAACTGGAAGCTGCAAACCCAAACATTTTATTTGCTTTATTGCTGCTAACGAAGTCGGAGCCGAGCGCAAATAGCTTCCGCATAATTCCGGCGGGAGTGCCATGCAGCAGCACGGCTGTGTCCCCATCGCGTGTCCCCATCGCCGGAAAACAGCCCGGGAGCGCGGGCTGGGACCCCTGAGCAGCTCATTGCTGAGTTCTTGGGGTGCAACACACAGAAGCAGAGGTGCACCTTACCATGGAACCATTTGGGTTGGAAAACATCACTGAGTCCAGCCATGCCCGCAGCACGTCCCCAAGTGCCACATCCACCTTTCCTGGCACGGAAGGCAAAAAGCGGAGGGAAATACCGGAGCCTACAC
The DNA here is from genome assembly GCF_023055355.1 of Agelaius tricolor. Classification (NCBI taxonomy): domain Eukaryota; kingdom Metazoa; phylum Chordata; class Aves; order Passeriformes; family Icteridae; genus Agelaius; species Agelaius tricolor. The sequence goes on along the minus strand of NW_027269296.1, from coordinate 5,535,709 downwards.
AACCTCCTGCCCCCGGGCGGCTCCTGGCCACGGGCTTCCAGCAGGGAAAGGCTCCTGCTGCAAAGAGCCCAGGGAGGAGAGATGGGGCTAGCAAAGGCTGGTGCGTGGTCCCCATCCCAGCCTGCTGACACCACACGAGCCCCCGCATCCCTCAGTTTGGGGGGGTCAGCCAGTACCTCCCAACCTCACCCAAGTCCCCTCCGTGACAAGCACAACGGCAATGACAGCTCAGTCACTGTGAAACCTTCATGAACTACAAGAAGTTGGAGGGCTGCAGGAAGGAGCAAAGAACACCCTAAGGCCGTGGTGGGCTGTAACCAGGGCATCCTGCTTCCTCCCTGTGCCTCACTTCCCCCACCTGTAGAAGGGACCACCTACACACCTTCTTCACAAAGGCACAGCTAAAAAAAAACCATCTTCTGTAAATATGCACCGAGACAAGCAGTGTGTCCTCCCCAGAGGCCCAGAGCACGTGCAAATGGCTTCAATATATTTTTCCCATCCCCACTGGGCAGCCCTAGGGATGAGCTGGGCAACCTCCCCACAGCCGGCCAAGCCACATCAGCAGGATCAAACAGCAGATCCAGGTGAAAAGCAGCCTGCAGTGGAGCAGGGGGGCTGGCAGCAGACCACTCACCTCCAGCTGGATCCAGTCCCTTCAGCTCCACTGCGGAGCTGAGCCTGCTCTGCATCTGCCAGGGAAATGGAGCAAACGCACTTCTGATTTACACCAGGAGCAGGCTCGATCCTGCCCTTCGCCAATGCCGTCCTGCAGGGAACGGACCCCACAGAGGGAAAAGGGTTTGCTTGGGAGGGGACCCTCCCCACAAAGCCACCCCAGGTCTCCGGTGCATCCCCACCACTGCCTCTCCAGCAACTCAGCCCTGAAAGCCAGCAGAGCACCACGCACCAGGGCTGGGGAGCGGCAAACCCCAAATCCCCCTCTGAAACCAGGGCAGGCAGATGCCCCTTACTCCACCAGCCCCCCATCAGCTCCATGCCTCAGTTTCCCCATTGCCCCCTGCTCAGAGCAGCAGCTCCCGCAGCACACAGCCTCTCCCCCCAAAATACAAACCCATTCCCTCCCCATTTCCCCCACCCTGCACGAGCCGTGGGAGCCTGAACAGCTTCGCATCTCCCCACCCATCGTCTCTCCATCCCCCATGCACGGGTCAGCCGCCGCTTGTTTTCTGCTGATGGGTGTCACTATTTATAATCTTTGGAGAAATGCCACTACCCAAAAAAACAAAATCAATGCACCACCACAGGGACTGTGTGCAGGTGAACAGCTTGCATTTAAAGGTAAAAAACAAAGAACTAGGCAAAAATACACTTTAATGTGTATTTAATGTGATCAGCATCACCCAGGAGCTGGGAGCAATAGCACCAGGGACCCCTTGGAGTGAGGCACCAACTCCCGTGGCTCCGTTTCCCCAAAAAAGCGCTGGCAGCCCCCGGTAGCACCTCGGGAGCCCCAAATTCCCATTCTCCGCAGAGTCCAACCCCATTTCCAGCTTCCCGAAGGGACTGGGAGCGAGTCGTCGTCGTCCCGCACGCCGCATCAGCTCTCCCCAAGCCCCTGTCTGGGGGGTCCCGGGGGGCGCAGGGCTCAGCACCGGGTAGATTAGGGGAGGAGGGAAAAATTAAAAATACGTAAATTAATCAAATCAATCGATCGATCGTATCTCCGTACAACTGCCCCAGTACCCCCCCAGAAAAACGAGAGCCGGGAGGCTGCGATCGGAGCCGCCGCGGCCGCCACCTGTTCCTACCGGAGGGACCCCAGCTTCCCGCCGAAGCCGCCAGTGAAACCACCGGGATCCCGCCGGGCACTGGCCTGAGGGCCCCTCTCGCCCGCGCTCCCCCCGCCGCCACCGGGGGAAGTTTTCCCTGCCGGGGTGCGGCGGGAGGGGGAGGGGGGGGTTGGACGGCGGTCCCGGTACCGGCAGCGAGCGGGAACCGTGGGGCTGCGCTCGGCGGAGCATCCTCGGGCTGGGGGGCGCCGCCGACACCCCCCGGCCGCCGCACTCCCGGCAGGGAAAACTTCCCCCGGTGGCGGCGGTGCAGGCGAGAGGAGCCCCCATACCGGTGCCCGGAGGGGAGGGAGGCGGGATTCTGGTGGTTTCACGGAGGACAGGGGTCCCGAGGCGGTTCGGACACCCTCCGGTGGGAACAGGTGGCGGTGGGCCGGGCGGGACCCTCCGCGCACCGGGGTCGGTGGGGCCCCGGAACGGCACCGAGCGAGCAGGACCCCTCTCCCCGGCGCACACGCCGCGCTCCGTTCCTACCGGCGGGCGTCTCGGTGTCCAGCGCGTAGACCCGCAGGGCGAGGGCGAGCAGCAGCGCCCGGGCGCTCCGCATGGTGCGGCCGGTGCCGGGACCGAGCGGGGGGCGGCGGGGCCGTGGCCGCCGCCGCCGCTGCGCGCCCGCGGTTCCGGCGCGGCGGGGGCGCAGCGGGGCCCCCGTGCCCGCCCCGCGCCTCAAATACCAGCGGCGGCGGCTCGCGCCCGCCGTGACGTCACCGCCGCCCGCAGGGGGGCGCGGAAGGGGGGGGCGCCGGTACCGGGAACGGCAACGGCGGGCGGGACGGCGGCGCCCCCTGGCGGAGACGAGCGGTGGCGCTGCGGGGGAAGTTTGGGAGCAGCGGTGGGGGCGGTCCCGGGAGTTACGGGGGCACTGTGAGGGTTCTCTGGTACCGGGGGAGAGGAGAGGTGGGGAGGGGTCCCGGGAGCTGCGGGCGACGGGCGGCGCTCGGTTAAGGGAGGAGTTTCTCTCGTACTGGGGGATGCGGGGAGAGGGGCGGTCCCGGGAGTTAAGGGGAGGGGGGGGCGGTGCGTGGATAAGGGGCGGGGGGGGCCTCCTGTACCCCGGGATGGGAGGAGGGGAATATCCGGTACCGGGAGAGAGGGGGAGGAGGTCCCAGGAGAGGCAGGGAATGGGGGTCCCGGGAATTTCGGGCCTAGGAAGATGCACGCTTAAGGAAGGGGAGGTCTCCGGTGCTGGGGAAGAGCGGCTTGGGCTGCCCGGGAGCGCCTCTTGCTTGAGGGGTGGTGCACGGGAGGACCCCGCAAGGGTGCGGGAGAAAGCACGGGGGTCCCGGCTGCAGGGAGATCCCGTTGCGCGGAGAGTCCCCGGTGCTGCGGTGTCTCCTGTTGCAGCGGAGTGGGGAAAGAGGGGTTCCCTGCGGGCAGGAGGCTGCCAGGCTCTGCGGGATGGGGGGTCCCTGGTTTTCCGGGTGTGCAGGGATGCAGATATAGTTCCCAGCTTGGGGGGCCCCCACGACTCCCCAAATGCAAGGGGCGTCCTCAGGGATCCCAGTTGTAGGGTCCCCACCAAGCTGGGAGTGGACTCTGCAGGGTTTCCAGTTGCAGGACAGGTGCTGGGAGGAGGCTGGGACAGAGGGAGGTGATGGTGACACCCACTCTGGGGTGGGTTCCTCCAGCCCTCGAGTGCCCCCCATGACCCCTGGGCTGTGCCCGAGACTGTGGGGCAGAGACAAGACCCTATGGGCTGGACACTGGGGACAGAGCCTCCCGCCCCTTCCAGGGTGTCCTCGGACCCTGAAACCCCCCTGGTCCTCCACCACAGGCTGGATGTCCTTGAGGGACAGGGACAGGATGCCTAGCTCCGCAGGATGGTGACAGGGAAAGCCGGACAAGGCTGTATGGGAGTGGCAGTGGCACCTGAGACCCCAGAGACACCCACCAAAGCCACCATCCCCCCAGCGAGGGAAGGGGGTGACAGAGGGAGATGCAGGATCCAACTCAGAGTGAGCAGAAAGGAGAAAAACCGGGAAGGATGTAAAAGGAGGAAAATCTCTGTCCATTTCCCAGCCGAGTGCACAGGATCAGGCACTGAGCACTGGCAGCCCTGGCGTCCCTGCCGGCAGTGCCAGCAGGGATGAAAGGCCCCTTGTTTGTTGACATCCTCTCCAGCCCTATTTCTGGAGGAAAATGTTTTCCCAAAGGTTTGAGGTGAGGAGGAGGGGAACTTTGCATCAGCTTTCTGGCATGATCTGTGCTTAGGTCACCTAGCCCTGGCTGCAGCTCCAGGGTGGGAAACTGCCTGGGCACCGGGAAACTTGGAAAGCAGAGGGAACAATGCTGGAAATATTGTGACTTCTTACCCCAAATCACACAGGGAGAATCCCCGGCATTGGCATCACCCTGCGATGATTCAGCCTTGTCCTGAAAGACAGCGCCCAGTTGCCAGCATCCAGCAGGGTGACAGAGGCACGGGGGATGGTATCTGGGGGTTGCTGAGCCTGGTGAAGCCACCAGGGAGCTCCCAGCCCCAGAAGTAGGACAGCACTGCCCGCCAGCTTCATCCAAGTTCAGCTCTTCCCTAGGGATGCTGCTGTGCTGCTTCTCCGTGTTGGGCGGGCTTCATTATTTGGGGACACTGCACTGACACATGGCACTGCACAGCCCTGGGGACACTACACAGCCTTGGGGACACTGCACTGACCTGGGGACACTGCAGAGCCTCCGCCTGGCCCCCTCCTCCCTGGGACAGGGGCTCAGCACATCGGGGGTCACCTCAGAGCTGCCAACCCCAAATACTCCTCCTGTCAGTGTCCCCAGTGTCACCCCTGCCTGTGCCATGGGGGTACAAAACGTTTATCTTCCATTCCCAGTTGCTCCCAGCAGCACCCCCAGCAGGTTAGCACCATGGTGACACTTCTTGCAGGGATGCATCCATCCCCATGGATCTGGGGACAAACCAAACCAGTACTGTGTGTCCCTCAACCAGGACAGCAAATCTGGGGTGAGGGCAGAGGGTGATGGACACTCCTCTCCAAGTTGCCTCACACTGAGCATGGAGTGATCCTGACAATTCCTCTCCCCAGTGACACTAAAAACCTGTTAAAATAATGCCCAATAAGGGAATTAAGCTGCTTAGATGTGTGGCAGCGAAGGCAGGAGAGGGCTGGCACGGCGCAGGCTGGCACGGTGCTGAGGGTGGCACTTTGCAGGGTCCCCCTGGAGTTTTTTTGAGAAAAATCCCCCAAATCCTTCTGGGAAGAGCTGGGTGATGCAGCAGCCAAGGGATGAGCTGGGGATAGTCTCTGCCCAGACTGGGGAGGAATCTGAAGGGGTCTTGACCCAGCAGCTGAACTGAAAATGTTCATGGAGGAGCCTGTTGGAGCACTGTGCTGTGCTTTCCACCACCTTTTAAACCCCTGAATTGTACTTCCAAACCAATCACTTCAAAAAACAATAAAAAGGGGTTTTGTTGCAGCCAGCGTATCACAACAGAACTGTTCCCCATTCCCTGTGGGTCACCGTCCTGCTCCGACAGTCCCAAAGCCCATCCGTGCCACCTCCTCGGGTGAGCCCTGGGGTTCATCCGGTGCCACTCCCGTGCTTCTCCACCGGGATCATCAATGCACCCAGGACCTACCGCGCACTGCGGGCACAGCACGAATTTGGCATGAGCGGAGCGGGACGGACACGGGGGCTCCACAAAGGCCCCTTGTCCCCGCGAAGGGCTGGCGCTGGCTCGGGGCAGGGCGGGGCAGGCGGCCGGCACCTCCCGGGGGCTCCTCCCCTGGGGAAGGGGCTTGGGGGAGCCTCCCGGGATAATGGAGCTGTCTGGGGAGGGATGCAGGGAGGAATACGTGGATGGTGTGCATTCATGTTGTGACCAGGTTTGGGGACAAGCAGGAATTGGTCTCAGGGCTCTGCATGAGGACAGTTACTGACAATTGCCCCTCCAGCACGTCCAGCTCAATCCCACCTGTCCAACAGGGCTGAAAGGGAGGAAAGTTAGGCCAAGGACCCACCACTGCTTCCCCTAGCTGGGGGAGACCTGCCTGGCACTGACAGGGCCAGGGGTGCAGACAGGGACACAGGATGGGTTTGGAGGGGGCATAGCACCCATCATGCATGGTCTGGGACTAACCCTGCACCGAGGGAAGAAAGGAGGGACAAAGGGAAGCAGTGAGGAAGGAAGGACAGGTGCGCAGATGGCACTGCCCCATGCAGCTGCCGGGATGAAGCCAGTGGCAACCCATCAGGACCAAGCTCCATCCCATTCCCAAGGTGCAAATCCTTTCCCCTAACCCTTCCCAAGTATCTCCTCCCACCGTGAGCACTGACAGGATGAGCCTGCAGTCCCCTGCCCTGTGCCATCAGCCCCCGACGGTCTTGCAGGAGCAATCGAGTTAAAATGAAGTAATCACTTTTCAAGTACAGTCATTTGCAGGAAAAATATAGGCCTTGCTGTGATTGCAAATGGTCTCCACTGCAACCATACCTCCCACTCAAGAGAGAGAAGTTTTCAGCTCCGGGGTGCTCAGTGACAGCAGCCTCAAGTGCAGCCAGTGTGGCTACATCACATCTTATGGCTTCTCCCAGGTTGGGGGTAAAGAGATGGGATTTGGGGCTTTGAATTCTTAGGAGCCAGCAGTACTTTCAGGAGGATTCTTTTGCTCTCAATATCTCTGTGAAATGGCAGGTTGAGGGAGTGGGGCTGCCCTGAGCCCTTATCCCAGAGCCCAGGGATGGGGCTGCAGCACCCACTGGTCCTCCCCAAACCACTGGGTGAGCATCTCCATACTGACCACACCAAAACCCTTTAAATTTTGACTTATTTCAGAATACCATCTTTTGCTGCCAGCACAGTTATTCCTCATTTTTTCCCGTTAAACCCACAGGACACAGAGCCTATCACTCCCAGCAGTGCCTTCCCTGCAACAAATGGCTCTTGCAGAGCTGCTGGGACACAACACCCCACATTGAATTTTAAGCAATTCATCCTACAAAAAAATTTTTGCCTTCTGTTTTTTTTCCTCCTTTCCCCTTTACTCCAGTCTCTCCCTCTTTCTCCCATATCCCCCCATTTCTTTTTCTATATCTCCACCTATCACACCCCCATCCAGCTCTAACAACTCTCTGCTATTTTCTTAAATCACCTGCCTTTTGCTAATGCCAAAAGCCCTCTTTCTTTCTTAACAGACAAAATAGATTATCTCATCCTGCTGTTCTCCTCCCTGTCTGTCCAGCCCCAAGTGGTCAGACGCCCGCCGCAGTGCCATGGCCGGATGTAATAGGGCTATTAGATGAGTTATCACAGCCTGAAAGGATGAAATAACTTCTGTGCCTTCATCCAAATAAAACTCCCTATTCCTGTTCAATGCAACAAATGAACAAGAGTTCCCAGGGGAAATAGCTAGGAAAATGTTAGAAGATGTTACAAGGTGTTCGAAGATGTTATTTAAGATCCAACCCTTCACCAAGCCACCTCTTGGTTTGGGCTCAAAGGGCACAGGGGTTTCTCCATGGGGAATTGGGAAGCCCAAGGATCAGTGCCAACACACAGAGCTAAATCCTCACCCGGATGCTGCTCCAAAATTTTTTGACTGCTCAGTGGCACAACCTCATCAATGTCCCACATCTGGCTGAATCCTTGGACCACTTACATCCAGCAAACTGCTGTCTTCTCACCCCAGGTACTAATTCCAAGGAGAAACTTTGCTCTTCATCTCAGAAAGAGATGTCTCAAGCTGTCCCTGCATTTCCCGAGACTCCATGCAATGTCCCCAGATGTGCAGGTGGAACATCCAGCCCAGCCCACAGCAGCATCCCCTGCAGCCCCTGCCCACAGCAGCATCCCAGCCCCTGTGGGAGATGCTCTGGAGCTAGCCAGGAGCTCTGGGTGAGCCCTGCAGGCCACCACTGCCCTGGCCAGCCCTGACCTCCCTGTGCCACCAACTCCCCCAGTGGGGTTTCACAGGACTTCCTTAGAGGGATGCAAACCCCCAGGGCCTCCCTCCTGGGCTGGTGAGGAACAGCCCAAGGCAGCAGCTCCACCGCAGAATTTTAAATCCCAGCACTTACTAGGAATTTTTGCAGACTACTTTTAACCCCAAAATACACCCCAGTACCATGCACCATCCATCTGTCCACCTGCTCAGCAATTCACCCAGCCCAGCTGCCATTCCAGCTGCTTGGATTTGCCCATCCCTAACCTCGCAAGAAAATGACCTTGATTAAAAACCGACCAGAACCAAGGCATTGGACCCAGCCAGTTCTACACCAAAGCTCTTTGTGCTGCTCCTTCGGTATTGCCTCAGGATGGAGGTTTTCTTTGGGGGGATGTAAATCAGCTGAGGCATTTTGTGTCTCTGATCACATCCAAAATCACAAATGTCATTTATTTTCAGACCTGAGGTTTGGCTATTGCTCAAATTTCTCATAATCATGTCTCAGTGCTGACAGGCTGGAGCCTGAGCACAGAGCTGGCTGTGCAACCAGCTCCTTTTAAAATCCAACAGCAAGGAAAGGAGGGAACAGTATTACATCCAACGTTTATTTATTATCATTTTAAATTTGGTTTTACATCTTGTTTGGGTTTATTTTGTTCAGTTTTACGTGCAGGGGAAGTGTCAGCTCTCCTCTCTCTTGTTTGCCCTCCTCTGAGCATCAGCAGCTCTGCTTTGGTGCCTTTTCAAACCCCATTGGGGAAAGGATGCGCTCGGCAGTTTGTGACAAAAAGAGTTCATCGGGCATTTCATGGGAACAAATAAAACCAACTGACTCAGGAATGGACAGAACCCAGACATCCATCAGTTCTTTTCCCAAATAATTGTTTGTACTAACAACTTCCTGCAATGACGGGGAAATTTCAGGTCTACAGACAACAGAAGGAAAATGAGAAGTTAAAATGCAGTTTTTAAAGGATAAGAGACACCAATTTGGTGCCTTTCTTCACCTGGGCAACTTTTCAAGCTGTTCCAAGAGATCTTCCCTGCCAAGTCACTTGGGATGATGCCTCTAGGTGCCATTGTGGCAACATGGGGCCCAAAAGAAGCATCTCCCCAAAAGCAGCATCTCCCCTCCCCACCCCGGCTGTGTTCTTCCTCATCCAGCTGGATGATGCCCTGTGGACATCACACCTCACTTCTGAGTCACCTCCCAAACACCAACCTCCGAGACCAGTTCCTGCACTGTCCCAAGCTGGAAAAATGCCTGAACAGGATGATTTTTGCATCAATCACCCTGAAAGTCCAGGGATGGAAGAGCTCCACTGCACAACCTGAATATTGGCAGCACAGGAAAAAGCTGTGATGGGAAAAGCAAGGAGCAAGCAAGGACGATGTCCCAGCACAGCTGGATCCTCTCAGCATCTCCCTCTCCTTCCTTATTTACGGCTGGAGCTGAATCCTCCTTGTTCATCTCCTTGGCAGAGGATCAGAACTCATCAATTCTCCATTCGCTACCGAGTGTCATGTTTCTTCCCAGGCATTTTTTCTTCATTATCTGACAATAAAACAACTTAAAGGGGGATTAATAAAAAATCAGAGAGGCAAAAAACAGCCACCAGTGTGCTTAAAAAAATAAACCTCTGTGGGCATCCCATCCCACTGCCCTCATCCCCATGTGGACCTGGGAGCATCAGGCACACGTTTTGAGGTGAAGAATTCAATAGTTTATGGGATTGTCCAGCTCCATCAGAGATGTTAAATGAGGGATTCAGGGATAAACCAAGGATTATGTAAAGCAGATCTTTAAGGACAATGTGTTTTCCATTCAAAGATTCAGGCATGTCTAACAAAAAGCAATTGATGTCAGAGCAATGGGGCTCTACCAGCAGTGCTGGGTTTGGGGGGAATGAGGCTCAAAATGGGAAAATAACCAGCTGAGCTGTTCTTAAGCATTACAAAATGCAGGAGGTGGGGAGGGACTGGCCCCAGGAGCCTGCAATGGACACAGGAGCAGGATGGTGGCTGCAGTGATTGGAAGAGGGAGAAGGAGCTCAGTGCTCGAGCACCGGGCAGCCCCTCTGCCGCCTTCCCCCATGGGGGATTCTGAGCATCCCCTTCTCTGCCTGCACAAAGAAGATCTTTTGCAGCTTGTTTGCAAGCCTTGTCCTTTTGGTGCATCCCAGCCCTAAAATCCCATCCCAACCTCCTGACCTGATGTCCAGGGGATCCAACAGGGCTTGGACCACATCTAGCTGCCCTGGAACAGGCACAGAGATGCAACATCAAAATCCCCTCAGAAACCCTTCCCAGAAATTTCTCCAGACTCAGCTTTTTTATTTTTTCCTAAACAAAGCAGACACACCTTCCATTTCTCCACCAAAAAGGGAAAAGGCAATAAATTATTATTCCCTTTAATTAAAAGGGGTGTCAGTCTTATAAGCAGTTAATTAATAATTCCACATTAACTTAATTAAGCTCTGGGAGAGCTGGAGGCAGAACAGTCCACACGAGGTTCCTGGGGTCAGGCTGAACCTGCTGGGCTCGACTCCTCCTAAACCAGGAGATAAAATCTCTGTCCTCAACAGGATTTAGGGATGAAATCCCAGCAAATGCCACCCTGGTGTCACAAAGGTGCTTGTTCCCACCCTGCGTCCCCTCATGCTTGCAGGAACAAATCCAACTTATCATCAGCACTTTTGCTTTCCAGCCATGCCCAAGTGTGAACAACTCCAATTAATTGATGGCTGTAAATCATGATATTGTGATAAATCAGAGCTCATTAACAATAACAGGGGTTAAAGCAGAGGGGAGCAGAGGACAGCACTCCTTCCCCCTGCCAGGTGCTGGGGAATCATCTCCTCTTCCTCCTCTGCCCACCCACTCCTAAACCCTCAAGTGCAAAGTGGATTTTCATGCAATGCTCCTATAAAAAAGTGCAATTCCAGGATATGAAGTAGTCATTAATCACCCAGAAATTGTGCTTGTTACAGGAGAAACATTAACAAAATAATCATAAATCGTCTGCCAGCTCTGATTTGCGGGTGCACACGTTTGCAAGGGGATGGAGAGGCCTCTCATTTGGCTTCTGTAATTAGTGATTAACCCTTTGCCATGCGGGGCAGAGCACGGACACGACCAGCATTCTACACCATGGATTGCTCGTGCATCCCCCCAACAAAAAATATCTGAGGCATTCCTGGCGTCCTTGGAAAGCTGTAGGTTTTGAGGTTATTAAAATCCCATTATTTTATTGCTGTGGTTAGATTAAAATGATTAAATGATTGAAATGTCCAGCCATGCTGGAGGCAGCTGGGGAGGCCCCTTCCTGTCTGGAGGTGGAGGTGCTGCCAGGACCTGGATGTGCCCAGGATCCCAAACCAACCAGGTGGGAAAAGGCTGTTTTTTCCTCTGACTCTGCTGTCCTTGCAGTGCCATCACATGGGAGACTTTTACATCCACCTACAAGTGACCTTAAGGCTCCTTATAAACTAAAGAAGTCGGTGAGAAAAGTTCATTTTAGTCTCTCTTCCCCGTGCTGTCACAGAGGCTCTGGTAGGAACACCCCTGAGCCCTCCAAGGCACCCCCAAAAGCAAATCATAACCTAGAAAAGGCAGAAAACCCGTCACCAGCACTTTGGAAGAGAATTTTTTCCAAACCTGAACTTTTCCTTCATCTTGAATCTGAATTCACACCCCAAAGAATATGTTGCTTTCCTTTTTTGTTAAAAAATTATGTGAACCTATCAAGCAGCTTGACTAAATCTTCTATTTAGGATCATGACAGTCTTAGGGCTGAGTCACCTGAGACAGAAAAGATCCTGCCCTGAGCACCTGGCCTTGTTTTAGTACCCACCAGTATCTGTCTGTGCTGGATCACCAGAATGGGGCCAGTCTTGGGATGATCTGTGAGGATCCAGGAGCAATCTGTGGGGCTGAACCAAGCAACTCCTCCCTTGGATATCAATCCTTTGCAAAGCAATTCTCTGTGACAGGCCTATCGGGAAAGCAGGAGGTACTGCTTCTCTTTACCCCCTCTGATCTAGTCAGTTATAATTGGAAGAGTAAATGAGACCTTTCCTTCAAGATAATTATACAAAACATTGAATTAAATAACTGTCGGGATTTTTTTCCTCACCACTTGTGTCAGGCATCTGTTGTTTTAAATAATCATCTGAAGAACACGTCCCTGCAGCTCTCCCTGCCGGGAGCGTGTCTATCCCAGACAGGGGAGCTGGAAGGCACTGGGTAGTAAAGCAGAGAAAAGGGGCTTTTCTCCCCCAAATCACAGAACCATGGAATAGTTTGGGTGGGAAGAGACCTTAAAGCTCATCCCATTCCAGCCCTGCCATGGCAGGAACACCTTCCACTGTCCCAGGTGCTCCCAGCCCCAATGTCCAGCCTGGCCTTGGGCACTGCCAGGGATCCAGGGCTGTGTCACAACGACGATCCTGGAGGTATTTTCCGATCTAAATGATTCCATGATCCAGTGACCACTCGGATCGAGATGCTCCTATGCCCATCAACAATGCTTGCCTGCGCAGAGGCGGGCACAGTTAATAACTTCAGACCGTTTTGGGGACAAACCAGCGGGAAGCGAGCCCGGGGAGGGCGCGGGGCGGCCCCACGAAGGCCCCGCCCCCTCGGCGCACGAGCGGCCGGGCCGCCTTAAGGCGCGGGGGCGGGGCCGGCCGGGGGCGGCGCCAACCCGAGCGTCACCGGCGGCAGCGCCAGGCTCAGCCGGAGAGCGCCGAGAAGTGCCGAGTTCAGCCGAGCGGAGACGAGTTCAGCCGAATGCAGCGAGCGGCAGCGCGGGTGCTGCGCGGGGCGCGGACCCTCCGAGTGCTGACCCCGCCGGCACGGACCCCACAAGTGCTGACCCCGCCGGTACAGACCCTCCGAGTGCTGACCCCGCCGGCACGAACCCTCCGAGTGTTGACCTCCCTGGTTCGGACCCCCCTGGTGCGGGCACGGTCGGCCACGGCGGGGGCCCCTCCGCTCGGGCTGCTGTATGAGCGGCACGGGGAGGCCGCAGACGTCGTGCAGTAAGGGGGGGACACGGGGGTGCATTGCAGGGGGTGCAGGAATGGGGTGGGTGTGAATGTGGGGGGGCATAGCAGGGAGGGGGTGCAGGCGTAGGGCCAAGGCTGGGGCGGGGGCGGGCGGGCACAGCTGGGCAGAGAGCTGGAGCTGCGGGGGTGCAAAGAGGAGTGGGGGTGCTGGTTTTGGGGTGCTGCAGGGCTGCTTTGGGGGTGCAGTGCAGGGGGGTCAGGAGTTGCCCATCCCAGGTGTAGAGGGTGGGGATGGGTTGCAGCTCCCTATGGGACCCCTGAACAGGTAGGGGACTGGAGGACCCTAGGATGCCCCAATGTTTTCGTGGTGCCATGGTCTCACAGGTGGATGCTGGGGGTGATGCCTTCATATCCCCCACCCTCCTGCTGCTGCTCTGTCAATTGGTCTTAAACCTCGTGTTTTTCTCAAAAAGCCTATTCTCGCATCATATAGGGTATGACAGGGAGGTCCAAGCTTCAGCATCGCTGTGCCCCAACTTGACCATGGGTTGCATCCCACTGATGGGTCTTCCCTTTGAGATCCCAATTTAGGGACCAAAGCAGCATCATAAGCATTTTTTGGGACAACTGCTGATGCTCAGCATCAAAAATCCTGGAAAGGGGAAATTGTCGTTTGGTGGAGTTTAAGCCTTTTTTTTCAAGGAAGGAGACTTTGAGCTCTTGCTGCCCCTCTTGATCCAGCTCAGTTCATGCTGATACATTATCCAGGTGCATCCAGACACCAACCCCCTGTTTTTTTTGGAGGACTGTTGCTCTTCCAAATGATCATTTAGTTGTGCAATGGTGCTTGTCAACACTGCTGCTTCCTGAGATTTGCTGTTACTACCCCATTGCTTGTGCAAGACTGGTCTTACTTTGTGCTTTGTGGCTTCTCCCTTTTCACAGATTTCCAGAAATACCCCAGTTTCCCATAACGCTCGAGCAGGGCAGGATGAGCCGTAAAATCCCCAGCCAAAACCGCAGCTTTTTTACACAACCTGCTGAGTTTGTTAAGTTTAGCGAGCATCTCTGAGCTTGGTGGCACGGGATTGTTTTGGGCGGTTGGCTTTTAGCAGCCTTCTTCAAAAATCTGTCCTTCTGTCTAACAGAAATCTGATTGTTTTGATAGGATGAGGCATACGGTGCTGTTAATTTGGGTGAGGTGTGTAGGTGATACAGGCACCCTCCAGCTTCAGCCACAGCACAGAAGACATCAGCAAACTGGTGTTAATGCCCTTTTCCTTTGTGTCTCCCTGTTCAGACTGAAGGACCTGGAAGTGCCCAAGCTGGGGGACTGCGATGTCCACGTCAAGATGTTGGCAGCCCCCATCAATCCTGCCGACATCAACATGATCCAAGGTAGTGTGTTGGGTTAATACTTTGCACATCGGTTCTTGCAGGATGCTCCGAGTTGGAAGGGACCCATGAGGATCTTTAAACCCAACTCCTGTCTCAGAGGGTTCAGAGATGGCTCCTGGTGTGGGGATTGGGTATGAGGGGGTCTCCAGCTCACCTCCAGCTTCCCTTCAGGAACCTACCCCCTCCTGTCGCCGCTGCCAGCCGTGGGGGGGAACGAAGGTGTCGGGGAGGTGCTGGAGGTTGGGCGCCGTGTGAAGGCTCTGAAACCTGGGGACTGGGTCATCCCTGCAGACGCCGGACTCGGTGAGTTCACCTCGGCACTGCTGGGTCCTTGCTCACCCCCCCCACAAAGCATCTTCCCAGGAGATTTTTGGGGTGCTGGAGCCCATGGGGGGTTCCCAGGATTGCCCAGAGAGCAAACCCATGGTCAGCTCCTGTGTGAGCGGCTGTGGGGATTTCGGGGGTTCCAGAGCAAAAGCACAGCTCTTCAAAGCACCGTCTTTGTAGGGTGTGGGTAGAGCCATGAACCCCTGCACTTACAGCAATTACACCTGATGGGACGGGACTCAAAATGGGGAACAAAACTCCATTAGGGAATGCTGGGCGAGGGAAGCAGGAGTTGGAACCAATGTGAGACCAATCATAATGAGACAGTGGGGATGATTGAGATGGGGTTATTTCTTACCTGTTTATGTCTTGGTTTATTTTCACCACATGTTTTTATTTTAAATTAATGAATTTGTTTTTATTTTATTTTTAATGTATTTTTTAAAAGCAAGCTCAGTTTCTGCTGCCCAGCCCTAGCAAGTGATGCTGCTTATCCTCCACAGACACAGGAACGTTCTCAAGAAGGATGGGGGTCCCCAGGGAAGGGGCTTCTGTACACAGGACTTACCATGCACCCTAGAACACCTGGAGCAGTGGCAATGCCATTCCTTATGCCAAACTTAAATTTAGCAATAATTTTCTTTTCTGTAGCATAGACCCTTTATGGGATGTCTGTGCTATTATAAAGCATTGCAGCAGTCTGTGTTTCTCGGGAAACAACCACATTTTGTCCCATCAGCTTAGAGCTTCCCTAAAGACCTGGGATAAAATATTTCACACGGGCAAGGTCACGGTGGCCTCTCACTGTAGTTTTCTCTTTAATAATGCTCTGCTGGGAAAGTGTGGGAATTTATTTCCCAACAAATGTCTCCTATGCTCCTCCAAAATGCCAATGGCCTGATATTTGCTGGTTGTGGTTTAGTGTCACAGCTTGTTCTTTGCCTATTTCCTCTTAAAAGACTTTCTGCTAAATGAGAGAAGGAAAATGATAGAGTTAAGAGCCTAATGGGGTATTTTTAAGCATAAAACCACTGTGAATAGATGATAGAGGGTTAAATCAGATACAAGCGTAGAGGGAGTAAAGCTGACTAAATTGGCTTGGAATATATGGGCTCATCCATAGGATGGAGAGTATTTCCATTATCTCTGCACACATACCCAGGGAGCCCCAGTCCCATTATCCCTCTGGGAAATGATTAGGCTTTGCTGGGTGATAAATCTTGGCAGGCAGCGAGGAATCTATTCCTTGCCTCTTGGAGCATTTTGACTCTACCCATATGGGAACCCATTCCATAATTCTCTCTCCAGGGTGTAGCTGGTTCCCAGCACCTGATGCTGCGGTGCCAAGGCTACAGTGTGAGCTGATGGTTTTCCTTTGCTTTCCCCCCTGCTGTGGCTGTGCCCATGGTGCTGCTGTTCCCAGGGACATGGCGGACACATGGAGTGTTCCCTGAGGAGATGCTGCTGAAGGTGCCCAGTGACATCCCAATGCTCTGTGCTGCCACCCTGAGCGTCAACCCCTGCACGGCGTTCCGTCTGCTGGCTGACTTCGAGAGCCTGGCACCTGGTATGGCCCTGCCATGAGGGAGCAATTCCACACGGATTTCCCAGCTGCCTCTGCAGTGGGAATCTGGGTTTATTCACATCCAGGTGACTCCGTCATCCAGAACGCCGCCAACAGCGGGGTGGGCCAGGCCATCATCCAGATTGCCAGGGCCTCTGGCATCAAGACCATCAATGTGGTGAGGGACAGGTGGGTCCTCTGGGGAGGAGCGAGTCTGGGAGCTGGATCTGATCATCCTGCCCATCCAACCCAGGATTTTCTCCCATTTCCTCCTCTAAGTTGTTCTCCAGCCTCTTCCCTGTTGTCCCCATGCAACGCTGGAGCAGAAGGAAGGAGAAGGGAGAACTCTGCTTCCTGGCTCATCTAGTCCTCTTTTTTTATCTCCTTTTTCCCCCCCCAGACCTGATCTCGCAAAACTGGTGGAGAGGCTGATGGCCCTGGGCGCTGACCATGTCATCACAGAGGAGATGCTGAGAAAGCCAGAGATGAAAGATATATTTAAGGTACCTCAATGCTGATCCCACTGAGAGATGGTCCAGGGCTGTTGCTGCTGTTCAGCACTGTGGGGAAATGCAGGGATGGTGGGAAGGACAAATTTCTCTCTAGATAAGGATTTAGCCCTGGTAGTGGAGGGATTTTGCTGCTGCCACAAGGGAAAGATCACAGATTTTGGTTCCAATCAGATTGGGCTTGAAGCAGCCTGGTCTAGCTGAAGGTGTCTTCTGCACATGGCAGGGGATTGGAATGAGTCCCTTCCAACCCCAGCTGTTCCATGATTCTGATGGATTTTAGCTCTACTACTCTCAGCAGCCCTCAGGTAAATGTTGAGGTTAATGCAGATGCTTTATCAAAAACCATGGTCCCATCCCCTAAAGAAGCCATAAAATTTGGGAACCTTTGTCATAACCCTTGCAGAGCATCCCGAGGCCCCGGCTTGCCCTGAACTGCGTTGGAGGCAAAAGCACCACAGAGATGCTGCGGCATCTGCAGTAAGTTTGGCTGGATGGTGGCTTGGGCACAAGCTTGGGGACAGAAACTGGCAATAGAGGGTCCTGCTCTGGAGTCTGTTGAACTTTTGGAGAGGAAAGATGAATGGAAAAGTGGTTTTGGGGTAACAACAGCGATTTGAAGTCTCACGCTGCTGGGGGTGGTTGGGGTCCAGTTGTGAAGGTTCCCCAGGTCCTGGCCAGGTGTAACTGGTGTGCCAAGCTGCAAATTCAGCTAATGGTGCACAGAAGCAAGAGGAGAGCTTGGAAAGTGGGATCTGAGGGGTAACTGGGGAGCCCTGGGTGCAAGGACAGCCCCAGCGGGGTTGGGGATGACAGAGGAGGAGGTGGCAACTCAGAGCTGCACTTTTGGGACCACCTAACCCAATACCCCTTTTCTTACTCCAGGCCCAAGGGGACCATGGTCACCTATGGGGGAATGGCAAAGCAGCCTGTGATGGTGCCTGTGGTGAGTACTCCCTCTTTAGTCTCCTCTTCTCCATTGCATGTCCCCATCCCCTCAGTACTGTGGGCACCTGGCTCTCCCCAGGTGCAGATTGAGACCCTCCAGCCTTTTTAATTTGCCTTATGGAGTCCATCACAGGATAAGCTGCGTCCCATTGCCGGGCTCTTGGCTTTTTATATGGAGGGTTTGGGCTGCCAAAAAATTCCAGGGGGGAAATGATCCTGCAGGTGCTGAGCATCAAACCTGCCCTGACTCCACACCTTGGAGTCACCTCTCCATATTCCTGGCTCACAAATGGGAGCTCTAACAAGGGGCCTTACTGCCACTTTCCACCACTGTCACACACTGGGAGGGGACACACACGTGTCACTGTCTGTGTAAGGGGCCATGGGAGTCACTGGATGCACAAGGGGGCATAGGAGTGTCACTGGGTACCAGGAGGACACACAGGTGTCACACATTCCACAGAGTGCCTTCATCTTCCGGGACGTGCGGCTCCGCGGGTTCTGGATGACGCAGTGGCGGAAGAACCATGCGCAGGGTGAGCCAGGGGGCTGAGGAACCTGAGCCAGGGGGACTGAGGAACCCCCCCTCAGGGGGGCTGAGAGATCTGAGCCGGGGAGGCTGAGGGACCTGAGCTGGGGGGGCTGAGGGTCTGTCCCCTGCCAGGCATGGGAGTGGGAACAAACCGCACCCAGCACCATCCTCACTCCCACTCACAGAGCCATCTCTCTTGTCCCAGTGATGCCTTTAGAGGCTGTGTAGAACAGAGGCTGGATAGTGTTAAAGGAATGAAGTATGAATTTATTAAAAGGCTTCCTTCAAAGGACACACCTTGGGCAGTACAAGAGCCTGGCCGAGGGTACACCCAAGATGGACCGTGGGTCACAAGTTTTCACACTTCTATAAGTTTTGGTCTGTTTCCATATTGGGGTTAATTGTCCAATTACAGTCCCATCCTCCCAGTTTGCTCTCCTCAGTTTGCTGTTGTTTGCACATTCTGGGCCTGAAGCTGCAGCGGTGTCCTTGGCTCTGGGGCTGGAAAAGGATTGTTCTGACTGAACTGTGAGGAGAACTTGCTGCCACTTTATATGAAGTTCAGAGTTACACACTAATGCAGTTCAGAATCTGGAAAATAAGAAAAAAAGCTAAAACTTAAGGCATCACCAGGGTGCTGAGACACTGGTGCTGGCCTCAGGCAGGGACCATGCCAGGGGCTCTTCCTTCAGCCCATAAGCCTGAGCTGGGGCACGTCACACTCAGGGACCCCATATAGCCTCGGGTGGATGTTCCCAGGGGTGGTTGATGGCCCTGCATGGCGCAGTGAGAGCTCCCTCCTTCCCGTGCAGACCAGGAGAGCATGGCTGCAATGATGGACGCCCTGTGCCAGCTCATCCACAGGGGCCAGCTGACAGCACCAGCCTGCACAGAGGTCCCGCTTCAGGACTACAGGGCAGCGCTGGAGGCCTCCATGAAGCCCTTCGTGTCCTCCAAGCAGATCCTCCTCCTCTGACCTGCAGCTCCTGGAGCCCTGTCCTGTTCAAATGGTTGTCCACAGACTTGAGGGGGGGAAAAGACCCTGCAGATCCATTCAATTTCTTTTTTTCCTTTGTTTTTCACATTTTGGATGCCCACTGAAAGCTTTAAAAGCCTCCGCAGCTTTGTGTGGAAGTGCTGCAGGAGGGAGGCTGCATCTCACTGTGGCTGGGGGCAGTTTGGGATCCCAAATGATGGCTCGCTCAGCTCAGGGTGTGAAAAGAGCAGCAGTTCCCCCTCAGATGTGCTTTTGGGGCTGGCAGGGCTGTAGTTATCCCAGCTGGAATGTGGGATGGGCAGGGAAGCCCAAGTTATCTCCCTGCAGCCCTGCTGCCTCTGGGCCAGCTCCGAGTAGGAGGAGGAAGGGGCATGGACTGCCCCAAATGACAAGGGGTGCTGTGGTTGGAGTGGCCCTAGGTGCTGCTGCAGCTCCTGGAGGAGCCCTGGGTCACCCCTGGCTGGGTTTGGCCAAACGCGCTGCAAGGGCCGGAGCCTCTGGCCATCGAGGGCTGGAGCCAGACCCTCAGTGTCCCTGAAGGCCCTCCAGTCCGGGTGTGGGACAGTGACTGTGACACTGCAGAGCAATGTGAAAAGATTTATTATTGAGAACAACCAACAACGTGTTCTTGCTTCCTCCTGTGCTGCTCTTCTACTCTATGACCCCACAAGCTCCCTGTGGCCCCTGCTCTTCCCAGTCCAGCCGTGCCGAGGCCCGGCAGAGCTGGCTGTGCAGGTGCAGGTGGGGCAGTGGCCGCGGGCCGGAGTGCGGCCAGCCGCCGGCCCCAGCATGGCCATCCCAAACCACGGACGGGAGGGCGGCGGCGGCTCAGCCCCGGGCCCCTGCGCAGCCCCTGGGTTTGGCTGCCCAGAGCAGAGTGTGGGCAGTGCGAGCGTGCGGGGCCCGTGTGGGGCAGGAGGGGCGGCGTGGGGCCGAGCAGGAGCGGCCTGCAGGGCGCGGGCGGGGCCGTGTCTGCAGGGCCGCTTGTGTGGGGAGGGCCCGGCAGTGCCCTCCCGGGGGGCTGTGCCGGCCTGGGGGGCTGTGCCTGCCCGTGCCTCGGGCACCGTGCAGCCGCTGCTCGGACATGTCTGGGTGTCCTCATCCTCCTCCTCCTCCGCTCCTGGTGCCGGCTGAGCATCCCACCTTTTCCTTGGGAGATTTGCCAGGATCCCAGTGCCCGGGGGGGGCACAGCCAGGGGGTTTGTGCTTTCCCCAGCACCCTGCAGAGCCCTGCGGACACAGGGCAGGTCATCCCTCGTGAAAAAGGGGTTGGAGTAGAACAGCAGCTGCAAAAGGCAAAGGAAAGGAGTTGTTTGCTGCAAGGAGGAGGAAGAAATCTGAGAGAGAGCCAGGAGCTGGATGGAAAGGACAAATGGGTGTTTAAAATGGGTGTTTAAAGGACTGGCTTTGGCTGAGTAAAGTGTTAGGACAGAGCTTTGTTAAGTCACATCCACCCTCATGTTTTGAGCATTTGGGAGCAGAGAAGTGTAGGGTTTTCAAAAGCCGGAAAACTGCTGAAGAAACCCAAAGCCCGCTAGTTTTCAGGCCCCTCAGCGTGTCCAGAGTAACTGACCCCAAGACAAAACAAAGCTGTTGCTCCCATCCAGTCTCCAGCCTTGTCAAGGCTCATTTTAGCTGAACTTTAACCTCCCTGTGAGTGTCCCAAGGAAACTCTGAGTACCTTTCCCAGTGCAGACCCAGCTGCTGCTACTGCTCTGAGTTCCTCCATGGAGGTCAGCAGGGGAGAATCCCCTTCCATTCTGCGGAAGCCATGGAACATGAGCTGGAGAAGGAAGCTTCTCATGGACTCAGTTTCAAAGATCTTCTGGGGCCCCCTCCTGCCCAGCACTTCCTTCCTGAAGAGCTTTTCTCCAATCACAATGCAGTTCCCATCGTTGCCCCACCAGATCGACTCGAAACTCTGGCTGCTCAGGATCTCCCAGAGCTTCTTGAGGAAAGAGTCAGTCAAAGGTTTGGTGCTAGCAGAGATCTCTAAGGAGAAAATTTTCATGTTGTGGTCCCAGGATTCATCAGGCCAACCTTCAAGGGCATTTTTGTCTGCAGGGGGTCCCACAGCAGCATCCCACGATGGTCCCATATCATCTCTGGGACGGTCAGGAGAAGCTGAAGCCACCCACCAAGCTGGATCCTCCAGGACAGAAGCACAGGATGTCTCCTGTGAAGATAGCTCCATTTAGACTTATTTTTCCACAGCTTGGCTGCCTCCAACCAGCTTCTTGGTCCTGACAGTCAGCAGGATGGAATCCTGTGGCTCCAGCTGCCTGGCAAGTTCTCCCGTCTGTGTTCCATCCCAGTGACATCACAGCGTGACACCTGTCTCCTGGCAGCAGGAGGTGGGAGATGCAGAAATAACTCCCAAACCCTGATGTCCCAGAGATCTGTTTGAGCCCAGAGCTGAATCCAGCTGTATTTCCATGTGGAATGTCTGGCCAGGGCAGTGCTGTGTCCCAGTGCCCCTGGGAGCAGTACCCAGGGAGGGATGGGGAAGGGGACAGCATTGGACATCCAAATGACCCAGACCTCAGGTTTTTCATTTGGGACCTTCTCCCCCATGCAGAAATGCCTATATGGAATGCCTCTGGAATGACCCAGGTGTGTAGTGTCCACAGGGCTGCTTCTGCTGTGACTGTCCCTGTTCCTGGGTGATGTTCTTGGATCCCAGCAGGCTCTCCATGCTGCTCCATAGAATGAGCTATAGGGGAAATGTTCCTCAAACACATCTTGCAATGGAAATAACCTCCCTTGGGTTGGGTTCCTCAAACTTTCTTTGCCTCAGAACCTTCAGAACCCAGCCCAGGGACCTCACTGGGGTTCTCCCACCTTGTGCCCAGTTCCCAACATGCTCTGAGTGGGAGGACCACAGAATTGTGTGGAATTGTGCATGGATAGAGGAATTGTGAGGGACTGGTTGTGTCAGCTGAAGGCTCTTCTGGGATTCATCCTGGAGTCCTGGATGAGTTGGTGGGGTTATGGCAGGGCCTCTCTGGATCTACCAAAGGCCTGGGGGGCCCTGGGAGGTCACTCCTCACTGGGAGCTGGCAGTGTCATTCCTGTGCACTGCATGGGGGGACAGCCCAGGAAGGTGTACCTTCATTTGGGGGATTTTCTGGTTCCCCAGAAAAGAAGGAGAAGAGCAGGGCAGGAATGTTGCTCAGGATTGGAGGGAGCAATGTACAACTGCATGTGCACTTGGAAGAGCAGAACTCTCTGAAATTAAATCCCACTGCCACGATGGCCACTAAATGGATGTGTCAAAGCCATTTCATCCCCCCTAAAACCCCTCACAGAGACCTCCCTTAGCAGAGAGCAGGTGTGTCCCAGGATAGACTGCACCAGCATCTCCCTTCTGCTCCTCCATCCCTAATAAATCCCTCAATATTTTGTATTTTCCTTCCCCATTCCAGCATTAGAAGCAGAGCCCCATCCTGTGCCTCAGTGCTTCCTGATCCATGGATAAAGTGGGGAAAAAAAAAGCAAAAAAAGAACCAAGAAATCGTTACGAGCACTATTAAGCATGGCATAAACCAGAAAAATTAGTGCAGAGCTTTTATCCCCCATTGTTTATTGGGCTCAGCGATAAAACCCAACATGCTTTAGAGAACTCTTTCACAAAATGTTCCGATCTCTCACTCCTATACTAGAGCACAAAGGAATAAATAAATAAATTTAATTCTCCTTGTCAAATGAGCAAGATCGTGGCTGGAAATCCAGCTGCTGGTGCTGCACCTACACAATATTAATCATTTTGGAGGTGATTGTGGGGTTTTTCAGGGGAGTGGCTACTAATGTTGGAATGTTCCAAGAGCCTCTGCTGGGATTTGGTGTGATTTAGGCATCTGACATCTTAACCAAAAGGATAAAAATAATTCCCCAAAACTGACATTTAGAGTTCAGCAAGAGGAATGTTGTTGCTCACCAGAGGGAATGAGAAAAAGCCAAGTCTGCTCACGGATGGGGAATGCCATGGGGGACGCCTAGGCACCCCGAGTGTGGGGATAGGCGATCCCCATCCCTGCCTGCCTTTGGGGTCCCATCAGGATCCAGCATTTTAGAAGTAGGGCAATCCTCAGGCCCCTGCCAAGGAGAGGACCCCATAAGCACCTCGGCACCGTCATTAGCGCCCTGCACGTGGGAAAGGGGGGATCGATCCATCCTCTCCATAGGGAACGGGACCCCCATGGGAAGGCAATCCCAATACACCCGGTGTATGGGTAGAGGGGACCCCACAAGCCCCCTGAGCCATGGGAAGGGGGATCGCACGCTGCCCTGCACATCAGACACGTGGGAACGCCCCTTAGGGCCCCGCACGTGGGAAAGGGGGATCGAGCCACCCTCTCCATGGGGAACGGGACCCCACCTCCGAGCCCGGGTGGGGCCCACCCGGCGGCATAGCCTCCTTAAGAGCCAGCCCGCGCCAGGGGCGTGGCCCGCGGTGACGTTGCCCCGCGTCGCTGCCCGCGCGCCGCCGTGACGTCAGGCGGCCGCGCGGCCCCTGGGCCCCTCACGCCCCGCGGGCCCAGCCCCGGCCCCGCGATGCCGCGGGTCTACATCGGCCGCCTCAGTTACCAGGCCCGGGAGCGCGACGTGGAGCGCTTCTTCAAGGGCTACGGCAAGATCCTCGAGGTGGATCTCAAGAACGGGTGAGCGCGGGCTCGGCCCGGCTGCCGCGAGGGGAGGGCCCGGGCGCCTGAGGCTCTCGGAGGGGCCGCGGGGAAAGAGGCCGCCCGGGCGCTCTGGGCAGTGGTGGGGGCAGGACGGCTGGGTCGCCTCCTTTGGGTGCGATGAGAGGGACAGGAAGCTTGAGCTCCCCCTTGGTGGGGGATGCGAAGCCTGGTCCTTTATTGGGGCGGCATGTTGGTTTCTCTCTTTTAGGAGGTGGGCAGGATTCTTGAACTTCCCCTGCAGGAGGGACAGGGCGGCTGGGTCCGCCCTTTCTGCGGGGGAGAGTATGGCTGGGCTTTTATTGGGAGAGGGCAGTCTGCTTGGTTCCTTTTTTTGGAGGGACGGAACGTTTGGGGTTTTCTTTTTTTTTTATGAGGGAGGGAGCAGGAGGTCTGGGCCCCTACTGGAGGAGGGACAGGATGCGTTGGTTCCCCCTTTTGTGGAGGGAGGCAGGGCGCCCGGGTTCCCCATTTTGGGGAGGGTGACAGGTTGCCTGGGATCTCCGTGGGAGGGGGTAGCAAGACACCTGGGCTCGCCCCTTGGGGAAGCAGGATGCTCGGGTTCCCTTTAGGGATGGGGAGCAGGATGCCTGGGTTCCCCTTCTTGTCAAGGGGGGACATGACGTCTGGGCCTTTGTTGGGGGTGCAGAATGGCTGGGGCTCTGTCGGGGGGATGTGGATGCCTAGACTCTCCTTTGGGTGGGGTGAGGGAGGCTGGACAGTTGGGTTCCCCTTTTTTAAGAGTGGATGCAGGATACCTGGGCTCCCCCTCTGGGGAGGGCTTGGATGGGTGGGCTTCTCCTTTTTTGGAAGGCAGGACACCTGGGATTCTGTGACAGCTGGGGGTAGGACAGCTGAGTCTCACTTCAGTTCTTAGGGCAGCTCATCTGTGTTTTGCCCTGCCTTCTGCAGGGAGGGGGTGTCATCCTGCGGGCCCCCCCAGGCCCCTCTGCACCCCAGGGCAAGCACTGCAGGGTGAGCCAGGCATAACCTCCCCAAAAAGAACCTCCCATTGTGTTGGGTTTGGGGGGGCAGAGCTGCTCCCAGAGCCCTCAGGCTGTCTGGGGGTGTGTTCTGCCCCCCCACACACACCCCAAACCTGCCATACCTCTGTGTTCTTACCTGTGCTGTTCCAGTAGCTGTGCCCTCACTGCAGCTCCAAGGGTTGGATCCTGCTCCACCAGGGCTTGGCCAAGACATTCAAGTGTGGATTTTTGAAGAAAAAGCAAATTGCCATTTTTGGTGGGGTTTTCCCCAACACCCAAAGCCTCATGAGTGCCTTTGCTTTTTCCAAGAAACTCAGCTTGAAGCCTTCCTTAGAAAGGTTGAATGGAATATGGATTTATCATTATATAGCTAGGAGAGGCAGGTATTAATTACAGTGGAGAAGAGGAATTTTTTGTACAAGTTACTCCTTGAGCATTAAAGTGAAAGAGGCTCATTAAGTTTTAATGCTGCTTGTGCTGGCAGGTGGACATTTAACAGGTTTATAATATGAATAAAATCCATTGTTAAAGCAAAAAAGTGTTCATGTGTCAGTGTTTTAACCCACACAGCCTGAGGAGTTGTTGAAGATTAGCTGAAATACCTGAGGCTGCTGTTTTCCAGTCCTGCTGTGTATCCTTGGAAATGTTGGGAGGGGGGGGTGGGGGGGGGCAGTTTTCCTGTTGCTGAGTAAGCCCCAAATTCAATATTTCTGCTTCATATGTGTTGGAGATGGGGGGGAAGGGAAGCCAACTAAGCTTTCTTAACAGATGTGGAACTGTTGTTATGTGGCTGATGTGGTAAAGGGACTTGTCTTTCTGCTTTTAAGTCAATTTAATTGTTTTTTTCTAGTTTTATATTCTGAAGTCTTTTGACAGGGTTGAAGTTAAATTCTTTGTCAAAAATGGAACTTGAGCAATCAGGTTTTGTGTCTGTGCTTGGGAAGCCCTGGGCTGAGCTGTGCTCTCCTGAGCCTTCCTCCATGGCTTATTTCTGGTATTGCTTAGGAAACAATTCAAACTTCCTGCATGGTGTTTGACTGGAGAGATTCTTGCAGTTGTTTCTGGAAATCTGGGGGTTCTCCTTGGTGGATCCTCCACTGGGTGTTCCAGCAGCTAAACTGGAATGCTGGAGCAAGACAATGGAATGCAAATTGATACCACAGAGCTCTAAAAGCTTAGCTGCTGCTCACTACTTGTAATTTGAGCTTGAAATTCAATGGCTTAAAGCAATTACTACCTGAGGGGAAGACAGGGAAATGAAAATGTGGGTCATATAGGATTCTCCATTTCAAATTGCAGTTTTTAATTGTGTGCTCTTAGTTTTCACATTCAACACCTGCAGGACAGAAGGATGTGGATTGAGGAACACAGATCAAAGCTTCAGACTTTCATCCTTCCATCTACCTCTGTTCCAAATCAGTGTTTGCTTTCCAAAGAGAAGTGGTTTGAGTGGGAGGGGACCTTAAAGCCCATCCTGCTCTACCCCCTGCCATGAACAGGGACCCCTTCCGCTGTCCCAGGTTGCTCCAAGCCCCATCCAGGCTGGCCTTGGGCACTTCCAGGGATAATGAAGGCCATCTCTAACATCATGGTCAGACTCCCTGATCTTGGAGGGCTTTTCCAATCTGAACAGTTCTGTGATTCTGTGTTTATTTATTAATTTTGGTGTGTGGGGTAGTGCTCACTTTTAGTGGGGAGGGGTTTAACTTCTACCTTTAAAAAGATAGATGACACCCTTGATTTCATCAAAGAGTATGCCATGATAGTAATCTTTTGCTAACATCAATGAATTCAGCCCTTACACTCTCACATGATTTATCATGTTGTTGATGAAGAATGACTTTAGGTTCAATTCAGCGAATCAGCAGATGTGTTTTCATGCCTTCCTATTTCTCTCCCTGTTTTTGGAAGGGTTTTCATTTTTTAGGTTTTTTTCAAGGCTCAAAGCCTTGAACCTTCAGGTATGCTCAGGAGGCTCATCTGTAAGACAGCATGCACAGGGCTCTGCAGAAGCCCATGAGATGCTTTTGAGCACAAATATCTCAGGTTCAGTTCTTTCCCAGTGATCCCTTTTCCCTCCCTGTCGCTAGGTATGGCTTTGTGGAGTTCGATGATCTGCGAGATGCTGACGATGCTGTTTATGAGCTGAATGGGAAAGATCTGTGTGGGGAGAGAGTGATCGTGGAGCATGCCCGGGGCCCACGCCGGGACAGCAGTTACGGTTCTGGACGCAGTAAGCACTTGTGCATTTGTATCCATGGCTTATTTTAAATAAAACATTGGTTTACTCTTTTATAAAAGTAATATAAAAGGAAAGCAATCCAAATTTGTGACTAGTGTTCTGTAACTGTAAATGTAATTGTTGATCTGAATATTTATTAATTTGTTTGTTGTATTAAACTCTTTTAATTGATACATTAATAAACACAGTTTCTTGTACCATTTTCATTATTATCATTTTGTTTAACTATTTGAATGGTTTATTTGCAATGTGATGTTTAACATAGATTTAACAAAGACCTCAATGTTTTAATTGAAAGAGTCCTTTGAGGCTAAGATGACTGCTTGTTCCATTTGCTGACCTTGGGGTACCTTTCCATGAGTGGCTCTTTGACCTTTGTGGCCCATGGCTGTCCAAAAAAAAAAAGAAGCCATGTGACGACCTCAAGCTTTTCCCATTAGACCTGGGTGGTGAGGATCCCAAGGGTTAGAAACATATGAGATTAATCTGAAATAGGTGCCTGAAAAGCTTTATTCATGTCAGATATTCAGAAAGCTTTAAAGTAATGTAAATAACATTAATCAACTGGCTTTATTCAGTTTCTTCTTTCAAACTGTTTTAAAAATAATATTAAATATAATCACATGTTAATTCTAGCATAATTATAGTTCTGTGCCTTGTTTAATTATGAGCTTGTAGTAAAACTGTTTTAATGCTTTGGGTCTTTGCAAGGTGTTACATAAAGGGGGGTGGATTTAGCCCTGATGGGGGGTCCATGGTGTCTTTGGGAACACCTGGGGCAGAGCAGTTCCGTCGGGGCAGAGAGCGACGCTCCATTTCCCTGGCTGAAGTTCTGCTGTCTGCTTGTCACCTCCTAAAGGTGGATATGGTTATAGAAGAAGCGGAAGAGATAAGTACGGTCCCCCGACCCGTACAGAATACAGATTGATTGTGGAAAATTTGTCAAGCCGCTGCAGTTGGCAGGATCTGAAGGTATGGGGCCCCTTTCCTTACCCTCTCTCTGTTACGGAGCACAAAGGGTGAAAGACATCTTCAGCAAGGCAAAGTGATGTGCTGCTCTGCTTTGCTCCAGCTGAGCAACTCCATGGGGAGTAGATTTTGGAAGTAACACACACCTTAATACAGGACTATGTTTGCGTATATGAAACCATTCATGAGAGGTTGGGAGTTGCAACTGCAGAACTGGTGGCACTGGACAGTGGGAGAATAATTTTATCCTTAGCACCAGCTAACATCACATACAGGTGTGTTTTATCTTCTCTTAAGCCCTGTCAAAACAGACTCAAATCATGCCAGGGGAAGGATTCACTAGAGATGAAGGAGTTTGCCCTTGTCAGTTTGGATTTAACCCATCAACTTGTAAGGTGCTAGAGCTGTTTGAAACAACAGCATTGTTCCTGCAAATTCTCTGTTAGGATTTTCCACATCATCTGAAGCTGTTTTAAGGAGAGTTTCAGGGTAAGGATGTTTCCAGAATGAGTAATCATGAAAAATCTCTGCCAGAAACTTATTTTTGACGTCCAAAGGAGTGGCAGGTGATTCTAACAGTGGAGGTGTTGAGTGACACTGTGGAGCCCACAGTGCCTCTGAGTACTCTGGAGGTGACGTGTTGGCTTGTGATTATCCACATCATGGATTCCGGGAGCAGGATTTCAATAGTGGATGCAAAAAGATTAGTGCTTCCTTATCAAACTGAGCAGCAATGGTTAAACCCACTTGTTCTTACTGGAACACTTTCTCTTATGGTTCTCTTTTAAGGGTGTGTAAAATTTGTTCTAAACAAACTTTGACGTAGTAGAAACTGGTCTGTAAGTGAATTTTACACTAGTTCGGGTACGTACAGAGATGCTTCCAGTGTCTTTGTTGTTAATGCTTCACACTATCAATAGCTTGTCTTTGCTTCTGTATTAAAATCCTAAGTAGAGCATGGCATGATTAATCCTCCAGTGGATGCATTACGGCTTTTTTGGGAATAGCTTTCATTTCAGTGTACTTAAAATGGGAGTAGCTGGGTTGAAAACAAACCAGAGCTCTGTGCCCTGTTTCTGCTGCAGCCAGTTTCCACAGGGGCTGAAAGATGCCCTGGCCTGGCAAAGGCCCTGTTCTGCCTTGCTCAAAGCAGGGCAGAACAGACCCCTGATAAACCGTCTAAAGGGAGGTTTAGGAATTGAAACGGAGAAGCCAGGAAGCATGAAGTGGGAAAAAGAATTGAGCTTGGAGTTCTGTGGGGGTTTTTTCCAGCAGAACGAGCTCTATGTTGACAAGGCAGAGGATGAAGGGAGGTCTGCTTCTCTGTGGGCTTCTTGCCTCTTCATATTCAATCTTTATCACCTTTCCTAATTATTTCTGAAAACATGATTTGGAGAGCAAGCATTTTACTTCTTTAATCACTTCTATAATTTGAAACTTAAGAGCCCAGAGCATATTTGATCTAAGACTTGAAGTGGGAGATCTTAAATTATAATTTGTGTCAAAGCTATCAACCTGGTTCTAATCACACCAACTCTGTGAAGTCATAGTGTGTTATTTGGCACTACAGATGCTGTTTGGGTCAAACACTTGCTGACGTCCCTGTGAATAGAAGATACTCAGGGAGCATCATGTCAGAAGTGAGCAGGGTCAGCTGGAAGCCTGGCTCTGGATTCAAGGCGATGGTGATTCTGTCCTCTTCCTTTAGGATTATATGCGTCAGGCAGGGGAAGTGACATATGCAGATGCACACAAAGGAAGGAAAAATGAAGGTGTGATTGAGTTCAAATCCTATTCTGACATGAAAAGAGCCCTTGAAAAGCTGGATGGGACAGAAGTAAATGGCAGAAGAATTAGATTGATGGAAGACAGACCTGGATCGAGACGGCGCCGCTCTTACTCCAGAAGCCGAAGCCATTCAAGGTATGTCTGCAACGTATCTCAGGCTGCAGTTACGGAACACAGAGCGGCTTGAGACTTTTGGGTTCCAAAACACTGGAAATGTTTGGAGTTCTCAACGGGTCTAGTTTTTTGAGCATGTATTAATATCCAGGGCAAATGAGGGCTGTGTTCTGAGGTGTCTCTCTTGGTGGATGTGTGGACCTGCTCCCTGAACACCTGTCACTGTTCTTCCCTGATAACTCAGCCCTTGTTCTTTGTGGGAGCAGCTGCGTGGCCGGTGGAGCCATGCTCATGGAATGAAACAGAAGGTGCTTCTAACACTTCAGCTCTGAACACTGTGTTCTGCTCCAAGCACCAGGACTAACAGTTCTTTCTCATCTTAGAAACCTCCACCTGTTCCCTGTTTCTAAGAGATTTGTTGCTTTCCTTGACTGACCAAGAGCTGCTTCAGCAGCACCAAGTGTGCTCCCCTTTCCATTCTAGAGTAGAACTTGTTGCAAGAAAACTCAGGCAAATCTTTACTGTTACTAGAAAAACTTGCTTATGAAATCAAAATCTGAAGTCAAAGCTTTATGTCAGTGTCTCACCATATTCAAACTGTGATTTGATTGGGAAAGTGATTATCCCTTAAATAAACTGGCATCTTTTCTTTCAGATTACTACCTTACTCGCAGCCAGACATGGCAGCAGGGATGAAAGGGGGGAGAGGGTGCTCCAAGTTTGTAACTGTATTGTCTAGCTCTGAACATTTGGCTGCTGAAAGGTGCTTTAGCCCTGTGGGGTTCTGCCCAGAGGGGTCACAAGCTCCCTATGGACACGTGCTAACGTGAAGGTGGTTCCTTGTGTTGCAGGTCTCGCTCTCGAAGCAGACACTCCCATAAGAGCAGGAGCCGCAGTGCCAGTAGCAGCCGCTCCAAGAGCAGATCCAGATCCAGGTATGTCTTTGTCTTGGCAGAGCTGGGGGCTCCCACTTCAGTGAGAAGCATCATGTTAAATTTGCAGCAGGAACACTTTGTTTTTCTTTTCCCTCCCATTCTCTGCACGCTCTGTTCAAACCCTTGCCGCACTAAAGCTGAGCTGTCTGTTGCTTTTGCACTTCCAGGTCTGTGTCCCGTTCCAGAAGCAAGAGCCGTAGTCGAAGCAAGAGCCGTAGCAGAGGCCAGAAAGAGAAAAGCAGGACTCCAAGTAAAGAGGATAAAAGTAGGAGCCGCAGCAGGAGTGCAGAGAAATCCCGAAACAAAAGCAAGGATAAATCTGAGGGCATTCTCCATAACAGCAATGAGAAAGCCAAGAGCAGGAGCCACAGCAAGGAAAAGAGCAGGAGCAGGAGTGGGAGTAAGGAGAGGGGAGAGGCGAAGGAGAGCATGAGGAGCAGAAGCAAGGAGAAGAGTAGAAGCAAAGACAGGGAGAAGAGCATTAGCAAGGGTAGAAGCAGGAGCAAAAGCAGGGATGAGAGTAGGAGCAGGAGCCACAGCAAGGATAAAAGGAAAAGTAGGAAAAGGAGCAGGGATGATAGCAGAAGTAGAAGCCGGAGCCACAGCAAGAGTGAGAAAAGCAAGAGGCGCAGCAAGCGAGACAGCAAAGGCAGCAGCAAGAAGAGAAGAAAGGACAGCCACGAGCGGTCCAGGTCAGGCTCCAAAGAAAAGGAGCAGCTCAAATCTGAGTCGGACAAGAAGGAGGTGAAAGGCGAGGGGGAGGATGCAGTGTCCCGCTCCAGGTCTAGATCCATTTCCAAGTTCAAACCAAATATCAAATCAGATTCTCGTTCCAGGTCTAAATCTGATTCAAAGCCAAGGTCCCGGTCCAAGTCCAGGTCTAGGTCTGCCTCTCGGTCACACTCACGGTCACGGTCAAGGTCCCGCTCCAGATCCTAACCTTGCTGCAACGCCACTTGGAATGGTTGGAAAAGTCTTTTGTACATGTTTAGTAGCTGTAACCAAGTGATTGAAGTAGAAACCCTGTCGATGCTGTGTATTTTTAACAACCTGATGGTCTGTCTGTCATTAACTGCAGCGCTCTCTCCCTGCAGCGCTCTCTGGTGTGAGGCTGCTCCATTCATTTTCTATCCAATAGAAAGGTTCTCTTTACATACAGCTCTTCCTCAAGCCCCCAGATTGCCCTGTTTTCCAAGGAGAGCCTTGCAGGGAATGAGCCCAGGGAATGAGCACTGCGCCCTGGTGGGTTTATGGAATTGCAGTGATGACTGATAGGTAGGTATGATGGATTCAACAGATTTTGCCCTCGATTGATGCCCTTTGATGTCTGCCATTTAGTGGAAGTGCTAAGTCTTAAGTTTCATACTACTTTTGTTCCATATTTTTTGGACTTACAAAGTTGTGAATAGCACAGTCAAAAGGAAAAAAAAATAGAGGTACTTGCAGTAATCTATAGGGAAAAGAACTATAGTTCCATATTCTGGTATTGTGACAATATCCTTGTTTTATATTAAATTTTTTTATTTTATTTTTCCCTGTCTTGCAAAGTACAGTGATCCCCGTTTCCATGAAATTTGAATAAAGACTATTTTTGCTTGATGACATTTGGTTATGTGGCGCTGTGTTGTGATTGTCAGCATTTTCTATTGATCAAGGTAAGCCTGAATTTGTAGAGAGTCACTCACAGAAAAAAGGTTCCTAATTCAGAAAGTCACGTCACATTCAGTGTAGGCACAACACTTGAATACAGTCCAGATAAAGAACTTATTTCTCCAGGATATTTTTCAGGAGTTTTTCCTCCTACTGAAACACCTGTGCTTGAGAAGAGCCTTCATAAAAGAAAAAGCTCAGGATGTGCTTCTGGGCTTGGAAGCACAGAGGGTGGTGGTGGCGGCTGTTCT
The DNA here is from genome assembly GCF_023055355.1 of Agelaius tricolor. Lineage (NCBI taxonomy): Eukaryota > Metazoa > Chordata > Aves > Passeriformes > Icteridae > Agelaius > Agelaius tricolor. The sequence goes on along the minus strand of NW_027269296.1, from coordinate 5,503,100 downwards.
GTGGTATGTCCCCAGCATCCCTGGAGACCTTGGGAGATGGGGGGGGAACTTCTGGCAAGAGTTTTGTAGGTGTGTAGGTGTTCCTGAATAATATCCCAAATTTAGGCTTGGGCCATTTGCAAATTGCTCAGACTGAACTTCCCACAAGCTCTTCTCCTGCACAATCGGCTTTGAATGAAGAAGTGACATCCCCAGCACCTGTTCTGCCTGCAAGCAACATTCTGAAAAACAGAAGGCAAAATGTATTTTGTGAGTTCCTGGTCTGGAACAAAAAGGTTAGTTACAGCTTCCCCTAAAACTGTCCTTTAGCCAATTCCAAACTGCTCACAACTTGATGGCAGCGGCTCTCCAGCAAGAGTCACTTCATAGGTGCAGTAATTCCATATAATTTGATCATTTGAAACTTGTCCTGCCATATTAAAAAGATGAAGAGGTAATAGATCATCAGAGTTGCTTGCAACACAAAATATCTCCCCACACTTTGAGAGGGGTCAGGGCTCAGCAAGTGGCTCAGACTTTATCAAATGTCATACATATTACCATGGCAGCATTAGAAATCTCTGTGGAAGTGATATCTTCAGAAGAAAAAGGCTTTCCCAGCTATACATATATTTAGTGCTTTAACATCTTATACTGTCAAAATGACATTTTTAATCCTTTTTGCTGCTTAATACAGAAGGAAACCAGCCAAGGCAAGATGTTTGCTAGTAAGGGATAATTAACTGAAAAATAATTTTAAGAAAATCTGCAAATTATACAGTCTAGGTAAAGACTAAAAAGTGACTCCAGTTTCTGCTGTCTGGTAACTCCATTCCAAGTGACCAAGCCAGATTTTAGTGAGCCCTTTGGGAAAAGCATCTATTCCTTAAATACCTGAGGACAGACCTCCCACATACCTAAAGGAGGTATGTGGGAAACTTGTCTGAGGTGGAGGTTGTGCAGTAAGAAGAGAGAAAGCCAAAAATCCTTCATGCGTGAGTATCTGGAGCCATGGCGGTTCCTGGGTGTGCAGTGCAGGGTTTGGACACGCCACACATTGCAGGAGCACCTGTGCTTTACTGCCCAGAGCAGGGACAGACCTTGGGATGAGCTCATCCTCCCCAGCCACTACATGTGTGGGTTGGAGTGTTGGAGCAGGAATTCCCAGGGAATGGACTTTCTGAGACATCTTAAGTGCTGATAATTGGTGCGCCCCCAGAACAGTGATTCCATGGGCAGGGCCAGGCACGTGCCTCAGCTGGGCGCTGCTGCATCATTTAATGTTCATTTCTGTCTCACAAATGTCACTGAGTGAGTCTCACACATTAATTCTGCATTGAACTGTAGGGTTTGCATCAAAACCTCCAACTTGTGTGGCCCCCTGGTGTGGGCACTTTGCCTTTCTCAGCCTGGAGTCTTGATCTGAAACTGCAGAGATCTGCTTGGCAGCAGGTGTGAAACCAGGGCAATGGTAATAATATAAAATATTAACTGTAATACTTATATTGCATACCCAGAGAAGAAGATTAGTGGAATGTCTATTGCAATAATTCCACAATATTCCCAAGTAAGATTTCTGTGTGAATAATTATATACAAAGTGAGGACTCAGCTTTAGGCTGGAAGTACCTACCCAAAATGCACTGAAAAACAGCCCCAAATCTGATCTAGGCTTGGGGTAACTGTCTTATGGGGCACCTTGGAGGTGAGTTCTGAGGAGGGAAGGCAGGAATGCACGTGGTGGGCACCGTGTAGGTTCTGGCAAAACAATCAGTAGAGCAGGGAGATAAAAGGGCAAGAAGCTCCAAACTAGGAATCTCTCAACAAAACTTACAACAATTAAAATCAAATTAAGAGTCTAAATAAATATGGATGGTTCAATTACTTGCAAATCTTTTTGGCTCCAACAGCCCTGTAAACCTGGACCCACTGAATACTTCAACACTGGCTGCAAGCATCTGCAGGATTTGAGTTTTAACTGGAACTTACAGATGAGGTAAGAAATGTACTTGCTTTCTGACTAGATTTAAAGATTCTAAAGGGTATTTTATGTGCCTCACTTGAAGAATGAAGAGAATATTGTGATGTGTAGTTCAAATGAGCCATTGCAAATCTCATGTATTATTTTCCCGAAATCCCATTCCATTTAAGCTGTCACAGCTTGGGGCCTGCTTCTGCTCTTGGCAGAAACCCCCGACGCGTCATTAAAAAATCCTACCCCCACCTCTTTTATTGTTCCAAAATTCAAATACAAAGGAAAATAACAGTCCCAGATGAGAAGACAAACAAGTTTAACAAATGCAGAGAAGACGGGGCAATATCCTCTGTTACTCCTGGAGGGGGAGGCAGCGGGACACCATGGTCACGATTTGCTGGATTAACAGCTCCCATCCCAAACCTCCGCTGCCCAAATCCCGTCAGCCGTGAACGTGCCCCAACGCCCACGGCCGTGCCCAGGCTTCACCCAGCCGGCTCAGGGAGCGGGGCTGTGCCCCTCACACCCATATGTTCCGTGCCAGTGCCCCCGGTGCCCCACGTCTGTCCCGTCCCAGCGCCAGCCCTACCCCCGTTCATTCCCATCCTACGCTTGCATGTCCCAGTGCCATCCCTACCCCCAGTGCATTTGCATCGCACTGCCAGCTCTGTCCTAGGTCCTCCCCGTACCCAGTGCCCCATACCCAGTGCCCCCTATCCCAGTACCACACACCCAATTCCCCACATCCCAGTACCCCATATCCAGTACCGCCCCGCTCCCGGTCCCCGTCCCCAGCCAGCGCCGCCTCCCCCGGGCCGGGGCCGCGCATGCGTTCGGGGGCCCGCGGGGCTCGCAGCGCTGCCTGGGCTCCATCGCGAGGCCCCGGAGCGGCGGCGGCGGCGGGGCCGGGCCGGGCCAGGCTGGGCCGGCGGTGAGTGAGGGAGGGCGGGGGTCGGGGCCGGGCGGAGGCGCCGCCATCTTGGGGGGCTGGGGGGCCGGGAGTGCAAATGGCGCCGCTGGGCCGGGGCTGCTGGGGCCCCGCGGGACCCAAAGTGCTTTTAAACCCCCAAAAGGGGCAAACCCACCGCAAACCCGCCGATGGACGCCGGCAGAACGCGGGCTTAAATTCTTTGCACGGTCACAAAGTATTTACAGTTTCTGAGGTGGTGGTTGCCGAATTTTGACCCAAGAAGTTGAGGAGAAAATCGGGGTTATCCCGCCTGGGCGCCGCTCCGGTGAAACTCCTCGGGACTGTGACAACTCAAAAATATTAACAAACATATAAATACAGTGCAGTAAAAACAGTTCTTGGAGACCTCCCGAAAACCAGAAAGATTTAAGTTTGAAAACAGATTTTACATGACGGAAAAAACCAAAAAAACATCAAACTTTCTGGCAGCAAATTCAAAGTGCAGAAGTAATGGAATGGGGATTTTGGGAGGGGAAGTCCGCGCTGAATAAAGAGAGGGATAAATACAATAATTCAGAAGTATCGATCGGCTGCGGGTAGGGGTCGGTGTGGGACAGCCTGAGTGATGTTTGGTGTCAGGAGAAAGAGATTAGGACAGTTTTATGGGCTCTTGGTGCTGCAAGGAATCGGATTAGATTTATACTATGAAAACATTTAATTTAATTCAATTACTGCCCAGATAAGTTTTTAAAAATAGCCTGTAACTGGAATTAAGGGATAAAGAGCTCTGATATTTTGTGCCAAGTTGCAACAGACCTTTTAGGTCTGTATTTTATTATATAGTAAAACAGAAGTGAAAAGGAGGGAAAACGGACTTGGTGCTTCAAACTTTCCTTCCCTACACAGCAATTAAGAGCAGTCTGATGTGGTCTAATCAGCGTTTTGCTTCCTCAGTTTATGATCTATAATCTACTCAGATTATATGTTTTTGAGGATGGGAACAGTCTTTTCCTGAGTGAGTATTCCTGCTTGGCCGTGGGAGATAAGTAATAATGATTAATAGAAGTCCCCAGGGTAGTCTGCTGGATTGCAGTCCTACAAAGTAATTACAGATGCAATTAAAACAGAGGATGTTTTTGGCCTCTGTGCACTGGTTTTGCCCTAAAATTGATTGCACCTTATATTGCAAGTAATCCCATTAAAGCTGAACGTGTGTGAAATGAATTGTAATTCCCAGTGAGTGCGGGGGTGGAATCAGAGCCCAGTTTGAGCTGCTGAGGACAGCTGGGTACAACTGCTGGGCAGGTTGTGCAGGGCCAGCTCCGTTTGTCTTGGCCAGAGGTGATTTACTCTGTCTTCAGGGTTTCAGTGCCATAATGAGCAAGTTGCTGGAGAGTGAGTGGGTACACAGCCAGATGTACTCTGCAGAGCATTGCTGCCCCACTGACTCCTCAGGACCCAGGGTGTGTTGTCCTTCCATCAGCCGTGCTGTTTGTCAGCAATTTTATCACCAGTTCTTTGTTTACGGAACTTTTAAGTCTTCGCACTGATTTTTAGAAGTAGCATTGTGAATTTATTTGAAGCAGTGTCTGCAGTCTTACTTTAAATGTGCTTAAAATTGTGTTGGTCTATCTGCAGGAGAAGGCCTGGCTAGCCCTTATCTCACTTCTATCTTCATGCATAGTGTTTAGTGCAGATACCTCTGGGTATGACAATATATTCCATCGGTGTTGAGGGCGAAGCTTCAGTGTAACCCCCTTGTCCTTTGCCATTAGTGCTGGTAGTTTTTGAGAGATGACATGTGCTGCAAGCCTGACACTGGGACATGGAATCAGGTCCTCTCAGGATGACGATAGAGATCATAAAATCATGGAATACCCTGAGTTGGAAGGGACCCACAGGGATCATTGAGTCCAAGTCCTGGCACAGGACACCCCAACAATACCACTGTGAGTGTTGTCAGACAATAAGGTGTGGAGTGTTCATGTGCCAGTCCATGCCTCACCTCTGGGCAGGAAAGTGTTCTGGAGGCCTAAATCCCATTCTCAGAATTGCACAGCTTGAATATCAAGGAAATGTACATAGACTGGATCAAACCCAGATTGACCCACAGCAGTGATTACTCTGGGCATTTACAGTCTCTCTGTGAAATAACAAGGTGGTTCATGAGTTGCAGTGTTGGTTCTTCTTCCTCACACACTGTCCTCTCTGTCCCATATTTTCTGTAATTTTTAATCTATTTCAGCCTTTCCTCGAGCCCTCCAATTGTGCTGCATGGGCACAAGAGCAGGAAGGAGGAGACACAATGGGATGAAAAATCAGATTGGAGACTTGGGGAAAAAATGACCAAATGAGTCCTTATTAAGGAAGCCTGGCAGCTGCACACTCCTGCACGTGGAATCAATTAGCAACCAAAGCCAACAGAGATCTGACCAAACCCTCTTTCTCCTAATTAGCATCACTCACTGTGCTCCACAGGTGAGGTGTGAGGGCAGATGTGCTTTGCTAAATTTGACAGATTATTTTCCAGAGAATGGTTCAATTTACTGGTAAAATACTTTACCCCCAAGGAATGGGTGTTTTATTGCTGGGTTTAGCGTCTTTTGGCTCATCTCCTGTTTGTTTTGTTTTGGTTTTTAAATTTCTGATTGAATCCAGCAAAGTGATGGGATAAATGCATGGTAGAGCTAAGCAAACAGGTAGAGGTTGTATTCATGAATCACACAAGACTTGTTTTGACAGCCCTATTTATGCTGTAGCTTTTAAACTTTTTAAAGGCTGAGAGAATTGGGATTGTTCAGCCTGGAGAAGAGAAAGCTTCGAGGTGACCTAATTGCAGCTTTCAGTGCCTAAAGGGAACGAACCTACAAGAAAGCTGGAGAGAGACTATTTACAAGGGCCTGGATCGACAGGGAAAGCAGGAATGGCTTCACACTGACAGAGGCAGGTTTAGATCAGATATTAGGAAGGAATTCTTCTCTGTGAGGGTGGGGAGGCCCTGGTACAAGTTACCCAGGATAGCCGTGGTTGCCCCTGGATCCCTGCAAGCGTCCAAGGTCAGGTTGGACAGGGCTTGGAGCCACCTGGGATAGTGGAAGGTGTCCCTGCCCATGGCAGGGGTTGAGACTGGATGGGCTTTGAGGTCCCTTCTGATCCCAAACCATTCTAGGATTCTGTGATTCTACTTTGGGTCGCTCCTGCAGAGCATGAAGGTTTTTAAGGTGTGTAATTCTGTGTGGCTTCAGGTGATGCTCAGAAGTGTGTTTAAGTGTTGTAATTACAGGTGATTCCCAGGGACTGGGATTAGCAGCTCTGTGGTTTCACGCCTGCAGGAGTCATTCCTGGGGCTCCCAGCTGAGCCCCATGGAGGTTTGTGTGAGGCTCGGGCAGTGGCCAGGTGCCCTCCCCAGAGTCACTGCTCTTCCCAGGCAGGAGGAGGTGAGAGTTGGGGAAAGCAGCTCAGCACCAAAGGCTCTTAGTGAAACCCATAAAATTGGAAGTGCACTCTGTTTCTGCTCCTCTCTTTCCATAAAGGAACAGAAAGCATTAACTCTGTAGGCATGGAATAAGGTTTTGTGCCTTCTTTTGCATCCCTCCCAGTCTGTTTGGAATAGGTCAGAATGCTGTCCAGCATGGCACTGAGTGCCTGTAAGGACAGGAGAGAGCAGCTGCTGCCACACGGTTGTCACCCAAATCTACAGAGACAGGCAGCAAGGTGGGTGTGGTGGCAAAGGGGAACAGTCACACTCGAGGAGGCAGCACTGTCAGGTGTGTGATGCTCTGTGGGAACGCTGGAATGCCGGCTGGCATCGGCAGGGGTGGGGCTGGGTGTGCAACGGGCACACATTCAGCAGCCTGTGCCAGTGCTTTTCTTCTGACTGCTGAAATAGATACATGAGTGTGTTTTTGACACAGCTGTGTCAGCAAACCAAGATGAGCAGCTCAAAGGCTCCAACAGTGCTTTGGGCTTTGTTCTAGGATGAGCTGCTGGTTTAGAGTAAACTCACAATTTTGCTGTCTGATCCTATGAGCTGATTGAGGTCACATTGCCGTGGTGCTGTTTACTTGTCTCCCAGTGCAATAGCATACATAATCCATATGTTATGGATTATGGTATGCTATTGCACTGGGAGACAAGTAAACCAAAGGCAGACCCATAGACCTGATGCTAGTTTTCCAAGGAAACTCGGAAGGGCTCTGTTGTACAAATGAGCTGGACAAACTCCTGGAAACCCAAGTACTTCATCTTGTGATCCTGTGATGGAACCTACACAAAAAGTCTTTGCTTCTCCTCCATACCAGCCAAAGCATCCCTCTCCCTTCCTAGACCCTTTTCCCAGTCTAATCTTTCAGTGCAATATTTTCCTTGATTTGTAGTTAAAATGTTTCCCTCTTTATGGGAAACAAAAATTAGTAGAAAGTTCAAGGGGGGAGCTTGGAATTCCTCAATTCTGAATTTTGTCTTTTTTTCCCTTCACTGACATAGACAGTCTCTGGTGACTGGTGGCTCCTGGCACTTTCTCTTGAGGCATTGGTACAGTTCCATTGCAGCCTCTGAAGGTTCATTTCAGTTCCTAACTGATGAGGTTCCTGAAGATGAGGCTGGGGTTTTATTTGGTAATGGCATTAGTTCAGCCTTGCAAAATATTGCTTGCCTGAGGTGAGTAACAGGTTTTGACGGGTGAGTAAAGCATCGTCTGTCATCGTCACAGCCAAGTACAGGCGAGGTGGCTGTGTCTGAGCTCTTAAGTGTTCTGACAGTTCTGAGTTTAGTTGTGCTGCAAGGAGTCATGATGGGGTTTGTGTGTTTCTGTTTAAAGTGCAGCTCTGTTCCTCATTGATGGCACAGGAGGGGCTGGCAGATGTCACATGTCAGGTGTCAGACACCGCTGCAGAGCTCCCAGGAGATGGGAGCTCTCAGAGCTGGTTTGCACTGAGTGGGAGGAGCAGCTTTGCTCAGCTCCTGCCCTGTTTCAGGGCAGAAAGGTGATTTGTAAATCAGTTATTCCCAGAACAGCACAGTATCAGATGGTTCCCTCGATGCCAAGTGCTTCTTGAATGGGATTTTGCCTCCTGGTCCATGGAAGCTTAGCCAGAAGTGCTGCAAACTTCACGTTAATACTTGATTTACAGTGTCTGGGTTTATTGCACCATTGCATTTCTCACCACAGAGAGACACTGAAATCCTCATGTCATTGGAAATTATCCTGGCAGCACCTAGAATGGGATTTCTGTTGAAATATTTTTCTTCCCATCAAGTCTGATGGTGTTTATAGAAGTAGAGTGAACCCCTATCTGCCCATTTAGCCTTCTCACTCACTTTGAATGAACTTTTACTTTTTTTTCTTCCTGTTTTTTTTTGTTTGGTTGGTTTTGGTTTTTTTTTGTTTGTTTGGTTTGGTTTGGTTTGGTTTTTTGGGGGTTTTTTGGGGTTTTTTTGGGTTTTTTTGGTTTGGTTTTGTTTTTTTGATTTGGTTTTTTTGGGTTTTTTTTTAAATTTTTCATCTCCTAACAAAGGTAAGAGGGATGTTAAAAGCCAAAGCTGGTTTTCTACAGTAACAATGAGGTGGTTTCCCAAGCCTGCACTGGTTCAGGGGCAGAAATGAGATCAAAACCTGAGTATTTCTGGCCATTTTCTGTGGATTCCCTGTCTAAAGATAAAGCATAGAGCTCTGGGTGGAAGCATATTAATTCGGCTTCATTATCTCTGCCAGGCTGGCAATCATTTATCATAAATCATAAATCGGAACCTGCAACTTGGAACTGAATGACTCATCTCAGTTTTGTAGTATCTTCTTTTGCCTTAATGTTTCTGAGACTTAAAATGCTAAAGATGAATAGAAATTACAAACTGGGACAAATGAGGAATTTTTGGGCCTGACTATGGTTCTTCAAAATGTTTCATGTTAGTTTCTGCTCTCTTTTTAATTGCCCCATTTGCTTCCTTTTATTGGATTGTCTTGATTTTAATGCAGATTTTACTAATAAGGGAGCATTATAAGAAAAGCGATTATTTTATTTTTCTGTGGGTTCTACTGGATTTATAAAATGCAGAGATGAGAAAGACCAATTATTTTATCAGGCCTTCTCTGGTTAAGTTCCAGATTGTTTTCTACATTGTGATTTTTGACATTTTTCCTGGCCCAGTTTGAAGTAAATTCTCCAAGTTAATTACTTCTGTCCAAGTAACTTCCAAACTCCTTCTCCTAGAGGGAGCTTTGTAAATGATCTTGGTACTTGAGCTTCTTTATTTTTAAAGCCTGGACACAAAGAATAAAATCAAAAAAGGGGTGGGCTTGCCCTTGGTGAAACTGGCGACCAAGCATTTGCTATAAACAAATGTTTATAGATGTACAAGGCTACATCAAATATTAACATATTCAATAGCACCCAACACAAGGCTCATTGAGTCCAATTCCTGCCTCTCCCTGCAGCCGTGGAGATGTGGATGTGTTCTGTGACCCTGAACATGGACACGGCCGCAGATGTTCCACACCTGCAGTTCCCATACCCCAGTGGAAGCTGGGGAACTCCTACAGAGGTTATCCCAGGTATATTTCCTATTGCCATTTGCAAACATCTGTCTTGCTTTTGGCCCAATTAAATTAATCATAAAGAGCTGTGGTGGTGCTGGGATTGGAGCTGCAGGAATGCTGAAGTGTCCTGTGTTGCCCAGCGTCAGGTCTATGGGTCTGCCTTTGGTTGAATTATGCTCACACTAAACCCGTAGGTAGAAAGTTGAGCACCTGGAAGGCTTCAGATCAAGAATGGCGTTCAGGGGCAAACAGGGCTCTCATGAATCAGAACCAAGTCTGATGGTCACAAACCTGGGGTTCTGTGTTAGAGGCGGGGGAGTGGCTGTAGACATTTGCAAATGAAGGTATTCAGCAGTTCTGTTCCTTCGTGCTGAAAACAAATACACAGAATTGCCTTCAAGGCTGCAAGTTCTGAGTCTTGGGGAAGAAAAGATCAATTTCAAGTGAAATAAATTTGAGCTGAAGAAACTTGAGAGCTCTGAAAAATCAGGTGGTGGCTGTTGTTGTTACCACATCAGGCATTCAGAATCAGGTCCCCGACCTTCAACCTGTGTTCATAATGTTCCTTTTCCTCCTCCTTCTCCCTTTGAGCAGTGGGGAAGGGCTGTGAAGGATCTTAAGCTATGAGGAGACAATTCTGCCAGCAGATGTGGATAAACCTTCATGCTTGGGGTGTTCTGAGATCAGCGGTCTACACTCCCATAAAACATGGAATTGGTCCATTGACTCCTTTGGGTTATTTTGCAGCGGTGTAACTTTAGCCCTGTGTTCAATCCAAGTCATTATATTTCTGCTCCTTACCCAGCAGTAACATTCCATTGCAGAAACAGCTTCACTTTTATTGATTCCTCCTAATAGCAGAGAATCAACAAAGCACCACATTTTATTTATTAGACTGAAAGACACCAAATAATAATGTGTTGTTTTATATTAGATGATCAAGTGTAAGAGCCCTCAATACCTTGGTTAGTGGGTCTGGTTGGAATGTGCAACTGGAACATAATATCTAGCTGCCCAGAGAGCTGCTTTGTCCTTAAGATGCCAAATTATTTTTTTTTTCCTGTTTAATCCTTTTTCCTCCTCTCTCTTCCTACTATATTCCAGTTCTTCCATGCACAAAATGCATTTTTCCTTAATACCATTCAAGAACATCTCTGGAAGGACAGATTATTTCTGGAGGGTTTGTGTGGATTTTGTATTAGCAAACCTGCTCTACTGAGCTCTGTTGTGTAAAGGAAGATTCAGTCCTGATAGTAAATTCTGCATTTCCAGAACTTAGGAATGAGGGATAGAGCTGTGGGATGAAACTGGAGGTTCCCCCCATGATCAGCCAGGCCTCACCCCCAGATCAGACACTGTTAGTAAAGATGCTTGTTGTTTTTCTGATACAAATTTATGTGTTCTGGGATTGGGGTTGGGCTTCCTCAGCTCACCTGGCCACAGGTGCACTGTGAGATTTTGGCAGGAGGGAGCCCTAGCCTTCGTCTGCACTGGTTTGGGCAGAATCAGAACTGTTCATTCATGTGCAGGGGCGTCACTGCCCTGGAGACCTCTGCTCCTGCAGTGCCACAGGCACCTTCCCAGCTCCTGAGCACAGGAACTCTGTCTGGAACAGCATGTGGAGCTTGGAGATCTCCTTCCACTGTCCTTCTGCCATGGCACTGAGCTGTCCCATCAGCCTCAGCCTCTGAAATCTGCACCAGGATGCTGCTGCTCCTGAAGTGTTTGAGGGAGATGAACTGGATGGAATCCTGCAGGAAGCTGAGTCCACTTAGAATTATAATTTCTTCAGAATGGGACATTTCTCTTTGTGTTGAAATGAAATGATGCTCTGTCTCCTTGGGGCTGCACAGAATGTGAGCCTTTCAGAAGCAAGTCCAGCATCTTTGAAGCTTTAAGAAATACAAGCTTTAGAGAAAGAGGGGGAAGAACATTTGGGATGAAGCTTTGATAGGATGCTGGAGGCAGGATCCTGAGGCCAAGAAGCACATAGGAGTAGAAGACAGAGGGGGCTTCTCCACTCAACAAAGGAGCCCTGTTTCAGAGTGAAGCAAATGCTTTCAGACTGAAGTTTCAGTGAAGTGCAGATGGCTGAGAAAAGATCTCAGACTAATGAAGTGCTTGGAATAAAAGCTTTGGAGCAGAGCTTGCAAATGCAACCACCTTTGACTTGCCTCTTTCATTCTGGAGTTCAGTAGCTCCATAATGCACACAGTACAGAAGATCAAGGAGTGGGTAATCTTTGCAGCTATTTGCTCATCAAAAAGCTGGTTTTTTAGGTAATTTTTTTTATACTTGGTTGCATTTGCTGGTCAGGAGTAATAAAAGATGCATAGTGACACTATTTAACACACTTTAATAATTTTATCTGGACCAGTAAAGTATTCCTGCATGGCCTGTCTTTTAAGCTCCAAGGATGAATCTCTGAAGTCTGCCATGTGTCATGCTTTTTCCAAAGCTGCCCTGTGTGTGTCTGGATGGGTTTTCTAGTTCTGCACCTGGATTTCCTGTGATGTCCTTAGCACGACAAGCTGAGTGTGTGCAGGGCTGTACTGGAGCAGGGATGAGTGTCAAAGCTCTCCTCCTTCCCAGCTCTCCTTCCTCCCCTGAGAGCCACAGGGAGATGGGAATGGGGGTTATGGTCAGTTCATCACAAGGTTGTTTCTGTTGCTGCTCAGGGACAGGAGTCAGAGTCCTTCCCTGCTTCAGCAGGGAATACTCTGGTGGGAGACAGTTTTTCATTAATTTCTCAAAGTGAGTCCATCCCATGGGCAACAGTTCTCCACAAACTGCTGCAACGTGGGCCAGCCCTTCAGCCTGGGGTCAGCCCTTCAGGCTGCTCAGCATCACTTGCTTTGTAATCACCAGTTTCCTATGATTAAATTACTCACTGTTTCAGCAGAGAGCTCCCTCACAGATAGTATCAAGGAGTCATTAACGTTTGAAAAGACCTTTAAGATCGTCAAGTCAACCAAGATGTGCCTGAGAGTACTATTGGAGACCAGTGCTCCAAAATTAAAACAATACCAATAAAAGGGAGTTTTCTCTGCTGAGGTGGTGTGGCAGCACACAGGTGATGGTTACTTCCCTCACAATGGGATACTGAGTGTCAGTTCATGAAAGTTTGTAAAGGACTTTGGCAGAACTCATTGCCTGAAAGGTGTTTTAACATTTTAATTTGATAGTTGTCTTTTTCTTTACTTCTGCAGTGCCAAGACAAGCTGTGCCCTGCTCTGATTCCCAAACCTGTGAGCAAATGGATTGCTTTGAGAATGGAAAGATTTGTACTCAAACAGGCTCCCAGCAGCACAGGGAGAGGTACAGAAATCCCAGATTTTTCCCATTTTTTGTTTGAAAACATTTAAAGGGAGCACGGTGTTGCTGTGAGTAGAATGAACCTGTCAGACTAAGTGTTACAGTTCTATACCAGGAAATCCTGCAGACACCTTTCATTTCTTCAGGTCCTCAGCCCAGGCCTCCTCATTCCAAGAGGTTCAGAGACACTGGAAACAGTGCAGGAATAATATTTTAATTTTATATTGTTTTTAATTTTGGATGTTTAATGATATCAAAGACATTCCAGATGATTGCAGAAACAGGAAATAATGGAAATGTTACTACCAGCAGTGGCTGTCAGGTGGCTGAGGCTGGCAGACCTGTCAGACGTCTCCGGAGGAAGAGAAGATTGCCTTTGGATTCGGAGGATGAGGAGGAAAATGCATATGAGGATGAGGTAAATGAGGCTGCATGTACTTCTTTTAAGGAGAGCTGTGAAAAGCAGGGGTAGTTATCTCAGAGTTCCTTGTGCAGTGCCAACTGGGCTGAGGGAGCTCGTTCCGTACCCAGGGAATGGTCTGGGTCTGATCCTGATTTACATCAGTGATAGGAGTATCTGTTCTGAGGAGTCACAGGGGTGAATCAATAGCTCAGGTGAAGTGAAAGTCAGGAGTTCACAGTAATAATACCACGTCTGTTGTGATTTTGTGAATAAATACATTCAAATACTGTTGTGTGGTATTGAAGATCAGTGTCAAACCACAGGGTTTGTTTGGGTTTTATTGCATACTTGCATGTACTCTCACTGTACTACCAGAAACCTGTATTAGTGGTGCATAACCAGCAGTATCTCAGTTCTGAGCTGATCTATCCTTCAGTCTCTTGCAGCCCCTAACCCCCTCCTGGGGCCCTGTGCTCTGCTCCTGCTCGTCAGTGCCTCTCTGAGCCATTTTATGTTTATTCACATAATGCAGAGTTCTGTATGGCAGAACAGGGGCAATAAAGCTGAAGCCTCAGCTGTCATGAGCAGTTTAATTCATCGTCTTGCTCAGCTTTTCTCTGGGATGTGGGTGAGATGTTTTAAGGGGTGGATGTTTTCAGAAATCCTTGCAATCTCTCTCTTCCCCCTTCTCCTCGTTCTCATTAGAAACTGTCCCCCTGTCCCTTCTGGGGAGTGTTTGGCAGGCAGCTTTGTATGGCACATTTTGCCTGATTTTGGTTTGCTCTGAGAAATGATGGCCTGGGAGAAATCAAGCCCGAGTTTGCAAACACACAGAAGAAACGGGAATGAGGGTCGGGCATGGAGTGTGACACAGAGACACCACATTGTCTGGGGTGCTCATCTATCACAGGAGTTACTTGAAGCTTCCACTTCCTTCAGGGCTTCATAAATTCCTTTTTTTCCCCCTGTATCCATTCCCTGGCATAGATGGATGTAAGAAAGGGAAAGGAAAAAGGATTGTTCCAGTAAGGCTGCTGATGTGAGCAGCAAATCCTGCATTGCAGAAAGCAAATCCTCTGTATTGTAATGGAGATTTTGGTCCTGTGCTGCTCTTTAACATATAAATGAACTTCAGTAGCATATATTTAATAACTTGTAAAGCACTTTGGGTACCAAGATCAGCTTATCTGTGTAACATTCCCTCCTGATGTTCTTTCAGGGTTGTTAAAGAGACAGCAGTGCTGGCTAGTAGTCCTTTTAGTTACCTGTTACATCCGTGTTGTACCTGCATTGTGAGATGATCAGAGGGAAGGAAAAACAATCTTGCTAAACTTCTTTTTAACGTATCTGTGTCTAGGAGAAGAATAAATCAAATAATATGAAAAGCCGCAGAAACACTAAACCAATAAAACAAGGTGAGCTAAGCTCATAGTCTCTTTTCTTTAATGTTTATAGATTTTTTTTTAGTAGCTATTATAAAGTGAATAATAATAAACAGAAGAATAAAGGACAGGAGAGCTCATTTCACATTCAGAACAGCTTATTGTGTCCATAACCCTCTTACCACTGTCAGCTTCAGAGGTGTATTAGCAGGAATATCCTGGATTTGTCTGCATAATGGACAAAGAGTAAGGATCTGGAAGGAGTCAGCTTCATCCAGAGCTCACTGAAGATAATAAGAATCTTTTTTTCATTGACTTTGGAGAGCTTCAGTCACAGCCTAGAGTGCTAAGTAAAAAATAAATTGTAAACAACATGATTGATTATAGACTATGAGTTAAATGTATTATATACCTTAAATCAGTCAGTATGTAACTGGGGGGGAGAGTTTTAATGTACATTTAGAATGTAATTTTCTGTGTGTATGACTGTGGTTCTAGCAGAATGAATCCAAGTTGTTTCCATCATCTGGGAGCTGCCTCTCTAGTAGATGCATTGTATTATTAGGAGGTTGTAAATATATGTGTGTATATAAAAAAATATTGTGAACTTAGCAAAAAATCACTTGGTTTTTAATTTATTTTATTTTAGGCTTATTTTAGCTGCAATTATGTGCCTCTCTGTGCTGCTTGTTAGTTTATATTTAGCCCCTTATTCCTCTGTGAAATGTCAGGAGGAGGAATTGCTTTGCACAATTTTAAGTTAATCCGTCTTGTCCAGACTCTTCCTCGGCACCTTTCCTTGGGCAGCTTACCAGCAGTCCAGGTGCCACAGTTCATTTGACCTGTGATACAATAAAGTTTCATTTCCTGAGGAATGAGCACAGTTTTCCTATTGCTGGAGTTTCCAAAAGCAAGCAAAAGCAGAGAAGGAAAGCAAAACCTTTCCTCAGAAGTTGAGTAACACTGCCTCTTCTGGGGTGCCACAGCAAACATGGGAGAAGAAGGAGAAGAGTGGAGAAGCAGAGCAGGAGTCATCAGAGAGAAGCGTTCATTTTCTTGTTTTTGATTAATTAGTGCTCCCTGGAAAGAAGAAGGTATGGAACTGGTCTTCCTACTTGGAAGAGGAACAGATGCCAGCTGCTTCCCAAAAGCTGTTCAGAGAGGTTGGCAGCTTTTTTCATTCTCTTGCTGTTTTTCTCAGGCAACATTACAGGATTACTGGCAGTCACAGGATTACCAGCTCAGTGGAGGTGGGACTGGAGACCACCCTTAAGCTAGCACTTGTATTTCTTAGTTGTTTTGGTACAAGTAGGCCAGGGAAACAGGCATTTGCCCTGGGCATCTCGTCCCAAAGCAGGGTGTAAAAAATGCTGGTTGAATCCCACAAATAAGCAGCAGCTGTTTGGATCTGCTCTCCTCTGGACCAGTGGGCTGTTAGGCAGCTTCCAAGGCCGGCTGGAGAGGGACAGCCTGCTGTCTGTCACGTTCCTGTGGGACTGAACAGAGCCCTCCCAGCCTGTCCCTGTGCTGCTCAGGCAATGGTGTGGGCACAGTGAGAGTGCCAGGAGGGAGGGTGGGCTTGTGTCAGCCACATGGCAGTGCCAGAGGCCGAGTTCAGCCTTGGTGAAGCTGCCTCTGCACCCAGTTAAATGTGCAGCTCCCAGTGAGCTCTTCAGAGCCCAGGGCTGTTGGTCCTTCAGAGGGAGCTTAAAAGGAAGGTCCAGTCCTGCACTGAATCGTTTGCAATCCCAGTTCAGGGTGCTTTTAAACTTTTACTGTATCTCAACTGTTTCACTTGGATTAAGGCATCAGATAAATGAAAAACACAAAAGTTGTCTGGAATAACTGTAAAACTGGGCTGCAGATCAAGCCTGCCTTGTCCCTTTCACCATTTGAAGTTGACAAGTTACCTTTTGGTGGGAGTCTGGACTGACACAAAATGATTATAGCTTTCCCAGCTCTTTGATTCTGCACTGAGCTGGGAAGGGGATTCTTTTGTGTTTGAGAAGAGCTTATTTCTGCATCTTCTCAAAGATGCATTTGTAACTAATTGCAACAGTGCAGTGGTTTTGGGAGATTAATTAGAATAACGAGTAAATGTAAAATAAGGTCATGGTGCCTTTACTGATCCCTGAGCCTGCACCTGTCTGTTGGAGCCACAGTCACTTGGGGTGGGATTTTCTTCTCTGAGTTGAGCTTTTGAAGCCTGAAATATAAAAATTGAAGCCTTAAGTATGTTATGACTGCTCTGCAATAGATTTTGTCTTTAGGAATTAAAAACAAATGTTTCTTCCCCCATCACAGTATCAATCATTCCCACAAGGCCGAAATGGATTTAAAGTTGGAATGAAATTGGAAGGGGTGGATCCTGAACACCCCTCTCGATTCTGTGTTCTCACAGTTGCTGAGGTAGTTTCTTTTCTTGTCTTTGATTCCAAAAGTCCCATGTACATCTAGAATTATTTCTTTTTTCAATAAAAAGTAGAAACATAAGAGTAATAGTACTTTAGTTAGTTAATGGTGACACTGAAGGAAAGATGTTATGTAATTAAGGATCTTTGCCTGAAATCCTACTGGCAGATTTTTGCACTTGTGACTAAGAATAGCAAACCTATTAATTGCCTGTAGTGAATGAGTATGAAAAAGAACAATGCCACGAGGCCCTAAGATTTAGTAAATATAAACAAGTCAGAATGCTTTTATGCAGCTTCAGTTATATGAAATCTGGGTTGATCTGGTATAGACATTTAAGTTCTGGGGCTGCTTTTGTACCCCAGGAATGTGTTCATGGCATGGAGCGGGGGCTCAGGGAGGTTCCACTGACCAGTTCTATTTCCAGCTGTTTGAAGTGGGGAAAGAGGAACATGGAAACTGGGAGAGCAAGTTAAAATACAACTAGAGTTTCTGAGAAATAAATGAGATCCTAAGTTACTTTCTCTGTAAGTGCAAACATGAGGGAGTGTTTTATAAGTGATTATTTTTCTCCTTTGTGACCCTTGGTGATAATCAGATCTTCTCTCACTGTAGGTCCAGGGGTACAGGATGCGACTGCACTTCGATGGTTACCCAGAGTGCTACGACTTCTGGGCTAATGCTGATTCCTCAGACATCCACCCTGTGGGCTGGTGTGAAAAAACAAGCCATAAGCTGCTCCCTCCTAAAGGTATGACAGAAAATAGAGTGGTGTACAAGAAACCATAAATTCTACTAAGATGTCCTGGCTCTGCATATTTCATTTTTAGTGTGATTTCATCGTGGAACTTGATCTGAGGGGCTAAAGGGAAGAGGTTTAACTAACACAGTGACTCACAAAAGAGCAAAATATCTTCTCTGTGATATTCCTAAAGACTGACATTGTTAGTTACAGCAGAAACTCTGGATTGAATGTCTCTCTGTGCTTCAGAACATACTTATTTTCTGTGTTCAGTTCTTTCCTGCATTCAATTTCTAGAAACATTTGAAGGTTGAGATTAATGATTGGACATTATGGTGAATAAGAGAGAGCTGGTTTAGCTGAAATGCACAGCCCCTGGAGATCATAGCAGGGCAGTTTTCATGCAAAGTTCATATTCTTTCCAGGTAATTTCCATTTCTGAAAAACCCACCAGAATGTACTAGGGCCATGTAAAACAATCTTTTTTTCTCTCTTCCTAGGTTTCAAGGAGGGAGAATTTAATTGGACTTCCTATCTGAAGAACTGCAAAGCTCAAGCAGCTCCAAAAAACCTTTTTAAGACCCTCAGCAGTGTAAGTGGTGATATGGAATAGAAGGGATTTCAATAGGTCTGGTGCTAAGTGAGTTTTGACCAGAATATTTATGTGGTTTTAATATGCTTATGTCAGAGGTACAGCCATGGTACAATCAGATGCAAACTACTTCCTGCTGTGTTTTATTTTTTAGAAGGAAAATTAGTACAATTTTTCTTCCTTTCCCCAGTCACTGACATTCCAGAGAAAGAATTTGTATTTTCCTTCCTCCTTAATGCTGGAGGAAAAGATTTACTGAACCGTTTATTAAATACATTACAACTGTCTGTTTTACTGTGCCCCTACAGTCAAGATATTTGTGTCACTTTCATGTAATTTAATAATTTCCAAAATAATTTCTGGATTCCAGCAGCATGCTCATGTGTGCCGTGTGATTCATTATGGGGCTGTGGATCGTGAGCTTTTGTCATCCTTCCCCACTGGTGCTCTCTCAGTGGCTGTTAACCTCAGTTCCTGTGAAATCCTCCATCCTGTTCCATATTACTGGGATGGCACGAAGCCCACAGGCTGGTGGATTGGAGGCTGCATGTGGACAGTCACTGACTCCAGTAGGATCAGGGCCCAGCTCTGCCCTACTTCCCACTCAGTCACTTTGTCTCCTTGAAGACTCTCCTAACTTTTCCACCAGTAAAACAGGATGTGCAATGCCCATTATCCTCAGCAAATCACTGCAGGGTGTCTCAGCCTGGGAGGCTGCAGTGGTCAGTGTACCTGGAAATTCTTTTTTTTGAGCCACATTAGCTCTTTTTTAGTAATAGTCATTGCCAGAACTCATGGAAAATCCTGTCTGCAAACATCTTGATAGTCACTGTAGCGTGTTTTGTTCTGTGGGTTTTGGGATCAAAGGAGTTTATAATGGGGATTTCAATGGCTTGATCAAGAATGTGGCTGATTTCTCTTTCCTGGTGTCCTGTTCCTCAGCCTGTCACACCTTCTGGGTTTCGTCTGGGAATGAAACTGGAGGCAGTGGACAAGAAGAACCCATCCATGGTTTGTGTCGCCACCATCACAGACATGGTGGAAAACCGGCTGCTGATCCATTTCGATAACTGGGATGAGAGCTATGACTACTGGTAAAAGACTCTATTTCTGATACATGTCTGAAGGTAGACTGACTTTGTTTTACATGCAGGCCCTGAAGTTGGGATCTTATATCAGTTTTCAGGCATCTGAATAATTACTTGGGGTTTTCACAAAGAGACAGTTGCCTGGTAGTTCCCTTCCCGTTTGTGTGCTGGGCAGCTCAGTGCAGAACCCAGTGGGGGTTGCCTGAGCTGTCTGGGAAGCACTGGAGGTAAGAAAACTTGTGATGCGTGAAGGGGCTCCAGGAGAGCTGGAGATGGTCTTTGGACAGTGGATGGAGGGACAGGACACAGGGAATGGATTCCCACTGCCAGAGGGCAGGGCTGGATGGGATATTGGGCAGGAATTGTTCCCTGGCAGGGTGGGCAGGCCCTGGCACAGGGTGCCCAGAGCAGCTGTGGCTGCCCCTGGATCCCTGGCAGTGTCCAAGGCCAGGCTGGACAGGGCTTGGAGCAGCCTGGGACAGTGGGAGGTGTCCCTGCCATGGCAGGGGTAGAATAGGATGGGCTTTAAGGTCCCTTCCAACCAAACCATTTCAAGATTTGCTTTGTATTTCCCTTTCTTTTGGGACAGCTTGAATGCCTTGAAAACCCAGTGTTACACATTCTAACGAGGCAGTGCTTGTCTTCTACACCGTGATCACACCCACTGAAAGCATCTGCTCATCCAGCAAAGGCCTATCAGACAGCATTTGAAATCCTGCCTTTCTTTTTGCTTTCCATGTGACTGGTGCCAACTTTCCCTCTTTGGTACAGGTGTGAAACGAGCAGCCCATATATCCGTCCTGTTGGCTACTGCCAAGAAACTGGAACCCCACTGACAACACCACCTGGTAGGTTGCGAGTGAGACTTATTTTCTGCCTCAGCCAAAAAGCCTGCAAACTATATCTCTCACATAATTACATATTTGCAAGTTCCAGGTTCGCTTCAGAACTCTTTACTGCCTGAACAATATTGTTGTTCCTACTTTTTGCCACTGCAATTTATGTTGTTTCATAGTTCATTGAAGAAATCTGTCTCGGTTTGAAAAGACAGATGTCTGCTAAGGAAGGCAGGAGTATCCCTTGAAATTAAAAATGTAAACCACGCCCCTCCTATTGTAATTTTGAAATTAAAGGACTCTGAGGCAAAGATATGGGAATACGAGTAACAGTTCTTTATTAGGAAAAAATAAAAATTAAAAGAAAATATAAAAATAAAAATGCAGTAATACAAAACAAGACTGCCAGAGTCAGAACAGAGCTGACCCCCTGTGGGTCAGGGGGGTGGCACAGCCCCATCCCATGGGGGCTCAGCCCTCCTGCAGTGCCAGCTGTGCTTCTGCTGGAGCAGGGATCCTGCACAAGGGGGGAGTTTTCCTCTGCAGCTCCAGGGCTGCTGCAGATGGGCCTGGGCTCCCTCTGGCCATGCAGGGCAGCAGAAGCTGCTCCTCTGGCAATGCCCTGGGCAAAGGCTGCTGGGCTGTGCCAGGCTCACATTGGATCCAGGTAGGAATGCTTGGCTCCTGCCCTGGGCAATGCAGCATCTCCCCATGGGATGCTGGAATTGGATCAGCCCTGCAGGGACACTCAGTGGCCATGGACAGCAGAGATCTCCTGCAGGGAGGATTGGCTGGGGGAGAGATCAAGAAAACTGCCCCAAGAACAGCAGAGAACTGCCCCAGCTCTGACAGGTGGGGATTGGACACACAAACCCAGCCACATCTTGCAAGCTAGGACAAAATGGAACAGGGTTTGGTAATTTATAATTGAATTTGGTTTTAGAAAGGAGAAAGTGAGAAGGATTTCCAGCATTTCCTTCAGGGTGAGCTGGGAGAAAAAGGGATCTGTACCATGATTTCCTAGATGGAATTTCTGAAGCCACAGAATATTCTGGGTTGGGAGGACCCATAAGAATCATTGAGTCCAACCCTTAAATGAATGGCCCATACAGGGATTGAACTATGGCCTTGGCATTTTTAGCACCATGCTCTAATGATTTCCTAGATGGAATTTTTGTAAATGAAGGAGTAACTGAATCCACATCTCTTTCTGCTGTAATGGAATTTGGTAAATGAAGAGAATGTTGGCAAATAAGAGAGGACAGAGCGTACAGGGAAACCAGTGTTGTTTTCAGGCCTTGGAAGTGCTCATTCAGCTTAAGAATAGCAAACATAAAAAAATTAAGCCTGACATTTGTCAGATTGACAGCCCTGGAGCAAGAATTCATGTAGTTGCTGTGTTCCAGGTTCAGTGGAGCAGGAAGCACTGCCCAATCCCTCTGCATGGGGGGAATTGGCCTCAGTGTCTTCCCTGCAGATGTACAAGGGGTTGTGAACATTCTCTCTCAGCAGCACCTCATCTGTCCCTGCTCCTGGAAGGTTCAGCAGGGCTGGGCTCTACAGTTCTCTGCTCATATCAGGATTTCCTGTGCCCCCACAAAACCTGCAGCCAGTTCTAGTCTCTCTGCTGAAAGACTTAATGCAGTAGTTTTCAGACTGTGCTCTGCATTTAGTCACTGCACCCTCCTGCCAAAAAGATCCTGTCCTGGGGGTAAACATTACTGAAACAGGAAAAACGTGGAGCAGTTTCTTAAATGCAATTGCCCGCGAGAGACATGGCACTGTTGTTAGAGCAGCACACCCGTGGAGCTTTTTCTCTCCAGGCTGCTGGGTTTACTGAGCCTGGGTGAGCGGGCAGCAGGAGAGGAGAAGGTTCTGCAGTCTAACAGGTGCTCACACATAGAGTAGTTCATAAAACAGGAAATTAACTTGGTTATGCCATTGGACATCACAGAATCATCTGACTAGCTCACAACTGGAGTTTTCTTTAGAGCATAAGAATTGATTAAGCTGTGCAGAAGTGAACTCGCCAGGGTTCAAGCTCAATGTAAAACTGGGGAACTGGCAGAGCTGCTCTGGGTGCTGAAGATGGTGGGTAGGAGCAAACAGGCCACTTTACAGCACCATCCATTGTAAGTGATCATTACAGTGTCACAGAACTGCCTTTTTGCTGTTTGTAACAGTAAATGTGGAGTTTTTCTTACAGAAATGTTTATTCTCTGTTTTTTCAGGACACAGGGATTCCAAAGCCTTCTCATGGGAGAAGTACTTGGAAGAAACTAATTCCCAAGCAGCTCCTGCAAGAGCCTTTAAACTGGTAGGTGAATGTCTTTGGTTGCTCTTGCTCAGGTGCTGTTATCCATCCCTTTTTGTTAGACGCTTTATTTGAGCATAGTTCACCTTATCTGTGCGAGGAAGGTGAAACTGTGGTTTACTTTTGAGTTAAAGATCATCTCAATGCAGCTAAAACAAAAACACACAGCAAAATACAAGATTTTTTTGTTTTTTAATACTATGGAAGGCTGGCTTGGAAAGGATTTTTGACTAAGTGTCTTCAGTGGCTCCATTAGCAGATTTAAGGCAGAGCCTTCAGTCCACAGTGGCTTCCAGAGGTATGTGGGAAGTGCCTGATAGAGGCACAGAAAGAATGCAGTTATCTGCTGTCCCCTCCACATGAAGTTTTAAAAACCTTTCTAAAATTCACCTTGCAGTTGTGCAAATCTGTACTTCCCTGGCTGGTGAGGCTGGAATTAAGGAAGAGAAGTTCATATCAAGGATTTACGTGTGCTGATACAGATCGTGGTCCTTCTGGGGAGGAGCCAGCTGTGCCCTCCACAGAAATAAATGTATTAACAGATGAAAGAGCATCTCTGCCAAGCCCCTAAGACCATCTTGCAGACTCAGTGTGAAGGTGCTTCTCTCAGCCTTGAGACAGTGAGCTTTTGTTTCTTTCATTGCAGTTCAGTGTGTTTATCTGGAATCTCACTGTGAGCAGAAACAAACCAAAAGCCTCTAAAATGACTGTACTTTTAATTTGATTTTTTCCCTTCCACTCTGCTGGCTCACTTTCCTAAACTTTGCAATATGTTTAAAAACTCTTCTTTGCCATCATGACATTTGTCTTGGTTCCTTTTCCTGACGTGGGAGTTGCAGGTTAATACCTACTGCCCTCCTGTGTATTTTTGTGGAAAGGTCTTTGGGACTGAGGAGGAAAAGCAATCAGGGAGGCCTCAGATAAGAGAGGCGAAAATTCAGCCAGACAGGTTTGATAATTGCCAGATTTCAGCAGGTGTCCACATGAGGTTGGTGCAGGCTGCAGAGTGGTGTCAGGGAGGTGGAAGAAATTTTGGCCTCTTCAGAGAACAGTAGGGCTTTAACTGGAGTTATCTGCAGCACATCCAAAACATCCCTGGGATTGAGGTTTCCCATGGCTGGGAAGCACCTTGGAGCCAGGGGCAGGATGAGGAGTGGAGCCTGTCAGTGGGACACAGTTGTTGCCCCCAAGGATGGACTAAGCTTTTTTGAAATCCCAATAGAGCTGGAAAATGTGAACTTAAAATGCCCAGCCCAAGTCCACTGTAAGATCTACCATTGTGGCTTCTTCCCTCAGATTTTCAGGGTCTGAAGTGTGGTGAGAGATATCTGAACATAAGAGGCTTTGCTCAGGACAGGGAGCCTGTTCAGTACTGAGAACTCCCTTCTTTGGATTCTTCCAAAGTGAAGTGTCTTCCCAAGTGGGATGCAGCTGCCTTGTCTGCCTTCTTTTCTGTTTTCCAGACATTTCTGCAGCCACTGTTCTGCTCCTTCAGGTATCAGGCTTTGGGAGAAGAGTAGGAAGACCAATTCTGGCCCTCATGAAACTCCAGAGTGCAAATTAGCATCTAAAACTGTGTTTCAAAAATGACACAAAAAAGAAAAGGTATTTGATATATCAGCAGTTAGTAGGACTCTTTCAAGATCAAACCTCGTTATTTTTTTCTGGCTTGGTTGGATTGAAGTGCAAATAAATGGCAAAGCTATTGATTTTTTAAAAATAATTATTATTATTCCAGCTAGCAATTACAGGAAATCAGTACATAAAAATGCGGGTTGAGAGCCAGAACAGGCATTTCTCACTGAATTAGCTTTTAACAATTTTAAAGAGCTGTCTTATGTAGTCTGGAGACACGGGTCATCAGCACAAATAGCAGGTCTTGGGTCTGGATTTCTGCCCTCTCCACCCAAAACCTCAGGAGACAGCTCCAATGTAAGCATTGTTATTTCAGCCCATCCTCTTGGGCTGGCAATTTCAAAACATTCATAAACGATTGCCAAAAGGACAGCAACCCTTCAGCAAGGCTTAAGCAAAGAGCCTGGCTCCTCTTCTGGGCAGGATTTGGACCTTGAGCACTCAGCCCTTCTTTAGGGAGGACAGAGAAGGTTGGCTGGTTCAATAAGATGCTCTTGAAAATAAAAGCAGTTTAGATTGTCTGTTTTGTGGTGTGTCCAGTGTCTGATAGATGTCTGTGTCCAGGTGAAATGGCCAAAGAGCAGCCTCAGGTGTGGAGTTAAACCCCTTAGCTCAGTAGTGCATCTCCTTCCTGCCCCCAGCCACCGGTGATAACAAGGGTAAGGAAGACTGGGAGGGAAGAGTGATTTTAATAATTTCATTAACTTGGTCATGTTCAAATAGACAATTTATAATTTCTTGCTAAAACCCTCACCTCTGTGTGCAGAAGTGAAGAGAGACATGTTTTGAATGAGCATCCATAACCTCCTGCTGAGGAGGTCAGAGGAGGAATTTGCAGTCAGATAAATGGAAAAATTGGTAAAAGCTGTCTATTGCTTAGAGGTTACATAGGGTGCACACATCAGGTCAAAGAACATTCTGGAGTTTTCCCAAAGTCTTCAGGGTTTGAGGAAAAGGGTGAGTGAACATTTGCAGAGGAGGCTCCAGGGCCAGAGCTGCTGTGAGCCCCAGCACAGCAGCTCCCAGCAGTTGTTCATGAGCAGCACAGGTGTTGTCATAAGGAGTAATCTGTGTAATGAGGATAACTGATAGCCAGGAGCTGTAGCTGATGCCAGCCAGGGAGGATGTAGGGTAGTGAAGAGAGGCTTCACCCAATGGTGTGTTCAGATGTGAAAAGTGGAGAACTGGCCACTGTCTGGCTGGTGTGACATCACAGAGTAGTCAGGTTGGAAGAGAGGCTGGAGGTCATCCATTCCAACCCCCTGCCAAGGCAGAGTCTCCTGGAGCAAGTGACACAGGTGGGGTTGGAATTTTGCATCCAGGTGGGTTTGGAATGTCACCAGAGAGGGAGACTCCACACCCTCCCTGGCCAGCTGTTCCAGTGCTCTGCTAGCCTCCATGAAAAGTTCTTCCTCATGTTGAGGTTTTAGTGTTTTTATTTCAGGGCCATTGCTTCTTTTCCTGTCACTGGGCCCTGCTGGAGAGTTTGGCACCATCCTGACACTGACAGTGTGGCACTTGCCCTGGAGATACTCATATGGACTGCTGAGATCTCTCCCTTCTCAGTCTCCTCTTCTAGAGAAGACCATGTCCCCGCTGTGTGGGAGGTGTGCTGTCAGCCTGGGGAGGCCATGTCAGTGGAGCCACTTGTGGTGGTCCCTGGCCTTCTGTCTGTGAGGGAAGGGTCTCTTGTTCTGGCTGGGACAGCTCCTCTGTGCTGAGCCACCTCAGGCTGCCTCTCCAGCAGCTTGGGGCTGCTGACAAACACTCAGCTAAGTTCTCTTGGGAACTCTGATTTTAACCTCTTGGGAACTCTGATTTTAGCCTCTGAACAGTCTGCCATGTGAGATAACCCAAAGCTCCAAAAGCAGCTAGGGGTGGATGGCAACTGGAGCACATTTCATTCAGAGCAGGTGCCAGCTCTGAACTCCAAGGCTTTTTAACATTCTGCTTACAATCCTCTCTTGCAGCGTCCTCCTCACGGATTCCAGGTTAATACGAAGTTAGAGGCTGTGGACAGACGAAATCCCATCTTGATAAGAGTGGCAACAATCATTGACAAAGACAACCATCGTGTTAAGGTATGACCTTGCTCCCAAGTGCAGAGCCTGGGCTGAGAACCCTGGGATGGGCAGCGCAGGGAAAACAACACTTGGGAACAAGGAGCAGCAAACAACAGCTTGGCAGCTGCTGTGGCCTCTGGGCCTACCCGGCTGGAATTGGTTCCTGTTGCTTTGTTTTGCTGAAATCTGATGGAATTGGCCTGGTGTTAGTTACTGTTCTAACATAACCGTTTTGAACTAACACTTGACAGTGTGATGTCCCATCTCTTGGCATATTCCCTGTGATCTCTGTGACTGATGGCAGCAGGAGCGTTCTGCTGGGGAAGCTGCCTGACTGCAGTTTTTTCCTACCAGGAAAGGGAAACCCAAAGCAATTTAAACTCTGCTACATGTGGGAAGCGGCATCATTCTCCAGCACAAATTTGTCACATAAATGCATTTTAACCTAGTCTTTTCATGAAAGTATATTGCCCAAATAATCTGTTGTGCTTTGGCTTCTGAGAAACTAAGTATGAGCCAGCTAAAGTGGAGGCTACACTGATGGAGACTCCATGGCCACAGATCTCCTTCCTAAAGGATGATTACATGGGCAGGAGTGGAGTTCACTCCCCATTATCTGTCTGGTTTTGAGTCTCATTGCTGTGAACAAAAGCCAAGCTTTGCCAGTCCATAGTGGCAAGATACTCAATTCATACATTGAAACCTTCCTGCATGAACAACCCAGTAGCCTTTAAACTCCAGTGATTCTTAGTGTCTGTTAACCTGGCCTGGATCTGAGCTACTCTCTTCATCCAGCAGAAAATTGCAGCTTGTTCACTGCAAAACTCACCAAACTTGTTGGCTTTTATGGTATTTTGGGATTCACAGAAAACAAAACAGATAAGCATTTGTGTTTGCATAGCTTTGGACTTTGCATGTTAGAGCATCCCACGGGCTGTGGGGTGACAGACTGTGTCACCAGAACCTGGTTATTCTGTGAAACACAGATGCAGGAAAACAAAGAGTTAGACTGAGCACAGAGATGATTGCGCCTGACTGAAAAATTGATCTGAAAGATTGAATGAATCAGCCCCAAGCTGAGCAAGGTTAAACAAAGGGGGAAGTTAACATAAGAGCTGAGTCATGCCCTGAACTGTGTCTTTCCCTGAGACTTCTGCTTCTTTCAGATACATTTTGATGGCTGGGACCATCACTATGATTTCTGGGTGGATGCAGACAGCCCTGACATCCATCCTGTAGGCTGGTGTGACAAAACTGGACACGCTCTGCAAGTTCCTCTAGGTAAATACAGCACACACTTTTGTTATGCTGGATAATTTCCTAAGTGCAGTGTGCTCCTCGTGTGCAAATCTGTTTATCTTCCCTTTTTTTTGCTGCTCTCAGGTGCTGAAGATCCAGAGGGAGCAGTGGGACAGGCGTGTCCTACTCCAGGCTGCCAGGGGATCGGGCATGTCCGGGGCCCCCGCTATGGAACACATTACACGTATGTGGATGAGTGCTCTTAATGACAATAACAGCAGCTACAACCACTACAACAACAATAATAATTATAATGATGCAGCACCAAGCAACTGCATTGCACTGAAATGATCTCTCAGGGTAGTTATTCTGGAAATAGCTATAACTGCAATCGCAGCTCCCTCTTGTGTCTAAGCAGGCTGTTTGATCATAAATTTTGTTTATACCACTATAATCATGATAGCTGCATTGCAAACAGATTCATTCACTCCAGATTCTACATTCTAGCAGTACTGAAGGAGTTATATTTGTGAAATAATATACCCAAGAACAATATGCAAGGAGACAGTTAAAGAAGAGAGGGCATGGGAAGGATGTTAAAGTATAAGTGAGGAGAGGTTGCTTATGTTTTGTGCTCTGCCTTTTGATTTCTTGTCTGCTCTTGGAAGAGGAAGCTTTTTCTCAAGTAAATTATTTTAAGAGCAAGAAAACAATCTCAGGTGGAAGGTCAGAAGACCTGATAGTTTATAGTACAGCAAAGGGCTTTGAATTTTTCAGACTGAAAGTTGCAGAACTGTTGATTCATGAAATGTTGTTCCAATAAGCAAGTTACAGAGGATGAATTCTTGTCCTCTCTGGTGGCTCTTTAACAACATGACTTTGGGTTTTAATTCTGCCATATGGTCCCCTGCTTTCTCACACCTAGAGCTGGGTAACAGCATCTCCTGAGATGGCCTCCTTTTTTCTGGGTTTGTGATGGGTTTCTCTTCCTGAGGTAGGGAAGACTGTATGACTGTAAAGCTTTCATTGTCCTCTCTCTCTTTTTGGTTTCTCCATCACAGCTTAGTTGGCTGCCCATACTCTGATGTGAACCTCAGCAGAGAAAACCTCTTACAGGACCGGCTGAGTGGGGAGAGACCTTCCCCTGGGAACATCATGCAGAAAGCCAGGAGGCTGGAGACCCCTGGCCCATTGCTGGCAGCAGGGGAGTCTTCTCAGGGCGACTCTTCCCAATCCAGGTGAGCTGGATTTTGCTCTTGGCCAGGTACTGGGGAGCAAAACCATTTACAAGGATGAAAACCACTGGAATTGGCAGCGACACAGCAGAGCACTGAGTTCATCTGTCTGTAATATTGATGTGTGCCCCAGTCACTCTTAACACAGAGCAGTGCACTTCTATACCCTCATATGCCTTAATAAGTTTCTTGATTCTTTAATCCTGGTCACATTCCAACAAAGGAAATTGCATTTTGTCTCCATAAATTTTTCTTTGCTGTTTCAATTTAAAATACGTTCTTGTCCTTTGTTTCCTGTCCTAAAACTGTCAAGCCAAGATTATTTTGCGCTATTAAACTGTAACAGTGATCCACTCTGGGTCGGCTGAGCACTCTATGTGTATCACTTAGCAGCAGACAAGCTGAGCACTCTCAGATACTTTGTTTTCTCACAAGAAAATCTTGCAACTGAGCAGCGTTGTGGAAAGGAAACTGTGCCTTGGTTCTTGGAGTGCAGGAGTCAGTTAAACCTGTCATGGGATGGACCACGATATGAAGGATTTTTTAAGATCCTTTTTTAGTCTTCACAAATCCAGTCTCACTAGGGCAAACTCCAGCAATACTTTAATTTTTTGTTGTATGTGAAGGCTTATCTATATTTTAAAGTTCATCTTTTTGTTTAGATTTATAACATTTTCAAGATCTGTTTGTCCAGAAAAAAGGAATGAATGCTTCTTTCTCTTCCCTAGCCTTCATGGCTAAATTGCTTCCTCCCATGCTACAACTATGCAGGTATCTTCATTCCCTAATTTCCACACCAAAATTGGTTGCATTTCAATAGCACTCTTACCATAAAGCTCTCAGGAGATTTTGAATTCTCACAGAATTAATGGCATTTTAGAATTGTAATATATTTCTAAGTATTTCATTTCCTGATAGTGGGATGTCTGAATTTAGCCTGTAAGTCTGATATCATCCTGCTGCTTGCCGTCCCTTGGCCAACTCTGTAGCTCGGTTTATGCATCAGACTTAGTAATGGAAACTCTTAAATGTTATCCAGAGGTATCAAGATTCAGAAATGCTAAATTTCTTGCTTTCACCATAACACAGTGGTTTCCTGTAGCTGCTGGGATCAGAGCCTGAGTCCACAGGGCCTGATTTATTTAGCTTAAACTCTCTCAGTCCTTGCAGAAGAGGAACAAAACACTTTGTACTCATGGAGGGAAGAGGAAAGTTCTGCCACAAGGTGGTGGTTGTTGCTCTCACTTGCTAGGAGCAGCCAGCTTTGCTCTCCTGTGGGAAAAGGGAACAGAGAATGTCAGCTCAGCTATTGTCATTTATCTGTCTTTCCAGAAAATCTGCACCAGACAGTGAAAAGTGGTGTCAAAGCAGCATCCACGCTCAATCAGAGCAATCAGAAGACAGTCGGGAGAGAGGCTGGGGAGAGGAGGATTCCTCTGCAGCCATCAAAGCCACACCAAAAACGTAAACAAGACTTTTGTGATGAATTTTCATGCATTAACAGTTGTGTTTCTTGATGCTGCTGCTGTATCTGAAGTAAAGATGTAAATAGCAAGCAGCCCAATTTGATTGAAGTTTTGCAGCAGAGTGTTTTAGAATGACATTGTAAATCTCCTCCCTTCCTCCTGTTGTTTTGGGCCCTCTCTTTCCTGCAGTAAACTCAGATCTGTGTTCTGGCCATGAATTTATTAGAACAGCCTTTAGCTCAGAGAGATGTCAGGGATGGAGCTATTGCTTATTTTAAAAGGAAAAAGTTTTTTATTTCTATAAATCTCATTTATCTTTGTATGGAGAAGAAATTACATTAATTTCTATATCTTCTGAAATGTTTTGTAATTGTTGCTTTCAGGCTCGGGTGCTCACATGCCTATATCAAGTTTCAGCTGGTGAAACAGGAAAGTAATGGGAAAGGTTGGTTTTATTCCTTCTTTCTGTGTGCCTATCTCTGCAATATCCCCACAGTCACGAGGAGCATTCAGAATTCACTGATTTTTTTGTCTTTGATTCCACAGTCAAGAGAAAGCACATGCTGGAGATGATGGCAATTCCTTTAAAATGAGGAGAAAGGGTAAAATTACGTAGAAGTGAAAGATTCAATACTTTGTAGAGTGGAGCCTTGTATTTATTAACTGAGAAGACAAGTTTGCATGGTTTTTGTGGCACTGCAAACTCCTCTGTAGTGACAAGGGGTTCTCAAACAGTCTGTGACCTTTGTCAGGCTGTTACAGAGCCAGCACAGGGCTCAAGGGAGACTGGCTCAAAACTTAGCAGATAGTTTAAGTTCCATCAACCCCTTTTTTTAGACCCTCATGGATATTCAGAAACATATTCTGAATCATTGCAGGACTTTTTAAAGGTTCTCTTAAGGATTAAAAAGAAAATGAAAAGCTAAATGGAAAAACAGTGGTGTTTTTTTCCTGGTATGTGACAGGTTAAGTTATCAGAGCAGCTTTCTGCTATCACTTTAGCAAACCATATGCTTAACTTTCAGATTTACTATAAAAAGCCATTTCAGAGAATGGAGCTGACCAGGCTTTTAGGAGGATTTAAGATGGTAATAAGTCTCCAATCAAAAATAGCTAAGCAGGCACAAACTGGGACAGGTGCCTGGATGTTGATTTTTTGGTTTTTTTTTTTTTTTTTTTAATACTCATTTTTACCTAGTGCTGAATTCTGCAGTCAGAGCTGAGGGATCTGCTAGCTCCAAGCTGCAGTTGCAGCTGGCAGGGAAAGCTGCCCACTCTCCCTTCACATTCACCTTCCATGGAGTGATGGAAATCAGGGGAGGGAAATGCAATCATCCACTGACCTGTAATTTCACAATTACCCAGAGCTTTCCTCTCAGCTGTGTTTAAACTATGAGATCACTACTTCTTTGTCAGAGGGAAAGTCACTTGTCTAGGTCATGGTTTGGGTGCTTAGTCCAAGGATTTGTGCTTAGTGGAGAAGACGAATTGGTCTGAGATGGAAGTAATGCCCACCCAGCAGGAATGTGGCAGTGGTGGAGACCTTGGGCACAAGTGGGACCTCCTGGAGCAGGAGGTGGGGACAAGACCAGGTGCTGTCTGTCTCCACCACTGCAGCAGTGCAGCAGGGAAGGAGGGGGTAACAGCCCTCTCAGGAGCAGGTCCTGTGCCCTTCTCTCCACCAGAGCTCCTGAACTGAGCAGTTCTTACTCAGGCTTTATTTATCCTCCCTTGGTTTCATTATTAGAAATTTGATGCTATTTGATGCTGTCCCATGACCAATAGGGATGTGGAGATGAGATGAGCTGAGTGGGCTCTGGGGCCAGGGGAGTGACTGTTCACTAGGACAGGCTTTACCTCCAGAGCTGCTTCCCCTTCAGCTAGGGGGCAGCTGGCAAGCCCTGGGAATCTTTTTTTTCTTTGTATTTCTGCCATTTTCCTCTGTGCTTTCCACGTAGTGACTGCTTACCCCCCACATCCTACATCCCAGCCCACTGAGAGCCGCTGAGCAGGGGCAGCAGAGGCAGAGAAGCAGGAGCAGCAGGAACAGCACAGGCAGCAGAGGGGCAGAGCAGCAGGAGCAGCACAGGCAGCAGAGAGGCAGAGCAGCACAGGCAGCAGAGAGGCAGAGCAGCAGGGGCAGCACAGGCAGCAGAGAGGCAGAGCAGCAGGGGCAGTAAGAGGCAGCAGAGAGGCAGAGCAGCACAGGCAGCAGAGAGGCAGAGCAGCAGGGGCAGTAGAGGCAGCAGAGAGGCAGAGCAGCAGGAGCAGCACAGGCAGCAGAGAGGCAGAGCAGCAGGGGCAGCACAGGCAGCAGAGAGGCAGAGCAGCAGGGGCAGTAGAGGCAGCAGAGAGGCAGAGCAGCAGGAGCAGCACAGGCAGCAGAGAGGCAGAGCAGCAGGGGCAGCACAGGCAGCAGAGAGGCAGAGCAGCAGGAGCAGCACAGGCAGCAGAGAGGCAGAGCAGCAGGAGCAGCACAGGCAGCAGAGAGGCAGAGCAGCACAGGCAGCAGAGAGGCAGAGCAGCAGGGGCAGTAGAGGCAGCAGAGAGGCAGAGCAGCACAGGCAGCAGAGAGGCAGAGCAGCAGGGGCAGTAGAGGCAGCAGAGAGGCAGAGCAGCAGGAGCAGCACAGGCAGCAGAGAGGCAGAGCAGCAGGGGCAGTAGAGGCAGCAGAGAGGCAGAGCAGCAGGAGCAGCACAGGCAGCAGAGAGGCAGAGCAGCAGGAACAGCACAGGCAGCAGAGAGGCAGAGCAGCAGGGGCAGCAGAGCAGTGGCTGCTCCAGGCACACGGAGCCTTCCCGAGGGCTGGGATGCAGTGGGAATGCTCGGGGATGCCATGGGATGGTGCTGGGCAGCCTGCAGGAGTGGGGGGGGGGGGGGGGGGGGGGGGGGGGGGGTGGTCGGGGGTAGCCTCCCTGTGCCACTATAAACCAGAGGAGTACTTCCCAGCCTGCTCCCATCCCTCCCTGGCTTCCTGTTGTATAACCAGCACGTCCCTGTAGGGCCGTGACTCTGCACTGCTCCAGTGATCTCATTAGGGAGGGGTGATTCCTTCCTCCTTTTTTTGTCTTGGTTTTCAGAGCTTCACTTGACACATGAGGAGGGAGCTGATGTCTGGAGGTACCTTGAGCACTCCTGGCCTAGGAGTCTCCTGGGGAGTGAGCCCAGGCATGCTGGCAGCACAGAGTTCTGGCTACAGCTGGGGCTGGAACAGTGCCATCAGTTCCCAGCTGAGGATGCTGTTACCAGAATTCCTCCACCTTGTCAATAAAACGCTGCAAACATCTTCTCTGTTAGCAGCATGACATCATTTTCCAGGGAAGAAGCTAATGATAAAGCCTCCAGCCTGGCAATCTTACCGTTTTTTCCCTTTCTCCTGCTCGGGAGAGGGAGAACGTCCTGAGAGCTCCGTGTGCCACACAGTAGCTGTGCCTGGCTCTGCTCACCCTGTCTTGCTTTCCCCTCCAGGCTGTGACCCTTCTTCCTGCTTTGATGTAGTTGCTCCTACTTGAAGCCTGTCTCTGACTTATCTTGTTTCCTTTTTCAGGCCCTGATTTGGATCTCCAGCAGGCCCTCCACCAGTCTATCTTCATGCCTTCCCTGGCCTCTAACCCGACCCATCGCCTCCATCTCTTCTGGGAGCAGCACTGCAGGCTCTTGCCGGAGGTCTCAGGCCTGACAGCCAAACAAGTTGCCAAATGGACTGTGGAGGAGGTGAGTTACCTGTTCCTTGCCCCACTCTCCCGGGATGCAGGAATGCCAGAGCACTCTTCCTCTGGAGTGCTTATTGGGAGACATCTTTATTTCCTTCCCCTCTCCCAGGCAGTGCTCTTGTGTTTGCTGTGCATGTGCCACAGCTGACTCAGCTGGAAATTAAACCCAAGACCCTTTATCAGGGAGGGGAAGGACCCCTGTTAACCCTATGGTATCCACAACTTATTGCCCTCAAAAGGATTTCCTCCCTCCCTCTCTCCCTCTGTTTATTTGCCCCTTGATTTCTCAGTCCTCAGGCCTGAAGCATCATTCTGACAGCAGATTCCCTTTCTCTGATCTCCCTCCCCCTCTCCTGTGACTTTGCTGCTGATTCACTTTTACAGTGCAGATAATTCCAGACTGCACTGTGCATGCCCACTCCTGCTGCATCTCCCTGCCTGATTCCCTGGGAACAAAACTGCCCACAGCCTGACCTGATTTCTGGCAGAGGTAGCTGTGCAGCTGGAGATGTGTCTCTGCAGCTCTTGAGATGTCTCCTGTAATTAGGTGGTGTGTGAAAAAGCCAGAGTGTTTTGTGTGCTGAGTAGTTGGTTTTTGCCTCGATGCCTTGGGCATAAATAATATTTCTCTCTGTGCTCGGGAAATGGTTATAATTTGGATCCTGGTGCTTAATTGCAGGGCATTTAATTCCAGAGAAGTGTGCTGTAGAGTTGTGCTTGCAAGGATGCAGAGAATCTGCAAAGCAGGAAAAAGGTACTGCTGCTCATGATGCAGAGAGGATCTTCAGAGACTTTTAGAAAGTGCATTTTCCCTAAGTGCCTCTTAACATCAAATAAATCCTATCTTGACTTTGCTCTTCATGCTGGAGGAGTGGTAGGAGTCTGGTGGGATTTGCAGTGATGTGGAAGATGGGAACCACAGCAGCTGGAAAAGGGACAGAGCAATTAGTGCTGATGTTTTAAAGCCTGGTCCTTTTTTGTGTTGAGTTGTTGTGGTTTGGTGGTAGTGTTGGGTTTTGGTTGTGTTTTTTTGCTCTTTTCAATAAAAATGTCTTAGAATTAAATTCATACTCTGGAGGAAAAAAAATCTCTGAAAGATTTACTGTTCCTGTCCTTTTGAGAAAGCTTCCAATGATTTTCCAAAAGGTCTTTTATGAAATATATAAAGTCAGAAGCAGATAATCCTCTGACATGATAATCAAAATCTCTTTCTTTTGGATAAAACAGGAGGCCGCTTCATGGGAGTACAGTGTCAGGATCCAAGCCAAATAAAATTTGTCCTTTGCAGTTGACCTTTAAAGCAACTGCTGAGTAAATTTAACTGGGATATTAGTTTGATAACAGATGAGTGTGAGCAGGGACCACAGACATGGTTGCAGGGCACTGGATATAGTGATTCAAACCCAGAATAAACTGAACCCTGCTGCAGCCTGAAACAACTGGGGAACTTTTGGCTGCCAGTAGCAGTGTGAATGGCACATTAAAAAGCTCAGTTGCAGCACCACAATGTACTGGCTGAAGTCATTACAGGTTTTATCTTGAATTTCAGTAAAGTGCGTCTGGTTTAAATTATGTTCATCACAAATTCCCAGAGGAATCAATTTGGGTTCTCTCTGAGCACTTGCAGGATCAGCATGTGCAGTGCAATGTAGCCACAGATCTGGGAGTTGAAAGCAGCAGGACTTGCTGTGTTTTAGGGTGTCCAAAGTACATTTGGTCTGTTGGCATTTGGGCTCCCAACATCTTCCTACGGGGCAAACATTTGCTGTTGGGTTGTGCTTTGAACTCTGCTGCACAAAGGAGTCCTGAAGGAGTCCAAAGGAATCCTGTGCTGATCTGAAACAGGAGCGATGGGGGTGTAAAATTCTCCTTTGATTTCAGGCTGAAGAACTGTTTTTATTTTATAAAACCCACATTAAGGAAAAAAACATTCCTTTAATTCTCTGTTGGTTGGGAGCAGCTGAAATGGCAGAGCAGTAGCAGCATTTAGGGGCCCTCAAGCTAAGAAAGTCGTGGTAACACTGAGCAGCCACTAAGAGTAGTTACTTTAATGCAGCTTTGGTATTTATTGAAAGCTTCCTGTCATGTTTTCAGAGCACAGACTATTGACTCATAGAAGAACATTAAGATGTGCTAGAGTTGCATTGTTCATTAGTTAATCCTGCTTCAAATGCCAATACCCCAGGTGGGGGGACTGTCCTTGTGCCAAGTGTGAGTGGATTTCTAGATCCCAGTTAACCCAGCTCCTCTCTGTGGCCTCAGAGGGGCCAGTGCTGCAGTAGCTGCAGCAGGAGTGTGGTGTGGGGCTGCCTTGTCACCAGAGGCCATCAATCCAGTGCTGATCTCAATGTGTCTGCCACACATCAGCACCTTCCAGAAGGGTGGTCTTTTCCACCCTTCCAGTTTCCAGGGTGTTCTCAGGATTGCACAAAGCTCTTTTTCAAGCCCTTTCCCTTCACCCATGTGCTTGGGGAGTGTAAGAGTTTCCAGCAGGCAGTTCTGAGCCATGGGATGGTTACAGCAGGAAGGGCCAGCAGACTTTTACCTTCTTATAGAAAAGCTCTGATCCCACTGAGATGTTCCCTGTCCAACACCTGTCCCACCCTCACTTTGAGCCCTCCCCATCTCAGCCTTTCTCAGGGTTCAAGGCTTCCCTGCCAGTATTGTGGGGTTGTGTTGGATTCCTGTGGTGTTTTGTTCTTGTGCTCCCAAGCCTCCCTCAACTGCCCTGTCTTGGTTTGGGAACCCTCCTCCCCAGCAGTGACAGCCAGGCAAGTCCCTGTGGCTCAGTGGGGTCTGTCTCATGTCCAGGGGACCTCTCCCATTTTCTCCTCTTGCATCTTTCTTCCCTCTCTTTTCTCCATTCCTGGTAAACCCCAGGGCTGCTATTTGCTCAAGAGGCCTCTCCAGTGGCACAGGGAGCTTGCAGTGTCCCTACAAAGGACTTGGGGCAGATCAAAGGTCTGTCACTCCATGTCAGTGACAGTAGCCAGCAGCAGTTGTGCAGGGAAGGATGCAGGAACAAGCCAAGCCCAGGTTATTCATTCCCTGGAGATGTCTGCCAGCCTCTCAGTGCCACAGACACTGAAGAGCACTCAGCTCTTGCCCCAAGGGTCCAACTGTCTTGTAAATTCTTGAAGGAGTCAGACCTGGCAGAAAGATTTTCATTTATGTTTTAATTATTAGCAGACAGGGGGACTCAAAAGGAAAGTAGTGTTTTGGTATTGATTATTAATAGGAGTTTACACTTCTGCAGAAGAAAATTTGGAGTCACTGTCCAACAGAGATGTGGATTTTAGGGTTTGCCTTTAAGATGGAGCAGAAGAGGAGGACGAAGGAGAGGGATGCTCTGCTTTCAGGTTACATAACAGAAACCACAGGAGTCAGAGCTGCTTCTGCCAGGGCAGAGCAAACCTGGAGGGCACTCTGAGAGCCCCGTTCCTGCCTGGCTGGAACTGCAGGGGTGGGATTGACTACAAGTCTAGGGGTAGGATGATCTGGAGGTACATGGATGTGATTTAGGAGGGACTTTGACAATTTTGAGTTGAAAGGAGCCTGAATCTGACAGTGACCCCTCCCAGCTGCTTGTTTGTGTAGAGGGAAGAAATGTCACATCTGCAACAACTCACATGGTTACACCTCATGAAGCAGAGCTGCTCCTGCAAGGGAGCATCCAATTAACAGGAGATGCTTGATCTGATTATGCCTCAATATACAAATCTCCTGTGAACCAGTCAAGCTGCAGCTGGAGAAGACAATGCACATTAAGTCATCCTCGACTGCACACAGGGCTACTCCTCACACTCCTTGGTGTTATATAATGTAACCCCAGGGCTGCTTGCATGAGTCCAGGGAGATTATTCCAAATGTTAACAGATTCCTTGCCTAGAAAGGTTTTTCCGAATGTGAAATGTAAAATTAACTTTTATTTGTTTAATCCTCTTGGTTCCTGTGCACCCAGCACAGATTAAATTAAACCAAAACTCCTTTCCTTCTCTTCTGCCTTCCATCTTCCTTTCTAGCTCTTCTGCCTTTGCATGTTGGTAAACCAGCAGTGCTCATTCAGTTGGTTTATCTTGTCTCTTAGAGGCATGTCATCTTGGGAAACTGTCTAAATCCTTTTTTCATGTTTGTTTTACTTTCCAACAGTACTTTAGAGAAAGTGGAGTTGTGAGGGAATTTAAAGTAGTCTAAGCCATATATAGCTTTTTATCTGGAAAAATAATGTTGATTTCTGTGAGAACCTTCTAGAAGAGTGAAAAAGCTGGATTCTTACAGGGAGAGAAATGGTGAAAGGGCAATAGGGGCAGTTATTGGTGGTAACCAAAATATGCAGAGGAGTTGCAGCAACAACCCAGCAATGTTTTCCATCTATATCCTTCATTAATGTGAGAGTTTTGACTATTTAAGTTTTAAAAATTCTTGCATAGGGAATTCTCATACACAAATTAGAGGGTTTTTTCTTGATGATGTCTCATTTTAGTTGTCTGTGTTTCCTTTCTCCTACATGCAATTGCAGGTGGTGAGTTTTATCCAGCGTTTACCTGGCTGCAAAGAGCAAGCATCTGTGTTCAGGGAAGAGGTAAGTGGGGGTGTGCCCAGACCCTGTGCTGCAGATCCCTGGAATTACAGCAGAGAGCTCAGACCTGCTCAGCCCTTTCATTGCAGAGCAGTGGCAGCCTCAGCATGGAGCTGAATTCCACCATGGCTAATTGCATCTTGCTGCTTTAAATTTCCCCTGCAGTTCCAATCATGGAGCTTATGCTTAACATCCTGTCTTGGACCGTTGTGCCATGGGCTTGGCACTGCTCTAAAGATGCCCTGTTGGAATGGTTAGTGAGGATCTCATCTGCTGCCTCTAACAAGGACATGTGCTTGTTTCTCCTGGGGAGCCTGGCAGGCACAGGGTTTCCCAGGAATCGCTGGCTTCTCCCGTGGGCTGGGGGGAGAGCAGGAGGGGAACCTTTAGTTCGACAAGCAGAGGTTGGAAAGTCAGAGCATGTCCTGTGTGACGAGTGTCCTGTCAATACTGCCATGGGCTGGGCTCTAGTCCCATTCCTGGCATGTGCACCATGGCCTCTGGGAGACCTCCATGGGCACAGGGTGTGGCTGTCCTGGTTTTTGGCTCAGCTCTGTAGGTGCATCACAAATAGGGATCTCTTGGGTGCTTCTGGTTCCACTTACATGCAGGTATCACTCAGAGGTTCTTTAGGAGCCCCTGATGAATTTGCACAGATGCCTTGTCCTGGACTCATCTCATGGTGTGGGCAGCTCGTGGGGCTGGAATTCTTCCCTTCTGTCCTGCTCAGGTCATTCCCCACCTGCAGAGCTCCCTTCAGCTGTGGGCACCAGTGTCAGAAACATGTGGAACTCCTGGAGTGAATCCAGAGGAGACCACAGAAATGCTCCAGGGGCTGGAGCCCCTCTGCTCTGGAGCCAGGCTGGGAGAGCTGGAGGTGCTCACCTGGAGAGGAGAAGGCTCCAGGGAGACCTCAGAGCCCCTTCCAGGGTCTAAAGGGCTCCAGGAGAGCTGGAGAGGGTCTTTAGATGAGGAATGACAGAACAAGTGGCAATGGCCTTAACCTGAAGGAGGGTGGGCATTAGAAAGAAGTTCCTCCCTGTGAGGGTGAGGAGGCTCTGGCACAGGGTGCCCAGAGAAGCTGGGGCTGCCTTATCCTAGAAGTATCCAAGGCAAGGTTGGACAGGGCTTGGAGCCACCTGGCATGGTGGAAAGTGTCCTTGCCCATGGCAGGGGGTGGAACAAGATGAGCTTTAAGGTTCCTTCCAACCAAAACCATCCCATGGTTCTGTGATTCTGTCCTCAGAGCTCTCCTGTGTGACTGTAGGAGCTCCAGGGAAGGGCTGGAGCCACTCCTCCTGCATGGCAGTGACTGGAAAGGGCAGGTCTGTAATCGCTGTCTGCTCCAGAGCTGGCTCCCTTTCAGGGGGAATCAGGCTGCAGTGCATTTTGTGGATTTATCTATCTGTGGTTTGTTTTCTCTTGTTTTAAAAACTGTGCAGACTCACACAAAATAGGAAGCAAAAGAAATAGAGGCTTGCAAAAAGCACTGTCCACAATGTGACAATACAGTAGAATACTTATGAACTGAATATAGTGGGAATAGTGAAATTTGTTCAAATGAACCCATCTTTCACTGTAGCTGTGTTAAAGGGATTTCTAGGGAAGGTGTATACAGAGGTGAGATGTACCAGCAAATCTAATGAATCCAACCATTCTCCATGTATTTTATTTCTTCTGGTCCTGAGCACAGTGAATACTTTCTGGTTCTGAGAGTGCCATAGCCACAGTCTGTTCTAATCCTTATTTTCTGCAGTCTCTAAGTGAGGTTCCCTACACCCAATTTAGAGGAGCTTGTGTTGTTTTTCCAGTTTATGCTCAAAGCACATTGTCAGTTTGAAATTAAAACCCTTTTAGCAGTTTGTCTTTGGCCAGAATATAGGTGTGAGTGACAGGAGAGCTGAACTCCCCCACACTGTCCAGGATCAGCCTCCAAGTGCTTCATATCCATGATAAATAAATCCCTTGCAGACTTCCCTTGCTAGGGGGCTGGAGGGGGATAAGTTGCTGCTTACATTAGGAATGAAGAGAACAAATTTGCACAGAATTCTAAAACCTATCCAATAAGATGGAACAAAGGAATGAATAATAAAGCACAGACTTGCTTCTAGGTCCAGTTTAGGGCAGGACTGTTTAAAATAAGTGAGTGTAAGGAACTGCAGTGAAAATGAAGCATAGGGATAAATAATAGTGGACAGAAAGCTATTTTGAAATGTAGGACTGTTTTCCAGCAGTTTTCTGCTCCTCTTGACTCTATTATTTAATTTAAGCAGCACAGTCCTATTTGTTTCAGGCTATTTTTAACACATTCATTGCAGCAGTGTAGACTTGAGGCAGCTTGAAAATAAGATTCAAGGACATGGTGTGGCCATGTGTGGTCTGGGAGCACTGCTGTCATTCCCAGTGCAGGAATTAACTTCCCGGTTACTCTCAGTAGCAGGTTAAGTAACTTGCTGAGGATCTCTTATGTGGTGAGAGGTGGGAAAACCAAATCTCCTGGCTCCCAGCTCTTTGATTTAATTATGTGTTCTCTGAGTTTACTCAGTGTTTCCTCTTGCACCAGGCATTGACATCCGAAAATATTCTATTTGGGAAAACTACAAAAATAGCAGAATTGTTATTCTGGCTGGGCTGACTGTCCAGTGCTGTGTGCTGCACTGGTGAGAATCAAGTGAGAGGAGGAGACACTGTCAGTCTCTGTAAATGGATTTTAATGGAATAACTTAGGGAGACACTTATTGTTTGTCTGTGTCCATTAATCTTTGGCTTCCTTCCTGCAGCATTTGGGGTTTATATTAATTATATCTGTGTTGTCTCTGTGGATGTTCTTGCTTGAGTAAATTTTAACCTCTTCCAGAAACGGTGTGTCATGATCTTACTTGCTGCTACCTGCAGTATCCTGTATTTTCACCTGGTAGTATGTTCATCAGTTGCTTAATTTGCATCTAATCAAATATATGTCCTTGTTGATGGAGTAGGAGGCTCTGTTTTTCCAGCCATATTGCATCTTCACTATGCCTTAGTCTATATAGCATATGGACTCATAGAATGGTTTGAGCTAGAAAGGCCCTTAAAAGCTCATCTCATTCTACTTCTGCCATGGGCAGGACACATGGAGCTTCTCCATTTCTAGGGAGAGCTCTGTGAGATGAGGTCTGTGTCCTTTGGAAAGAGGACATCATGGGGTGTAGGGGCCAGAACTAGGCAAGAATCCCAGAATGACCAGAAGTGGAAATCCTGTCTGTCCCTTGGTGGTTAATCCCTGTCCTGTTTCTATTCCAACCTCCAGCAGATTGATGGCGAGGCCTTCCTGCTCCTCAAGCAGAATGACATCGTTAAAATACTCAGCATCAAGCTGGGCCCTGCCCTGAAGATCTACAATGCCATCCTCATGTTCAAGTCTGCAGAAGACAACTGAGAAGAGGCCTTTGGCAGATCCAGGAGGAATTGACAGGGAATGGATCTTCAGCTGTGAGCGTTACAACACACCAGACAGGTGGATTGGAACTCTGATGCATTTTAAGTAGAATTTAGTAAAAATGGTTTGAGGTTATAAAAATCCTGCCACAGTCTGGAATATGGGGCAGCTTCACTTCCAAGAAGAGGATATTATTATATTTTGTAATTGAATTGGTTTTGATATATCAATCTCTTTTTGAGATCAAGAAGAAACCTCCAGTTCTAAGGGGAATCCAGGGTAGCACTGGTGGAGCTGCAGGAGCAAGAAGAAAGTTTTGAGTAAAACTGGCTTTGTGTCCAGTGATAGTGCCTGAAAAACTGAGTGATCACCAGCGAGTTTAATGTGTTTTGTGTAATAAAGAGAGAGGAAAAAGATGCACTTCAAAGCAATTCCCCCGTATCCTTCTCTGCTGTGACTCAGGAGCTGACCTTTTCAGGACTGATTGTTAAATTCCAGTTTTTCTTACTGATCCTGGTTGTTGTGATACCCTTGGCTGCTGGGCTACTTACACCCAGCAGGAAGGGAGCATGAGCAGCAGGTTTCCATCAGGGATGGCTTGCTCTGGTTCTGCCAGCAAGCAAAATGTTCTCATTCCTGTCATTCCCTGTCAGGAGGCAAGGGCAGTGCAGGTGGGCTTTGGGTAGGCAAAGATCCCATAAGGGCATCTGCTGCTGGAGACAGAGAGATGTGTTATAGCTGTAATTCTCCCATCAGTGCTTTTGTGCAGCTCCTTCTGCACCAGGAACATCTGGCAAAATGGCACAATCAAGAGCACTTGGGGATTGGTGTGTGTTTGTTCTTGCCCTCTCCACTGTCAGCCAAATGCTAAGAATAGGAGTTGGGAAGCCAGCAGTGGCCAGAGTGTGTGTGTAAACAGATTTCCTAGAAACAAATGGCTTTTCTTTTGACCCATCCAAACTGATGAATGTGAAGTGCTTTGGCCTTTGTCCCTTGAGGTGGACTTCGATGGGTTCTGCCAGAGAGCTGGAGGGTAGGGTAGCAGCTCCTCTGCCTCTGGGAGGAGAGCAGGCAGAGCACACAGGGATGTGAGACTGGAGAGGAATCAGGACTTAAACAGCAAAATGAGGGAACTTCCCAAAAGAGAGAGCTGCTGTGTGTGGGGAAAGGAGTGGAGCCTGGGGCTGTGTTCCTGCACGTGCAGCCTGTGCTCTCCTGGCTGGGAGCACGGGTGGTTCCTGCTGCAGCAGAGGCAGTTTAAGGAGCATCCCATGGACATCTGGGGTGGAGGTTTCCACACGGGCACTTCCTGAGTTCTCCTCTCCCC
Organism: Agelaius tricolor; assembly: GCF_023055355.1. Taxonomy (NCBI): domain Eukaryota; kingdom Metazoa; phylum Chordata; class Aves; order Passeriformes; family Icteridae; genus Agelaius; species Agelaius tricolor. Next base: position 5,459,942 of record NW_027269296.1, on the reverse strand, counting down.
GTGGCAGACACGCTGAGTCCTGCTGGGCTCTGTGCACTGTTCCACTTGCTGCTGGCAGCACCAGCTCGTGGCTCTCCCTCTGCCCACTCTCCCTGATGGCTGTTTGGCTGTTCTAGAACCACCTCAGCTCAGGCAGCCCTTGCAGCCCTTTGTCCATAGCTGCTGGCTGAATCCTGTGTGTGGGAACCCGTGGGAGCACTGGGGGTGTCACCTGGAGCTGCCAAAGGCAGGTTCTGCCCTCAGCCTCTGCCAGGCTGTGGGGGTGTCTCAGCGCACTGCATGGTGATGTAATCCATCCACAGGCACCTCAAACTCCCTTGGCATCTCTGCCACCAGCATGGCTACCCAGGAGCTGACAGGAACAGAGTGAACAAGCTGTCCGTGACTGTGTGGTGACACAAGGAACACACTTGTTCCCCCTTCCTGTGTCACCCACATGCTTTGTCCAACCCTCCTGCTGCTGAGAAGGTTCTTGTGACTTGTCTGAAGCAGAAGGTTCCTTAAAATTGTAAATAGAATCCACACCACTGAAGCAATTCACTCCTGGAATAATATTTAGAACAATTTGTTTCCATATTTTTTAATAAGAATTTTAGGAGTTTAAGCTTCACAGAGAAGACACAGGTTTGGTGGGATATTTAATAGCTGAACCATTAAATATCAGCCAGGCAGCTGCAGGGGAGAAATTTATGGCAGTGTTAAGGACTAGGCAAGGGGTGAATTTAGTTTATTAAAATACATTTTTAGTATGATAACCAGGATGTTCACCAAAGAGTCACATTCCTTTATCCTGCTCTGCACATCCAGTGTCAACATTAAGACTTGAATTGTAAGTGGCATGTCCTGTCTTCTGACAGAACTCACCTTCTGGGCAAAGCAAAATTGTTTCTTGACAACTGGAACAGAAGATCCAGAGCTGGGCTGTTTTATTCCTGGCTCTCCACTGACTTGCTAAATAATCCTGAGCCCTTCCTTGCCCCAGTTTCCCCCTCTGTGACACCCAGCCAGGTGGGGCAAGTGCAATTTTGCCTTTTTCTTGTTTCAAGCAAGCAGGTCCTTCCAGATTTTCTGTTTCACCTCCTTCCTTTGGGAGCCTGATTTGGGGGACAGCTGATTGCCTCTAGCAATAAACCAAAATATAATATTAATTCCATTTTTTTTACTATATATAGATGGAGGATGAAGAGAATTAGTTAAACAAGCCATGAGATTCTAGTCAGTGACATTATTCAAACAGAAGAGAAATCTTTAATCTTTGGGGCTTCCGAGCCAGCTGGATCAAAGAGGAAAATGTGTACTTGGAGGTTGTTCAGTGACAGCCAGCACAGTGCTTTCAGCAGGGGGGAAGGAGGAACCTTTTAGGGATAAAAGAAGGAGGAATGTGCTTCTTGTGCCTTTTTTTGTAATCTGATAATTGTCTTTGCAGAGCAAGCAAGAATGTGCACACATCTATTACCCACTCCTTTCCCAAATATAGCTGTATTCCAATTAAGTCCAGCAACTTCACAGGACAAAAAGACTTCCAGTGTCTTCACTGGACACATTTAAAACTCCCTGATATTTACAATATAGAAAAAAACTAAACCATCTCATCTTTTAGCCCCATAACTTAGGAATTCATCAGTTGCTGGTGCCATTCCACTTGTGTCAGGGAGTGCTGCTTTCCACTGTGTCTCGTTGAGTTGTTCCTGCTGCCTGTCCAAACTCTGCTCCACCTGTTCCCAGTCCTGCTCCAGGCCTGTGGCATGGCCAGGGCTCTGCAGAGGTCTTTGGTCATCTGATGCCTTGTGTAATTTGAAATGTGCACTTTGAAGCAAAAATCCAAAAGTTGTGGCTCTGTGGGGAGCAAATCTGAAGCTGGTTAATGCCACCTGGGGTTGGGAGGATTTTGAGTCTGCTGGATGTCAGCAAGAACCAGTTGTTGGCCCAGCTGAACCCAGGAGTCTCTTAGCAATACAGATATATTCCTTAGAAGCAACTCGGAGCTGTGTCAAGTTCCCATGGGCCAGCCGTGCAATTAGGAATTTCAGTTCTCAAAATCTTATTCCTGGCTGTGTTTTTGTTCCCTTTTTGTTGTTTTTGAAATTCAAAGCAATCAATTTTTTCTCTTTTTCTCTTCTTCTCCTCGGCTGGAAGTCCTGTTAAATTTTTTTCTGTGCCATCACCAACAATCATCCCCATAATCCAGTAGCAGCAAATTTCAGCTCTGGGTAATGAATCACATTAAAATTGGACAGGAGCATTTGGCATCGCTGACAGCAAAACTCTGCTGCTGAAGGAAAAGCCCAACACTTGGCCCAAGGATAAGCCAGTTCAACTGTACAAGATTTCCTGTCTGCTACTTTTATGCCCTACTTAGGGATTTATACCACAGAGAGCTTTAAGGTTTTTGACATCCCCCCCATGATGTGATGAGCCAGCTTATTTTGGAGATTCCTGTTACTTGAACTGGAAGCACGTGTAGGGAAGAGAGCAGGGGCTTGGCTCAGCCTCAGAAATATCTGCCTGTTTTAAACCAAATACTTGAGCTTTTCTACACTAGCCATGACCTTGCACTCCACCGATGCTTTCCTCTGGAAATGTGAATAAAATTAATATCAGTTCACACCTGGTTTGTTTCTTCTGTGTGTGGGGCTGACCTCAGCAGGGGCTGGCTGCCCTGGAGGGCTGGCACTGGGGGGGTTTGGTCATCACATTGTTGTCCTTCCCTTAAACAGCAGTCACAACACAAGGCATCGTCTTCTTTTTTATCTCTTTTGTCTGCTCTTATCTCTGTACTTGAGCTCTCCTTGATGTGTTCACAGGATAGCACTGGCTGCTGCAGCTGTGCCTGATTCTCCAATTCCTCACTCTCCTCTGGCTGCTGCCAGGTTTTAATCATCGAATCCTGGGATGATTTGGGATGGAAGGGACCCTAAAGACCATCCAGAGATGGAGTAGCTACAGCTGCTCTGGGCAATCTGTGCCAGGGCCTCCCCATCCTCCCAGGAAACAATTCCTTCCCAGTATCCCATCTATCCCTGCCCTTTGGCAGTGGGAAGCCATTCCTTGTGTCCTGTCCCTCCAGACCCTTGTCCAAAGTCCCTTTCTGGGTCTCCCAGAGACCCTGTAGGCACTGGAAGGCTTGTGGTTTCCTCTTGAATTCCTTAATCCCTCATGGTTTCCTATCACAAACAATCCCAGAACTTCATCTTCTTAAAGCAGCTCTCAAAGGTGGGTTTTTGACTAAAGCTAGCAAGATCTTGTTCTTAGTATGAATCCATATTAAAACTGCATTTTAGGGTCTGTCGGTTTTCCCTTTCCATAATGCCCCCAGGCTTCTTCACTGTGTGTCCATAGCCATGATAATTACCTTACCTGTTTCTGCTCTAATCATAATTAGCTGATAAATTGCAAGCCATTCTCAAATGTGTCCCAAAAGGAGGCATTGAACCTGTCCTCCTGCTCCTGCCCCGGGGTGTCTGGAGCTGCACCTGCAGCAGGTCACTGCTCCAAGGGCAGAGGGGCCAGGGCCCCATTGGCAGCTGAGGCTTGCAAACCTTCTGAAACTAAAAATATTGGAGAGTTGGCTCCCAGCCATAATTTCTAAACTATCCCATCTTTGGGGTAAACATTTGCTCTCATTGGTTTTTCCCTTCCAACGTTTTTGCTTCTATTTAAACCGTGGTTTGTTTGCTTTTGTTACCGTGATCGGATTCCCGGTCTGGGGAGCTGGGCTGCTCGGAGCAGCCTCGGGAACATCAAATGCTGCTCTGTACTCTTGTTAGTTCCCTCGGGGCTGTGCTGGGTCTTGTGGCTGTGTCCTTTGCAATTCAGAGATCTGAGTTTCTCCTCAGCAGCGATTTTTTTCCCCCACAGTTTTGACGGAGAAGTTTGAGCACAGCAAGGAACATCAATTACCCAAATGGCTGATTGCATTTGCAGATTATTCTGCTCAGGCAAACATGGAATTTTTTTGTCCCAAGTCATATTTCTCCTTTGGCAGGGAAAACCTGTGGTTGATCTTTTTGCCTGCTCAAATTACTCTTTCAGCCCTGACCATGCTCTGTGGACTGGTTTGTCCCTTGTGCCAAGACCCATCACATGATGCTCAGTGGGGTTTGCAAACCCCCTGGAGGGACTGGAGGGGTTTCTCATTTTATTGGGTAACCTGCTGTTAGGCATGGATGTACAAGGAGGGGGGTACAGACCCCAACTCTCACCTCACACTGTCTGGATCCTGCACCACCCTGGTTTCCACAACAAACCTCACCTGACAACCTAAAATTCTCAAATCCTACAACTTTCTCAGGAGGAGGAACTGTAAAGACAAACCACGGCACTCCCCTGACAGGCCAACCCAGTGGGAAGAAGGATGTGGGGATGGGTGGAGAGGGAACCTGCTGTCTGCATCCTGCACTCTGCAGCTGACAGGCAAATTCCAGCTTCAGGAGAAAAAGAGAGTGGTGGCATTAGAGAAAAACGGTGTTGGCATGTTCAAGAGGGCTGTTGTGCTCTGCCCAGCCAGCTGCAGAAGTGCCAGACCTTTCCCAAATACCACTCCACTATTTATTGACTTTGCCTGTCACTTCCCCTAATATTTTCTTCTCCTTGCCACCTTGTACAGCCTCAGCTTATTAATTGCCCCATGACACTTTCTCCTCTCTACATTATTCACCATCCAGACACTTCTAATGTAAGCAAGATATTTTTTGGAGTCAGATACATTTGCTGCTGGAACACTTCCAGCTGTTTCTTCAAGAAATGTGCTGAAGGCCTTTGCAGAAGGGTATCAGTGCCAGAGCCCCCAGAGATGCTGGTTTTCCCCCAGGAAACCTCTTCCCACCCACTCCCATCCTGGACCAGGGCACCGGTGACTTCAATTGTTTGCTTTGTTCTCAAAAAAAGGGTTATGGCTCCACCATCATTCAACCTAGTGCCCTCACATGTCATCAGCAGTGGGTCTTTTTGGGCCATAGAGTGTCTTTTTGCAGCAATGCTGGTTGAAGGAGCTTTTCAAACCAGAGTGTTGTCCATGTCTCTCACAGCACTTGACTCAAATTCCCCGGGTGTTCAGAAATGCTTCCAAAATGTTGTTCCAAACTGAGGTGGTTTCCATGGTTGGGGTCGTGGCTGTGCTGGAATCCAGCAGCTCTGTGGGTCATGGTTGCCAAAACACCTCCACTTTGTGCACCCTCCTGTAACTCGAGAGGGGTTTTCCGCTCCAGACTGAGGTGCCCGGAGCCCGCCGCTCCAGGGTTTGTTATCCCTGACAGGACCAGAGCAGGGGAGGCTGTGCTATGTCTCTGCTGCTCAAAGTGGGACCACACAACTATTCAATGAGTCTCCAGATGGTTTTCACAATGTCTTGAACTCATCTCTCTCATGGGTGGAATTGAAAAAGGCCAGAGAAGAGAAGAGGCTCAGATATAAATTTGCCCATGATATAAATTTCCCAAGCATGTCTGTGCTGCTGGTTAGTGGCTGGGGAAGGTCTTGCTCTTCATTTCAGAAGAAACACAACAGTTGAAATGTTGATTTTTGTTTTCTTCCCCACAAGCAAGTCTTTTCCTCTCCCTTGTGCTTTGCCAGCACACCACATGCTGAAAGAATTAACCAGATTAAGTCTTCAGAGCTCAGTAGCACCATCTCCCTTTTTCTCCTTGGTTTTTTTTTTTCCTCTCTCTGCTTGTGCCTTGCGCGATTTCCCTGCCCTGTGATGCTTTTTCCTCACTGATCAATTCTTCATGCAATCAGTTAATTCTGCCACTATCCCACCATCAATCCCCTTCCTTTTCATGAATGCTGCACACATGTGTGAGCCCACAGGCATCCCCTTCTCTTTACCACCATCCCTCCTTCCCAACACCATCCACTCCCCAAATGCCCCTAACCCTGTGTTCCTCCCAGGGCTGGTGGGATGAGCACCAGAGGATGGGGTGTCCCTTGGGCCTGGCGGGGTAAAGGCAGATCCATGGATTTCCCTCCAGCTCCTCCAAATCCTGTCACAAAACAGCAGGAAGATGCTCTTGGGCAGCAGCAGTGCAGCTCCAGCAGCATCTCAGCCTCCCCAGCTCCCAACGAGCCAGGCTGCAGACCCTTGCCATGGTAGAAAGCCCAGGGTAAAGCAGAGCAGCAGCTCTGGATCCACTCAGCCCAGCTGGAGGCAGGAGCCCTGTCTGTGCACCCAGCACCAGAGCCAGGCCAGGGTGACCCAAAGCGAGCAGGAATCCCATGGAGCCCAGAGGGGAGAGGCTCCAGCAATGACACAGGATCCTGTTGGGATCCCTGTGCCCCCATGGTGCTCCCCAGCTGCAGATCAGGCTGGGCTGGAAGCAGAGAGGAGCCTTGGAGTTGTGCTTGGTGTGTCTGTACAGCACCAGCAGTGCTGGTGGCTGTAGCATGAGCTGCACTGTTCATCCTGCTGCAGCAACAAGTCTCCAGCAAAGGCAGCTCTGAGAAGGCTTTCACCAGGGATGGGAGGCCCCATCCCACTCTCCATAAATCAGCCAGCAGGGTTTCTGTGTCTTCCTTGCTGCTTCCCCTGTTTCCCAGGATTTTGCAAAACTCTGGGCTGAGCAACCTATTTGGAAGGAAACTGCCCTAAACAACCCCTGAAACAGGCAGTTGATAAAGAAACCGTTTACATTTCAAATAAATAAAACATTTTTGGCTTTGGATCAAAACCAAGTTGTGTTCAGTGTTACCAGTTTCAGTGAGTCATTTCTTTTTATACCCAGGCAGTTTCTCTTATAAAATGTGCATGAGGAGTCACTGCAAGCAGGGCAGGAAGCAGACAGTGGGGTTTTTTTACTATTGCACAAGGTTTTCCCAGGACAGAGCCACCAAAGCTTTTCTCTTGCCTTGAAGCTGGTGTTTGTTTATGTCTGTTTACAAGCAAATTCCATTAAGAACCAAGAGTGATGCTGTGGATGGCTCTACTGTATGTTAGCACTGTATTTCCAGCTGGATGTTGCAAGTAGCTCTGTATCCACTACAAATGGAAAACCTTTATAAACTTGAATTGGAGCTTCTGATCGTTGAGCCAAGGAACTTTCTTGCAGGCAGAATAAAAATACAGAGTTTGCCCCTGTAAACTGCAAAGGGAAGGACTGCACGTAAGCACAGACAAAATAGTCCCTGTCCACTTGGAAGCACTAAGAGCTTGTGGTGATAACCAGGAGGAGAATAATATGTTAAAGTCCTCCAAAAATCAATATCCAGCCCAGCTGGAGCCTTGCCATGGCTCAGCCATGAGCTTTGGCTCTCACCCACACTCAAGAGGTGCTTAATAGCATCAAAGACATCAGGGGTTCAGTCTTCGTGGTGAGATGATGAAGGTCAGTGCTGCAGCCCAGGTCCTCCTCAGGAGCATTCTGTCAACCACGTGAGATGGATGTGATCTTCCTGCATGAGCTTTCCCAGTGGGAAGAGCTGGTAATGCATGTTTAAGTCCTGCAGATTGTTAGAAAGCAGGTAACTCATCTTTGAAGAGGAATATGAGGTATTAAAGTGAATTCTCCAAGGGCTTTTTGATCTTATATCCTAGAAAGTATCCAAAAGAGGCTACAAGGGTGCTGAAGGATCAGGTCCCCAGGAGGGACCACAGGAGTAGTGGCTGAGGTCACTTGATGTCTTCAGCTGGAGCAGAGGAGACTGAGCCCCCCTCCCTGGGGTCTGCAGCTCCTCCCAAGGGGCAGCTCTGATCTCTGCTTCCTGTGACAGGGACAGGAGCCAGGGAATGGTTGAGCGGGGTCTGGGCAGCTCAGGCTGGAGATCAGGGCAAGGTTTTTCCCCCAGAGGGTGCTGGGCACTGCCCAGGCTGCCCAGGGAATGGGCACGGCCCCGAGGCTGCCAGAGCTCCAGGGATGCCCAGGGTGGAGTTACTGGGGGGTTCTGGGCAGGGACAGGGTTGGACTCGATGATCCCTGTGGGTCCCTTCCAGCTCAGGACATTCTGGGATTCCATGACCTTCCAGGGTGCTCAGCCAGTAGCATCTGCATCCCTTTAAGAAGACATGTCTGGTCAAGATCATCCACAACATCTCCTGAAACAAGACTTGAAATAGGAGACCTCCCCTTCAAAGAGTCATCTTTGTTTAGCAGTAAAATTGATTAATTGGAAGGGATAAAGAAAACAAAGTCTTCTGTTGATCCCATGGGGTCAGGCTCACCCTGCCAGAGACACCCTGTGAGCACCGGGTGCTTTCACCTTCCCTTGCCCTGCTCTGCTGTGCTGCTCTTTGCTTTGGACCCTGAGGGACCCTCCCGTGGCCTGGTTTGAGAGAGAGGAGCATCACCCAGACGGGTGCAGGGACTGCAGTAGCTACCATGAGGAGTGTCAGCTGCTCAGCACGAGGGCAAACAAGGACAGGAGCTGCAGCCTGAGCTGCTCCTGCTGTGTGCGAGGGCTGCTGGCGCTCATCCCTTCTCCCTGGCACACCAAGGAGAGCTGGGAATGAGATAGGACAGCTTTGATGGGATCTGGTGTGGTCCAGAGACATGCTGGGCACTGTCAAAAGTCTGATTTGTTTCAAGTGGCATCAGCCCTCACAAAGCTGAACGTCTTGTCTGAGGTACCTCAGCTCTGGCGCTGGACACAGGAGGAATCATCATCTGATGAAATGAAGGAATCCCCTTCTCCTTACACAGCTCTTTTGGGATTAGATATGTGGAAATGCTGACTTTCTCCCTTAACCCTCAGAAGAGCCCAGGGGACACCTGATTTTCAGCTGGCTGAGGTCAGGCATGGTGAATTTCCTCAGACAGGATGTATGTAATGCTTTCCTTAGTATTTATTGTGTGTTTTATTATAATAACACAGCAAACTTTTTCTCCTCTCACTTTCCTCATGCCTGCCTGCCCAGGCTCTGAGCATGATTAACCTAGAAAAGCTCCTTGCAATGTTCAGCAAATGCTGGATAAAATCAGGAAAGCATCAACTGAAAGGATCCCCAGCTGAAGGGGTGCAGAGTTGAGGTGTGGTGGGGCTCTGTCCTCACAGGACAAGAGGGTCCCTTAATTCACTGCTGATCAGGCAGCTCAGTTAAATCCATAGATGGAAAAATTCAGTAGTTGTATGTGAGATCTTGAAATAGTCCCCAAAGAGTGAAAAACCCCACCCTGATATTCCTATGGGAGCTCAAATTCATCAGGACTCATAAAATCACTACTTGAGCTGTGGCAGAGTGTTAACTATTTTCTTACCTATTACAAACAGCCATGTGTGTAATTGCTCTACTCCCCATTAATAGGGTTAGCAAAGTGTTCTCCCAAAAGTCACCTCCTTTTTTTCCCTGGATTTCATCCAGACACAGTCGCTTGGAGACTGGATCCTAGTCTTCTGCTTAACATAGTGTCAAAAATCATTGCTCGTCAGATGATTCCTTTCCCCTAGGCCACTGATGCCAAAAGAGTTTGCACTGTTGTCTTGGGAGAACTCCAAGATTTGTGAGCTGATTTGTTTTCCTTTTCTCCAGAAAATCACCCCAAATTACATATCATCTCTAAGAAGATTAAGTAGCATTTTGACATCTGAGCTCCCTCTTGGTTCAGGATTCCCAGGAATTGTTTCCCTCTGGGTGAGATCCAAGGCCAGGGCTGTTTAATTAGTTTCTAAGTTCTTCTAGTGCCAGAGTAGATCTACATAAATTAAGACCAATAATCTCTATAAGCACTCCTGTAAGGAACAGAGCTTTGGAAGGCCCCATGGCACAGATTCGCCCCCCCCTTTAGAAGGTGTCTCCTCCTCTCCCTGTTTCTTCCCCGTTTTTATCTCCAACTCCTTTTTTCTTGCTCTGTCTGGGTCAGGATCTCCAGCCAAACACCCCATGGCACGAGGGCTGGGAATAGATGGGGTGGGTCGCTTGGGCCCTTGTGGGCAGCTCAGACCTCTCAGGCTCGCTCTGCCACCACCCATCTGTGCTGAGTTCAACCACGAGCCTCTGTGGAAAGGAAAAAATGCTGCTTTCGTTTCCTCTGCAGTCCCCGGAGAGGCTCTAATGCCTGAACTTGACTCCTTGACAGTCTTCAGCTGCTAATCACACCCAAAAGTGCCTGCAAACATAACCAGTGGTAAATGCACAGATCTAATCACGCCAGGGAACAGGAGAGGTGCCATTTAGCAGCTCTAGAAAAGAATCCGTTTTCTTCAGACTAACAGTCCTTGGGGAAGGATAGCACATGCAATATTCAGTGGGATATGGAGAGCAACACAGAAGGAGCCAGAAATACCTCCAGGAAAAATCTCACTGGTGGAGATGATGAAGCTGAAGAGGATCAGAGGGCTGGAAAGCCTTGGCCAAGCCACCGTGTCTTGAGACCTTCACTAGCTCGCTCCAGCTTGTGCTTAGAGTGGGAGAAACCCACAGCCTTTCCTCACCTCACGATGGTGTTTTGTGTGTCAGGAGGGTTTCCAAATCCTGGAATCTCTGCTGGGAGCAGGAGAGGATGGAGGGGAGTGGGCACATGGAGCAGGTTGTGCATGTTGCCCCTCTGCTCTCTGGAGGAGCCTAGCACAGCCCCAATCTCATTACAGCGTTTTCCATAATACTACAACATGGACATAATTATTACAGGATTTCCCCAGTCTGTAGTTGAAAACTTACTGGGAGAAACAATGTCAGGTTCCCTAAATGAAAGTTATCCCTTTTGCTCCCAAGAAACCCCCAGTTTCTTGTTACTTCCACTCATTCCCTCATGGGTCCCTTTGCTGGTGTCTGCTCTCTTGCGCAGTCCTTAGGTGGCCATAAAATGTCTTCATTTCTGCATTCAGCATGGCTTAATCCTCTCCAGAGGGATTATGAAGAGCACTTTTCATGGTTGTTGCTGCCTCTGCAGCGGGGCCCACTCGGCTGTGACGGTCCTGGGACTGGCGCTGGGCGCCGGCTGCAGCGACTCGCTGCCATTGTGGAGGCAGAGCATGGATTGGGATGGGATGTAGGAGGCTTGGTGTTTCTGAGGTAAAACTTCTGAGTGGTAACTGGTGTAATTTCCCCTCCTGAATTCCCTCCAGCATCCAGCCTCCTCAGCTCTGCTCCATACCGTCAGTGAGTCTTTTCCAGAGACCTCTTGGACAGGAAGGGTGAAAACTCACCCTGTGCCAAGGAACTCTGGCCGAAGGCTTTGAAGGTTGCTGTGGTTCAGGGGTGAGAAGCAGTCTTGCTCTGGAAAGGGCTGAGCTGTTTAATTGCAAACAGCATTACTGTCTTCACTCATAAATGCCTGTGTGCTCAGCCACCCTCTCCAAACCTGTCCTGAGCGAGCAGGAGCTCACAGTGCTCACTTCCAGGGTCTAGAGTGGCAGCTTTTGGATGTTTCTCCCCAAGAGCCAAAGCCCAGGATGGGGCAGGGAAAGGCTGAGCCATCCTGAGTCCATGCCGGGCTCCTTTGAGCGAGTTGGGCCCAAAGCCCACACAGGCAGCACGGCGTGCGTTGGCTTCGCTCCCTCCTTAGAATGTGGCGTTGATTAAAGCACCAGGAGGAGCTGGGGCTTGGGACGGGGTGGGGGGGAGGACGACACACTGTGTGTGTGTGTCTGTGTGTCTGTGTGTCTGTGTGTCTGGGTGTGTCTGTGTGCGTGTCTGGGTGTGTCTGGGTGTGTCTGTGTGTGTGTCTATGTGTCTGTGTGTCTCTGTGTGTCTGTGTGTGTCTGTGTGTCTGTGTCTGTGTGTCTGTGTCTCTGTCTGTGTGTGTGTGTGTGTGTGTCTGTGTCTGTGTGTGTGTCTGTGTGTTTGTATGTCTCCGTGTGTCTCTGTGTGTCTGTGTGTCTCTTTGTGTGCCTGTATGTCTGTGTGTCTGTGTGTGTGTGTCTGTGTGTCTGTCTCTGTGTGTCTGTGTCTGTGTCTCTGTGTCTCTGTGTGTGTGTGTGTGTGTCTGTGTGTCTGTGTGTCTGTCTCTGTGTATCTGTGTCTGTGTCTCTGTGTCTCTGTGTGTCTGTCTGTGTGTCTGTGTGTCTGTGTGTCTCTGTGTGTGTGTTCACAGTGCACACCTCTCTCCTTGCCAGCAGTAATAGCTGCCATATGGAGCACAGCGCGGAGGATGCTCGGCCGGCAGCGGGCACAGCCTGGTTCTCAGGATCAGTTTAAGCTGCAGAATGTTCTTTGTGAGCCCATTTCCCTGCAGAGCAGCCGTCTGGGGGATGTTCACACACTGGGGGTGTTGCCAGTGTCAGGAAATGAAACCTCCTGACGCTGCTGGTTTTGTGCCCCATCCCCAGTGCCCAGGGTGCTGCTGGGGACACCAGGATGTCTCTTGTTCATCTTGTGGGGTATTTGCAGCACAGATCTGATGAAGAATGGCTGAGGACCTGGGAAAGGGGCTCAGCCTGGAGACTCAGGGGGGATATTCTGGCTGCACAACTCCCTGACAGCTGGCGGGGGGTCGGGCTCTGCTCCCAGGGAACAGGGAAAAGAGGAGAGGGAACGGCCTCAGGCTGGGCCAGGGCAGGCTCAGGGTGGATATTACAAAATATTTCTTCACTGAAAGGGTCATCCAGCCCTGGCACAGGCTGCCCAGGGCAGGGAAGGATTTAAGAATTGTGCAGATGTATCACCTGGGGACATGGTCAGTGGTAGCCTTGGCAGTGCTGGGGAATGGTTGGACTCGATGATCTCTGAACAATCCTGTGATCCCCTTGATTTAAGCCATCTCCCCAGATCACAGGATCCCAGAATGATTTGTCTTGGAAGAGACCATAAAGCCCATCTCATTCCACCCCTGTGCTATGGGCAGAGAGTTCCACTAGACCAAGCCTCATTCAGCCAGGCCTTGAACCCTTCCAGGGATGAGGCAGGCACAACTTTTCTGGGCAACCTGTGCCAGGGTCTCACTACCCTCAGAGGAAATGTTCCACCTATCCCTGCCCCCTGGCAGTGGAAAGTCATTCTCCCTTGTCTTGTGCCTCCAGGCCCTTGTCCAAAGTCTCTCTTCAGCTCTCCTGGAAACCTTTAGTCCCTGGAAGGGACTCTCAAGTCTTCCTGAACCCTTCCTGTCTACCCTCAGCTATTCCAGCCTGGCAGGGGATCCTGCCCAGCACCACAGGGAGATCCCAACTCCCCATCTTGCCCTATTTCCAAAGCCTCTGCACACCCACACAAGGAAAGACCTCACAGTGTCAGCTCCAGAACTGTCCTGCCTTATCCCCAAGTTCATCCCTGTCCCCAGAGCCTCTGCCTCAGGCAGTTTCTCCTGGCTGAGCTCCAGCTGGCAGTTCCATTTATCTGGCCGCATTAAGTGCCTGGCAGGTTGCATTATTCTTTAAGTACGTGAGGCTTTTCCAAACCTCATCTTCTCCCAGTAGCTCCTGCAGGCTGGCATTGGGGAAATCCTGCAGCATCCCAGCCCATGGTTCCCAGTTACCTTCCCCATCCAAGAGCCACTGATGTGGGGTGCTGGAACTCCTACATCCTGCTTTTTTCTGATAAATAAGGAAAAATGGGGCTACAGCTTAACCGTGTGGGCTTTTTAAAAATTTCCAGTCAGCTGTGGATCTATTTTCATCTAGAAAATAATGTATTGATATATATATAAAATGTATCCATATATATTTAACACATACCTGTAGTTATTTCAACTGAGATCAAAGTACAGTCCCTCATTTCATCTGGGGGATGGGGGGTGCAATTAAAAATTATCTATTCTGCCAATAATAATGAAATAAGTGCTTTTATTAACCAGGGCAACACCCTTTTTGATTAGCATCAGCAGGACGCAGGGATGACAAGCAAGATGTTGCAGTATCCTGCTCTAGGACTTCTGGGATAAAAAGCTGAGATGTCCCAAGGATGTATAACAGGCTGGGGGAGGGAATGGAAACTGGAATTTTTATATGCCAGAACCCATAGCGCATTAGCAAAAGGAGGTGTGACCTGCACCATGTACCCCCTGGGAGCCACAGCCAAATCCAGTCTGCTGTGCTTGGAAATGGGGATCCCTGGCCCCCAGCTCATTGTTCTCCATCCCCTCTGGCTCTGTCTCCAGTCTATTCCACTGGTTCCAGTGCTCAGCATCCAGCCCCACTCACAGCCCCAGTGGGACCCTCCCCAGCACCAGCCTGGGGCAGGGGAGATGCCTCCAACTTTTCTGTGTGGCAGGAGAGGACATCAAAGGCACCAAACCACTGCCCCATCCACGCCCTGCCTTGGCCTCTCTCCCCCTCTCCCAGTTTGCATCATGGAAAATGATGTCCACGGGGTGCAGCCAAGGCTGCTGGCTCAGCTCCACATGCCCGGGGCCAGCTGAGACATAAGCACGAGCTCCTATCCTGTCCTAGGAGGGGGCATTTGTCCTCTCCCTCCCCGATCCTGCATCTCTTTCCCTCTTCCGGAATAGTTACAGCTGCTCAGGAAACACCGGGGAAAGTCAGCAGAAGAAATTGCTGTGTTTCCCTCCTTCCTTCTTATCTACCAGCCAGAACCAACTAAACTCACAGAAGCTCAGCTCTTCCCTCCTTCCCTTTTAATTTCAGACCCTCTGGTAAGAGGAGACATGATAAAATGCAAGATTAAATGTCTAATGCCTGGGATTTGGGATTACTGGGGCCAGGCTGGATGGATGGAGGTTGAGGGATGTGTCTGGTTACAGGGAGGATTTTGGCTGGTGATGCTTCTCCTCATCTTGTCTCTCATCTGTGGCATTGAAAGGGCAGGGAAGTGTGAAACCCCTGCACAGATCCAGCCCGAGCTGTTCCAAAGGGAACAGCTTCGTTCTATGATGCTCAGTTGTGGCTTTGGGAGGGGATTTCTGTTCAGGGCTGGGGGGGTGAGGTCCAAAATTCCCCCATGGCAGCTGGGTGGGGATCTGTGGGGCCAAGTCTCTCGGGTTGGTAGGTAACAGCATCTGATAACCCCTGTCATAAACCAGACATGCATCACCCTTCCTCCCATCTGCTCTTCGCTCCATATGGGAGAGTTTCAGGCTTTGATGGCTGAAAAGATGCTGCTGATTTATTCATGGCCACTTCCCACCCATTAGCGTTAATAGCTCTTCTTACTCTGTCTATGGAGCCTCTCTGTGACCTGGGAAGGTCAAGCACAGTGAGATGCTGTAGCCCAAATAATTTCCTGGAAATCACAGGTGTGGTGTGTTTCCATCCTCAACATCTGAGCTTTCCAGCAGGGAAGGAGAAGGATGCCTGCAAACGTCCCCATTCTCTTTCTTCTTCCTCTTGATCTTCTCACTTTAGAGAAGAAATTGCAAAGATGAAATTGTGGAAGCTCTCCACAGCCTTCCTCTCAGCTACTCCTGGATGCACCATATGGCAAACAGGCTCTGCTCCAGCTTGCTTTGGGTAGCAAAGTGCCCTTTGGGTGGAAATGTGTCCTTTGGATGAATCCCAGCCCTATATAAGCCCCATGGCTTTTGATGAAGTCACCATATCTCAACCACTGAGCAGCCAAGGGGTTTCCAGGACCTTCCCGGGAGAGAGAAAATAATTTGTCCAAGACAAACCCCATGTCTGAGCAGACCAGAGAGAAATGAGTTCCTTGAAAGTTGCTGTTCCTGCCTTTTGGGTCCCACAGCTCCAAACCCATCAGGTTAATTTTTCCAACACCTTAAACACAATCAGGGTGCAGCTCCAGCCCTGCTTCTAGGCTGGTGTCCCTGGGGAGCAGGGGAGGAAGGTTTTGTGGGGGTTGTGCTGGGGTTCTGGTGTTCTAGGGCTGAGATCCCCTAAAGCCTCGGGGGCTGCCCTGCTGCGAGGTGTGGGGGAGAATTTTGAATCCTCCCATGCTCCAGAAAGTGGGAGAAGCTCTTTTGTGCAGAGGCTCCATGTCTGTGAGGTGATGTGGGTGGGGGGATCCAAATCTGTCAAGGAAAGGGCTGCAGAGGATGAGTTTGTATCCTGGGATGAAACAGAATATTCCAAACAAGAAAGCTTTGTGGCTGAGTTGGGCTCTTCTCCCTTTCCAGGGGATCTCACCCAAGTCCTCTCCCCTCCTGAGGTCTCAGCTCCCTAGATGTTATTTGAAATGGGGACATGGATAAATGTAATAATGTTCCAGAGATGCTGAGATGCAGCTGATGGGCCAAGGAGCAGATAAATGTGTTAGTGCTGGGGCACTGCACAGGCTCCTCCTGCTCCTGCCTGGCCTTAGTAGCCAACTTTAAAGCAGAAGAAAAGGCTGTGGATATTGCACTGGGTGATCATTTTATTCTGTTTTTTTTTGGTTTTTTTTTTTTGTTTGTTTGTTTGTTTGTTTTGGTTTGGTTTGGGGTTTTTTTGTTGGGTTTTTTTTGTTTGTTTGTTTTTGTTTGGTTTTTTTTGTTTTTTTTTGTTTGTTTTTTTTTTTTTTTTTTTTGTTTTTTGTTTTTTTTTTTACTTTACTAATCCTTTAGCAGCTTGGTAGCAGAACCAGGGCCTTCTCTAGGGCTGCTGGAAGACCTGGTGCTCAGGCACAGCAAGAGACACCATTTCAGTGAGGATATTTGCTGTATTTTGGAAACACTGGGCTCAGGCATCTGAATTGCCAATAATGGCCATTTAATGTTCTGAGCCAAGATGTGTCCTAAGCCTGTGAATCAAGGCAGACAAAGGGACATTTCTGTCTTATGGGTACCCAAGCTCCCGAGTCGTGCAGTTTTCCTTGTGTGATGGACTGGGGATGCTCAGGTCCTGCATCACCCAAGCAGATATTGAAGCGTTTTGGGAAGGGACTTTTGGTACAGGATGGCTCCATGTCCCACTGTGGGAACAAGGAGCAGAGACACTGCCAGACCCTGTGGTTTCACATCTCCCTCAGGGCACAGCACCTTCCCCCTGCAAGCTGCTAATGAAGGCTGGGTGCTAATGAGGGTGTGATGTAATGAAGGAGGGAAAAAGGAATGGGAGGGTTTTCAGATGTGGATGTTGGCATGGGTCAGGGATGGATGGAGGACAATGCTTCCCTGGTGTGCTCCATCCCTTCAGAGAAACAATGCCTTAAGGGCTTCTGCAGTGCAGATGTCATCCTGTCATCCCATGGACCACGTTTGGTACCTGGTGATGAAGCTCTTTCCCCTCAATTGCAGTGTGCCCCTTCTGAACTTGTTCTTGAGCTCCTGCAGTGACAAATTCAGCAATTTGATTAAACAGGGTCTAAAATGCATTTCCTAAAATGCAGTCCCTCGGTGACTGTTCAAATTTGGCCCTGATGGATTCATTGGATTCCCATGGCATTTCTCCCGTAGGATCAGACATCAGGGAGATCCCTCAGCCTCTGCCCCAAGCCACCAAGGTTTCACACAGCTCCTGCCAGGGAGACCCTAGCCTGTCTCAAATCTTTTCCTGCCTGCTCCAGCAAAGCAAGAAAGGGTTGAAAAATCCAAATTTCCTTCCCACCAAGAAGCATGTGGAGCTGGAAATATTATGGCTCATTTTGAAATGAAAAGGCAATCTCAGGATATTGCATTTCTATAAAATATCTCATCCCAGCTTTAGCTGAAATACTTCAGCTTTTATTTCTGTTACTTCAACATTAGCAAGCACTAATGCTTAGTAATTTAGGATATAACTGAAATGACAAACCAAAACACTTTGATGCAAGAAACTCTCTGAAAGCTGGTGAAGAGATAGAAGGATGAGCCTTTTGGTGCATTTTGGAATAATCCTTAGAAATAGTCCACCCTTCCCATCAGGATGTGGATCTTGATCCTTTGTGTGACCAAGAAAAGCAAGTGATGACCAGATGCAGCTACTCTAGAGCAAAAGCTCCTCTCCTGAATGCTTCTGGCTGCTTAAAATTCATTCTGGCTGCACTGACCCCAGCCTGAGCCACCCAGGGAGCGCTGGGTATGTGTACACAAGATCGAGCACCTTCCCTGCAGCTCTGCTCACAGTGTGTGTTAGAGACATAGGGTGACATTAAACCCACTTTAGTGCAGATGTCCTACCCAGCCTGTGCTAACACTGCACTGTCCAAGCTGGAAATGCAATGGCTGGGTAGTTTCTGGCAAGTGCTGCCCCCAGGTCTGCAGCCTCTCACTTCCTGCTCCTCCTTTTCCTCCTCCTCTTGCTCTTCCTCTCCCCAAGTGGCTGCTGGAGCATCAGGAATGTAAATGCAGCAGGCAATGTCGTCTTCCCAGATATTTTTGGCCAAGCATGGGTGTGTTTCTGTGGACTTTCAGTTGCATAAAACTTCACAGAGCTGTGCTTTGGCTTGAAGTCGTCGACTTGATGTTCCCTTCAACTGGAAAACATTTGGGTTTTGTTGTTTGGAAAGAGGAATTTGTTACACAGAGCTCTGCACCCATGAGCCCGGTCAGGCAAGGAAGGATTGCTTTACATGGCAGAGGAGGACAGATCTGTAAATCAGATCCCATCTTATGTCCACTGGCTAGAAAATTAAACACAGCAGCGCAGAATGCGTCCAATACTGGAAAAGTTTGCGAAACACTTTCATAAGTGCCTGGGAAGAGAAGAGGCATTTAACTTACAGCTTTGGACATGTATTAAATCTCACTTATTTTGTACATTCGATTAACTTGCATTAATATGTGAAAATATGCAGCTTTTCTTCTACATGGAGATGGATGACATTTCCAGAACTCAACTCTTCAGGCTTTTCCAAGTTCTTGTTGAAAAACTGGAGATAATTACTTTTCCAGGGACATACAGATAATGACTTCACATTTACAGAGCATGATTAATTACAAGTCTGTTTGTATTTACAGTTGTTTCACTTACCCCAGTAATGGGGCCACCTCTGAAGCAGCCTATGGATCTATTAGCCCATGGCACCAGGAATCTGATGTTCTGGTTATTTCCATGCATCATACAAAAACCATCTCTCTGAAAGTGACTTTGGGAAGGTGTTGGGTCACCCTTCTGCTCCTAATGCCTTGCCCAAATCTCCTTTTCTGCCTGCCCAGGCTCCAGTGGATGTGGGGGACTGTTTTTCCCTGTTAGCTCTGTGGCAGCCTTGTGAATTCTGGGGAAGCTGCTGCAGCATCTTCTGCTGGATGGAAGTTGGATGGAAGCTCTGGTGCCCTACAATCATCAGCTGCCAGCATCCCAGGAGGGATGGTAGTCTGACTCCTCAGACAGAAATCACTTCCAGGCCCCACATCCACCTGTGGGTCATGAGGAGACCGTGACCATGGGCCAAGGAGCCCACAGGGAGCATATCTCTGCTCCATGCCTTGGTTCCCCTGTCACTAGGTCAGGTGATATGTCTGCTTCATGCTTTGTCCTTCACAGCTGACCTGTCCAGCCCCATCCCAGCCCCACTGCTCTGAATCTCCTTCCCCAAGGCAGCATCATGGAGAGCAGAGGAGCCCCAGTAGTCAGGATACACATCCCTCAGCCAGAGGGGATCTCACTACTGCGCACTCTCTGCTGCCCAAAATACCTCTCCAGGCCATGACCCTGCTTTAGCAGGCAGCATTCTCTCCCCATCACCTCCAGCACAGGTCGACAGCTGCCTCTGCCAGGTCAGAGCCATCATGGAGGCTCCTCTTTCCCCTCTTTGGTAATGGGGGAGGCTCCTCAGCCCCGCGAGCCCGTGCCAAATCCCGCTCCAACAGCTGTATGTTCTCCAGCATGAGTCATCCCCACCCCGAGCTTTCAGCCTCTCCATAACAACATTCCTTCTCTCTGCTCTCAGATCCTGGCTGTGATCACTCCCTGCCTGGTCCTCCTTCCTCCATCCACATGGTCCCTCCTGCCCAGATTCAGTCCCCAGCCGAAGCAGCAGAGAGCAGAGAAGGCTTTGCCAGGATTACCAGAGATTCAAACAAGGATTCAGTTTCCCTCTGCCCCTAAAATCAAGAGGAGGTGCCCAGTTATCATGAGATCTAATTTTTCTCTCTTTAAAGAGAGACAATGATGTTGGTTCTTTTTCATACTGTTTTTTGTTGTTCTTCCCCATCCCAGATGTGTGTCCTGCACATGTCCTGCCCTGCCATGGGTTCTTCTCCAAAACCTCCTCCTTGAGCTGCCTCTTCTCTCCCTGCTGTCACTTTTGTCCCCAGTGGCTTCTTTTCTTCTCTTTACTCCTCTGGTCCAATGGAGAGAGATGGTCCCACAGGAGGAACCCACATCCCCATCCCAGCAGTTTCCATCTTGGGAAGGGTGGAAAATCCAGGCTGAGCTCTTCCTGCCCTGCACAGTCCAACTTTAACCCCAGGGAACCACAGGCAGCTTCCCTCTCCCCCAGCCCTGCCTCCAGTATCTCTTTCCACATTAACAGTTGACCCCTGGGGGAGACCAGCCCACTCAGTGCATCACTGGTGACCTGTGACTGGAAAACTACTGTGGAGACAGAGCCTGTGCAGGGAGGGACACTACTGGAGCATGGTGGTTTCTGCCAGCCCCATGCTATCAGACCCCTGCCCTGCCCATGCTGCCAAGCCCTGCTCCAAAAGCTGTCAGCACAGAGCTCCCACCACTTCCCTCTCTGGCTCTTTGGCCAGCACTGCCTGGCACAGGTACAGCCTCTGAATAGAAATCAAATTTTGCTCAAAAGCACTAATTTCTTCTGGATCATGGGGTACCCAGATGGGTTCCAGTGGTGGCAAAGGGAGACCTTGAATGTGTTGCTTGAGCAGCATGACAAGCCAAAGTCAAATCCCATTCTTCCCTGGGCAGTGGTGTTCCTTGCCTGGAAGGCTTGGATGAGTGAGGCATTGCTCCACTCCAGCAATGCAGCTGGCACCTTGAACCCACAGCCATAATCCCTTCCCTCAAGAAACTCCAAACATTCGCAGAAGTTGCTTTAATTGAGCCCAGCAAGGAGGCAAAGAACCGACCCTGTGCAGCATTCCCCCAGAACTGGGGATTAAATTCCCTCATCATCAACCGTCTGGATGTTGCTCCCTGCCAGAGACAGGTGAGGAACCTGGTGTCCTGCACCTCATTTTTAAGCTTTATCCTTAAAAATCTTTCCCAGGAAGTGCTCCCTGCCATAGAGACATTCAGCCAGATCCTGGGTCTGCTTCTGGACTGTGGGGTGTCAGTGGCAAAGTTACACAGGGAGTTGAGTTGTTTTGTGGCTTCCTAGGGAGAGCAGGGATCTGAGGAATGTGACCTTGGCACACTTTTAATTAAAGGCTGAGAAAGAGCCTCTGCCTTGCGGAACATCTGAGGCTCTGGGTGAGATGGGGTCCCCACAGCACTTACTGGGGTGCTGGGGTGGAAATGTGCTGGTGAAGGCTTGGATTGGCAGTTTTGGTGTGTCAGGATGTGCCCATGGTTACAGCTGTGCGATTCTGTTCATTGCCCTGTGGGGATGGGGATGTGGGCGCAGGGAGGAGGAAATGGGGGTGAGGGGATGGAGATGGGGGATGAGGATGCAGGAATAGGGGTGCTGTGCCATAATCCCTGGGGCTGACAGAGAGATCTGCTGTGTCCTTGGCAAGTTCAGAGGAGGGGAAACAAAGCCCTGCACTCTGAGCAGCTCCTTGCCGAGGGTCCTTGCACTATGCCTGTCTGGAGAAGAAAGTGCCTCTGGAATCTGCGTTAGCACCGTCTGGGGGACTGCAGCAAACACGTCCAACTGCCAGGATGGACATGGGATAATGCTTCATCCCAGCTGCTGAAATCCCTGTGCTGAAAGGGGGGAACCACTGCAGCAGCCCCAGTCCCAGTGCAGGCTGGCCTGGCTTGAAGAACTGGGATCTTCTGGTGCACTGCAGGCTGGCAGGCTGGGGGGCTTTGCTGGTGGGGTGGAGAAGGGTCTCTGAGCTCTGAGTATTTCATAGGACCAGAGAATCACGGAATAGTCTGGTTGGGAAGGGTCCTTAAAGACCATCCAGTTTCAGCCCTCCCCCTGCCGTGGGCAGGGACACCCTCCACTGGAGCATCCCCCGGCGAGGCAGGGCCCATCCTGCGGGAGGGCCTGGGGTCTCCGCTGGGCGAGGGGACCCGGGCGCGGGGCGGAGGAAGGATCCCAGCCCGGCCCCTTCCATCCCCCGCCGCCGCCGCCGGCCCCGCTCGGAGCCAGGAAAATCCCAAATCCCATCGATCCCGCACCGCGATCGCAACTTTCCCACGGCCGGGAAGCGGCCGCCGGCCCCGCGGAGCCCGGCCCGGTAGGGGCACAGGGGGGTCCCGTCCCGTCCCGTTCGCGTCCCCCCCCCCGCCCGAGCCCGCCGCGCTCCGCCCCCCGCGGGGCCGGGGCGGGACCCGGGGCCGGGCGGAACCCGCCGCCCCCCCTGCCCGCGCCCAGACGTCCCGGCGGCGGCGAGCGGGGAGCCGGGGGCTGGGATCCCGACAGCGCGCTGCCTCCTGCCGCTCCATGGCCCCGGCCGCGGCGGCGGACCCCAGCGCCCGCCGCCCCCGGGGCACCGGCCCCGGCCCCGGCGGGAGGCGCACGGCTCGGCGGCCGCCGGTGAGTGCGGGGACGGGGGGACGGCGGGGGGGACACGGGGCACCGGCTGTGCACATCCACATCCACCTCGGGCACACAGACCACGGGCGGGATGCGCCCCGGGCACTGAGCTTCCACGGGCACCCATGGACAGACACCGCGCACCCACAGGCAGGCACTGAGCACCCCTGGGCACCCATGGACAGACACTGAGCACCCACAGGCAGGCACTGAGCACCCCCGGGCACCCATGGACAGACACTGAGCACCCACAGGCAGGCACTGAGCACCCCCGGGCACCCATGGACAGACACTGAGCACCCACAGGCAGGCACTGAGCACCCCCGGGCACCCATGGACAGACACCGAGCACCCACAGGCAGGCACTGAGCAGTCCTGCACACCCATGGACAGACACTGAGCACCCACAGGCAGGCACTGAGCACCCCCGGGCACCCATGGACAGACACCGAGCACCCACAGGCACTGCGCACTGAGGGGCACCAGGCACCTATGGACATGGTGTACCCACAGATACAAATCTGCTCCCACAGACACCGAGCACACGCAGGGACACCCAGACACACACACAGACACACACCACACATACACACTCGCATGCACAACCAGCTGTGCACAGATGTGCACGCACACTCCTGTGCAAGCCCACACAGAGGCACACGCATCTTCACACAGCCAAAACCCAGGAGCTGAGCAGAACTGCCCAATGCCAGCAGTTTTTGCAATTCCCGAGGCTCCTGGCAGAGGATTGGGGTGAGGAGTAGCCCCGCAGGTCATCCCCACATAGGGTTTGATGTGGACACTCAAGAGAGAAGTGGGTGGAAATTATACCAGTAGATCCTGGAGTTTGGGATCTGGAGGGCCTGTGTACACAAGGGGCTGAGCTTTATGGCACGGAGGGGTCAGCGACCGCAGCCAGACCCATGGCTCTGTCTCACCTCTTGGTGGGTTTGGATCCTTGCTCATGAAATCAGCAAGATATATCTTTTGCAGGGTAAAGAGTAGGAGAGATAGGGGTTAAAAAGCTCGAAGTTAAGAGTGATACCAGCTGGGTTTGCAGTTGGGAACTTCATTGCTTGCAGGCCGGGTGTTATGTGGGCCTGTGGAGCGGGAGATGGGATCTGTGTGTCTGTACCCCCCTGGATAACATGGGCCGTGCCTGGGAGCAGGGAGGCAGCCTCTGGACTCCATCCTTCCATCCCGTCTCCTCCCTCCATGCTGGCAGGGATTTTTCAAAGAAGCAGCAGCAAAGGTGCCAGATTCAGAGTTTGGTCCTAATTCCCTGGAAATCTCAGCCTATGGATTTTTCTTTTACTCTCCTTCCTTTTCTCTTGCCTGCGAGGATTTGCAAGGTGCTTGCTCACAGCCTGCATCCTTGGATACCCTGCCACCCCACACCACTTCCAGAGGCAGGAATTCTCCCAGGAAGTCCCTCTGAGCCCCTCACTCCTCCCCCTCCTCCAAGCGAGCAAAGAGCTCTCTCCATTTAAATTTAGATGTCTGCATTATCTTGAATTTGGATTTATTAATTATTTGCATCTGGTTCCTATCAAAAAAGTTGGGCAATGCAGATGTCCTGATTTCAGCTTGAGGGAGAAACACCAAATGTGTGGATTTTCATTGTCTCCTTAAACAATGGCCTGTCAGACGCAGCCAGGAGTTACAATCCCGCTCCCATTGCAGGGGTCTGACATGTCAGAGTTAAGCAACATCCAAGTTGCCTGAGCTCCTCACCATGGGTGACTGCGGCTCATTTCCCAGCCATGGAGATTAGTCTAATTAGCAGAGCAAATCTGGGTAAGGCAAGCTCTGATAATTAGTAATCAGTGGGATGTTTCCACACACTTTCTTTTGCCTGAGGGTTAGAGAGGCGTTCAGAGCATGGCCCCATTTTTTAGGAGCAGGGAGGAGTTTGGGGAACTCAAGGTGAATGGAGCTGGAGCTACTGGTGGTACTGATGGCTCTCACTCCTCATGTCCCATTTGCCCATCAGGACCCTCTCGCCTGGGGTCAAGCACAGGGTGGAAAGCAAAAGGAGAGACCCATGTGTCCCCAAATCACCCCAGCACCATCTTTCCCTGGATCATATTCCAAGGAACAGTAGTGGCCTTGGTGGCTCCTGACTGCTGTCTGGGACATGTGACCTGATAAAGGGGAGCTGGCACGATGCTTCTCCACACCCCGGGCCAGGTGTGGGGATGATGCCCCTGTTGATAGGTGCTTGGTGGAGGTGGTTTTGTGTTAATCCCTCCTCCATCCCATCCTTCACCTAGGAAAACCGTGGTCTTTGTGCTGCAGAAAGGGGAATACGGGGCACTTCTGACCTTTGGGTTGTCAATCCCGGGATCTTCTGTGCTGCAGCAAAGGTGAAAATCTGTCACAACCCCAGCAAGACTCCCAGTCTAGGACCAGAAGGTGATTCCCGCTGGGAAGGGGATAATCCTTCCCATGCTGTGGTAATTAGCATTACTGAGTTCATGTGAAAGTTTCTATGAGGGAACTTAATTAATTATGGTTGATTAATGGGTGTCCCCAGCTAAAGCTGGAGCTGGAGCCACGGATTTTGTCACTGCATTTGGAACACTTGTGTCAGGTTCACACAGGGAGGTTTTATTCCTTGGGAATGAGCCCAGGGGAGGCTCTGGACTGGGAGCTGCCAGTGGATGCTGGGATGGTGACAGGGTTTGCTCCAGCTGGGAAACCCCCAGAAATGTCTGGCAGATTTTTTTCCTGCTCCCTCTCTCTCTGTGTAGCCAAGAGAGCCAAGGAGGGGATGTGTAGCCAAGGAGGGGAACTTGAAGTGAACTCGGAGAACTAGGGAAGGAGGAGGCACTGCACAGGTGGGGATATGAGGGCTCAGACCACCCTGAGTATCCAGCATGAGGGATGCACTGTGCACTGGGATCGCTGCTGCTCCCCTGCTGGCCTTGGCTTCAGTCTCCCGCAGCCAGGATGGGAGGTGGGATGGGGAAGGAGCTGGTGCCTGGGTACTGCTCCTGTGGTCGCCTCCTGCCCCGTGCTGGGGGCGGCGTTGGAAGTTGGGCTGAAAAGGAGTTATTTTTAAGCAACACATCTCAGTGCAGACTGTCATTCCCATTCTCCATACCTTCCCTGTGGGTGGGAGAGCCGGGGGGGATCCAGCAGCTTGACTCAGCCTCATTCCCAGAAGGTCTTGTCTGCCTGGGTCCCCTTTCTTTGTGGAGAGGGATTTGGGGAGCTCAGCCACCACGGGTTTGGATGTCATAGGCTCCGCAGGACTTGGATGAGGCAGAGGAGTCTGGGCTGTGCTTGCTGGTTTGGGGTCTCACCCATTACTGCAGCCTTTAGACACACTCTAGGTTTTGCTGGCTGATTTAGCAGTGAATTGCAAAACCAGTTTATTCCCAAAATCAGGAGAGCATCTTTAAAGTCATAGTACTTTAGGAAAAGAAAAAGAAAACAGAGGTATTTTCTGTTTGTTGGGCATTTCTTGGGTGTTCATTACAGCCAGGGCTGCTCCTGTGCCAGCTCCCAGGGTGATGCCCTGCACAGGACCCACAGGATCCTGCATCCAGGGTGGGATCCTGGGTGCTGAATGGGATGATGCCCTGCGGTTGGGCAGCGCAGCCTGGCATGGGGCATGGCAGCAATGGGAACACTCTCCCTAGGGGAGATGCTGGATTCTCTTCTGTGTGGTGGATTCTGTCCTGCAGCAAAGCCCTTTCCAGGTGTGAGCCAAGGAAAAGAAAAAGCTCCCGGAAGGATAACTGGCAAGAGGGATAAACCTGTGAGGAGAAGGCCCTCAGAGCTGCCTGCACTTGGCCCTTCTCCATATGGCATTTTTGCATCTCCAGCCCATCACTGAGCTGGGTGGCACCTCCTGTGGCACAGGACTGGAGTGGCACT
Source organism: Agelaius tricolor (assembly GCF_023055355.1). Lineage (NCBI taxonomy): Eukaryota > Metazoa > Chordata > Aves > Passeriformes > Icteridae > Agelaius > Agelaius tricolor. The sequence goes on along the minus strand of NW_027269296.1, from coordinate 5,433,772 downwards.
TCCAGACACTGTTACAGCCTTTCTTCCCTCATCCAGAGGGAGATTTGGAGGCCATTTATGCTTTTTGATAGCTTTTGATGCTGGAAATTCAAGCTGGCAGTGTGGTCATGGTAGGGGCAGAGCATCCCAGGGACACCCAGGGGATTTGAGGATCTGCCTGCAGGAGGGACCTTTCTCAAATTCTGCTTTACCACCACTCAGCTCTGCCGCTGTCAGATGCATTGGGATTTAGTGTCAAATTTTAGGAGAATCAATCTGCGAAGGCGGCCAGAGAGGATTGAGGTGGGAGGGTGGAGCCAGCAATGTGCCTTCGTGATGGGAGGGATTAGAGAAATATTTGGGTTTATTTTAATGTCAGGCTTATTGTGGGGATTGGGAGCTTAACCTGGCAGCAGAGCAGTGCTCATCCCGCTCCAGAACGACATTAACAGTTCCATACTGTCATTCCTTCCCACCGGGAATGGAAACCTCAGAGCTCATCCTGGTGAGCCACAAATGCCTCCGGGCTGGACTGAGGTAGCCAGGAATGCCGAGGAGGCAGTGAGCCACTACCTGTCCCCAGCATGTGTCCGGGCTGTCCCAGCCCCGTTCCTGCGCTCCGGGCTGTGTCTGACGCCGCTGCTCCAATGTGGGATTCATCCATTCGCAGCAATGTCGGTGGCTGCAGGGCGCAGGAGGGAATGGCAGCGCTGGCTTTCGTATTTTTTTAATTTATTTTTTCTAAAAGGGTTATATAACCTTGGGGATTCTATTAATAAAAATAATGGTTTTGAACTCTGGGAACAACCAGCCCCAGCAATGAGCAGGGAAATGCTCCAAGTTCAGAACTCAGCAGTGGGCACATAAGGGACAGGCACTCTGGGCAGGAGTAGTGGCCAGGGCTACAGAGGGGATTCCCCACCTTCAACCAGATTGGTGGCATCTGCCTGTCCTTCCTGCCAGCACCTCTGTCCCTGTGCCCAGGGAAGAGGAGAGGAGGTGGGAAGGGGATTGTTTCAGCCTCAGTGTGGTCTGGACCCTGTGAATGTGGGGTGGGTGGGCACCCCTCATCTTCCTGTACCCCTTCCCAAGCAGCCTGAGATGAATTCCAGACTGTATCCAGAGCAAAACTGTGGCAAGAGCAGCCTGGTGCAGCACAGGTGAACATCACCTAGACCCAAAGCATTGTCCTGAATAGGATCCAGGGGATGTGTGGTCCTCACAGGCAGGATTTGGGAAGTGCTCATGGTCCTCACAGGCAGGACCCCAGCAAAAGCTTGTTGTCCCCACGGGAGGCTCTCTGTCCCCAGGGGTGGGACACCAGGGATGATCCTGGTCCTTGTGGAACTGGTCCTTGTGGAACTGGTCTTGATTCCACATGGGGAGGGGGGTGCTAGAGAGGTTAGAGGAATTGGAGTTAAAGAGGCATGGCTGAGGCTCCAGAATAAAACAGGAGTGTGTTCAGTGAGAGTTTGGGGTCATGAGCTGTGGGGGTTATGTTCCCTCCAGTCAATGTCCAAGAGCTTCCTCTTGCAATGTAGAGGGTTATTCTCTTCTTAATCTCTAAGTAGCCAGCAAGGCATTTAAAGGGTTTGCTATAAAAATTAAGAGAATTTGAAGCTAAGATGGCAATTAGAGAAAATTGAGACATAACCTTAATCAGGGCATTTGGAGGCAAAAAGCCCACAGTCTTTGGGATGTGTTCAAGTGTCCAGTAGTTTCCCTTTAATACCAAAATATTTAAAGCCTCATTTTTCAGGATGAACATTGCCTTGGGTTTATTGTGTTTCTCCTTTTGCCATGTGGGATTATCAACTTATTTTTCAGAAAGCCTTAACACCCCACTCAGCAGTGGCCTGGGGTTTGGTCTGGTTTGTTTGGGACTTTATTTTTTTTCCCTTTAATTCTCCCTTACTCGAATTGTCACAGCTTGACAGCCTTGTGCCAGGAACAAGCTGTCATCCTGGATCTCATATCTTTAATTCCTTCCCTCTGATGCTAATAACACCTTAAGATGATTAACTGGGAAAGAAAGTAGTATTTTTCTGCTGTTTGGATGCTGGTCACTGGCTCTCAGTACTTCATTGATCTAGGGGAGTGGAATTGGAGTGGTTATCCCTCTTCTCCTGCGGGGCTCTCCTTGGGTTTAGTTTCTGGATTTGATTTGCTGAATATCCATGATTGTGTTGTCCAAATGCTTTTCTTGACAGTTTAAGATGCAGTGGGGTGACAAGCCGCCTCCCACAGCATCCCTTGGCTGGGGGCCACCCTGTAGCTGCCCCTGCTCACATCCCCTTTGGGATGTTCCTTTGGGAATAGCCTGGGCAGCATTTCCATGCTGGCAGTGCCAGGAGACACAGGTGAATGCACGGACACCCCGTCCTGCCCCAGCCCCACTGCCAGCCATGGCTGGGCACACAGCACCACACTGTGAGGACACAGATTCCTGTCAGCATGAGCTTATTTATAGTTTTTTAAAGATGTTTTTGGTCTGGGACTTGTTCAAGGCCTGTTTTAGCTTCCCAGGGTTCCACTTATCCCAAGCACAATGGTGCCAGCCCAGCTGATGCTTCCTGCCAGGCTGGTCACCTGCTGTGTTGGGCAGCAGCTTCCACACCTTTTTGCTCATCTAGGAAATAAAGTTCTGGATAAAATGACATATCATGCGCTGTAAATCCCTAGATGTGGAGTTTTATGTTGGTGTGTGTGAGGATAGGATCCCGGGGATGCACTGAGCAGGTCAGAGGAAATAGGAGACAGAAGAAAATTGGGAAAAACACCTCTTTTAGCTTAAATTCTCTGTGGATTGGTGGGTCCTGCCATCTAATGAGTGGCTTGATGTTGGTTTAGGTTTTTAGGTCCTGCTTGGATCATCACTTACAGGGCTCTGGGTGGTGTGGCTGTGTCAGACCTTTCATTTGAGTTTCCACATGCCTCAGTTTCCCCAGCAGACGAATAAATAGCACCTTCCCTCACTGCTGTTGTGGCAGACTGGGAGCGGCACCTTCTGCAGGTATCGCAGGACTGGAGTGACCTAGGACAGGTCCCTTCGGCTGCGATGCTAGCGATGGCTCTGTGCTGGGTGTGGCACAGCAGGGTCCCCACTGTCCTCGCTTCCTGCGCAGCTCAGGGGTTTAGAGGGATGAGTTTGGGGGCTTTGGGAGCATGGTTGGAAGGGGTGCCTCAGCCCTTCACTCCTCAGTGGGGAGAGAGAAGTGACTTGAGGAAAGAGGGAAGCAATTGGGCAGAGCAAAGCTGCTTGTCTCTGCCTAGTGTAACCTGTGGGCTCGGTGTCCTTGTGATCCTGGCATCCCCATGCTCCCAGTGTCCCTGTGGAGCCTGTGCTCCAGCAGCCTGGGCACAGGGACCCCCAATGATGCCCGCTCACCTTTTTCTCCTCCCATTGTGCAGGAATTGTGGCTGAGCCAGAGACGATGACTGCAGAGAGCGCCGAATCCAACGGGCCTATGCGGGAACCAGAGCACGGAGGGCCCAAGGTGCCAGTGCCCCCCGTCCACCCGCAGCACCGGGGCCGCCGCCTGCGGCGCAAGCCCCCAACGGAGCCCCCGCTGAAAGGGCAGCTCCGCATGCGCTCACCCGCGGGGGCCTTCGTCATGGTGGGCATCTCAGTGGTCCTGGTGGGCATGACCATTGCCGTGGTGGGCTACTGGCCTCACCGGGGACATGGGGGCACCGGGGCCAGCGCGGGGAACACTAGTGTGGTGGGGGACATGAGGAGGGAGGTGGTGGCTGGGCGCCACATGCCCCACAGCGAGAAGCTGAAGCTGATCGGCCCTGTCATCATGGGCATTGGGCTCTTCATCTTCATCTGTGCCAACACAATGCTGTACGAGAACAGGGACATGGAGACCCGGCAGCTGATGCAGAAGGGGCTCTACAGCCTGGCAGTGGGGCTGCCCGGGGGGACCAGCCCCGAGGATGGGCACTGTCAGCACGGGGACAGCCAGCCCTTCCCCAAGGCCAATGCTGAGTGCATGGAGGGCTGTTACCAGGTGGACCTGTCCTGTCAGCCCTGCCCCAGCCCTGGCAGCAAGTGGTCTGACTGCTATGGCCCCAACCGGCTCCAGGCCATGGCTGAGTTCCTACAGCACCCGGCAGCTTCCCCCGCAACCTCTCTCCGCAGCCTCCGCTCCACCGAGGTCAACCTGAGCCTCCCGCGCCCGCGCCGCACTGGAGCCGAGTCCTTCCTGTCCTCGGCCATGGGGGCCTTGACATTGCCCATCATCAAACTCAACAACTGCTTGCTGGACAGGGCAGCACAGGGGACTGGTGGGAGGGCAGAGAGGGGCCCTGCTGAGCATCCTCCCAAAACATCACAGCTCTCCCGGGCTCCGCTCTCCATTGGTGACAGCACTGCACCCTGTAGCCAGGATGGTGATGGTGGTGGTGGCCACGTTGTCATCAGCATGGATGACAGCTGTCCTGGAATGGAGCCGCTTGTGGAGCTCAGCCCCGATGTGCACCTCCACACCCCAGGACACTCCAAATCCCTGGACCTTGGCCGGCCGGGAGTGCTGCTGGTGGCCCCCATCAAGGACCATAAGAACCGAAGCTGGCCCCGGCTGGACCATGTCAGCCTTGTGGGCTACGCCAAACTGGAAAGCACTGGCGAGTCCTCGGACCAGCTGCTGGAGCCCAGCGAGTCCCCAAGCCAGGGCCAGCCCCTGCCCAGCTCCTGGGTGGTGGGGATGGAGCAGGGCACACCGGTCTGATGTCCCCAGCACCTTTGGGGACTGTAACATCCCAGTCCCTCATCCTGGCCCACAGCACCCACCAGTGACCCCAAAACCCCACATCCAAGAGGGCTTTTGGGAGAGGCATTTTTAAGCCAATGCCAAGAGGAAGGTCCTGACCCTCTGCTCCTGGGTGAGGACTCGCCTAGGTGGGATGTCCTTCCAGGTGGATGCCCTTGCCCTTACAAGACCTTCTCCTGGTGGCTTTTCCAGAGGAGTCCTCACTTTGAGACCCCACACAAATTGTGGGATAGGGACATGGGGGCAGGTGAAGCCCCGCCAGCCCCCACAGCACTTTATCTCAGTAGGTTTGGGGTGGGGAGATGCTTTGGGGGGTGATGTCCCCTTGTCCAGCCTCAACCCACCAGAAAATTTGCTTGGCCAGAGCACGTAGGCCCAACAGGGCTATTAAATATTATCTGGATGCCATGTAGTCCTGCCTTGCCTCCTCCTCTTGCCTGTGGGATGCTTGGGAGGGGCAGCTCCTGTGGCAGTCTGTCCAGAGGGTCTGTGAGACCTTGTGCCCCCACCCAGACTCCACTGGAGAAGGGATGCTTCATAACCAGCTGCTCAACATTCAGAGGATGAGGTGATAAGTGCAAGGTTTGGGATTTTTATGGAGAGAAGGGATGTAAAAGGTGCCCAAGGAATTGCAGGCAGTGAGCAAGGTGCTGCTGCCCACCTGGGGTGCAGCAATTCTGAGAGTCTCTCAGTGGATCTAGGTTTGTTTGTGCTGGGTTTTGGTGGGATGGAGGATGCAGGTGGTGGGAGGAAGGATATGAAGGGGCAAAGAGGTGGGGGAGTGTCAGTGCTGGTTTTGCCAGAGTGCTGTTCTGTTATTTGGTGCCTGTTGGATGCAGAGCAGGAGCTTTATGGGATGAGGCCAAAGAGGCAGCCTCAGCACGGGGCTAGATTCCTGGAGAAAAGGGAGCTGGGGGTTCATCCCATCCCTTCTTACTCCCTCCAGCTCTCCTGGGCAGGAGGAGCCCCGGGATGCCAGGGCATGTGGAAGGATTGGAGCAATAGGACTGGGACAACTCTGCTCTCCAGGAACTCGGGAGGCTTCAAAATGGCTGTGGCAGCCTAGATGGGATCTTTGCCTTTTGCCTTCCCAAAACCAGGGCCTCTTGGGATGACTGAAATCTCTTTTATCTGTATGAAATGTTTGGGGGCAGAGGGTGGGGGGGTTATTCCTGTCCCTGCTTCTCCCTCTCTGGTCTGAAGTGAACACAGAGTGTCAGACCTTGCAAACTTTGGGAGCAACATCCTTCTCCAGATCAAAACATCCCAGTAAAATCATTTGGAAATTTCTTTTTCTACCCCAGCCCCCTCTTCTCCCAAAAAGCAGCCCCCCACAATGCTTTGATGGGGGGGATGGTGTTCTGCTTTACACGGAAAAGCTGTCTCTGTTTCCAGTTGCCAGCCCTCCCAGAGAGCTTGGGTACAACTTCCCCTGTGCAGGGACCAGAGATGGGACCCACAGCTGCAGTTTGGGCCCAGTTGCATCCCAGAGGATTCTCTGGGAGTGATAGCTGCTTAATCTCAACATTATTTAGGCACTGATTCAATGCAATAAACAGCAACAAGAAAAAGTCACCATTGGGGTCTGCCCTGGAGCAGCATCACAGAGGAAGTGCCAGAAGGTTGTTTTTGTCCAAAAATAACTTTTTACTTGGGCTTAACCATCTGCAGCCAGAGCTAATGCTGGGCCCTGGGCCATGCTTTGGGAACTGGCAGCAAGAAATTGGAGCCCAAAATGCCACAAGGAGCCACACGACAAGCTACTGGGGTGTTTTGTTTTAATTTTTCCCCTTCATTTTCTGGCTGAGGCTCAGTCTAACTGTTGGAAATGGCTGGACCACAGGGCAACCTGCGTGGACCATGTGCCTGCACCAGCATCATCCTCCTGCCCCATCCTCCTTCCCAGCTCAGCAGCATCCTCCAGGGGAGGCATTTCTGAGTCACACAGGGATTGTTTCAAAATGTAAACCAGTTTGATTAATCAATCTGGCAGGGTGAGAAACCCTGTGCCTTCTCCAGGGAAGAGCAGCATCTGTGTATCCCTCACCTTCAGCTCTGTCCGTGGACACTGTTCCCAGAGTATTTGTGGGATATTAGCAGTGCTGGTTTCAGTGGATGGATGCCATGTGTGCTGTCCTCAGTGTTCTGGGAGTGACCTGAGCAGGGTGAGGTTAGAAACAGAAAGTAAAAGTAAAAATGTACACTCTGGATGGATCCCTCCATTGACTGTTTGGCTGCAGGGTTGTGAAGTGGAACAATCCTGGAAGTCCCGGAGATGCCACATTGCACAGCCTGTGAAGGGCAGTGCTTGGAGGCACCTTCTGTCCTGCTCAGGAACAGACTAGATACGCTATGGACTAAATATCCAGCTGTTGTCACCCCCCAGGGTATCCCACCCCAGGAGGTGACCACTGCAGGAGGAGATTCCTACCAACAGAAGGGGTATTTCATCATAAACACCAGCAAGGAAAACTGGAGGATTGTTCCCAACACCAACATGTCCAGGCTGATGAGGACTGACCCTGGGGGTCCCTTGGACCAGAGGATGGAGGCTGGAGAGACCAAGGGAAATTGCAGTTATCCCCCACCACCAAGAGACCTCTCAGCTGGTGCATGGCTACAGGACAGCTTAGTTTGGGCCAAAATTTGATAAAATGGGGAAAATGGATTGAGGGAACAACTACCACAGGCTATGTGTGGGAGATGTGCCCTGGGGAGATGCAGACCCTGCTGGTGGCTGTGAGAGGGTCTCTCATGCCCGGGGACACCCCAGTAGTACCAGTGAGTCTCCAGATTTGCTGCTGGGGATACTTCTGTCCCCAGGGAGCACAACAACCACAGCTGGCGACAATCACTCACTCACTGATACTGCTCAGCCGTTGGCTGGTTTGCAGCTCTTTCTCCTCCTATTCCCGCAGTGGGGCTGGTCACAGCCATGAATCTGCTTGGCCAGAGTGCCCTTCCTAAGATTTAAGGTCTGTGGGAAGGTGAGGGCTCGGCTCCCAGCACACACTTGCAGTACAGCCAGCAGTGAGTGATCCTGGCCATAAATCTCCTGCCGAGGTGTCTGTCAGGAGGGTGATGCGTAAGGGACGGTGTGACCTGTGCTGGCTGAGTGTGGCTTTTGCCCTCCATGGCTGAAGAGCAGCGGTGTGATGGGTGCAGCTGTGCTCCCCGGGTCTGTCCCTTTTGGCAGGGGGCTGATTTCTATTTTAAGAAAGGGCAAGAGTGTAATACAAAATGCCTCTCTGCATTAGTGAGCCAGCATTGAGCCAAAGGCACCCATCCTAGTGCTTCCTGGTACCCAGGGGAGCTGGAACAGGGCTGGAGCTGGGGTGGGGTTGGGAGTAGTTGCTTAAATTTTTTTTTTTTTTTTTTTTTTCCTGTGGGTTTGGGGGTGTCCTGTATAGATTCTCTGGCACCCAAGGCTCTGCACATTAATCCTACTGTAGAAATGGGCTGAGCAATGTGGGATGGATTGCCCTGGGGCTGGTCCTGGGTCAAAAGCCAAAGTTCCCTCAGTGTTGTTAGCATCTGTGTGATGTGTCCTGACAGCTGAGCACTGGCATGGGGCTGGAGCCCAAATCTCTGGGGCTTAGGCTTGGAGCCCATCAGGGATCACTGCCCATGCTGGTGGCAAAAAGCGAAAGATGCCCATGAATCTGCAGGAGTCTGCACTGTTGCTTCCTTGGGTGGTTGGGGACAGAGCAGGGATGAATCCAAGGCCATTGACCCAGCTACTGCAGGACCTGAGGTGATTCCCCACCTGGTTTTGGCTATTCTTTTGTGCCTCAGTTTCCCCAGTAATGGAGCTCAGAGCTGAGCTCAGCATGTCCAACCTGGCCCATTGCCAACATAATTCCTCCCTTTCAATCTTGTTTATCTCAGACCCTGGGCTCTCCCAGGTGGAAGGGATGGAGTCACCCTGTTGCTGCCTGGCTCCCACAGCAATTCCCCCTGGAGCCCTGACGAACACGACTGGCTGCTGAGCCCCAAAACCAGGAGGAGCAGCCTAAAAATAGCCTGGGCTGGAATAAGCTGGTGACTTAATGGGAACTTTCTCCTCCTGATGTGACAGCTGCTTCTCCAGGTTGAGTTCTGGGATGGAGACATGAGGAAGGACCAGGGATGGGTGATGAATGAAAGCCACTTTTGTGGCTTCTTCCCAAAGGATGGGATCTCCAAGACAGTCATTGCCTTTGGTGTGGGGTCTGGGGGCTGGGGGCTGGGGTGCGTGTGGGGCCACCCAGGAGCACAGACTCAGTCTGCCAGGAACTGCTGCCTCCTGCGCAGCTGGGACGAGGGGTGGGGGTTTCATTTATTTGCATCTGGATTGTCATGGTATTTGTTTGCCTAACATTTTCCCTAGCTTGTAGCCAGGCAAAATGCCACAGGCAACATTACCACACCCCCTCCTGCTCTGGCTGTGAGGTGGATAAAGGCACCCTGGGTTTGGGACACTCACCCAGAGGGGCTTTGGGGAGCTTTAAGGAAAAGCCTTTCCAGTCTCCTGGGATGGCCCCAGACTGCTGAGCATCGAGGTGGGTGTTTGCTGTCCCTGCACTTGTACCCTGGAGAAATAAGCTGAGGACACTTTTCCCCTGGGCATTTTGGATGGGGTTCCAGTGTCACCTGTGCTGAGGTGTCCCTTCACTAGTGATGACAACACTCCTGCCCAGCAAAGCACAATGGTTTGGGTGGATAGGCAATATGGGACCGTATCCCTGGTGCCACTGACGTCCCTGCAGTGTCCAGGACAGGGATGTGCCAGAAGCCCTATGGGAACCATCAGCCCCATGTCCCCTGCCTGTGGGAGTCCCAAGGCTGATGATGGTTGTTTCTGCCAGGACACACTGGTGTAGTCCAGCACAATCCCATATTGTTGGAGCTGGTAGCTGTCGGACAGACTGGGCCCCACAGGAGCTTGACAGAGCTTGGAGCTGGTCCCCAGGTGATGCTTAACAGGGCCAAAAGTGGGAGCAGGTGATGATGTCTTGGCCATTGAGCAGGGGCTGACATCCCCAGTGCAGCTAAGCAAAGGGACAAAGCCATTTCTTGGTTGGTTGTCTGCAGCCGTGATGTTTTTGGGGCTGTGGTTCATACCCAGCCATGACTCCTCACACCAGTGCATTGTCTGAAGGTCCTGGGACCTCCCCAAGCCCCAGCTCCCTGGAACGGGGCTGTTTGCAGCATGACCCTGCTGGGCTGGGGAGGGCAGGAGCCTGGGAGATAACGGGACCTGGCTCTGCCACAGAGCTGTGAGTGAGTCATGTTGCTGTGACACTTACAGGAAAGCAGCTCCAGTGGTGGCAGGTTCCCAGCTCTCCAGGGTCAGGTTCTGAGGCTCCTTGGTAATTCTGGCTTTACAGGACACTGAGATTTAGTACTTGGAAGCAAACTGTCTGGGGTCAGGGTGGAAACTATGATGGCTGTGTCTGAAGCAACGGGAATTCAGAGCTTTTAGCAGGACATGCCACCCTTCTCTTTCTGCCTGTTAGGGAAACCAGGCCCTGGGCTGCCCCTGCCCCCAGGGAAGCTTTTCCCAGCCAATTTCCAGTCTCCAACTGCCCTAACTGGGCCATCTGGCTCTTGTTCTCTGTCAGGCCTGCAGCCAAGATGCCCTGTCAGTTTTTTGTGCCTTATTTCTGTCCCTCCTAAAGCTGCTGCAGCCAGAAAACAAATCAGATAGAACAAAAATATCGATGGATTTGACATTTCCCCCCACTCTAGCTGAGTCACACTTACTTAGGGTTGGGCAGTAGCTGCTGAGCACAGACCTCACCTGGTCTCACCACAAATTTCACAGCTCAAACGAAGGTTTTACATCAAGTGATGCTTCTTTGGGGCAAATTTGAACTCTGGGAATTGCTTCTGGCCTTTCTGGGGGCTTTGGTCCCATATGTGACCACAACGGGAACTGTTTAAAGGGTCTGAAGGCACCAAGAGCCCAGGGAAATGCTGGCCCAGGGCTGGGAGAGCTTTGGCACCATTGTAGCTACATTTGGGGGCTTTGGTTTAGGCTGGTAAAACCACGTCACCACAAAGCCAGGCTAAGGAGAGAGACCTGGAGGAAGATGAGAAGGAGGAAGAGAATTCAACACTAGGGAGAGAATTTTGTTTGAAGATTTATTGAAAAATGCAGTACAAGAAGCAATGCTGAACACTTAGGTCTGCCTAAACACTATGGCAACTTTCCCTTTGATTCACTATGAAAATCCAAAATAACAACTCCCATCACTAGTTGATCTAGAAAGTTTTGCCAACTTTAAAAGTTCCTATTTTTATAAAGAGTTGTAAATGCCTAACCCAGACAATTCACAATTGCCTTAAAAATTTTTTACAAAGCTCCTTCATCTTCTCAACTAAATCATTTTTTTTTGTTTTGCTTTTTACAAGTTTCATCTCTAAGGCTGGGACACTACCACCTCTTAAGGTAATTGTACAATTAGGAAAATCAGCAAACCACAGTTTATTAAAATCAGAAATCAGTCAGTCCTTTGCTAACACATCTCTGTTGGTCAGGGACTCCTATTGGGCAACTGGAGCTGCCATTCCAATTTAATGGAGAAGAACAAGAGCTCCTTGCCTTCCTTTCTATAAAAACATTCATTCATATATAAATAGCTTCCATATAATGCATATTATACAATCAAGACAGTCTCTGGGTGAATTTGTGGAGTGGGAAGAGCTGGGAACATTCATATAAATAGACCTTACTTAGCTGGTTTGTCCCTAGAGCTGACACAGCATGCTCAGAGCCAAGGTTTTAAATCCCACCAGAGGTAGAAGGGAAGTGGGCAGCCCCACCATGGCCTTGGCTGAGGGTGAGAGAAGCTTCTTCTGCTTTTAACTTCTTGGCTGAGGGTGAGAGAAGCTTCTTCTGCTTTTAACTTGTATCTTCTTCCCAGGCTCCTGGGCTCGGGCACTGTGTTGGCAGGAGTGGGGCTGGAAACCCCTGAGGTTAGACAGCAGGTGATGGCAAAGGGCATATGAGGCCATGACTTGTTTGAATTACTCCAGGAGAAGCAAGAACTCAGCAGGGAGAAGTGTGAAAATGGAAAACAGCCACCCAAAATCCAAGATTAAAAAAAATGGGGTTGTTCTAGTCTACAGGCCCTTTAACAAGGGACATCTGCAGCAACAGTGAGCACATCCTTTTGGGAAGGAACCACCTCTCCTGCCAGCAGGCTTCTCACCCAGAAATCCCCTGCTTGGGGTGTTTTGTCCCACTCATCGTGCTCAGGGCACATGACACCCCAAGGGAACACCCATGGACCACATTCCCCTAAACTCTCCTGACAGCCAAGTGCCTTTAAGTGCTATGGACAAACTTAATTTATTATGCTGGCTGTGCCTGGTAAAGCCCAGAACTCCTCTCAGCCACTGCTCCATGTGCCCCTTCACTCTTCAGGTGTCTGTTGCAAATGAGATGGAAGGACTGAGCGGCAAAGAACTCAATTTCCAGAAAAAGGACAGTGACTGAGGGTGCTCAGCATGATGGGTGTTTAAGGCAAGCATTACCCAACTAAGCTGAGGACAGCAGAGACACAGGGCTCTTCCACAGCCTGCGTGGCAGAATAAGGAAGGAAAGGGCTTTTCAGACATGGATAGGAAGACTTAATCTCTGCACTATAGCCCAGGACTCCCTAAATCCCCAGAGCAGGATGCCCTGAGGGAGGCAGAGTGTCCCAGGAGGGAAACCTGCACCAGAGCAGCCCAGAGGCAGCTGCTGGCACGGGAGGGCTGGAGGCTGAGCAGGACCCAGGGCCAGCAAGGCTCAAAGAGAGCCAAAATCCAGCAGCTCCAGCAGAGTCTCCAATCAATACTGACAGCTTAATTAAAATTGCACCTGAAGCTGAGAAGCTGCACCAGCCCCAATGTAGTTCCAGGGCTGGCTGCAGCTAAACAGTGGAGTCGTTGCAGCCTGAGCTAAATCCAGTGACTTCTGAAATACATTATTCAAATTTAAAACTGGAGAGTTTTTCTCTTTATTGCCATTTTTTTCCCATCCTCACCTAAGGAGCAGAGCACTCCTTGCCCTCAGCTACCACTGTGCCACACTATATATAAATATATATATATATATATATTTATACATGAAAAAAAAAATCACAGCCTCAAGTGGACTAAAGTGTTCACAAGTGTCTGGGCAGACTGTTTACAGAGCTTGGTTGGTTTTTTGCTTCTTGAATTTAAAAGGTGGAAGGACAAACCAGGCAAGAACATTCCCATGAAGCTTAGAGAGCAGAAATGGGAGCACATCCAGCCCCTGAAATCATGTTTTTGCATCACCCCCTCTGTGCTGGAAATGGCCCTGGGGGTCTGTAAGCTCAGCCTCAAGATTCAGACAATCACCTGATATTTCATTCCAGCAAGGGGGTCACGAAGCCAAATCCAGACCCACAGGCCAGTGTGGAAGAGGGAATGTCAACACTTCCCATGTGGTTTGGCTCTTTCACAATCAGCAACACCTGATAGCTCCTAAAATTCCTTGTTCAGCCTCTCCAAATACAGCTTGCAGGCCTAGGAAGAATTGTCTAAAGGAATTTAAATTAAATGCTAGTAGGATACACGCTCTGAGAAATGGGTAACGTGTTCAGCTTTAAATAGCACTGTGAGGGGAGGAAAAAAACCCAACCCATGACTTACAAAAAAAAACCAAAAAACCCCTCCGTAATTTAAAAATTATGAGCACAAACAAGTGAAAAACTATGACATTGAAAAGCTCAGTTCCTGTGAATGCTGCACAAGCCTACCTTAATAGCATCCCGAGTCCAAACACCTTAAACACACACTTCTAAGGGCTTTTTAATTTAATGGCATCTAGAAAACACAAACAGGTGGGGAGCACTCGGCAGAGACACACGGGAAGAAGGCGAGATGCTACCCTCTTAAAGCTCTAAAATTCACAGTATAAGATACTTGAAGCAAGTTCCAGTATTCCTTAAATCTAGTCAACTATTCAGATGTATGCACAGGCTACACCACAAAACCCTACTGTGATCACACATCAGGGCTGGAACCCAGTGGGGAGGGAGCTCAGAGCAGCCCAGGTGTTGCAGCGGGGCTGGAGCTCCCCAGAGCTACAAAAATAATCTAGAGGCAATTGGAAATGCTGCACAAAGTCTGACTCTTTAAACTGACTCTCCTGGAAGAAGGACCCATGGCTTTGTGAAGGCGCATACAGAGCCCACACCGGGAACATGCACGGAACAGCTCCGTTATCCCTGATGAGGCAGAGGGAATACAAGTTAAAACAGGGAGCCCTGGAGCCCTGTGAGGTGAGATTCTGTGTCTGAAGAGGCTTTGTGTGAGAGGGAATGCAAAACTGAAAACCTGTAAAAAATACTAGAAATATTTTAGAAGTTAGAAATATGGCATATTTCTGTCGCGATAGATATTAAAAAACCCAACAAAACAAAACCCTATATCCAGTAGGATCTAGTGGACTCTGGAAAAATCTCAAGTAAAATGTCAAAGCGCAACTCTTAATAAATGATATGAATGTCTCTGAGTGTCAAGTCTGAAATCCGAGGTCTTTGTGCTCCAGGTAGTTTCTTGGTAGTTTTGCTGGGTTTCTTTTTCCTGGTGTTGTCATGGGCAGGAACGTTTCCTAGCAAGAGAGGAAGACGGTAAGTTGCACCAAGAGCAGCATGCTGGAAAAGACAGGAATACGGCTCCCTGAAGTGGATGGAAATTGAAGTCAGATGAGTCACCACCAGAGGCAGGTGAAAGGTGCCTAATGGGGCTCCAGGAGAGTGACTTTGCACAAGCGTCTGGAGCAACAGGACAAGAATACCAGAGGGCAGGGTGAGATGGGATATTGGACAGGAATTTTTCTCTGGGGGGGTGGTGAGACCCTGGCACAGGATGCTCAGAGAAGCTGTGGCTGCCCCTGGATCCCTGGAAGTGTCCAAGGCCAGGCTGGACAGCGTATGGATCATCCTGGGACAGTAGAAGGTGTCCCTGCCCATGGCAGGGGTGGGACTGGATGAACTTTACAGTCCCATCCAACCCAAACCATTCCAGGATTCTGTGATCAGTGGCATGAGGCAGGATGGTGTTTAAAGCACTGAGGTACACCCAGAGCTCCTGGATTCCTTCAGCAGCTCCTTCCCAAACTTATAAAATTTGCAGAAAATGGGATTTCCAGGCAAGCTTGGGGGTTACTGGGCACTGATGTGGACAGGGGTCTATGTGCCACCTACAGCTGCTCCATGTGCTCCCAGCACATCATGGATATTTAGGAAGGCAAAGTAGCCTCATGGCAGGAGCTGTGTAGCTTTTAACCCATTTGGGCTCATTTCCACAGGATTAGTCTGTCTGTGACTGCCTCATCAGCCTCCATGGATCTAACAGGAAGAAGCATGAGCAGGACTCAGCAGAGAACAATGATCATTTTACTTCAACTCTGACCCTATTTACCCAAATCTCCTGTGCACTGAGATCAGTCACCCCCTGCCCCCACTCAAGGTGATGTCTCTACTCACACAGCCCAATTACTCCTCTGCAATCTCTGTCTCCTGGTGCACAACCACTTTGGTCACCGACATGTCTGGGTGCTGCTCCTTAGCAGCCTTGATCGCCTGTGCCAGGACCTGAGGGACAGCAGGGGAGAGCATAGGTTAGAGCACATCAGAGTGTCAGAGCATGGCACCCACCAGGGACACAAGAACCTTCTTCTAACTCCAGAGTGTAAAAAAGAAAAGTAGATGCACTTGATAGAATTATAGGAAAATTACAATTGTGAGTTGGGAGGGACCCACAGGGATCATCCAGTCCACTCCAGGCCCTGCCCAGACCCCCCAACAACCCCATCTTGGGCATCCCTGGCTCTGCTGTCCAAAGGCTCCTGGAGCTCTGGCAGCCTCCGGGCTGTGTCCATTCCCTGGGCAGCCTGGGCAGTGCCCAGCACCCTCTGAGGGAAGAACCTTGCCCTGAGCTCCAGCCTAAACCTCCTCTATCACAGGGAGCAGAGGTCGGAGCTGCCCCTCGGGAGGAGCTGCAGCCCTTGCTGAGCCTTGCCCTCAGTGTCCTCTGCTCCAGCTGAACACAGCGAGTACCCTCAGCCACCCCCTCTATGACCCTTCCTGATCCTTCACCATCTCCAGAGCTTCCTTTGGAATCTCTCTTAATTGTTTTAGGTCTTAAATTGTGGTGCCCAACACTGCCCCCAGGACTTCAGCCACACACT
Organism: Agelaius tricolor; assembly: GCF_023055355.1. Taxonomy (NCBI): domain Eukaryota; kingdom Metazoa; phylum Chordata; class Aves; order Passeriformes; family Icteridae; genus Agelaius; species Agelaius tricolor. The sequence goes on along the minus strand of NW_027269296.1, from coordinate 5,417,824 downwards.
TTGGTGACTTTTAGTGCTATTACATTATCTCTGAAAGGAAAAGCACTACTTGAAAAATACCTCCATCTCTCCACTGCCCCATGGCAGAAGATGGATGAGAGCATTTAAGCATAACCTGCTTATTCTTCCAGCAAGTGTGACAGGCACATCTCAGACATTTTCTGGTGGAGTTAATAAACTAGATCTTGTCATAAGAATATTTTCCACCCCCATGATACTTGTGACTAAATTTAAATTCAAAGTATAATTCTCTGATGACAAAATCATCACTTCCAACACATGCAAGAGGCCAATGAGGCTGAGTCATCAGAAAGGTTTCATATAAAGCCAAAGAGATGCTACACAGGTGCTGAGTGCTCTGAAATTACTTCTGGCACTACAGAATAGCAATAGTGCTTCAAAGTTATGGGAAAAGGAATGCAGATCAGCCAGATGTCAAGGAAAATTTTTATTTCACATTTTTATGGATTTTTTAAAAAAGCCTACAACTGTCCGAAACAATTCTGGAATCAAAACTTTGCTGCTCATCAGTTTCAGAATAGAATTCAGCTTTCCTGGCTCAGATGTTTAATGTCAAAAGGAATTTATTACTGATATAGAATCATGGAATGGCTTGGTTGGAAATAGATCTAAACCCTCATCCTATTCCACCCCCTGCCATGGGCAGGGACACCTTCCACTAGACCAGGTTGCTTTAAGCCCTGTCCAACCTGCCCTTGAACATTTACAGGGATAGAGCAGCCACAATTTATAAAAATATGAACTTTCATCTCTACCCCAGTAAAATTTCCCTGGTTCATTTTTTGGTGACACTGTCTTTGAACAGGCAGCCTGACTGATTTTTGCCAGCTCTGGGAAATTCTTTTGGATCATATCCATACTCCTACCTGGTCATGGTCTACATCTGCATCTCCCGTGATGACAATCCTCTTCTCAATCCGTGTCTCTGAAATGCCACCTTTCACAGTCTAGAGCAGAAGGAAAAGCTGCTGTTAGTGTAAAAGTGCAGAGGCGTTCAAGCTCACTGGGGCTGCCTGTCTAAAGACGGTATCCAAAAATAGTGTCACTAAATTGTACCTGGCATTAGAGTCACAGGGGAAACTGCTGCTGCTCAAGGAAAAACTGTCAAAGAGTTATTTTTTATAGGTGAGCCAGGGAAGAGCTTCTCCTCACAGGACAGCTCTTCCTGCTGTCCCCCACAGGACAGTCAGAGTCCATGTCCAGACTGTGCTGCAATTAATGCACAATCCCCAGATTTACACAGGCAAAACTGAACCCTTCATGCTTTGCTCCATGTACTAATCATGTATTTGAAAGGACCTTCCAAAAACTTTTTTTTCTCTCACTCATCCCTGCTCATCTCTCCATCAGGCTGTTGGTTGAATTGGTGTTTTGTGGTGCTCCCTGGTGTTACCTTGGTGATCTGGGTGGTGGTGGTACTGCTGGTGGTTTCTGAAGTGATGGTCTGGGCAGTCAGCAGGATGCCAGGGTCTAAATCCCCATTGCCACCATCTGTCTGTGGGACACAAGAACAGGCCATCAGTCCCTGAGCAGTGGGGACAGAAGCAAAGGCTCCACATCACCAGAGCCAGACAGAGGATAACCTGAGGACAGCAGCTCCATCATGCACAAGACACAAGTCAACCTGTGCCTAGGTGCACAAGAGCTGGGCAAGTCTCTGAAAGCTCAAAGTCCCTATGCTTTAAGGCTGGAAAAGCACAGATCCTTCAGGGAGGACCTGTGACACCCCTCAGACCAGGGGCACTGGGACGTACCCAAATCTGAGCATGCTGCTGGCCCTGCAGTGCTGGTCATACCACCCATGCCTGAACCATGACAGGAGACCAACACAGACACTGATCCCAAATTCCACCTGCCTGCATCCATGGAGATCAACAAAGCCAAGAGCACAATCTTAGAAGGTAATTGTGACCCTTCCTCCTTCCTGACAAAACCTTGCACATCCCTCACTTCATGCTCTGCAGAAGCAAAGAACATCCAGACATTTGCTGAAACAGGAATAAATTTTGGAGCTGGTTCTTGGATTTCATCCTGCCTGACTCAATCACTCAAGGTCTGCCAAAAATCCCAAATGAAGTCATCCTGGCCAGCTCATCCTGGCCGCGCTGTCCATGTCCCCACTGGGCAGCGCCTTTGCTCAGCATTGGGACAATATCTGGAATTACCACAAGGTGGGACCATTTTCCACAGTGTGGAAGAGATCTCATGGCACATCACATCCTGTGCACACACGGCTGACTGATCACAGCCCTGGAGATCACTTTTCCTTTCCATTTCCCAGTTAGAGCAAAACTCCTCCATTCACCTACATACTTGCCAAAAGCCAGGGCAATGCTCACCACTATTGTCTGAATGATCTCTCTGGTGCTGCAGTTGGGAGGATGCTGAGCAGCCACAGCATTCCTTAGGAATCCCAAATTATACAATCATGAGATTCCTGCATCCATAACAACATCCCACAGCAACAGGAGAGCACAAGCTGCTGATGACAACCACAGTGATGGCAAAGCCAAGCTGACACAGGCTCCAAAATTTCAAATACATGAAGAAAGGCTGGGAGGGATGGAGGTGTTCAGCCTGGAAAAGAGAAGGCCTTGGGAGACCTTATAGCCCTTTCAGGGCCTAAAGAGGCTCCAGAAGAGCTGGAGAGGGAGTGGGGACAAGGCATGGAGGGACAGGACACTGGGAATGGCTCCCACTGCCAGAGGGCAGGGATGGATGGGATCTTGGGAAGGAACTGTTCCCTGGGAGGGTGGGCAGGCACTGGCATAGGTTGTCCAGAGAAGCTGTGGCTGCCCCTGGATCCCTGGAAGTGTCCAAGGTTGGACAGGGCTTGGAGCAGCCTGGGACAGTGAAAGGTGTCCCTGCCCACAGCAGAGGGCTAGAACTGGGTGAACTCTTAGGTTCCTTCCACCCCAAACCATCCTGCAGTCTGTGATTAAAATCTGTTTTAGACTGAGGATTAATTTTAACCTCAGTAATTAATCCATACCTGCATATCCTCTGCTTTGTAATACTGCTCTACTAAGATTTTTACTTTCCAGTCACCACATACCCACTGAGGTTGCATTTTATACAGAACATTTAGTGTTTAACAACCATTTCAGTCTTGAAACCTAAGGATGACCAAATAATTTATAAACCAAGTTCTGAAGAAGCATAAACACCCTCTTCAGATCTGGGAAAATAAGAAAAGGCATTTATTGCAGAAAAAAAGGCCAACTCAGCTTAACTTTGTACAGAGAGCCACATCCTGAAGCCACCAGTGGCTGAAGATAAACTCTGTTTGCAAGCACACCTTGAAAAAATAATTACTCTTCAGGGATAGCAAAACCACTGCTCCTCTAGAAATACCAGATGCACCTGGAAATAGTGTCCACAGCATCAGTTAATGCCTGTGCTGCACCCAGACATGCAGAGACAGGCAGGTGCTGCTGTCTTATCCTGAGGATTCAGAAACAAAATGTTTACTTGGGTTTAATTAAGCCCCTAGGAAACTCATCAGAACACACCTTACCTGTGCAGCTTCGTAGGTGATGGTCTTTGTCTCTGTGTGGACAATAGGGACTTCCTTTGTGGGAATTTCACTTTTGACGGCGCTGGACACGTCAGAGATAGTGACAGTCTGTGTCTTCACTAGCGGGGGCTGTGAGACAGGGTTAAAAACATCTTGTAAACAGCCAGTTCCCATCTCCGCATCCTGACTGGGCTGCTGGCAAGTGTTCTGACACTGATCTGATAAAAGTACTGTGGGAACCAAGGTCAGCCTGGAAATCTTTGGGTTTAAGTCTCTGGAACACCACACTGCTCCAAGGGCAGCGATCAGGCGTGAGGATTAGTCAGGCAGCAAAATCCTCCAGCCCTTCCCCACACTGTGGACTCTGGTCAGCCCAAACCAGGCATTAAGGGTTTAATGGGTGTGTCACAACACCACAGATGCTGTCTCCACTGATTCTTAACTTTCTAATTACCAGAAGCTCATTGCCAGTTGCTAGGAGAAGATGACCCTCATCTGGTGATGCCAGTGTCAGGATTATACCAGCCCTGGGCACACAAGGAATTTATCACAGTTGAGCAGCTTTATCCTGACCTCAAGAGTAACACTGCATTATGAAAAATCCTCATCAGATCTTTAACTTTTATTAAATCAATGTCAGATAAAACAGGAAGAAAAATAAGGGTGGAGAGAAATCAGTTGTTCCAACACCTGATGATTTTCCAGAAGAAGACAGAGTGAGTTCAGAGCCAGTGCTTTCCCAGAGGGCTCAATTTCTGCCACCATCCCCAACCCTGCCAGATGCCACTGTGATCATTAGCGGGGAACAGGCATCTGTTGAATCAAAAGCAACATCAACACTGGAGCAGGCAAAAATCCCTCCCACAGTGGGGCGCACAAAGGGACACACTGGACAGCACCTCAAATTTGCTCTGCTGTGCTGAGAGTCAGCTGCCAGTCCAGCTGGGGCCAGCAAAATCCTTGAAGGAGCTAAAATGACACAATTTTTGAGCCTAAATATTGCCTTTTTGTGGGAATGCCACAGGATGCTTCAATCCAAGAAGAACAAAGGGCATTGCACTGTGGCAACTGCATTTCATGCAAAGATAAATTGAGAGGGAGTCTTTTTTAATGCAAAGACAAATTGACAGTGGCTCGTATTTAATTCAAAGATAAATTGAGAAGGGCTTATTGCACTGACTGTGGGAGATTCACCGGCTCATTAGCTCCAAGCACGAGTCCAAGCCAAGCAAACCCGACTCCTGTGTGGGTCTGTGGCATCTGCTTGCTGCAGTGTTTGGGTTCCCACTCCAAACGTAGCCGGGGTGTGGGGTGCAGGAGCTGGGCTCACTACCTGGAAGCAGCGAATGAGCTCCAGCAGCCTGTTAGGAGCATCTGGGTTGGGACATTCGCCATGTGGCTTTCTAAAGTCAAAACTGTCTTCGCCATCCTCTGCCACCTCCTCCTCCTCTCCTCCCCAGGGCTGACGGGGAAGTGTGGCAGGGCTGGGGTGGGGCTCCAGCTCAGAGAGCTCCGAGTCCTTCTCCACATCCACACAAACCCCCTTTCCACATGTCAGGTCCTCCTCGCGGGCGGATCGGCTGGGAACCGCCTCCTCCTGCTCCTCCTCCTCTTTCTCCTCCTCCTTGCTGCTTAGGGAGGAAGCACCAAAGTGCCAGCTGGCAGAAGGCTGTGAGGCGGGTGGCACTGGAGTCTCACTAAAAACTACCGACTGCCTTGAGCCCTCCCACGCAAAGCCAGTGTTAAAACTGCTCCACTCTGCCACTGCAGCCACATCCTCTTGGGAGAGAAAGTCACTCATTTTCTAAAAAGAAATGGATACACAAAAAGGGCCAGAGAGAGAGAGAGAGAGGGAGAGAAAGAGAGCAGGGAGTTAAGGAGAGCAGGAGGTCAGAAGGCATCAAGGTAAAACATCAGGTTCTTATCGTATATCATATCTCCAGTAACACATGCAACAGTGGGGCTGGACCCTGGAAAATCTCTGTGTTGTACCCAGTGCATTTACTGACACAGCCTTCCTGGTACATTAATAATCCACTCTCCTAAATTCTAAGGAAGTAATATGAATATTCTCTGCACCTAGAGGAAGAGTCACCACTATGCACTTTTTGCTCAGTTTGGAATAATTTCAGCGTATCAATCAGTGTATCAAGAGGGGACTTGTACACATCCAAAACTTCCATGGGCAACAAAACCCACTAAAACCATCCTGATTCTGCTTTTAACTCCTTGAAACTGTTGCCTCACTTTCTAACAAGATTCCCTGGGCAACCAAAAATACTCCAATTTGTGCTTAAAATGTGAGGCCTGAAGCCTGTGAGTTATTTGGTATGATTCATTTTTTATACCCCAGAGGCTTTCACATTGACTGACCTCCTCCCACAGCACAGCTCAGTGGTAGGATAAGAACAGGAGCTGCTTTATGGAGGAACAAATAGATGCTTTTTTAAAGTATAACTTCAAGAAATTACTCTTCCCCCATTTCTCATGGTATTTTTCAGTTCTCTGCTTCTTTATGTTGTAGACAGGTTAGCTGTAAGATTTCTATTTATTAGAATTTCCAGCCTCTTGTGCTTGTCTTAAGTTGTTGGGATATTGCTTAGCAAAATGCATTTAATATGAATGGAGGGAGAGCAACCAGCACTGAGATAGGCAGGTCAGACTGTGCTCACAGGGAAAGGCTATTTCTGAACCAAACCCTTCCACATGTTTCTCCAAACATGGAGAAACTTGGAGACCTCAAGGCAGTTTGCAGCTTCCTCCCGAGGGGCAGCTCCCATCTCTGCTCTGGGCCAGGGACAGCAGCCAGGGCACGGCTGGAGCTGGGCCAGGGCAGCTCAGGCTGGAGCTCAGGGCAAGGTTCTTCCCCCAGAGGGTGCTGGGCACTGCCCAGGCTGCCCAGGGAATGGGCACGGCCCCGAGGCTGCCAGAGCTCCAGGGATGCCCAGGGTGGAGTTGCTGGGGGGTCTAGGCTGGGCCAGGAGCTGGACTGGTTGTTCCCTGCAGGTCCCTTCCCATTCAGGATATTCTATGATATCATATCCAGATCCCACCCTCATTTCCTAATGCAAGACTCTACATTGCAATATTCCACAAAACAGAACATGAATGGGCTGTCAGCTGTGTAGAGCCATGTCTTGTTGGTTTAAAACTTGAGTTTATATACTGCCAATATGCTGACCTTCCCTAAATTATAGATGCTAAACCTTGCAAAATATTCATGGGACCTTGAGAAGACACATCTCATCTTCTGGGGTTTAATGGAATACGCCTTAGGAGTGAGATTTCCTTATGTAAGAGCTGGAGCACTACTCAGCCAACAGAAGAATCACAGATAAAACAAAGAAGATAAAGCAGCTACACAAACACTAATGTATTTAAAAGGCAAAAATCTGTATACAGTCAAAACAACCTCCCAGTTCCCTTTCACAGACAGATATAATAATTTGCATTTGGAAGCATCTTGTATGACAGATGCAAAAAGGAAGGGAGAGCTGGAAAGGAGCCTGTGCCGCGCGTATTCTTGTCGCCAGTAGAGCCAAGTGCAGCAGCAAACATGCAAGCTGGAAAGACAGAATGAAATCCTGATAAGATCAACTGATCAGAAACACTTGCCTTCCTATTCCACTTATTATTATTAAGAAGATAAACTAATGGGAAGGTATTAATTTCTAAATAAAGTTATCTATGTAAAACTCCACCATAGGAATTTCAGCATCTGTTACAAATTCTGATCTTATCAAGATTTGTTTAAAATTGCAAATGCCAAAGCATACCTATTTAGGGCTCAGATTTGCAGAATTCCAAGCTCACCTTGAGACCCAGGAAACCTGAGAGGTGCCTGGACTGCCAACTACACATTTCCAGGGACATAGCCCCAAACCACTGAGGCCTAAATCAAGCACAAAGCAGTCAAACACAGAGTAAATTAAATACAGGACAGGATGCAATGCCCCAGAAGAAACAAACTGACCCAGACATGAACGCAACTTATGCACCAGCCTTCAATTACAAATCTTTGTGCCTCTGAAGATACGGCTGAAGCATAGCAATGAAGTGACGCACAATAATTCGGACTGGGGATAAATTAATAACAGGCTCAATTTCATGTTTTACACCAGTGGCCAAAAGGATTTCTTTTTCTCAAAAAGTGGTTTTGTATAAATTTGTTTACTTGCATTTTTTCAAGACTCTGCTGTTTTGGATCAGTATCTATTTGTATGACTCAGCTGCCCTGTGTTGTCAGAGTGGATGTTTTTTTTCATGCTGCTGCCTCTTTATGTTGAATATTCCATTATTCCCATCCCAAATCAGACTACTATCCTGCAGAAAACTTAAGGAGTGTTAAAATTATGTCAACTGCCAGTTAACATTAACTAAAACTTGCTAAAACCATGAATTTATAGTGCACAGTAACTACCTACAACCACCACATGGAAAGGCTAGGAATCCCAGCTGGTTAATACTTCCCAGTCCTGTTCTTTTCCAGCATGGCAATGGAATTGTTGACGCTGTTATTAGGTTATCCCCAAACAAGGATCCACAGAAGCTCACAGGCTCAGAGTGACTGTCTAGGGATGCACAAGGAGATGATGTTGTTTTGCAGCAAACCACACTCACCAGAGAGCGCTCCCAGATCAACTGATGCTCAATCTCACAGCTGGCAAAGCACTTGGGTAAAAAGTATTATAAAGCAGAAAACAAGAGATCCTTATTTTACAGTACCTGCCACTGCCTTACCAAACTGCTTTGCCTTAAGTTAAAAATATTCAGAAGCTGTTCAAACACCCTGGCATTGAAAAGGATGGACATTACCTATGGATTTGTGGTTTTCAGTGGATTTTCTCACTGCCATTGATCTGATCATAACATCCTGACCAGCCTACTCAGATGACAGACAGATAAAAGAGATTTTGACCAAAAGTTAAAGCAATGCTAGAAAACACACTGTGTGCCCAAACCTTCAAAAGACTAAACTCTGTCATGAACAAGAATCCAATATATTACACAACACACAGCAATTACCTCCAATCGTTGTATCAAAGTCTGGGCAACATGAAACAACCTCAAGATGAAGACTTAAATTATCAAAATGAGGTTGTTAGGCAATATGATTCCTCTGCCCACCCCCACTGGTCTCCTTCCCATCTCTTTTGTGGGACAGGTACTGCCGCATGAAGGGCTCTTTATTCCAAAATCCCTCTGCAGAGAACAAAGCAGTGGCATTGCAAGAGCTGCCTTAGTGCAGCAGCAGCAGGCAAAAAGACGGGATAAAGTCAGTGTTTATAAATGCCATCAATTTTGTGCTGCTCATTCCACTTCCCTCATTCCATAAATGAGGTGTCTTAGGTTGCAAGATGTCGCTGGGGCTGTGTGTCCTGTCCCCGTGTGTCAGAGCTGGGGCAGTTCTCTGCTGTTCTTGGGGCAGTTTTCTTGATCTCTGCCCCAGCCAATCCTCCCTGCAGGAGATCTCTGCTGTCCATGGCCACTGAGTGTCCCTGCAGGGCTGATCCAATTCCAGCATCCCATGGGGAGATGCTGCATTGCCCAGGGCAGGAGCCAAGCATTCCTACCTGGATCCAATGTGAGCCTGGCACAGCCCAGCAGCCTTTGCCCAGGGCATTGCCAGAGGAGCAGCTTCTGCTGCCCTGCATGGCCAGAGGGAGCCCAGGCCCATCTGCAGCAGCCCTGGAGCTGCAGAGGAAAACTCCCCCCTTGTGCAGGATCCCTGCTCCAGCAGAAGCACAGCTGGCACTGCAGGAGGGCTGAGCCCCCATGGGATGGGGCTGTGCCACCCCCTGACCCACAGCATGCCAGGGCTGCTCTCACTCTGGCACTGCTTTGTTTTGTATTACTGCATTTTTATTTTTATCTTTATTTTTTTAATATATAGTTTTTCTCTAATAAGGAACTGTTATTCCTAGTCCCATATCTTTGCCTGAGAGCCTCTTAATTTCAAAATTAGAATAATTTGGAGGGAGGGTGTTTACATTTCTCATTTCAAGGGATACTCCTGCCTTCCTTAACAGACACCTGTCTTTTCAAACCAAGACATGAAGTTACAGCTCTGCCTTGATGCCACTCTCATCTCAGGAATTGGCATTATGAGCAGCCAGATCTGCCTTCCTGTAATCCTGAAAAACTCGGGACTTAAAATTGACTCTTGACACAACCTGAGCTTCAACCAGAAAAAATCCACTAGAAGCTCGTGTTGTATCACTGAGCTGAGGAACGGTGGTTCATTAGGAATGTGGTTTCTTCACTTAAAAAACCCAAAAGGAGCATTTTTGTCCCCAGATTAACACACCAGGTGGGACAGAGGTTCTTGTAGCTGTGCAGAACCTGCCTCACTTCTGCTCTCAAAACAACTTTCTGCAACTGATTTTTCCTACCATACAGTCTCCAAAGCGAAGAGGGAGAAGGTGCTAGAGTGACATTAAGCACTTGGTAGAGGACTCCTGCAAACAAAGCCTGTCTTAAACCAAGCTGGATTTAATCCTCAATTGAATTATTCTGGTCAGTTTGAGATCTTAGAGCTGCAGCCTTGTGTACTCCCTCTCCCCAGGAGCACCCAGCCCACACCCAAGAGTGTCTAACAGATCCTACACTCTGAATGCCATCAGCAATGACTCAGTCTGATGGCTCCTGCTTTGAGAAAGGAATACTGAAGGTTAGTTCAAGAAGTCATTAACACAGATCATATACAGCTTTTTTGGTTAATAAGCAGTGGAAAGAAAAATCTGATTTGCAATAACATTTATTAATGGATAAATGTACATATTTACAAAGAAAAATCTGAGAAAAAATACAAAACCAAAAAGTGTTCCAAAAGAGCATTTTAGGTAAAAAAAGAAAAGTGTTTCTAGTCCCCACAGGACTAGTCTAACAAGACTGTCTACCGCTGCTAAAAGATCCCAAAGGGGCCCAAACCAAGGCCTGTCTTTCTCTCCAGCCCCACAAACCACAAGAGATGCAAACAGAGACACAAGAGGAATCACCTCTGTCGGGTTCTCCAGCATCACCCACCAATAAGTACAGACCGAGGAGCTTCTGCATGAATCTATAATGCTTTCTTGGGCTGAATTTATCCAGAAAGCTTCCTCCCTCATCCCATAGGTCAGAACAAGCACCATCAACTCATGGCAAGGAAAAAAGAAAGCCCAATAAACCAGTGAAACAATTCTCAGAGTGATAAATTACTAACACTGATGTGAAGTGAAAGACTTTGCCCATAACCATTGGGATCTGGACTTGATGATCCTCGTGGGTCCCTTCCAACCAGGGTATTTCATGATTCTATGATAACCTTCCCAGGAGCTGGTGGTACAGCCAAGCCTCATTCCTCCAAACACAAACTACTTCCCTGCGTGCTGAGGAAATCATCCTCTACTGATTATTTCAGAATAGGAGGGAGATATGGAATACCTACTCTTTAGAGTCATCACTAGTTACTGGAAAACAAGAGAGGGGAGCCAGTCTTGGCTGAACACTGCCCTGACTGAGCTGCCCATGGAGAGTCCTCAGCTCACCTTCCATCACTCCCTGAGCGAGGCAGAAGGTGGGAGGAGATGCAGGCAACACCCTTCTTTATCTGCTCCCTTTCAGCAGTCAAAAAAGAAAAGGGATGTTGTTTTACAGCAATGAAGACCTCAAGTATCATCAAACACAGAGCCCCACACCCAGCAGAGCCTCAGAGTTGAATCTGAGTTCCAAGCGATTGGCTCTGGCACATCTGCTGCTTCAGAATACTGGTTTCCACTTTCTCCTAAAGCAAGAAAGCACAAGAAACTCCTGTGTGTTTTAGGTGGTGTCCAAAAGAGGTGGAATCTGGGTAAGGAGATTCAGGAAGTGGCTATGAAGCCAACCGTCAATGTCACGATGGGAATCACTGAACACTCTACAGCTCCCAGCAGGATCCTACACACATCAAAGAGCATCAGAGAGCTGAGTGCCCACACCACAAAACACTGGACAAAACTTCTGGCAGACTTATCCTGCCTGTGTCACCAGTGTGCCAGTCACCAGAATGACATTTTCTGCAGCAGGTCACATTGAAAAACCAGGATTTCTCATGCCAGCCTGGATGAGGTTACATGCTGCAGACACTTACAGCTTCCCTGCAGGAGGGATAATTCAGCTCTCCATCACTCATAGCCTGGCACTGCACCAGCCAGGCTGAACAGAGTGCATGAATCCCCATGTCAACAGGTGCCAGTGTCGGGGCAGGCAGACAGGAGCTGCTGGCGTTCCTAGCAAGTTTGTTCCTGAGGAAAATAGGAATGAAGTTCATGTATTGGTTCTTTTATAGATCCCCTGAGATCTCAGCCTTTAAACAGCACTAGAGCCAATCAGCTCTCCCTGTGCACAGGGATGACAGCAGGACTCACAAAATCCTCCTCTCGGAGCTGCATCCTGTGCTGACATCATGGGAAAAGGGGGAAACCAGAGCACCAAGGTGTAAAAGATATGGAATGTGCACAAACGGGATACAGAATGTGCAGGAATGAGACCTTACGTGGATTGCCATGGACTGTCACTCCCTTTGCATCACAAGCAAACTGGGAAAAAAGCAGAGGAGCGCCTGGGAAAGGGTCTGTAGCCCAGTGGGCACATCCCTGGGGCATTGGACAGATGAGGTTTCTGTTCCTGCTAAGTTACAGGCCTCCTCTCTCAGGAGGGATCAGATCTACCTGGATGAATATGGATAACTGGCCTCTAAACTGCCAGAGATATAGAAAGCATTTGTTCAATTTCTTTATACTCTGCAGTGATAATTGGTATATAAATTGCAAAAATGTTCCTGAGCATTCTCAGAGTGTAAAGTTTCCAAGGTTTTTTTGCTGATGACAACCAGCCTTATCTAAAGATTTAAAAAGAGAGAAAGAGACCACTTGAATTAAAGAGTTAAAGAATTGAGTAGAGGTGACAGAGCCTATCTCTTATCCCACTGGGATGAGACACCCTGAGCACTCTGGCCTAAGGTTGCTTTGGACAAAAAGTTTTAGAATTCAGGTCCTTTGAAAGTGGGTGACAGAGCTATAGAAACCATGGCTTTGCCAAAGCCACCAATGTGGCTTCCAAGTTCTTGTCACTGGATCAGAAATGCAGGAAACTCAGCAGTGCTCACTGCAGCATCCCAGGCAGTGATCCCGAGCGATGGCTTTGGGAAGGAAGCACCTGTGTTCAAACTCCAGGAAATATGGACAGAAAATGGACAGAGAGATCCAAACAACTCCTGCTTCTTCCCTCTTCACACCAGGCTGGGGAGAACAAACAATCCCTGTTCTTCATCACAACTGTTTACCGCTTTGGGAAGGAGATGCAGGCAGGGAATGCCAACCACAAGTATCCCTTGACTTCTTCCACCCTGCATTTTCTGCACAGCACATGGCATACCAGCATCCTCCCTCACCTCTCGTCTCCAGGGCCCACCTCCATCTTCCTAAACTCCACATCAGATCTGCTGGAGTCCAAGTGCATTCCTAGGGATGCTCCAAGGATTCAGGGACACAGCCTGCCAGCACCTTCCTTCACACCAGACTACACCTGGACAACAAGCCTCAGACCTCTACACTTCCTAGTGCCAAAGGAGGAAGACTGTGTCTTAAAGGCAGTGTATTAAAAAGGGAGGAATATTTTCCAATGAAAATTCAGCATCCTCACAAAACAAAGTCCTAAAGGCACGAACTGGTGAACTAATCGGAGCAGGTTACGAGAGGAATTGGAAGGATTCCTGTGGGATTAAAACAAAGGATTTCACTAGCAACCTAAGTTTCTGAGACAGCATTTAGCACCTCAACCTGTACCTCAAGAGCAAGAGGTGGCTCAAGTGGCCCATGATACCCCATGGACCCTAAGACCAGACAGCACATGCCATGTTTACCTTATTCCTTCCAGTTTATCTGCTAGCTTCCTAAATACTACTGTTCACACAGATACAGATCTAGAAAGGGTTATAAATACAGGTATTTATATATATTCACACATTTTAGTCCATGTAATAAAGGCCTGCTCCTTTCTCTTCCATGCTGCTGTAGCAGCTGCCACCACTGGTGACACTGGGGGGTGTTCTCAGAGTGACTGTGTCCAGTCCAGTCCTCCAGTGGACACAGGAGAACACAGACTAGTGCTGAAAGGAGAAATGGGGGGCTCAGCTCAGCTCCATTGTTACTATTTACAGAAAAGAAACCCCTTAGACACGAAGTCCCACCTTCCCTCCAGTTCACAAACCAGCTCTGCTCAGTCTAGCTGGGCTGGAGCCCGCACAGCTCAGGCAGGATAACTTGGAAAAATGGGAGCATCATCCAGACACATTGTAGGCAATAAACAACGAGCGGCATGCAACAGTTTGGTTAAAGAAGTCAAAAACAATCGAGGGCTTTAACATTAGAAGTGTGTCCTGATGTGGCCAAGCCAACTTGCCAACAGAGGGAATGTTCAAACAACAGGTAACTCCATCTCTGTGACCTAAGCAAACATGCATCATTTAGTTCCACACAAATTAAATAAAACACATTCCAAGTGCACAAAGTCCTTCAGACTAAAAAAAAAAAAATTAATCTATGTTTACAATAAATATCTCCTTGCAATGAGTTTTCTCCTGAAACACTATGTATTTTCTTGGATGTGAGAATAGGGATGGAGAGGGAAGCTGGGATACCTTGTCACAGGTTTCCCCCACTAGAAAATGAAAGGCAGACCCTGTCCCTAACTCATTACCAGGAGCAGCAGTGAGAACCAGTACTTTTTATTTAAGTGTCAATCTGAGTTTCCTAGAAATTTAATGTTTATGGATTAGATTCCAATGTTCTTCCTAGAGAGTCAACCTCTTCCTAGAGAGTTGCCCACAGAGGCTGTGGATTCCCATGCCTGGAATTGTTCAAGGACAGGTTGGATGGGACTTGGAACAACCTGGTCCAGGGGAAGGTTCCCTGACCATAGCAGAGGGGGAACGAGATGATCTTTATGGGCCCTTCCAACCCCAAACCATTCCAGGATTCTGTGATTCAGCAGATTCCTGTAAAGCATACTTTAGATCATTGTCAAATGTTCTTCAGCTTGTGAATATCTTACATTTAAAACAACAAGCTTAAAAGCAATTCTCCAGCAATTCCTATGGGAAGTCTTCAGGGGCTTGGGAAACCAGACTCTACTCTCAGGATTTCCTCCACCCATCTGCTCTCCCACAGCAGATGGGAACACAATTCAAAGAATTTGCTTTTGCACCATAGGAAACTTCAGAATGGACCTGGCAATCCACGACCACTCCTGCTAGGTCCCATCACAGCCACACAAGGACATACAGTGGGATTAACACGACAGTCACGGGGTGTCCCTCCCAGGGACAGCCAAATACGGAGATCAAAAACCAGGACAAAGAAGATGCAGCAGAGACTACAGCCCAGAAATTCAGGAGCTTTGGTCTTGAGGTTTCAACATGACCCTGTTGCCACTCAGAGAAAGAGCAGCCACCAAACAGTCAGTGCTATAACCAGGAGGAAGGACATCATAAAGGGAATACGTGGAGAAGGAAAAACGCTAGAGTACAGCTGACACTTTTTGAGTGATTTCTGCTCTTCAGGGATTGCAATAGAAACCTTTGGAAGAGTTGCTTCACTTGCTGGCCGGGGAAAGGCTGTCTCAGTAGGTAGCTCCTGCTCTTTTAGTTTGTCTTCATCCTGTACTAACAGAGGCCGTTCCCGTGTCTGCTTTCATGGTAGAAGATCAAGAAAGACAGAGAGAGATGAACAAAAATGACAGATGGAAAGTGCCCAAAATGACACTTGGAGATGTGCAAAGCATTAGGGCAGCTCTTCTCAACATAAAATAAACTGCCCTGGGGAGCAGAGCTGCTGGTGGCTTGCGTCACACCAGCCCTGGAGCTATAGAACCATGTTCTCTCTGCAGAGCTCATCAACATCTGCATCAGGATCATGGGTGTTTGATGCCTGCCCTCCCAGAAAAGTGGATGCCCAAAATCTTCCAGAGTGTTTTGGAACTGGAATGGTGAGAAAAGCATTTGAAGCATTTTGAAACAGGAATGGTGCAGTACAAAATGTGGTCTCTGACAGCTATCCTAATCTACAGTGCCCATAAAACCCAGCGTTTAGAAAATCCCATGGAACAGCCAGACTGAAGAGCAGATACAAAATGCTTTTCCAAAGTTCTGACTGGAGTATCAAAATTTCAGCTGGTTTGAAAATTCTATTGAACAAGTGAAAAACTGTAAATCTTAAAAATCCCACACATGGAGCAGGCAGGGTGGCAGTAGGAGCAGTGCATACTCCTGGAATTTTGCTCTGTGTTTTAGCATATTTGTTTCTGGAGTTTAAAGAACAATAAAAACCCAGAATGAGTAAATCAGCACACAGGACCATGCAAGGGCTTCAGCACTTCTGCTGAAGAAAGGAAAGGTTGTGGGAATGTTGCTGTTCAGTAAGTCTACATCTCTTTAGTTTGCCAGCCCTGGTCAAACCTAAGTGTACTTAGGACAGGAAAAACTTGGCTCTAAGCTCCCTCAGCTGAGCCAACCTCCGCTGGTCAGTGCGGTATTTTGAGACTGGTTCTTTGCACACCCCTAAGTGGTGAGAATTCGGGAGAAAGTAGCTGGGAGACTGGGCAGCAAAATAAAATATAAGATGCAAGAGTAACATGATCATTAAAACAACAAAACAAAATAAAACAAAAAAAAAACCCAAAAAACCAAAACAAACAAACAAAAAAAAGAAAGAAAGACAACATAAAAAGAACAGGGAACAGTTAAATTTTCAGAATTGCTTTTGTCCCCGAATACACAGTTATATTGGTCATGCAGCTTTTTCGAACCAGCCATGCACCAAAATAAGCAAAAATTGAAAGCTGCAAAAGCTGCAGCAGTGCCAAAGTCCTCTGGGTGTGAGTTATGAAACTACTTCATGTAGCCAAAAAAAAAAATGTTATCCAGCAGCTGCTGTTGAGTTTTTGCTCGGTGCCATTGCAATAGCAAGTCTGGTTCAGAAGCACAGATCAGAGCAGCAGCTTTACCTCAAGCCCACCAACCTGTCTCTCAGAAGATGGGACAGTGACTTTCTTGACCTGGACACACAAAGCGTGTTAAGGTTCAGTTGTCTCATAACAAAACATACAGGAAAATAGCAGAGAAGTGGCCTCTGGCAAAAAACCCTTTGGCCACTAAGGCAGGGTGAAAGCACCATCACGAACAGGAGCAATGGCTTTGCACCATGATTTACAATCCTTAATTACCATCTGATTTATGATCCTTCAACACATGCAGGTGAGGGAAAACTTTCTCCCCGGTCAATGCCTGCAGAAGATGCATTTCTGGAGGTTCATAGCAGGATATAGCAACCTCAGAGTGAGATCATTTCAAAGAGGACCAGATTAAGAAGGAACTTCCAGAAATGCAAATCTAGGGCTGAAACCAATTCTGCAGTGCTGCAGACCCACTGCCGCCTTAGGTGGAAGAAGCCCACACCATCCAGTTATGGTAACCAGCAGCCCTCCAAGGTCTCAGTGTGGTCACCTTGCAAGAAATTCTTCATAAAAACCAAGGATAACATTCTTGAACTGCAGTTGTAGAGCTTGAGAGCCTCAGCTCTGTCTCACCCACTGGGCACTGAGCAGAGCTCTGCTGCCCACACTCCTGAGGAATCTACGCTGAGGCTCAGCCACAGAGGGTGAAGTCTATCCCTGTGTTAAACAGGGTAATCCCGATGACAGGTAACCCACAAAGGCAGTGGCTGCCCCTGGATCCCTGGAAGTGACCGAGGTTAGGCTGGATGGGGCTTGGAGGAACCTGGGACAAGCAGAAAGTGCCCCTGCCCATGGCAGGGGTGGGACTGGAGGGGCTTTAAGTTCCCTTCCAATGGAAACCATTCTGAGATTCTGTAACAACCAACCCTGAGTAAGTTCATTTTGGAGATCTCATTTTCTAGTAGGCAAAAAGCCCTTTAGCTGTCTTGGCTTTACTCCAAGCTTTGAGGAGCCTGTAGTAAACTTGGTGTTAAACCCCTTGTACATGTTACAATTACCCTCCATCTACTGAAAGATTATTCCTGATTAATAAATATCTGCCTTGTTTGAACATGAAATACTAGTTCATCTGCAGGGCTGTGGGAAGGAAGGGGAAAAACTGGGCTTTCAACCAAGAGAGTCTTCAATTACCACCATTTGCAGTCAGAATGCAATTTTTCTGTTGCAATAAAAAATTGCATTTACCACTTAAAAGACTGATTACCACAGGCACTAACTACAGTTTTACTCACAGACTCCAAATACGAGCCAGTTGCCACCAGTATGACACAGAGGTGTCTGTTAGCCAAGAAGAAACCAGCTGGTGACTGGTTTTTCCTTGAAAAATTACCTTTTAAAGGAAATTAGCAGAGTAACTGTGAGTATATGTGGTTACTAACACACAGTTCCTGGAAGAAGGGAGATTCTCATCATGTTTGAACAGCCCTGCTGTGGCCACCCAAGGAGTCTTCTCAAAGCCTCCATAGCAGATCAGCACCTGGAGTTCCTAATGCAAGTCTAAACCCAATGACATACCAGATTAACTAGAGAATAAAGTGATTTTGGAAAAATCATCCCATCACAGTGCTTCTCCGCTGGGTTATCGCCAATGTTATCTCTGAAGTAATAATTTAGGTTTTTGGATATTGGGTTTGTTAGGGTTTTTTCCACATTTTGAGGAGATCCAGGAATGACCCAGTCCCCAAACCAGCCATGGGAAGTGCTCTCTAGCATCTGACATTGACAGCAACACTAGGAAACGTAGCATCAATACCAGTTAAAGAATTCTTACATCCTTCTCTATCAAAAAATCACATTTTTAATACTATGACTAGAGTTTCGATTCTCTCAGAGAACATTCTACATGTTACAAGTCAATACTAACTATTAAAATTGAAAATAAGCAGAAGCTAAGGGGAGCCGAGTCCCACAGTGCAATGCTGCCCTTGGAACAGCCCGTGCCGAGGTACTCACTCCATCCGCTCCCGTGGGAATCTGCCCGTTGATGTTGAGGCTGCGGAAAGGGGAGTGGGTGGACAAACGTTTGTCCCACTCACTGGGCCGAGGCTCTGGGACGGACTCCATGAAGTTCTTCTTCAGCTCACTGATGTTGGCATGGTGCTTCTTTATTTCTTCCTGGGTCTTATCTAGATCCTATTAGCAAAAGGACAGGATAAGTGGAGGGACATGGAGAGACTTGGGACTGCCTAAGCTGTGCTTAGCAAAGCTGCACTCAGCAGATCTACTGACAACTTCCCAAACTGTGCTCACACTGCAAACACACAAAGGGAGCATCCTCTCTCCTCCTGTTTTTTTAATTAGGATAAACTGCAACCCCAGAACAGGGTCTTGTCCAGCAGCGGGACATGCCAGTGGTTCATCTCAAGCTACACCAAACCAGGTGACAGCTGAGCTGGAATATCATGGATTTTCCCCAAACAGGATTTTTTAAAGTTGCCAAACTATGTTTCTTTGGGTTATTTAATTTAACATATTTAAATTTTGTGGGTTTGCTTTCTTTATCCTCTGCTAGCCTGAGTATTTCCAGTTATTAATACAATTGATGATAAAGAAAATGTTTTCTCAATTTTATTTACTCGCTTCATACCTGTTTCTCTTTTTTCCTAGCAGAAATTATCTTTGTTTCCAGAATATCCCATTACCATTTTTTCCACTCCCTCTCATCTCATCCCTCCAGGAGCTATCATAGGCCATTTTAGACTTCAGAAACAAAGATGAGATAATTTTTTGGGGAAAAAAATCAAACTGAAAATTTATTTTATGCTGGATCAATCAAGAAACTCCTGTTGAAACTTTTCATCTGGAAAAAGTCAGATTTTTACTGTGTGATGCCATTTTACAGCATAAACACACATACTTCAAGGCAAGTCAACTTGTTAAAAATAGTTCTTCCTTGCAAGCAAACCAGAGGCTATAGAAAAGAAAGCTTTTGCAGACAGGAAACAACTTTTCAGGATGGGGCCAAAAAGCAGCAAGAAAAGGGGAAATCAAGGTCAGTAAAAGCATCACCAGGAAACTTCACTCTTTTTGTGCTTTTAGGTGTTACTCAGCCCATCGATTTTAGAAGATGGGACAACAAATGCATCCCTAAAGGAGGGCCCTCCCAAAAATCTCCATTCCTGTAACTCACCGAGGACACACCACCCTCCCTCCCCACAGGGCTAAACCCCAAATGCCTCTTTAACAATATTTACTTTTTTTGGCACAGTTCTGGGGGGAAAATAACAAATTTTGGCTTCTATCCCGAATGAAAGTATAAGGCAAGTGCCTCTTAGGTAGGGAAAAAAAGTAGAAATTAGTCTGCTGTGGACTCTGGGGCAAATCCCTGCCTGGTCCAAGAACCCTACAGGTGCTCCTGGCTCAGAGAAGAGAGAAGGACCACCTTGGCTTTCCACTACTGAGCAGGAACAAGGCCTGGGAGGGCTGGCAGAGGAGCCACAGCCACGAGGAGCTATCTGCAGCCGGATCTGGGAAGCACCTTGAGCAACTAGCTTGCTCAGTGCCACCCTTTTCCTTCTGTTTCACCCTTTCTGCAGAAAGCTGGTGCATGTGGAGTGTTAAAAGGCTTTCAGTAAAATCAGCAGGCAGCTTCAGGTGAGGTCTGCCAGGAAAATATCTGATCTGCCAAGTGCATGGATTAAAAAAATAAAGGGAATAAAGGGGGTGAGCTGCTGGGTCAGCCTGATTGTAGGGGAGGGCTGGAGCACCTGCAACAGAACTGTGGGAAGAGGAGTGGAGACAGAAAGGGCTTGGAGTCAAGTATTGCACTGATGGGGAAAAAAGAGGTTAGAAGCAATGACAAAGCTCTGTTTGGGGTTGGGAAATTGGAGCTGTTTGAATTGGGTGAAAAAGCAACAGGCGTGGTCTTCAGAGTGCTCGGGTGGCAGCTGAACTCTGCCTATCATGTGCAGACCCTTCACTTGTCACTCAAAGCTCTAAGTTGTAGCAGTAAAAAAAAAAAACAAACCAAAAAAAAAAAACCAAAAAAAACCCCAAACAAAACCCCCCCCCCCAAAACCAACAAACCCCAAGAAACCTACACAGAAGCTGCAATACTTTGAACATTCTGATGAGAAGGCAGTTAGTACACTCCACTTTCATGAGATACCACCAGGGAAACCCTATGAGCTGCTGGTGCTGCAAGTTTGAGTAAAAACATGTAACACAGGACCAGACTATCAGAAGTCACAAAACATCTCCCATAACAGAGTGTATTAAAGAAAATAAAATATATGATTGGCATGGTCTGTTCTGAGACTGAGCTTAGGTGAAAACAAGTGGAAAGGGCTCCCAAATCCAAAGGGAGGAGCTGTAACGTGGAAGGATAAGCCACCTGTGATCACTGAGCCTGTCTATCAGATCCAGAGGGACCTGGCACTAAGGCAGGATGGGGCCCAGGGGTGATGAGGTGATGCAAGGCCAAAAATGGCTGGGAAGAGGATGAAAAAGCTGCAAACACCACTGCAGCATCCAAAAAGATCCCTCCTGCCTGAAGCAACACGGACATTGTGGTGACCTGGACATCACAGAGATGACAATTTCACAGAATCCTGGAATGGTTTGGGATGGAACGGAACTTAAAGCCCATCCCATTCTCCCCCTGCTCTGGGCAGGGACACCTTCCACTATCCCAGCTTGCTCCACACACCATCCAACCTGGCCTTGGGACACTTCCAGGGATCCAGGGGCAACCACAGCTGCTCTAGGCAATGTGCCCCAACTTCACCAGCAGCTTATCCTGAATTTTATATTTTCACAGGCTTTTCCCCCAGGAAAATAATTTGTTTCAAGCAGTGAAAAACTGGTAAATGAGCCCAGCACTACAATCCATGACCCCTTGAGCAGCCAGCGGGTCCCAGAGCAGATCTGAGCACTGCCAATCATGTATTTTGGGAAGGTATGAGAGAATGAAAGTCAGAAGAGGAAGAAGGCCTGCACATCATCATGTTTACTGTCACCATGCAGAAGCATAATTAAAAAATCAACCAAATCAAAAGGTCTTTCATGCAAGAGCATGCAAAAACAATGGCAGCAGCAGAAGAGGAAGAAGTTCAGCGCAGATGCAGAAGGTTTAGCAAATGCAACTCAAATAAAGCTTCAAGTTCATACAAACCTCCAACATTAAATTGCTATGCCTGATATAAATGTTTTCACCATCTAGCCTCTTTGATCTCTTCTGTGAAAATGAAAGAAAAGGGGGAAACAAAACAAAACAAAAAAAGCACAAAAAATTAAAACGTTGGTCTTGTGGGATTGATAAATCGGCAAATTAAAAAGTTAACTCAGCATTGGGAGTGCAGCGCTGTGGCAGCATGGGGTGGGAATTCCCGCTGGGAATGGGGGTCTGGCTCATGGAGAATGGGAGATGTAATGAGTCCTTTAAAGAGACAGCTCCCAGGGGGCCTTGGCTCTGGCCACAAAGACACGGTTCCTGGTTTTCTGTGGAAGCCTCGCACAGTCACCTCACCACGCTCCTGAGAGATGCAGGCCCACCCCTGAGTTCGAGGCTGCACTGCCTGGGGGGACTTTTACGAGCACAACGTGCATAGCAACTGCACCTTAACCACTTTCCCATCTTGGATGTTTCCCTATTACTTAATCAATACCAAAGAGGTTTTCTCCTGATTTTTGTTTCGCATTTCCTGCAATGCAGGCTACATTTAGTTTGTAACTAAATTTGTTACAGAGAAGAAATTTCATAAATCAAAACACATGTGTTTCTTTTGAACATTCAACATGCATAATTTCAGCAATGAGCTTATCTATGGGACAAAAAGCTATTAATTTTCAGATCATGAATTTGACAGTTTAAAGAAAACCAACACCCCAACCCAAAGCCCATGAAGAAATTGGAGCACTGTCTTTTTAAACAAGTTACATATGCATGAATGATATGTCAAATTTGGTGAAAGGGTAAAATGGCTAACCTTCCTCATTCTTATCAGCTCTTCCTCTTTTTCTGCAGGCTGCTGCTGTTGGGCAGTGATAAAAAAAAAAAAAAAAAAAAGTTGTTGGTTCATTTAACTACATTGAACCTTGGGAAAAAAAAGTGAACAACCTAAACTGAATTATTAGCACAAACCTGGGGCTGGGCACCATTCGTGGTGGGGACTGTGACCTCAATGTGTGTTTTCCTCACCTACATTTAGGAAATAAATTGGTAAAAACATTTCTTGTTAGTAGATTTGTTTCAAGAAACCATTTAGTTTCAAACACAGCTGCATAAAGTTGGTTTTGAAGTGCTAGGAGAACATGCAAAAACCAACATGCAGCCCTGGGCAGGGATTAATGACACAGCAGCTCCCCAGCACTTTGTTAGTCAATGGCATGTTAAATAATTCCTCCAGCCTGAGAATTATTTGTATTTGAAAGCAATGCTCTCCAGTGCTTCTGAAGAAGGGCTTCCCACTCACAGTAGGCTGGTCAGGCAATGTTTTCAAATGGCATTTGCAGCTGGATCTCCCAGTGAAAATCCAAACAAAGCAACATGCTCAAATTAACACAGACCTTCTCAAAACCAGAAATTATTGGTTGTATCGCAGGTATTATGTTGGAGGAGGCAGTAAGAAGAGGCATAGCCACAAAACCAAGCCTAACATCACAAATTAGGTTCTTTCCTGTCCATAAGTAGAGAGCCAAGATTGTCTTAACACTCTAAGTAAAGTATTTTAGGGAAACTAGATTGCCACATACTCTGAAGGCAAAAGCATCAGTGGGTGTTAAAAGAAGTGAGCTGCAGCTCCATTGGAGAAACAGTAAATTTAGTATGTTCAAATCCACATTTTCCTCCCACATCTATGTTTAAAGGAGAAAAAAAATCTAATGTTTAAGCATTTAGGAAAAAACCTGCAATAAGTAAGATGGGATAAGTAAAATTTCCTTGTTCTCAGTGTAACATGAGGGAGGGGGAGCAGCTGGGCAGGAACAGCAGGGCAGGATCTCTGTGCTCTGACTCCCACCCCACAGGGCCAACCTGAAGTTCCCTTCAGCAGTTTCATTTAAAAATTACTGTTCACACAGGCCATGGAAGTTTTTGAAGCAAATGCCCTTTCTTCACCTCCATCTCCAAACCTTAATTAATAGGAATCTTCCCTGGAGATGCTTACACAAGACCCACTGTGTGATATGTTCAGAATTATGTGGCTCCAGCAGTGCTGAGAACAGCTAAATTTGGAGTATGTGGAAACTGTCTCAAGGCAAACACTTCCTCTGCACCACCGTAAGGTTTCAATAAGTCAGTAATATCTGCTGAATATTAAGGACACTGTAACATCAGCAATAATTTTGCACATTATTTCAACTTATTAGAACAGCACACACGTATCAACCCCAGCAAAGAACTCAGACATTTGTAGAAAGATCAAATAATAGTTAAAAGTACTGAATTTAAACAATAAACTCCCCAAGGTCTCACCAGTGCCATTTTTAACTTAAGTTTTAGTCCAATTTGCAGCACTGTATTACCAGCTCTCCCAGCAAAAGCCTACCAAGATGAAAAACATTCTGGCGCTGGGCTGCAGACCAGATCCATTATCACTGATTTCACTGGAATTCACTCCTGCTGTCGTACCAGGAATCAGGGGGCACAGCCTGGCCATGGGTGAGCTCTGAACTCTAGTTCCATGATCACATGCAGCTCTTGCCAGTGTTTTTAACCATCTATCAGCAGGCTGCACTTGCTTTGACTACAACCACCAATACCCGACTGCCCTGGAGCTCCTTCTTCTACCGAATGTCACAGCTGGGATTTCCCTGGCACCCAGACCCCTGTGCCTGCTCCCATCCGGCACTGAGGGATGAGGGATGAACCCCTCATCTCCCAGAACAGAGCTGCTGCTTTGGGGTGACTTCCTTGAGCGATGCTCCAGCCCAGCTCTTCCCAAGAGACTCCGCTCGGACCTACCTTTGAGGCATCCACTGCCTCCTCGGGTTTCTCCAGTGGAAATTCTTCACGTCTCACTTCAGATTTTGCTGTTTCCTTCCCTACTTTAGATGTGGCCACGTCCTTCACGTTGGACTTAGCTGGGCCTGGCTCTGCAGGGTGGCTCTGAGCGATGGCTGGGGCTGATGTAGGCCGGGGACTCCGCTCTGGGGTTATCACAGCCACTGCTGAGGATGGGGGACAGACAGGGATAAGGTTCAGAGCAGGTAACTTTTCAATGGATTGTGCAAAGTCTTTCCAAATTACAGTGCTGTCATTTAAAAAGAAAGGGAGAAAGAGGAGGAGTATGAAAAAAAAAGGGAAAAGAAATAAAGATGTTGAGCAAAGCAGCTTGAGCATTTGGTACAGGAGAGTTGAGATTATTTTCCTTATGGTTTAAGATAAAATCAAATAAAACCCAATACCAGATGGTTTACAAAAAGCAAGCTTGCACTCTGCCACACCAGAAGCCACACCAGAAAGGCAAATCTATTTTTGACATTGTGCCATGAATTTCTGGGTCCTTTACACACAACTGACATGGACTCCATTCCAATGCAACTAGAAAAGACACAGTGTAAGGAGTTCCGTACTCATAGGCATCTCCTCACACAGAAACAGATGGCTTCTGGAAGAAAAACACAGGCTTTCGTGTGTGTCCCCCCCCCCCCCCCGCCGCCAAAAATCAACAAGCATTGCTCCAGCAAACTTCTCAGCAACTTCCCAGTGGGTTTCAAGGCAGGCTGGGACTGTGTGTCTGAGCTGGATATCTTCAATGCAGCACAGTGGGAAGATACCCAGCACTTCCAGGCCAGTGACACTGCAGAAATGAACAGCATACTGCCAAAAGCCATCTTTTCAGAGGATGATAATTGTAAATACAAGCACTAGGTCCGCACAAAGTCAACTGCCTACTTCAGTTCCTGATTTGCCAGGTAGTTGCCCAACCCCAAGGAAATAGTCAAGCCAAAGCTGTGTGACAAAGCAAGCCCAAATTAATTTCCTAAATGCACATAGGTATATAATAAGCTATTTGGTTCTTCTGATGTTGGTTTTTAGGGATGTTTCACTAAAAAGACACCCTGTCACATAAAAGAATATCTTTGACATGATGTCACATTCCCAGAATCACAGTTTGCAGCAGGACTATACTGTGTATCATATTCCAGCCAACATGAGGTCACTCATGTCCAGCCAGTCACTCACAGAAAATTTGCTGTTAAAATAAAAATTGTAATTTCAAGCAACTTCCTTAGTAAGAATTCCTGTGGTACTGAAAAGGTAACAGCATCTCATCTGTGTCTTAATAAAACAGAGAGAATAAGGTGTCCATGTGGCCAAAAATGTACAAGGTGGAGGCTAAAAAATAATTTTTTTTTCAATTTCGGAATTTCCAGAGACTGCAATGACACTTTCAAGACAAACTCCTGGACACCACATCCTGTTGTAAACAACCTTAAAACCCACCCCACCACTGCCAGCTCCACTCTCTCCCTGCTCCTTGGCACAGCATTTCATTTCTGTGACCCAGACACTGTGTTATCCTCTTCAAAGGACAACTGGTGCTGTGTCCCAGTGTATTCATGTCACGGAAGCAGTGACAGCTGCTGGGAAGGTTGCACAGAGGTGAGATGGCAGGGATGGCTGGGATGAGGAGGATGCTGGGAGTGCAAAGCTGTCATTGCGGTGGTACCTGACTCCTTTGGCAACGGCTCTAGTTCTCTCACCACCATCATTTTCTCTTCCTCCTCCTCTTCAATTGGGCTTATCTCAATACTGCCAAGATCACGTTTGGCTAAAAAAGTTATGGATGTGTTAAAATGCCACCTTAAAGAGGAAGCAGCAAAGGAAATATTGCCACCAGTAAATCCACAGGGCCATCTCTCTAGCTGCTCTCCCAGAGTATCAAGACATGCAGGAAAAATAGTAACAGACACCAAGGTTCTCCTGTGCCATCCAACAATGAGTTCTGGGCTGCCAGAACTGTATTTTAATTACATTTTCATGATTACCAGCCTTTGACTATTTTAACACATGATTTAAACACAGTAAAAATCATTGAGATATAAAACATAGGTTGGAACTAGATGATTTTAAGGTCCCTCGCAACCCAAACCATTGCAGAATTCTATGACTGATCATCATCAGCATGGCCATCACCTCACCAACAGTCCCTACTGAGAGCAGAAAAGCCAGGATGAGGCAAAGTACAGGAGGTGGATGAGAAGGGGCAGCTACAGCAGGAGAGCCTTGGATGTGCTCAGGTCTGACACCAGCTGATGTCCCATCTGCTGCCACATATCCTGTGGAATACAGAATCGTGGAATCTGCTGCAGTGGAAAACACCCAGCGGGATCACTGAATCCAGTTCCTGGACCGGCATAGAATATCTCAACAATCCCACCCAGTGCCTGAAAGCATTGTCCAAATGTTCCTGGAGCTCTGGCAGCCTTGGGGCCATGACTGTTCTCTGGTGGTTTTCATAGCAACCAAGGAAACATGTGATGTTCCCAGCTACCTCCCTCTATGGCTTCAAACTCTTCTTCCTGCAACAAATAATCAACTCTACTTTTAATTATGATTAATATCAATCTGTCTGCAGCAGCGGTGTTGCTCTGACATCCTTCCCCAACTAGGCAAGTAGCAGCTCCCTAGTGAAGAAATACAGTGAAATATAGGTGACCTCCAGCAGTCCCAGATCTCATAACCCGATTTCCAGGCACTGCACACTCCTGCAGCTCAGGGGAACAAACCTCACAAGAAGGGACAGTATGGGAGGAGCTTTAAGAGATGCCCCCTCATTTCCACACACAGCCAGGGCATGGCACCCACTCGCTGCACCCAAAGCACGCCTGAAAAGCAGCACACAGCAAAGCCAGGAGTGATTTTAGTGCCAACAAACACCACCACAACCAGTGTAACCTCTGTCCTACAGCACTGCATCACTTCACCCAGCAGCATCAGCACAGGACCCACTGCCACCAAACACCACTGCAGCTGTACCTGACCGCGGCTGCACCAGCTCCACTGACTTTGGCTTGACAACAGGAACCTTAATGACCTCTACCTTTTCCTCCTCCTCAGCCTCCTCTGCAATGGGCTTCATTTCAAAAGTTTCAAGGGTGTGTTTGGCTAGAAAGAGGTTTGCGGGTGTTAATGAGGGTTGGGGACCCACACAAACACGCGATGGCCACCACAGCAAGGAGTGAGGAGATCCTTCTCAGTAGCTGGGAACAGCAAGGAGGTTTGCAGGCAGCTCAGTAATCATTTTCCAGCATAGAAGTGTGTGTCAGTGCTTTTTAGTGCTGTCAGACCCAACAGTGTATTGAATGAGAGGAGGAAAGAACACAAAAATAAGCTTTATGGGCTCCTTGCCCAGAAAAGGAGACATGGGACACATGAACAGTTCTTGAGCGTGGAACTAAGAAGGGCTCTGCCTGCAAAGTCTGGAGGGAGGCAAGTGCTGGCTGTCAAAATCAAGGAAAAACACATCCAGACAAAAAAGCTATCCAAAATCTAGCAGTTTTAATTAAATGTACTTGAGTGA
This sequence comes from Agelaius tricolor, assembly GCF_023055355.1. Lineage (NCBI taxonomy): Eukaryota > Metazoa > Chordata > Aves > Passeriformes > Icteridae > Agelaius > Agelaius tricolor. The sequence goes on along the minus strand of NW_027269296.1, from coordinate 5,389,786 downwards.
TCAACTTCAAATCTACCCAGGTGTCTGAAATTCCCCACCTTCTGCTTTTACAGCATCCGGCCTTCCCCACCAGGAGATGCTGATTAGTCGTGATTCAAGGAATGCCCATGGAGAGGAAGTTTGCCACACTTCATGAAAACTTGATCTAGATACTAGAAAAGCAGTCATGCAGTCAAAAGCAGTAAAGCAGTCAAAAAATTCTGGCTGGTAGGAGGACACCCAAAGTATTTGCGTGTGAATTATCTCCAGCCCTAACACACCACAGGTGGTCACTATCCAAGTGATGAAGACTGCAAATATTTGTAACACTGCTGCTATGATACACTTGCGAGTATTCAATCGTGCTGTTGTACCTACACACCTCTTAAGGACATTCATATTTATTAATAGTACCTATTCTAAGAGAAATATAAGCTCCACAAGGAGATTCTGGGATGAAGAATTTCAGAAGCTTCATGAGAAGTTTCAAGATCAAGACTTGAAAACTTAAAGTTTTCAAATCCATATATACAAAACTACCCACATTTAAAAAGAGAGTTCTCAAGTGCCAGCACATCCTAATCTTTTCCCCACCTCCCCACAAGAATTGCAGTTGAATAAGGTGCAAGGTAGAAATTCAAGGAGTCTTCCAGAGCCGGGCTGTGTCTCCTCTCACTGAGAAACTCTTCTTGCAAAGAAATGAAGAGAGAAAGCCACCCAATTTGGTGAAAATTGGAAATTGTCCAAGAATGAGCATGTAGAGGACAGGAAAGGCACTGCAGAGAGATTTAGCCACCACCACAGCTATACCTGGCTTCTCTCGGATCTGATCCGCAGGTTTTGGTTCAGGAACCTCAACCACCACCACCTCCTTCTGCTTCTCTTCCTCTATGGTTCTGAACTCAACCTTTTGAGTCGCATGTTTAGCTGAAGAAACGGGGCATATGTTAACGACTGCCTGCATGGCAAAGGCGCAGATGTCAAGGGGGCAGGAGTGTCACATTCCCAGGCTGCTCTTCTCCCAGCTCTGACATCCAGGTGTAGCACTGCAGCTGTGATTTCCCTACTCATCTGGGGTCACAATGGCATGGTCAATGGGAAAGCAGCAGCACTGGTTCCCTTGCTGCTGTGCACTGTGCCTGAGGAATTTCGCATGCCCAGACTGCAGGGAAGCTGCAATTTGGCTTTGCTGCCTTATGGAGCTTGAACCATCCCTTTCCTCCAGCTCCATAACATAAAACCCAGGCTCAGGATGGCATTGAGCCCAGAAGCAGGGACAGCCTGGCTGCTGCTGGCCATGGGGTGTTGAGCAGCCCTGGTTCCCCCAGGCTGCAGAACAAACTTGAAGGATCAAAGCAACACAGTCCCTACTCCATCAGGCAGGTGTCCGTGGTGCACAGGGATGCTCCTCTTTCCCTGGATCCTCACAGTGCACAGGGATGCTCCTCTTTCCCTAGCTCTTAATACCCTGTGATAGAGATCATGTGGACCAAACTTAGGCACTCCCTTTTCCATGCCTCAGCTCTTCTGCTGCTATCATTTTTCTTTTAAAAAATCTCAGGGATGAGCCCATCTGACTGACACACCTCAACTCCAACCTGAGCATTGCTTTAAGAGACTATGAAAAAGCTTCTATCCTGGCAAAAAATCTCCCCCTCACGTAAAACTAAGGAATTTAAGAAGTCATATTAAACAAAACAAACAGAATGGCTTAATTCCTGATTTTCTAAAGGAAAATGCTTTGAGATCAAATGAAGAAATATCTTTATAAGTAGAACTTAGCCATAAGCCTTCAGGACCTACCTAAATTCTTTTCATCAGTCAGTTCTACTGGGACCACCCTTAGTTTGCATTTTTGTATTGGGTCTGCCTGAGATGAAGTTAATTTACCCATAACAGACCTCACAGTGCTGTGATACTGAGATAAGGATAAAAACTGGGAGAGGTAATGAGCAAAAGTACTGAGCAATGTTAGAGAGCAGAATGATCATGGGAAATTCTTGTAATTGTGGTGATGGCAAAAGGGGTGGATTGGGTGCAAATTGTCCACTTTTGTTCTGTGTTGGGGGAATTTTTCATTTGGTTGGGCAGTTTTGTTGATGCGAATGAAGGTTGTGTGATGAATCAGAATTTTCTGAGGTGAAAGGTACCCACAAGGATCACCGAGTACAACTCAGAATCAGAGAATCACAGAATACTCTGAGTTGGAAGGGATCCATGAGGATCATAGAGTCTAACTTTCATCATTAAGTGAATGGTCAATATGGAGAACAAACCCATTCCTGTGGTGTTATCAGCACCCTGCTCTAACCAACTGAGCACCAATTCAGTCTCACTACAGGCACATAATTCCTAAACATGTAAGAGGCAGGAACAAGGTCTTGTTCTACAGCGACAAGTTAAGCCTGTGTTTTTGTACAGCAGGGAATCCAGGTGTTCCTTAAGGAGTACTTCAGCATCCTGGTGACTCCAGAAGGCAGAGAGAAGACGCAGCAGGGACTGACTCACCTCCATCAAGGCTCCTGGATGCTCTCTTGCTGGCCGTGCGCTCGAACTGGGGCGCGGGTCGGTCGATCAGGGCGCTCGCCTGCCGCGTCTGCGCCTGCGTCCGGCCGCTGTAGCGGAACTTGGAGCCCAGTGCCAGGAACCTGCTCTTCGGGATGGCCTCAGTGGAAGTCAGCCTGAAAGACACACACATTTAAAAATCATACCTCCAAAGCCAGGAAGGGGCATGTGAAAAACAATTAAAATAGAAATTAAAGGAGTCTCTTGCATTCACTTGGCCAAGGAAATGCACATACTAATGATGTCTCACATCTACATGACCCAAAGATCTCTGTCTTATGGGTCTTACAAAGCAAAACTTGCTTTAAAATTTCCTGCAAAATAAGCACCTACTGTCCCTGAAACCATTTCTCTCCCATTTTTCCAAAAAGCTAAGGAACAATGTTCATTTTCAATAGTTATATTCAAGCACTAAGTTACTTAGGGTGAGGCTACTGTTCAGAAAACCCACCTGAAGAAGGTGTGATGTTCAACACATACTTTCCAGAGCTTCTTTGCTGCCCGGTAACTTGGTAGCTTGAACCCAATTGTACTTTCATACTGTTCTTGCTGTGGAAAGCATAAGTTATTTCAGTATAGCAGGAAATAATTGTGGTAGGAACCCAGTCCGCAGCCTACCACCTTGGTCTGCTGTGGCACAAACTGCTGAACTTGCCCCATAATGTGCAGCAGGACCTCAGGTCAGAGGAAAGAGAGGGCTTGACCACTAGCCCGGGCATCCCTCAGGATGCACAGGAATTTGCAGAGCAACATGCCATGGTGGGTTTATCCCCCCTGTCATACTGCCCAGCTGTCAGCTGAGGTCAAATACTGACCTCCCTGAAAGGCTGGCTCATGGCAGTCAAAGCAGGAGAAGGAGGAAAAAGAGGAAAGAGGTGGATCCCCACTGTAGCCTCTCTCTCTGATGTAACCAGGCTGCTCCAGGGATTTCCCCACTCATGAGAGGCAGCACCAATGCATCCATTCCCTGCTTCCTGCACTTAGATGAAAAGCTAATTCTAATTTTTAATTATTTTCTTTGAATGAAAGCAGGACAAAGTGCCATTGTCTTGCCCTGTTTCCAAAAAATGAGTTAGTTCGGCCCCAATTTCATCTGTCAACCTCCCATGCTTTTCCCTGGATGCTGGGAATACCCAGTGATGCCAGGAGGTGGTGCTGGATGACACGTTGTTACATTGTCACCAGCTGGCTTGGAGCTTCAGCTGGGCTCAGACACCCCGATGACACACGTTCCTGCAGAGAAGAGCCTGACCCCGCCCCGCTCCGTTCCAGGGACACACACAATGACGATTCCAAGGAAACAGAGGATGACAGGAGCCCAGAGGAGCCAGTCGTACCTCCCCTGGCCGAATCTTTATGAAGAAGCTGCTGCGTTTGTAGGAAATCTTCAGGACTTTGGGCCATGGGAAGCGGTTGATTCTCAGTTTATCTTTGTAAACAAGAAGGCCACTGGAACAGACTCCCAGAGTGATATCCACTCCTTCCAAGTCCTGGGAATGCAGATGAGGATTTTAGCAGTGTCAGGTTTATGAGCTTCATGTCAGCAGCTGCCTTCCAAACTATCCCTCTCGTCTTCCCATAAATTCATCTCCCCACCACCCAGACTCCAGCTCCCAGTCCCATGTCCACCCTTCCTTTTCTTTCATGCTTTTCCTGACAACCTCCTCCCTCCTCCTGATCTCACCTGTTCTGCTGGTTGCCCAAAGGGCTCATCAAGAGCCCATCCTGCATTTCCTGGAGCACAGAGGCTCATATGGCAGGGAATATGTATTGTATTCTAAGTTACTCAGAGAAAAGACCTGTCTATAAGAGAAGCTTTGGAAAGTTTCCTGTGACATATAAATAGTAAGAAACCACAAACAATCACTTCTCTTGCAGGAATGCCTGAGGCTTTTCTGTTATATGTCAGTATTTCTGTACTTCCTCTCTTTCCAAAGCAGCTTCCCAAAACAGGTAAACTTGCTTCTGCAAGGGAAGGATAATCAAATTACAAAATCCACTGGTAGGTCCACACACACTGGTTCTCACCTTGGCTTGGTGAAGGTCGACTCCATACATAGACAGCTTTTTTGCATTCTCAAGAAATTCCAGATCTGCTTGGGCTGGAGTCATGGATCTGCAGAAAAAGAAAGGGATTGGTATTCTCAAAACTGTTGCTTTTAAGAGGAGACAGATCAGACTTCATGAAATCCATTAGATTTCCTTTTGCTTTTAACACAAACAAATCTGTGCCTAGATAATGAATTATGAAATCACTCTTACTGCCCAAATTTGTGCTTTGAGCAACCCAGTAACAGAGCTGCACTTTATTCCTGTGAAGCTGTAAAGGCACTAGAGAAGGAAGTGAGGAAGAGCAGTGAGGGGACAAAAGTTGATTCAGCAGAAGAAACCCAACTGAGCAAAAGGTGATAGGTCCTATTCCCCACAGACCTCCCCAAGCCCAGCTATTGTTCTCCAACCAAACACACGGACAGCTGAAACCACTCAGCAGAGATTCCAACCAGGGGACCTGATGAATGAGGGGTTTTCTGGGAACAGATGGTGCCCTGTCTGCAGGAGGGGCACAATTTAACAAAGACATCCTGATAATGGAGGCCATTATCAACGTTATTGAAGTGTCCCTGTTAATACATTTCTGGTGTATGAGGTACATTAACAGCTCTGCTGGGAGAGGATTCAGCTGCATACATTTCATTTTCTACCCTCCTTTGATGTCTTCCTTACTGAGCGCTCACGTACATCTTGTGTGTGATGTAAATAGAGGTTTGAGCGGAGGGAGACAGGGCAAAGTCCACAGTAAGGACAATCTTGTAGGAAAGCCCCAGGAGCAGTCACCATCTTGATATGTGCCTTGTAAATACAGTAGCAAGAGCCAGAGCACGGTTTAGCAGAGATTTCCCTGGAAATGTCCAAAGAACACTTGGGGACATAGTTTAGTGGTGGGCTTGGTAGTGTTGGATAGTGGCTGGACGCCATGGTCTTCAAGGTCTTTTACAACCTAAACAATTCCATGATTCTATGATTTCCACTGAAAACCCTCTGAAGTTTAATGTTCACAAAATATAGACCAGAAATTAAATGGGGATGTGTTGTCTTCTCCTGCACATGCAGACAGATTAAATATAACTACATCTTATACATTAAAGTCTCCTTCTGATGAGGCCATGAATAATTCAGCACTGTGATCCACCACTTCTAGCATAGCAAATGGCCTTTGACACCAAGTCATGAAGCTTGTCAGAGGCCCAGTTCTTATTTTCCCTCATTTCCTCTCCTCTCAGTGTAAATGGAGGGGAATCAATTTAAAATATTGATTTGCAGGCTTGAGTGAGGTGTTGAGTGGTCACAGCCACAGCCCACATCCACCCTTCCCAATGTGCTCCAGTTTTTTGCTCCCATCTGCCCGTCAGAAAGTCTTGTCTTTGCTCCATCTTTTCCTTTCTAGGAAGATATGCCCAAAATAGGATGAGGAAGAGGTTTACCCTTGAATCTGATACCAGGGAGAGTCTCAGGAGTTGCCCAACCCTACCTGAACCAGACACACCTGCCCAGGTCATGGCTGCAGTAGGAAACACTTACTGCAGGTTTGCAATTCCTGGATCACCTGGAATCCTTCCACTTCCTTCATTAGGAAATGAACGTTACTCACTAAATGAGGTAGAAGAATGCCCCAAACAGGCTGTAGGCTACAGTGTGTAAACGGAGAAACTAGATCAAACTACAATCCAAAATTACATAAATCCCAAAGAAATATATTTAAAAAAGGCAAAGGGCAAGGTTAAAACAAGTAAATTTTGCACTTGCACATGAATTAAACTTTCATGGCTATTCTGTGGGGGGAAAAAAAGCACTTGTTACTAAATAATTGCAAGACTTCCCATCTGCTTTCTAAAAACATAGTTTCTTCTTCATGCAGGAAAAAAAGAGTTCCTGCTTCTAGAAAGATTTTGTCCAAAGTATTAGATTTTTTGGTTAAAAGTTAATGTTCACAGAGTCATCATAAAATCACAGAATGGTCTGGATTGGAAGAGCCCTCAAAGATCATCTCATTCCACCCCCTGCCATAGGCAGGAACACCTTCCACTATCCCAGGTTGCTTCAAGCCTCATCCAACATGGCCTTGAACATTTCCAGGCATGGGACATCCAAAGGTTTTCCGTAGCTCACAGAGGTGGGGAAAACACCAGAAAATCCCATTATTTCCCTTATTTCATGTTGCTGTGCACAAACAAGTCCTCCAGCCACTGTGCCTTACCTGTATGTTTTATGAAGCTCCACAACCTTTTCTTCAAGCTCTTTCGTCTGGTTTGGGGCCAGTTTGAATTCACTGATGTAATCTGGGCCATGGAGATCAGGATCATAGTCTCCCAACTCTGACTGGACAGTGTAGGAACCCAGCAGAGCTAAGGTGGCAAAGGAGCAGGGCAGCCGCCCTGTAAGGATGTCCTGTCTAAGCTGCAGACACAGGTAATACCTGAGGGCAGAAAGGAAAATGCTATTCACAGAGAACAGAGAGAAATTTATTAACTTGAGGATCAGTCTCTTTTTTTTATGCCACTGATGAACATATGAAAATGCTTGTTTCCAAGTTTTACTTATTCCCAAGGTAAACAGCATGGAGGACTGGGGGATTCAAGGTCACCTCCACTCTGCAAATGGAATAAAGGACACTATGACCAGAAAATCTTGGCTTTAGGTAAAAATTTACTTTTTTATATGAACACATACATGGCAGAGTTATAAATGACACTGCTTTACACATGCACTCCAGTGGAGTGTGGGAGCATCATCACATCCACTAAAAACAAACCAAACCCCCTCCAAATGGTGAAGGTATCTGATGTCCTTCCTGAAGGAGGGAAAATCAACCAAATATGAAACATTTCTACTCCACATCCAGGAGAACATGGCAGTAGGATTCGCGGATAACTCACCTGGTGATGTCCTCTGTTAGCTGGGCAGGATCTGGTGGATAAAACTTGACATTGAAGGTAAAATCCCAGGGGCCTCCTGCAATGACAAGGGAGAGCTTGAGAGAAATAAACACACTGGGACGGCTTTGTGATGGTCAGTTGATACAAAAAACAGCTGGGAATAGCCAATCTGATCTTCAGAATTTAGCAGATGTAACACTGATTCAATACTGCTTGCTCTCACAGCTGGCAGCAGCTTAACACCTGTCTAAGTGTAAGATGTGGTTTCATTTACAGCAGGTAAGAAAAACAGGAGAAAAAAAGCAAGGCAGGGAAAATCACCTGGATTAACCACAACTTGCGGCAAAAATTAAATTAATTGCTAAGAAGCTCAATCACTGACATGTTCCTTCATTGACTGAAAAGGGATTCATGAAGATAGGTCAGGCATAGGCTATAAATTAATGAATTGGTTGGTTGACCAATTGAATGGATTGCTTTACTGCTTAAGCCAAAGTTCAAGGAAGGCTGTGCTAAGTCACTCCTCAGACTAATGCACTGGGATCAGGTGTTCAGACACAGCTTAAACTTAGCCCAACACAAGCATCAGCCTCTGGATGAAGACAGAAAGCACCAAGATAGGAAGAGCTTTTCAAGTCCAGACCTAATTGCTTAAATACACCTTGTTGCAAACCTTGTATACCACCATTACAGGCATTAACTGAGTCAGAATTCACATAAACACACACAGGATGGACATGATATGTGGTATGGACAGCCCAGATGAAACAGCTGAAGTTACCTCTTCAACTCTCTTTTCCTTGAAAACAATCCCATTTCCCAACAGAAGCTAGTCCTGAATGATTTCCATAGTTACATCTCCCCCTGCTGTGCCCTTTAACACTAGTTCAAAATAAGAATTATTTCAGAAAGAGAACTTAACTCACTCAGAAGTTTATCCCAATCTCACATAGGGAACAGGGGAAATGGAGCATTTCTGGATTTACTTCTTATGCAATGCCATAACTGGGACTAAACACAAGGCACGTTGTTTTCATCACACACAGTTCAAAACAAGTGATCCCAAGGTGACAATGAAGGGAACAGAGGTTACCTAAACCACCACACACTGGTGTCCACACTTTTGTATGTACATGCAAAATAACCTTCAAGTAAAATCAAGTAATTTGCCATTTAACCCATCCCCAGGGGACCAGATTTCACAGCAGGGTGATATTCATTACATTCACTGGATGAATTTTATGGATGTAGCACCTCCTGCCCTTCACATGCAACCTGCTACTGATTCCAAGAGAAGATGGTAGGACCAGGAGCTTTCCCTACTCCACAGCCTTGCACTGCCCCCCTAATCTGCATTTAATGACACACTCTGTCCTCGGCCTCCCACCAAAAGGATCCAGAAACCAGTATTTTCCTTCCCAGAACTTCTAAAGCAGTCAGACTTGCTCCCAAGAGAAAACAAAAGCCTCTAAAACATATTTAATTCTGACACTGCCCTCATTTTGAACTAATTCAGTGCTAGCAGACCTTAAAACACAACTTGGGAGAGCATCTGGTATTTGAACTGATATTTTTCAAGCCATTTATCATTCCAGTGCCCCTATTTGGACCCCAAAACACCCTCAGAGTCCATAAAACCTTGTTCCACCATAAAGTTCTGCCTGAGGTCTCCCAATCTCCTTTGGGATTTCAGTGGTTCCCACTGACACCCATTTTGCTATCCTCCAGCAAGGAGCACATCCCCATTTCAGCACTGCATTGACAGTGTGGTTTTGCTTCAGGCAAACACACCTCAAGCTGTTTTGCCAAGGAAATGACATTTTTTCCTAAATCTAGATTAAGAAGATCTTAAGAAGGCCAGAAAGAATGCACAGACTGCTTGAACTTGTGCTGATCCTTGCCAGACACCCTCACTTGACCTCTCTCCATCCTTGGGCTTCCTGGATGGCTCACCAAAGCCACACTGGGAGCCATGGGGGGAGAAACCACCCCCCCCCCCCCCCCCCCCCCCATACACGATAAATTAAATCTACTTACCATGAACCTGCTTTTTTATTTCTTTGGCAGGATCCAGCCATGTCTGTAAGAGGATAAAAACATTCACAGTTTACCAGACATTCTAGAAACACCACAGAAAGCTGAAAATTGCTAAAAATACAGAAAAAATTTTAAAAAAAGGACAATATTTGACACAAAGGCAGCCATGGAAACTGAAGAGATGGTGCATTCTTCACTACTTTCACTCCAGGCTGTGGTCTCCGTGGGTGTATTTCCAACCATTCACCTACCTACCAGGGATTCATAAGGGAGGCAGGAGTAACAAGAGAGGGAAAAAAAAAGCAGATTATTTAGGGCTGCAAGAACAGACTAACAGGTACAGGTACAGGTACAGCCACAGCCACATCCAGCTACCAGGGGCACTTGTACAACACCCCTTTTCTCCAGAACCCTTAAAAATAGGTAAATAGGACAGACACATTAATTTTAAGCACCCTGTCTCCTTACTTACCCTATTCAGATCAAAGATCACCAAGACTTTCTATTATTAGCTATAGTTTTCAATGACCTAATTGCTGAAATACGACTAAAAACACCCAATTCCTGAGTAAGACTGGAATTTTTTACAGGAGTGTGACATAAACTTCATGTCTTTTAATATGACTCAGATTTCTAGCATTATCTCTACTACAAATTTAGAAATATATTTTTTTCCCCTCCTCTGTAATTTGGGGTTTTGTGGGAAGGTGGTGCAATTTAAGCCTCAAAACACAGTTCCTGCTTTTTCCATGGTCTGAGCCTCTCCCTTTGCAGGAGTCAGGGCCTGTTCTGCTGCAAGCACTGAGCTAGCAACCCTCCTGGAGAGGTTACATTTAACCACCTCTTCATTTTCGCCAGCTCCAAATAGGATTTGGATGTCCAGGTCTCCTGAGGTGAAGGAATTAACTCATTGAATCCCCCAAGCTAATCTCTCCTGACTAGAAGGACACGTAACTTCATGGCAGGGAGACATCAATACTTACATTTAATCTCCTCTTTTTATATGCCTTACTCTAACATATAAAAGTGGGGATACAAAATTCATTTGAAAGGAAGATTTGCTGTCTTTTTAGGGTCACAGCTTGGAGCACAGCATCTCCATGGCTGAGCTGGTGCCACAGCTGCCCGTTACTGGGGTGAGCCCAGGGTGCAGTCATGCATCCCACCCTGCCTGATCCAACAGACAATGACGGGAACAGCAATTAACAGCACTTTTATCCCACTGGGTCATGAATTAGTTGGAAACAAGCCTCCTTTTCAGGGCAACGAGCTCCTTGCTGCTCCATGGTGCCCAGCTGCTCCAGCCACTGTCACAACCTCCTAATCCCACTGTCACCCACTGCTATGCCCATATGGGTAATTACTGGTCCTCCGAAAGTTTATTCCCTGTATATCAAGGTGGAAAATGTCACATACAACCCTTCCCTATCCAGGAATATACACATGTATCTCCACCTGCTCTACACAGTTGCAGGTGAGGTGCAGGAGCTCATCCCTGGATCCTATTAACACCATTTCACCTGTGAATCAGTAACTCTGGGGAGGTCTTGTTGGAAGATATAGCAGGAGAGCTTCAGATTTCAAAGTTCAATGAAACATAAGCAGAAAGATTAAAAAAAAAAAAAAAAAGATGGTGCTTTCACCCATCAGAGCAAACCAAACCAGCTTACTCCACACTGGAGCTGAACAACCCATGGACAGTGGCCTCATCTGCCCCAGTTTCCAGCTCTGGGACACAGATGCGACAAAACAATCTGTTTTCAGTCCCTACAGTTAAAAAGCTGCACAACCTCTCAGCCCTTGTTGGTTTGGGGGAGAAGGTACATGCTTCTGCTTCCAGAAAAATCAGTGCCAAAAGCCTGGACAAGAAGAGCAAGTCTGAGGCTCTAGGAAAACACAGAATCATTTAGGAAAGGCCCTCTAAGATCATCAAGTCCAATCATTACTCCAGCACTGCCAAGGTTAGCATGATGCAGTATCTGCAAGTGCCACACCTATAAGCTTTTTGATCACTGCCAGGGACACTTCCTAGGGCAACCTGTGCCAAGGGCTTGACAACCCTTTCTAGGAAGGAATTTTTCCTAATATCCAAATGCAGCAGTGAGCTGCCCGCAGAAGAAGTTGAGCTGCTCTAGTTACACTCTTTTTGCTCTTAATTGGATCTACAAGTACACCTACCCCTCCCTCTGCAAGAACAAAATCTGATTAAAAAGAAAATTCCTCTGATATAAAAAATATCCAGGTTATATACATGGAAACACATTTCACATCCAAGAAAATTGGAAGACACCAGAGGCTGTAAAACAAAGTAGGAGTTCTGCCTGTCTCAGTGTTATTTTTGGTTGCTATTTTGCCACTGTATAAAACAATACAAAGTATTTAATGACAGACATCTGTCAGTCAGTAACCTGGCCAGAGGGGATTGTTGAAGGTGAAGCAGAGGAAGAGTCAGAATACGGACCAACATGACTGGTCTAAAGGACACAGCATTGGGCCCTTCATTTCAATTATCTCGCTTTTGACTTCATGAAATAGACCTCGAGTAACTGTTGAGTTAAAGGGTAACCAAGGTTTCAAAAGACACTGCTTGAGTCAAATCAAACAAAGACCTTAAACTGAAACCATGAGTAGGAGCTTTGACAGAGAGTCACATCTGTTCTCCTGCAGGGCAAAGGCTCAACTCCAAATGCTCTGGATGGCTCCAACCAAACCTTCCCAATGCTGACACCAGTGCCAGGGCAGCCTGACTCCTTCAGCTTTATAACTTAATGACATCATTTTGCAGTAAACGAATATAATGACTTTTCTCCAGGTGAAGACCCAAGTTCACTAGGACTTATTGACATAGCTTTTTGACAAAAATCTACACTCCTGTAATCATTTATTCACCATTTCTTCCTGTGTCATGACCCGCAATCCATATTTAGGGAGGACACCAAAACAAGTTTGCAGAGGAGCTTCTGCCCCACCTCCTGCCCTGGGGAGATGATGCAGAAAGAGCTGGATCCCCTCGAGACCAGCAGCTGCTTACCCGGGAGGTTGGTGTGTCCCATGTGGCCAAACCAAAGTAGTCTTCTTCCAGCAGATTGAGGTGGTCACAGACTTTTTTAAGTAGATCCTGTCCCTTGGTGTGTTTCTGCAAATAGACAAAGAAATCCTGTAGGACAGAGCTGGGTTTTGCCTGTCTTTGTTTACAGGAGAGGGGAAGAAGGGAAAAGGATCAAACCACACTGTGCACTATCAGTAAGGGGAAAAAAGGTCCTGAGTAGCTCCAAATCTTACCTTCTGACTGTTTCAGAGCAAGGATTCCCTACAGGAAAGGGCATAAAAATTCCAGAGACAACTAGACATAAAAATCCCATGGAGACAACAAGAAACACAGTGTGTCTCTCTCTTTCCACCAGCTCCATGTCTGAAAATCCCCCAAAGCTGGAGTTTCCAACAGAGCTTAATAGACACCAAGGATCTGTACAGGTTTTCCCTCCCAAGGTACATCTACCGTGTTGGTATCTCCCAGATTCAGGTGTTGATCAAGAGATGAAACTGCTGCTACAACCTATTCATTTCAGGGGCAACCTGACTTTTCTTACATTCAGAAAAAAAACAAAGCCCATGATTTCCATGGCCTTTCCATCACCCTTCTCTGGTGATGAAAACCAGCTTCTCCCATCTACCTCATGTGCCCAAAGCTGCTCAGCACACAGCCCAAAGCTGCTCAGCACACAGCTTCCTACCTCCAGAAATACACTTTGAGCATTCCTATTTCCTCTTTTTCTCTTCCCCAAATCCTGCAGAAGTGAACTGGCCAAGGAACAAACATCCTTTTAGTCCAAAAGCATGAAGAAAAACATCCCTGAGGCATAAAACTATGGCAACCAGAAGCAGCTCATTCCATTGGCGGCTTTGCTAGAAGAAAGTGCAGTTCCAGTGACGCAAAATCAGCTTCACTAATGCCCGCAGCTCTCCTGTCAGCCATCTCTGCATGGCAACTGTTTCAAGACCCCTGCCTTGTTTTATTCCTTGGCTTTATTTCAGCCTTTCAGCTGTCAGGTCCTTTGTGCACACATTGTGACTCTATAGGTAACATAATGTATGTGTTAGCCTCGGTATTTCTCAAGGAATTGGCACTGATATAGAAATGAAAAAGCTTCCAGAGCTATCAGTCGAAAAGGATGCCTGAAAACACAAATTCTCCTTGGATAAAGGCATTTGTGCTGCTCTTTGCCTACACCTTTGCAATTCCTTCCCAATTAAATCTTAATAAACTCTCAAACCTCAAACTCTCAAAATTCTGCCAGAGCAGAATTACACTGGTACTAAAGCCAAGGGTGCTTCTCAAGTTAAAGAGTCTCACTGACACAGTGGTCCCCCTAAACCTCTGCAGCATTCATCACGACACTCTGGACCTACAGAGAGACATTTCTCACGTCCTGCTCAAGTCAGGCTCTCCCTGACTCTCCACGGCTCTCCCTCCAACAGCATCCATGACAGTATCCAAAGGCATTGCTGCAGCAAACAAAGGCACAAAGCTACAGCAAGCTGTCACTGGGACTTGGGGACGAGATTCCTTGGGGCTGCACACTGCCTCCCTGGCCAAGGGGAAGGTGATGGGGGCAGTGATGCTCTGAGCTGATCCCAGGCAGTACCAGCAGCGCCACCATTACACAAACACTCGGCACTGACCTGCTTGCCCAGGATCACCCAAGGTGATTGTTCCCATGAGGAGCCCTGTGCCCACACACCCGCTCCTGGCCCATTTACCAGCAGGACCGAGGGAAAACAAGCTGGTGGAAGTATGTTCCAATGGTAAGTACCCGATTCTTAATATTCCAGACAAGTACTTTGATACTAAAATAGGGCTTTCTGCTCGCTTTTTATTGCACTGACAGCACCACAGCCCTGTGAGAGAATACACAAAATAAAGGAGGAAAAAAGCTCTCAAATGAAGAAGGTTGCAGTGCTCTAAGCCAACATAATTTTAAATTGTTTACTGGAAATATATTCAACAGCAGGCTAAACACAGTGTGTTTTTCTTTACATCCAAGCACCAGGAGCTAAGTGAACCAGCAGCCTGAGAGGTAAAGGTACCTTGGGGGACTAGAAAAGCATAAATCAATTTTATACAACCCATTTTATTCAAAGCCAAGGAGGCCAAAGTTATTTAGACAATTGCAACTTACCCCAAAAACCTAAACTCTAGCCTGGGATACAAATAAGAGAGATCATGAACAGCAAGTAATATAAAGTTTGGGTTTGTTCTTTTTTTAAACTTCCCCCCACCTTTATAAAGTAAGGCACCCTGGAATTGTAGAACAATAAAATAAAGATTCCTAGTACCCAGAGGTTTTTACCACACACTAAATAAGCTGTTATAGCTTACAGCAGGCTTGTTCTGCAGTAAAACCTGTCATGTAATTCCCTAGTAGCACATTAGGCTCCTATTAAATTGTGTTTGTGGTGATTTTTCAAGAGAAGCAGAAGGGAGAGGGACGAAAGGAGACGCAGAACCAAACCCCTAAAGTACTTACATCCACAGAACACTCAAAAATGGTGTCATCCAGCAAGACAACTTTGCAGTACATGTTTCTGTGTCTTTTCACTACTTTTTGGGCAGCTTTCAAATCCTTGTCTGCTTTAGTCTCCAGAGACTCTGGCTTCAGTTCTGGCTTGGCACCCTCTTCCTTTGCTTCTCCTTCTTCCCTTTCCTCGAGGTCTCTTCCCAAAGGCTCCTGGTCGTCCCTCCTCTCTTCCTGAGCAGGCTGAAACCCCCAGTTTAGAGGTGTCAAACAAAGAAACAAACAAAGCATCACATGGAACAACCACTACAGGGCTAGGATCTCAGTCAGAATTCATTATCCCACTTCAACCTGTAACCTAGGATCTGGGGTGACCAAGGGAATGGTATTAATTTTTAAAACTCTTCCAAGTACTTTTCAAGTTTTCATTTTGTAAATTATGTAATAAAAAAGAAGTAAAAGGTTGATTAGAGAAATCAGGGCAGATTACATCATGCATTCACAGTGTTAGTGACAGCACCTTCTGGACTGGGAAGGTTTTTTCTCTCCCAGGCAGGACCCCCAGTGCTCCCACTGGCATAGCTGTTGTTCCAGTGCACTGGCCCTTGGCATGGCAAGGGGGAATTGTTTTAAACTGACGGAGCATAGATGGGATATTGGGAAGAAGTTCTTTCCATGAGGGTGGTGAGGCCCTGCCACAGGTTTCCCAGAGCACATGTGGCTGCCTCTGGATCCCTGGAAGTGTCCAAGGCCAGGCTGGACAGGGCTTGGAGCACCATGAGATAGTGGAAGGTGTCCCTGCCAATGGCAGGGGGTGAGATGACATGGCCTTTAAGGTCCCTTCCAACCCAAACCATTGTGGGATTTTATGGTAGCAGTGGCATTAAAAGGAGGGTCAGGGCTGAGGCTTCATGGCCATTGGAGCTGACCAAGCAGCTCTCTGCCACCAAAAAGGGAAGGCAGCCTCCACACCACCATCCCTTTTGCCTGGGGAAGCACTTTGCAAGCCAGTTTAATCCACTCAAATAGCAGAAAGAGATGCAGTTTGGGGACAGGAGGAGGAAGGAAGCTGTTTGTTTTTTTTTCCTCTGCTACTTCAGCAGGTTAAATGAGTTCCATTTCCAAACCCAATGGAGTGGCAGGCTGTGACGATGCTGGAAGGGGCTGAATGCAGCAGGAGCAAAGAGCTGCAGCAGAGGAAGAGCAAAACCTTGTCTGTTCAGCCCATCACATCTCATGAAATCACACCCAGGCGCAAGTGCAGAGAGGTATTTAAAAACTAAATAATGTCCACAAGCTGCTGACTTCTGTTCCAGCAGAACTGGGACAATTGGGAGCAGGGAATCAGTCAAAGCTCCTAATGCCTGTCGGTCAGCATCTATCAAACTGCAGCACCTCGCAAATGCTTTCACAGCAGAAATATCTGCCGAGTGTCACAGTTCAGAAAGGCACTGACAGTGATCTAAAATAAGAACTAAAAAAGACACAAACGTGTCGTCTAAAATGAATGACCCATGAAGAAAGGCTGGGGTGCAAATTCACATGGGCTCAGGACCAGCAAATCAGAGATAAACAGAGAAAGAAATCATGCATTAAAAAAAAAACAGAATGGTTTGGGTTGGAAGGGATCTTAAAGCCCATCTCACCTTCCACTAGACCATGCTGCTCCAAGATCCCTGCAGCCTGGCCTTAAACACTTCCAAGAACAAGTTCTTCTTGAAAATACAGTTTCTGGGCTGACATTGCCTGAAGATCTCCACCTCTTCCCCATCCTGCTAATCCCAACCCTCAGAGGAATAAAACATGAGCAGAGATCATCCCATGGTCTTCACAGGCTCAGAAATTTGGGAAAAGAAAGGAAAAGCTGTTTGTTACCTACTACCCTCTCTAAAACACTGTAATTTTAAGGAGGTGGATTTACAATTATTGCCTACTGGCAATGCTTGAATTTATAAAGTATTGCTCCAAAACTGAGCATTTGTGGGTATCTGGAGCCACTGTGAACTTAAGGCAGTGGGTAAGAAATCCAGATTTCACCCTGTCTGGCTCCGGCAATACACACAGGTTGGTTGGGATGTAAGAAATTCCCAGCTGAGGATAAGGAATACCCACCTTTTTCCACTTCAGCCTCAAGTAATAGTAGAGCTGTAACTACCCAAGAAGAAGAGAGGGCACCCAGCACCTCCAAATCAAAAACCAGCCACAGCTCAGTGAATGTTCCCTGGGGGTGTCTCTGCCTCAATTTCTGCTTTAGATTTTTAAACTTTAAATTTTGCATGAAAAATGACACTGGCTGGAAAGAGCAGACATCAGACATGTCCCAGGAGCTGGGTTCGGTGCATGTACCATGCAGAAATCCCTGTCGACATGATACATAAGCAGAAAATATTTATATTTGGCAGGCTCAGCACTAGCCCGGACCAAGCAGATGACCAAGTCCTACAATGCCATGCTTGGGCTCCTTGAAGTTGAAGAAACCCGTTCCCAAATCCAAATACTCTTGCAACGTCCACCTTGGGCCACTGACCTGCCTTGATCCTGCTCACACCAAGGATATCCTGACGATCAACCCTGGTTTGTGAACCCTCTGTGTTCTGATGTGACATCCTAAGCCTCAGCAGAGCAATGATTCAGCACAGAGCATTTTAAATTATGCTGTGGAGCATGACCCTAATTCCCAGAACAGGTACTTTGCAGGTCTGATGCAGGGATGCAAGAGTGGAAAGTACACAATTAAACACAGGGAGCTAACAAGAGCCTTTTTGGCATCCCATTACCTTTTCTGGTCAAGCTCACCACCCTGGGATATGAAGTTGTTATAGTTCTGGCTACAAAGACACATTTTAAAGCAGCAGGGAGCATGTCCCATGGAATGGGCTGTTTTACCTGTGTTTCTGCACTGCTCAAGGAATGGAGATCCAGTGATGGGTCAGTTTTGAGCTCGGGCTCAGGAGCTGCAATCGGGGCTTTCACCAAGATACCTTCATCAGGGCTGGCTCCTAATCCTGCATCTTTCTGGTCACCTCCCGCCTCTTTAGGAGCATCAGTGTCTTTGTCCTCTTCGGATACCTGAGACTTGGGCCTCCTGAGGAAGGAGGAAAAAAGGCGGGAGAGACCTCGGCCCTCAGAGGCGCGACGTTCTTTCTTGCCCTGCTCCTCGTGCGTGGGGGTATCTCCGTTGGAGGCCTTCTGCCTCTGGGACTGCCTCTCTGGTGTTGGCTGAGCCCCTTCCTCCAGGGAAGCCTCTTGCTTCTGTGTTTCAGCAGCTCCTTCCTCCTCCTTGGCTTGCTGCTGCTCTGAGTTGTCAGCGTCAGCTGCTGGGCTCTTTTCTGTCGTCATGATGATGCTGTGTGAGAGGAGCAAAAGGGCTCAATCAAGAGGTTTCCACTACCCATGTTTGACTGAGCTATTCAAACCAACCACGAGCACAGACATGCCATGTCCACCAGCCCCAACAGCCTGTCACAGAACCAGAGTGGAAGGGACCCACAGGGATCATCTAGTCCAACTCTGAATCGAATGGCCTGTAAGGGGATGAAACCCTGGCTGACTCCAGTCTACTAAGTCAGCAAAAGCAAAGTCATTCCTTTTGCTACAGTTTGCTTTGAAGACAGTCTTTAAGATTCCTTCCAACCTAAACCATTCTAGGATTCTATGATCTAAAACACACCAAGCCACACTGCTGGGAACACGACCCATCAGTGTTGAGCAATTACACTGTTCTGTACCAGACGAATAGAGTGGAGCCCAGCAGACTTTGGGATTCATAGGATATTTGTACTGCACACTGGAAAAATGTCAAATGAAAAGGTTTCCAAACAACATCTATAATGGAGAGCAGATTTCCTCAGAGCTTGTGCTATTAAGCTGATGCAATGTTTATTTCAACTTTAGCCTGTTTAGGCTGTTGACACAAAAAGATGGAAATCACATGAGAAGAATATCTATTTAAGGTATAAAGAGGACCCAAAATAATCATGCTTTAGAGGGGATAGAACTAATCTTTGCGCACCGCATCACATGTATCTGTGGCAATAAATTGTTGCTGCTTTCACTGAGCAAATAGCATATAATCCAATATGCCTCAATCCCCCAGCCCGAGCCTCAGTGTATAAATATTTGCTCAAAATACACACTTAAAATTAAGAAACATTTCAAGATGTCATCCTCTTATCCATTACTGCATTCATCAACTTCAATTTAACTCATCCTGACTGCTACAAGAACCAGAGTGCTTGAAGGAGAAAAGCCCTTCCAGCTCTTCAAAGGACTTTCCCCTTGCATTTAATGCAAACATTTCATATTATTTCTAACACCATGGTAAAATCAGCACAGCATCACAGACCTTCCCTGAATTTGCTTCTGCAGCAACACAAATTTCCTGAGGTTCAGGATTTGGTCTGGGGTTTTTTCACTTGGACTCAGCCCCAACAGCCAGTCTTGGGGATGAGCCACAGGGCTCATTTTAGCATGGTCTCCTGCAGAAGCATTAGACAGAACTACTCTCCACTCACAATCTCCCCTCTGTGAGCTGCTCTGGGTATTTCCAAACCCAGTGGAGTGGCAGAGGCCACTGAAACAGCAGCTTCCAACCTGCACTGAAGAAACTGCTACAAGGCAGAGAGGGTGCCTGAACCCAGATGTGCCCAGATGTGTTTGCGATCACTTTGCAGATGGCAGCATACGTGTGACTTGTCCCTACAGCTCTTACTTCTGCTCCCTTTCCTCCTGCAATCCCTTGCCATAGATGCTGCAGGCCCTGTTAGCAACCCCTGGATCCTACTGCAGAGAACCCCAGCCACCACGTAGCCAACTTCTGCTCTCGTCAGCTCTCTAAGAACTCCTGGAGATGCCACAAGGCAGTGAAGAGGCCAGGGACCCATCTGTTCAGCCAAACACCCATAACCCCAAATCCACTATGCCAACACCAAGGGCAAAGCTCCCAATGCCCCAGCACACACAGAATGAAAGGCATGTTCTGCAAGCCTGTCCCATCACAATCACACACCAGCAGCCAGCTCCCTCAGGCACCAGCTGTTGCAGCAGCCTGCTTTGTTGTTGCTTCCCACTGTGTTTGTTTTGAATAAATACATTTGTACAAATCGTTATCAAAACGCACAACATTGGATGAGCTGCTCTTCAAACCAAAAAGGCAGAACCAAAGCTTTAGAGATGATGTCGGTGGGGAGGGCACAGCTGAGCAGCAGCTCTTACCGGCTGCAGGAAGCCCCAGGGACAGTCCACAAAGGAACATTTCCTCTGGATGTACTTTTCTGTCTTTAAACACCAACAACTTGGAACAAGATTTGTTGACTTGTTTACATTTCAAAGCCGCAGCCATGGACCTTTCCTGGTGCAGGAAGGTGGGTCTGGCTGGCAATGAGCAAACATCTCCTTGTCTTTCCTCCCTCCCCCGAGAACCACGCTGCAGCTCAGCCAGATCCCCTCGGCAGCGCTGGGCGTGCAGAGAAGGAGCCCTATTTTTCTCAATAAACACTTCATAGCAGCCAGCACCAATAATTCACTGGGTACAGCAAACACCTTGCTGCAAGACCCGAGTGCACTGCTCCAATGTGTGGACTCCTGGCCAGCTCCCTCCCTTGGAAGTTTTATGCTCAGAAATTATTTCCCCTACATTCATTATCAAAAGCAGAGATTTGTAAGTAAGTAACACAACTGAGAGTTTGTCCATGGCAAGAGGGTGGAAGAAGATGGTCTTTAGACCTTCCAACCTAAGCCAGTCTGTGATTC
Organism: Agelaius tricolor; assembly: GCF_023055355.1. Taxonomy (NCBI): domain Eukaryota; kingdom Metazoa; phylum Chordata; class Aves; order Passeriformes; family Icteridae; genus Agelaius; species Agelaius tricolor. Next base: position 5,369,004 of record NW_027269296.1, on the reverse strand, counting down.
TGTGATTATACACAGAAGAAAAGGGCCTTTCCTGCAAGGAGTCAGGTGCCAAATAGTGTTTTGTTTCTAACCCAGGCCACAGCAGAGCAGACACAAAGAGCGAGGTTCCCGCTCCACTGCTCTTCAACCCATCCCTTGGAGAAAGCACTGCCCACAGCCAAACCACAAGCAGGTTTTTATTTAAATTAAATTTTCTTCCCTTGCTATTCCATAAGGCGATTCTGCTGAGCCAGCAGGTGCCTCAGGAGCTCCCTGGATGCTGGAGGAAGATGCTCTGCTATTGTATGAGCACTCAAGCAGTGCTGTTAACCTTCTGCTCTGAACTGCCACATTGTTGTAAATACTTCATTTGGAGGGGCTTTCTTTGGTAGAGGCTGAAGGTTTGATGTCAGACAGCCTGTAAAAGGCAGGCTCTTCACAAGTCTGGCATGGAGAAGGTGTTAAACACTACGGAAATAAGCAAACTACAACAAAACTCAGGTATGATCCCAGAGAGAGATTTCAGAGTAATAATCTAATCAGAAAAGAGTACAAGTATGTATTTATATCTAAGGATTTTTAATCTGAAGAACATCCTCCAGATAAGGCGGCTTTGGCAACTGGAAGCAACCTGAAGAGAAAGATGTTAAATACTTCCACGGCAGAAAACAGGCTGAGTACACCTGCACCATGTGGTGACTTCCCACCCGCAACATCCCACCTCATCTGGACTGGAGCAGCCCCCCCAGGGGTGGACCTGGACCCCCTCAAGAATGTCAGTGCTTTGGTGATGAAGAGGGAGCTCCACAGATCTTCTCTCAAAAGGCATCAGAAACTCTGAACACCAAATGTCAAAGCAAAACAGTGCAGGGGCACCTCCTGAACCTGCTCTACCTGCAAAGACTCTACAGCCCCCTGATACTGGAGCCCCCCAACCTCAGTGCTTATCCTTCTTTCTGGCCAAGGGCACAGCTGTAGGAACACACAATATCTCCCTGGGCTTGGTGTAATTTGTACATACTCATCCCTCTTTCCTGCATTGAAATCCTTGAAACAAAACAAGACTTAAAAGGTGCGCAAGTGCTCACTGCTCACTGTGCTCCCAACATACATGGTTCAATGATAAAATCGTGGAATGCTTTGGGTTAAAGGGACCTTAAACTCATCTCATTCCAACCCCTTGGCACTGGCAGGGACACCTTCGACTAGACCAGGTCGCTTCAAGCCCTGTCCTCCCTGCACTAATTATCTAGTGAGCAGATGATGGTCAAATTCAGTTTCATCCCCACATGGCTCCATGGGTTCTGCTCTTGCAGACATCAGAAGACAAGCCCAATCTAAGCCAAACCATCCTCATTTTCCATGCTGCACAGACACACAGAGACTTATCTAAAAGATTTTAGAGTAGCTCAACACACTGCAACAGCTCCCTGTTGAGAAACCTTCAGTCCTCAAGAGAACGCTAAATCCCTCACTTACGGTGTCTGTGCTCTGGAAGGTTCTCATTAAGTGGTGACACCTGAGTTTCCTGGAAATGACAGTGCTGCTCATTTGGGCTGTTCCATGATGAGTTACAGAGGCTCAATGAAACAGGCAAGTTTAGATATGTCTGTCACCCTCTCCTACCTGTCAGCCCACTTCAGTCTCTTATTTAGGCACCCAGTAAGTTTAGTGATAGTAAACTGAACCTATGCTGAAGGAAGGAAGGGTTAATTAGAAATCAGGAAGAAATTCCTGCCTGTGAGGGTGGTGAGGCCCTGGCACAGGCTGGTCAGAGAAGCTGTGGCTGCCTCTGGATCCCTGGAAGTGTCCAAGGCCAGGTTGGATGGGGCTTGGGACAGTGGAAGGTGCTCCTGCCCATGGCAGGGGGTGGGATGACATGGGCTTTAAGGTTCCTTCCAACTCAAACCAGCCTGTGATGCTGTGAAAAATCTAACTTATCCTTGTTTCCAAGCCTGGAAAAATGATTTATGGCTTATGTCATAACTTACTTAATTCCCAGTGGCTTAGTTTTTCAGAGAAAGAAGAAAAAGGACTGTCCATGGGGAAGGTTCAGTTCTTGGAAACACAAACTGTCTTGCAGAGATGCCTAACACCAGATAACGGGTGGGACAAACTGTCTTGACTTTCCTACGCAAAAATATGTGCCTTCACTGAACACTGCTGCTCCAGCAAGAGCTGGAGATAATGATAAGACAGAAATTTCTGCTAAAAATAGGCAAAAATCAAATAGTTTCAGCAACAGTGTGGTGGGTTTTTTTAAAATGCGTTCCTTCCCATGTCATAATGTGTGTGAAAAGCACATAATTCACCAGGGAAACTACACAGAATGCTGCTTGAAATAGAGAGCACAGCCTGAAAATTCCGTTTTGTCAAGACCTGGTGCACGTGCAACAAAGCTGTGGGTGGGAGAGGAGGAAACTGCAGCTGCCACCAGCACGACTCACTCCACCTGTGTGTGTTATGCATCCTACATGTGATTTTTACTACAGTAAAGAAAACACTGGATAGAGCTTGAAGCAACCTCATCTAGTGGAAGGTGTGGAATGTGATGGACTTTAAGGTCTCTACCAACCCAAACCAGTCTGGGATACTATGACCATAGCAGAGAGCTGTTTGCTTGGGGATTTCAAACAAGGTAAGAAATTCAAATGCAATAAAATAAGCGTCTCTAGAGAAATTCAAACAACTTTAAAATAATCTAAAGACTCAGAACCTTTCAGAATTTATTTAATACATTTCATTAGAGGAATAATTGGTGCTGACATTTTATAAACCCTCTTACAATTAACATGCCTCGTCTTTCTGTGCTGATACTTTGGATCATGAACATAAAGGATGCTGTTGCTCAGCCTGACCTGGAGGGTAACAGGAGACTTCAGGAGCCTCATTGAATGGGGGAAAAATAAACCACCCAACACAACACAGATGGCACATTACAGCTGCCTGGATTTAATTCTCACCAGACCAGCCCTGGTAATCTACAGTATGTCAGCAGCACCGTGCCCCTCTCCCATCTCCTGCTATCGTACAGCTTTCCTATTTAAATGAGGGCAAAAATAGTAGCTCACCATCTGCTGAAAGCAAATCATTTATGTCAAATTGAAGACTGGGCTTATAAAATGACCTGACTAAATGGAGCAGTAAGTGCATTACAACCAAAGGGAGCTGAGAGCTCCTCCTCCGTATCCTCAAAAATCCTCCTGGATGGTACAGAATTCCTTACATGGAAATTCATGGGCTTTGCTCATTGGTGAAGTGCTGAAATTTAAATGAAAACATGTACTTGTCACTGGGGCCTTGTCTACGGCAATGGGTTTGGAAAGGCTGCCCGTGTGGAACCTGTCTGGAAAACTCACTTGGAGCAGTTGGACCCAGAACAGAGACATGGAGAAGGCACGTGCACCAGACTGCCAGCAAAATCAAGCTGCTCATAGACCCTCCCTCCACCCATTGCAACGCACTAGCTGGCTAAGAAGACTAACAAAAGCATCAGTAAAATACAAGTGCTGTTTCCTACTCAGTAGCAAGCAGTAACTCTTGGGCCTCCCTTCCCCTCTGCAGCAGAGGCCAGAGCAGAAACAACATGGTTTGGTCTCAAACACACAGTGCCTGACAGGGCTGCTTCTTCAGAAACAAGTCTCCAAACCCTCCTGGAGGACACAGCAGCTCAGCCTGGCAGGCAGCAGTCACTCCAAAACCATCCTTTGCTGAAAAAGCCAGTATCTGCCCGACCTGGCGGAGAGAGGGAAGGATCCATCCAAGCCCATCCCCACCCTATGAGCAGCTCAGCCCCTGTGTGGTGCAGATAACATCCTGGGGCTGCTCCCTCCACCAGCCTCCCATGGAAACAGGGAGCACAGGCACCCAGCAGGCACCAGAAATCTGTGCAAAGAAAAGCAGCAGGACGGTGCTTACAAAAGCACCATGAGCAAGCCACTCCATCACAGGGAGGCAACGGCAAGGACAGGCTCCGTCCCAGCAGGTCACTCTGTCACAGCCACTCCTGACTCTGCACCGAAGGAATACCCACGGTGGCGATGACAGCACAGCAGAGATGACAATGCCACTGCTGCGAGTGACGATCGCTCTCCCCGCAGCAGCATTCCATCTTGTTAAAGCAACAGTTCAACAGAAATAAGCAATAGCCCTCCATCAGCTGAACAGGAGGATTTTTTCCATGAATTATTCATAAGGTGGTTTTTTTCCCGACTGAACACAGATGTGTTTACTTACACTGTGCCTCATTTACACTCAAGGTTTAACATAACAAGGCTCATATTCTTTCCTTAGTTTCCCAAGAACGTGAGTAAAGCACTTTTTTGCTTTTGTTGCTCTCTCTTTGGTTGCTTCCAAACCAAAGCTATAATTAGAAGCCCCAAGGGCCCTGCACACTCCTTTGATAAAGAGCTGCTTACCAGATAAATACAACCCCTGCACACAGATACACACACACAAACAAACACAGAGGCACCTGCCAGGATGAACCATGGCTGCACCAAGAGCCAGAAGGATGTTTGATGCTAAAACCTCTTAACAGGCTCCATCACTGACTGTCCCAGTTCGCACACCTGGGCTGTTCCTCCCCTGCGTGCCAGGGACATTGCACTTAAGCGCTTCATTTGTTACTTCACGGGTGAATGCAATTTGCATTCACCCAAATGCCTCAAATTATCTGCGGCACCCTGGTACAACACCCCAAATTCATTAAAAATAACCATGATCATGCAGTTATTCAGATGCTATTAGCACACATGAAATGCACAATATGTGAACTATCTGAGGGAACCACTTACAGGAAGGGCTGGGAGAACAAGCACTAGGCTTGTTCTCTGCCGAGCCCTCATGAAAGCTGGCTGAAAAAGCTGGATGAAAACATCCTCAACCCCAGCTTTCAGCTGGGCTTACTGCTTCAAAATTGCCATCAAATATCACAGAATCCTAGAATGGTTTGGGAGGGAAGGGACCCAAAAGCCTATCTTGTTACTCCCCCTGCCATGGGCAGAGACGGCTTCCACTACCCCAGAATGCTCCAAGCCCCATCCAGCCTGGCCTTGGAAATTTTCCAGGGATCCAGGGGCAGCCACAGCTTCTCTGGGCATCCCCATGCTCCCAGCAAAGAATTTCTCCCCACTATCCCACCTAGTCCTGCCCTGAGGTCACTCCTCTTTATTCTCTCACTATCCGCCTGTGTAAAAAAGTCAATCTCCCTCTGTTTTATAAGCCCTTTTAGGCACTGGAAGGGGCTCTTAAGGTCTCCCTGGAGCTTTCTCTTCTCAAGTCCAAATACCCACAACTCCCTCAGCTTGTTAAGGATACTTAAGTTAGTCACTACACTACTCTAAGCTGATTTCAAGACCTTTTCTTCTTACAGCAACACTCCAAACATACTGAATGCAGAGGAAACATCATTCTCCCCCACAAGAGCCTGCAGTGAAAGAAATTCCCAGGACACGGTGCCTAACCCAGTGGTGTCTGGGTCTGCCCAGGGGTGCAGCAATGTAGTTTTGTGCTGTTTCAATGAGTTTTAAGAAGTTGTACCAGCTGCCAGGCTGAGTTGATTTACCTGGTTTGCCCTCACATGCTCACTGCTACCATCGAGCAGTGAAACAAGGGCTGCAAGGTAACTAAAACTACCATTACAGTAATTATCAGCCTGAACATTGCACTTTTAAAGATTAATGACCCTTACCTAGGAGTGCAGGAAGGCACTGGCCAGCTGCAGATTATTTACTAAATTCCTCAATTCTTAGTTTTCTGGCCAAGCCGCAGCCACTTACACCTGCAGAGCAACACAAGGGATGAAGAAGCTGGAGATCTCCTCAGCATCCACCAGCACAGAACAAGCCAGATCCAGCACAGACACGGATGCCAGCTGTGGTGACACAATTGGGACAGCAAAAGCTCCAAGGAGCCCAAGGGAATGAGTCAGTGAGCAGGGGGGCTGTGAAACCGCATTTCGCTGGGTGGGTACAAACACCGCAGGTATCAGCACGCAGCAGCCTGTGCTGCTCCTGAGCAGGGGGAAGGTTTTGTTTCAGGAAGACTCACCCTTTTCTGAAGTTTCCTCTTCTTTCAAGGCTCAGTATCACATGCAACAGCACAGAGAAGGAGAAGAAATCCATTCCCACCACAAACCTTGAGCTGTAAACTCCCAGTATCACAGAAAGAACCCAACCTTCAACAACTTGAAAACTCACAAGATCAGGAAGCTTGGTTTTAGAGCTCACTAAGAGCTAATTGAGGACCCCCATCAAAAGCAGCAGCAAAAGCCCACTCCAAGCTGGCTGCAGCTCCCCAAGGCACATAGCAATGAGGAATGCAAACTGGGATGCTGCTGACCTTGCCTTAAGACTGGGAACAGCAACGTATCTTCTGCGGGCACCATGCACAGGAGAGAGTTGAGGAGACACGGAGACACCTCCTCCAGAAAGCTGCCCTCTTTTTTTTTTCTCCTTTTTAAAAAAATATTGCAGGTGATAGTTAAACTCTGCACCACTCCCAGGGGAAAAACACACGGGGACGATCCTACTGCACATCTGCAGACTCCTCTCTATGCCCAAGAAGAGCAGGCAAAGATCCAAATCCCGGGTGTAACCATGTTCCCAACAGACCAGGTCCACAGGCAACAGGCAAATAACCAGTCACTGAGCTGTTCCCCCAAACACTCAGAGCCAGGAATCAGAAGCTGTTTGTAAAGCCTCAAGGTACTGACTCCGTTTGATTGGACTAGCTCCAGTGCCACCCTGGAGCCAGAAGGATGGTGCCCCAATGAATGCAGCACCAGAAGAGCACTGCATGTCCCAGGAACATGCTCGGACACTTCACGCCACCTCCATAGGGATGGTTTTCCTCCCAGCTTTCTGCTCAAGATGCTCAGTGACCACAAAGTCACCCATGACCCTTCAGTGGCTCCACAAGCCAGGCAGCAAAAGAGAAGATGGTTCCTGGAAAATCACAGCAGGTTTTGTAACACCTCCCACACAGATGTTCTCCAGAATCCCTCCAGGGATCCTGCACCACAGGGCAGGCAATGCCCACCCTGAGTAAAAAAAAAACAATGGGATATCAGTGCTTGGATTAATGAGACATCCTTGTTGGCAGTCCCCATCCCATAATAAAGTCAATCTCCTCTTAGCAAGGCTGGGGAGAAGCCCTCAGTGAGCACAGCTTCCTAATATTTCCATTGCACAATGTTCTTCATCCTCTATTGGCACAATTTGGCTTGCAAAAAGCACCTCACAGATGCCTGGAGGTTCTGCCCTGTGTCCTCACACACATCCCACAGCACCATCCAGAAAAGCCAAAGAGTTGGGGATGGGTACCAAGATGGTAGGAGACACCAGGACACCAAACTAACATGGGGTGACACAACTGTCAGCTTCCCAAGGCTGCACCCCAGCATGGCTGGCAGGGATGAAAATCCTCCCATCCCCACCAGAAACAGGAACCAAACAGAAAGGGAGTGTGAAGCAGCAATTAAATACCACCATGTACAGTCAGCAGTCAGTTATGGCATGTAGCAGAGCAGCTAAGTCCTGTCACCTCCCAGAGCTGCCCCTTTTGAGAGCACAGGGACTGCAGCAGAACTCCTCTCACCTCACCAAGATTTGGCCTCTGGCTGTTTCCACCAGTCTGTTTTTTCCATCCAGCAGTGGAATCAGGCAGCTTTAGTTTTTAATCCCCTTAATTAGGGGTGTGCAGCAGTCTTCATTCCTTAATTACATTCATTGACACATCTGATGCAACACATTTACAAACAACCATTTTCACTGAAGGTGGCTTTGAATCAAAATTGCTGTTGAATTCCCACACTGGCTGTGCAGTGTCACCAACGGGGAAAAGACACAACATGGTGTTCTGGATGCTTTAACAAGACACACAGTTTGGAAATGCTATTTTCATTAAATAGTCACCTCTTTCTTTGGCAGAGCAGATAAACCACTGGCAGTCTGAGGTTTTGGAATGGGAGCGCAGCTCTCAGAAGTTTACAGCAAAAAAGTGACCATTTCAAGCAATCCTCTCCAATACTGACCCACAGGATGGAGGGACAGCATTTCAGTACCTATCCTGATGATTTTGGTCCATCACCATTCAGTAGCTCAGTTAAAGGCAGACAATGGGGATGCTCCATTTCAGCAGCTCAGCTGTCAGGAATCCCTTTGATCCTTTGGGACAGCAAACACTCAGTGAGCACTTTATCACCCCCACTTCTGCTGCAGAATGAAAATAATGACGCTGACACCTTCTGCCTGCCCGCAGAGCCATGGCAGCATTATCCCACAGGGAGCCTGTGCTCACTCCTGTTTTGAATTACTGCCCCAGATCCCATCCTGATGCATTAATGGCTCACCAGGGCACAGCAGCTGAGCTCCAGGCAGCAGCCTGGCCTATAAGCAGTAGGAAACAGTGAACAGGATATAAACACCACCGTGGGGGAAAAGGAAAGCACCGATTTAAAGAATAGGATGAATGATAAGATGGTATTGTGAGGGTTTTTTCACCACTGGAGACCCAAGTAAGGATCCATGCTGGTTCTGGCAGCACAGTCTGCTCAGCTCCAGCATCAGCCAGAGTTGCTGCAATTATTTGCATGGAGGAAATGTACACAAGCATTGCTTTCTTCAGACTACAGAAAGGAAAAGGAAGTTGTGTTCACCCTCAATACAGCAGGGAGGGGCCAGAAATACACTTTGCACCCACATTCAGGGGCTGTTTGCTCATATTTTTGGTTGCCACCCTCCTTTCTGTGCTGGATAGGTTGGTGTGAAGGCTGGTCGTGGTTTGTGACTTCACTGAACAAACACCAGCACGGCCATGCTCTACTGGCTCTCAAGAGGTATTTTCCACCTCCTCAACGCCCACCTTTGCCTCCCAGAACACCACAGCAGGGTTAGTGCTGAGTACCACAGCGGTGCTCTTGGATGGCCCTTGTGTTTCTGAACAAAACACCACAGTACCTTCTCCAGCCACGCTTAATCCTGCTGATCCAAACACTGCTCCACCCAGAAGCTCCATGGACAACATGCACTAAAAGGATCTCTCCTACCTTCCTGTCTGGCTGTACCAGACCTGCTCTTTCTTCCATCACCCCTGCTCTTTCTTCCACCACCCCCTGATTCCCTCCAACCTTCCCCCCACTTCCCAGGGGCTGTCCAGGATGCCTTTCCTCACCTACTCACACTTTTCTCCCCAGTCCTCTCCCTTTTATACTGTTAATACAGGATATTTTATACTGTTAATACACACAACACTGAGAGAAGTTTAACACCCATGAGGGCATTAAAGGGCGTGTGGTTATGAAGTCAGGTGGGCATGTGCACTGGGGAAGCTGGGGCAGCACTTGGAAGCTGTAAAACAGCTTTCTCCACTCCCACCAGTGCCAACGCAACCCGTCATGGCACAGCCAGGACAGTGCTGGCCACCAACCAGCTGAGAAGACAACAATAAACAGCTTCCAACTGTTTTAACATTGCAATATTTTAAAATAAATGAAGAGCCAATAAAGACAAAATATATTCTTTGGTAGGGATAATGCATATGCAGGAAACAGCAGCTGGTTTAAATTTCTCCCTAATAAAATAAATTAGGGAGAATTGTACATGGGGGTAGTGGTGCTTTTTGGATAAGCTACTGGCCTTATATACACAATTTAGCATCCCATTCATACTTATTTTATGAGTTAGGTTTCAAAATAATCCTTATTCTATTCAAAGTGTGTGCTTGTGTGCATACACACAAACCCCCGACAATATAATGGTGGTAGGAACAACCACATGGGGTTTTTTTTGAAGAAGCTTTGCTTATTTTTCCCTTCTTTATATTTAAATCCTTGTTGTGCAATTGCTTCATGCACAGAGGAAGCCACACTGAGCCCAAGAGTGCTTCATCCAGCTGAAAGCTCCACAAACTCACAGGGACTCAGCGTAGCTCAGGTATTTATCAAGTATCAAAAGCAACAGCAAATTAAGACTAAGCCATATTATTCTCAGTATTTTCCAAAATACTGAGATCCAAAATCAATTGGTCTTGCCCAGTACTGAGGAATAAATGGAGAGCCTCAGCTAAAATTATGCTGCTAAAGGGCTGCAAATCCCACAGTCACAATTCCAGACAAGTGAGCCACTCTTTTCAATGTGCTGCTGACAGCAGGAGCCACACAACAATATTGCTGAAATCCACATTCATGCAGCACAAGGGAATAAAATGCCACACAGATCCTCTTTTCTGCAGGCTCTGGTGATACCATTGTTCGGGTTAAAACTGCCATGAGAAGACCCTTCAAATGAGGCCAGGGTGAAAGAGTGGAGAGAGCAAAAAGCATCAGTGAGCTCACCCAGGTGCCCCAGCCAAACCCACTCTTTGGTCCTCCAATAAATATATTCTTAAACACCTCCTTTGCACTTCCTTCAAGTTCCCTTTCTATACACACAATCTGAAGGTAAATAGTCACCCGTTCCCCTCTGAGATAAAAACAATGAACATACAAATGAGGTCTGAGCAGGTTGAGCTAGCTGGGAGGCACCTCCTTGCCAGTATAAGCTGTCAGCAGGGCAATGCAGAAAATAAAAGCAGACTAATGAGAGCCCTTGCAGTGGCAAGAAGTGTAGTTTAAGAGTAAACAGCAAAAACGAGACGGAAACAAATGCAATGAGCTGGTCTCTGGTTAGGACACCGGTGCACAGCCTGAGCTCACTCCAGCTCCCCAGCTAAACAAGCTGCAAAAGCTCTTTAGAAGTGAACTAGAACTCCAAAACACGAACATTTCATTCTCTTATTCCTAAGCATGGGAGATGTTTAAAAAGTATCTGCCTTACCAGGCTGTGTTCCCCGTTCAGCAACAAGGGAAGGAGAAGAGGACCTGCCCTGCCCTGCTCTGCAGGCTTTGGTTGACTGCCTGGGCTTCAAAGCGCCTGCGCTGAGCACGGACCTCACTGGCGTCACCGCCATGTGGATTTGCTGTTTCCCAGGTGTTTTACTTGCTGACATTACAACTGCAAGCCTGTTTGTTTTATTAAATTGTACTCCTACTCTTAAGCTACCATCCAATTACTGCTCCCAATTACTCGGCTCTTAAGAGCCAACATTAATTACAGAGTACCCTGTGAACAAGGCTGCTGTCTGCTTTACTGCACAGGGCTGAAGCATCCAGGACCAGTCTCTCCTCTGGGAGAAGAAAGAGAGATTCCTCCAGTGGTAGACTAACAGTCCTGAGCATGAAGGCCAGGTTTGGTGAAACAGACCATGAACATCACAGCCACAATGCCCAGATTTCAGCAGCCCTTTGGATCCCTCAAGTATCCACAGCAATAAATATCTGTTTTTCCCTATGGGATTCAACAAAACACCAGCTCAAGCCTGGGGATGTTAACCTAGAAATCTCTGGAATTAAAGGCACGCACCAGCAACAGCAGCCAGTGCTGTATAAATGCCCATGAGTTTTAAGCACCTTGGCAAAGCACTCAAAACCAGGAGGATGAGGAACCCAAACTCTATGGGAGAAATGCCTGTGTACCGTGGCCCTTCAAGCACAGGTAACTTTATAGCAAGAACTGTGCTGTTCAAGCATTAATAACAGCCCAGTGAGGTTAAGACCCAAAACAGCTCCCTGTGCAGAGCCTAGGGACACAGGAGTACAGCGTGAGCCTTCAGGAAGAGCACAGAATGCCCGTTTGCCTTCACACAGTGGCCTCTGCAGACAGCAGCATAACAAGCTATTGTGCAACTCACATTGCTCAGATTTAATAATCCCGTAAATTCTGGCCTCTTTTTTAGCTTTCTACAAATAGATCTTTATTGCACAATTCACTGCCACTTGCATGAAACAGTGATATGCCAGAAGGAAACAGCACTTTGCCATGATTATCTACTTATTTTTAATATTAGATTTTTTTTCTCAAAAATGTGTTTCCCTTTGCATGGCACAGTGCACTTTCAAAGTGTTTCACCAACAGCACTGCAGAACTCAGTCTTGACAACAGCAGGGAAGATCAGTGCTAGACATCCAAATACAAGAGGAAAGATAAAAAGGAGAGTAATTCTTCTCTGTGCTTCACTTCTGCTCCCAGACCTTGCCAAGCACAGCTTTAGAGAAAAATCCATGTTGTAGCACTGGGATGGGGAACACCATGGTGGCTTGAACTGCTCACACCAGGGACATGCCTGCCCTGGGGCCACAGGGAACACGTCCCACATCTGGGACAGCATCAGTCTAGTACTGTGGTGCAGGAGAACCTGCCTCTGTAACCCACAACATATTTCATATTAAGAGCAGTAATTAAATCAATTAGTGGTCACCCAGCAAGCTGCTACTTTACAGAAGTTCATTTTAAGCAGCAAAACCAACTTCCAGCACAGCTTAAAATAAGAAGGTGCCACATAATCATACAAATGCTCATGCCATTGGGAAATCAAGAATGGCTGCATAGGCTTCTGCTGCAGGTGGCTTACACCAAACACTTCATTAGTACCAGATGGGTGGATCTCAGATTCTAAATGAAACATACACATCCCCATTTACAGTGATTCAACCCAAAAAAGCGAGTCCTCCAACTAAAATGCAAGTGCCACATCCATTTTTCTCCACAGTAAGAGCAGATCACATATATGATCACTGCAAAAGTCAGAAGGGACTGTGCTGGATATCACACTAGCTAATTACTTGTGTGACGAATTATCAACTTAAAAATCAAGTATCCGCTTAGCTCCAAGCTGAATTTTTTTCCATTTTCCATTTTTTTCAGATTAAAAAAAAATATAATTCACTGCTTTGAGCAGCAAAGACACTTTTTTTTTTAAACACAGCAACAAATTTCAAGCCTATTTCTCAAAGCACATCAAAAGAGCTCATCACTGGCAATACCAAGAGGTCTGGATCTTTTCGTGTCTGGGAATCAACTCTTAAAATTAAGTTTTCACAATGCCTGTTTTCTTGTTTTTGAGAAACTTGCCCCATCCTGAGCTTTAGTGACTCATCCCCAGACATCTCTGACTTGTAGCACCTGAACTGACTGCACCCATGAAATACCTTGTGACTAGGCAAAACCACAGCCCATAGGTGGGAAAGCAGGGCAAGGAGATTAACTCGGAAAAACAGACAAAAACTGCACGTTCCCCAGTCACTGTTTCTTCTGGAGATGTGGAATTGAGCAACTGCTAGTCTTGGCTGACCTAGGCATGTTGAGATGATGGTCAATCTCATGAGGTGCAGCCGGCTGCGTGTCCTACTTCCCTAAATCCCAAACACTCTTGCTCCAATAGCAAAGCTCTGACAATCCTTTACAACAGAGAGGCTTGTTCTTTTCTCTCTCCCCTTGCTTTTTGTTTTAAAGAAATGTCTCAAAATATTTTCTATGGGAGTGTTTCTGATGTTCTGTCGTCCCCCCCCTCCCCCCCAGAAAATTTATTAGGACTAGTGTTTTAGTGAAAGAACAATGTTCTTCATCAATCCTATATTGTTTTTCTAGAGGCTAAGCTGAAGTGCTATGAAAGTTACAATTAATCAAACCTCAGTTTCAGTGTAACTCATCACTCCCTGTTCAGCCAGAGTCAGAAGTTTCAGAAGGTTAACCTGTTTCCAAAACAAGCAGAATCTATCAACAAATTTTCAGCTGATTTTGTAGTTAATACTTCAAAAGGGCAGAGTTGTTTCCTTATATTTTGTTTTCAAAGGCCAGGCAGGAGGGGGTACCTCTGCACAGCAAAACCAGAGCTGAGCGCTTTTTGCAGCTGCTCCTACCACAGGAGTGCTTTACAACTGTTTGTGCTGAGAAATCATGAGAAATGGTTAACGTACAACCACTTCCCCCAGCAAACAGAGCCAACCCTGTAACCAGGTTAGCACCCACTGAGACACTAATGAGCTCCGTGCACACCTTCCAACCTCCTGAACCCGTGTGTGATGGAGCTGCAGGCACAGGGCGCTGGCACCTCTCCTTCACCTGTGTCTGCAGAGAACCTTATCACTGGCACAGATGCAGCTGTGCATCTACCTCAAAAAAAAGGAGAAAAAAGTTTAATTCCACTGTATTTGCATATGCTGTGTATAATATAATGTATTTGATTGCCAGCCTTTGCTGTGATTAGCACTGTGCAGGTCAAACCCACCAGTGTAATAATCAAGCAATGCTCATGCTGTAAAGTCCAGCTCAATTATAAAAAAAATAAACCTGCAAGAAAAGCATCACATTGAAATACCAAATTTCTCTGTAATTGCAAGCCTCCTTGCTTTGTGAATTCATCCCTCATGTCCATTATCTACTCCCATTCCTGCCTCAGGAGGCACACAGGCAAGTAACACTAATAGATTCCGTTTCCCCGAGTGCTCCCTCTCGATTCATCATGCAACAGGGACTCTTTTTTTAATAAGCCACATGTCTGCAAAAGGAATATCGCCATACGTCATCATCAGGATAGATTAAGAGAGTCAATCATCATTTTTAAATAAGACAAGAGCAGCAGCTGCAAAACATGAAGTCACTAACACTGTCTGTGCCACTGCTGGTTTCCCCACAGGCATCCAGTAGGTAGGAGGAAGAGCACCTGAACCAAGAAGAGGGATGCTTTCTGCATTGGTAACCCAAAACTGAGGGGATGGGAGACATCAGCTACTCAAAGCATCTTGCTTCAGAACAAAACAAAGTGAAAAAACTTGCTTCAGTGTGTAAACAGAGGAAAAAAAGGTCATTTTTTGAGACGAACTTGCTTGGACACGACAAGTCCCTTGGGTTCTTGTTATCAAGGGAGTGAAGCATCCCTAACTTCACTGAAGAGATGGGCAGGGAAGGGGTCCTGCTCCGGGATGGGCACAACAGCTGCTCTGACCTCATCAACCAACCCCAGCTTTATTCCACTATTTCCGGGAGGAGCGAAGGAAAGAGCAGAGATGGGTGGGAACAAACAAACTGATACTGCTACCACCCATAAACAAAGGAAGTGTTTTTTGAAGGCAGCACCTAGACAGACCTGATGGAAGTAACAGAAGCAGCAGTTACAACGACAACAAACCCCTCCAGAAGTCTGAAGAAACTACAGCACTCACTAGAAGCAGTGCCAGAGGAATTCAGCACGTGGCAATTTCCCCCCAGTATCACCAGCATGCCCTTCCCACGTTGATGCAGTTGCTCCCACTGCAGATAAACCACATTCCCAAGGTCATCCTGACAATATTACATTTTTCAGAAAGCCCTGAAGAATGAAGCCAGCTCATGTGTGTGAGTCAGCAAACTCACACATCTGCAAGACCCCTCTTCCATCCTGTTTAAACACCTGGGGGAGCCTGGCTGCACACGAAAATCCATGGAAAAGCAATATATATGTACCCTACATTCTTCCTCTTCCAAAACAATTTCTCTTGCTAGTTGGTCCCCCTCTTCGAGAAAGTGTGGGGGTCCTTAAACCCTTTTGACTAGAAACATTTATGAACAGCTGAAAACTCGCATTTTCTCTGCAACTGAACTCTTCTCCAGGCCCCAAAAGCTTCCAGCTTTTCCTCTGAAAAGGAGAAAAAGTGATGAAAGTTATTCCCGCAGCTGGACCAGGCAGCCCACACTGAGTTTATCTTGTTGCTACTTCATGTGCGTATTCACCAAGACTCTCATGAGCTTCTCACCACACACACTCGGCTTTCAAGTTGGCAGTTGGAGATAAAAAAGCAGCGATATCAGCATCAGCCACCAGCACCAATCCCAGGAGGAATGGAGTGACATGGGAGCAGCGCTGGTACTTCCCAGGAGGAGGGATGCAGGGACACCAGGGAAGTGCCTGATACTCATCCCACCCGGTTTCCCCTGTTCAAATTGTAATAACGTGCTACCAAGGGTCCTAAAAATGCTGGTTTTTTGCATGGAATGTGACCCCTTCCTCCTACAAGCCATAGGGGTCTGCCTCCTGTCTGTGTCAGGGCATGTTTACATGATAAATGGCCTTTTTACTGCCTCTATATACTTACATGCACTCATGCAGGAGAAAGAGGGATGCTGGATAGGTGACTTCTTTTGACTTCAGACCAACAACCATCCCCACAATTTAAACACACAATTTCCATCTTGCCTGTCAATTCACTGCCAACCAATAGTTGCAAAAGGTATTAAGGCCAGAAAACTTTGGCCTAAAGCTGGATTTCAAGATTTTTTTAGATCAAATGAGCAGCTGAGTTTTCATGGTACATGAAGGACAGGAGGACTCCCTTGTACCAGGAGGATGACACCTCACCACTGCTCTTCTCCAAGGGGCTCCATCCCTGGAGGGTCCCACTGGCTTGTGTCTGACGTGCATGTCAAAGTGACACT
This sequence comes from Agelaius tricolor, assembly GCF_023055355.1. Taxonomy (NCBI): domain Eukaryota; kingdom Metazoa; phylum Chordata; class Aves; order Passeriformes; family Icteridae; genus Agelaius; species Agelaius tricolor. The sequence goes on along the minus strand of NW_027269296.1, from coordinate 5,352,736 downwards.
GCCAGGATATGTGTCTTTGCCAATAGGACTAATACACTATGCAAACACAGAATCCAGTATTTGAAGGACAGATCAGCAGTTTTTGTTTGGGGATTTAAGAGAGTTTTTTGTCAGTCTGCAAAATGTTACCCTGAGCTGCCCCTGCACTGACTAAAATTTGCATTTTCCCATGAAGCCCCAGGGCATCCTGCTCTCCTCTGGCCCTCATGTTAAGAGGGGAAATCAGGAATATACATTCAGGTGGGATACCAGGAAAAGTTTCTTCCCCCAGAAGCTGGTCAGGCACTGACCAGACTCCCCAGGGAATGGTCAGAGCCCCGAACCTGCCAAGAGCTCCAGGAGCGTTTGGACAATGGATAACCCTCTCAAGGATGCACAGGGTAGGATTGTTGGCGTGTCCTATGCAGGGCCAGGAGTTGGACTTGATGATCCTTGTGGGTCCCTTCCAACTCAGGAGATTCTATGACATTGGCTATAGGGCCCTCTTATACACTGGTTCAGGAACCGGAAGGCAGCATGCAAGGCAGGGCTGCAGGAGCAAAAATATTTGCTGTTTAGGGCAGCTGAAGCTGGACCTGAAAGACTTTTATCCTTCCATGAACCAACCCCTGCCCAAAGACAAACAACTCCTAAAACTCCCCAGGAATGGTTACCAGCTGCATGTTTCTCATTTTCCAAGTGCCTGGCTCAAGGCACTGCAGGCAGCTCACAGAGGCAGAAACCAGGGCTGGAACATGAAACGTTCCATCCAGCTCCATGTCAATGGGATAAAACCAAACCACCCTTCAAGCCATCCTGGAGCATCCACACCATCTCATGAGTGAATTGCAAAGACCAGCTCATGCTTTTGATTCATTTGTACACAGGCATCACAGATGAATTTGGACGGGAATTAGTAATCCTGTCTTTGGAGCAGAGTTTGAATAACAGGGAATAAATAGAGCCTGGAGCCCTGGACACAATGGGATGAGACTGTCCCCACTTATACCCTGCTCGCTCTCATATTCAGTGATACTCAGGCCCTAGGGGTGAAAAGTCCATACGGAATCACACTCCAAGGCCACACCAGCACGGGAAGGTGAGGAGATGCTGTGGGACCAGCAGCAGCGTGCCCCATCTTCCACCTCCAAGGGTCTGGCTCTGCAATTCTACTATAAAGCCACGTGAGCAGCTTAGTTATTTATTTAACTAAAAGCTTTTAATTATCTCTCTCACACACACATATTCCATGGGGTGGGGAAGGAGCGGAATAATCAGCCTACAACCAGTGACCGGAGAGTTCAAAGGAATTGTGGTTTTCATAGAAACAGCTAACCAGCCCAATTCTTCTTCCACTGTTGCAAAGCGTACTCCCATCCCCAGGCTCCAGCCACGGTGTGTTTTGCTGTGGTTTACATCTCAGGCTGAGCTGATCCTGTAAGGAGGACTCAATTTTGACAGAGCAAAGGATCCTCCACAGGTCTGGGCTCCAGGTTTCCTGATGCAGCCACAGAGGGTTATTCCACTGTGTGACCCAGTCTGAAAGCCAGGCTGACATCCCATGGCACTCGCCCTCACCAGCAGATGGACTGGGCTGCTCCCCAAAAATACACATGGGGGAGGGAAGCACCCAACACTGTGGCCATGGCCATGCAACCAGGCAGCCATGGAGCTCTCCCACCACCTGCAAGACGAAACACTCCCCTGAGCTTCCCATCTTCCTACATCTTTTAGGCTCTGCACCGAGATCAGGGAGATACAAAATTCTCAGTCTCCTCCAAAAGCACCAGAGTTCAAGTGCTGTAAGACTTTATGAATTATAAATTATAAACCACTGCTATCAACATTTGCTCTGAGCACAGCAGCTAAAGCAAGCTGGCATGGGAATTTGTTTAAAAATCCCAGATCCAAAATGGAGCAGGGTCTGGAGGAGCATGGCCTGGAAGAGTACGATTGCTTGAACATAGCCCCGAAGCCCACATAATTTCCCTCTCTGTGGAACTGCTTCATTTAAAAAAGAAAGAAGAGAGAGAGAGAAAGATTTAGTCCATCTAAATGATCTACTTGGACAAATTAAAAGCACTGGCTTTTAATACACAATGTGAGCAGCATTATACAAGCAAAAATTCACATAAACAGAAAACAAGTGTAAACAACCAACTGAATGTAAAGAAACTAATAATATTAATCTGGATTAAGTACAAGCCATAAACATTCCTACGTAATCCATCCGATGGACAAAGATAAATCCCTGCTCTGCCGCATCTACAGTTCTTTGCAACTTAAGAAACCACAATACTGATCAAAACAGTAGTAGATTAGAAATACAAAGGGAAATCTTTACACATCGTTGCCTGCTTAGCCTACACGAGATTACAACAATAAACCAAGCACCAAGAAAGAATAATCATTGCAAAAGATCCCCAAGCCCAGACTGCAATTTCTAGTCCTGATGCAAAGGTTTATATTGAACTTCCCAGAGAAATACACAGCAGCAGGAAACACAGCTCCAAGCCTGAACAACCTGAGTATCTGATATTCCTTAACGCTCTAGGAAAACTGCACAGAAGTTAGAGGGAAGCCAACAGACCTGCAGTAGAGCTCAAAAGTACAAAGTAAAGTTTATGATGGGAAATTATTTGCATTCATAGGGCCACTGCAGAGACCCTCACACTGTCCTATTAAAGCCCTTAGATTCATCACAGCTTCCCAGGAGTGTAAAAGCAGCTCCAGCAAGTTCAGATTCTGACCCAGTGTGGCACACAGTACAGCTCAGCTCTACCTCTCCACCACAGCCCCACCCACACATTCCTCCACCCAAAGAGGGGTGGGAAGCTCCCACTACGAACAGGGACCTCTGGCCTGGATAGGTGGGGAGAGCCCAGAGCTTTCCCACCTGGCATGGACACAAGATCTCTGAGCACCACCGATTTCCAGGGCTTTTTCCAATAAATAGGTGAAATATGGGAGTAAGGGGCTGAAGAAAAATCCATCTGCAGTGACACAGGTACTGTCACGGTTCCCCCAAATGAAGAGGCTCTCAGCACATGCCCCTCATTTGGGAATACAAGAAAAGATATCTGAGAAAAAATTCCTAGTCAGATGCTGTGGATACTCAGGAACATCCAAGGATGAAGAGCCTGAGGTTCACCTGCTGACCCCAAAAATCCAGGATTCCTTTGAGATGCCAAGTAACTGCTGGTGAAAACCTAGTACAGAGCCACTGCCTTCCATCAGCAACCCTTCTGTATACACAACTTTATTCCAGCATGTTACATGCCACATTCACAACACCATTATCATCATCATTCACCTATCAATGTATCAAAGCACATGGAGCATCCCAACATCCCTGCAAGCTATCCTGGCAGAGCAGCACTTTGATCTCTAATAAATGAATTTGTGGAGGTGGCTGCTCCCTAGATAAACCACATCCTTGCCAGCCTATGTTCCATTCATTCAAATATCTGCTCAACAAGGAGTAATTGGGGCAGTAGGAGAGACATTGTTTTACCACTTTCCAATGAAAAACACCGTGGCTGCTCATGCAGAGCACATAGGCACTTGGCAGGAAGATACTGGAGCCAGGAGATGTAGGTTTGGAGTATCCTTGCCTGAAGCATTTATAGGCCTCAGGAACATACAATGTTTGGAAACAGGCCAAGAGGAGTCCTTACTCTTCAGGATTACTGCTTTCCCATGAAATGCTTTGCTTTTTATAAGATTATTTGTTTTAACTTGCAATTGTGAGATCAGACGAAAACACAGGTAATTCCTGTTCTTGTCATCTAAACTGATACAGGAAATAATGAATGTGTTTATATTAGGAAAAATCATCCTTCTCTATGTTTCATAAGGCTCTAATTGAGTTTTCAAGGTAAGGAGCACGCACTATGTTTATCCTGATATTTATCTTCCACAGCAGATTATGTTTGTCCATGGGAATCCTAGAAAATCCTTGCCTTCTTTATTAAGGCCATGGCAGCAGAGATATGCACTGCCTTTTAAATCCCACCCAATGCTCAAAATTGCCCTAGAAGTGCAAATGAAGATGCAAGATGATGTAAAATATAAACATCAAGAGTATCAGTATCACTGACATGCGACACACAACCCTTACCAGTCACCACAATGCTGCAGGAAAAACTTAAATTCATCAAAGATATTGCTGGATCAGCCATTAAAAAAGAAAAACAACCTACTTTGGATCTCCACAAAGCAACCTCTGAAGCAAAGGGAGCAGATCCTGGGGCAGTGACACAAGAGTTAGCTAACTGTGAAAGGAATTGCACTCCACCGCATCACAGCAGCAGCAGCAGCCAGGGCAGAGCCCCTCTGCATCCCTCATCCAGACCCAGCATACTCTCTGCCCCATGAGATCTTACAGGCATTATTTTTACATATCTCAACTGTGAATAAGAATCACTAATTCAAAGACCATCCCTCCAGATCCAGCAAACTAAGGCAAGAAAATCCAGCGTATTTGAAAAGCCTTCAAATCCTAAATGGAAAGAGCAAGGAAAGGCAAAAAGGGATTTGTGGTACTGTTCAAATATTAGATTTTCGTGGAATAGTTTGCAATGGAAGGGACCTATTTTGCTTCGCTTGTCCAGTATCTTAATTAAATTAACACACAGAATTATAACTGAACCAGCATAGCACCAACCCCAGAATTTGGACAATCTCTAAGAAATTTTCTCTTCACCATGCAATCATGCAATTCTTGAATTATCATTTACACAGCCACAGAGGGAAAAGCTGACAGACCCTGCCCAAAACCAGCTTCCTCAAACCAGTGCACCAAGGGTGAACTAGTTCCTTTTCCCCAAAAGACAAGGAAGTGAGGACTTGGAACACTTGCAGCTGCAGGACTCAGAGGTGTTTGAGGTGGATTTTAACTCGTTCCAGACATTCTGGAGTAATTTTCATCACAAACGGTGCCTCGCTGGAGATAGGAAATAAAAATACATCTTGGTGGAAAACCCAGTAAGAGCATCACTTCCCAGTGGTCCAAGGTGTTTTCTTGAGCTAGAATTCAGGGCAAAGCAGGATCCAGGGACAGGAAAGAGCCCTTGCCTGACTCATATCAGACCACAGCATCCACATTTGTCCCATGGGTGGGTGAGCAGGCATCGGTCTGTGGAGCCCTAAGCCCTTCCCTGCCATATCTCCCTCCCCCCTCCTGCACAATGGACTCCGGGCAGAGCTGGGGATCCCAGCTCGGCCACGACAGCCCGGGCAACCCCGCCCCAGCATAGGGGGACACTGGGTGCCAGCTCCCCTGAGCTGTGTGTCCCCATCCCGCTATCCCCATTTCCTGCCTCCTGCAAAATCTGTCTCGGGCTGAGCCTCAGCCTTTTGACTTCCAGTACTCCATGTCACACAGCCCCACGGAGCGGCGGCACACGAGCCGCGCACACACACGCTGTGCGCACACAGATGCACTGGATTCGGTCACTGCAAACACACACAGGGCAAACACAGACACGCTGCACACACCCGCACAGTACATACATACACATGGGGCACACTCACCTGATGTGCAGAGACACACAGTGCACGCACACGCACTGCGTATACGTGCAGTGCTCACACCCAGAGCTCACAGCAGTCAAACCACACACCCCGGATACAAACTACACACACGGGGTGCTTGTGCAGACCACGCGTGCACACTCCAACACCCCACGCACACACATCCTTTACACGCGCAAGCACGCCAACCGCACACACTCGCTGTGAAGATGCACCTTGCGCAGATGAGCACACGCACTCACACACCGTGCACAACCACACACGCGCACATACACGTGCCCGCCCGCACAGAGACCGCGGGCTCGCACCGACCCGCCGTGGGCGGACACGGACACACGGACACGGAGCCGCCGCGCAAAGGCCGCGCGCACTCCCCCGCGCCGCGCACCCGCTCCCGCACGCACTTACCCGGCCGCCCCCGCGCGCGGCGCCCGCCGGCCTCCCACCGGCCCCCGCAGAGCCCCCGCCGCGGTGCGGCACCCCGGGGCCGCGCCGTGCCCAGCCAGTCGCTCTGCCTCCGTTGCTCCGCGCCCGCCGCTCCGCGCCCGCAGCCGCCCGCCCGCGGCTCTACCCCCCCCCGCCCCGCCTCCTCCCCCCACAACACTGTAGTAAGTTCTCATTGGCCGAGGGCGAGGGGCGGCCTCGCCAGCGCCGCCTCGCCATTGGCTACAGGGAAACCGCGGCCGGCGGCGCGGGCGGGGGAGCGTGCGCCCCCTGCTGGCTCCCCCCCCATCCCGCTCTCTCCCGTTCCCTCCCGCGGGCCGCCCGGAGGGAGAGCCCGGAGCGCTTTCCTGAGCCCGCCACAACAACAACCCGGGCAGCGAGAGGCTGAAATAACGGGATTACCGCCTGTTCCTGCCACCACCACACCCTCCCCCGCTTAAGTGATGGTGGCGGGGGGGGGCGATAATTTGGCGCCGCACGGCCCCGGTAGGAAGGGGGTAGGAAGGGTCCTGCCCGCCTGTACCGCGGGCGGCAGCGCCGCTCCCCCTCCCTCCGTGACCCAAATTTTAAATACCGTTCGCTGCCTCCCAGAGAAAGTCGTGGCGCAGCTCTGAAGGGAAACCCGGGGTGAAGAAGCAAGGAGGAGTGTATGAAGAAAGGTGGGGGGGGGGGGGGGCGTTGGGGTTTTTTTAATGCTGTTATTATAGTCTTCAATTTTTTGAGCATAAGTCCATTCGGAATCGAACAGGTACTGCCTCAGTCTTGTGGCAAGCCAAAAAAGCGACAATTGAGGCGGTCTGGTCAACAAGAAACGCCCCCAGGAGCCCAGCACAGCCCCACCGAGGGGCCCACTCTGCCCCTGCTCTGGAATCCCGCACCTCCAGCATGGCCTGGATTTCCCTCGCTTACAGCCAAATTAGAATCAGTTATTTTTGTCAAGCAGAGCTGTCGAGCTCTCCCTGCTTTGTACATCAGAGCAAAACATGCTGCCCAGTACCTCTTGAGCACTTCCAAAGGTTACAGCAAAGCTGCTGCCAGCCTGCCCAGATCAGGAACTGAATCCCCCTTGCATATTTGCACAATTCCAAAATACTCCTGGCACTAAGGCATCTCCCTTTGTCTCCCATAGAGAATTAAGGTCTCAGGCACATTATTCTGCTTGGATTAAGAGCAACCGCCCTGCCTCTTCATCAGCAGATAATACCCAAGGCTGATACACCCTGGCTGGGATGGCTCCATCACTGATACTGACCTAGCAAGGGCCACTCACACACTGAGGGCATTTATGCTATATGAAGCTAAAAATACCCAGATTTTTAGAAAAAAATTAACACGCTTCTCACAGCTATTTACGCCTTCTCCTTTATGCGTGTATGACAGTCAGCTCTGCCAAGAAGAACGGAGCAGCTCCCCTGTGTCTCAGTGTGGAGACTACTTGCAATAAGGTCCTTAATTAGAGGGAAGACGGATATTTTTGCCTTAAATCTGGACTACTTGGTGGTTTCCTTGGACTTAGATGAGCACATCTGATTTAAAAAAAGACAGGCTGGCAAAGGTCTGGCAGCTCCAAGTTGCTGCTCCTACATTAACAGGTAGTTCCTTGGAACTACCTGTTAATGTAGGGACAGGTAGTTCCTTTGAAACATGCCCTGTAGGTTTGACTTCAGTCCCCAGTGCAATAAATTAGCACATTTTAATAGCCCAGGCAGTGCATGGAGGAGCGTCAGATGTTCAGTGCTAACCCACCACAACTGCTGCCTTTGCTACCGCTCACCCATGGGTGGGCTTAAAACACTGCCAGAAGAGAAATATCAGTCCAAAGAGCTTTGAGGAGAAAACCATGGAGCAAAGAAACCACAAGATTTGGTTGGCAACAGCTTCTTGCAACTAAGAAAAACAAGCAAACAAACCCACACTGCTTTAAGATTATGTGGAGGAGAGACCAGGGCAACAAAAACTTTGCATCAAAGCAGTGATTTAACACCACACAGTGCATCATCCACTGCGCTCAGATCACCAGATGCTCCCCAACTCCATCTGTCAGCAGCTGAGAACAGAGAGCAGCAGCTCCAGCATTCTGTATTCCCAGGTGAAGCATTTATCCACAGGGAGCACTAATGCAAGCTGCCAACGTGCTTGTGCATGAGGGCAATGGATGCTGTCACCTCTTCAGACCCCAAACAAATGGCTGAGTTTGATTGGCTAAAAAGCTAAAGGAAGACACTAAAAAGTTGAATTATCAAATACAAAAAGAGGCACTTTTTCTATGCCATGAGAGCCTGAAAAACATTCTTCTGGGGCAAGGGGATCTAAGCCTTCATAAAGCAACTTTTTATAGGGAGCAGAAAATATGTGGGAAAAAAAGGGAAAAAGAAACCCAAAACCACCACTCTCATGGAAATAAACCCATCACCACCACACTTCTGCTGGAAGCCACTGGCTTAGCTTCTAACCTTTTCCTCCCTACATAGCCCCAAACTGACCTCTGAAATCCCATAGGAAGTAATGGAAATTTCTTAAATTCTTCACTATAAGAACAGTTTTCCCTGTGCCAAGCCTGGATTGAAACTATTTAAAGAACTCTCCTGGTTACAGCTGGTTAAAGTAACTTTATGGGAGTTATTTAGAGACTGAGAATTATTTTATTAAGTCCGGATTTCTTGGTATTTGCCTGGTGGATATAGGAATAAGGACAGGAATTATATTCATTTTAGGCATGCGTTTGGGGTCGCTAAGGCAGAGGTTGTTCCTCACAAAGTGAAAGGCCACTGGGAGTGCTCAGATCCTGATGGATTGGTGTAAACCAACTGGGTCATGGAGGACAATGCCAAACCCTGCCCTCTGCCTGGGTAATGTGCAGGCACTTGCAAGCAGCTCAGTAGGACACACTGCAGCCGAGGGCGAGGGGTGGGACGCTAGGAGCATCCAGATAGCAGATTAAATCTAGCTCAAGTTAAGTTCTTCATAGAACAGATCTTTGTAAGGTGATCCAGCACTCTGTAGGCCCCACAAGATACACTCCAGGTAGGATTTGTTGCAAAACAGGGCTCCCAGTTTACACCAGTGCTGGGGAACACTGCCCAGAGCATTACTGAGACAACAATAAAAGGCACAGCGCTCTCTCCTCTTTGCCCCGAGGAGCTTCTCCAGTGAGGAATTCCCAGTCTAAACAAAGCAATTGTGCATTACACTGGTGCTGTGCTCCCTTCCCCAAAGCAAGCAGGACTTAAAGTGAAGAGAAATACTTGGGATTACACCAAGTTCCAGGGAAAAAAATTAGGCTGGGCAGATGAATCCTTTATCTATCCTGCTCTAAATGAGCTGCATTATGCACACATATGTGAACACACAACAGGCACACCACTCCATTTACCTTCTCACACTCACACACTTCGCAAACAAGCGACAGTCTCCATTGCAGCAGCAGCCATTTCACAAGAGCAAACAAGGTGGGAGGAGAGCAGGTGGCTCAGTTTTGCCAGTTCCTGGCCCTCTGCCCTTGGCTCCTCTTCCAGCTTTGCTGTCACCATCAGCAGTGCTGATTTGGCCATGAGCAGTAGACAAGAATGAGGATGAGAGGAAACCTCCTTTTGACTTCTTAAGCTTTGTCTTCCTGTAAAATGGTGATCTAGAATTAAGATATTGCAGGTAAATGATTCACCTGGAAGGAAAGAATGCTGCATTTCTCCCCTGCCCACCCCTCTCTCCAGCACAGAATTCACTGCTGAAAAAGCCTCTGAAAGGCTGAACTGCAAATTCAAGGAATTTTCACTAAGGTCTAGAACACTTGCACTGCTTTGCTACAACTCATGGTGTGCACAGTGAAGGCGACCTGAAACATCTACACTCACCTGGCTCTGTATCAAATATTTAACCAAAGATTAAATCTAGTCCAGCCCATCATAACACTCTCCAAAACCAACCATTGATTCATTGCTGAGATAGTTATTAAAGGGCCAAAAAGCACCCTCCATAGCTAAAGAGCCTGAGTGAATTAGGTATTGGAATCACCCTTGGCATCAGGGCAGTTCGCCTCCAATTTTGCTAAATCCAAACTGCTTCTGCCATCCTTTTCTTTGTGGTTTCCTTCTGAAGAATTTTCTTTTGTTGGCTGTAATTTGCAGCCTTTAAAAGCTGCTGTTGCTAAACAACAACCATGTGTTCTCCCATGGGCAGAAGAATCTCATTTTTTAGCCATTAGCTCTTTTTGGTACTGGGCTGGCTCAAATGGATCCCTTTTGGGCAGATGGCATGGCTGGGAACTAAGTCTGTACACCCAGGAATTCCCATCCCACCTGCAATCTGGTTAATTGATGCAAAAATCTCCCGTCATGAGTTTCATTGATTTGTATGAAGCGGATGTTCATTTGAGTCAGTGTCTTGCAGCACAGCAGACAAACTCCAAGTAGAAAGAGGAACAAAACAGAAGAGGAGCTTCAGTTCTCTCCAGGCAGTGTGCCAGTGCAGAAGAACGGCTCCTGGAGAGTCAGCTTTGTTTAGACTTAGGGCTTAGAGTCAGCATGTAAAGCACATTTCTGCCAAGATGCACCATTAAAGATTAGAGGAGGTCAGCTGCAGCCCTGCAGGATCGAGAGCTCATATGGTGAATGTTTCTACACTGACAGAGAAATACTTTTCCTCTCAAGTATGAGTAGGAGGTATTAAACACACAAGTGTCTGCACTGAAAGGATCTATAAAGAGCTTAACAAATCCTGGAGAATAGAATACAGGTGATGCTGTATTCTAGCAGTGAATGGGTGAATTGAATTCACTGCTTGTGAATTCAAGCAGTGCAGGCTCAGGAAAAGGCAGAGTCAGTGTGGCATGAGCCTGAGCACCAGAAACAACCTAAGAAACTGACTGAACCACGGAAAGAACCATCACAGGAGCCTCAGACTGTCCCACAGCACACTCATCTCCATCACCTCAAGAGCTCACCCTCCTTCAAAGCATTTACTAGGATTTCATTTCCCAGCAGTCACAGTAAAAAACTAAAACCAGAGGAGTGTGCTTACAGACAGCACTTGACTCCCTACCCCTCTTTCAGCAATGCTGCTGGAAACTCCTATAGTTGGGTAGCAGGAAGAAGTTCAAGCTCTTGTGTCAGCCTCCTAAGCCAAGCCCGACCAGCCAGCCTGGCCAGAGAGGCAGTTGTCCCTTCAGCGGGGGGAAAAGCTCAGCTATGCAGCCTTTCTTGAAATGCACCCAAAAATAACAGTGAGTGCCACCTAGAGACCAGAGCTCCAGCCGGGAGGCAGCCAAGCTGCACTACGAACAAAAGATGTCAGGGGCTGATTTACTCTTTGCATAGATGAGGAGTCAAACTGTAGCCAAGAGAGGCTCTGGCTTCTTTAAATAACACCAGGTAGGTGTGTTTTCAACTGCAGCTTCTCCCCAGAAAGGCACCAATTCAGTGAAGGAGATTTGACTTCGTACTGTTATGCTCTTTTTGGGCTAAGAGCCCCCTTGGCTTCAAAATGCTTAGAGTTCTTTGTTATGGGGAAGGACAGTTTCAAGATCAGGGTTTATTTAGGACTATTTAACTTTACCTAGCAGTAAGTTTGAGGCAGATACTTGGCAGAGAGCGTTCGAGTCTGCACTAACATATCCCATGTAATCCAAAGGCCGTGAACCCAACTCTAGTAAACAGACAGCAAATGGTGTTGAGGGCTAGACCTGTGCATCGGTGAGGGACACCTGGCAAAACCTAACACTTATTTAAATTAAACTTTAGCTGTGGAGAACAAATACAACTTCTAACCATTATTTTTTCCACAAATAAGAGCCAAAGCTCTGCACACCTTGGTCAGCACGGTATCCCCTCCCTGACACGTCCTTGGACCTTGCAGGATTTGTCCTGAGCTACTAAACTGGATCAGTCTTGTCACTTTGAGTCCTGCCTATGGATGTTCCCAGAACCTGATAGAGCACAGCCAAAGTCTGCCCAGAAGCATTTCTGCAGGTGCACAATGATTAATTGGTGCACATTTCCATATCACAAATTAAAAAGACCTCAGCTTGCTTGAAATGCAGTATATTAACCTCTGAAACTGGCAGTCATGGATACCAGCTTCAAAAAGATGAATATCAATAAGACAGAATCCCAGAGGATAGCATCCCACTGCTGCCAGATTTTCTGGAGCTCAAAATAAGGCATTTTGAGGCATTTTAAGGTAGTAACTTTACATGCTTATTTTATTAAGAGAACCCAAAGTGGTTCATATTAATAGACAGAATCCAAGAAATCGAGGAGGGCGAGGGGGATAAGGTAGCGAAGGAAAGCTCTGGGCATGGATGGAGAGACAGAGAGCCAAGGGCAGGAAGCATACTGCGATTGTCACGGTTAATTGCCAAGAGTCTGAAAAAGTTTGTTACTAAAATAAATAACTGTTAATTCAGGGTGTTCTGCAGGTCCACTGAGGCTGCAGAGTAACAGTGCACACAGTAAATCTCTGGAGCAGGAGATGCAGCAGCAGCTTGGAGATGCCAATCTCACCCTACACTCACTGCAGGCTGCATCAGAAAAGTTAATAATCATTAAGCTGCCATCTTTTATTTCTAATTATTTGTCTCCACAGCAGGGTTTCTCCAACCATCAAGCAAAAGGGAAGCAAGTCTCAAAGGCGTAACTGTTTTGAAGTGGGCTCACAGCTGCCACGGCATGAATGCCTCTCCAAGAACAGTAGCAACTGCTCTGCATGGCCCACGGAGCTGGGAGGGAAAGCATCTCTGTTTAGGCTGGTTTTCAATGTCGGTTTTTAGGTCAACCAAAACAGCTTTTCTTATGCAACAGAAAGCTCACTTGTTTTGGAGTTTTTGCTTTCATTTAATTAGATGGTAATTCAGAGGGCAGCACTGCTATTCTGAACACCACAATGAGAACCGTTTTCACTGCTTTACTAAGCAACAAAGTGAAAACACTGAGCTAAGCTGGCTCTAGAACTTGACACCATGTTAGAGACCATGGTCTCCTCTGACAGTGTGGGACAAGTGGAAGAGATACCTTGCTGCCACATTTCCATAGAATCATGGAATCATTTAGGTCAGAAAAGCTCTTCATGATCAAAGAGGCTAACCATTAACCCACCGCTGTCAAGCCTACCACTAACCCATGCCCCTAAGTGCCACATCTACACGGATTTTAAACCCCTCCAGGGATGGGGACTCCATCATTGCCCTGGGCAGCCTGTGCCAGTGCTTCATGACCTTTTCCATGAAGAAGCTTTTCCCTAATGTCCAACTTAAACCTCTCCCATTTTCTTTCATGCTATCCCTTGCTCCCTGACCAATCTCTTCCAGGCTGCCCCCTTCTGTCAAGGAGCTGTGGAGAGACAGAAGGTCCCTCCAAGCCTCCTTTTCTCCAGGGTGAGCCACCCCAGCTCCCCCAGTTGCTCCTGCTGCTCCAGCCCCTTCTCCAGCTCTGTTCCTTTCCCTGGATACGCTCCAGCCCCTCAATATCTTTCTTGTTATGAGGGGCCCAAAACTGACCCCAGGATTCAAGGTTTGGCCTCACCAGTGACCAGTACAGGGGGACTTCCCTAGTCTGCTGGCCACACTAGTGCTCATACAGTCCACATGCCATTTGCCTTCTTGCACACCAGGGCTCATGTTCAGGCACTGTCAACCAACAGGAGAGGCTGAAGAGGAAAATCTCACTGAAAGGTGCTGGAAACCTCATTTGTTCTTTCTCTTTGGGCTATGTGTAAACAAGAACTAAGAGAGAAACTCACAGCACAACAAGCTGTTCAAAAGCTCTGCAAAGCAGTGCCCTTCTCCGGGTCACCCATCAATTCTACGATAGAAAGAAACAACATGTATAGATAGATAACAGCACGTGGTTTCCAGCATCACCAGTACCACTGTATGGAAAGGCAGAGCCCAAACACAGCCCATGAATGGATACTCTGTACTTACCACCACAGACACAGCTCTGAATTTTTCAGCAGTGACCTCACCTTGGACTTCTTGACAGGCTTTAAATAATGGCAACATATGTGAATCTCAGCTTGAAGATCAAGAGCAAAACTCCCAGCAGAGAGGGTTTTCTAGCATTTTCAGCATTTTCCTTCACGGTTTCTGCCCCGCAGCTACTCCCAGATTCTCTCCATGGAAGCTGCTGGTGTGTTACTTTACCCAACACTTACCAGGTCAGGAGAGGAGATTACTAAATTTATATTTAATATAAATATATTACCAAAACTCCTATGCATTTTATGTTTACCTATGAGATAAGCTAGGCTTAAAGATGGAGAGGCAATCTGAGCCTGCTGTTTTCTCTGCTGAGTGAAGGTCAGGGCTGACCCTGAGCCAGTGATACTGGTACCACACCCCCTTTATCTTTGCTATCCCTAACAAGGTACCACATGGCTTTCTTGTTTGCTGACAAAGATTGACACCAATTATTCAGCAAGCAGCACATTTCATCTCATATCATGATCAAAACCTCTACAGCATGTAACAAGCAGGATCACCAAAATGCAATTCTCTCCCCTCTGTGCAATACATGCATGAAAACAGACAAAAGTAACATGGAGACTGCTCTAGGGAGAGCAAACCAGGGACAGTCCAGGTTATCAGGGTTTCACAAGGGAGAAATTCACCCTTGAACAGAGACTTGTTAACACAGATAGCCAGATAGATTGGTGACTGTCCTGAGGGCCTGCTCAAGCACTGAGCTGGAAGACTCTCTGGCCAAAGACTTGCTCCAGGTTACCCTGGCACAGCTGCTCTGCTGGTACAGCTTTGTCTCTCACTAAACCATTCCAACCATCACGCAAGTGAGCACTTGTATCTTGCTCCACATCCAAGCTCACAGCAGCTTCCAGCTGTACCTTCCACGCGGAGGAGTTTTATTCTCCATTCAAATGGCTGCTGGGTGTTTGGTGGGGTTGGAGCTCAGCACTTCTGACCAAGGCAGGTTTTCTAGTTAATTAACAATCCTGCTTTTGGAGATTTGGTAGCAAAGCTCATTCAGATAGGGAGGCAGATGCTCATCTTCCAAATATAGTGCTCACTTCTGAGTAAGAACAACAGGTTTATGCTTGGATTTGATTCATCTCTCCTGCCCTGCCATGAGGCATTGTATAATGATGTCAAGTTTAAGAATAAAGCAATCTGTTCCCAGCACCTTCCTCTGCTTTCCCTTCAAGTCTTTCATCAATGACTGGCAGCACATTAAATACTCAGGCACGGAGCAGAGCTGCTCTAAATGTGCTCAGCCCTTTCCCTTACTAGGAGAGGAGAGGGTGTTACTGGGGAAGAGGAGTGATGGAGAGGGGAAAGCTTAGCAGGAGGATAGCTTGAATTTAAAAGAAGAAAAAAAGTAAATTTGAACCTACTGAAGTTTCCAGAGAACACAACCTCGATGCAAAGGCACCACTGCACCCAGAGAAAAAGCATCACCAAGCCGATCCCTTCCTTCCCTCCACCCTGAGTACACAGACCTTGTCCTCAGAGGCTTTAATATACAAACACCACCTCACAGCCAAGTTCATGGAAGGCACCAAACCTCTGCAGGGAAACCATCAGAATCCACCCCACCAGGGCAATTTTTCCCCTATGCAAAGCAGGCGCTCCATGAACACAAACTGAAATCATCAGTGCCTAATGCTCTTCTCCAAGCTTGACATGCATTTCCCCTCCTCTCCTGCCAGAAGGGCCTCAGCCTCCTCTCCATGCCCTGCAAAGCCCCAAACACACGCGGTTTGCAAAGAGTGAGGTAGACCAGTGCCATCAGAGAGCCCCTTTCATAACCACAGTGCTGACTTGCCACCAACAGATGTCAGGAGACATCCTGGGAAGAACAGCAAGCATTGCTTTCCATTCGCAAAAATATTTTCCTTTCCATTTGCTCACTTGCTGGCACTTAAGTGTGTTTTTATCCCCAGGTCAGTGCTCCACAGCCTAGGCTGGTAGGAAAAACTACTACCGGGGGCTTTTCATATTATAAAATACAGCAATTTCCAGGCCAACTAAGTGCTTTTCAATATCCAAAATCTTGACACACACATGGACAATAAATCATGGTGTTTGACAACAACCAATGCTTCAGAGTTTAAGACAATAAATAGGTCAATTCATTATTTCAATATGTCCGATCATTAAGTCAAAGCAACTTGTTTCAACTGTTTCTGCCACTGATCTAACAAAACAGGTACTTACCCAGAGATGAGAGAGCCAGGCCAACCACACAGGCGAAGCACCAAAATCCATCGTGGGGCAATGGATAGAAGAGAAAGGAGAAGAGATACTGGTTAAAAAGCAGTTCTGGCTAAACATGAAAAACCCATGCACCCATCAGAAAAACCCGAGCCACAAAGCAAAAGCTCACACTTGTACCCACATGAGCAAGGCAACAGAGCAAACTTCAGTATCTGACTCTTCCAGAAGTGAAGGTGGAACCGGATGTTCACGGTCAGCCACTTCTTAGAAATGTAAACACCAAGTGGGGAAGGAAAAAAAAAAAACCAACCAAAAACATCAGCTCGGCATTACCTAACGCTGATTATACAGCGAGCAGTGACGTAGGCACCCCATGCCTGCCAGCCTCCGGTGAGTACCGCCTCCCGTGAGTAACCCCTCCGGTGAGTACCGCCTCCCGTGAGTACCGCCTCCCGTGAGTAACCCCTCCCGTGGGCACGGGCCGGGCTCTGCCGAGCTCCGGGCACAACCGGGCTGCAGGAGCAGCGGGCTCGGTGGAGGCTGCGGGCTGGCCCCGTGCAACTTCTGCGCCCGTCCAGCTCCTCCGGACTTACATAACTTCTCGGGTAAACTTCTGGAGGGCTGGACACAGCCCAGCGCCGCCGGTCCCGGCTCCACAGGGCTCCAACTGAGCCCTCTAGTGGGCTTCAAAAATTCCACAAAACACCAGAGCCTTAATTTAATTAACACTCGGCCAGAGGCCTCTAAACCCTAATCCTCTCAACAAAAGGATCATTAAGTAAATGAAGTGATTCAAGAGAGCAACGGTGCTCCCAGCCCCGGCAAGGCTGGCTGTGTGCTCTGGTGGGCACACACCAGCGCCTGAAATTCAGCCAGATCCCCAGACCATGCAACAGCCCCACTGAGGGCACAGGGACCTGCCTCACATAAGCACACAGTTGAGCACTCATGGCAGAAGTTGGACTCAACAGTCACCCTGCCATGCCAGAGAATCACAGAATCATGGAATGGTTTGTGTTGGAAGAGCCCTTAAAGCTCATCTCATTCCAACCCACTGCCACAGGCAGGGACATCTTCCACTAGAACAGGTGGAAATTTGGGCACAAGCCCATACCCATCCTATGGGATGCACCATGATGCCAATAGTCCTGTTGCCATCATCTCTATCAAGACTGAAAACCCTAACTACTGAACCAGGAGAGCAGCTGGAGCACCATGTATTTTTTAAGTGTTATTATCCAGCCTGGATGCAGGTAGAGAGCAGCTCTCCTTTCAAGAGGCAGCCTCAGTCCCTCAGCTGAAGGCTGGGAAAAGACTTTCATCTTGCCCAGCCTTGCAAACATGAACAGCAGGAAGCACTCTCCTCACCAAAGCAGCTAGGGTGTACCTTGCCAGAAGAATTCACGGCACACAGGGTGTAGTCAGGGAAAAGCCTTCACAGTCAAAGGTTCCTAGCCCACATACCTCACCCCAACGTGACAGTAATGGAGATCTTGCCCTTTGCAGGTGGCTCTCTTGGAAAGTCACCTCCAGCTTCAGAGCCACACAGAGGATCCAGAGCAGCTCTGAGGAGCACATCCATGAGACAGCTCATTAGTGCAGTGAACAGGAGCAGAAGAGCTTAATTACTGGGCAAGAGTCATTCCCTCTGGGTTTGGATGCCAGCAGCAGCCTCCACAGGGCCATGCTGCCCCCAGGATAGGCGTTCCTCAAAAGCACCCACAGCCAGTGTCACCTCTGCCCATGGTGAATGGGATCCCAGCTGGGGCTGCAAATGGTCTGCAGAGCCTCAGGCTCCAAATGTGAGAAAACAAAATGAGGAAGAATTCAGGTGTTGCTCACCTATAGGCACCAGTCCCCTTATTTTGGTGCTGTGTGTGAGCACCCCAGTCTCCAAAGCAGCTTTTGAAGCTCAAATCAAGCAGCTCACCAGGAACAGACACAGCAGTAGCTGCTGGTGGAGTACACCCCAGAGGCTGCCAAAACCTGGCAGGGTTTTTCGGATGACCAGGAGATGCTTTAGTGTTGGTCTCTCCTCAGACCAACACAGCCTTCCCTGGTACCTCAAGCCCTCTAGGGTGCCAGCCAAACTGGTCACAGACCCTCCATTTTTGGGACTGAATGCCGGACAGCATTCACAGAGGTTTCCATTTTTAGTCTTTGCTCCTATCTCCTTGGGATGTGCCTTCAGGATAGAGTTGACATGTCGATGCTTCCTTCTTGCCCAAAGATGCAGAACAACTGCTCCCAGAGCTAATGAGGATGTCTTGCTCTGACCCTGCGCAGTTTTCAGCATACCCAGAACAAGCAGTCCTCTCTATGTTCACCTCCTGGGAAAATCCAAAGAGCTCCCATCTCCCCAGCCTGGGAAAGAACACAGATGGTCACGGAGATTAAAGCATACAGAAAATTAACTACCCTATGCAAATGAGCTTCTTCATCCAGCCCAGCACTGCCAGGTGGTTCAAGGTCCAGCACTTGGATGTGATCATCATGGCTTGCTGAGCTCCAATAACAGCCTTGTATTGACTAGGACAGGGGTCAGGAAGCTGAGCAGGAAGAAGACAATTTGTAAGGAGGGAAGGATGCAAACTGCCAGAGCCAGGCAGCTGCCGAAGTCACTTTCACTTCATGCTACAGCAGAAGAAAAAGCAGCAGCCTCAAAAACAACCCTGGTCAGCAGCACAGATCAATTCTGCATTTGCATATCTTGTGTGTTCCCACTCAAAGGCAGCTTGTATGGACCAAGCAGTGCTACAACCACAACGTGAGCCATCTGCAACTCTGGACGCTGCTCGCACAGCACCAGGTGCCCACAGGATGGCAGAAGAAAACCCATACCAGCTCCTGCTGCCTTTCCTAGAAGGCTGAAGTCTTGGCACCCAGCTGAGGCATGGGATCTGTCAGCACAGCACACTGGGATGGGGCCACATAACCTTCCCAAGAAAGGCAGGGTTTCTCCAGGCTACCACTCAGGGAGGAGCCGCACCTCAAACCCACCAGCAACAGGTTTAGGTCTTACTTCATTTTTACTCAAAACCTTTTTACTTTAATACTTAAAAAACATTCCAACAGGAGTGGACATATTGCTCAGCCAGTGCTCAGCTGCCAGTGGATCCTCAGGGCCAAGTTTCAGGCCATGTCATGATGCAGATGACTGCATTTGCTATTAAAAGCCTCCACTCTGCACCCAAGGAAATTCTCAAGCAGTGCTGACCCCATCTGCCAGCCTGTGAGCCTCTGAGCAGCCACGGATTGGCCGAGGCCAATCCCGGCCATATGGGAGGGGTTCACCTCCACGTCAGACACGGCACCTCCAGCACAACATCAACAGAGACGCACAAAGTCACGTTATAGCTCAACGTGGCTCCGTGCCGGGCTAACGTCTGCCCTCCCTCGTTCCCACACTAAACGTTTGAGTTCACCTGGGGGCAGGGAGGCAACTCATGCTGTCCTGTCCAATAGATAACCTCAGCACAGACTAAGAGCTCCCTTCATGTACTGAAGTGCCTACAAGCAGCTTATCCATCTCCAAGGGGTTTTGGAGAGCGGATACAAAAATACAAGCCCTTGGACGGCTGGTACTATCCTGTGAGCACCGAAACCCCCACAGCAATCAGAGATCAGGTCACATACAGCATGATACACAGCTGCCTTAACACCCTGGTTTTTGAGGCACCAGTCCACCCCACTCTCCCTTACAAAGCTGAAGTCAGTGCTAACACCAAGTTTTCCAGGCCCAAAGGCTCAGAGCTCCCCCATAGCTGCCCTGCACTGCCTTGTTAAGCAACACCTACCAGATTGCTGTAATGCCACTGCAGTCAGCTCAGAAGGCTCCCAGCACGTGCCAAGCCTTATGTCCCCTCCTTAAATACAGCTCTGGTCAACTGTGGCCAGATGTAATTACCTACATAAAAGGCACTCAAAGCCACCTCTAATAAGAGGATGTATTCATACTTGTTAGGCTGAGGTTCCTCCTCTGCTGCTGCTTTCCAGGGCTCAAAAACTTGCCTCACAGTACGTGGACCAGCAAGAACTTCACCCCATTCCTTATTACAAAACCTGCCTTTCCCAGGATGGAAGGAAAAGTCGGGTTTCTCACTCATTTATCCACAAACAAGCAAAGAACATTTTAACAGGATTTCTCCATTTAATTGAATAGCACATGGGGGCTTTATTTGTGTTGGCAAAGGGCTTTGGGGTGAGCAAATGGAGGAGCAAGGGCAGGCCCCATGCCCCAAAACACTTCTCAGGGGCCAGGAAACACGTCCAGGTCGAGCCCACAGCCTTACACAGGCCAGGATGGGCCTGGGGTGGCTCCCACAGCATCAGCATCTTCCCAGAGGGGTTCCCAGCTGCCCCAAATCTCCAGGAAGTTACCACCAGGTTTGACACAGCATAACAAGACACCCCAAGTTCCCATCACGCCTCTTCTCCTAAAATCTGCCAACGAGTGGCAGTTTTGGAGCCTTCCCAGAGCCTCAGGGTCTGAGGGGTTGAGACAGCAAAAAGCTGTCCCGACACGGCATTTGTGTCCCGACACAGGCTCCAAGCCGGGAGCCCAGATGGTGGCTGTGAGCCCTGCCCACGGCGCCCCATCCTCATCTGGTAGTCCAGGCTTTTCTCAGGGGGGCATCAGGAGGGGACTAGACACAAACCATATTAATTGGATAGACAGAGAGTCCTGCAGCCCTATAAAGCTGTGAGCAGCTGCTCAGAACCTCTTGTGAACCACAAAAATAGTTTCATCTACAGAGAATGGATTAAACACCACAAACACCCTTTTCTTCCCTCTGTGCAAAGAGCATTTTCCCCCACTGTGGTCCCAAAGCAAAATCCAGCCCTGCAGATCAAACCAGGAAGTTTAGTAAACTTTGAGCATGAACAATAGCAGAAGGATTTTCCAGACCTTCAAGCTTGTTTGGCAAATCCCAGATTATGTAAAGCGCTGCTCTGCCATTGTCAGGGAAGCTGTACCCTGTGCCAGAGCCAGCTGGCACCACATTGCCCACCCAGCACTGCCTGCACCAGCAAGGGCAGCAGGGCTTGTGCAACTCCACAGACTCCTTCCCTGCATTTCCACTGCAGCAGCCACTGCCTTTCATTTTACACCTCATTGTTTTGTAATTAACCATCTTCCCAGGGTCGTGGTTTTCCAACCCATCCAGCCCAGGTGTTTGGTGGCCTGGTCTAAGACTCTCCTTTGTGTCTACAGGGTGCCCAGAGGTGAAGGATCCTTTCATTGGCTTAACTAATCCTTGGCTTTTCTGACAATTGATTCATGCCAGAGGGCTGAAGCTCTTATTGCTGTGCACACATCCTCTGGGAAAACAATACAAGAGCCTGAACATTCCACATTCAGCACCCAGCTGGAAAAACCCCTGAGGCAGGCAGGATGGTAGCCGGCATCCCTGGTACCCGGCTCCCCACTGGATCCATGTCCCCTAGCAATGGCCTCGCACAAGGTCCCAGTGCATTTACCTAATTAGGACTTAATGAAGTAGGGAGATCTATTGTGAGCCTGGCAGGGGAGCAGATGTGCCCCCTGAACCCAGCCATTGCCAAGAAAAGTGCACTGCTGTCTCCAGGGTGAATCAGCAGGAAAAGCTCAGGCCGGGATGCTCAGCCTTGCAAATTCCAGACCCCAGTGCCTTCTCAGAGCAGGGATGGAAAATGCTCTGGTCATCAGCAGCCTCTAGTGGGGAGAGATGGGCAGCCATGGTGGCTGCCTTGGCCAGACCCCAGAGCACCAGCCAGCCCACCCTGGCTGTTCCTACCAGCTCAGAATGGGATGGCATGACAAAGTCCCAATATGAGGGACCCAAACCATCATGGCCTCATTGGGATAACTGCTGTGTGAGACTGCTCATCTGCTGGGTGCTAGTCCCAGGCTAAATAGGGACAACCAACTGCAGCCCTTCCTGGGGAATCCCAGCTCAGAGCTCACACAAATCACTGCATGAAGCAAAATTCATAAAAAGGACAACAAGACATCCCCCTCCTTCACAGGCAGCTCAGTGAGAGACACCTCTGATAGGCAATTCCTCCCCCTTCCCAAATCACACCTCCAACCACAGCATCCAGCATGGCCAAGAGCCAATTATGACTCTAAACTTCCAGCCACCACAGCCTCAAGCCTCTTCCTGCAGCTGTGAACCCAAAGGTGAAACACTGCTTAGCAGAGACAGGACAATTCCTGCCCTCTGGGACAGAGACCACCTACAACTTGCCTTCCCCTCTGGGGAATAGCTGGGGAGGGAGCTCAGAAAAACCTTGCTATATATTAAATAGCGACATAACTCCAAAGTGCCGTCCTTGGAAAGCAGCTGATGTTTTGCCTTTTCTCTGAGAAATCCTTTCCCCGCCATTGGCTCTGAAAGGACCATGCCAGCCTGGTGGAAAGTGCGGTGCGGAGCAATGCGGCTGCAGGCAATTCCAGCAGCTGCCAGGCTGCGCGTCAGGAAGAGGGAGCCTCATCCCAGCAGCACCGCTGCAGATGAGAAGGCACTTTCTCTCCTCAGCAGGTTTCAAGCCCTCTCAGAAAGGCCTGAAGTTGTTCCTAAGCACGAGGAAAAGCAAAGTGAAGGGACGGGAGAGGCCCACATCCACAGAACATGTTGAGCACAACCATAGGAAGTGCAGTTTGATGCACAGATCAACTTTTTGCTTCTGCTGATTTGCCATTATCATCACCACAATCAGAAGCAGCATGTGCCCCACTTTGTCAGAGAAACTGAGGGGCTGCCAGCACCATGAGCTGGAGGAGACCCACATCTACACAGGCCCCGGAACTGGGAAAGGAACTCTACTCATGGGGGGATGCGAATTGTTCCGCAAGTTTCAGCTGCCTCTTCTCAGAGACAGGCATGGTGCAGCTGCACCACCACAGGCACAATGGCCATGAGCAGGGCAATGGCTCAGAGGCCAAACACAGAATCTCCATGTCACCCCAACTCTGGTGCAAGTTTTTCCCATGGACTAACCAGGTTACTCTGGCAGAAACAGGACTCAAAAGAGACCTGACTCTGGCTCTCTCCTACAGCTGCATTTGTGCTTCCACTAAGCCTCAGGAAGGGAGCACAGGGATGGGAACGTTCTGGGATGCACCTTGCAAGAACCCAACTTGCTCCCGTGCTCCAGGGCAACTTCTCTCCCAGGAAGCACCAGAGATTCCCCAACCTTCCCCATGCTGGCCGTTTGCTCCAGCTCAGCTGTTCCCACTGCCAGGCAGTGGCAGAGCATGTGTGACACATGACAGTGCTGGGGCCGAAGGTGCACCCCAAACCTCGGCCCTGCACATCTTGCACAGCCTGACCTCATGCAGGGCATGTGTGACTGACACCAGCCCCCATACTGTCAGACCCCTGGCTCAGCCTCACAGCCCCACCACAGCCCCCCTCCTGCTACACAAACCGCAGAGCAAGTGTTGGTTTTCCCCATGCGGGAGCCTCGGCGTAAGTCAATCCTCGGGCGAGGAGGCTGCTGCCGGCAGCGCCGAGCCAAGGCACACCCCTCCATTGCAACACAGCCCTAAAGATAGTCGCTGTCCCCTGCCATCCCACCAGCCGCTCGGACCCGCCACCGGCACAGCCAACGGCACGAACTAACGAGCAGGTTCACCAGCCTCTCGTCCCACCACGACTGCAGGAGGGCGAAATTCAGGAGAGGAAGAGATTGCAGGAACCGCCGGGCACGCCGCACACGCCTGTGGTTGCAACATCAGCGCAAAGTGTCCCCGTCGAGGAGGGGACGTGAAGACTTCGACTCCCCAAGGGGGTGGGGAAGTCGATGGGAGGCTTCAGCGCGACCCCGACCGGCGCCGGGACTGGGATCGACGGCAAGAGCAGCCCCCGCCGCCCCGCAGCTCGGCCGCTGCCGCCGGCTTTGGGAACCGTCCCGGCGGGCACAGACGGTGTCTCGGGAAGAGATCGCGGCCACCCCGAAGCCACAGGCTGAGCTGCTGCATCTCTGGCACAGCTCCAGCAACACCGAATGCTCCAAGAAACAAAGCTGGACCCAAATGCCAAAGCGGGAGCTGCCACCTCCCAGGAAGGGACACCAGTGCTGCTGCCGTGACTGTGGGGTGCAGGGGGGACCCTCCTCCCCGAGGCTGCACCTGCCTTTTCCCCTCCACTGCACCAGATGAAACAACAGCATGGGGGGAAACATCCCGGGGCTGGCCACTCCCCGTGAGGCAGGGCCCCATCCATCTCCTGAGCATGAATCCACTGTGGGTGGCCCTCCACCCCACATCCTCCCCTGCAGCCCCATTCAGAGTCTCTAGGACAGCCCTAGTGCAACCCCATTCCCCCTACACCCAGCCTGACCCTACTGGGGATCTCCCCACTCCAGAGCACCTCACTTCCCTTCTGCCCCATAGGCTTCCTGAGAGCGCTGCAGGTGCTTCCCTAGTCTCCTCCAGCCCCTGAACATCACCCATTTCTCCACAATCCCCTGCTTCACACCTCAGTCACCGTGGATCCCCCACACCTCGACTGACATCCCCAGCCCCCACCAAACCCTTGAGCACCCTAAACCACCTCACATCCAGCTTGACCTCTACGGGTGCCCCTGGTTTCTGCAGCCCCAGATCACCCCACATGCAGCCTGACCCCACCGGAGACCCCCTGCTTCATAGCACCCCATGTCCCCTGGCAACCCCTCCACTCCATAAACAGCCTGAGCCCCCATGTGCCCCCACAGCACCACAACTGTTCCTAAAACCCCGCAGCCCACGACCAGACTGACTCACCATGGGTCCCTCTAGGGAGCCCCAAATCCTCCAGAACTTGCCTGATCCCTATACCTCCCAAAGCACCCCAGGACTCCCACAGCATCCCCGCACCCCATAACTTGCCTGACCTCTACAGCCCTCACCCTCCCCTCAAAACCTCTCTCACCCCATAACAGACCTGACACCCGAGAAACTTCACCTGCCCCCGCTCACCGGGGCCGCCACTCCGCTCCGCGCTGCCTCCACCTGCACCACCGGCCCCGCCCCCGCCCCTTGACGTCACAACACGAGCCCCGCCCCCCTTGGCCGCGCCCACTGGCTGCCGCCCCCGCCCGTCAGAGCGCGGAGGGGGCGAGGCCAGCGCGCGCCGCTGCAGTGGGCGGGACCCGCAGGTGACGGGCGGGGGGTGGGGCCAAGAGATTCCTCCTGCGTCCCGTGACGTCATAGGTCCAAATAAGGAGAGGGTCCCTCCCCCCGGGTTCCCCCCGCGTCATGGCAGAACCCCAAAGCCCCCCAAACCGTCAGAATTAGGGCTTTTGTAGATATTTTTGCTTATTTTCACTATTTTCCGAAGTTTTATTAGGGAAAACCCCGTCCTTGCTGGGTGCTGGAGGAGCCGGGGGTGTCCCCATCCTGAGCGCACCGCAGGAGGCTGCAGCGTGGCCGGAGCCGGTAAGGGCGTCAGGGTCACTGCAGCGCCCCCAAACCCGACCCCATCCCTGGGGCCACGCCCGGGTTATCGATGCCGCGCAGGCGGCGGCTGCGGAGATAAGGTGGAATAGGGCCCCCGCGAGGACGGGGACGGAGGCGGCGGCCGGATGGATCTCGGCCCCAGAACCGAGGGCCTCGCTGCTGTCTCCGTTGGCTTGGCGGTGGTGGCCTTGCGATGGCACTGGGTGCCGGGACTGGGCTGCAGTACCCAGCGGGCACTCCTGGCGGGGGCTACCCGGGGTTACGCTCAGCAGCCGAGGGGCATGCCACTGTATCCTGCCCTGGGGACGGGGTGCCCACATGGGGAGGTTCCTAGTGCCATCTAATGGTCACCGCCCTGGGAACGCTGGCGAGGACCGTGTCCTTCGCTGCCTCTGCCAGGGCCTTTGCAGCCCTCAGAGGTGCACGGGCCGGAGCCCGCCCCGAGCTCAGAACCTCAACACCACGCAGCTCAGGACTGACAGGGGTTTGTTCCCCCTCCCTAGGAGCCCTAAGCCTTCCCCGGTGAGGCTGAATGTTTGGGAGCAGGAAGAGCCTCTTGGCCCTGCGGAGTGGGAGAGGGGGGAGTCCCTGCTAATGTGATGAGAGGAGGATGAATCTATAAGCTGTTAAGCCACTGCAAAGCCCCTCGCGTTCTGGCCCTGTTATCACTGACTTCTGTTCACATCTGCTCCCGGAGTTATTTTTAATCTGGTATTAAGGACTTGTGGGTTCTTCAACAGGCAGAGGGGGGCTCTGCTTGTCCCCCCTCCAAGCCATGGAGGGAGGAGCTGTGTTTCGTGGGCTGCAGAGGTGTCTGTGAAACACTAACATCAATCCTGCTGCTATTTGGGAACAGGAAAAAAAGCCCTGTCACCCCCTCCCATCCAGTACCCAGCCCTCAACTCTACAGAAGATCCCAGCACTGGGGAAAGGTAAGCAGAGGAACCAGGCAGGAGCCTCACACAAAGGGATGAGTTCAGAGATATAAAAAAATAGAGATATTTATTAGCGTTGAGTAAAGTGCAACCTCAGGATGGTTTGAGACTCAGCAACTGTATGAATGGCACGAGAGAAGCTCAGAGAGGAACAACAGCCTGAGCAGGGCTGTGCCAACAGGATCCTGGGACTGTACAAAGGCTTTAGAAACAATATCAGATAAATTATTTACAGTTCAAATTGATTACAGGAGGGTGAGGATTCATGAGCTGCTGCAGGCTGAGAGAAAGAACAGAGGCTGGGATGGAACATGGGCCCTGAGCTGGTGTGTCAGCAGTCTGCAAATTCAGGGCAACAGTTGGGGACAGCTAGGAATGTCCCTTGGCATCAGGCTCTAATTTGGGGTAGGAAGATATAGTGAGGTGAAGCCTTGCTCCTGCCTGGCTGGAACAGAAATTCTTC
Organism: Agelaius tricolor; assembly: GCF_023055355.1. NCBI lineage: Eukaryota > Metazoa > Chordata > Aves > Passeriformes > Icteridae > Agelaius > Agelaius tricolor. The sequence goes on along the minus strand of NW_027269296.1, from coordinate 5,325,791 downwards.
TTGATTTCCAATGGTGATAAGCAAGGATGGCTTAAGAACCAGTATCAGGTGCTGTACCTGGTTTTTCTGCTAAAAATCAGAAGATTTTTCCACACCTGAAAAGACCTTAGCAGTCCCACAAAGCTGCCAACGTGCTGCTGGACATACCACTGGCACTGGCTGCTGGTGGCCTTTCCTGGAGCTATGGGCTGGCAACGGGGTCCTCTCCGGGCAGAGAGAGACTCTGCCAAGTCTGTGGCCAGGAGGAAGTCCCACTGCTGGAGATACCAGTGCCAACAGCTCCCCATGGCACTGCCCTAGTAACTCCAGATGGGATCTGCTCCATTTACAAATAGGAGGATTTCTCTTGCCAGTACCTTAAAATTGCCAGGGAGACTGGAGCTGCAAAGTGTTCCTCCTACTTAAAAACATCCAGAGCAAAGACTCCAGAGCTGAAACAGTTGCAGCCTCACTGTGCATGTGTGAGCTTGTGTGGTCCAGTCCCTCTCCCACCCCAGTGCCATTTCTGACAAGATTAGGAAGAAATTCCTCCCTGTGAGGCTGGTGAGGCCCTGCCACACCAGCCCAGAGAAGCTGTGGCTGCCCCATCCCCATCCCTGGAAGTGTCCAAGGCCAGGTTGTACGGGGCTTGGGGCAGCCTGGGTTAGTGGAAAGTGTCCCTATCCATGACAGGGGGTTGGAACAAGATGAGCTTTAAAATGCCTTTCAACCCAGACCACTCCATGGTTCTATGAAATGTTCATCAAGGCACTAAAAGCTGCTCAGAGCAGCACCTTCAGGGGACACACCTTGGTCTGGCAGCCTGGTCTACCCCCAGTTAATGCTGGAAGAATTCTCAGGGTCTGAATCAGGAATTGTGCTCTGTCTGGAGACAGGCGGGAGCCACATGATCTTGAACCACTCTCTCCTCTGGCCAGCAGGAATACAGATCAAGTTTGCAGCTCAAGCCTGTTTCTGGTTCCTTCACTGACCTTTGCACACTGTGCATGGGGGTCAGGGGCTGGAGCAGCTGCGGCTCCTCCCTCGGCTCATTGGGAAAACCACAGGGACTGCTGGTGTGAATGGTGCTGCTGTGGAAGGCACAGCCCCTCACAGAAGGCGAAGAGGCTGCATTGGCCAGGACACAGCCACAAAAGCACTGCAGAGCGCTCCTGCACACCTCAGATCTGGCAAGACAGGGCTATTGCTGCTCAATCTTGACGTGGTCTCCGATCATCCAATGCTGATATGTGGCCAGGAAGATGTCGTTGTCTTGGGGACAGTCATAGTGGCAGGAGCACATCTTGATGAACATCATTTTTCTCTTGAAGAAGTCCCCCTCGGGGCAGCGGAACTCCACGTCCACCGTGCTGGTCAGGAATGGGGTGCAGCAGCGCCCGTCCGAGCAGCTGCCGCAGAACCGGGGCCGGTAGGAGCGGGTGCTGGTGCATCCTGAAAACTCGAAGTGGAGGCTCTGGCGCTGCTTTGGGGTCTGCACACACTTCTTCCCCTTCTAGGGAGAAAGCAGATGAATTACCATGGACATGACAGGAAAGATGCATTGAGGCCTGTGCTCTGACCCCATCACTGGGCAATGGGACACAGAGGAAGTGGAAGCATAGAGTCAGGATCATTCCCAAGGCTGTCCCCAGCATTTGGGGTGCTGTGTCCCCTATCTTCCAGCACCGTACCTCACCATACCTTGGTTTTCTCCATGGAGAAGTCGCAGGGCCGGACCGTGCAGAGCCGGGTCTCCTTCTCCAGGCGGCACTGGGGATTGTTGTTGGTCACACGGGTGGAGATCCCCATTCCACAGCTCCGGGAGCATGTGCTCCACTCTGTGGTCTGCACCAGGCAGTTCTCCTGCAGGTTGTTCAGCTCTGGCCTGTGAGCTGGATCCTTCCTGAAAACTGAGCCATGAGGAAGAGACACAAGGCAAGGCTTAGGGCTTTGGACAAAGAGTGGCAGCTCCATGGCTGCTCCCAACTCAGTTTAACACTTCAGGAACATCAGCAAATGTCTGGCCCATCCCATGAGATGCTTGGCCTCTCAGCAGGAAGGGGATGCAGGTGGGCAGGGGCCATTTCCTACATAGCCCGGCTCCAGACAGGTCTGCTGGGACACTTCAGGACACAGAAGCTTTCCCATAGCACCGCTGAGGTTTCACTTTGTATCGGGTCTGGCTGAGCTGGAGTTGATGTTCCCAGAGCAGCCATTCCAGTGCTGTGCTCTGCAGCAGGAGCTGGACGGGTGTTGGTAACACACCAGTGGTTTTGGCTACTGCTGGGCAGAGCTGGCACAGCATCAGTGATGTCTCTCCAACATTCTCCCCCCAATCAAGGGGCTGGGAGTGGGCAAGATCCTAGGAGTGGACACAACCAAAACAGCTGACCCAAATTCACCACAGGGATATTCCAGACTGTATGATGTCAGGTCTGATATAAAAGCTAAGAAAAGCAGGAGGAAGAGGGGGAGGGGGAAATTGCTATTCACAATGCTTGCCTTCTGGTGCAACTGTTCCATGTGCTGAAGTCCTGCTTCCTAGGAAGTGGCTGGACACCATTTGATGATGGGAAGTAAAGAATAAATCTATTCTTTTTCTCTTTGCTTGTGCACATGCAAACTTTCACTTTTCCTTTAATAAACTGCCTTATCTCAACCTACAAGTCACTTTCCATTTATTTTTTCCCCTGTTGTATTGCACTAAATAGTTATTTAGTTGTTTGCACTGGGTGTTTGGTAATTTGCACTGTTCACATGATTTGTATCCTATGACCACACGGTCTTCCTCTTTCCTCCCCAACAAGTGCCAGCCCTGGTGGTCTCTTCCCTCGTTTACGTGTCCCCTCCCCACTCCTCATCGGTATCCCACTGGTCCTCTTCCTCCGCCCCCATTCCCTGGGTATAAAAGTCTCCCACCATCAGGCAACACCCTCTTTCCCATCTTGGGGGTTGCCTGAGTCTGAGGTGTGTCCTCCAAGTCAATAAGCAGAGGACATTTGTCCCCATGTGGAGAAGAGCGCTTCCAGTCTTTTGCCTTCATCCATGTAAGCTCATGTGTGCTAAGGTCCGTAGCTAGCCGGATTGGACCCAAACAGCCCGTCCAGACACGGTTCTTACACTCCCCCTTGTCCAGCTGGGAAGGGGACTGATAGAGCAGCTGGGTGGGCTGGACCTAGTGTTTAGCTCTGGAACCCAACACTTGGTACTCACCCCCATCATGATGATGCACAAAGCCACCCCCAGCCCCAAACCAGTCAGTGCTCCAAATCAATCTACCCCTCTTCCCCAGGAAACAGCTCCCAGCCCCATCCCATGTGCCCCACTGACCTGCCGTGGCTGTTCCAAAGCGGTTATCCTCGCTGCCCTCCTCACATACCCACTCCTCACAGCACTTGTTGTGGAACTTCACCCTCCGGGGCGTGGGGCACTCTGGGGACGGCAGGCGCAGGTCATCGGAGCAGAGCAGGATGCAGCCGATGGCCCCGTCCATGCAGATGCACTGCAGCTTGCATGTGGGCTGGAAGCTCTCCCCATTGAGGTAGATCTTGCCCAGCAGGTCACATGTCGCACCCTCATGAGCTGGGGGAGGAAGAGGAGGAGAAGGAGGAGTAAGCAGAAGGCTGAAGCCCTGCCTTGGGGACACAGAGCTCCTGAGGAGGGATAGAGCCCATCCTCCCCTGCTTTGCCATCCCAGTGCTGCATATGTCATATTTGCCTCCCTGGACCCCAGGCTATTCATGACACTGATTTTTCAGAAGTGCTGGTCCTCCCAAAATTCTCTAGAAAAATTTCTTTTCCACCTGGATGAGCTACTAAGTATGATTTTGTCTTTGGTGCTTGTAAAGAGCCTGTTTCTCTGCCAGAGTTCTTCCCAACCAGCTCAGAGTGACAAGTCAGTGGTGCTGTGCAAGACGTTCCTGACATGTCATGTGAGCATGGCTTTGCTCCTCAGTACTCCTGGGATACCAATAGGCAACACTCTTCTAAGAACGTCTGGTTCCCCCATGCAAATGGTACCTACAAATGAAAATGACACTTTGGGCTGATGACCTTTTTGGCCCCTCTATGATGCACAAATCTCTTCCTCCTTTCAGTCCCAATTTTTTCCAGTTCTCTCTTTTCTGATCTCTGGATCTCTCATCACCAGACCTCCTTCCAGTCTCTGCCTCCTTCCAAATAAAACTTAAATGGGGAAAAAAAAAAGGAAACAACATCTGACACAGAGCAGGAACCTTTACTCTGCAGGCACAACAACCCTCCCAAGTTCTTATGACTGCATTAGCCAGAACTTTCGCACTGGAAGCTTTCCAGGAGAAATCTCTTAGCTGATTAAGATCAAGAATGTTTTCAAGAAGAACCAACTGAACCATTTGACATGAAAGATTTCCTTTATGCTCAAGCAAAGTACTCGTGGGATAGTATCCACAGAGGGAAGCATTTTGCTCTGGTAATTATTTTGATACTATGAAGATGAAGATTAAATATTTTGATAGAATGGAAAGGGAAAGTTTTGGCACAGCCAAATGAGTATTCTAAATAAGTCATGGAAAATTTTGAGGTTTTTAAAAAAATACTTATATATATATTTAATATCTTTTTTTTTCCTCTCAGCCTGAAATTAAATGTTGAAATCTCAGAGTTTTCACAAGTCAGAAATCTTGATTTTGGACAGTTTTCAGCAGCTGCTGTTTTCTGCAATCCTGAATCCTAAAAAAAAAAAATAAATTTAAAAATTCACGCAAACCTTTATGGGGAAGTTACCAAAAGGAAGAATTTTTGACTGCTTGTAGAGGTTTCCCAGGAAACCTGATCTGTTTTCCCCTAGGTCCTGTTTGCCCAGGGACACTGTTTCAGATAGAAAGTGTTTGAATCAAACAAGGAGTAAGAATCTCTTTCCATCCCATCCCTATCCCTTGAGGGGACACAAATCCTTCTGGACTGTTCCTATTAAGACCTGCATCTCATCTTGCAACTCTTTACAATGTCGTTGGGATAAAAATACTCCTGTGCTCCAACTTGGACATTTCAAAATCCTCACTTTATCCATCAAAGTGGAAGCCATCCATCCACCCTCCCTCTATACAACCATTCATACTTATTTTTAAACTCTCTTCCATCTCAGTGAGAAGACCATGCTATTCCCTCTCCTCCCTCCCCTCCCAAAGAATAGCAGCCTGCTCCAGGGGTTGATTTTGTTTTCCAAACTCAATCCCTCTGTTGTGCCCTTCATTGCCCTCCATGACCTCCCTTTCCCTCTGACCTGGTCCCATTAAGGCTCCGAAAAGACAGCTCCCATTAAGTGATCCAGCTCTTTATTCCCTGGCTCTGCCTGGCACCACCCACACCCAACCACCAAGCCCAGCCAAGGAGACTTTTTGCCCTTTTCCTCAGGGGATATGGCATCGCTGAAAGAGCTGCTCTGTAAAGCTCTACCAGCTCCCTGCACTCCCTATCACCTGCAGGACACCCCTGCTTTAGCGTTACTACAGGATCCTGTCTACCTTTCTGGTACTCCGAGGTCTCTGCAGGAAGGAAAGGATTCCTCTGGAATATGTGGAATGTGATAATATTACACAAATATAAAATAAGTTTCCCTCTGATGGTTCCCTTCCCATCTCTCCCAATACAGCCTACAGACTGGTCTCAACTGAGATACTTTTCTCTTGATACCTCAGCTCTTTTCTCCTAGCACATCTGCTTATTTGGATAAATTTAAGTCAAAACATTGATCCTTCCTTTCCTCTGACTCACTCCTCCAGTTTCCTTCAGTGCCTCCAAAATCCCTCCAAAATCTTCCAACAGATCCATGTGGACATCATAAAAACATCACCCAAGGATATTATGGCCCAAATCCTCAGCCCATTTTAGAAATAAATCCTGGCCTGTGTTCACTGCAGTTTTTGCTGTGAAAAGCTTAATTTCTTATTTAAAACCAGGAAGGATAGTTGTGTCTGCAAGTCTGATTTCCTCCACAGCAGGATCTGGGACTCTCACTCCAAAATGTTTGGATCAAACCTGGATGTCTGGTGAATACAAAGCACCTTTATTAGAATGATTTCAAGGCTTCACGGAGAGATTTTGAAATGGTGTCTCCCACACTCCTGAGGAAATTGTTCCTGTGATTTTGCTACCTTTTCTCCACAAACAGACACCTCATTCCCATTTGGAATGAGGCAGCATGCAGCTCACACCTGCTGGATGTCATCACACCTGTGTTTGCCTTATAAAGCTTCAATCCTCAGCTCTCAGGTGTTTCAAGGTCTGCAGAAAGTACCAGGAGCTCCAAAAACCATGGCTTCAAAAAAATTCCCCAAATTGGGGAATGAAAATGAAGCAACTTGTAAAAACTTCTTGAAGGACTAAACACCAACAAGTTAGACTCAGTTAGACAAGGGCTAGGGATAAATGGGATATTGAGAAGAAATTCTTCCCTGTGAGGCTGTTGAGGCCCTGGCACAGGGTGCCCAGAGAAGCTGTGGCTGCCCCAGTCCTGGAAGTGTCCAAGGCCAGGTTGGATAAGGCTTGGAGCAAACTGGGATAGTGTCCCCACCCATGGCAGGGGGTGGCTCAAGAAGAGCTTTAAGATCCTTTCCAAGCTAAACTGTTCCATGATACAATGATTCTGTCTCAGGCTGGTGCTGGATCATTTCCAGAGACATCCAGTGCTGTGGCCAAACATTTCCCTAAGTACTCACAATAAACTGCCAACTCTTAGGTCTTCCTGACTATTTTGAAAATCTTGAATTTAAGAAAAAAAAGTTGGCTCCTGTCAGAGATGGGGCAGAGGAGTCCAGGAGGTTGCAGAAATACCTCTGGACTCCTCTATATATATATATATTTATTTATTTATTTATTTTCCTCTATACCAAAATAATTTCTGCTTGCTTCAGAAGGAACTACTAAAAAAAAAATTTTTTTTTTTTTTCTTTTCTAGCTGAAAAGAGGTGTTGGGAGAGAAAGCAGTTTCTGCATTTGTATTACCTGGCTCTGGAATTCTCATGTTCCACAGAGACACAATGTGGTGAAGGAGCTATTCAGTTCTTCCCACCCATATGCTATGGCCAGAAATACACTGTCACAAGACACAGGAAAGTCCCACAGCCCCACTCATGCCTCGCTGGAGCTGTGAGACGCCAGCTGTGTGTGTTCCAGGGGATCTGCTGTTCCCACGCTGGCACTGATCTCCCAGCATGGCACTGGATGAAGCGCCAAGGAAATTCTGATGGGTGCTCTGGGGAGGCACCACGGAAAAAACACACAAGGACAGAACCTGCAGCTCTCACCTAAGCAGATCCCACTGCCTCTGTGGATTTTTGAGAAGTCACAGTAGAGTCCCTTGTGATGGTCACAGGGCCTGTGCAAGGAGCAGAGCTCACCCAGCTGCTGGGCACACACCTTGCAGCAGCCACAGGCATCCCACACGTGGCTGGTACCCGCAGGGCACTGTGAAGGTTGGGAGGGACACTGGCATGGGAACATGCAGGCCTGTGGTTCTACCTGGAAGGTAGAAAAAAAGCCATGGAGAGAATGAGTCTATTGCAAGGCAGCTGGATAGGGAGAGGAAAAACATGTCTCTGCTGAAAGCACAGATACCCCAGAAGAGAAGGGGACCAGCCAGAGGGGTGTATGCAGCTCCCAGGTACTCACAGGACTCATGTTTTCCTCATCCCTATTTCATCTGGAGCTCAAGGGGAAAAAAAAAATAGATGTCTCTTGGAAGCAGATCCAAACCAAACAGGACAAGCAGTAGCTCAGAGTCCCCAGCACAGCTCACCCTCTCTGGAAGCAATAAAGTAGTAATCATTAACAGCAAGGAATTCCAGCTTTTACACAGGACAACCATCAAAGCCTCAGACCCAGTGGAAGCTGAAAAAGCAATGTGCACAGCAACAGGACTTGCCCAAAGCCAGGCAGTAGGACTGTGGGGATGCTGAAAACCAGCCCAGAAGCTTGCAAGTTTCATTTTGTCCCCTGCATCTCACACTTTCTTCCTTATTACATGCGCCCTCTCCTTTTTCCAAGGAACGCAGCATAACCAACCTTCCTTGGGACCTTGTGAGTGCACAGATGCCCCCCTTTGGCAGCACTTCACTGGCCCTTGAAACACACCCTTGGCTTCATGACACTTCAGACACCAAACAGAGACCAGCTGAAGTAGGATTACCTGCTCTGGAAAACCTAGATGGGTCCAGCATCCCAGCCACTGAGTGTGTGCCATCCCTGTCCTGCATCAGCTCAGAGAAGGAACACCAGCTCAGCTCTGGCTGTGCCCAGATTTGGGCAAGATGTAACAACTTGACTGTGAACAGTGCAGAACATGTGGTCTCTAGAGATCCTCTGAAACTTCCTCAGAAACATCAGTGCCAGCTGCAGCCGGGTTTACTGTTCAGATCCTGCCCATCCAAATTCCCCCTTGCCCCGCTCCATGCACTATCCACTATTATGGACACAGCTCAGCTCCCACCCAGGGCTGACGCAACCCTGGCACATGGATGATGCCACCAAAACACTCTGGGATCCTGCACTGCTATGATCAGGGTGGAGAGGGAAGCATACAGTGAGGCAGACCCCTCACAGCTCTGCTGTCACCCCAGGAGAGCAGCAGCTGAGCTGGTAGTAGCCTTGAGGGCAGCAGGGAAGGGCACACACAACTGGAACAAGTCAAAAAATATGTCTTGTTATGGCTCTGTTTGCACTTTTCAGATCCCATCCAGCCCTCACTTGTGAAATAGCTTCCTTGAATATTGTGTCTGTCACCAATCAGAGTAGGAAAAATTTTCCAGCTATTTTTACTGTTGCTCTGACTTTAGTTCATGTGGGGTCAGAATGTGCAACCTTCTTTGTACAGCTGTGTCACCAACACAGCACTGTGGGACTGGGATTGGGCTAAATATTCCCTCAAAGTCATGGAATATCTCAAGTTGGGAGGGACCCACAAGGATCATGGAATACCACCCCTGTCCCTGCATAGACACCCCAACAATCCCACCCTGTGCCTGAGAGTGTTGTCCAAAGGCTCCTGGAGCTCTGGCAGCCTTGGGGCCGTGCCCATTCCCCGGGGAGCCTGGGCAGTGCCAGCACCCTCCAGGGGAAGAACCTTTCCTGATCTCCATCTAAACCACTCCTGAAAGAGCTCCAGCCATTCCCTCTGGTGGTCCCAAGGGGTGAGTCTTTCTAGAGTCTCCCTGCTCAACAGGAATCAGCATAATTCTCCTGGATAACTCCTAGCACTAAGTATTTTGGAAACAAGCCTCTCCAGCCTGCAGCCCAACTGTTCCCAGCCAACTGTCCTGGAGCCACTCACCAGAACCTGGCATGTCCCAGGAATCAACTGCTGAAGTGCATTAAAAGAACTAAAAATACAGAAATCTTCCCTACTTTTTCCCAGCTCCACCTGCTGGAGATGCCAAGGAACCCAGATGAGTTGGAGTGGGCGTGTGAGACCACACAAGAGACAAAGCATTCCTAATGTGGGATCTATATAAAGACTTAATCCATGCACTTAAGAAAAAATAATGATAACAAGCATTTTCCAATGCAGTGTCAGCCACAGGCCATAGAAAGAAACACTCCCAAAATAGTTCTGCTGAAATGCAAACCAAACCAAGCTCTTTGGGGATAAGAGAATGCAACAGCTTTAAACCCAACTGAGTTGTCTCACCTCTGGAAATGTCCAAGACCAGGTCAGACAGGGCTTGGAGCAACCTGGTCTAGTGGAAGGTGTCCCTGCTCATGACAAGGGGATAGAACTGGATGATCTTCAAGATCCCTTCCAACCCAAACCATTCCATGATTCCACAATTCTGTGGGTTTTTTCCCCACCCTCATTAATCATTGCTGGCACAAGTTATTTCCTTAATAACTCACGCACATAAACCAGCCCACCTGGTTTTACCTTCTGTTCACAGCAGCCTCACTTCCTCATTGTATCATAGCTGCTTTTCAGCAGGAGAACATCTGGATTCAGATCTCTGTTGCATCAGAGACCAGGTGGTGACCCTGCACCCACCTATGCTGTACCTCAGCTCCCCCAGACATCAGCTCCAAAGCCCAATTCATCATGATTTTCAGGACCCTTCTAAATACTCCCAGATACTCCCACCAGTTGGCTCAGATGTGTCTCCCTCCATTGCCCAGGAGGTGTTGGGGCTCCTGTTTGCTGGTTTTATTGCTGAGCAAAGTCAGCCCAAGCTATTTATAATTCCTGCTGCTCTCCAAGGCCTGGAAGAGGAGGGAATGAGCTAGAATGGGGTTTGGCTCACACACACCCAACAGCCAGAGCACTGAAAAACTGCCTGGCCAGGGAGGCTCTCAGATGGGAAAAAGTCGATGTTCAACCAACTTCCTTGAGCCCTCCATTACTGAATTTTCTTTCAGAGAGGCTGAATAGTGGATTATATTGGTTTTGCATGGAGCACCCTTCACCCTGCATTCTTTCCAAGGGCTGCTTCTCATTATTCTGCCCAAAGAACTACCCTAAAACTGCCCCAAAGAACTCCATAAACTGTTCCCAAGAACTGCCAGGATTGGAATTCAGGGCTTTGTTGCAGACCCAAAGGTAACACAAAGCCCAATATTTCCACATAACCTGCCACTGACCTGGGTCCAGAGGGATTCAACTCAGAGAATATTTCATTTTCTTCCATCTGTGTCACTGTCAAGTAAGAAACGACACAGACTCACCAGAAGGCTAGTTTGCACAGCACCTCACTTTACTTTGAATTCTCTCTTTTTATACACTGTTCCAGTACAGATAGATCAGATTGGTCAATAATCAATACATTTCACCTGATAGGTGTTTTGTTAATTAGCCATTCTTATAAGCAATTGTTGAGAAAAACAGGAAAACAGAGTGGGAAAACACCACCTGCAGGTTGTTTATAATAATAAGCTATCATTGTTTATCTTCAGCTCCCTAAAGTCTCACAAGCCAATTCTGGGAAAACTTATCTAGTTTTCTTACTCTTTGACCAGGCTGTCACATCCATGCCTCTGCAGAAAGGGTTGCCCCAAAACTCACTTCTGCCTTCACTGGGCATACTCTTGACTTCAAGTTCACGACAACTTTGACCTGGCTTCTGTTGAGGTTTGCAGAGCATTTCTGTGAACTCTGAGAGCAGCAGAACAAAGCTGAGATCAAGGCCATGGATTTAAGAAGGTTTTAAAGCCTGGAATGTTGGCTCTCCTGGCTTTTCTGACAGCTCTTGCATCCATCACAAACACTGTGTGTGAAGCTGTGGGACCTCCAGGACCCCTGAGTGATGGCCAAGCCACAGCAGAAGTGCCAACACTCAGACCAGAGGATTCCCCTGCTCTGCTCTACTCCATTGTGTTCTCCACCTCTGACTCCCCAGAGCTGTCTGCTCAGCTGACAAGCCACAACAAGCTCCCTCCCAACCGCCAAAATCAAACCCAGTTACCTGCAGGTAAGAAAAACTGAGAATGTTCTTCCTGCTTCATATTTACATAAAACCTCTTCCCCTGCACCTTTTTGAAGGTATGAGTGCTGCAACATGAGCTTCCACCACGGCAGCAGGTTCGTGTCACTGTCTGGATTTCTCATTCCTGACCAATGTCTACAGGAGCCCAGGGAACCAGCTAAGGGAGCCAAACCAAAGAGGATGTTTTAAAATATGTTTGGGCTCATTTTGATCCCACTGCACTCAGAGGGCAGGAAAAGGTGAATTTTGAGCTGAGCTGGGTGTTTGCAAAGAGCTTTGGGAGCCAGGGGTTAATGCTGCAAGGTAGAGGTGATATAATAAACACTCGGCTGGTTCTTTTAGTGCTCCAAGACTAAGCAGCCAAAACACAGCTATTCATCCTTCAAACTCCAAATGACTGTGGATAACCTCTGCTCTCTCTCCATCTCAGGCTCTAAAGATGCCTTCCTACAGCTGCTGCAGCACGTATAACAGCTCCTTTGGAGAGACAAGAACCAGGGACCCCCTTCACAGACAGAGCCTAGGGATACAGACACCTGCCCAGGATGAGCCTAAACACAACTCACAGTAATCCTGGAGCTACTCCCACCTCTGAACAACACAAAAGAGAGATTCAGGAGTAACAGCTCTCATTTTCTGCCTTAATCCACAAAGCATCACAGAATCATTAAGGTTAGAAAAGACATCAAAGGTCACTGAATCCAACCTATTGCTTAAAGAAAGTCAAAACTCACATTTCTGAGCATTTGACATTGAGGTTTAGGGAAAATCACCTGTCTCAGAGTGGTAACCAAGAGTCACAGTGGTGGCATTACTTGTTACTGTTTATATGAGCTACGTGGTGCTGCCACAGCTGAGCCAGAGTAAGAATCAAGATGCCCACCCTAAATGGCAGCTGTTTCCCTTAGACTGCAGCCCAGTTAGCATTCTTGGCAGGAAAAGGGCTGGCACACACTAAGTACTGCTAGGAGCAATCCAACAGACCTCACCAACCAGGAACTGATTGCCTCTCTCACCTCAACAAGCCCTGCAAGGGGCTCTGTGAACCCAGTTTCACTGAGCCAAAAAGCACTTACAGCAACTTACTGATGACAGTGACGTTCCTGATGTTGCTGACATGAGAACAACACTCAAATGTCCACAGAGGAATCAGCTGCTCTCTCAAGAACTTGTATTAACAGGAAAACAGGCAGAAATCCTGCTTTGGAGATGATGCAGTCTAATTTTCCCCTTGGGATCACTGCTTTTGGGATCACATGGGTGGATTCAGTGACAGCTGGGGAAGAGTGGTGATGGGAAGGAATTGGGATATGAGACTGTTACTCTTTGCAATGACAAACTCACTGACTTCCCCTCTCTCTGCTCTCTTCTCCCGCTTCTAGACCAGGGCCGATTTCTGGCTTCCAGGAGTAGAAGGAAACAAAACCCATTCCCACGTGCCAGGAGCTCTGAGACCCGTGGAAGACACATGTTACACGGGGGAGCCCCCAGTGTGGTTTAGGTGCCCAGGACGTTTGCATCACTGCTCCCAGCCCAGCTCACCTCGGAAACTCGGGAGCAGCTGTCAGCCGGGAAGAGTCTCTGAGCCCAAAGCCCTCGCATGCATCGAGGCAAGAAGCTGCGGTGCCCAGGCAGAGCTGCTGCAGGGCCGTACGTACCCAGCCAGGGAAGAGGAGGAGCAGGAACAGGGTCCGGGGCACTGTCCCCAAGCTGCCAGGCATCCCGAGTACTGCGAAGGGCAGGGATCCAGACTGCCGGCTATTCCCTCCCCCTCCTTCGGCGTTTCCCGTCTCTCTGGAGCAATCTGTGCATCAGCTTCTCTTTAAATATCCTCTGGAAGGGGCGGGCCCCGCGCTGAGTGACAGGCTGGAACGGAGCCCAAAAGGGTGCAACAAAAAATGCCCAAATTCCAGGGAGCACGAGTGGATTCCTGCGGCTCCGGCGGTTACGGGGCTGCCACCGCTGTCTGCAGCTTGGTTACTTTCCAAGTGGGTAAATCAAACCCCAGTAAAAGCAGGATTATTATTTTTAAATTTTTCCTCTTTCTACCTCCGATTATGAAGCTTAGCACAGCTTTCATGACACAGACCCCTTTTGTTCCTTTTTGGCTGCAAGGGCTGAGGAGTGATGAAACAGAGATTTGTGACGCTCAGAGTCTGAGCAGGAGGGAGGGATGGGTAGTTTGGTGCTGTCAGGTACACATCTGGCTGTGCATCACCTGTCAGCTCTGGGGAATGAAAGTTTCGTGATTAGAACTCCTGCATGAGGAGCTGCATATTTCATAAGGCAATGAAAAGCTTCTGGATGAAAGTTTTTCATAAAGCGCAGAGGTTCCCCAAAGTGCTTTGGGATGGATGCAGGATCACACACATCTTTATTTGGGGTCATGATGCTTTCTGTTTGCTGCTGAAATACAGCACCAGGCTTGTGCACAGCCAGCACGGCAGACCTTTAGAGCATGAAAGTTGTTTTTTGTAGTAAAGAGTCATTTTGTTTATTCCCGAAGAGCAAGCAGAGCACTGCCACGGAAGGAAGAGTGCAGCAGAGGGCACTCTTAATCCTTGCTGGCCAGAGTGGGACAGAGCAGTCAGATTTTGGACAGGAGCCTCTGTACATATGGAGTGACTTGAGAAAGATGGAGCCGTTCCTTAGGGTCAGGAAGCTTTCCTGGGGAGAAGTGGTACAAGGGATGGTACCTTCTTTGGGCCAATACAAAGCTGGGCCAGGAGCCCAGGCACTGTGCAATGCAGCCCCAGCATATCCCCGTCCCAGCTGAGTGCTGGGAAACAAGACAGAAGATGGAAAAAAACACAGGGAATACGTAGTGGGTTATTTAAATTCAGCCTCTTTCATTCCTGCCTCCAAGGTAGGGCAGTTTCCCTGGGAATCAAGCCCTGCAATTCATCTAGGTCCTTTCAGGTTCCTGTGCAACACCAGATCAGCCTCCATGCTCCCTGTGCCCCCACTACTAGAAAGAGAAAACTCTGATTCCTAATTAATTAGCATTTGGAAATCCCCTTGGGTCTGGGGCTGGAGAGCATTAGCACAGTGCAAACCACCCCAGATGCAGCTTCTCCTTTTCCATGAGATGGGGGATTTCACAATCATGTCCATGATAGCCACCTCTGCTTGTGGCACACCAGATGATTATGTCTACACAAAAAGATTTCAGGTTCTGGAGATGCCATAAACATCCACTGCCTTCAGGAACTTTGGAGCTCCAGGCAGTCTGGCTGGAGATACATTCCTTCTCCTTTTGGAGGGCCCGAACTATGTTGTCACCTAAAATTAGCTGCTCACATTTCTCAGGACATTCTCCTGCTGCTTGTAAACAAGACAGGGATAAAGTGCTGCACACTTCTGGTCTCATTTTCTCACACGGCAAGAATATAAACCCCAGCTGAATTCTGACCCCTCCAGGGCCCCTGAAGATGGGAAGATGGCATATTTGTGGCTTTTTAAAAGGACAGTGTGTAATGTGTTGCTCAATCCATTCCTCCTTCTGTTAGAATAAGACATCCCCCTTTGTGCATCGACAGGACAAGGAGGAATGGCTTTAAGCTATAAGAGGACAGGTTTAGATTAGATATTAGGAAGAAATCCTTCACTGTGAGGCTGGTGAGGCTCTGGCACAGGTTGCCCAGAGAAGCTATGGTTGCTCTATCCCTGGAAGTGTTCAAGACCAGGGGTTGGACGGGGCTTGGAGCACACTGGGACAGTGGAAGGTGTCCCTGCCCATGGCAGGGGGTGGGACTGGATGAACTTAAAAAGTTCCCTTCAAACCCAAACCATTCCATCATTCTCTGATTCTATAAGAAGCAGCAGCTGCACCTCAAACTGCGATCTTCCAAATTCTGCTTTAACATAAACCTGCTGTGTGACCTCGGATGAACTGTTCAGCCAAAATCCCAGCATTACTCACTTGTCAGGAGTTCTGTGGGGAATATTCAGCAGTAAGCCAGCATTATGATGGCTGATTAAGTTTTCAACCTACAACAAAAGTAAAGAATAATTTGATTATAAATCATCCTTTCCAAGCTTCTCATCATCATCCACCTGAATGCTTCCACCTTCCCAGGGCAGTAAAATGTACCAAGTTCAGTCTTGTTCATCCTTCAAGCCACCTCTTGGATTATAGGAGCAGGATGTGAAGAAGTATCAGCTGGAGATCCCTTGATTTTGGGAGCTCACTCCATGCATTGTGCAAGATTTTCGTAGGGCACTGGGAGAAACAAAACTACCCCTCATGCTAGAACCGAGCTGCAAACCCCTCTGGACATGCCAAGAGGTTAAAGAAGAACATGATGGTTGAGTGACTCAGAATGATCAAAGGCAGGACGCACCCAAGTTAACACCAATTTTTATTTCTTCCTTTTGCCTGAGCTGCCTCAAGTGAAGCAATAAAGATGTCAACCCTGCTTAAAATCTCCCCCAAGCAAAGAATAGTGGGTGTTTAATACACCTTGTTACATTCTTCTGGGTTCAGTCACCATGCCCAACCAGCAGCTTCTCTGGATTTATAGTTATTTGAAAAACAGATATTTAAATAATTGTTAAAAATCATGTCAGGCCAAAGAATAAAATGAAGGCAAGCATACACACAGTCTTTTGTCTCAGCAGGATCTCTACCCATGTCCCTCTACCTGCAGAAGCCAAAATAAAAGCTGCTACAAGCAGCATGGTACAGAGAATTGTGTTCACTCAGTCCTCAGTGACTTCAGAACTGTCTCCTGTCCCAGGGCTGCTGGGTCACCCCCAGAACACACTGGTGGCCTCTGGAGCCTTGCAGCAGGCTTGTGTTCTCACAGCTGGTCAGTTCTGGCAAAAGTTACCTCTGGAGTGGATGACAGGTCCTCATTCCCATTTGGGACTCCTTCGACTTGATGATATAAAACTCTTTTAACCTGATGACACCAAACACGAACCAGGTCCAGCAGAGATGGTGAGATCCATCCTACTCAATGGTCAGAAAAATGGTTCCATTTCCTTGGTCATTACCCAACTAGTGCTGCCTGCTTGATGCATCCTGCTCCCACACTCAGGCTGGTCACAAGTGACAGATCCAGGGCCATGGAGGAGTCCTTTCCCTGCTTTTTGTTCCAGTCTGAGGATACAATGCAATTTTGAAGTTGGGCTCGGCCCTTTCACTTCTCTCCTGCTGGCACAGGGCTACGGTACTCAAGTGCCACTGGTGTTTTCTCCATCTGTGGTTTATTACTTGTAACAGAACAAAATCCACCAATGTCTCTCAAGGGTCTGTGTTTATTGCAAGGCTGGGAAGGAGTTCTGCTGGTCTGTGTGTCTTGGGTCAAGACAAATAAACAGCCCTGGATATTTTTGGGGCTCAGTGGGGTTCCCAGAGAACTAACAGCTGAGAAGGGCTCTTCCAGACCTGAGTTTAAGTTAGTACTAATTCAGTGTGTCTAGAAGGATATTTAGGGTCAGATTCATGCTGTCTAATTGAGAGGAAATTAATTAAGGCATCTCCATTTGTAGCCTAATCTCTCTAGGCTCCCTTTAATAAGTGAAGAGCTGGGGCTCCTGAACAGCCTTCTGAGATCGCTGGCTCTGTTGTCCAAGTGCATCAGCTGTGGCACCACAGTAGTGGCTGTAAATTGTCAAAAGAAAGTGTCACAGAAATGCAGCACTGAGCAAAGGCTCAGTGCCTCACCTTGTCTAATTCCAACCTGGGTGCAATGGTTTCCCTTCCCTGTGGATGGAAAGGGCAGGAAAACAACCCCCTGCTCACTCCAGGACAGCCCTGCCGTGATGAAATGCTGACTGCAGGGAAACACCTGCTGGCTCAGCAGAGCTGGGATTCCCTCTTCCTAGCTTGCCAGATACACAGCCCCCAGACCACACTGCTGTGCCCATAGCAAAAGGGATGTCAGGCAGGGGACAAATTTTGTCTGTGGTTGCAGAGTTGACTTGTGAAATCCACAATTATATTAGTTCTGGGAGGAACTATTGTATTTGAGGATTTATTGTGACATTGAAGTTTATCAAGGGATGTGACACTTGGGATGGGTGCGGTGGCTGCTGATGCCCTTGTAAATATTATATATATATAAACAATCTTAACATCGTAAGTTCAGAAAGAGATGGTGCTCTGACAGAGCTGGCCAGCAAAAGCACATGTTCACTTCTAGGAAAAAAATAAATGCCACTCTGAAGCCTGATCTTGGCAGGATGCAAACCTCAGTTCTGCAGTACCAGAGTTACAGCCCAGAGCACCCAGGGGAAAGACACCAAACCCTATTTATCAAAACATGGGATCCTTGTTTCAGAACAGATGAACAGTGAGAAACTCCGCACTTCATGCCACAAGACTGCAGTATGACAGCAAGTGATCCCCTGAGACCCTTAACAACTGCAAAATTTGGATGTTTAGATACAAGTGTGAGTCACCATCATGGCCAGGCGCATTTGTACCGAGGCACGGGCTTGCGCAAAACTGCAGGAGAACAAGCCCTTGGAGGAAACAGCTGCACCCACCTGTGAAACAGATGCTTCCTCAGGTTTTTCCACTTCTTAACTTACTGAATGCTTAATTATCCCGAAGGAAAACTGCAGGGAGGGAGGGCATGTTTAAGGTGGACTTGGACAGGATCATTTAAGGAGTCTGTCAGTGCCACAGGACTCTTCTGGAGCACAGCTCTGGTGTCTGTAACCACTCTGTGTCTCGGGGGGTTTGGTCCTCAACACCTGCTCAGGCGAGGCACAGCAGGATGTGCTGGAGGTAACATTGCTTGAGAGAAAGAAGGGACAAAGGGACCTCTCTCCAGTTATGGGCTATGAAATAACATTACTGGTTCTGCCTACAAATGCTGCTTTTTCTCATCCCATTTTATGGACACTGGGATCTGACACCTCCTGAAGAAGCTGCAGCTCTGCCACAAGGACCAGGAGCCTCCTCTAGTGCCTGTGTCTACACAGCTCTATCCAAAAAGGTGCAAGGGTAAATGCTCTTCTGGATCCCATCCCTCCAAAGACCTCTAGCATCACCTAAGATCTTAGCCTTAAAATCCAGGACTCAGACAAAACAGCTCTGACATAGTTCTGTAATTCACACCAGCTGCACATCTCAGGAGCCTCAACAGGCAGCAACAAATCCCTGAGCTCTGGCAGCCTGGGAGGACCTGGAGGGATGGGTGGCCCCCAGGATTTGTGTAGTTTTCATTAGGGGTTTGAGATTCCAACAGGTGCCTGCCCACACCTTTCCCATTCAGGTTTTGGAATTATTCCAGCTCATTACATAAAATTAGTGAATAATCTAAGTTGGAAGGACCCTTGGGTCATCTGGTCCTCCTGCAGCCCAAACCCAGCCCTGAGGATAGAGAAGAGGGGTAGATTTCAGAGACCAGGAGAGACCAGCAGGTCAGTGGGGTCCCCAGCTCACCCAGCTACTGCTCTGCCAGCCTTTCCTGTACACAGGAATCAGAGCACAGGAATCCTCGATTAGCTTCCAGCCCCCCTAAAACAAAGAGCTGGCACCTTTGGAGTGGCAGGGACTTCTCGCAGCTGAAGGGATTGTTAACCATAGAATGTAACACAGACATGTCCAAAATCAGCTGCAAACCTGCTGATTAAAGAGCAGCATCTTCCTCCAAAGGACTGTGTGGAGGAATGGCTACGTGATAGGGGCCACGTTCTGGACCAAGAATTGGGAGGATGCAGCTAATCTGGGTCTCTGCACCTGCAAAACACTGTGTCCTTGAGCATGGCTGTGGTACAATAACAAGTCGTAAGAGAGACATGAGAAATAGAGATGTAATCCCTAAGGTATGAGGAAGAGCTGATATTGTAGTATAGCCAATAGATTGCTTAGCTTGCAGAATATGTATGAGCTTATTACTTGTTGTGCATAAAAGTCTGATGCTCTCTTCAATAAACGAAGCTTGCTAAATACTCATATTGAACGTCCAAGTTTCCCTCACCGCGACACGACTGCACAAGCTGAGTTACTAAACCTTAAAAATTATTTGGGAGATGTTAAGTGTGAGACTTTCACTTGCCTGTTCTTAATTCTTTTTGTTGTGGTTACATGTCGGAACTCAGTCCATCCCTCTGGGTGTCCAGAGTTGCCGAGGACCCCGCCGGGGGGCTGGAGACCCTGGCATGTAGCTCAAAACACCTAGAGATTTGATTTTGACCCCTGGAACAAGTTACCAGCTTTTTATGAGGACCTGAAAGTCACAGAGGTTTGAATAGTATAATAATAAAATTATCACAGGGTGAAAATGTAGATTTTAGGATTTTTGGTATGGGGGTTATGGGGACAAGATGGAGGAACTTGGGCGTGTCCAGCCTTTCTTCTTCTTCTTCTTGTTCTCCATTTTCTGCACTTTGGGATTGGTTTAGAGTAGAAGTGCACTGTCTAACACAGGTGATAGATATTGGGAATTAAGTGTAAATATGTTATACCTAGTTTGTAGTATAAAAAGACAACACCACCTCAGGGGCAGTCAGAGTGCTCGTGGCTGCCCTGCTGAGCAGACCTTGGCTGGGCAGAAAGAAAATTTTATAGATAAGAATTAATAAACAACCTCAGGACCAAAAACTGAAGAGTCCAGACTCGTTCTTCAGCCACACGGGCCGAAGCAGAGACATCCTACGCATCTCAGGGCAGCAATTAACAACCAGCCACCCAAGAGTTACAGACAGACATCTACGAGGCTGGTCTGGTTTTTTTCATTTGTTTCCTTACTAATAGATATTTTTGAAGTTTCACATCACAACTGTTTAAGAAAAGACCAGTTCCAAGCTCCATAAAGAGCTTTGTTATAGGAATGATGGGATTTTAAACACATTGATAACGAAATTGTCTGTGGTTGGAACCATCATTGCCTCCAGACAGACCAAACTCACACAAGCTGAGTTTGACTCTCCTCCAGAGAGGATGCTTTTCCTGCACAATTCCCTGGCTCACTTTCCCAGAAAGTTGTGTGGTGGTAGAAACCCCTATATATATTTAGAGGTGACAGTTGTAGTTATTAGTTGTAGTGGAAAGTTATTACAAATGCTGCATTTTTTCATACCATTTATGTACAACAGTGTTGCTGTTACAAAACTGCTTAAAACACTTCAAGTTCAGAACCTTTGTTTTCAGTACAGCTTTTGCCACACTGTCTTTTAAATTCCCAATCACTATAAAGCAACCACTGACACACTGCTCAAACTTTTGCAGTTTGGGCCATTTGACTTCAATATGAAATAACAGATATTTTCAAATCAGTTTTGCAAAACCTCAGTCTGTTATTTTTTTCTGCTTTAAGGAAGTTATTTGAACCAATAATTTGCATCTCTATATTTTATTTGTTTCCCCCTCAGACACATGATGTCATCTGGCAACAGAGGTGCATGAGATGGGTTTAAAGGCAGACTTTGGGCGAATAACAGTCACTTGGGTTTTTTCCAACCTGATCCCTGCAATATGGCCATGAGTCAGGTTAAAGAAAAGATGTAGCTTGTTCCATTTCTTGGCCAAGCAAATAGTCTCAAATCACCCTTACTCCAATGCCTCTTCATGCACAGTCATTTCACAATGTTCTCTCTGGTGTATTAGACTGGAAGTTGATGACCTGCCTGGCAGAGAGAGACAAGTATGCAAGGTCAAGATGCTTTGGTAAAAAAGGAAGTTTTGGGGGATTTTCAGATTTTTACAAAATTCTGCCCAAGATGGCCTAACCTCACAAAATGGGATGGGGGAGATGAAAATTGTAGGGCTGGGCTCTGTTTCAAGGACATTAGGCAAAAAGCCTTTTCCTGCCAGGGCAGCTGTTGGTCACTTGGCACTCAGCACCTTCAGAACCCACAGAAGTGTTCCTGGGTCTGGCATTAGTTAATTGCTAGGGCTCTGTATGTGTCCCCTGAAACATTCTGCCTGGACAGTGCAGCTACTGTTTTAGCTGTAGAGGAAAAACTGGTATTCTCCTGGCTTTCCCCAGGGCATGGGAGGAGGTGAAGACCTTTCTCCTGCCCTTTCCTTGCAGAATGGAGAGGCAGCCAGGATCTCTCCCTGCTATTCCAGTCCCAGATAAAGGAAATAATCATAAAAATGTGTGTATGATAGGTGAGAGGACGTGAAGGAAGGTCGGGGCTCTACAGTGGTCGCATCATCCTCCCACATCTTTTACAGGAAGACATTCACTCCATAAATACTCTAGATTGTGGCTGGGCCTGGATCTCATGCTGAGTTTAATGGACTGTGCTCAATGAGCATTGTGGATGGGGATGCACACACATGGTTCCTTTCCCTTCCCAGAGGGAAGCTGCTCTGTGCTCTCCAGAGGCAGGGATCTCTGTGGCTCTCCAAGGGCTAAATCACCACGTCAAAACAGTGCTGATGTGTTTCAGGAGGAAGAGAAAAAAAAATCATCCATTATCAGGAAATCTGGAGTTTCTTCATGGGCGCTACAGGAACCTGAGGTCTGGACAGAGCTAAAAAAACATAGATCAGAGGTAGGACCCAGGAGGGCCACACCAGTTTACACCAGTTGAGCATCTGACCTTGATTCCCTTTTGGCACTCAGGGTGATTTTGGAAACAATGCTTAGCATATATCTGCACTGCAGACCCCCAGCTACCTCCAGCTCAGCACTGGATCTCGATTCCTTCAGGCAGTTGAGCTTGTTTTGATCAAGGTCCTGCTCTGCCTGAGGGCCCTGAGCCAGCAGAGAAGCTGCTGTCAGCATTCCCAAAGCTCAGCTCTCTCATGTTAGACCATCCTGCTCTTCCACGTTCCCATGAGATGCACATGGAGCTGCTGTGCCTGTGGCAGGAGGAATCCTCAGTTACACCACAACAGGAACTGTCCCTCTGCCATTCCTCTGGCACTAATCCACACACTCCCTCCAAGGGCTCCTTCTTTGTTTACAAACTAAAGAAACACAAAATCCTGCATTACTTTATGATCAGCTCTGGGTCAAATTTTAAGAATCCTATGCTTTTCTTCCCAAGCAATAAATATTTGTTTTGCTGAAGAAAAGGGGAGTGAACCTGTTCCACTCAAATGGTTGTAAATCAGGAGTAATTCCACTGAATCCCAAAGGCCAGGAGCAGAGAAAACCCAGCATGAAGAGTGTATGCTGTCCATTTCTATGAGCATATGAAATCCACATTGCTCATTGCTTCTCTTATTCCCCATTGCTTTTGTTCTTGTCCCACCCTTGCACAGTCTCCCTGCTGGAAAGAATGTCATGACCAGGATGTCAGAGCAGTTATTAATGGAAGTTTGGGTGTTTTGGTAAATGATGTTCTCCAGATGCTAAAGATCTGAGAAGGCTTCAGATACTTGCCTCTGCTCTCTTTCACACAGCTATGAATTCCGAGTCACTCCACTTCCTTCACCAGACTCATGCCAGATGCAAGCAGAGGAACCAGATCAGCATCCAGCCTGGAGCTACTAAAAGCAAACTGGCCAATGGCATTCCCTAGGGAAAGGCTCTTCCAGTGATTAATGATAGACAAACAATAAAGGGGCCTTGGAACACATTTCTCTAAGCCACAGCAATTTTCACTTAAGGAACTGGGAAGTTTTTAGCCCAAAACAAGAGAGAAAATTATTTACTGTCTTCAGCTTACCCAGTTTATTTGTTTTTCTCTTTAAGAAGAAGTAGCCTTACGGGGAATATGAATGGAAAGATCCTGTTCACAACTTGGGCTTGACTTTGCCTGAACTAAAAGTCACTTGGGTTTAAGTCAACATGAGTCAGGCAAAAAGAATGGTTCCCGTAGTCCCAGATCAGGAATTTAAGGATTCAGGATGTCCTTTAATACAACTGCTGTTGCTCTCATGGGTTCCAGAAGTGCAGGCAGAGTCAGAGGGGTTTTTCTAAACCAGGATCAGGTGTGGCTTTGACATCTACCTGATAACATAAGAGTTTTGTTGTGTACAGTGAGGTGCAACTGCATTTTACTTCCGTTTCAGTGGGCCATTTGTAACCCTGATGGGAGTTTGGGATCTGATGAGCACTGATGGGAAAAAGTCTTGCAGGAAAGGCCTTGTGATCCTCTCAAAGGAGGGCTTAGAAGCAGATTTACATGCAGAATGTTTATTTTTGCACACTCGCTCAGGTTCTCACAATTGAAAAGTGTTTGGCCAATGCTCTCAGGCACGTGGTGTTGTTTTTGCAGCTATTCTGTGCAGAGCCAGGAGCTGGATCCATCCAACTCAGGGCATTCTATGATTCCATGAACTGCAAGATCGCTTGCACTCTTATCCTGACTAACTTAGGTTTGACACACAGTTGTCTCCTGTTTATGTCACTTCTGAAGTGAATTATAGATACTGCTGTTGGTCCAAATTTATGGACAAAGTTACTTGTTTCTTCAAATAGTTCCTAGATCCTGTTTATAAATTCTTGGATACTTTAGATCAGGTGTGTCAGCAGGAGCCAGGACACCTTTCCTTTTTCTGGTAGTGCAAAGTAGTCAAAACCTGGTTTAGCTGGCGAGTTAAAGTGGATTTACTGGTGCTTTGGAGTTGAAGCTGCTCAGAGAGTCAGAGGTACCAGTGAATACTTGTCTGCATGTGGTACATTTCAGATGGATCCTTACAAAAATGCATACTTTCCTTAGAGAGAGGTTTTTGACACTTTATGGTCTCTTCTTTCTGTAAACATAACTTGTTTTATTGAAAACAGCTGGATTTGCACCAGTGTCACAGAGATGATGGTCCGTGCTGTCTTGTCCTGACAAAACAGGTGTCAAAGAAGATCATTAAAGGACTGTTTCATTTGAAGGTATAAATTAGATGAGGGACAACCCCTGCATTTTAGACATACATTAAGTCTCTTATATCGGAGTTTCTGGGCATGTTAAAATCTTTTTCACATGCCTTAGTGTTTCCTCGTGGACAGCCCCAGTGCAGCTATTTGGCTCATTAGCTCTCAGACACAGAGAATATTTGTGCTGGGAACAGTATTTATAACCTTCAGAGACAAACCAGAGCCTAGAGATTTCAAAACACAGTTTGTACTGAAGTGATAACTCTGCTCCCAGATAGCCCATGGCAGAGTTTTCTAACCAGTTACTGGGATTACCAAAACAGCAGGGAATCCAAAGGAGAAAAAAAAAACCCAAAAAACCAGTGTATTCTAGACTTTGTAGGCCAATCTTGCTTTTGGTAAGGGTTAAGAAAGAATTACTTCCTTGAAGTGACAGATCTGTGGTGTTTCCTGGCCAAGGCAAGATAAGAAAGTTCCCATTCCTCTTTAATGAGAAGGAAATTTGTGCAGAGAGAGAATGAGGATGGACTGTTTCTAGTGCAGTCTTTTATGGAAAGAGTTTAGGGAAGGTCCATGGGGACCCGTGGGGATTTCTAAGAGATTTAAGTGCTGCAGTGTTTCATCGAATCATAGAATGTTCCAACTTGGAAGGGACCCCCAGGGATCATTTAGTCCAACACCTGCCTCTGCACAGACACCCCACGATCCCTCCCTGTGCCTGAGAGGGTGGTCCAAAGGCTGTTGGAGTTGTGGCAGCCTTAGGGCTGTGACCGTTCCCTGGGGAGCCCGGGCAGTGCCAACACCCTCTGGGGCAAGAACCTTTTCCTGATATCCAGCCTCTTGGAACCACTTAAGTCATTCAGGTCTTATCAATACAAACCTACAAAACAAGACAGAGAAGAATATTTCCTGCAGAACCACTTCCCTATATTTCCCTTGCCTTCTTTGAGATCTAGGGATTTCAAACCTCATGGCCCAAAGGAAAACTAGTTTCATATAAACAAAAAAATATCTATTTGGAGATCTCCTGGCAAGTTTTACAGTATCACAGGGTTTCTTAGGAAGTTTTTCAGTGCATATTTTCTTTCTTCCCTGCAGAAAAGCTGCAGCTATTTGACATTCCACTCCTCCAGGTGCAGTTCCTGCTGTACTAACACCATGGCTCTGAATGATGGATTGCTGTGACCAGCACATCCTAATAAAGGGACCCTCTAGGTTTTCCCAGAAATATGAAATGGTCATTTTCAGGAATGAGAAGGCTCAGAAGATAAAATAACTATGCTACAGTGAACAGGTACAGTCACTTCCATGAGATAATCCCCACTGAATATTCCTAGCTTGATTTTCAATCACATTAAACAGTCCAGTCACTTCTCCTTGGCCTTACATATTTTCCTTTTGGTGTTTCCTGGCATGTTAACTACACACATGAGTTTTTAACCCAATTGTAACTTCTCAGGATTAGTAGGAATGGTATCAGATGGGAATAGTCTGCTACTCCTTTATAAGGAGGGATGTGAGTTGCACTGAGCCTGGGACTAGAAGCCATGATGAGAATAGACAGATTATAAATTCCAACAAGGGATGCTGGAAAAGCCTCAAGAAGGAATAAAATAAGCAGAAGAGAAAAGTGGTTTGAGAAAGAGCTCCAGCTTGTTGTGTTTGTGGAGCCCATGTGTGGGTCTGTATATTTTCACGAGTCCAAGATTCATTCTGTCTTTCCAGATGCCCCATTCATAGGAAATTTCCATGCATACACAAATTCACAGCTTCATGAAAGATGCTTTGCTGTGTCCCTGGGATGCCCCTCAATGATAAAAGAAGATTTCAGAGAAATCTAGAAAATCTTATCACTTCCCAGACTGGTCTGTAGTGTTTAGGTGTAACAGGAATGATATGAATATGATATGATATTCCTGCTGAGAATTACATCCCAGGATTTTTATAGGTTTAGGCTTTGCTTAGCAAGTTCATTCTTTCCATGGGACAAGCAATTGGCAGCATTGGATATGGACAGATCTGAAAGAGGTTTCCATATTCACAGAGGGAGAAGACAACACCATGCTCTTAAATTCAAGACTCTGACAGTGATTCCCACCTTCTGCCTCACTTTGATTTTTCTGAAAGGAAGCAAGTCCATTAATCCAAAGAAACAAGTATTTATTTCTTATCTGCATGCCATGAGACTTGATAGCAATGTGCAGAAAGGAGCAGGAAGGGAGCACCTAACACAGCACAGCCTGACCTGGCTCCTCTTTTCACTCCTTGAATCCCAAATTCCCTGCTCCTTTCACACACTGGAGCCACACTCAGTTCTTCAGTCCTGGCCTTCCTAGCCCCAGCCACCTCCCACAGCCATCACTGCACCTGGACATGAGTCACCTTGTAATAATGTCCTGCTTTCATATGGGATAAAGTTAGTTTCTCCACGACACAGACCCCAAAAGCTGGGCTCACAATGCAGCAAAATGAGAGAAAAGCATTAAATATGAGAGAGGCCAAGCCTGGTCCAGTGTCACCTTGATCATACACAGCCTCTTTATCTCTTTGCAGCATTTCTCATTTTCACTGGTGGAAAAAAAATGGTCTTGTAACAAGATGAGCTTTTGGTAAGCCCCTGCTCATCTTTAAGGATGTAAAAAATTAGACCAATGTTGAATATGTACCTATTCTGAACACAGTCCCTTCCAGTTGCACCTCGCAGTTTAAAAGCCTGGCCAAGAATCCCCAGAGAAGCAGCTGTCTATCCCTGATCTCACCACGCACAGAAGGATCTACAGTGCAAAGGAGGAACTTGTTGGAGGCCACAGAGCCTGAGCATGGCCAAGCCAGAAGCATGGGGCAGTTCTGCTCAGTCTGCTGTGTTTCCATCAGCACAGACAGGACAGATCTTCCAGTGATTTCAGAGAACAGAGGGTCCTCTCTGAGCTGCCGTGTACTGCCACGTGTTTCCCTGCTGTCAGTGATTATCCATGGAATTCCCAACAAGGACCTACAGTCACTGACAACATTTGCTGCAGAGTTTCTAAAGGGAACTCAGGACAAGCTGGTTTTAGCCTCTTGTTTATTTGAACAAGTTCATTGCTTGCCAGAAAACTTCCCCTCCAAACCCCCCACACTCTCCTGAGCCAGAAGGCAAGGCCCTTCCATCCCACACAGGCTGCTGTGTCCAGCCAGCTCCTCGGGAGGCAGTTCTTCCCTTCTCCCAGCTGCTAAAAGCAGTGCTGAGCTCAGAGAGATCTCACCCACCATCTGGGCTGGGAAGCACCAGGGTGGCTGTCCAGAAGCCTGGCAAAACCAGCATCGTGCTCCTGGCAGGAACCACTTGCCCGTGGCATATCAGAGGGATGCCACATCCCCTTCCACAGATGGATCTTGCTGCCTGCGCAAGGCCTGATGCAGTACATGGATAAAGGTTTCTTTTCCATGCAGCTGAGTTCCTGCTGTCCAGTTGTGCCCCAAAACTCCCAGATACTGATTTCAGATAGAGCCAAGGTGATGTGCTCAGAGTTGAACAAGCTCTGGAGATTCCATGTGGACCAAAGAGAACAAAGACCTGGATTCAAAGATGTTGCAGGATTTTGGAAAAGCCCCAGAACAAGGATCTGCTCAAAGGGTGGATGTTCAATACCGATCACACAGGACTTGTTCTGTCCTGAGCCGTGGGATCACTGTTGTCACTCAGAGGCACTTCCAGGGCAGGATGAGGTAGTGTACTAGGCTGCCAGCCCTGTTCAGAGTCTGTGACAAGATCCAGCTCTCCTTCCACAGGGGAGTGTAGGATAAGGCTGAGGTAGAAATCAAGGAGAGCATACAACACTGAGTCTTTTTCACTCTGCTCCAAAGCTGCTCTGGTGCTCTTTGGTCTTCATTGCTGCAGTTACCAGCAATTAGTTAAATAGCAACGGAGAAAATGTAGCTAAGTGAAAAAACTCAAATGGTCATTTCATGGGTCTCAAGGAAACTCAAGAACATTGTTTCCCTCTCATCTGCTCACCAGTTTAAAGGGGATCCTTTCACCCCCACAACTAAACTCTTCTAATTCAGAGGTTTAACTGTGAGAACAGCCTATTTTGGAGATTTAGGGATGTCTTGAGGTGCTGAAGTTGACATCCAAATGTCTCCAACTCACTGAGCAAACACATGTAGTATTTGCGCAGTAATCCATAATTAGGGAGCACTGCTTTGCCCACACTCCATATGAGAAGGCTGGCTGCTGTTACATGTATTCCAGGAATATTTACAGTTCTAAGCCTTGTTACATTGGGTGGGATCTTAACTGCTATCAACACTTAAATGGGGATAAGCAACCAACAGATGGATCCAAAATCTGACCCCATAGGATCACATGCCAGAGGATTTGATGCTGCCAGTTCATTTCCAGTGACTTCCTAGTCAGTCTCAGTGACTACGGCATCAAGGCTGCCAGGCCAGGACAGGCTCCAGGGGCTGTCAGGTTCACACAGCTGTTGAGCGTGAACCAAAGGTCAGCAGCAATGTCAGGGGAAAGGAAACCTTGTTAGGGGTTGAGTTTGGTCCCAGGAGGGAGGTGAAGTTGCTCTCTCAGGCATTATGGAATCAACAAAAAGAAGGATCCAGCCTGATCACAAGGAAAGAATATCTCTGATCTCCCCCTTCCCAAGTCCTATGACCCCACACAGAGAGAGGGAGGGTGAGCAAAGCCAGAGGACAGCCTAGGCACCCCATCAAGAGAACTGGGGGTTCCAGACCAAGAGAGCAGCCCCAGGTTTGTTCACATATTTCAGGGGTACCTGACTCTGCACTGGAAACCAGAGCACTTTGTTTTCAGGGTGGCCATTCAGAGCTCGTGCTCTGCTGTGGCTGTTGTTCTGCATGACAAACACAAAGCCTACAATAAGTGAAATTACATGTTGGGCTTGTTTTTAAAAGCATTAACATTTATGGAAAACTAGAAACTCATACCAGTTCAGACTAAATCTGAACAACAGAGAAAATAAATCAGACTGGGCTTTGTCCACATACTTTTCCATGAAGAAAGTTATTTACAATACATATTACACTCCAGAATAAATCTGGGATAAACAAAGCTGAACTTTTAATCTTCTCAGTCCTTCTTCCTGTGAAAAAAAAAAAAAACCCTTTTCAAGAGAGAACCAGCCCACCATCTATTCACTCTGTCTAGTTTAACTCCTTGTGAGGATCAGTGCAGACATTGTGGAGGACAGATTGCTCCCTATCCTGTGTGTTACTTGGCTGCATGGATGTTTCTCAACACTCCTTCCCTTGCTTTGCTAGGCAAAATAACACTTTTCTCCAAAGGCAGCAGAACAGCTTACCTGTGTGCCAGCTCCAAATCCCTTCTTGCAGGCACCAAGCACCAACAACTCCAGCGGGAAGCAGGAGAAGATGGAATCATTAGTTTGCAGGAAGGGCTTAGCACATTTAAAACCAGAACTTCTATTCCCTGTGTCTGAATCCTTGTACTGCAGAGGTTTTATGAGAACACTTTTTTAAGGTCCCCAATAGCCACCAAAACGTTACCCTGATATTCCAGGGTGGAATATCAGATACATCCTATATTCCACCCTGGATGACTGATTCCTTTCCTAAATTAGCACACAGAGAGGTGCCATTTAAAGAATGAAAAGTCACACAATAATTTTTGAACTTGCAGGACTTAGAAAGTCGCACTACTGAAATGTAGAGAACCTAGTATTTTCCAAACCCTACATCACCTTTTTTTTGCCTGCAAACCCAGAGCCAGCCTGGGAGATTGCTGAGCTTTATACCCAACAAACACCAGCACTTTTACCCAGTGACCAAACACCAAAGACACAAACTGTCTCCTTTGACACAAACACCAAACCACACACATGTGCCTTGCAGCCAAGACTCACTTTGAGGTTCTTGTGTCTCAAAGAGGAGCACAAGGGAGCTCATTTTGGTTTGGTTCAGCCTCCAGTCGCACAAACTCCTATATTTCCTCTCCTTGTCACCTTCTCGCTGTCTCCACAACTGCTTTTCTGCAGATGAAATATGGATTAGGGAACTGACCTGAAATAAAAATAACCTAACAGGATGAAAAATCAAAAAGAAAGGGGATTTTGTCCTGATTTTCTTTTGGAATTGAGATAATTCCAAAAGCTAGGCCATTGCATAGCCATGCAAATGGTACAACAAGATGAGAGAGGGGAACAGTGGTGGTGTAGAAAGGATCAGCCACAGAAAGGAGAATTTGACTGGCTTCTGGAACAATCAGCCATAGCAAGGAGAACAAAGCTGAGTTCTGGAAAATCAGCTGTAACAAGGAGAACGTGACTGGGGTTTTGGAAATGCACTGCTGCTGTAAAGAAATACTTGTGAAACCAAATCCTGCCCCAGTTTGGAGCTATTTGTTTTTCACTGGAGACTTGAGATCCTGTCCATTGCTGACTGAGAGCCTGCCACAAAGACAAATCCCACTTGGCTGCCCATTAGCAACAAAGAATCATTGTCCTGCAGGACCACAACGTGCTTGAGTCCATCTCTGATACTTTGAATAAACACAACCCAAAAATCTCAGTTTAATAACTTGGTTGACAGAAGAAGAAAAACACAAATCTGTTAATGCAACCAGTGCTATTAATAACCTTTAAAGACCCAGGCTGAGAACTGGGTAAGGCCCACAGGAAGGTGAGAGATGAGCTCCAGGTCTTTGTGGTTCAGGAGAATTTCCTGTCTTGTGAGTGCACATTTCCTCTGATCCAGGGAGGGAGGGATGGTGTCCAAGGCCATTCCTTTCACTCACCGACCATGACATCAGCTGGAGGAAGGGGTGGCTGAGCAATTGTAGTGCTAATACATGGTGACTTAGGAGTTGAATGACTGGGAGAGATGAGCCAAGTTGGATTTGGGGATACTGGGGTAACTGCAGTGAGGATGTGCAGATTAACTCTGCTCCTTTCCTGAGGGAGCTGCTCCAGCAGGACCTGTCTGCACCCATCGGGATCCATCCGTTGCATGAATGACCTGGGCTGACCATTCCCCACCTGCCTCAGAGAGCCACAGTGGAGACTGCAGGGGTCACACATCACTGCTGGGAGTGGGGAAATGCTGTGGAATTGGCCAAGGCAAATGGCAGGATCCCAGTGAGAGGGAATCCTGTCATCCTTCTGTTTTCATGGCCCAGGGAAAAACACTCCCTATCATGTTCTTTTCACCAGCAGACAGACCTCTGGAAATCAGATGGCCACACATGGATTTAGGAGTCTGGGCAATCAGGTTGGTAAATGTTTAATGCAGGGTTTTTCAAAAGCAGATAAAGCATGTCCTTGTTGAAAATGCCCCCTCCAGTAGTAATGCATGCAAGGTGCTGTGGCAATGTTCCTTAATTAGTGCATACACTTTGTGAGGTGGGATTCTTTTCTTAGCCCTCTTTTATGGCTGGGAAAGGCAAGGTGCGAACCAGGCAGCATTTCCCAAGGCTCCATTGTGTGCTAGCGCCCAAACTAGAAACAGAACCTACTGCTTCTGACTCCCAGCTCCTGCTCTCATTACCAGAAAATTCTGCTCCTCTATGGCACAGCCAACTGGTTCCAATAATAAATCCAACCTATTGCAAAGATCAAGTCCATTTTTTCACTACTTAACTCAAAAAAACACTTAATTTTCAAAACACAGCTTTGGCTTTTCACTAGAGAAAGGATTTGTTTTTCATTATTCATCTGGCTTTTGATTTTTTTTTCTCTCTCTCTCTCTCTTTTTAAAAGCCAAACATTCAATCACTCTGTTCAATATAGGGTTACTAGGCCAGGAGCACTGCAACTATCATTACCCTATAAATCTTCATTATTCTTCCTAAAAATACACTTCTGTATTTTTCATTTTGTTATTTTTATGACTAAAAATGGCTCCTTTAGTAAACTTTAAAATGCTTTCCAGAATTAAGAACTCTGAATCAAATCCTGTAGTCCTGACTTCTGAGAAGAAACACTTTAAAAAAAAAAATTATAGTATTCCTTGGTTAATGTCAAAAGCAATAACATTTAACTATAGTTTTCCAACACTGCTTTAATTATGCCAGTCTGGTGGTAAAGATAATATTGTTTTACTTAGACACAGTCAGATTGTCATAATGGTATGTTACCTAATCCTATATGGGAATATTCTAAATCAGGATAAAAACCCCATATTTTTAAACTCTGCCCACTCAAGTTATGTCAGAACAAAAGATTTGTGAACAAGCTTTAATGTTAACAGGTACTTCTAGCACATACAGTAATCACTGCTGGGCTAAAAATGAATACATATGCACACAAAAATTATATTTGTCCTTTTATAAAAATAGCAGAATATTATTTCTAGCTTTTCTTTTTACATACTTGGTTTCTTAACCTGGACATTCAGATTCTGTGGAGGTTGGAAGATTTTCAGACAAGTAGAAAGTAATTGAAAATAGTTTTATCACCAAGTTTATGAGTGTAAAGACTGATATGTTGAAAGGAGAAGCAAATGTTTATTAAATCCTTAAATTCTGTTTTGCATTCCTCATTCAGCACAAATGAATAACTAATTTTGCAGAGAAAGGATGCTTTTGTTGAAGAACTGAGTCACACCAGAGTCCCATTAAATCCATCTTGTCCAAGAACCAGTAACTCACTATAAATAGGAGAACAGAGGGGGTTAAAATGTCTGAATCTATCTGGGATGGATCTTTTATCTCTGCTCCCCTCTCGAACTTCATCCCATCAGATGGGGTTGGACACAATTTTTCAGTACAACAACAGGCAACAAGGGAGGCAGGAACATTAAACTAGGTGCTTTCATGGGTGTTTTTGTTGTGTTTCCTCAGGTCCAGAGCCCTGTGCTGAGCAGGCAGGTGTAATTCTAAAAGCAACACCACTCCATGGAAAACTCAGGAGCTTTGGGGCTTCCAAACAATCAAAACCACTCAGGGAGATCAAAGTTCTTCACCCTGGGCCAGCTTCAGCATTGGTGGCCCCATTAACCTCCCTGCCACACAAAAGAAGCAAATTATTAATTTTTCTGGATGCCTTTGATAGGGACACTAATTCTCTTCCATCAAAGCCAAAGAATACCTGGAAAACCACTTCAGAGGATTTGAAATTATCTCAATATATCTTCAATCAAAGAACACTGAAATAGGAGAAGACAGGTTGAAATTTAAAAATCAAAAATCCCCCACAAAACCTTTGTTGAAAAGCCCAAGCCTCTGAAAACTTGTTGAGCTTCTAGCCTGAAAAAAAAAGAGAGGAATTCTACCTTCCCTTCAGTTTTTCAGCATTCACTAAGACAAGAGCAAGATCAAGAAAAATTGTCCCACTGTATTCCTCTCCCAGAGCCTGATGGAAACCTTGCAAGCAGAAGTAAGGAAACTACAATTTACTTTTGGAGCCTCCAGCGAAAGAGTTCAGACAGCAAGGTTTCATCCCTTTAAACTTTAGAGAAAAGTTTTCAAGATTCCCACCCTGATTCCCTGATCCATGTTTGTTGGAATCAAAGAAACAATGTAAATGTTAGACTGATTTCTCTGTTGTTTTTTTTTTTTTTTTTTCCAGTGACAAACCATCTCTAAGAAAGCAGCTCTTGATAAACTGGACTGTTGGCAACCAAGAAAATATTCAAGTATTTCTCTGTTCACTGAAGTATTCATTCAGCTGGCCTCTTTGGAGCAGAACATTCCCCCACTGACCCCCAAAATGGGTACTGCTCCATCAAATCCAGAGAGTTTCAAGGATCTATTGCATATTCTCTGCCCAGATAATCTTAGATCAGCCTTACAGACTTTATATACCCTGCAGTGTGCAAAACCCACAGGTATTCCATCCTGGAAAGAGGTGTGGGTATCATCTTATCTCCCCTCCCTTCCTCCTTCCTTAGGACTGATTGGGGTTTTTTAAATATAAGGGTTAAATCCTTAAAAAAATTCCCTTTCGATCATCTATCCAGTAATTGTAACTGTGATGGTCTCATTCACAGAAATGGTCATTTTGGGAATTTGTTCTGGTTTATTCTGTGTAGTCAGCTCCAGTGTTATTTTGTAAATGTTAAAATTCCCTGAGTCCATGGGAGATTTGCCGATGGCACTGTACATCTGGCAAGCCAGATCTTTGTGCATAGTTATATCACTCACACCCATTCAAATTCCCTGCTTCCCAATGCACTGAATCTCATCCCAAGCACAGAGGAGCAATCTTTCCTCCCTCAAAGTCATGATCCAGTTTCCACATGTATTACCTTTTTCCATATGTATTACACATATACACCATATTCAGGGAGTCTGCTATGGTAAAAAACCCACAAAAACCCCCATATGAAGCCTCCTGTCTAATACGGGAAAACCTGTAAAAACTTTCTTGAAATGTGTTTTGCTGGAAGTTCAGCACTCCCCATCCTTTCTACAGCAGTCAGAGAACAGTTCAGCCTCCTCCCTTTCATCACTGGAAGACTGTCCTTAGCAAATCCTACCCTTAATCTTCGATTTCTGGATTAAATAAATCCGGTTCCTCCAGCTTCCTCCATAGCACCAGAGTTTTAGACCTCTGGCTGTTCTTTTGGGTCTCCTTTGTTCTCCAGTGTGTCTTTCTCTCCATCAGTGCACCAAAGACTCCCAGAGAGGCACAATTAATCACCCTGTGCCTCACATGACTTTCCTGCTAATATATGCTAGGATAAAAAGTTGGGGTTTTGTTGGTTTTTTTTTCCTAAGCACCAACTGTTAAATTGTAGTCCCCTAAAAACTCCACATCAATCTCTGCTGTGTCACCACTCCACATCAATCTCTGTTGTGTCAATGGGAATGATCAAAGTCTGTTCCAGACTTACAGGAAGGAATGAACCAAAAATATATATTAATTCAACTGCACAAACTTCTGGAGAGACAAGAGATGAGGGATAGGTCTCTGAGGAGCTTTCTTGGCACATCTCCAGCCCCATCTGGACAAGGATAGATTTGTAACTGCTCCAGAAACTCAGACAGGGGTCCCTCAAGTGTAATTTTTCTGATCAGTGACCATTTGTGGGGTTGTGCAAGACCTTTCCAGCCATCTCCACTTTATGCTGTGTTTCCAGCTCAGTTTTAAGGCTGCAGGTAGAGCCAAATGTCACGTAACTGGGACCAGACCACCAAATGCTTCTGCTCTGCCACCCCATGCTCAGCTTTGCCATGGCCTAATGACATGGGTGCCACACTCTACACAGGTCCAGATTTTAACTTACAGAGTGCAAAATACACACAGTCAGTGAAGAAAAACCTGAACACTCCACACACTGCTCGGAGCTTGGTTAAACTGGAACACAGAGAAAGTGCTTTTAACTGCATTTTACAGAGGGGATTAAGAGAAAAGAGGCCTGATTTAGCTCCTTAACTCCAGGTATCTTTTTTATGTGCTTCAATTAGAGGCCTAAAGTGAAGAGCAGCCCTTCTCCACACATCCTGCACTGCTACACACTTACATGCACAGACACATGCACACAGGTGCCTACCTGAGTGTAAAGGGTGCAGCAGAGACTTGTGCTAGCTCCTGCAGTGAAAACTGATCATCTGGTACTGCCATCTTCCAGACATGCTGTTTTCAGCACAGATGCCCTGATGAATCCACTGTCTCAGCCTCCAGCTCTCCCTCTTTTTTCTGCCAGCCTTGCACTGTGCCCTTCCCTGTGCTGGCTCCATTCAAACAAGGCCCTTTCATTACTTTCTGTGTTTCCTGTTGCCTTAGAATCAATTTGAACAGACTGGGACTTGTTTTCAGCAACATCAGAACTGTTGTACTGGGCCATTAGCTGAACACTTTGGGATGTTCACTTTGGTGGGCTGGAAAAGCTCATTTATGTACTTTATCTGAAAACATCATTATCGTAAGATCCCACAGCTGACTGCATATGGACTACAAACACTCCAACAGATATCCCAAGAGCTACTCACAATCAAATATCCAGACACAGGATTAAATCTCTTCCATGGGATCCTTATGGAGGATGTAAACAAACCACCCCTGCCAGTTAGTAACTTATTCGTGTGAACATCCAGAACACTCTTATTTGACCAACTGACCTTTCCATAATTCTCTGAGGGTGAATTCCCTGTATTACCAAGGAAGAAAACACAAAACAGCCCCCTTTTTGACCCTATTCCTGGTGAATTCCATCCACAATCTGAGATGACCCTTGCTGAATCCTGGTGAGACAGAACAGACTATGATTTCATCCCTGTGGAGGCTAAATGTGGTCTCCAAAGAATTCTCTCTGAGGAGTGAGTAAGGACATCACTCAGTGAAGATATGAAGAGGATAAAAACTACAGAGGAATGGGGATTGACTGATGGTGTGGAAATAGGAATGCAAAACCAGCAAGGGGAGCACGTTTGCTCCTAGACGACAAAACTGACAACCCTGGGAATAAATTCCTCTGGCCCCCCTTACTCATGGATGTGCTCAGCTATTCCCCATACTGAACTCCTTGTCTTGTTGCTCACAGTCATCCCACTCAGGAGCCACTGAAGCTGGAAATGCATTCCTTTAAAGCAAAAAGAATGTACTGTCCTTGTCCTTCAATCTTGACTTTGTTGGGGGATCCCACAAAACCCACGGATAAATATGAGCATAGGACTTCACATAAATGACTGCACTTTTTCTTAAATAGAATGCAAGACAGGACATCAAGTTTCTCCAACTGCACCTTGATTATATACAAGAAACTGGGTCTGGATAAGAAAGCTAGCAGGCACAAACACATCAATGAGCTTTTATTAGAACATCTTTCAAATATACTACTGGCAGCTAGAAATCAATCAGAAATTATTTTTACTTGCTGTGAAATCATGACAGGAACAGTGAATCATCAATAAATAAATAAACAAATGAGATTGTCAAGCCCACAATAATTTGTAATTCTACACTGAAAAAGACCCCAGATAGATCACTTTAAGCAGCATTATATTCATCATGAAAAAATGGATTTGATCAAATTTTAAGACACACCATCTCATGCAATAATGGAAAACAGATTTCATGGCATATTTTCTTTTGGATTATTTCAATTACTTTCAGAATCTGAGAAGCTATTCCAAACTCAAAGTTTTGCTTTATGTTTTGGTTTGGTTTGGTTTATTTAATTTATTATTTCAATTATCCCTGGCCAAATTAACCCCTGATCTCAGTCCACTGCATACAGTTGCCTAAGAAAAAGGACTGACTTGCACCTGCAAGACCAACAAAGGGAAGGTTCTAACACACTAACATCCAGTACTGAGGGCACAAAACCCATTTAAGTCATTTTCATGTTCAAGCTAAAACCAGCAAATTCAAATTAAAATCTCCCAGGCCAGATTCTCAAGATCAAAACCATTAATTCTAAAAGTTGAAAGCAGTCAGGGCCTCCTCTCACGAGGTACTGAGTGACTCTTAATGCAAATCAAAGTTACCAAGAGTTGAAAGAGCTATGAAGCCTCCAGGATTGGGGCCTCCAACAGGCTACAGCTCCCAGAGACCAGTTAAACGAGGGCTCAGGGATCACCCCTCCAGTGGATTCCAGTAAACACTAGTTGGAATTTACTCAGCAGTTTTCAGGACCAAGTTTCTAGATCCAGAAATACCTGCTATCCTAGCAAAGGGAACAAGGGACACATATTCTTTGGCTGCTAACTGCTGACACTCATACTCAGGACAGAGGAATACCCACATCTTTCTTTCATGGCCTCTTTGCCAGTTCATAAATTTTTAAAGGGGAATAAACACTTTTTCGCATAATAACATGCTCCTGGCACTGTTTTTACTCTGTCACAAGGTTAAGTGCATAAACAGCAGTCACTTCAGATATAACACTGAATTTAAACTTGTCTTCTCCTGGTCCAACACAATCACATCCTTCTGCATTTTTGTTGCCCAATATCCACGTCTATGGATTATCCTAGGAAAAGCAAGTTTTGTGTTACTCAGTTGGAAGGAAAAAGCCAGAAAGGGATTATTAAGGACACTGGACTCACACTAAATGACAAAGAACTACTGGCTTTTGTAAGTAATAAAAGAGAATGAGTGACAGCTTTGTGGGCTCTGCAGAGCAGAGCTCCAAGTTAACCAGTGGATAAATTGCCATGTTGGAAACATAAAACCATTCTGGAAGCTGACATCTGAAAGGCAGACACAGCAGGGGCTTCAAAGGGGGTGAATTTGCAAGAGACCAAGTTGCCAGTGACACCAAGGCACAAAACGTGCAACTTGACAACCCAAGGTCTTTGTTCAGCTGAGTTATCAACTGTGGGTCTTGCTGCCTTTCTGATTGCATGCTAGATTTTAGATTTTAGGGAGGAGCTTGGAGGAAAATGATCCGAGGGTGCTCTAAGGACTCAGAAGTCAGAAAACATATAAACTGTTAATCTCACATCTTGCACCCCCCAAGACTTGATATTCTAGAGCAGCCAATACTGGACGTGCATGATGAGAGATGCAGATCCTGCTCAGAATAAGGATGAAGGATTCTCATTGTCTCCTGAAGGAATGTAGGAAGGATCAAACGTGCCCTGCTCTATCCACAGGGAAAAGCAAAGCAAGGAATTCTCCACTCCCCTCCCGGCGGGGAGGGTCTGGAGAGTGTGTGTGTCTGTGTGTGTGTGTATTTCTGCCCTCGGTCATGGAAGAGGGATATTGTGGGGCAAGATTTGAGCGAACGCTAACACATCACTTCGGAAGGAGTTCCAGAACTGGCTCCATCACACGAGGCTGCCCAATGACAGCACCGGAAAACCTCCACCCGACACCGGCGGGCTCTTGCTGCCCTCTCCCGGGATACGACGTACGGAGGCACCGCCCGGCTCGCCCGGAGCCTGAGCCACCGCGGCGAAAATAGCGCGGAGGCTTTGAAGTGTCCCTGTCGCCAGGAGCTGGATTTATGGCGTGCAGCAGGGCCTGCACAACCAAGCCAGGGATTCAGCTCATGCGTGGCGTTCCGTAACAGAGCAAAGGTCTTACCCGTGACGGGAGATGCCGAAATTCCAACCGGCTCTCGGGATGCCGAAAATACCAACCAGTTCTCAGGCTCACTCGTCTCTGTTCCGTCGGTAAGAGGGGGTTCATCTTCTCCAGGAATTGCCACCAACGCTGTCGAAGGCCTGCGGAAGTAAACAAGAGAAGAGGATCACACCGTACTCAATCCAACCCCGCATCTCGGGCTGATGATCCCGAGGATGGATCTCTATGGATGGATCTGTATGAAGAGGCAATTTGGCTGGGATTCGAAGCTTCTGATGCAGCTGCTGCCTCAGTGGGTGGAGGGGAGCCGAGATCATGGTCTCTCACAAACCTCTCTACAACAACAACAACAGCAACAAAACCAAAAAAAAACCCCACATGTCTTTGGCCTTTCAGCATTGTCAAAAACTGTCCAACTTTGTAAACCTTGTGCTATCTCTGACAGCAGTGGTGCCTTGAAGAGATGACCAAAGTGTTTGTCACAGCATGGAGCTGCGTCAGGGGAGGGTTAGGTCGGGTAGCAGAAAAAGGTTCTTCCCCCAGAGGGTGCTGGGACACTGAGCAGGCTCCCCGGGCAATGGCCGTAACTGCAAGGCTGCCAGAGCTCCAGGAGCGTTTGGACAATGCTCTCAGGCACAGGGTGGGATTGTTCGAATGTCCCGTGCAGGGCTAAGTGTTGGTCTCAATGATCCCGGTGTGTCCCTCCTAACTCAGCATATTCTATGAATTTTTTCCTGATATCTGAATCTCCTGTCTCAGATTAAGGCCATTTCCCCTTGCCCTCTCACTCCAGGCACTGTAGAAGAGACCGC
Source organism: Agelaius tricolor (assembly GCF_023055355.1). NCBI lineage: Eukaryota > Metazoa > Chordata > Aves > Passeriformes > Icteridae > Agelaius > Agelaius tricolor. The sequence goes on along the minus strand of NW_027269296.1, from coordinate 5,285,883 downwards.
TCCCCACCGCACTCCAGTGTCCCCCCAGGCAGCTGCAGTTGCCCCAAAGGCTCCCTAGGTTGCTCCAACCCTCCTCCCCCACCCTCTGCCCCCGATTCCCTCCCGCGGCTGTCGCTCCTCCTGCCGCCAGGGGGCGCTGCGGCGGCAGGGGCGCCGCTCTCTCCGCCCGCCGGGGCCGCGGAGGAGGCGGCGGGGCCGGCCCGGGCGGTGGCGGGAGGGACCGGGGGACGGACCGAGGGACCGGGGCACCGGGGGTGGGACGGAAGGAGGGGCGGCGGCGGCGGGGCCGGGCCGGGCCGGGTCGGGCCGGGCCGGGCCGGGCCGGGAGGTGGAACGCGCGGCCCCGCTGAACCCGCCGCGGGGCCTGCGGGAGCAGCATGGCCGCCAGCCTGTGGATGGGGGACGTGAGTGTCCGGCCGGGACCGCGTGGCTTTGTGCGGGGGCGACGGGGCTACGGGGGCACGCGGCCGGGCCGGGGGCGCGCGGGAGGCACTGACCGGCTGATACCGTCACTGACCTGCACCCGCACAATTACTGACACTCTCCCACCGACCGACTGACACCCTCTCATTGACACTCTCGCACTGACTGACACTCTCACACCAATTGATGCCGTCCCTCTGGCACCGTCACACTGGCTGTCTGACACCATTACAGCAACTGACAGCCTTACTCTGACTGACTGACGCTCTCACTCTAACGCCCACACAACAACCTACAGACTGATATCCTCACAGTTCTGACACCCTCACTCTGACTGACACCTGACACCAGCTGACCTTCTCCCTGACCGACTGACCTCTTCACACCACTGACACAGCCTCACAGCCCCTCACACACTCAGACACACCTGAACTCCCCAAGTGACACTCACGTCATACACTCCTGTGCATGCTGACATGCTCACACAGGCTGACACACACTCAGACATAAACCCCAGCTTGACAGGCTCATTTGTGAGCAGTTACACACACACACCCCCTAGAGTGACCCTCATTGCCTGCCTGCAGCCAGGTCACAGCGAGACTTACACCAGTGTCCCTGGTGGTCAGACACATGCATGGGCACCAAAAAGTCTCACACCTCCATGCTCTTAAGAGGCACTCCCATAATCACGGCGTGTACACTTGCATGCTTCAAGGATTTATCTGCTGTTTTACCTGCTCAGCTGCTATGGGCACTTACATGCTTACATTGTGCAAGGCATTTACACATACTCATGGTTGTGCTTCTAATTGTGCTTACACTTGTAGGCACACCTGTATGCACCTCACAACCTGCCACCTACATGCACACCTGTGGGTGCATTTACACCCTCATAGGATTTTGACTCCCCTACACGCACGCACATTCAAAGCATTTGCACTTCCTGCTAGGTCCTTCATTCCTGCCTGTGTGTGTACCTGTCAGAAAGACCAGCTGTGTGAAGCACACTCACAGGGGCTTCTTCACCCAAGAGTGTCTTGATGCCCACTCACGTGCACACTGTAGGTACGCTCACAATTGTGCACAGCCCACAGTGTCCCTTGTGTGCCCTTCATACACCCTCACTCTTGTGCCCCTGTGTCCTTCACACTCACTACTGAACAAACACTTTCACACACATGTGAACTCACCCCAGCATGTTGTAGTGCTCTGCCACCCAGCCGCACTGCATGTGTGTGTGTGCTCAGTGTGTTGTGGTGCCTGCATTGCTGCCACTGTGGTACACTGTGACACACACATGCTGTCCCACTGCTGCGTGCAGTGTCTTTGCTGTCTGTCACACACTTGTACACACCTGTGTGCACTCCACTATGCATGTACAATGTCACAACTTCTCTGCCACCTGTTTCTTGGACGCACATATTCCTTCAGTCCCTTTCTTGCAGCTCACACCAGCATAGTCCTGCTTGCACATAGTGTTCCTCATCTCTCACATGTGTGTGTACACACAGCTCAACACATCCCTGAGAATCCCGCTGGGTACTTCTCTCCCGCACACACACTCAGCACACCCACGATATCAGGGTGTCATCCTCTACCTGCCTCTGCTCGTGCATGGAGACTCTGTGGAGTCTGTTCTCCCTTTTCCCCACAGAGAGGTTTTCTGCCACCTCTCTATGATAAAGCCCATCTTCTTTTTCATCACTACTCTCACAAGCAGGCCGTGGCTCTTTGAGCCATATGGACATATCCAAGCAACTGGTTGTGTTTACAAATACAGCTTTCCTGTACACACACACAGCGGGATCACGCTGCATAGCACATCTGTGCAGAGTGGTGCTGCCTCTGCTCCTGGGGCAAGTCAGTTCTGCTTCACACTCACCTCCACAGGGCATCTTCTGCCTTTGACACGTGCAAGTGCAGTATGGTCACCTTCTTTCACATACTGCACAATCTGTCCCACACGCAAGTGGTGGAGCCACCTGGTCCCTGACAGATACACAAATACTTGAGGGCTGTAGGTTACCATGAGCCACCTGTCTTACACAGGTAAATACATGGAGTTATATATATTTTATACATACATTTTTCAGCTCCATGTTACTTGTCACACACACCGCTCCCCATTCTAATTTTGGTTAGTTCCCTCCTCCAGTTTCTGTTATACACAGAGGTGCCCTGTTCACTCAGACTCTTCATAGTATATTTGATCCAAATTCCAGCACCATTTCCTACTTGTCAGTACCTTACACCATGCAGACTCTTGCTCTCCAGCATGTTCACATGCACTCTTACCTGCACAGTGTGGTCCTTCCCTGTGACATGAACATGGTCAGTGCTCCCATGGGCAGGATGAAGCGTAGAGCTGCTGTGGGACGCGATTCCAGGGTTTCCCCCGAGCGTTGCCCTGGTATAACCGGGGTTGTGCGAGGCAGACACAGCTCTGCAGACCCCTACCGCAGCTCCATGGGGCAGTGTCACCTGCCACATGCCACCCGGGGTCATGCCACACTGTGTATCCACAGTGCTGGCCCAGCCTTCGCTTGCACCTGGAGAAGGAACCTGCCACCTTCTCCTCTGCTCCCTGTAGGAAATGCTCAGTTTGTTGCTGTATGTTTCTGAGTGGCTTTTGTCCTTCTGTGAAGCTCCCTTGTTCTCTGAAATTCATGCTGTCTCTTGGGTTCCACTTTGCAGACTGTTGAGCCTGGTTCATGCATGCCTGCTGGTTTTGAGTGGCATCGACCCTCTTAAATGAGTCTTCTTTTTGAAGTGTAAGGGTAAAATCCTTCTCCATAATGTTTTAACTGCTTTGAGGGACATTGACACATATATTCTCTTTTTTGTAGATGCCCTAATCTAACTTTCTTTCTCTTTTTGCTTTTATAGCTGGAGCCCTATATGGATGAAAACTTTGTTTCAAGAGCCTTTGCCACCATGGGAGAGCTTGTACTGAGTGTAAAAATCATTCGAAACAGGTTGACAGGGTAACTGTTTCTGTTTGTTCTCCGAGTGCATTTGGACTGAAGCCTCACTGTGGTCCTTCCATATCAGAGTGAATTTTCCCTTTGAGTTTCTCACCATTGCTGCCACCAATATGTGAATATTGATGAGAGCAATGGAGAGGGCACTGCTGGCTCTTCAGCCTCCCCTCAACAAACACAGTTTGGCCCGCATCCTGCAGTGCTCCAGCTCTCAGCCAGAGCAGTTGTATGTATCTCATTCCATCCCTCTGGGAATTACACCTCCCCAGGCTTTGGTTGCTAGTCTGTAGTACAGATATGTGATGCTGGCAGAGGTGGGAAGTCGGACTCAGAGCAATAAGAGAACCTTTAAAGTTCATTTGAAATAAAATGAGTGATTTATGCAGAATAAAGTAGTTTCATTCTTATGCATTATTCTTTTAAGTGTTGTAATTTCAGTTTTCAGTAGTTTAAACTTGTGCAGACAAATTGATAGTCAATGAAAGTAGGAAGTAAACTGTAAGCTAAACCATTTTCTATGTGCTTATCTACCTGACTTATGGTAAGTAGAGGCTATCTCTTGAGATCCAGCTTCTCTTTGGTAGCCAATATTTATACTTTCGAAAGAAGCTCTTCTATGTATTGCAACTATAGCAAATTTCTTACCAGTTATCTAAAATACAGCTTTCCTCATCAAATATGTTTTAAGTTTATAACTTTTGTCTCTTCTCTTCTGTGTTGTATGTTCAGAATTCCAGCAGGCTATTGCTTTGTAGAATTTGCAGATCTAGCTACTGCAGAGAAATGTTTACACAAAATCAATGGAAAACCACTTCCTGGTGCTACACCGGTAAGTAAATGGGATCAGCCAGTTGAGAACCAAAACTTGGTAGGGACAGATAGTGTAGAATGTGTATTTTTAATGATTACAGATAATTCAATGGTTAGCAAACTGGGATTCATCTTTGCTTTAGAATTGAAGTTATGACTATAAAACTGCTAATGTTCTTGCTCAGAAAATTGTTGAGAAAAACCACTGATTTCTTTGTGACTGTCTAGATAAAGTTCAAGTGTAGAAGTGTTGTGGGGTGTGATGTTTTTTTATATCTAACCATTGCTGCTGTTACCAAAGTTGGACCAATCAGAAACCTGAGAAGAACAAGGAAGAAATTAGACTGAGTATAGTGTATGTCTACATCAATTCTTCCATCTCTCTCCTTTTGTATAATCATGGAGTCACAGAGTGGTTTGGGTTGGATGGGACATTAAAGCTTATCATATTTCATCCCCTATCATGGGTAGGAACACCTTCCACTAGACCAAGTTGCTCTAAACCCTATCCAACCAGGCTTTGAACATTTTCAGGGATGAGGCAAGCTGAGAATTTAGCTGTGTGTGTAGAGGATGAACTTGCAAGTTTACACTGTCTTTTGAGTAACATTGATTGGCAAAAGAAACATGACTTTTAATTTTGCATTGTTCTTGGCCCTTAGCAAACAGAGTTTACTCAAACCTCTTTACAGTGGAGAACAAGACAGAGTATTGAATAATTGCAGTGCATAACTAGCATCTCTTCTACATAAAAGCTGGGTAGTTAGGGAGAAGAAGAGGAATAGGCAGAGAGGCTAATTTTAGGATGTTGACTTGAATATGTGGTAGATTAAAATGGGACGGCTGACACAGCTGTCTGTTGTACCCACAGGAGTTGGCTGCAGTAAGGTGGGGTGACTGATTCATAAAGCAGCTCTAAAATCACCTCACTTATGGTATGATATACAAAGTAAATGGATTCCTATTTCAGAATAGTTAATACCCAGAGGAGACTGGGAAGTCCAGATTGAGCTATTTAGTCAACATTCCAGAGAGGGTGATGTGCCCCGTTAAAAGGAGTCGATGAGAGGCCTGGAGATACCTGTTTCACATGTTTGCTCATGATTAAGGCAAGCTGATCATCCTGGATGCCTTCTATAGTCACTGGAGAGACAAAGAGAGCAAGGAGTAAGATAATAATGGAAATCTGGTTTTGGGAATACCCATCTTTCTTCACAGTTTTGTTCAAAACACAGTGCTGTGTGGAGGGATGATTTACATAACACATGGAGAGAACTACAGATGTCAGGCAGAGATCCAAAGCAGCCCAAATCAATGCACTCAGCAGGCAACTGCCCAGCTCATCCTTTGCATTTAGAGAATTTTGTTTACAGAAAACTTGAGTGCGGCTCATGCTTTTACTTATTTTTAAATACTGAATCAGTCAAGGGAATAACAGAGAGCCATGGTGCTGGTGGTGTTTCTCTTTTCCAAGCATTCGTGTTCCCAGTTCCCATCTGAGTGGAAGTACTCTCAGGTGTCTTGTTGATTTTAAACCCAGACTATTGCAATGAAGAGCAAGATCCCCGCCCCCCCCCCCCCCCCAGAAAAGATCTACGTGCTTCAAAGTGGAATCTAAATTTTGTGTTAGCTGGTAAATAATCCACAGAAGTTGTGTAGTACTGTGCTCCAGAGAATGCAAACATGCAAGGAACAGGATTATAGCCTAGAGTTAAGTCTGTGCTCTATTTCCCAAGAAGTATTTACCTGGTTTTGAGGGAAGGAAATCCATCATACGAGGACTCTTCACTGTACTGAACAAGTACCCTAATCTCTAGGGCATTTCTGATTGTGATCCGAAATCCTGATTCTAGGATCTGAAATCCTGATCCTGAGATTAGCCCCTGATGTCTAAGAGCTGATTCAAAGATCTTGGTCTCCTTAGATCTTGGTCTAAACTTAGATGTAAGTTGGATAAAAGTTGCTAAAAGTCTGGTAGGTGGGGGACAGAGAGTTCCAGATGTGCCAGAGGGCACAAATCTGGGCTGCTGCGAAACTTGTTTCAAAAATAAATTCAGATGTAAAATTTAAAGAGGGCTCCAGTGTCCAATGTAGTTCTTTCAGAACCCTTTAATTTTGAGTCTTACTAAATGTCCAGAATCAAGTATTTAGCCACACTTCCAGACTCAGTTTGATTCCCTTTTCCAGTGTGTTGGATTCTGGTCTGCTAGTGTTTGTGTTAAATCACAAAAGTCCAGTAATGGTACTGTCATTTCATTTTAAGACCTTAAAATTTGAAGAAATTTAACATTTGTTATTTCTACCTCTGTTTACATTTTGATTTTCATTATTATATCTGTACTGATGCTAAATAAAAACGTGCTTGTTACCTTAACTGGCTGGCATGAAGGCATTGAACATGTGTCAGCATTAAGTTGTATTAAATCAGCTTATTGTATTTTTCCCTAATTGCTTGAATTCACATGACAACATTTGAATGTATAGATTAATTTTTGCCTTGTTTCAGGCGAAGCGATTTAAATTGAATTATGCAACATATGGAAAACAGCCTGATAACAGGTAAGTGCTCAATATATAAATATTACTTTTTCCTGCTTAATGTCTCTCTATTAATTGCCTTGCAAAAAGTATTCAAACTATGTAAACCCAAAGTTCATCACTGCCAGTCTTTAGTAGGAGGAAGAGAACTTAGACTGCCAGTTTTGTGTTTTGCACTGTGTGTGGCGCAGCAGATTTATCCAGTGTCCTTTAAGGTATTTAAACTTTGTAGCATCAAAGTATCTAATTCATATATTACAATTTAAGATCTATATATTATATTTTAGATCTATGTATTGGAAATAGCATATCTATAAATGAGATCTTTTTTCTTGCCGTTTTAGAAATCAGAAATATCCTGTAAGTAATAAGCTTGGAAATAATCTTTAAATAAAAAGCAGTATTAAGTTGATTGGTTGTGGTGCTTCAATTAACTTGAAAAAGCAGTGTCAATCAAAATTTTAGTTAAGCAGCTTAACTAGTGGCATTTAAATTCTCCATTAAAGGGTCTTTTAGTATCACTCTTCTCTGAGTTCAGATATTTAGGCTAAATGGTAACTGTCACTTCTGCACTACTGTAAATCAGCATGTCCCTTTTTTATTTTTTTTTAATGATTGTATTTAAGATGTTTTCTTTTGATTTCTTTAGTCCAGAATATTCCCTTTTTGTTGGAGACCTGACTCCTGACGTGGATGATGGGATGCTGTATGAATTTTTTGTTAAAGTTTATCCATCGTGTAGAGGTGGAAAAGTTGTTTTGGACCAGGCAGGAGTATCCAAGTAAGTTGTCTTTTATTCACTTTTTTTTTTTTTTACTTCACATGTGGCAACAGGAAAAATAGAATACAGCAAGGGGAAAAAATTCTTTTAGCTTAGATTTTAGTAATCTTAAAATGTAGTGGTTTCGGCCATTCAGTCTGCAGTTTGCTTGAGTTTTGATAGCCACCATGTGTATTGTCACTCCTCCATCAGTGTGAGGCCCTTTGTGTGTTATTGCACTTCTTAAAATGCTGAAAAATATCTTAAGTAATCTTGAAACACTCTTTTCCTGGACTCTTGGGCGGAATTGTGCTTTACAAACTTTAGGCTATTGAGTGTATATTCCTGTGAGAGCTATATGTGTTTTCTTTCAAATAGGGTAGGGCACACAAAGCTATGATTCACTGTCAGGTTCTCAGTAGCTGCCTTGTTTGTCTTTCCTGAAAATGTCTTGCTAAAAACAGGTATCAAGAGGTCGGATCTCTTAATGTTATTAAAACATTTTCTAAATAGCATGAAATTAAGCTGCATTTTCCAGGGAAGGAGCAGTTGGTGAGCATCCTTATTTTCAAAGCAGAGCATGGCTTCAGTGAAGCACAGTTTTGTGATATAACACCTCTGAGAATGTTGGGATAAGATATAGGTTATGGCTGTAGGTCCCTCCACCTTCTCATATGTGGTTCCTTAGTCTTAGACAGGTTGGTTTGAAGGAATCTCTGGAGGTCTCTGGTCCAGCTCCTAACAGGACTGCAGCCAGCATTAGATCATATCATCCATGGATTGTGTAGCCTGGAAAACCTCCCAGGATGGAGTTAATTCAGGTTGTCTGGGCAGCCTGTTCCAGAGCTGTGCTTCTCCCCAGTCATGAAGTTCCTCTTCATGTACATCTTGAACCTCTTGCAGAGCTACTCAGTCTCTCTGGCTGTTAGGTCCTCATGCTGTCATTGCCACTTCCCCTGGGACTGACACTGCTGGGTTGGGCTCTGTGTGCCTTCTGCTCCTCCTCAGTGGAAACCCCACAGTTCCTGTTGTGCTGCACCTGCTTCAGTCTTTGTCTATAGAACAGGTGTTGGTGCTGCAGGTTGGACTATTACTTGGGTTTTGGGAGCTGTGCATAGGTGCAGACCTCAAGGAAAGGTAGCTGCTGGGTAGCTTCCCAAGCTGTGGTATCTTGGGAAGCAGGGGAGGAGCAGGGACTTAGAGTCCTGTTTCTGGGAAGAGCAAAGCTGTCTCCCCTGGCAGTGCCAGAGTGTTGGTGCCAGGGGCTTTGTTGGGACTTGTGCAAAGCTGAGGCATCTGCAGGTGTCAGTGTGATGTGAGAGAGGAGCTTAGGGCTTGTGGACATGCCCAGTGAAGCCTTGGCCCTTCCAGCCAGGGCTGGCGGATCAGGAAGGCCTCCTCCCAGCACCTCTTGTCCAGACAGGAGAGGCGCTTGGAGCATGGTGCTGTGGTGCTGTGCCTACTTCTCTGCTTTCTGCTGAGGGTATGGGTGCTGGGGCTTTCCAAACTTCAGGGGCAGGACAGAAGGTCTCCATGGAGGTCCTGGCCAGGAAGAAATTATTTCTTTCTGCACCAGTGGTTTAGCCATTAGTGTGGAAAAGCTAAATGTGTGGAAGAGTTGGAAGAATCAGTGTCTGGAAGACTTGGAAGAATCACTGTCTCCGTTGCAGCACCCAGCATCTATTCCTGTACACTGCATCCATCTCTATCTGTTTCTGTTTTGGAGCTGCCAGTCTTCCCAGTTTCTCTTACACACTCCTGGTCCCATCTGAAAATCTGGAGGAGTCTTTTGGCAGCTTAGAAACTTAGTTGGGTTTGTGTGTGAACACCTTAAACTGACTTAGAAGTTGACTTGCATTGGATTAATTTGCCATAGTCCTTTGGCAGAGGGCAAGTTAAATGAATGTGGGTCTGTGTAGAGTTTTGCTTGTGTTTAATAATCTAGTTTGTATGTAGATAAGTCTAAGCTTTGATCTGGTCTTTTTGTGAGGAGGATACATCCATACCTGTGTATATATATACATATATATTTTATATATATATATATATATACATATATATATATATATACATATATATATAAGATATTTATATATATCTTGTGTGTGGAGCTTGTTGTGCGAGGTACTGCATTTTCTGGGGCATGAACTGCTCTGAAATAGCTGCCAGTGGGGACCTCGCATGAGTAGTACATGATGCTGCTTTCAAAATAGGACATAAGCTGGTGTTTAGCAGTTCCCACAGAATAGATAATGCACTGTAAACTTACACCCTTGGTTATGGCTCGTTCTTTTCCCCATGTAGACAAGCCCTTCCCTCCCGAACTACTTCTTTTGCTTAGATGGATTCCTCTTACCCTCCCACATCTAAGTCTTTGATCTTTCTGCCGCGTTAGGCAGCCCATCCCATGATGGGATCCTGGCAGTGCCCTCTTGGATGCTGTTGCATTGCTTCTGACTCACTACAGCATCAAAATCCCACGCAAAGGACTGTTGGGGTTGGAAGGAGTTGGAGTTTTCTGTCTGGCTGACGTGCAGTGCTGCCATGTCACAATGAAGGCTTGTTGCAGAGTCCAGGGATTCTGGATTGATATAACAGTCTTTTCCAGCCAGGTCTTATAAGCTCTTGGAGATCTATATCACACCCGAGATAGCTCAGCCACCTCAGATGGCTTAAAATTAGCAGGATGGCTTCTGTGGCAGTGTTGGAAACACAAAAGTTTTAATAAAACTCAAAATAACAAAGCTCTTTACAGAGAAAATCCAAGCCAGGTGCAAGATGCTCTTGCTCCTGGTAAAACACCTTATGAAAGCTCGTAGTTCCTTTGTTGTCTTCTTTTCTACTGAATTGCTTAGGCAGGACTTTTTGGCTTCTGTCCAATTGGCTATCTTTAAGTTTGAGGTGAAGTCCCCCAGGTCCTATGAGGTGTATTTTTACCTAATTGAGGAGAGAAACTTCTGGGCTTTTTTCATTTTTAAGGAGACAAAGGATAATTTTGTCACTCCGTCAACAGGGGGCACATTCCTACACTGGATGTGCTGTCCCCCATTCCAGCTGCGCTTTTGAGATTATCAGTATCCTCCCAGCAGAGATTTGGGGCTTTACCATGTGTCAGTTCACGCATTTCAACATGGCTTGTGTCAGCTCACTTCCAGTTCCCCACAATCCACTGGCACAAGAACTACGTTACATTGACAAGCCCTTGAAACTACTGCCAGAGCTTGGACGTGTGGCTTCAGGCATTCTGGAAAAGCAACTGAAATGCAGAATAATTTCATCTCTCCCAAGAGCAGGGACAACAACCCTAATGAACGTTTTTGTTCACTGTTTCCCATACCAAATCAAACTTCACCGTAACTAATTTTTATAACGTGGCATTGCTCTTTGACATTGGTTTTATGTGAGTTTTTCTATGTCTCTGCAGAGGTTACGGGTTCGTGAAATTCACAGATGAACTGGAACAGAAGAGAGCACTGACAGAGTGTCAGGGAGCTGTGGGGTTGGGCTCTAAACCTGTACGCTTGAGTGTGGCTATACCAAAAGCGTGAGTAGAAGAACAGCTGGACATTTATATGAAAAATCACATCTGGTTTTAAATGCCTTTTAGTGCTTTGGATACTCCAGGATAGTCCAGGATGTGGCCATCACAAAATGAAAGAGTACCCATGAATATGGGGAGTATCAGAATGCCCAGGAATTCAAAGAAATTATAACATTAGCTCAAGACTAAGCATTTTACACTGTTTTGAATTGTATATATTGCTAAATCCGTACACATGTGCACACACTGTAGTTAAATATGATTGTTTTTAAAATGTATGTTCCTTTGCATTAAATTGAAATAGTTTAAATCTTCTTAATGATGTCTGGATAGCAAAACTCAACTACCTTGCTAATTCTATTATAATGTCTACTACACATAAGACTTTTGGGGCAGGGATTAACTTTTTTTTCTGTGTTTGTTCAGAACCTGATACAATGAGATCCTGGTCTGACTTGGGGCTCGTAGCACTAGGGTAATACAAATCATAGTAATTGCTCCCTATTTGAATAATATTTAGATTTTCAGTGACCTCATAAGGCTTGCGGGGGGGGAAAGGAAGAGAAAAGCAGAAAAAATGGGTGCATTGTGGTGAGAAGATTGATGTTTCCTTCTTCCTGCTTCTCACTAATTTCATCATTAGTAGAAATAGCTTTATGTGTGACATATTTTCATTTCCAAACGATATTTGTCATCTCATTATTTCAAATCTTGGTAGTTAGGTGGAATGGTGTTCCTTGGGAATGCTGCCACTTCATAAAGTGGCAAGGAATAGGAATTTTAGTCAGTTCTCAGGGTATTTAAGTTTATTTTTTGATTACTAGTAGTTTGTATTTCATGAACTTTCTCAAGTCTGTGCATTGAAGATCACCCAGTTCAGAGAGAAAGAGGACGAGTCCTTGCTTAGGTTTCTGTATGACAGTGGCAGAAGGGAAAGTTTTTTTCCATTCTTGCAAAAAAAAAGTGAGGTTTTTTGCCAGGCTTTAAGTCTTTAACTATTCAGGTAAAGCAGGACTCAGTACTTTCTCTCAGAGAGTTGCAGATCACTTAAATTAATCCTCTTTACCAGACAGAAGAAGGGACTCCCGTATCTGGATTGTGGTTCAGGATTGTTCTAAACTGAAGCTCATAGTCCTGAACTCTTCCTTTCCCAAAGCCAGGAAGTGACATCCAATTATCTCATAAAGAATGACAGTCATGTTTATTAATGTAGAGGAATATGAATACAGGAAAGGGTATTAAATTTAAACCACTTCTTTATGCAAATAATAAATATTGCTGCAGAAAATATTGAATATATTTTAAAGATTTAAATTTGCTTGTTAGACTAAGCCTTGTCTCTTTACCACATTGTATCTTAAGCTATTTCACTGCTTTTTTCATACTTGGTCTGCGCTATTTTATTGCAATGTTAAAAAATGGTTTATTGCTATTTTATTGCTATTTTTATCCCGCTTTATTTTTTGAAGTAATCGTGTGAAACCAATGGAGTACAATCAGATGTACAACTATAATTACAACCAGTATTACCAACAGTATCACAACTACTACGCTCAGTGGGGGTACGACCAGAACACGGGCAGTTACAGCTACAGCTACCCCCAGTATGGCTACACGCAGAGCACCATGCAGGTAGGGCAGCACAAAAACACCACAGAGCTTGAAAGGTGGGATGGGAACATCTCATCTTCAGTTCTGAGAATCACAGAATGTCCTGAGCTGGAAAGGACCCACAGGAATCACTGAGTCCAGCTCCTGGCCCTGCCCAGGACACCCCAACAATCCCACCCTGTGCCTAAGAGCATTGTTCAAATGCTCCTGGAGCTGAGGCAGCCTTGGGACCATGACTATTCCCTGGGGAGTCTGTTCAGTGCTCAAGCTCCTTCTGGGGGAATAATCTTTTCTGGATATCCAGCCTGACCTCCCCTGACACAGCTCCAACCATTCCCTCAGGTCATGGAGATCAGAAATCGGAGCTGTCCCTCAGGAGGAGCTGCAGACCCTAATGAGCTCTGTCCTCAGTCTGCTCTGCTCCAAACTGAACACACCAAGAGATCTTAGTATATACCTCTTAATAACAAAGTCTTAATATCACTACTATTTAGTGTTTAGCCCCTGGTGTGTCCTGTTGCATTATGGAGAGTATATTGCTGAGGTAAAAAAAAGTCTGGAGGACACAAAAGGTCTCTTAGTACAGTTGTGATGGTAGAAGAGTACAGGTAAAGGCAGTGCTCAGAGTGCCTTTGGGATACTTCATAAGCTTTGTTATAAAGGATAGAACACATCAGAACAGTCACCCCACTTCAACCCTGGAATTTCAAGAACTGCCTCTGATAGAGGTTTAGTGTAGGGTCTTGCCTGTGGAGTGTTAGGAATGGAATACAGGCTTAGGGGTGAAGAATTCTGTTGTAATAACTCCAGTATAAAAGTCAGTCTCTGACAGTACTAATCAACAAGCAATGCTTGCAAAAGAAAAGATAATTATCCACTGTTCTAAGGGGTTTGTTTTTCCTTGCAGACATATGAAGAAGTTGGTGAGGATGCATTGGAAGGTATGTTTCTCAAATTGAAGTTGTCTGTATGTTGTGCACTGCTTGGAGATAGACTTTCTCATATTGGCCCTAATTTCAATTTACAATATACCTTTATCTTTGAGTAAATCTGAGAAAATTTGTGAGTCACTATCACCTAGAACAGTTGCATCCCGGTTTTACTGTTGCTGCTCCTATTCTGAACCTGGTGAGGACTGAAACTGTTTGACTTTCCCAGCACTGAGATTTTAATCTTCTGTAGTACTGAAATTGTTATCCTTTTTTTACTAGGGTTTCTTTTTCTGATATGCTACCAAGAAAAAAGTAGATATTCTGGTTTTCTATAAAATCCTGACATTTAGAGCCCAGAATACTTCATTGTGCTTTTAGTTTACAAGTAAAAGGGAATAATATTAGTCACCACACTGATAAAATATTTCAAGCAGTTATTGCTTGAAATGGGTCACTAAACCAGATTGGGGTTTTAGATACCTGTACAAGTAGCTTTTATTTATTGATGCATGAAACTATAATTTCATGCCAGCCATTCCAGATTTCTGTCTTGAGTGCAATATGCACTATGCAGTATATCTTACTCTATTCTTAAAAAACAAAAAAATTAAAAATTGCATAGTAACAGATCTACAGGATTCACAGGTATGCGTGATGATGTGTGTGGAAGCTGTTAAAAGCATTCTAGGAGAGCTTTCCTTTTGCTGAACCAAACATACCAGGACTAGAATTGGGATATCTCTGGATATTTCTTTTCCTGGCTGATTAACTGAAAGATTCCTACTTTTGTAGGAAACTGAATTAATGTATTGTCACTGTATCATTCCTTTTCCTTAAATCTCTTCTCCTGTAATGTGTTACAACATGATGTAGCTAAAACCAAACATAGAATCCTGGAATGATTTGAGTGGGATGGAACTGCTAAAGCCATCTTTATCCACCCACTGCCATGGGCAGGGACACCTTTCACTTGACTAGGTCACTCCAAGCCCTGTCCAACCTGGCCTTGGACATTTAAAAAAATGGGGCAACCACACCTTCCCTGGGCAACCTGTGCCAGGGCCTCACCTCCCTCACAGGGAAGCTACATGTTTACAAACATTTTGTTCCTGATGTGTTTTAGAGTCTTTCCAATCCTTCAGCTTTGTACTGAGAATCATTCACTGACCTTTGTGATTGTGCTACTCTGATAATCTGAGCTTTGGGTTGCTAGTGTTGTCAGGTGAGCTTTCCACCCTACAGGGGTTTGGGGAGTCCATCACTGTGCATTCAGAGTGGCAGGATTGGACCTGCACGCTTGTTGTCCAGCTCCAAAATGCTTTCCAAACATTTGTTCCACATGTAAAATAGGGCTATGCTCACCATGATGCTGTGGTGCCACTGACACTCCCTTCATTCCTAACTGTGACCCCATCTTTGAACTGCTGGAGGCTTTGGCAGATGAGCTCTGGTGACTGCTTGCAGCAGCACAGAATGTTCCCTTCCATCCATGCATCCATCCATGCATCCATCCATCCATCCATCCATCCATCCATCCATCCATCCATCCATCCATCATTTGTGACCTCACAGTGGAGGGAGCAAAAGGGAATGAGTGTCCCTGCCTCTGTTTCTGCCCTTTTCATCAGGGCATACCCCTTCTGGCAGTGCAGGTGGCTGCACTGGGCTGTGAGGTGCAGGTGTGTGTTCCCTCCACGGGCTGTCCTGTGGGGCAATCATTGTTGTCCAAAGGGACATGTTTGGATGTAGTTATTCCTTATCTCATTGCAGAGAAATTGAGTAGGACTGATCGGGTCAGGTTTATGATTGGGCAAGTGCTGGGAATGTTTGGTGACTCACAGAATCACAGAATACTTGGGGTTGGAAGGACCTCTGGAGATAATCCAGTCCCGTTCCTGCTAATGCAGGCTTACGTAGAGTATGGGACACAGGAACACATCCAGGTGGGTTTGGAAAGTCTCCAGAGAGGGGGACTCCACACCCTCCCTGGGAAGCTGTTCCAGTGCTCTGCCACCCTCCATGAAAAGAACTTCTTGTTCATGCTGAAGTAAGTGGTTGCTCCTTGTCCTGTCAGTGGGCACCACTGAAAAGAGTCTGGCACTATCCTCTGACACCTGCCCTGGAGATATTGAGACTCCCCCCATGTTTGTTTTAATATACCAACTTGTTTACAGGGTATTTTTTTTCTGAACACCTTTGATGTGTGACATATTTTCTGTCTTTCCTCCCATAGATCCCACACCTCATTTAGATGTCCATGAAGCAAACAAGCAGTTTATGGAACAGAGTGAAGAGCTCTATGATGCCTTGATGGACTGTCATTGGCAGCCTTTGGACACTGTCTCATCAGAGATCCCAGCTGTGTTATAGCCTCGTTGCTGAGGCGTGGTGTCTGTGAGACATCCTCCCAGTGCGCTCCGGACTGTTACACTGCCCCTGGATCCTGCAGTTGTGAGGGGTGGCCCTTTCCCCACCCAGGCCGGGTACTCGGAGTACAGGAGGACTGTGGCCTTTCCTGTAGAGAACAAGTATTGTAGGAGCATCACAGTAACCTTTATTCATGGTGAAAATTAGAACTGCGACAGTTTTATTTCTTTTGTCTTGAAATGAACTCTTAATACCTACTGGGAATTGTAATTTATAAACTTTCAACAAGATGGCACAGGAGAGAGACTCTACTCCATCGTACAATAAAAAAGTTGGTCTTTTAAGTAAAATTACCCTTTGCAATTTGGTTCCTGCCCATCTTTCTGCTTTGCTGCCCATTCAACTGTCTTAAGTCATTTGACCCAACGCTTATGAATGTGTTATTTCAAAAAAGATCATTTTTAGACACCACTAAAATGTCTCAAAATCTTTCCAGTAACTGGGTAAGGTTGCTGTAACTTGAGCATGGGATGAAAGCTTATGTTGTGGTTAACTTAAGCTATGATCTTGAGCTTGCAAGTTTGATATTCTTAAGTAATCAACCCAAAGAGCACTTTGGAGAGCAAAGGCAGAAAGGAGTGTTATAAAACTTTTACCCGGTGGTATTTTGCACACCTGGCCTGCTTCTCCACCTGTGTATGAGGAAATAATTCCCCATGAATCAGCAGTTTAAAACACTTTTTCCAGCAACCATATTTAAATGTTATTTTGTGTATCATGCCTTTTTTTTTTTCATTGTGGACACACCATGATGGTCTCATTGAGATGATGAGATTTTGTAGTGTCTTCCACTGTCCAGTCAGAGTGAAACTTAAGATCTTGCAGTAAAAACGGGTCAGAGCAATTGCCTTGATATATTGTGCAACAAATGGTTGTTAACCTGGAATGTGGTTTTTTACTGGATGTTGTATAAGCTGGATGGACAAGCAATATATTTAAACTGATATGTTGCATTAGAGGTGAAAGTGAAAATAATAGCACTTATATACATGTTATAAGCCCTTTTTCAGGCTTTTGTGCCTTAAACTCTTGGAGAAATAGGAACAGAGAAACTACCTGTAATAAATGTCTATCCAAGGAATAGTTTGGTAACTGAAATTGCTACTGCAGAGCATTTCGTTGCCTCCCTGCCCATGTTGATGCAGAGATTTACCATAAAATTTAAGTACTTTGATAAAGTTACTTCTACTACACCTTTGTTTGTGTCCATAATTATGACCTATTTGTCAGTCTGTGGTCTCTTTTTTATCAACTGGAAGTGGGATGTGAGGGGAATGGTGGTGTGACTGGAGTTAGGTTATTCCTAATGAGCAACTAGAGGAACTAGAGGACTGCTGGACTCCTGCGCTCTCATCTGCTGTGAATTTTCCTCGTGCTGTGCCCCTGACTGTGCTGCTGTCTCACCTTCAGTTGCTCTGAATATAAGGAAAGGAATGTTCCCTATGTATGCCAGGAGTTTCAGAAGCAGCAGAACTAGAAGAGAGCAGAGCTTTATATCCTCTGATATATCCACTCAGCTCAAGACACCTCCTCTTCTTGGGAAGTTCAGCAGAGTGGCATTGCAAAAATGATGTAAAGAAGGGCATTTAAAACACTTTCTAGATCATTCTGTTACTGTGCTGCCCTGTGTGCCTGCCCTTCTATTTTGGAGTTGTCTTTTCCTACCCCCCATGAATTTTGGCTTTTACAATGTGTCCATCCCATTTTCCTCCAGGGGGTGAAGCTACATTTATTTATCAATATAAATTTATTCTGCTGTTCTCATCTGCCTAGCATTGCTGTCTGTGGAGTATTCCCTAATGCCTGGATAAACTCTATCTATACAAGTCTCTCTCTAGAGGAGAGAGGAGCAGGTTATCAGGGATCAGACATCAACCCTGTGGGAAAATCCTTTTGCTCTCTGCTTTTGTTTTGTGGTGGAAAGAAAAATGGTAAATATTAATCCAGCCCATCCTAACCCCTAATTCCTGGGAGAGCTGGGCATGTACAGACCCTTGTGAGGAATAATTTGGGAGTGCAGAAGCCAGCAGAGATGACCTGCTGACTCCTGTTTACTGGTGCTGCAGAGCTTAAAATAGCTCCAGCTTTTGTTTCAGGAGAGAGGTTGATGCAAGGCTCTGGGCCTCATTCCCTGGAAGTATGAGCTAGGCTTTTGGGGTTGCTTGGGGGAATCTCAGCCAAGGTTGTTTGGAGCTGTTAAACCTCTGCATTGTTTGGGTTTGTTTTGGTTTTTTTAATATCACTTACTCATCTTAATGTTCGTTTTCAGCTCCCGGCCATTATTGCTGTGTCTTATATAGTCTTATATATAAAAGGAGAGACTTATATGGAGCTAGAAAACAGCCACCTCCTGGGATTTGTAAGGTTTTCCTTTTGGAATCCCAGTTAAATAAAGTGTGGGATTTTGTTTTTCCTGGATGGCTACAGGAAAAGCCCAGATTAATTACCATTTAGTGTCACACAGGATGACAGACAAGGACTCCATGTAGTAAGGTAAATTCTCCTTTTATCTCTATGTGCTAAAGGCAAGAAGTCCAAGGCAGATGATATCACAGCTCCTGAAAATTGCATCCATATCGGCAACAGAGATCAAGAAGCCCTCTGCCCTTCAGCAGGCAGGGTTTATAGCAATTCCAAAAACAACTCAAATATTCTTATTGTGTTCTTTGATGAAGATGAGGTCATCAAATTTAGATGAAAGTGTAGGGACTCTGATACTCATTTGAGTTACACAGACTGGGAATGTTCAGCAGAGCTGGAGGAACATGTGCACAGAGAGGTGATTTCCAAAGGCTGAGCTCTGAGGCTGCAGGGAGGGCTCTTTCCATTAGTCTGTGTTTAATTAAAAGCTTGACAATACACATTGGGGTGGCCTGGGGACAATCCTGACCCACTTCCAAAGAGATGAGGAGTCTGGAAGCATTTCTTTAGCAAATGATAAGAGGACTGAAAGGGGCTGACAGTGATTTTTTTTTTTTTCCATGTGAGTCTGACAAGAGAAAATTCCTGTTACTTGGATCCGTTTCTGGAGACAGGTTCATATCCCACATACTGAGACATACACAACACCCTTAGGAATTTCTCTAAATCTCTTTTGAGGAACAGAAATAAATATTTGACTCTAATCTTCCTGTACTGGCTATCTCATTACTGGCTTGTTAATCTTCAGTTTTTGCTAAACAAGATCTGAGAGAAATTTTTACATTCCTGCCTTGCTACCTTCCAGTGATCTTATAAAGCTTACTGGATACACCCATATCTGGGTTTAACTTGGGAATTGCTTAACCATCAAACTAATTCAGTGGCAGGATGGGGTGTGAATTTGAAATGCAGTAGCAGGAACTGATAGAGCTGCTTCGGGAAATGTCACTGACAGAGCTCACTTTCCTTTTTTTCCTGGTTAGAACATTTTTTCAGAAAATATCTCTTTTTTTTTTTTTTTCTTCCTTAGAAGACTTCCTTATTCCAAGTCAAAATGTTTTTTCCAAATGCAGTCAGTTTTTTAAGTAGGTGTTTGGGGTCCTGCTCAGCACACACTCATTTTTCCCAGGCACATGGTGGGATTCTTGGGGTGTTCTGTGCAGTTCTGTTGGATTTGATGATCCATGTGAGTCCCTTCCAAATCAGGATGTCTCATGATTCTATCATTCAAAGATCATGCTGACTCTGCTGTAAAATTTCCAGGGAAAAAGCAATGGTGGATAACACAATTGGTAGAGATTGAGAGCTGACCATGGCCAAGACTTGCTTCAGCCCCTTGATGTGTTCCAGGGAGCCATAAGCACAAAACTCCACCTGGATCACTAACGCACACCCGCTGTTCCTTACTGATAGTTTTCACATCTCTGTGCATTGTCTGCTCCCATCTGTCAGGTGCTGGGAACTGCAGCCTCTTCCAGCATGTGCTCTTTGTTCTGTGCTGTGGAAGAGGCTGGTGAGAGATTCTCGGGAGGTTTCATCAGGGCTTCACTGACCATGGACATGCAGTGGGATTTTTCTCTGCCCCTCTTGGATCTCCATCCATGGCTGAGGTCTGCTGGGCATCCAGTACTTTTCATTGCTGCTCTTTGGGGATTCTCACAGTTCACCATTTGGAAGAGTCTCTTCCCAAGCAGCCTTTGCCAAGGTTTGAATTTCTGGGGAAGGTTGATGTTTTTTCCAGAGTAATCTCCCAGGCTTTACTCTGCCCTAGGATTTGACATGATTTTTAGGCTCATGTATCAGTGGCTGTGCCAAGGAGACTCCAGGGATTGCCTTGTGACTTGGCAGAGCAGCTGTGAGATCCATGTAGGAGGAGAATGGGAGCAGCTTGTACCTTGTCCCTGACAGCTTTGGCAAGGGCTGTCTTGGGGAGAGTTTGGCCACACAAAGTTTGGGGCTTGTTCCCAGACTTGGCCTTAAATGACTGAGGGTTTATTTTGTTGCTGATCTGCCATGTTTGATGGAATTACCAGCTCAAAAGGCTGAACATTGGGAATTTTTTCATCTGTTCATTTGCTCAGAACAGATTAAAACATGACCATCCATTTTGCCCTTTCTCCAGGACTTGGGCAGGTAGCACTCTCAGGCCTTTCCAGCTGATTTCCTGCTATGGCTGTGCCTTCAGCATCAGCAGCTGTTCCAGCACTTCCTTCCAGCCCATTGACAGGCGCTGCCATTTTAAATACTTTCTACGAATTATGAATCATGAACCAGGAGCCTTACAGAGGTATTGTGTTGGCAAACATACTTCTGTTTCCAAGAACCCTTCCTTCTATTCCCCGAGGGTGGAGTGTTCCCCCACCCCGTTCCAAAAGGGAGGAAGGAGAAGGGGAAATGCAGCTGCTGCTTTCAGCTTTTCAAAGAGCAGCCTCTGGTGTGGACCTTGCATGGAGAAGGAGAGAGAAATTGTACTTGTCTCACCCAGACTGGAGAGTCATTTAGGTGGGGTGGGGGTGTGCAGCTGCTCCCAGTGCTAGTGGGGGTTGTGAATCATGGGATCATGAAATAGTTTGGGTTGGGAGAAGACTGAAAGCTCATCTCATTCCACCCGCTGCCATGGGCAGGAACACCTGCCACTAGAGCAGATTGTTCGGGAGTCTCGTTTATGCTTTGGGATGGGGTGGAGTGGGAGGCCGGAAGGGGGAAAGGCGGGAGCGACGGTTGGGACTGTAGGCAGGGCTACCTACAACTCCCAGAAGCCTCTGCGGTAGAGCCCGGCACCAGCAGCCAATCGGAGCCCGCGCTGCCGCGCTATAAAAAATGGCCGCGGTTGGGTTTCCGCCTCTTTCTGCCATGGCGGCGAGCTGGGGTGGTTCTGTGGCGGCCATCGGGGACCATCCACCGCCATTCTTCGTCTCTGGGGCTCTCCTGCCACTCGGCTCCGCCGCATCGGCGCCCTGTGGGCATCGCGTCCGGCGGCGGCGCTTCGGTGCGCCTCGAAGGCTGCGAAGGGCAGCGCGGCCTTTGCCCCCGCCCTCCTCCTCAGGCCGGGCCCGGCCCCGGGTGAGTTAGGGCCCCCGAGGCTGAGCTAATGCCCTGTCCCGGGACAGGCGGCCGCGGGTGGAAGAGCCGCCCGGCCCTATCGAAGCTGCGTCTGTCGGTGCTGTGGTAGATGCAGTCAAAAAGGAGCCGAAAGCAAAGGCATTTTCCTCGACGGTCGCCGCTCAGTTGGAGCCTTCGTAACTGTCCGGCAACATTTCGGGAAAGTACATGGCCCGCCATGGGCTGGGGGGCTTACTGGTGCTGGAAGGAGGCGGCTGCCTCAAATCCCTGCCCCTGGGGTCCAAGTTGATGCACGGCGTGGGGGGAGGGGGAAGGAATGTATCCCATCTTTCTGTAGTTTTAACTTACTTCTCTCGCAATTTACTTAAAGCTCTCTTCTTCCCCAGCAGCATCCTGGCGTAGAAGGTGATCCCGGGACATGGGATGGCTCGTGACAGCCTCGGCTTTGGGCAGGTGAGATGGGCGATCCTGGTTCTGGAGTCCTCTTTTGGGAGGCTGAGAATTGGTTGGTTTTAAGGCCTCCCTGGACCAGAGTAGGAACCAGCAGCGTTTCCTGCCCCTCTGTTTTCGGGCAGTGCCAGCATGTGCTGTTCCGAGGCTGTGCATCCTCCACGGGGCTTGTCCTTGGGACTGGGCCCTGCAAACTCCCTTAGTACTTGCTCCATCCAGACGATGTATGGGTGAGATAAGGGCAATTCCTCTCTCTAGGGCCCGCTAGAGGCAGAACTGGGTGTCAACCCTGATCCCAGAGCCAGTCAATCACTCAATCACAGACTTTACCAGATAAACTCTGTTTACCTGCATGTTAATCCAAGAGCTGCGGTTCCATGCAGTAGCTGCAGGTCTCCAACAACATGCCAGAGCAATGGGAAGGTCTTTGACTGCTGGGCCTCTTCTGCCTGTGACAGTCACTCACCCCTCCAATACATTTTTTGGGAATTGGGCTGTTCCTTGCTTGGGGTTCCAGGGTGGAATGAGTCAAAGGTGTGTCCACAAAAGTCTGCAGCCTACTGCTGATATTGGGGGTATGTTGTGATGTCTTCCAGGGGTCCTGGGTGTTCCAGAGCTCAGCCATCTGATGGATAAACCCAGGTGAGAGGGTAGTACCCTTGTTGAAACTCCACAGCCCATCCCTCCAAATCCCTTTCCCACCAGATCCGAATACCGATCTTGTGGTCGAAAAAGGAGGAAGAGTAACATTCATGCTGGTCTTGGGCTCTCTGCAGGTGTCTCCTGTGCTGAGAGGGGCCACTAGGAAGACAGGCTGCACTGGCCTCACTATTTTGGGAATTCTAGTTAGGAAGGAAACTTCTGGTCAGGAGAAGGGATAAACATGGGGCACAGGGGGCATACATGCCATGAGGGTTGGGAGGCTGGAATTTGTTGGGAATATCTGAGCCGTGGATTTACAGTGACTCCTTGGCTTCAGGCACTAAACTCTGGCTCTATTTTTTCAGCAGTAACTCTGGAAAAAGATTAAAACCTGTGAGCCCTGTCCCAAGGGCTTCAGCTTGCTTTCTGTAGGACCTGAGTTGTGAGGAAGCTGCAGTGTGGAGCACGTGAGTGTTCTCTGGAGAACTCCTGGTGTTGGGATGGGCAGTAAGTGGAAACTAGATACTGGGAGGAAGTTCTGGCTGTGAGGGTGAGAAGGCCCTGGTTGCCTAGAGTAGCTGTGGCTGCCCCATT
Source organism: Agelaius tricolor (assembly GCF_023055355.1). NCBI lineage: Eukaryota > Metazoa > Chordata > Aves > Passeriformes > Icteridae > Agelaius > Agelaius tricolor. The sequence continues at coordinate 5,262,687 of NW_027269296.1, read as the reverse complement.
CCCTGAAGTGTCCAGGGCCAGGTTGGATGTGACTTGTCTGGTGGACAGTATCCCTGCCCGTGGCTGGCTGTGGAATGGGGTGAGCTTTTGAGGTGCCTTCTAACCCGAACCATTCTGGGATTGTGTGATCCAGAGTGGGTCTGGAGGACAGGGGACAGTTCAAGCTCGCTGTGCTGGAAGTGGCCAGTTTTTCACCTGGACTTTGCAGGTGTGAATGATCAACCTTGTTTCTGAGGCTTTTCACTGGCCAGAGTTGTGCTCTCTGGTGCAGGGTGTGGGTGAGATCAGTGGCAGTGCAGCCTGGTCCATGATGATTCCTTAGTCTGGAGACTGTTGGATGAGTCCTGCGGATATGGGGCTGAGGCCAGGCATAAGCTGCCCAAACCACAGGGCAGGGAGGGGACATCCAGGAGTTCTGGAATGTGGATGAAATCTCACACAGTGCTGAGCCTGACTGCCCATCCCTCAGCTGGATTCTTTTTTATCCCTTTTTTCAGGTCTAAGCAGAGGGTGAACCATCCCCGAGGGACTTGGTGCTGCAGTGCCAGACTGTTCTTTCCCAGCCTTCTCCTCCAGAAGTGGGAGCTCTGCAGAGCCAGATCCTAGCTCCTTCCTGAGCTATGAGCTCTGCCAAGTGGGATGATCCACTTCTGGGCTCCACTTACCTGCAGTGGAGGGAGGTAGAGCTGGTTTGGCTCCAGGTGTATCTGAAGCTGCAGTTCAGATGCTCCACATGGAAGAACAGTGTTCCATGGAGTTTTCTCAGGAGGAGGTCTGGATATTAAATATTTGATTAGAGGAGAGAGTCAGTAATGCCAAGGTGGTGGGTTTGATCCCTGTACAGGCCATTTGCTTAAGAGCTGGACTCAGTGATCCATGTGGGTCCCTTCCAGCTTGGAATATTCTCTCTGTGTGGTAGGAGTTTGAATAAATGCAATTACTTCAAATCTTTGTGGTGTCTCCAGTGTTTGAGTTGCATTGGGATGGGGTGAGGCTGGGCTTGCTCTGAACCATGGAGCCTGAGGATCCCCTTGCAGTGAAGTTCACCAGTGCTCGGAGGCAAGTTCCTGTACTTGCTGTAGCACCTGCCAGTGGGATGTCCTCCACAGGGGTCCCTAGAATGCAGAAACACCGTGGGCCTTCATGGAGGGGCTAGAGCAGCTCCTTCCAACCTCGGGATGTTCCAACACCCTCAGCTGGAGAGTTGGTGATTCTGGTTGCCTGTTTTGTCACCGTGGAGAAAAACTGGTTGTGGGGAGCCGCAGCCTCTGAGTTGGAGCCACTCTTATTTCTGTCTCTGGGTGGCTGGGCTGTGGCAAAGTCCCTGCATTGGGCTGGTGCCTCTGCCTCCTCTAGTCAACCTGCAGGTCTTGAGAGCCCCTTCCCTGTGGAGCATTTCCCAGGATCTTGGCTCCTGGGGACAGCAGGGAGTCTGCACTCACTGCCTGGTTGTCCCTGTTGTCACCAAAGCCAGGCAGTGGACACATGAGAGACTGCCAGTAGAGGTGGGCATCCAGAGCTGGCATGCGGCAACACTAAACATCCTGGCCACGGCAAATGGAGACTAAATGCCAATGTGATTAGAGCTGAAGCAGTGCTGCTGCTAAGGTTTGAAATGCTGGGCTGTTGCTCAGGTTTGTGTTTTGGAGTTTGGTGGTTGGGAAACAGGTAAATGGATAAAAATCGTTTTAAAAACAAGGGAATAAAAAAGTCAAGTAAATAAATTCAGTGGTTTTCTTAAGTGGTTAAAAGAACTATGCAGCAGCTCCAAAGCCTTTTTTGTTTGTACACCTGGGAAGAAAACTTCCTTCCTCAGTGTTACCAGGAAGGATAAGGACAGAGCTGGCAGCTGCTCCTTCCCTGGGCCAGTTTGTCTGGGTGACTGCGGGGCCAGAGCCGTCCTTGTCCCGTGGTTGGGTGGGGACAAGGGTGGAGGCCTGTCTGTCGCTGCTAGCACACGAGGAACATGGTCGGGATCTAGTCAGCTCAGCCATGGAGACAATGACAGATTCCCCCCAGGATCCTGAGCCTGAGGGACACTTCCAGTTCCGTGTCATCGTGCTGGGAGATGCAGCCGTGGGTAAGTTCCTCACTGCTGCACTGCTTCACTCATGGGCCGGGTGGGGATCCTGGTGGGGCAGCCGTGCCAGGCCCCACCGTCGGTGTTGAGTTCTAGCCGGACTATCCTGATTCCACCCACCGGCAAGGCCAATCTGCAGCTCTGGGACACGGCTGGCCAGGAGCAGTTCAGGTGAGGCGGGTATGTGGACCCCAGCACTCCACCGAGTCATCTTCCCACTCTGGGGTGTTTGTAAATCCCCAGCTGGGTGTGCAGGGGCAGACAGCAATGGCTCACTGGGATGGTGATTCTTTAGGGGCCAGTGACACCTTGTGCTGCGCTTGCAGTGACACAGTAGCTGTTCAGGGGAGCAGCCAAGGGAGCAGGGCCAGGCGCTCGTTGCTGTGTGCTGGTGGGCTGGGGCTGGATGGTTTCTTTCCTAATTGCATCAGGCTGGAGCCAGGAGCACCTGGGAGTGTGAGAGAGGCTCAAATGGGGCACGAAGGGCTGAAGATCAAAGTGCTGTGGCTGGAGCTGGGCTCCCAGGCCCTCTCCATCCCTGGGAACCTTTTGGGGACCCGAGGGTTGGCTCTGGTGGTGCCCTATTTTTGTTCAGTGCTGCCTCATCCCCACAGATCTGGGGCTTTTGCGGGGATAAACAGTACCACAGAGTCCCTGAAAACCCCACAGATCTCCTCTGGAGCCCCCCAGTCTGGGGAGAGGGATGCTGAACAGAAAACGGCAGTGTAAATGCCCAAGACAGGTCTCCCTTTCCCACTCCTGAAGTCTGACCTGTCACCCAAAAATCTCCCGAGCCCCATCCTAGGGTTGTTGGTGTTAAAGCTTCCCAGTATCCTTTGAAAACCTGCTGGGTATGCCCAGATCCATCACCAAGTCCTTCTACTGGAGCGCAGCGGGGGTGCTGCTGGTGTTTGACCTCACCAACCGGGCATCTTTTGAACACATTCCTGAGTGGTATCATGAGGCTGTGGGGGACCAGCTGCCTGCCTTTGTCCTGGTGGGGCACAAGTGTGACCTGGTGGATGAGCGAACTGTGTCAGCAGAGGAAGCTGGACACCTCGCCGCCACTCTGGGCATGGACTTCGTGGAGACCTCAGCCCACAGCAACCTCAATGTGGAGTTGGCCTTCCCGACACTGGCTGGAGGTATCCAGCAGGCACTGGGCCAGGGGATCCTTGCCCCCCACACCAGGGATGTGATGGCATCAGGCTCATCCCCAATCAGAGTCACTGCCAGCCCCTGGCAGGGAGGAAGCCCTGCAAGCACTGCCAGTGCTGATGGGGATAGGGGGACGTGGGACCTCCAGTTGTGGGGATGCTTCTCTCTCTCCACTCAGCACCTGTAGCCCTTGGGTGACCATGAGGGTTAGGTCTCTCACCTGGGCTTGGGTTTATTTCAAACCTTAATTTGGGGGCTCTGAAAAAAATAGTACTCTGCTGTAGGAGTGTTTTTAATAAACCTAAGGCTTTTCCACACTAAATAAAGGCTGTGCCAAGCACTTCATCCCAGGCAGGGGCACAGCACTCAATCCATGGCATGGGGGATTGTCTGCTTTGGGGGGCATCACTGGTGGGGCAACAGCTCCCCTTGTCTGGGACACTTTTCAGGGTGTCCTGTCCATGGGAAAATGGGAGCAGGCACCCCTGAGTGCTTCCTGCTGGAGAGAGCCAAAATAAAGGGGACAAAGGGGTTCCAAAGGGGCCACGCAGCACCAATGGTACTGGGAACGCCTCCTGGGTGGAGGAGCTCCCTGCCTGCCTGAACATGCTCCTGGTGTGGGGGTGGCAGGTCCTGGCAGGCAGCAGAAGCACCAATGGAGCCACGGTGGCAGTACCAGTTCCGGGTAATCATGCTGGGGGACTCGACAGTGGGGAAATCCTCACTGTTGCGGCGCTACACCGAAGGTGTCTTCCTGGACGCTGTCAACCAGACGGTGGGGGTGGACTTCTACGTCCAATTCGTGGAGCTGAAGCCAGGGCTGCAAGTGAAGCTGCAGTTCTGGGACACAGCCGGGCAGGAGAGGTTCAGGTAGGTCCATGGGGTCAGGAGGGGTGGTGGAGATGGGTGTCCCCCTCCAGATTTGGGGTGGAGTGTTGTGATTCCAAGCCCAAGGAGGTTGTTGATGTGGCTGTGTTCCCACTTGTCCGTTTGGGTGAGGAACCACCATGTCAAAAGCCAAGGGAAAGGAGCCCTTGGGACTGCCTTGTAAGCCCTTGCTCCAGCTCTAAAGGGGGTACAGTACTCCCCCAAGAATCCCCCTGCCACACCAGCTGCAGAGGGACTGGCGAACAGCTGGGAACCCACTGAGGGCTGGGCAAAACTTCTTCCTCAGCTGCTAGGAGCCTCACACCTCACTGTGGGGCTGTCTCCACCAGCCAGGCAGCTCCTGGGAACAGGAAAGCTTGGGAGATTTGGCTGCAGGGGATGAGAGTGGCAGATCTGGGTTTGCAGGAATGGGAAAGTTCCAGGACTGTTGCAGCAGGGATGGGAAAGTACTGGGGACATGGCAGCAGGGACAGAAGAGTTCCAGGACCATGACAGCAGGGATGGTGGAGCCCTGGGGACATGGCTGCAGACACAGGGGTACTTGGGGGCTGTGGCTGCAGGAGACAGATGAGCTTTGGCGGCTGAACATGGACAGAGCTGCCCCTGGAGTTCTTATTGACACAGCAAAAGGCTGATTCTCACTCCTCTCATGGTGCTTTGAATGCAAGATGGATGCTGCTTGCAGGAGCAGGTCCTAGCCAGGGCCACTCTGTAGGCAGGGAACATGCTGCCCGAGGTGCCACAGGAAACTCCAGGGGCCACTCACTCCCCTGCTCTTGGTGTCCCCACCCCAGGTCCGTGACTCGCTCCTACTACCGCAACTCAGCCGGGGGGATGCTGCTTTTCGACATCACCAACCGCACGTCCTTTGAGAGCATCCGGCAATGGCACCGGGAGGTGACTGACACGATCCAACCCTTCCGCATGGTCTTCCTGCTGGTGGGGCACAAGAGTGACCTGGCTGCGCAGCGCCAGGTGGGCCAGAGGGAAGCGGAGAAATTGGCGGCCTCACTGGGTGTCCAGTACGTGGAGACCTCAGCCAAAGATGCTTCCAATGTGGTCCAGGCCTTTCAGATGCTGACAGTTGCCATTTACCAAGCGCTGCAGACGGGGCAGTTGGTGGCCACTGAGGCATGGGATGGGGTGAAGAGCAGCATCCCACTGCCAGTGCTGCCCAAGGCTCAGGCAGTGGAGAAGGAGGAGAAGCGGAAGAGATGCTTGTGCTAGAGCTGAGGACACTGGCAAGGCAGGGACATGCTGGGCTCAGGAGGGGAAGTGGAGATGGAGCAGCCACTCACAGGCAGGGGGGGCATGGGAAGTGTGTTGGAAGGGTGAAGTCCCCAGGTGGAACCCCACAGGCTTGCAGAGGTCAATGTTACCCTTTCCCCTATGCTCTCTTGTACTGACTGAGATCCCTACCATAAAGCCCTAAAACTTTAAGTCTTTCCAAATAGAATTAAAAGTGACAAATTTATCGTGGAACTCAGATGATGTATCTGCCACTCCAGCTGAGTACATGCCTAGTTGAGTCCAAAGCAAAAATAACCACATACCATTCTGAGGAAATGCCCACTTTCCCTTTCAGATTAATCTTCATACAATATAATTTGAAAAAAAACCTTGTCTACAAGGCTGCAGAAAGGAGCTCCCCAGGCTCCTCATCCCACAGCGACATGAGGAGTGAGTCCAAGATGGTCATGGAATCACTTCACCCACCCTGGTTTCCCCTGCAGGTACTGGGAGCCTCCAGAGAGCTGGACAAGGAAGATGAGCCCAGCTCTGCCTAGGGCTGCAGGAGCCTTCCTGAGCCTTCCTGTCATGCAGGGGTTTGCACTGCTGTCAACTCCTGCATCCCCACAACAGCCCCTGCAGCTTCCCTGAGGTCTGAGCAGAGCAGCGGGAACAGTCAGGGCCATGTGGCCTTTTCAAAGTCCAGGCACAAACAGAATCAGGGGGACTCTGACTTCCTGCTTTGTCACAACATCCCCCTCCCAACAGTCCAAATATCCCAGCAATGGGTTGGAGGTCAAGAGGGAAATGACCTGGCCATCCTGACTGGCAGGTGAGGGACTGGCCAAATTCTTGTGGTCTAGAAGGGTCTGGAGGGGAGGAAACCTCTCAGAAGAGCAGCTGAGGGCACTTCGTTTGTTCACCCTGGAGGAAACAGGGGACACTCACCAGCATGTGCAGCTCCTCCCAAGTGACACCTCCAGTCTCTGCTCCCTGTGACCAGACAGGACCTGAGGGAACAGCTGAAGCTGTGTCAGGGGAGGCATAGACTGCATATTAGGAAACAGTTCTTCCCTCAGAGGGTGTTCCAGCAATGACCAGGCTCCCCAGGGAATAGGCACAGCCCCAAGGCTGCCACAGCTTCAGAGAGCATTGGACAGTGCTCTCAGGCATAGGGTGGGAGTGGTGGGGTGTCCTGGGCAGACCAGGAGCTGGACTCAATAATCCTTGGGGATCTTTTCCAGCTCAGGATATTCCACGATTCTGCTCCCTGTAAACTTTCAGGAGATCTCCCACAGAACAGCACCACACACAGAGCTGAGGCGACAGGGACCCTCCCCCTGCCATCCCTGTGCAATGCTGCCTGAAGAGCACAAGCTTGTACCAGCAGCCTAGAATAATTTCTTTATTCATGTAAAACAAACGCAAGTATTTATATAAACACTGACATTACAAAGTACTGGAGCAGGTAGGGGCAGGAAGGAGGAAACAAAAACCTCTACAGATGCTTCTAATACTGTCCCACACACGATCAAATGCTCTGTCCCTTGGATAATCACTTGTACAATAAACCACTTTCAAGTCACAAATAAAAGTCTGTTTGAGATATGTCGCACTTTGAGGAGGAACGAGAAGAGGGCGTAGAATGTTTTTGGCAGGTCTTCTCATCAAGTCAAGATATTGCTGCACTGTTAATAAAAAATAGATGCTTCTCTGTAAAGCATTAAAAAAATATCCCACAGGTGACATCATGGAGGCTTCAGTGGAGCGGCAGGTATCCCAAACTGCACTGGTGGTGTCTCCAGCTCTGTCCAGGGGCTATTTCTTGGTAGTTTTGCGGATCAGTGCCATTCTCTGCAACAAGAGAGGGAAAACCATGGGAAGCTGAGCAGCTCAGAGTGAGTGACTGCACAACCACCCACAGCAGAAACAAGGCATCCCAGGTGCTCCCAGGACATGGTCTGACTTGCTTCCACACAGGTCTTTCAGGTCTGTTTGAATCTTAATGGGGTTCCAGGCTGAAGAGGAGAAGGAAGTATCTGTGCTTCTCCACTTGGCAACCTGGGGCAGTGGAATCAAAGCCCATCTCAAGGCCCCCCTCTCTGCCCAGTGGGAGCTGCAGCATCACTCATGAACCCACTGCAGGGCAGTTCCTTCTAGGCTCTGACCACGGCTTAAAAACCAATGGTCCAATGCAGTTTAAAAGCAAAATTAAGGGTGTTTTCAGTTCCTTTGCACAGAGATGGAGTTGCCAGGGGCAGCTGAGAAGCACCTGTGTGCAGCTCCCAGTTGGTTTTAACCCTCCCAAGCTCCTCAGCACCAAGAGCTGCTGCTTCTCTTTGGGCAAAGCCAACATAGCTGAGGAGACAAAGCAACCTCAGCCTGCTGCACAAACAGGTCAGGAGGCTCTGGAAGTAATTTCTGGTCTGAACAACTTGGAAGAGGCCACAAATTCACAGCGTCAGGAGGCCATGACCTCCATCCTCATATCAGCCTTCCATGTGATTCCTGGTGTTGTGAGGGCTCCTTACCTGTTTGTGAGCTTCTGTAGTGCAGGCTTTTTTGTAGGGCCTGATTTCTTCAGAACCAAAGCCCGGGATCCACATGTTCCACTGGCGCTCTGGAATTCACAGAATGGTTTCAGTTGGGAGACATTAAAGCTCATCCAGTTCCAACCCCTTGTCATGGGCAGAATCTACTCACAGGCTTCCACCACAGCACCGCAGCTGAGCCCTGACTCCAGGAGGAGCTGAGAGCTGGGGGTAGAAGGGATAAAAACAGATAAGAGTCACTCACCAAGGTGCAACTGGACATCTTTGACTTCCAGAGTGTTAGACTTGCGGTGCCGTGCAAGCTGGCAGGCGGCTGTCACCACACTCTCAATGAAGTCATCGGCGATCTGTAGCAGCATCTGTGGTGGAACAAGGGCAACGATCAGTCTGGTCAGCACTGAGCAGTTGAAATTATGTGGGGAGATGAAAACAAGCCCTCAGAAGCTGGTATTTAGAATTACAGAATGTCCTGAATTGGGAGGGACCTGCAAGGATCATCCAGGCCAGCTCCCAGCCCTGCACAGGTCACACCAGCAATCTCCATCCTGTGCCTGAGAGCATTGTTCAAATGCTCTTTGAGTCTGGCTGCCTGGGGAGCCTGATCAGTGCCCTACACCCTCTGGGGGAAGAACCTTTCCCTGATCTCTAGCCTGACCCTGCTCCAGCCATTCCCTGGCTCCTGTCCCTGCCACAGGGAGCAGAGGTCGGAGCTGCATCTCGGGAGGAGCTGCAGTCCCCACTGAGCTCTGCCCTCAATCTCCTTTCCTCCAGCTGGACACACCAAGTGCCCTCAGCCGTTCCTCTTATGGTCCCTCCTGATTCTTCCCCATCTTCAGAGTCTCCTTTGGGAGCCCTCTAATAGCTTTAGATCTTTCTTATATTGTGGTGTGCAAAATTCCACTCAAAGGAGTGGATTTCATAGGTGTTTGCTGCAATTGCTGTTTTAAAAGCCTTTTTGGGACTGAGATGCAGAAAACCAGGGATGGCTGAAGGCTGCATGGGAAAACAAGTGTTACATGAACTAAATGCTCCCTCCTTGGACAAACGGCCACTGATCTGTGACAAATTACAAATTAACTCTTTCTGCAGTCCCTTCCATGGGCTGGAACCTACTTCTTCCACATCTTCATCCAGCTGCTCGTTCGGATCAACCTCACGCACCAGGTCTTGCAATTTCTTCTTGGTTAAAACCTGAGCGTGTGGGAGGAAAGGAAGGATTTACTGCCCTGCTCCTGCAAAGAAGCTGCCGGTGGAGCACAGCCACAACCACAACCACCTCCTCCCCCATGCCCCCAGGGCCGAGTCACACTGTTGACACAGTCTATCAGCTCAGGAATGGCAGAGATAAGAAATACCAGCTGTTAAGGAGTCATTTTCAAGCACCAGCGGTTGCTCTGGACAGCAACTGGAGTGCAGCAGCCAGAATAAATGTTTCCAGCATGAAAATGCGGCTGGCGAGGAGTGGAAAGGCAAAACTACAAGTGTTAAGAATCAGACAGCAAGTGCAATCAGCGTATCAGTGACTAAAGTTGTGCCTAGGGCATGAGGGAAGCATTTCCATCGAACTAGCACTTATCAGCTTTAGTGCTTCACGTGGAAAACAGAGTTGTGGGAGTGCTGGGTTATTCCAGGGCAGTCAGACACGGCAGGAGCAGAAACCACACTGGGCTGAACAACAGGATGCCGAGTCTTAAAAGATATGGATGGAAGTTGTCACCTGGGCGGGTCAACCAGATACATGGGAAATTCCTGCCCTTCCTCATTCCTTCACTGCTGTGGCTGTTTTATGCTGGGGTTTAGTGCACTTCCTAACAGTCTGGGTGCCAGCAACGCCATCAGGGAGCAATGCCGGGACATTCCCCGGGCAGCAGTTTTTTTTATGTGCATCAAAGGCTCCTGTGCCAGGTTGGGCAGGAACACCTTCCACTATCCCAGGCAGCTCCAAGACTCATGCAACCTGGCCTTGGACACTCTCAGGGATGGGGCAGCCACAGCTTCTCTGGGCAACTAGCACCTCACCACCCACTTCTCCCCATATTTTTCCCATCTAAACCCCACTTAAAAATAACTTCCCCTGTCACACTCCAATATACACTTTCCTAAGACTGGAAAAAGCTCTACACCTACGGCATCCAAACCCCATCCAGCCAGGAAGCACCTGGGAGAGAGGAACTCTGTGAGGAAGTTTTGTTCACTCAGTAACTGAGTAAATTTAACAAACATTATATTTCTGCTGGTGATTTAAAGAAGGCGAACAAAGCCACAGGCAAATCTGTGATACTTGTGATGCCCGAGCATCATCCCTGTTGTCCCAAACTCGGGATGGAATTACCTGGTTGCTTTCAGGACTGAGCCGCCCTCCTCCACTGGGTGTTCCTGGCATCTTTGCCACAGTAGTGCTGTTGGCCATGGAGCTCTGGGGGGGGGTGCTGGCTGGTTCCGGCTTGATCGAGGAGAAGTTGGAGAGGTTGATCAAGGCAGAAGGGCCAAACTGGTTCATAATCTGTTGGGCTTTAGCTTTTAGATCATAAAGCTTGTCTAGGTCCTGCTTCTTCTTGGGGTTGTGGGGATCCAAACCAATCAACTGGAAAGGGAGAGAAAAGCCATGATTAGCAAACAGAAGGAATTCAGCAGGGTGAACAGGTCTTTGTCCAAAGAAAACTGCAGTGTTCTGACAGGGCCTGCAGTTTATAGATCAAGAATGTCTGCTCACAGCATGAAGGGAGAAATGATGCTTAGTAGCAGAGAAAATCTTCCCTTGGTGTACAGAAAATTAAGTCTTCCAGCATCACAGTGGCTGCATGCTGGTGACAGCACTGACCCACCCACCCATTCATCCCTTGAGCTGAATTCCACCACATCCAACCCCACACAGCCTTCCTGAACCCAATTCCCACAAAGAACGGACCACTCAGAGCAGATTTAATTGCAGGACATGGCTTGTTCCTGCTGCAGCAGCATGGAATCCCTCATCCCCACAATCCAGAGCCTTACAGAGAAAGCAGGACCCAGTCTCCCTGGAGTCTCGCTTTTGGCAGCATCACGCTCACAGCTCGGCCTGCAGTGAGTGACCCCTCCATGTGGGACTGACAACATTGGTTCATTTTGGGTTCTGAGAACACAATCTGGTGCTCAGAGGGGGAGGAACATGCGTGTGCCCGCACTGGGCAATTGACTGCAGGAAATGGAGCGGGATTTATAGAGCTCACAATGGTGAACTACATGTGGTTTGTGTGGTTACACATATCCTCCAGGTGATGAAGTTACTCAAGTTGTTGGTCATGGGGTGAACACTGACTGGCACCTCCTCTGTTTCTGCTCTAAGCCTCAGGCTCAATGAAGTTTTGCTCTGTCTTCAGTGCTCCATGACAGGAAATTCATCCAAACCCTGCACCTTCCACTACCACAACCACCATGGGCAGCATTGATGGGTCTGTCACAGGAAAGAGAGTTTAAGGAACAGTTTTATGGCAAAGCCTCTCACGGCAGGGCCAGAGATGGCTGAGAAGCTAAGACTGATCTCAAAGAAGAGTTTGTTTAACCAGCTTTAGGGACATTCATACACAGTGTCTGCTCCCTGATCTACAAATAGACATTTCCCTTCATATTAAAGCAAGCCTAGTCAGTTTGGATTAATTAATATCAAAACCCACACAAGAAAGTACATGAGAGAATTTAGAAGCTTTAGTACTTCACTCCAATGCACACTCATGCACTTGCAGACATGGCGCCCTCTGAGGGGAATTTAGGTCCCTAACAGCCTTCTGCAGTGCCCTCGGCAAGTTTCCAGCTCCATTTTAATTGAATTAACAATGGAAAATCATTACGCTTGCACCCTAAACCCCTCAGCTGGCACTTCTGGCTGAGAAGTCCAGCACATGATCGAGAGAGACCTTCAGTCTTGGCTTTAGCTGGGGCTGATCTCAGGCTGTTCACCCCACGCCTCACTTCACAGATCCACAAAGCAGGAACTCCTACCCACTATGCAGGGAAGGAAGCACCGAAATCCTCGGACACAAAGCCCCAGTATCCTTGGGCAGAAGCACTTTAGCAGCCTAAAGTCATTTTGTTGGTTTATTCCCAGATCTTACTGCACCCTTCACATGCCACTAAGATCCCTGAACACAAAACTAATGGGAGGAGCAGATCCACAGGGTAAATCTCACATGCCAGCCCCATTTACCTACAGCTATCTGAGTGTCTAGATCTTTAATTACATCAGCAACTACTGTGAGCCCAGTGAGTGGAGAAACCATAGTCCACACCCTTCCCAGAATGTCACCAGTCAGCATTACCTACTCTGGCATCTTCCTCTCCCCATAACTCTTATTCCTACAGAAACACCAGATATTTTTTGTATCACCAATCCTATATATGATGGTTAGAGGAAACAGTTTCACAAATTGTCCTCACTACAGTGCCACAGATTGCATTGTCAGAAAAGATCACACAGTCGCTGCTGCAGAGAACATCATCCCACAGGATTCTGAAGAAAAATATGGTCAAAATCCATTTTTCTGCCAGGAAACAGAGCATCCTGGTACCTGCTGATGTGCAGGTAAGCCCATATCCTCACAGCAGCAGCTCCCTCCAGGGCAAGAGGAGGTTTGGGTGCTGCGATCAGCACCACAAATTGTTCAGTTCTGTGACAGCACAGCATTAGAGCTGTAACTAAAATCCACGTTAATGACAAACAGCACATTCACTGGAGTGCTCAGGGGGCGCCCACTTCCATTAACCATAGTGAATTTTACCAAATATCTAAATACAATCATAAGATCTCAGAATGGTTTGGGTGGGAAGAAACTTTAACGTCATCTCATTCCATCCCCTGCCATGGGCAGGGACACTTTCCACTGTCCAAAGTGGCTACAAGCCCCGTGAAACCTGGCCTTGGGCACTTCCAGGGATGAAGCAGCCACAGTCTCCCTGGGCAACCTGAGCCAGGGCCCCACCACCCTCACAGGGAGGAATTCCTTCCTAGTATCCTATCTATCCCTGCCCTCTGGCAGTGGGAAACCACTCTCCTTGTCCTTTCCCTCCAGGTCCTTGTCCAAAGTTCCTCTTCAGCTCCCCTGGAGCCCCTTCAGGCGCTGGAAGGCGCTCTAAGAATCTCCCCGGGGCCTTCTCTTCCCCAGGCAAAACTTCCCCAGCTTGAAGCGCTCACCCCACGGAGACAGCCGGGATGGGAACGAATCCCCCTCCCAGCGCAGAACGTCCCCGCCGGGAGTCGCGGGGCAGAGCGAAGGTCACTGACCGCCACCGGGACCGACTCGGCGCTCACTCTTGTGCTCCCTCCCGGATTTGCAACAGACGATGTGGAATCCCCAGGTGGTCCGCGTAGCCCCCTCGAGCCCTCCGTACCTCCCCATGACCCGCGGGCAGTCCAAGCCCCGCCGCCACCGCCGCCCGCCGACACTCGGCAAGCGCTTCCGCTTCCGGCCGTCGCCGCTGCCAATGGGGAGCGAGTCCCCTGCGCGCGCGCGCGCATCATCGCCAATCAGGAGCGCGTTCGCCTGCGCGCGCGTGCGCGCCATAGCGCTCCCTCCAAAAGCGCTCCTCCTCCCCGCGCTGCCCCAGGAAAGAGGTGTGCCCAGCATGCCCCGCGCGATTTGCATAACCCTGGCCGGCTAAAAAGCGGGGAAAACTGCGCTTTTTTGAGGGAAAACCTCAGAAATAGCGATAAGAAATGAGTTGAGGATAGATGAAAGAATAGACATACCGATCATCATGTTTAGTATCTACGGCGTCTGTCGCCCTGTCCTAGCCGGTACACCGGCGCTTTCCGGTGGTGGGTGGGGAGACGAGGGCGATTTAAAAAGGGCTTCTGCCGTGCGTGGCACGGGGAAGGTCGCGCGCCACCCCCGCGGAATCGACATCAAGAGATTTCGGAAGCACAATTTTTGTGAAGTAGGGCTGCCGGTAACCGCTTGTTCCGGCACCCCGGCATTGGTGAACGACAGGAAATGGGCTGCGAGCGGCGTTTGCAGCCGTGAGGGGCTCCTGGTGGTCCGGTGTATTGTGCCCTGTCTCAACGGGGGTGGAGCAGAGACACGGACGACGGGAAAGGTGGGACAAGGACTGTAACACTTTGGCCCGGGTGCGTAGGTTGCATCCCCGGCCAGCAGGCGGTGCAAGTCACTCCACTCCATATCTGTCTTTCTGTATATAAAGCATATATTTACATACGATTACTTTTTAAAAGCCCACTGCTAGCGCGGGGAAGGTCCTCCTTTACACGCTTTCCCCCCTGCCCAGTACCGTGCTGCTGTACTCCCCTCCTCACAAAGCTTCGTGGTACACGTGTGCGAGGGGACAGTGCCTAGGCCACCCACGGGACCCCTCAGAACAGGGGGTGCCAGTCCCCTCCACCGCAGCTGGCAGCTCCCCGGGCCGCAGGGCAGGGGTCTGGTACTGCACCGGGCAACACCCGGCAGGTCCTGTGATGATGCAAGTGTTGCGGTGCATCCCGGCAGGCTCCGGCTCACTGAATGGCATGGCGTACTCAGGCTCTGGAGGCAGTGGCTCCGCATACTCATTGTGCTTCCCTGGGACGTCGTAGTGGTTCAGGACCAGTGGTAGAGTGTAGCCCTCTTCTAAGAGTGGCTTGAAGGTGGAGGGACCTGTCTGGCTGCTGGGGTTCACCTGCACCAGGTCTGGCTCAGTGTACTCTGAAACAGGGAGGCTGCCATGTCAGAAGGGTGGGTGGTGGTGCTGCAGCAGAGGTGGGTGAGGTGGGTTGAAAAACTGAGCATGTTTGGACTTTCAGGGATAGAAAAACTGCTAAAACCCACCCAACACAGGGTACCCACATTGGGTATGGAGACCCAATGATGGAGACCCCACATTCCCTTGCCACACCACAGAGAGGGGCTCCTGCTATCCCCAGCCACCCTCCAGTGCCAACAGCTGTAATTGAGGTGGACTACTACTACTACTACTACTACTAAATAATGTGTGGTGCTATTACAATAAATGATAATAATTAATTATAATAATTAAATGGGCATGTCTAATTTATCAGGGCCTTCTTGTTGCACAGGTCCATGATGCAGGAGGGGTCCGACCAGAATGGGGAAAGAGGTACAATTGGGAAGATTCGGCTCCAGCTCTGGGCTGAGAGACCAGTTCCTGCCCTGATGTCCCTGTTACCTGGCGAATGGGTCCAGCTGAGGTCCCCTGGTGTGGGGGCCATGGGGAAGGAGGCCAGGCTGGGGGCTGGCAGGCTCTGCAGGGAGCAGACCTGGCTCGACTCCAGCTTGGGGTACCCTGGACAGAGAGAGGAAACCCTCGGTTGTCACAGACTGTCACCTGGACGTGCAGGTGGCCCTGGGGCGTGGAACAAATCCAAGCTTGGCAGCAGCATCAGTTAAACCAGCTGCACCCCATGGCACACAGACCCCTGATTCTGGGGAGGAGTTGTGAACCCTTTTACCTTTTGTGATCCCGCAGTTCAGCTCCACTGCTGACTTCCTGCCAAGGGGAGATGCAAGATGAGACAAGAGGTCCCAGCTACCCTGCACCCACCACCACCTATCTCCTCACACCCATTGCCTTAGGGGCTGAATCTGGGGAGGTGATGCTGAATCCCCCAGGGCAAAGCAGGGGACAAGGCAGGACCAACCTCTTCCTGTGGCAGAGGAAAGCCAGAAGCAGGAGGCAGGAGCAGAAGAGCACAAAGCCTCCAATAAGCAGCATCACCAGCAGTGTGGAGCCTAGGGAGGGAGGGCAGTGTCAGTGCCCTGGACCCCCATCCCACCCCTTTGCACCCATGAGTGCCAGAAGCCCACCTGGGGCCACTAGAGGAGGAAAATGTGTACCCACGGTGGGATGAAGCCCCAATGGCACCTTGAACACCAAAAGACAATGCTGCACCCCAAGGACAGCCCCTCCATGGCACCCACCTGCCTTCTCCGGGTCCAGGGCAATGCCAGGGATGGGGGTGCGGCTGGCTGGGTGGCTGGTGGCCTCAAGCACCTCCTTGGGGACACTGGGCACTACAGGACAGAGCAGGGACCGTGACTGTGGAACCACCACAGGTTGCACAGGAAGGTGAAGGTCCCAGGAGGATGTTTCAGATATGGGGGTGTGAGCTCCTGTGGAGGGTCTCACCATAGGGACGGGGTATGCGGACCCGTGCCAGCTGGCAGCCCATCAGGGCCACCTTCAGGGCAACGCGCTGGTGCCAGCTCTGCGGTGTGACACGGATGTAGCGGGCGACGATGGGGGGGATAAAGGCATTAGAGACCTCCCCTTGGCTGTCAGCATTTCCTTCAAACACCTACCGGAGAGGGTGAAGAGGCACCAGTGGCTAAATATCCACTGGCAGGGGGTCTCGGCCTGCTCAGGGATATTCTCCACATGCCCACCTTGTCCTCCTGACCACTGCTGCCTCTGTAGGGTCTCCAATTCTTCCCGTCGCGGCTAGAGGAGACATGGTAGGACGTCACGTAGTAGTCATGCTGCTCCGAGGAGCCCTTTGTGATGATGCCTGTGAATGCAGGAGGGAGTTCCCTGCTGTCAGTTAGGGGTTGCGGGGCTGGGAAAAGGCTGCCCTCTGCCCCGCTGCCCTCTTCTCCCAGCTGGAATGGCCCTTTATCTCTGAGATACTCAAGACCCAGCTGGGAAAGGACCAGTAGGGCAGGACACGTCACCTGGCAGAGGGGGATCCTTCTGACCCTGGGAGGGGATTTGGGTGGCAGATTTCAGTGTGGGACACTCTGGTCTGCCCCCACAAACTGATAACCTCCAGCCCCAGCTGCTAGCCCTGCATTCCTCCCTCCTCCAGCCTCTGTCTGGACAATGTTCCCATTTTCCTCGCTGCGGTGGCCAGTCGCTGGCACACAAAGCCCCTGCTTTTGGCAGGCTCGAGCCGCACAAAAGATGCTCACTGGCACCAGATGCAAGAGCATAATATTAACTTGTTCATCCCAGAAATGGCTGCAGATGAGGGGGCAAAGGAACAAAAGGAGGACAGGAGCAGCCGGAAGGGCTGGTGTGCTCTGCATCCCTGTTTGCACCAGTAAAACCATGGCACAATGAACTCCAGTGTATCCTGGGAGTTATGGAGGTGCAACTGCCCTGGGCATTTTTGTGGGGATCAGTCAAGCTGGCACAGCGGGAGGACAGTCATCAGGGTAGCATGGGGACACAGGCAGCTGTTGTCCCCCTTTGATGGCCAACTCTCACCTGTGACATTCCTTCGGGTGCCCAGGTCCAGCTCCAGCCAGGCAGCCTTGGCACCGGGTTCGGCTGCCCAGGAGTGGCCAGTGGTGCTAAGTGCTGCCCGTTCGGCCACCCAGGCTCGGTCCTGGCCCAGCACGTCCACCTCATGCCACCAGGACGAGGCATTGAAGGTGACCACCTCCAGCACATCATCACAGGCTGGGGACAGGAGACAGCACACTGGGAACCTGGAAACCCCAGCTAGGCACAGGGGAGTGGCAGCAGGTCTGACAGCTAAAATCCTGCCTTAATTTCAAGGGTAATGGGAAAAAAATACCTTTGTGGAATACAAGTCGCTTCTCAGAGAGAGATCCCCTGTGTGGAAGAAAGCAGGGGGAGCATCAAACAGGGTGAACAAACCCTAGGGTCTCTGAGGGGTGGCAATTTCCCAGTGTCAATGTGGGTGGGTCCTGCAGCTCCACGGGGGGTGCAGCCCCAGCCACTCCTCACCCACCTTTTGGAGCGGAGCCCATTGGCAAAGGCCGACTCATAGAGAGTGATCCCCTTCTCTCGGGACAGGGTGACCTGCCCTCCCAGCTCATCCGCAATCACCCCAGCATGCACAGCTGCCTTGCACAGCACCGATGTCTGCAAGGAGTGGGGAGTAAGGGCAGCCCCCCAGAGCAGGCCCGAGCACCCCGTGGGGCACCCCAAGGCCACACTCATCACCTCTGGGTTCCTGAGGGTGACAAGCAGTGGCCACACGTGCTGTGGGGACCATCCCCAGCAGGTGCACTATGGTGCCCACACTTACGTCCCGGTAGCCCTGGCTCGGGTTGCCCCAGATGTCCCCATGGATGTCCTTGCAGCCCGCAGGGCAGTACACACTGAAACACATGGTAGGCAGTGGGTCAGGGCTCCCTCCCATCCAAACCCCCTCTTCATACCCACTCTGCTCCCCATCCCACCGGAGCTGTACATCAGGAGAGGGATGGGGATGAAACCAGGACTGATAGGGAGCCCTGCAGCAGGGGACACCAAAATGGGACCATTCCCCACCCTGACCACTCACCTGATGTACTCCTGGGTGTAGTGAGTGCCTCGAACTAGGCAGGAGATCAGGTCTGCAAGGCAGGAACACCCCAGGGTAAGGGACCCCCACCTGCCCCACAGCACACACCCACATCTGCCTCAGGGCACTCCATTCCCCTTCCCAACTGAATCCTGCTCCTCATTTGGGTTCTGCCCTTCATGCCCCCATGTCTGGAGGGGCAGGGAGGGATGGCCCCTTGGTCCCTGCAGCCATTGGCCCCATGGCACAATCTATGCTGCCTGTGGCTCTGTCTGACATTGGGGTGCCACCTGACTTGGGGGTTCAGGGTTCTCAAAGGGGTCCCAGCTGGCTATATGGCCTGCGGGTCTCCCACATTTGCCCCCAGCCAGGGAGAACACGGAAGTTCGGGAGCTCAGGGCAACGGAAGCTCATCCTGGGGTCAGCAAGGAGCATGCTTCACATCCCTGCATGGGCCGGGACACATCCCAGGGGTGTCTCTGCATCCCAGGGGTTGCTGCCCCCATACCTGGGTGCTGTGAGGTGGCATAGGACACAAGGAGGCCTCGTCCCGAGCGGTGGCTGGTGCTGTTGAACAGGACGGTCACAGTGCTGGAGTTTGTCACCAGGAGTGGGGCAGAAGGGACGGAGTTCCTGCAGTAGGGCCCTGCCAGCAGGGATGGCACCAAGGAGAGGATTTGGTGTCCCTGGAGACACACTTCAACACTTGGACCCAAGGACTTCATCTCCTCTGGCCTGGCCCTCGCCAGGGCCAGGGGGGCTCAGGCATTTGGGCTGTGCTCAGGGTGGTCCCAGAGTTGTTCCACGTCCAGAGTGGCCTATCCCCACCAGAGTGCTGAAGGGTGGTCCCATGAAACATGGACCCATGCCAGGCTGGTCCCATCTTGAAGATGGTTTCATGTTTTGGGATAGTCCCACACCCAGGGCGGTCCCAGGCCAGGGCAAGATCATGACAGGATGGTCCCATGCCCAGGCTGGTCCCAGCCCCAGGGTGGCTCCATTGCCCTCATTGGGCACCTGCCACCACATCCCTCACTGCAGGGACTGGTACACATGGCATCACCCCTCAGGACCCCAAAATGGGAGCTGTGTCCTTGTCTCCTCCACATGCCCCCTTTCATAGGTGCTGCTGAAGCTGCCTCCTAAATTGCCCCCTCCCCCCATTTAATCCACATTAATTTGCAATTCTATCTCCCTGACTAAAACTTCGGCTTAGCAGGCAGGCGGATTCCTTAGGGACATCTCTGGTTCCAGCTGGGGACAGAATGTGGCCCCAATCCCTGGACTGCCACCACCCCCTGTCCCTCACATCGCTCTGCTCTGTATCATGCCTATCACTTGGGCCTCTGGACACACAGAGGTGTTTTGAGCAAATGCCATCGTTGTCCTGGGGACAGGGAACTGTGTGCCTGTGTTCCCCTGGGGCTGCTGGTGACACCTCCTCCTGTGCCTCAGTTTCTCCACCCTGACCCACACCCTCATCCTGCCTGGGTCATATTGAACCAGGAGGTCGATCCCAGGGGACGTGGGACACATGTGCGCGCAGAGATCTCACATATGTGATACAACTGAGGTCTGCACAATATGCAGATGAGATGCAGATAAGCCCCATGCAGATTTCCCTTCCACTGGTTGCCAGATGGCGGCGCTGCCCTGGGTCACTGGTGCCACCTCTGTAAGGATCTCGGTGATACCCTGGGAGCTGGGGACCCCTCAGCTGAGCCCCAGAGGCTGCCACCCCCATGGAGACCCTGCCACATCCCAGCAGAATCAGGCCAGGGGCCAGACACCAGCTCTGAGTCACGGAAGGAGCCCACAGCCTCTGCCTGCTCCAGCCGCTTCCCAGAAAACATCTGGAACTTCTCAAGGACCAGTGTCAGCCACGGGAGAGGGAGTGGAACCCAAACTCTGTGTCATGCTGGTATGGCTCTGGTGGCACCCAAAGGGTCTGTGGGTGCCCGGCCACCTCCCCCAGCCCCCCAGGAACATCATCTGGGAGTCCCCCCCCCTTTCCCACATTGCTGTATCTCAGCATGGGGCCAGGATGTCTCTTAGCTTTGGGGACAATTATTTCCCTGAGGCCACAGCAGAGGGGATGGGGACCAGGGACCTTGCGTGCTGTAACCCCTTTGGGGACCAGCCCAGAAAGAGTGAAAGCCCTGAAGAACAGGGAAAACTCCCCATCCCATGGATCCAAGCCAGCTCCTTTTGATCCTGTATTTCCCATTGCATCTCCTGTCCAGCCCCTGCCCCTCACCAGCGCTGCTTCTCTATCCCACCCCACTACTCGATGCTTCCCCCACCCCCAAGATGTTTTCCTCAGCATTCGTCATGTTCCCAGTGCTGCCAAATCCCTCCAAGACCATTAAATCTGTCTGGGAAAATCCTGGAAGTGTTTGGGCAGTGGCTGGGCTGACAAATTAATTATTCAGTGGCTGCATCTGGTCCCAGCTGGGCAGTTTCCCCCCAAGCTTTGCAATAATCATCTCCTTGGGTACCCACCTCCTCAGATATCCCCATTTGCAAATATTACTCTCCTTCTGTATCCTCCTCCTTGGATATTGACCCTTATCTTTGGATATCCCCACCCCCACTATTTGGGTATCCCCTTCCTTGGATATTTCTCTTCTTTGGATAACCCACTCGTCACATACCAGATACCCCTTGTCCTCTGATATTCCCCTCCTTGGATACTGCCCCATTTGTTTACCCCCCTCCTTAGATATTCTCCCTCCTCATGATGAAATCAGCTAAAACCCCAGATTTTCCTGATATTCTCCCTATCCACAACATTGTATCACCCTTGTCTCCATTCTCCCAGGACCCCCTTACCGTAGGCAGTGCCGGTCTGGGGGTCAGCGAGCAGCAAGGAGCTGTGGGCACAGTGCTCTGAGGGCTCCAGATCCACATCCCCAAATGCCAGGAGTAGGGAGGAGCCCGGGGGGGCTTGGAGCCGCCAGCAACACATGGTGTGGTTGGGATACGTGCCCGGGTAGTTCTTGGAGCTCAGGGTGCCACTGTGGGGTGTCAGCAGCGTGTGGCCACAGCCGTTTCCTGCAGACGCACCAGGGATAGTGCTCAGACAGGCTGTTCCCTGCCTCAGTTTCCCCCCTTGGTGAGGCCCCCAGAACAACCCCTGGGCACCTGCAGCCTCTTCAGATGTTTTCCTCATCCAAAGCATTATTTTCTGGTGGCTTTTCTGGATGCTCTTGGCACTGGGAACTGTCCACAGGGGGATCCAGGGATGAAGCTGCCATAGCTTCCCCCACAGCCACCAAGCATGACCCTCTACCTCCAGCTCCTCTACGTCCTCCAGCCCAGGACAACCCCAATTTGGGGGGATATAAAAGGATTCAAGGAGAGAATATCCCCACTTCATGGGGCTGTACAGCACTGAGCAGCCCCAGGAACCCCTGACTGCAGCCTTGACCTTGAGGATAACCTTGGGCAGCTGCATCCCCATTGCATCCTTCTCAGGGTGATGCCAGACCCACCACGAAAGGGGCTTTTCTCTGGGCTCACTGCCTCTGGGCATGAGGGAATATCCTTGAAATAAGCTGAAAGCATCAGGCATTGAGACCTGGCCATAATTTCTGGGCAGAATTGGGGTGCAGGGAAAGGGGGAAAGCACCACTTAGCCGCACTGTGTGGGCCAGGCGTTTGTAGGGGTCCAGTGCTCAACACCTCCTCCTCACATCCCCCAAAAGCTGTTGCTCCTGCCAAGCATAATCCTGGCACAGCCAGAAAGAAAAGGGATGGTGGGCATAGAATTGCCCAGCCTCGGCTCCCCTTGCTGTTGCTGGGAGACAACACAAAGCGCCAGCAAGGGAAAATCCTACAGGAATAAAAACCAGGGGGCTGGCAGTGAAAGATGCCAGCCCCAGCACAGAGTGCCCTCCTCCCCAGCCTGTGGGAAGGGCTTGCATCTAAACTGGGGGAGGTTTATTCTGTGGGACTGGGAGAAATCACCAATTTTTCGCCTTTCTGGGCACTGTCCACTGACAGAACAGAGCTGGGAAGGATCAGGCCCTCCAAGAGTGGGGGGTGGGGGGACAGCGGGGACCCCAGGGCTGCCAGTACAATAGCTCCCAGAAGGGATGCTCTGCTGGGGGAGACAAATTTGGGGTATTTGGGGGGAGTTTCTAGCACAGAAAGTTGAAGCCACTGGGATCTGCATGGAAAACCCTCTATGGCCAGGACAGCTGCACATGTGAGCCCAACTGGGGGGTCTTGGATGGATCCCCCCAGCTCTATATCCATACTGGTAGTGCAGAGGAGCTGAGGGGACCCATTCCGGAAAAAAACCCATCCTAGGAAAGGAAATCTTTGTTGAAAACATCCTGAGTGTGACCAGCGCGTGTCGAGAGGGAATGCCAGAGATAAACTGAGAGATGCAGCACTCCTGGGAATTTGGCTCCAAAGATGATACCGAGGGGCCAGGAAGAGCCAAGACAGAGCCACAGGGGACTTGCCCCCAGCCAGAGAAACTTTACTCCCCTCCCAAAAAATGTGAAAACTGGATTTCCGGTGGGCGAGGGTGAACTCAGCGGGGCCCCGCTGGGATCATTCCTGCCAGGGATTTGTTTGTTTTCTCACAGGATGCAAGAAAGACACAACAGGGCGATGCTCCGACAAAAGCCCGGCACATTCCTGCCTCTGAGGTCATGCTGCTGGCCCCGGGAAAGCTCCCCCGTGTCCACCAGTGGGTTGGGGATCCGGTGGAAACCCGTTGCATGATGTGCCCCAAACCACACTTTCTGAGTGGGAACGTACTGGGATTCTGCCTCCAGTGATCCCAGCCTGTTCCCGTGCCTCAGTTTCCCCTCGAGGATAATGCTTTGGATGACCCATTGTTGTTTCCTCGCTCTTGGATGAGCTGGGGACGAGTGACACCGGGAAACATGAACTTTGGGATCACGTTTGGGTGAACATTTCTTCGGGGTCGTCCTGGACCCCGCGGCTACAAATTCTCCCGGGAGCGGCATTCCCGGGATGGAGGCCACTGCCCGGCTCTGCACGTAAACCCCAGCGATCCTCTTAACCCGTGGATTAGGGGTTCCTCGGGAAAGCCCTGCAGGCGGGATGGAGCCGAACGCGGGACTCTCGGGACCCCCGGCGTAGTCGCCACCGGGGACAGGGACAGAGAGAGCTGGGGGGGCTGCGGGGAAAATGGGCTGGTGCAGGATCGGCGTGATGCGGGGGTGGTGGGAGCAGGGACAGAGCTCGTCCCCTCCGGAACCGGAGCAGAGGGATACTGGGGACCCCGTCCCGGACCAGTACCAGGACAGACGGAGGGCGGGGACCCCGTCCAGTCCGGTACCGGGACAGAGGGATGGCGAGGATCCCGTTTGGGTTCGGTACCGGAGCAAAGGGACGGCAGGGACCCTGTCCCCGGGTCGGTACCGGGACAGAGGGATGGCAGAGATCCCGTTCAGGAAAAGAACCGGGGGCAGGCGCACCACGACGACCCTGTGCCGGTGTGGTCTGCTCTGGTCACAGCGGGGAACTGTTCCCGTGAGCCCATCCTGATTCGATCCTGGTCCAGACACAGCGAAGAGCCCGTCCGGTCCCCTTTCCCAGTCCCCATACCGCACCAAGTTCCGGTCCCATCCCAGCGAGCGAAGCAGAAACTCCGACGGTACCGGTGGGAGTGGGGCTCCCGGTGCCGCGTCCCGGTGTGGGATGTCCCGCTGCCGGTGCTCCGCAATCAGCACTCACCGTCCTGTGCGCCGGCCGAGCGCAGCCCCAGAGAGCCGAGCAGGAGGCAGTGGCGGACCAGCACCAGCGCCCCCGAGGCCGCCCCGCCGCCCGCCCGCATCCTCGTCCGTCCGCCGCCACCCTGGCCCCGCCAGGGCTCCGCAGCGCCGTCGCCCCGGCCACGCCCTTCTCCGCCCTGCCACGCCCATTGGCTGTCGCCGCCCGACCCCGCGTCACCATTGGTCGGACTCGTTGTCAGTCGACCGGCACGCACGGCAGGGGCAGTGGGAGATTCGGCAGGCCGGCCGTGGGAGGTCCCGGTGGTCCCGCCGGGGCTGGCTTGGGGCGGGGCGGGAGATGCCCGGTAGTGCGTTCCACGACTCGTTGCTGTGACCAGGGGGGAGCGAACTTCGCCGTGACAGCCCCACCGGCAGCTCCTGGCTTGGGCTGGCGGGTGAAGCCGCGAAGGCGATACTGCCGGCGGCCACCAGGGAGCAGCAAAACGCCGCGTGCTTCACCGGTCGGCCCCTTTAAGGCAGGCGGCGGCCGGAAGTGCTGGCGGCCGAGGCCGCGGCGGGCACTGCGCATGCGTTGCTGCTGCCCGGCCCGCCTCCCCCCTCCCCATCCCCCCGTTCCCCCGTCCCACAGCCCCCGGTTTCGGCCGCTCGCCGACGGTAAGGCCCAGCTGGCGCCGCGCTACGGGGGCCGGGAGGGGCCATGCGGCGCGAAGGGGCGGGGCGGGAGGGGGCCTGGCCCCGCCGAGAAGGGAGGGAGGGGTCGCCGCCGTACGTGCCGCCGCCGCTGCCGCGAGGGCGGGCGTCGCGCGCGCGCCGCTCGGGGTGGGGGGGGGTGGGGGGGGGGGGAGGGCAGCGGGGGCTAGCCAGCGCCGTGGGGAGGGGGGCCGAGGCCACGCCCCCTCCCCCGGGCTGGCCACGCCCCTTCGCCGCCGTGCGCGCCGCGGGGTGGTCCCGTGGGTCCTGTGTCACGTGACCTCTCGACCCCGGCGCGGGGGAGGCTGCGACCTCCGACCCGCAGCCCGGAGACCCCGCGGGGGCCAGGGGGTTCTCTTGTGTAGCTTCCCCCTTCTCCTTTAAGGCCTCGGCGTGATCGCCGCCGCGATTTGTCCGTGTCCTATTGACCCCCCCCCCCCGCGCCAGATATCCTGGCGAAGCTCTGCCGTCTCTCGAGGGGTCCCGGGTGGCTCTGTCTGTCCCCCGGAGCGGGATGAGGTGTGGGAAACCGCGGGAGTCCCACGCCTGGAGCCGGGTGGATGCGTGGCCCCTGTGTCGGCGGCTCCCCAGGTTTGTCCTGGTGTATCCCAACCAGGGGATACTGAAACCCCCGTCACTCGCCAGGAGATCCTGACCTGAAATCTCTGAGATTTACATGGGATATTGAGAAGAAATTGTTCCCTGTGAGAGTGGTGAGGCCCTGGCATAGGTTGCCCAGAGAAGCTGGCTGCCTCTGGATCCCTGGAAGTGTCCAAGGCCAGGCTGGATGGGGCTTGGACCAACCTGGTCGAGTGAAAGGTGTCCCTGTCCATGGCCAGAGGTGGGACGAGATGAGCTTTCAAGTTCCTTCTTACCTGAAACATTCCACGATTCTGAGACTGGCTTTCCCAGCAGCTTGTAGACCTCAGGCTTGCAGGGACGATGTCCAGCCGCACACTGTAACCAAACCACCTCTGTGCCTTGTGCACAACCATAGGCACATCCCCTGGGAGTGCAGCTTCTCCGGGACCCCCTGTCAGGTCCTCCTGTGTTAACACCACACCTTGACACCAGCTTCTCCTGGGAAGGATCATCCACAGGCATGTTCCTGGTGAGGGAGCAGAGCATGCCAGGGTGGACCAGAGCATTCCAGGGGTGGCTGGAGGCACTGATGTCCAGGGCCAGTGGGAGAAGCTCTGTGTTGAAAACACACTCTTGCCAAAACCCACCAATGTGGGTCGGTTCCTTGGTGCCAGGTTGGGGGTTCAGAGCTGGAGAGAGCTGCTGGCTTGGGAGTTATGAGTGGGATGACACTGGGGGGATCTGCCTCTGGGATCTGTTCCCAACTCTTGTGATCCACAGGGAGGAGAAAACCTTGCCACGTTCATGTGAGAGATGGCGAATGCCGAGGTGAGCGTCCCTGTGGGTGATGTGGTGGTTGTACCAAGTGACGGGAATGAAGGGGAGAGCCCGGAGGATACCAAAACCCAAGTGATCTTGCAGCTCCAGCCAGTGCAGCAAGGGTGAGTAGGATGGTACTACCTGGAAGGTGGGATGGGGGGGAGCCCTGTGTGTTTTCATGGTGTGGGTACAGAGTGTGACTGTGTTTTCCAGATGTGTGTCAGTTTTGTGCCATGAAGGGGAGAGAGAAAATACAACAGATTAAATCTTTTGTGTGTATGGTTGTCATGGGGCCTCTGAGGGCTGAAATTGTCCTGCAAGGCTGTGTTGGTGCAGTGCTCCCAGATTGTGGAAGCAGAGCTGTCCCAGTCTCTCTCTTCCTTCTCCAATCCCCGGGTTGGTTTTTGCCCCACTGCAGCTGCTGGATGTGGTGGTCTGTGTGTTCAGACCTTCATGTGCCACTGTGCCAGCTCTCTCCTAAAATAATCCTCTTCTAAAATAAAGTGGGACTGGGATGTGGAGGGAATTTTGTAGCTCCCTGGCAGCTGCTGCAGAGAGTGGCTTCATCTTCACCCTGGATCAATCAGGATGGAAAAAAAAAACTGGCTCTAATTTGATAATATTTGCAGGGGCAGGATGGCTGTGGGCCTGACAGTAGCTTCCCTTTGTGGTCATCTGTGTTGCAGTGTCACATAGGGCTGGAAGAGAAATCCTAGGACACTGGGCTCTGCTTCCTGTTGTTGAGGGTGACCAAGGGCAGAGGAAAAGGCACAGGGAAGCCTGAAGAGCTGCCTCAGTGGTGCTGGCAGAGTGGAGGGTGGGATGACAGTACTGGGAATGCCTCTGCATCTATCAGCCCTTGGGATTATTAATGTTTTGTTGTATTGGCGTTCACCAAAAAATTCCAGGTGATTGCAACTGTATCAGACAAAATTAATGTCCCTTGAGGACAGGTAAAAAGAAACTTACTGATTTTTTTTAACCCTGTGCTGTGAATCCTAATTTCCCATGATTTATATAGTTTGTTTATGGATGGGTGCTTTCACCACAGGATTTACCAAGAGGGCTCCGAGGCCAGTGCCGCTGTGGTGGCCGTGGAAACCCACACCATCCACAAGCTGGAAGAAGGGATTGGTGAGTTCCCACTTGGTGTGGATGAATCCCCTCCTGTGCAGGGCTGGTTTTCTCCACTTCGCTGGGCTTCTTTATGGCTCTGCCCCTGCAGATGCTACTTCCCAGGCATGGATGTGGGTAAAGGGGCTGGGCTTACTCTGGAATAAGAGTCTGCTGTTACTGCTTGGTCTCAAAGTCCTGGTAGTGAGATCCTGGCTCTCCTTCAATGAATGGTAAGGGCTCCCATGGGGTCCAGGGGAGCCGGGATGTCACCCTAGTCCTAGTGTCCAGACACTGGCAGCAAGAATGATAGTGATGAGGATGTGGTGACTGAAGCATCAGGCTCTGGTTGTGGGGTCTTTGCTGAACCAGCCGTCCAATGGTTTGGATTGGATGTTCATAAGAACTGAGCAGGTTGGCTCCAACTGCTCTCTCCCATCCTGAGCAGTGTGTGGAAAAAGGCTCCTGTCAACGGATGCTATCAGTAGATCTTGACTCGAGTTCTGCTTTCTGTGTCATTTTGGGTCTTTTGGCAGGATTAGCAGAAACTCTGCACATGAAGAGAATATATTATCAGTAAATATCTGATATCGTTGCTAAAGAGATACCAGAGCTGCAAGAATCTGAGAGATATCTGTGCTTCAAATTTTAAACCATTTTGTTGCTACTAAGATTGTTCTCATTGACACCTCCCCCCTTACAGATGCGTTGGATTTCTGATTTCATGTTTCCTTATAGATGAGCTTCATTTGGGGCCAAATATTATACCAAAAAGCAGATGCCAGTTGCTGTTAGAGTTAATCTGAACTAACTCTGAGAAGATGGAGAGGACTGATCCTGAACTGGGATCTGCCCCTTTTTTTGGTTTCCCAAGTGCAGGTCTCATAACCTCTGAGCTTTCAGCTCCCGCCTTGTGGGATTGGAGCCTCTTGGGTGGAAAGTTTCATTTTGAGCCATTCCTCCCTCAGACCCCAGCACCCTTGAAACGAGTGAGGAAATCGAGATTGCCTATCCCATCACCTGTGGGGAGAGCAAAGCCATCCTCCTTTGGAAGAAATTTGTCTGCCCAGGAATCAATGTCAAGTGTGTGAAGGTAAAGGAGAAACTCACAGTGGATTCCTTTCTGCTCTTCCTGTGTGCTGGTTGGCCTCCACAGGAATTCCTTAGTTTTTGTGTTTCATCCTGAGTCCTTGGATTGTTGGTGCCAAAGTTGTTTTTTCATGGGG
The DNA here is from genome assembly GCF_023055355.1 of Agelaius tricolor. Classification (NCBI taxonomy): domain Eukaryota; kingdom Metazoa; phylum Chordata; class Aves; order Passeriformes; family Icteridae; genus Agelaius; species Agelaius tricolor. The sequence goes on along the minus strand of NW_027269296.1, from coordinate 5,234,395 downwards.
AGAAGCATGGAAAGAGTGGATTAAAGAGGGAAGGATATCACCCTCTTCATATTTCAGTGGTATTTGCCCTTGAGGAAGGATTGAAGGCAGGCAGGAGATATGTGTTGAGATCTGGCAGAGCTTTGCCTCCTCCCTTTTCCTTGGTGTCCTGGTATTCCATCTCTGTCACTTCCTTGGCTAGCAGGTTGCATTGAGAAGGGAAATCTTGATGTTACCTTTTCCCACTTGAGAGCATGGCAGTTTGACAGCCAAGCCCCTTGTGCTCCTGCCCCTCAGCAGGAGCTACTCAAGTCACTGGAGCAGGGCAGAACGGATGCTCAAGGGAAGACCTGTGTCAGCTGGATGCTGCTGGGCCATTGGATGTAACAGAAACCTCCTGTAATGATCTCCAAAATGACCCTACATGTTCATAGGAGATTATTTGGTTCATATAAACCCCTTCAGGGCTGTTTTTGGTTAGGGCTGTGAATGCCTATGGTTGGCAGGTCATCCCTACAGACATGCTTCCTGGAGCTGTGAGCATTGCTGTGCCCAGGGGATCAAAGCTGGGAGGGATCTGAGAAGCAGCTCCTCTCTCTGGGTGGAAGTAGGGGCTCAGATGAGCTGTATTGGATGTCCCAATCCTCCCTGTTTGCTGAGCCTTTGCTTGTCTTGTTGCCAGTTCAATGACCAACTGATTAGCCCGAAGCACTTTGTTCACCTGGCTGGGAAGTCTACCCTGAAGGACTGGAAGCGAGCCATTCGCCTTGGAGGAATCATGCTAAGGTATTTGACCCCTGTCCAGCTTCAGAGCTCCACCCCTGCAGCTGCAGGACCCCCAGCAGGCATTTTGTCTGCCTTGCAGTCCCCAGGAGGCCTCTTGGAGGCCCACAGTACCTGCAGCTTGCAGAGATCCTGGCTCCATGATGTGAGGGTCAGGATCCCTCACCCTGGACAGAAGTGGCGTTGCCTGGGGAACCTGGGGTGGAACAGGACTGAAACAGTGTGTGTGAAGCTGGGAGTCTCTTGTGTTTGCCATTTGAAAGCCTTGCAGGAGATTTGTTGGGTGCAGAGTGGCCTGGGGATCTCCCTTTCTCTTTCCTTCCTATGACCATAGCATTCCCAGGTGGAATACTCCCTTTTGTCTCTAGGCTGAGATTTGAACTGAGCCTGATTCTATCCCCACTCCCTGCACAGGAAGATGATGGATTCAGGGCAGATTGACTTCTACCAACATGACAAAGTTTGCACCAACACCTGTCGAAGCACCAAGTTTGATCTCCTGATCAGCAGTGCCAGAGCACCAGTACCGGGGCAGCAGAGCGTGGTGCAGACTCCAACCTCAGCCGATGGTAGGAAACCAGTTACCAATGCCATGGGAACTTTCCTCTGATGCTCCTCTCCCTCCTATATGCATTTTACACCTTCTTCCCGAGCACATCAGGGCAGTCCCACCAGGAGATTGCTCTGGTTTCTGGAAAGGAAAATGCTTCTTGTGTCTGTTTGGAGAAGTCTTGGCAGCATCTGTCAGGGGACTCTGTTCTGCGGGACAGGGAAGGTTGGAAAACAGCTGGCATCAAGAAGCTGCTTTCCAGAGAGGCAGCCTTCAGAGCCAGGAGAAGGATTGAGAGCCTTGCAGGGATCTTTGTTCTGGGATCATCATGGGAGCAAACACTTGTGAGAGCTTGCACAGCATTTTCTGATATATTTCCCATTTGTGAGTCTGTTATAAAGGCATGAATTGGTCTCAGGAGTGAATTTAGAAATGCTGTCCTCCTACAGAACATCCATGAACAGGATGTGGTGGTTGGACATGATTTGAGTGTCATTCCAGCTGTAAGTTCTGAGTGATCCTGTGCTCCAGATCAGATATTGATCTCTTTGCTGTGGTTAAGGGAGAAGACTATTCCCAACTGTACCCCACTGTTAAGCTGGGTGGGTTACATTTCTCTGCCCTTGGGTGGGTGACATGGCAGAGTTGTCCATAGGCTAAGGAGAATCTCTTGGAAAGCACCATAGCCAATTTACAGTGGCTGCACATTGGTAAGTCCCAAATTTGATCCTGAAATTTAGAATTGGGTCAGATCCATTTCCCTTTAATAAACCAGCTGCGACGCCAGCTCCATTTCATGAGGGATTAGGGGTGCAGAGTTTCCTGTGGATGATGCAAGGGGAGAAGGGTGGCTGGGCTGAGCCTTATTTGTTCCCTTCTTTACTCTGATCTCTTTCTGCTCCCTTGAGCCAGGACTCCACTGTGCAAGGCACATGATTTTCCCTCCAGAAGCTCCAGAACTTTTCACAGTCACAGTTCCAATGAGAAGCAGCAATACTTACTTTTGACTGGTTTGGTTGAAAGAAGCCAAGCACAAACCTTACCCAAAGAGTGAAAGAGAGCCTGAGGAGGGCTGAGGGGGTTGGGAAGCAAAGCAGGGATTCAGGCTGTCAGAGGGTGTTGATGGGGGCTTTCTGTCAGGGAGCATCACCCAGATTGCGCTGTCGGAGGAGAGTATGGAGGAGGGGATAGAGTGGAACTCGGCTCTGACAGCTGCCGTCACCATGGCCACTGAGGAAGGCATGAAAAAGGACACGGATGAGATTTCAGGTAAGCTTAGGCTGCTTGTTCGGTGTTTTCTTCCCCTCTCCTCCCCTGTTACATTTTTGGAAACCTAAATCTTGCAAATAAGTAAAGTTTGGGCAATGACAAAGCTGTCCCTCAGCCTCTTGGATCTTCAGGATTACCCAGGCATTCAGGCTTTCTGCCAGTGGAGCTCCTCACCACTGCAGGACTTTGGCCCTGGCCTCATGGCTGATGGATAATCCCTCAGATCAGATGTTACTGGTTGCATTGAGGGGCTTTTCTGTTTTATTCAAAGGATGTGAAACATCTGCCAGCCTGGAGCCAGGCAGGAACCAACAAAGAGTGGAGTAATGTTTGTTCTCTGTCAACTCTGTTCTGTGTCTCTCTGGCCTTCCACCCTCTTGTATCAGTATGGAAGCTTAGCTAGAATTTCCTCATATGATGATTTTAAGCTTTGCATCTTGCAAAAATGTGAAATGTTGCCTTGGAAGTCATGGACTTGCTTAAAAACCTATTCCTGATTTGCTGCCTGAGTCTATTTTACTTGGTTTGGGGTTGGTTATTTTTTTCACATGTCCTGTCCACCCCAGTAGCCAAGCTACCTTGCAAAGGTAGTCACCTTGAAAAGATACATTTGCCTTAGAGGTTTAAGGTGACCCTGTGGGAAAAATGCCAAATGCTTGTATATGTTGACTTTTCCTCCTCTTTTGTGCCAGAGGACACACTGATGTTCTGGAAAGGAATAGCTGATGTGGGGCTGATGGAAGAGGTGGTGTGCAACATCCAAAAGGAAATAGAAGAAGTCCTAAGAGGTGTGCAGCAGCGGTTGGGTCAGTCTCCCTTCCAGATGACAGGTAGGTTGTGAGGAAAAAGCCTCAAAAGGGCAGTTGCAAGCAAAAAAAAAAAAACAGTGCTAAGGGTCCATTCCACCATGTGAAGCTGGTGAGTCAGGATGCAGAGTGAGTTCCCACTCATTAGCTGAGTTGTGGGAGCATAGTCTGTGTTCTCAGCCTGCCCAGCTGTGAAGTGGCTTTGCTTCAAAGCACAAGGATACACCATTCCCTCCTGTTCCCTGAGCAAAGTGACCCTGGCAGCTTGCTCGGACCATCAGATGACTGTGTTCACAGCTCCCAGCCCTGATGGAAGCTTTCCCAGAGTCACTTGGACTGGAGTTACTGAAACACTTCTCTGTGACACTGCAGGCCTAAACAGGTCCTGCCCCCTCACTTCTTCTCTGCTTTTACTGGTGCCAGAAAACCTGTTTTGGGGGCTGAACCAAATGAGGGAAATTATCTGGGTTAAAAATAAATTCCCCTCCCCTTTTTAGGGTTATTTTTAACTTGTAACAGGCTCCCTAATCTGATTTGGCACATGCCCCTGTGAACACCTCTTGTTGATGCTCTTCCTGGGAGAACATACATGTAGCCACAAACTTCATTTTACCCAGGATATATTTTAACTTTGGGCTGGTGCATCTTTGTGTCTGATAGGTGTCAGGTTTCGGGAACTATGAGTAATTGAAGTCAGTGGATTATAACAGACATTTTGCACAGCTTTCTGCGGAGCTTGGCATGTTAATGACACTGTCAGGAGCATGGGGGTGATGGTTTGTAGGTGGAGAGCTCGTTTGTATCCCTGTGATTGCAAATTACACTTTCATTTGCAGCAATTAGGAGCTGCTTGAGTGACACAGCTCTGTCAAATTTGCTTTATCATGTGAATGGGATGATTTAATCCTGGGATGTCAGAAGGATGAGGGAGTTGAGTTTCCTTTTTTTTCAGCTAGCCTTTGTGAAAGAACAGAGAGAGTTTTAAAAAGTAGTAGAAAATATTTGGTGCAACAGGAGCATCTTTTGAGTGCCCAAATCTTAACATCCCTGTGCCCCTTCCTTGGAGATGCTGCAGTCCTGAACAACGTCGCCCATACATTTGGCCTAATGGACACAGTCAAGAAGGTCCTGGACAACAGGAAAAACCAGACAGAGCAAGGAGAGGAACAGTTTCTTTACACACTGGCAGGTAAAGGGGCCTAACAAGAGTTCACATCCTGCTGCTACTCTTGGGAATGGACATGACTTTCCTTTTCCTCAATTAATTAGGGTTAGTCTTCAGAACAGGCTGCCCCAAAACAAGTGCATCCCAGTCCTTTTCTGTCCTAGGGCTTGAATGAAATTTCCTCTCTCCCCTGTCTCGCAGAGAGCAATTGCTTGGGACTTTGGACAACTCAAAGTCTGTGCCCTTTGCTGCAGTGGGGGTGCTGCAGGCATCAGTCCAATTCCCTCAGGATTAGGGACAGGACCTGCCTGCTCAGCGCTGTGCCATGATCACCTGAGCCGTGGACAGTACTGTGCTGTACCCAAGCTAATAAGCCTCTCTGAGTATGTGGTGCTGAGCTTCTGCTTGTCTTAGCTATCAGGGCTATCTTCTTGTCTTATAGTGCTATTGGGTATCCTGCTAAGTTTTCTCTGAGCTGAAGCCACTGACTGACCTGGGATCCCCAGAGCGGCTCATTGGATGTGTCTCCCTCCTCACCATGTACTGTAGGATCTGTTGTTATCTGAGATGTCCTAGTCCCCTGCCCTGGATAAATGAGGTCACTGTGCTACTTCTGGCTCCCAGTGTTCCCACTAATAAGTGTTGAGGAGGATGTTTCATTGACCCGGCATCCTGCTGGCTGTCCCCAGTGCAGGTGCTTGGCTCCTGGGGAGGTGACCCAGCCAAGCTCAGGAAGCAATTCCAGCTGCCTGGGGGGGTTTATCCACTCTCCCTTGCAGGTGGGTTTTAGCTTGTGGGGAGGAGAAATGTCCATCTCCTTGTCAGTAGGAGTAGCCAACACGTATGGAATGTTACCTGTGTCTTACCCAGGCGCTGGCAGCTGGAACGTTGACCAGGTCTATGTAGGTGGCAGGAGAACCTAGCCTTTTCCTTCAGTGCCATTTGATCTCAAGGGAGAAGCCAAGATCAGGCTCACTGGGTGGTTGGGTGACCTCCTGTCACAAACCTGGGAATGATGGTTGGTTCTGGAGCCCCAGGAGCTCCTACTTACCCTGGCGTGACATGTTGCTCAACTATTCCCTATGCAGACCTGGAGCGGCAGCTGGAAGAACAGAAGAAACTTGCCAGGGACCAGAAGACCAAGTCTCAAACCATCCAGAATGTAGTGCTGATGCCCATGAGCACTCCCAAGCCTCCGAAGAGACCCCGTCTGCAGCGCCCAGCCTCCGCTACCATCCTCAGCCCCTCCACCCCCATCCAGCAGCCTCAGTTCACTGTCATCTCCCCCATCGCCATCGCGCCCGTTGGACAACAGTTCTCTGTGGGAAACATCCCAGTGGCAACCCTCAGCCAAGGCTCCAGCCCAGTGACTGTTCATACCTTGCCGTCTGGCTCCCAGCTCTTCCGATATGCCACCGTGGTTTCATCCTCCAAGACCAGCTCCTCGGACACCGTCACCCTGCACCCGTCCTCCAGCCTGGCACTGCTGAGCTCAGCAGCCATGCAGGACACCGGGGCCCTGGCCAATGTGGCGACCATGGTCAACCCTGTGGAACTAGTGGCCATGGAGTCTGGCATCACTTCCACCATCCAAGCTGTGGAAGGCACCTCGGACGATGGGCAGACCATCATAGAGATCGACCCGGCGCCGGATCCTGAGGCGGACACAGACGAATCAGAGGGCAAAGCTGTGATCCTGGAGACAGAGCTGAGGACTGAGGAGAAAGTGGTGGGAGATGTGGAAGACCATCAGCACCAGGTCCATAATGTGGAGATTGTGGTCTTGGAAGACTAGTGGGGAAGGCAAGCATCAGTTAGAGGAAGAGTTGGGAATTAGTTTTATTTCAGGCTTTTTTTTTAAGCATCTTTTCCAGCCACCCCGGTTGTTACCATGGATATTTTCATTGTACTATATATATATATATATATATATATATATATATATATATGTATATGTATGTAAAAAGTTTGGGTTTTTTTTGTTTTGAACAAAGCTGGAGAAACACATGAGACATGGATAAGGCTCCGTCTCTGTGGAGCACTGAACAATACCACCCATGGCAGGGTCAAGGAGAGACTGGATCTCTGCTGGACAACCCAACCAGGAGGAACTAGCCATGCCTCAGTGCTTCTGCTCCAGGGCTGCCCTGGCCTGGAGACTTTATTTGAGAGACAATAACACTTGAGTATGGATGTGGCTGTGAGAAGGGGTGACGGATTTGGGGTGGAACAGGTACCTCATTTGTATTTTTATTTTCCCCAGGAAAAGGGAATTCCGTCAGACCCTTCACTGTCACCTTAAATGGGATTTTTTATTGTTTTTCTTGCTTTGAGGAGGCCGACAGTACAATGAATTTTCTGTCCATGTTCTCCTCCTCCACACAAATTGTTTTTAAATCTCTATTTTTTTGTATTTGTTTGCTCTCTCCCTTCCCTTGTCCAGATTTCCCAGCTGCAAAGCCCTGGGACCTTCTCTCAGGGTCCCTGTATCCCAATCCCTCCTCTTCCCATGGCACTTTTCCCCCATCCCTTTCCCTGCCTGGCAAGGCTCGGTGCTGCAAATGCCACTTGAATATTCCAAGATCACTTCAGCCTTTTGTATAAGGCAAAAAATATCAACTCAAGCTCAAACTCAGTCCTCCCCCTTGGCTGCTCAGCACCCCAGGGACCCTTCAGGGTGTACAAAGCATGTTGTGCTGTTGCTTTCTGGGAGAGATGGATTTTGGATCAGGACAGCTTCTGTTTACACTGTGTGCTGAGGCTGCTCCGTGCTTGTCGCTTCTTGTTTGGTGGTTTTATTTTTGTATTACTTTTTCTTCTTTCTTCCTGTAATCTCTTGGCAGGGTTAGAACTGGCACATTGCTGAAATACGGTGCACCCCACTGTTTTCCCACTTTCCCTCTTTTTTTCTGGTGGCTGGAGATCCATTTGGGCTTTGCCACACTGGGAAAATGGAGGGGGAAAGCAACGAGTGGCTTCAGAGGTGTGGGAGATTTGGAGGAGATTTGGGAGGCTGGGAGGGTGGGAGCTGCTTGGCTGGAAATACGAAGCAAAGGAAACACACCTGGGGAGGGTGGGGGAAGGGCAGGAAGATGTGTCTGGCTATTTTTTTGCATTAAAAGGAAAAATGGAGTTAAGCTCCAATAGATTTTTTCATTGGAGAGGTGAAAGGCGGTGCCTCCACTGCCTTCGGGAGAGCAGGGGATGGGCAGGGACTCCTGAACCTCAGTTTTTGAGGGGTGGTTGCTGCTGCTCTGACATTGGCCTCTGGGAAGTGCTTCCTGGCTTGGAGTGGAGGTGGGAACAGTTGTGGGAGCCAGATCTGATGCTCAGCCTGGAGAAGAGAAGGTTCTGGGGAGACTCTTAGAGCCCCTTCCAGTGCCTAAAGGGGCTCCAAGAAAGCTGGAGGGGAACTTTGACAAAGGGTCTGGAGGAACAGAACAAAGAGTAATGGCTTCCCACTGCCAGAGGGCAGGGTTAGACGGAGTTATGGGAAAGAATTTTTCCCTGTGAGGGTGGGGAGGCTCTGGCACAGGGTGCCCAGAGAAGCTGTAGCTGCCCCTGGGTCCCTGGCAGTGTCCAGGGCCAGGTTGGATGGGGCTTGGAGCAGCCTGGGACAGTGGAAGGTGTCTCTGCCCACGGCAGGGAGTACGACAAGATGAGCTTTCAGGTCTCTTCCAGCTCAAACCAGTCTGGGATTCTGTGGTTTTGGATCAGGGATCCACCTCCTTCCACATCCAGCCAGCTTCCCTCCATTCTCCTCTGGCTTCCTCAGGCCCATGATTGAAGGGGAATGGGGACCTTTTGGGGACCCCCTTCCCCAATCCAGGCATACAGCAGATCCTGTCAGGTCCCTGCTGGAGCTGTTTGTGTCTTTTGGCCAGAAAGTGGGAGTGACTCTGCACTCCCTGATCGCTGTACACTTACCCAGCACCCAGGTAGCCCCCTTGACCTGGGTGGGGGTCCCATGGGACTGCGATGTTCCCTGGGTTCTGTGCACCCTGGAGTGCTGGACTGGGGACGGGGGGAGCTAAAATGCCGCGCGCGACAGGATGAGGTTGGGCTGAGCCCGCAGCCGGGCCCCGAATTTGCCATTTTTTGCCTTAGAACCTCAGCGAGGCCGCCTTGCCCTTTAAGAGGTCTCCCACTTCCAGTCGAATGGGGGCGCTGCTCCCCCCACCGCAGTCCTCCGCCGTCCCGGCATGCACTGCGCCCCCAACCCTCCCCCCATCCCCCCTCCCCCCCCTCCCCCCCCCCCCCCCCCCGCGCTTTCCCCCCTATTTCCCGCCATTGTGCCTGGGTACGCGCGGTGCCGCGTGACCGGGCGGGGGGAGCGCGAGGCGGCGGGCCCGGGCCATAGAGACGCGCGGCCGAGGGGGTGGGGTGGAGATGGTGGGATAGAGCGTCCCCCCGCCCTGCCGGCGGCCGCCCCGAGTCCGCCAGGGCCGCCCCGAGCCCGCCGGGCCCGGACAAAGCGCCGCCGCCTCCCGCCCCGCCCCGCCCCGCCTCGCCTGCAGCCCCGCCGCGGAGCCATGTCGGCTAGCAGCCTTCTGGAGCAGGTAGGAGTCCCCCCGCCGATACCGGGACGCCCCTGCTGGGCGAGGCCGCAGCTCTGGGCCTAACGGGTTGCGCCCCGGGCCGGGCGGCGGCTGCGGCCTCACTCCTCTCCCGTCGCATGGCCGGGCTCCATTGTGATGCGGCCGGGTCGGGCCTGTCCCCGCAGGGCTCGACCCTGCCGGGCCGGATCTCTCCCCTCCCCGGGCCGGGTCTGTCCCTGCCGGGCCTTGGCTTTCCCTGCTCTGACGGGTCTGTTTACCCACCCCAGATCTGTCCTCCCCTCTCTTGGCCGGGTCTGTTTACCCTCCCCAGCTCTGTTCTCCCCTCACTGGGCCGGGTCTGTATCCTCACCCGAGCCGGGTCTGTTCCTCTGACTCACCGCTTTCCCTTTTTCTTTCCCCACTTCGCTGCTGGCGCGCCAGAGACCCAAGGGCCAAGGCAACAAAGGTGAGATCCCGGGGGGCCGGGCGGGCCTAGTTGGGAGAGGGAGGATCCCTCTGCCGGGAGGGAAATAAACCCCGCGACCAGGCCTGGCTGCTGGGCTGGGGATAGTTTGCAGGTGATGCCTGTGCGGTGGGAAAGTGTCTGTGTGCCGTGGGCTGAGCGTGGTGTGTTAGAATTGGCAGAAGTTTATTATATTCTAGGGTTTGGCTTTAAATGCTTTAAGCCCATAATAATGGGAGCTTATTGCCTAGGTCTTTCTAACTTTACACATCTCTTCTCAGTGCAAAACGGCTCTGTGCACCAGAAAGATGGGTTGAATGATGATGACTTTGAGCCCTACCTGAGTCCCCAGGCTCGCCCGGTGAGTACCTGTTGCAGGCAGGAGGACGAAGAGCAGCAAGGTTTCCTGCTGCTCCAGTGGAGGGAAGTTTGGCCTCCTTTATGTTCCCCATCTCCACTGATTGCATTTCGATGTTTGCCAGCTGCCTGAACTAATATTCTATCCTATATCTGCATTTCTGATGGTAGAAAACATTGACTGCCCTTAGATTGTGGTGGGTGAGGTAGGAAGGTTTTTAGCAACTTTTTGAGAACTTCCTGGAGTTGGTGTCCAGCTCTTTTTTTTCAACGTGACTGTCTCAAAGTCACAATTTCTGCTCTTTCAGTTTTAGTGTTGTGACTGTGTTGGTTTCTGGTTCTTTACACCAGAGAAATGTGCTGAGTTGGGTTGTGAAGTTGCTGCACAGCAGGCTACTGCACCTTTCAGAGCATCAGATCAACCTTCTTACCTCAACACCAAGTCAACTGATGATGCCTATCAGGGGGATTTCTCTGTTTTACACAAAAAAACCCCAAACCCAGAGCCCACATGTGATACAAATGTTGAGACTTTCTGAGAAGTTGAGCCAGACAGTTTTGGAGCTTTGTGACTAGATCCTGGAAGTCAAACTTGCAGCTACTTTTCCTCTTCACTTTCTCTTCGAGTAACACCACTGTTAACTGGTGTTTGTTTTCTGTAGTGAGCTGCAGGGGAGTGACACAGAACAGATGGAGTTCAGCTGATTAGATGTACAAGTGAGTACATAGATAAACATCTGTAATAGCACTGGAGCAGACAGGTTGTTCTCTTGCCTTCTCTTTCCAGTTGTGATCAGTAAATATAAGCTGTTCTGGTTTCCCCTTGCTGTATTTTTGCATATTTTTATTTTTCAGTACATTATTTTTCTCATGTAAATGTGATGCATGTTTTATTGGAACACATGAACAGGTTACTGTGGAACACATGAACAGGTTACTGTCTCAGTTAAATTTTCAGCAAGTGTTTTCCTAGTTTGTGCCAAAGATCTGAGGATAAGTATTCTTTGTCTGTCAGCTGTTCATAATCTTCAGAATTCAGCCTGTCCATCAAGACAACTCACTGCATTCAACCCCCTGAAAAGTTACAAGCCTAAATTCAGCCTTCATAGGGTGAGAGAACGTTATTGCTTTCTCAAGTCTTGAATAAAAGCAGTTGCTTTCCTAGTAGCTGTCGTTTAATGCTGGTTTTTTCCTTTCTCAGCTATCAACATCCCTAATTCCCAGCTTCTTTCTGAATATGGATGTTCTTCATACAAACTGCAGTTTTATTTAATTTCCCAAAGACAAAAAGGGTTACTATAATTTTGAAGCAACACCGTATTTTATTCTCCTTTACATGTTTTGATGAAGTATTTCTGGATCTTTAATTTCTTTCAGTGTGTCTCAGGCTGTTAAAAATTCATTTTAAAAATAAGGAAGTGGTTGTATGTGCCCCAGGAGGCAGAAACTGAGCCAGAGAAGGTGAAACCACCAAGTTAACTTGGAGTAGAACCTTTGAGTTGAGTAAGACTTTTCCTTGTTGTGCTGTGTAGAATTCCAAAACCTCCAGAGCTCGGTCTGGAGGGAGGCAAAAATACATAGGTATCCAGGGGTAAACCTCTTTGGTGGAGATGGGAAAGGGAGTTAGAGAAACTGCTCTGAATAATTGAAGTAAATGAGTTTTGGAGTTGATTCCTGAGCTCTCCACACACCCGTGAGGGAACCATGTTGTAAAGTTTCACTGCTCCTTATTTTCCCCACCTGCTCTTTCAGGTATGACTGTTACTTTTCAGTTCCCAGGAGGTTACTGTGTATTTTAAAGCTCAGATACACAGTAAATGATTTTTAACCCTTTAAAATCCAAAGGCTCAACAGCACGGCTCACTAAGAGCCTTGGTCTGAGGTGAAGAGGAACGGTGAATTTGAGGAAATAACTGTGCGAAGAGTCTTAGTCATGGAGAGAATGAGTAGTTGGTATTGTTTTATTTGCATGGTAATCAGCAAGTGTGTCAGTTGTGTGAGGGCAGGGGAGCAGAGTGAGGTGCTGTGTTTGATAACAAAGCAGTGTTGAAGACGTTCAGGTGGACAACAGCAGTGACTGTGTCCCAAATCTGCTCTGAGCTGCCTGTGCTCAACTCTTGAACTACTCTGCTCTCTTACTACCTGTATGCAGGTGCTTAGTATTCTACAGGTCATAGCTTAATGTGCCCTGTGTTAGATATGTCAAAGTTGGACATAATTGACCAGTGGGAAAATATTTTGAGCTGGCAAGAAGAAAGATTTTTTTTTTTTTTTTTTTTAATCTGACAGTGATGTGCTTTGAGTCGTCTTGTGGAGAGAGGCTGTGCCTCAGGATTAGGGATGGGCTGGCATGTTCCTGTTTCTTTAAAGCTGAGTTCAGGAGAGAAAATATTACTCTTATCATTGAGGCAATAAACTTATGAAGTGATTTTAGTGTCTCAAAATAGTAATAGGAAGTTTAAGTTTCATTTGTCTTACAAGTTAGTGTCAGTGTTGATGCTTTTGGACATATTGAGTCCTGGGTTTAGCAGGACTGAGTTCCTCAGTTAGTAAAACCCTGGATGAGAGTGAGTTTTTTTACTAATTTGCTTTTGGGAGACGTTTGTGAAATCAAAGGTTGAACAGAGCATCTTTTGAGTTTTCAGGCAGTACCACAGAAATCTTGTCTCTGAACACATGGTGTTAAATAATTCCTATTAATTTCTGTAAAGTTGGGGGTTTGTTAGCCCCAAACCTGTTGCTCTCCTGTAAGTGGAAGGTAGTGGCAAACCAGCTATTTCTGGAGAGTGCCACAGCCATCTTGAGAGACTCCCTGGATTTCAGCGTGACATAAAATCCTCTGGGAGCTGTGCTTCACACGTGAGTACGTGATTCAACGAAAAATGGAGCAGAGCCTGCTGCAAGCCAAGCTTTTAGCTGGGAACTGAATGCACCTTTGATCTCGTCTGTACTGGGCTGGTGTCTTAGGGGCTGGGCAGGCGAGGCTGCTGCTCACAGGTTCAAATTACTCAGGATGATGCCCATTAGCAGGACTGAAACCACTCCCCAGAGGGGACCTGGGTTTGAATGGGAAATGACAGATGTTTTTCATGTAAGCAAATCTTGGGGATGTCTGAGACTTCCCTAATTGTCAAATTAGGCATTTGTTTTTTGTAACCTAAAGGCTACTTGGATGTTAAAAGGGAGATCAAGTCATGGAGGCGGTGGTTTTTTTTTTTCTTCTCTGGATTTGAAACCTGCTTGTGCTGATGCTGTCACTGTGCTGCAAAAGGCTTCTGTTGATTACTTCCCATTTTCAGGTAATTTTCAGTGTGTACCCACAGCACTGGAGGAGTTTGTGTTTTGAGGAATAGGCCTTAAATCCCCGTTTGTTTGCAATTGCTTGGAATATTGTGAAGTGTGGAACTTTAAATTGTAGGAATAAATCTGTTTTCATGGCTAGTAAGTTTAAGGAAAGCAATCAGGGACACTTGTGATTTTCACTATGTGTTTCTTCTGGATCCTTTTCTTTCTTATTCCCCTTCTCTCTGCATTCTTTCCCCAGATCCTCCCTGGAACCCCCTAATATGGGTTAAGTATGTTACACAAGCAGGAAAAATCCTTGTTGGAGGTAGCTACTAGCAGAAGATGATATTTGGGTGCAAGATACTGGATTTATAGCCTGAGCAGGAGCTCCGGGGATTCCCAGTGTCCAGTGTATGTCAGGAACACCACACACTTCCCTCTTGGCATGAGAAGCTTTGTCTTTAACCTTTCTTAGCCTTTGTCTTTAACCTTTCTGGCAATGGAACAGATTTTAGAGCCCTTCTAACAAAGGAGGTGTTCAAGGCTGGGCCTATTTATCTGCCCAGTCCTAAAGTAGGAAGGAGTAGGGCATGGGTAAGTCTAAGGCGCCTTTACTCCTGGTCCCTTAAAATTGGTTCAACTCCTTCTAACAATTCAGTGCTTATGTTTTTGTGGTTTTCTTTCAGAATAATGCATACACTGCAATGTCTGATTCCTACTTACCAAGCTACTTCAGTCCCTCCATTGGATTCTCCTACTCCTTAGGTGAAGCTGCCTGGTCCACAGGGGGAGACCCCCCCATGCCCTACCTGACCTCATATGGACAGCTAAGCAATGGGGAGCCTCACTTCCTTCCCGATGCCATGTTCGGGCAGCCAGGGGCCCTTGGCAGCACTCCATTCCTTGGGCAGCACGGCTTTAACTTCTTTCCAAGTGGGATTGACTTTTCAGCTTGGGGGAATAACAATTCTCAGGGACAATCCACTCAAAGCTCTGGCTATAGCAGCAACTATGCCTATGCTCCCAGCTCACTGGGAGGGGCCATGATCGATGGGCAGTCAGCCTTTGCCAATGAGACCCTCAACAAGGCTCCTGGCATGAACACTATTGACCAGGGCATGGCAGCCCTCAAGCTGGGCAGCACGGATGTGGCGAGCAGCGTCCCGAAAGTCATCGGCTCAGCCGTGGGGAGCGGATCTATCACCAGTAACATTGTGACGTCCAACAGTTTGCCTCCCGCAACAATTACACCACCAAAGCCGACCTCATGGGCTGACATTGCCAGCAAACCTGCCAAGCAGCAGCCCAAGCTGAAGGCCAAGAATGGCATTGCAGGGCCAAGTCTTCCGCCACCTCCCATAAAACATAACATGGATATCGGAACTTGGGATAACAAAGGGCCAGTGGCAAAAGCCCCATCACAGACCTTGGTCCAGAATCTTGCTCAGCAGCCACCACAGGTGTCTCCACAGCCCCATGGCCAACAGATCAGTAGTAGCCCACCGGTTACCCAGACTCCAGGTGGGCAGCAGCCACAGGCACTGCCACCGCCAGCCCCACTGCCTGTGCCACCGGCACAGCCTACCCGCTGGGTCGCCCCTCGGAATCGTGGCAACGGCTTCGGCCAGAATGGAGTGGATGGTAACGGAGTGGGACAGGCTCAGGCCAGTTCTGGTTCTCCTTCTGAGCCACACCCAGTCTTGGAGAAGTTGAGATCTGTTAACAACTATAACCCCAAGGATTTTGACTGGAACCCAAAGCATGGGCGGGTTTTCATCATTAAGAGTTACTCTGAGGACGATATCCACCGTTCCATTAAATACAATATCTGGTGCAGTACGGAGCATGGCAACAAGAGACTGGATGCAGCCTATCGCTCCATGAATGGGAAGGGCCCCGTATACTTACTGTTCAGTGTCAACGGTAGTGGTCACTTCTGCGGCGTAGCAGAAATGAAATCTGCTGTGGACTATAACACCTGTGCAGGTGTGTGGTCCCAGGACAAATGGAAGGGACGTTTTGATGTCAGGTGGATTTTTGTGAAGGACGTTCCCAACAGCCAGCTGCGACACATCCGCCTAGAGAACAACGAGAATAAACCAGTGACCAACTCCAGGGACACTCAGGAGGTGCCTCTGGAAAAGGCTAAGCAGGTGTTGAAAATTATTGCCACCTACAAGCACACCACCTCCATCTTTGATGACTTCTCACACTATGAGAAACGCCAAGAGGAGGAGGAAAATGTTAAAAAGGTAACATGTTTGTGTGTCTTGTCTGAGTTCTGCAGGGCAAGAGGTGGTGGGCGCTGCCTTGCACTGGACAAACTCTGGGGTGTGGACTTGCGGATATTAGCCTGCCTTTTGGCTATCTGCCTCCTCATACCTGGAACCCACACCCAAATAGTAGCCTGACTTTGCGGGGAAGTGTGTCTAGAGAAGCCACCAAGGTGATTAGAGGGATTGAGTACCTCTCCTGTGAGGAAAGACTAAGAGAATTTGGATTGTTATGCCAGGAGAAGAGAAGGCTTTGGGGTGACCTAATTGTGATCTTCTAGTGCCTGATGGAAGCTCAGGAAAGACGAAGTGAGACTATTTACGAGGGCCTGCAGAGACAGGACAAGGGGGAATGGCTTTAAATTGAGAGAATATATTTTGATTGGATATTAGAAGAAAATTGCTCCCTGCGAGGGTGGTGAGGCCCTGGCACAGGTTGCCTAGAGAACCTGTGGCTGCCCCATCCCTGGAAGTGTCCAAGGCCAGGTTGGTTGGGGCTTGGAGCTGCCTGGTCTAGCAGAGGGTGTCCTGCCCATGAGTTAGAATTAGATGATCTTTAACATCTCTTCCAATCAAAATTGTTCCATGATTCTATGAAATAGGTGCCAGCACTTGGCAGAGTGGGGTGAGAAGCCTTGCCCAGGCCCCACCTGCGATTGACAGTGTGTTGGTAATGCTGAATCTCAGCCTTTGCCAAGTGCTGTGATGTAAACAAAATGTATTTCTGTGCCATTATCAGCTCCTGGATCAGAGCAGTTTGAAGCTGGAGACCAGCAAGGCATTTGGGAAGTTGTTAGAAACCAGAGCTGGGTCTTAGAATGGCTGCTAATCCACCCCCTGGCCACAGTGGGGTCAGCATGACAGATGTCTCCCTCCACTTGTAAAACCTCCAGGAACAGCAGTTCCTGTCCCTCCCCAGGCAATCTATCCCTCTCCTTAATTATCCTTCCTGTAAGGAGGCTTTGTCTAATGCCCAACCTAAATCTCCCTCGCTGCGATTGAAGTCCATGCCTGCTTGTCCTGTGGACGTGGTCGCTGTGCTCCTCCTTGCTCTCTTTGGGGCCATGGTGGGCTGTCACCTGCATGTTGCTGCCAGCAGTGTGGTACATGAGCTGAGCTCCCAACTTGCCTTGCAGCTGCTCTCAAATCTTCCTGTCATCATCTACTCCTTAACGATGCATTAATTGAAAATCCTGCCCCAAATTCAGGAGCCAGTGGGCTTTGAATCTTACTTGGGTTCAGCTGTAAAGTCACCAGGGGCTGTCCTTTCCCTCAATGTGGATTTGGCTTATGTTTGATCAAAACGATAATTATAAAAATTAGCATTAGCACAGCTGGCTGGGAGTTTGCCAAGTTTCCTGATGATCTCTTCAGTTTGAGCAATGGGGAATTTTCCCCCCAAGACTCTTCAGTTTGAGCAATGGGGAATTTTCTCCCCAAGACAGAATCAGGAGCTGCAGCTGCTCACTGTGACAGTGAATGCAGTTTAAATTTTTTTATATATATTTTACATGGAGCATCGTATACATTGTAATAATTAAGCACAAATGTGGTTACTTGCAGTGCTTAGTGAAAGTCTGTAAGGGAGGCATAATAAATGGCAAGGTGTGAAGGTGTAAACTGGTGTTTTGTGAGGACCTGATTATTTTGTGTGATTTCACCTCCTAGAATTGTTTCACTTGTTGTCCAGCCTCTATCTTCCCTGTGAGGGTGGGGAGACTCTGGCACAGGTTGGCCCAGAGAAGCTGTGGCTGCCCCATCTGTGGATGTGTTCAAGACCAGGTTGGATGGAGTTGCCTGGTCTAGTGGAAGGTGTGCCTGCCCACAGCAAGGGGTGGAGCAGGATCATCTGTACTTTCCAACCTAAATCCTTATGGGATTCTGTGAAACCCTCCAGACCTGACTTCAGGGAGCAACAGTTAGCATTGTTAGAGAGTCAGACCTTGGCACAGTGGGAGAATGCAGGGGAAAGGGGAAAATGCTTCTTAAGGACAGGTTAGGGATGGATGGATGAAAAGACTTAATACTAGGTATGGGTAAGCAGAAGGAGGAGGAAAAGACAGAAGGCTGTGGGAAAAGCAGACAGAATGATGGGCTCTTCTGGAAGGCTGCTGCATTTGCTGTGTAAAGTCTGAAAATCAGGAATAAGGCTTAGCAGTTTTCTTAAAGCTGTAAACTATCTTTGTTCGTCTTCTCAGTTGCATTTTGAAGTCTCCTCCCCTTGCTTGCTTCTTGAGACATGCTGGTGTGGAGAGTCAAAAGCAGCAGCGATAGTCTGAGTGCCAGTGCTGCCTTTCTGAACCATGTTCTAGTGGATGCAGCAGTAGTTGATTAGGAAAGCACTCTTTCTCTGCAAAGGAACTTAGTTATAGGTTAGTTATAGGTATTTGAAATTCACAGAGGAGAAGGGAGCTGTGTAAACACAGTTGGTGTTTGCTCTTTGCTATTTACTCATCCTGTGTTTCATGCTCAGGCCTGTGTAACATCCCGCACGGAGGAGGTGACTCTCTGGGCCTTGGTCATTCTTACAGCAACAGTTTCACCTCCTCAGTCATTCACTGACACAGCCTGGAGTGTCAGTGTTCAAGGTTTCTGTAACTTCTCTTTCATGGTTTCATTGAGGAATAGTTATTTTTGGTGGAGGAGGGTTTTCTTTTTTCTTGGAGTGATTCCTACCATGGGACTAGAGGTGCCAAAAAGCCCAAACCATGCTCTGTCTTCTTGAAGCATCTCAAGTAATCACCTGAATTTAAAAAATATATGAGGAACCAAAACTGAAGCACTGGAAAGTTAAAACCCTGGTCTGGCAGTAGCTCCCTGCCTGCTTTTTGTGCTGGGAAAATTCCATTGCTCCCAGCTCTTTTATTTCTCCTACAGTGTGAGATGTTGATGCTCTGCAGTTGGATTCTTTGAAGCTTAAATGTTTCAAGGTTTGGCTTGCTTCAAACTTATCCTGAGCTGCAGTTGTTTCATTCAGCTGCAGCTTGCCCAACTCTTTGTCTCATTTGCAGTTTGATTGTGGCTTGCTGCCTGAGCAGATGGATGATCACTTGTGAAAGTCTGGATACTCTTGATTATTCTTTTATACTTCTCATTCTTAGTCACTTCTTCAGAATCCCCTAAAGCAGGTCCAAGAAATTATATGAAAAATGTATAGTGTTTATGCTGTTTCCATTGTCCAGTGAAGGGAGAGGGGTGGGTAGCTAGTTTAGTGTTGAAAACACTGAAATAATCCTCTTTCTTTTCCTGTTGTCTGTGCCCATCCTGTTCCTCTAAAGCTAATCCCCATTCCTTTTCCATGTGTTGCTTTGTTCTACTAATCCATTTTTTAAAAGGTTTGAATATTCTCCTGACCCACAATGGTGGAGCCAACTCGCAGTGCAATCCTGTCCAGAGCAGTCTTGAAACCCAGAATAGCTGCTTTTATGGTAGAGCTTGTCACTGACTTCTTCCATGTAAGAATTATTTTATCTTTGCTTTAAACAATCAAAACAACAACACAATCCCTGCCCCGTGGTCATGCACTTGGATTTCTAGGAATGCTGCGTTGACCTTGTAGTAAAGGTCTCCCATAATGATCTGCTTGGTGTGAAAGGTTGACAGCTTGTGTTTTGTGGAAATGCAATCAGTGGAAAACTCCAAGGGAAGTTTATTTGGATTCTTTCTGCCCACCCAGGCTTGAGATATTTGGCTACTCACAGGTTCCAGGGATTTTAGGAAGGCTATCATGAAAAGCAGTGCTGTGTAGAGTGTTTAGCGGTCAGATTTGCAGCTGGGAAGAGACACTGTCCACTGGGACTTCGAGTGTTGAGTCAAGCTGAGCTGTGCAGAACGGAGAGAGCTTTGGTGGGGTTTGTCATGATGAGGATCAGCCTCAAAACACAGAGGTCGGATTGGCCAGATTGGATCTGTTATTTCTGGAATTGTGCTGCTTTGTGCCTCAGCTGATGCTGTCTGCTGGTTAAGGGAGTATTAATACTGGCAAGTGTCACTGCCTCCTTGGAACATGTGATTTAAGGGAAAACTGAGGGGTGTTGTATGAGCCTGTTTGAAATGGGCAGGCTATTTTACAGTCACTGGAATACATGAATGCTTTCTGATGGATTTTACAAAGCTCTTTTTTACTTCTTCCCAATTTGTAATTTCAGAGGGGAGGAGGGAGAATATTCCCTATAGGGTGGACCAGCACTCTTTTCTCCTGCTGTTAGAGTTGTCCTGGAGAATGCTGCATTTGCTTTGGCTTTACTATGTTCCACAGGACAGTATTTCTGACTTGAAGATTCAATTCCTGGATATTCCATATCAAGGCAAAGCCAACTGTTCTCTGTGGCAGCAAGGGAACATTCCTTCCACTCACACAGTTCCTTTCATTTGGTGATCCCAGGGCTATTTGCTGTTTTCTGCTCCAGATTGTGGCCATAGTGAAATTAATTGATTGATACACCAAGACAGAATTTCTGCTATGCTGTTCAGCAATGCATATGGTTTCAGTTTATGTCCAGGCTGTTTAAATCCTGTAGGTCTGTGTCCATGCTTGTATATTTGCCCAGGAGTGGAGGAAACAAACCATCCTGCTTATTCCAGTGGCTTGGCGCTGGCTGTTTGTAAGGAATATTTTGTGCTTACGATATTTTTAAGCCAGCCCTTAACAGCACTCACAGATTTTTGCTCATGTTCTAGCTATGTCTAAAGAAAGGAGAAAACTGGAGGGAAGACTTAAATCTGTCTGATGCTCTAATCTGTGTTTTCTGCTGTGAGGCAGGGGAGCTGTGTTTCCTCATCCCTAAAACAGGAGCAGCTGGGGGGCTAGGAGCCCTTTCACTGCAATTGAAGTGGAATCAGAGCAGTGGAAGGGCAAACCACTTGCACTGGCCTTGTAGTCCTGTCTCTCACTACTAGTGTTGTGTTAGAAGTCTTTAAAATGATATTTTAATGTAATGTTAATATTATAAAATAGTATTTAAAGTTGACTTGTTGATGTTAGTTTAAGGGCCTGTTGAGATGTACTGTTTAAATTTTTCAATTGTTTTATCCCTGTCCATGGCAGAGGATTGGAACTAGAAGATTTATAAGGTCCTTTCCAACCCAGGCCATTCTAGGGTTCAAGGACTGGGATTGGTGTTGGGCCAGACAGAGTGCAGGCCATCTGCTGTGGGGTTTCTCACCTCTTAGAGATATGGCCTCAACCATGGGGAGTTTATTCCACACCCTGTTCTTGTGAACTTGTTCCCAACCTACTTCTTGCCCTCTCGGTGTGGGCAAAGCTTCATGTCCCCCCACTCCAGATTATCTTGGCTGCATGATTTCAGCTCTGAGCTGTAGAATACCCTGAACTAACTTATAAATATGTTAATTGAATTGATTATGAACATATGAATGACTTCAAATTAATGTTTTAAAACTTATAAAAACCTTTTTTTTTCCCTTCAGCAGATGAATTAAGATGGAGGAATGACCTTAAACTGAAATAGGATAGATTCAGATTAGATATTGAGGAGAAATTAATTTCTGTAAGGGTGTTGAGGTCCTGGCAGGGGTTGCCCAGAGAAGCTGTGGCTCCCCCTGGATCCCTGGAAGCATCCAAGGCCAGGCTGGACAGGGCTTGGAGCTGGCTGGTCTAGTGGAAGGTGTCCCTGTCCATGGCAGGGAGTGGAATGGGATGGGCTTTCAGGTCCCTTCCAACCCAAACCAGCCTGTGGTTTTGTGATAAATTGTGCGTGTATGGCTGGCAAATTCCCTAGAAGCACTGTGGAGGGCTTGGAATGCAGAAGGGAGTGTGTAAGCTGTCAGCAGCAGGGGTTGCTTTGGTTTTCTTCCTCTTATTTTTTCCTCCAAGAGTTCTGGATAACTTGCTGGCACCTTGGTTAAGAGCAACTTACACAGGTATGTGTTTCAGGTTATTTTATTAACATCTGCTTCCCCAGAAAAAGTTCTAATCTTCCAAGCAAGACTCTTTGCTGTCTGTTTCGTTCAGGGAAACCCCAGCGCGTGGTCTGGTTCAGTTCCCTGGATTTTTCCCTAATGCAGAAGTACAGTGGGTCACAAGACATTGCTTGAAAGCCGATTAGGATCCCAAGAAAACCCTTGAAGTGCATTGTTCTGTGAGCAGTTGATCAAGAACAGCTCCATGCACAGTGTTCCTTCCTTGTTCTTATTGAAACTGTAATTCTGCACCAGCTTTTTGCCTGAAAGAAACTGTTTTCTTTTTTTCTGTTTCAGGTTCATGAAGCTCCTTGTTTTGTGTTGTGGTCACTCTCACTACAATTAGTCCTCTCATTTTCCTGCATGTTCTGGTTTGTACCCGGTAGTAATTGTGCTGTCTTACGGCTTTGTGAGTTAATAATTAGTTCCTTAGTGGTACAAACCACTGGAGGCTTGTCAGCCAGAGCAGTGCCAGCACAGCAGTTCCTAGGGAAGTCCCTGTTAAACAAGGATGGTCATTGCCCAAATTGATGGCTAGGTTAGAAGTTATTCGTAACTCCTTCAGTGACTAGTCCCCAGTATGAGCCTTTTTAATTGACATATAACAGTGTGTTTGAGTAGTTAATAATGAACCATTTGGGGTTTGTGCAAGAACTTGGAAATTTCTGGTTCTGTATAATTAGAATTTTTTTTCTTAGAAGTACAATGCTGAGCTGCTTTTTTGTGTGGTTAACTGCAGAGCTATTGTAATGTAATCCCAGTTTGGAAGATTTAGATAAAATCTACCTAAAAGGCTTGTATTTTGTTTCTAATCTTGGGGGGAAAGGAAACCACACTCTTTGGTTTCCTTCTTTGTATCTATGCACAGTGAGGAAGGGCTCTGCTCTCTCCATCTCAGCTCTGTTATTTGTGGTACCGTCTGTAAAATACCTTCAGAGAATTTCCAAATTCCAAATCATCATTGCAAAATAAAGTTAATCGAGAAGTCTTGATCATCAGCCTTTTGGCTGTTTCAGCCTGATTTGGAGTTCAGCTGATTCCAGAGCCATGTTCTTGATACACTTAAAGGAGGGAAAAAAAAAGGTGAAATACAAAACTGTTCCAGTGAATGTGGCTTTATGTTCCCTTTCAAGTGGCTGTAAAATGACGGGACATGCTATAGGGAGTGTTGGTTCTTCTACCTGAGCTTGTGAATTCACTCTTCCTGGCTCACAGAAGCAGGCAAATAGATCTCCTCTTGTCCCCTCACAATACAGAATATTCTCAATACAGAATATTGTGGTGTCTTTTTCTTAGCACCTTTTCTTAGCGGTGATAGCATGAAGTGTCTCTGCTGTCTTGGGATGGAGGTGGTGTTTAAGCCTCAAATACCAGGACAGCTGCAGTTGGTCAGATCCAAGTCTGTGTAAGTGTGTCTCCTGTGGCTGCAGGAGCTGCATGTCTGCTGGGCACAGAGGGAGACATTGCTTGGGTATCCCTGCTCTTTCCACTTAAAGTCCTGTGTCCAGCTGGCAATAACAGTTGAGAGCAAACACCTGTGAGGACAGTACAGGCACATATTCATCTCTGAAGGTTTTCTTTCCCTTGAACAATATGTTGGCTTTGGAATTTACATTACCCCGAGGATGTATCTTTGTCTTTCTCAAATAATGACTTTTCTGTCCATGATCTCAATGAACTCCTTGAGCATCCACAGGATCTACAGTGCTTCAGCTAATTTATGTGTTGTGTGGGGAAATGTGTCCTTTTGATTTGCTTTGAGTTTACCTCATGATTCTCCCTTTTTCTTGTGTGAGAAAAGATGGTGAGCAATTATTTCACTCTCTTCTGTGCCTACTCTGCCTTTCCAGTCATCTGTCTTCCAGGCCAGAGAGTTAAAGCACAGATGCAGATGGAAATGCAGATGGAAATGCTTCTGTCCCTTGCTCATCCCTGGTTTTCTGTGACACTTTTTCAGTTCTGCTTCATGCCTGTGGAGGTGGAGATGAGCAAAGCTACACTCTGCTCAGGATAAATCCTGTCTGGGTTTGTATAACATTTGTTCAGGGTGACATTTGCTTTTCTTCAGGTTAGTCAGTTTTCTGGCATTACAGATCATGTTTCTGATGGTTAATGGTCAGTTTGGAATCTGTATTCTTAGGATTAGGGCAGGGATTTTATGCATGTGTATTGTTTAATTTTTCTCAACCAGGTAGACCAAGTGTACCTGTAAAGTTCCACAGCTTTTTCTCACAAAGTTGTCCACTTAGTCAACTGCTGTTTTTATTACTCTGAATAGCTTAATATCATCAGTAAACTTGGTCAGTCCTCTTTCTAGATGTTTTATGAGTATGTGGAGCCACAAATTCCACTGAAGCTCTGTGGGTTTTCTGTCCTTGACATTACACCTGCATGGTGTGACAGAGGGCACTGCCAAGGCTTTAACTCTAAAGCAGTGACGATTTTGAAACATTAAAGTGGAGTTCCTTCCTTTTCTGAAGAGTTTTGTGGCACTTGTGGTAAGACTTCTTGCCTGAGCGATCACTTAAGGTAACCAAAGTAATGAAATGCATTTCCCTTGTAGTGATGGGGAAGAATAAAATTCTCCCTGGTTGTTGAAGACCAGGAGAGTTTTCTTTCTTCCTAATGACTGGAAAGGACTTGTGTTATTTTTTTTGTGCTCCAAAGTCAGCCAGTCCAGTTCCAGGCTGTGTTGTGAGCCAAGCTGTCCTTCCATGGAATGCCACTGGGAATCCTCCCAGCTTGCTCTGTCTCCTTTGCTCTAAATACTCATGCATGTTCTCAGCTTTTCAAAATTCTGTTTCCTGCCCCATGGGACAAGAGTTCCTATGTGAAAGTAATTAGAAATGTTTATGGGAATTGGGCTGCTTTATTCAGGCAATTAAATGTGATGTTTAAGAGGAGGTTTGTTCTTTGCAATTGATTGAGTCAGTTTTAAAAGGTGCCTGGAAAGATTGTGGGAACAGCAGTGTGCCTGAGGATATCCAATAGCACAGACCACCTTGTGTAAACCCTCCTGTAGAGGAAAAGCCTTGGCTGTCTTCATGCCCTTCTTGTCCCAGGCTGGCTGTTCTGACATGGAAATTAGGTGTCCAAGGCCATGTCTCTTCTTGGCTCCTGCTTGTTCACTGATATGAGTTTGTTCTGTTTAGAGTTGTGTGGATATATGGGTTTGCTGTGTTGGATTTTGATCTGTAGAACAAAAGGCCTGTCCTGCTGTGACAAAGAATCACTTTTATTTGCCTCATTTCCTGTCTTCCTTGGTGGTGAGCCCCATTAAGTGAATGGGAAGTAGGATGAAGGTGTCAGGCTATAAGCAGATCACTACATGATTTTTATCCCCTTTTCTAGACAAGGATGTAGCTTTGGTAACCCTGATGGCTTTCTAATGCTGACAACTGGAAAAATCATGTTTGGTTTGAAAGTACTGGGACTTGAGACTGCTTGTGGAGCATAATATACAAGTGATACATCATCCATCATTTGTGCTGTGTCTTCCTTGAGCAGATCCTGCTGGGAGGGCCATGGGCTGCAGTAAGTCATGATTTCTGAGGCAGTGATCTAAGATGTCTGCCTTGGAGGCATGGGCACATGGAAGTCCTGCTGGGTTGTTTGGCTGGGATTGCATCGAACAGCGAAGTGCAGCATCACAGGCTGAGCGGGGCTGTTGAGGTGCTTGATGTGTGTGTGTGTGTGTGTCGGTGTGTACCAAGGCCAGAGTTTGATTACAGGCTCTCCAGGGGTTGGTCATGGGCCACAAGGCTGCCAGAGCTCCAGAAGCATTTGGACAATGCTCTCTAACATGGGGTGGGATTGGTGCTGTGTCCTGTTCAGGGCCAGGAGCTGGACTTGATGATCCTTGTGGGTCCAACTCAGGATTTTCTGATTGGGTGTCTTAGCATTTTGGGGAATGGTACTGGGAGTTCCATTGCTCCAATGAAGGAATTGCCTGCTGTTTCCTCTATGGGCGGCACTGGGTGAGTGATGCCTTTTGCTTGGAGGACTTTCTCAGGTAAAACTGAGACTGTGCCTGGCCTGGCCTGGCCTGCCCAAGGCAGGCCTGCAGCTCAGGCAGGTCCCAACAAACTAGAGTTTGTAAGCTGCACAGCTGGGAGCTGTGCCCTGGCTTCTTCTCCATGTCCTCCTTTGGCTTAGTCTGGCTATTTCCCTATCTGTGGTGTGGCAATAAAATCTTTACCTTTGCTGGGAGTGTTGATGCTGAACCTTGGTTGTCAATCAAGGTCAGAGCCTCTGAATAGATGGGCAATGTTGTCTCTCCCCTTGTCATTTTGTCAGGTGCAAACATTTGATCCTTTTGTTGTTGGCTCCCCTGCAGTGTAAATATATAAGGTGATCTCATATTGCTCAGTTGCTGTTATCAGGGCCTGGCTTGTGGCATGGCTGCAGCCCTTGGGGACAGTAGTGACAGGACTGAAGTTGCTTTGAGTGGTGTGATCAGAGAGAGCTCCTGTTTGCACACTTGCCTTGTGTGAGCTTTGTGTCAGCACAGGATTTGAGCCATGGCACAAATCAGCCATTTCCATAACATGCTGCTCTTGCCCTTCCTGAGGGGTTTGATGGATGGGGATGAGTCTGAGCAGGTGTCTTTCTTGTTTCTTCCCATATGGATCAATAAGATATGACCCAAGTTTAATGAAAGTGCAGCCAAAGGACATAAAACACTTCCTGATGGAATCCCTTTGCTTTCCAGAGATCGTATCCCAGAGCAAAGCCCAGTCTGCGTGCGCAGATGCTGCTTTGTCTTCCGGGGCTGTTGCGTAGCTGGGTGGGCTGTGACACACTGTTAATAGCCTGTGGATTTGGACAAGGATGAGCCAGGAAGGACAAACGTTTGCAATGTGGTTGAGCTTTGCTGTGTATTCTGGTAGATTTGGCTGGTGGTTGAATGATCACTGTAATGCTCCTGAGGACAAGATGTCTTGAATCTCTCTGCTCTACTCAGATGACACCTTACATGCAGTGCTGCATCCAGCTCTGGGGATTCCAGCATCAGAAGGATGTGGAGCTGCTCGAGAAAGTCCAGACTAGGCCACAGAGATGCTCCGAGAGCTGGAGCCAGGCTGGGAGAGCTGCAGGTGTTCACTTGGAGATGAGAAGGCTCCAGGGGGACCTTAGAGGCCCTTCTAATGCCCAAAGAGGCTCCAAGACAGCTGAAGAGGGACTTTGGACAAGGAATGGAGGGACAGAACACAGGGAATGGCTTCTCACTGCCAGGTGGGATATTGGGAAGGGATTGTTCCCTGGGAGTGTGGTGAGGCTCTGGCACAGGGTGCTTAGAGAAACTGTGGCTGCCCCATCCCCAGAATTGTATAAGGCCAGGTTGGACAGGGCCTGGAAGAACCTGGTCTAGTGGAAAGTGTGCCTGCCCATGGCAAGATGAGATTTCAGCTCTCTTCTAGCCCAAACCAGTTAGGTTCTGTGGTTTTGGATCAGGGATCCACCTCCTTTCATATTCAGCCACCTTTCCTCCATTCCCCTCTGGCTTGCTCCTTGAGGCAGGCTCTTGACTGAAGGGGAATGGGGACCTTTTGGGGACCCCATCCCCCAGTCCTGGTTTACAGCAGGTCTGAAGTGAAGATGTTCACTTTGGCCCCCTCTCTAGCTTGGTGACATGGGGGGACATCTGCTCTAGGCTCTGTTCTGACACATCGGTATTTAAGGGGAGGATTTTCCCTGGGGTTGGCTCCTTATTAGCTGCATGCAGGCCTTGGGAGCAGCATCATCTTCTCAGCAGGAAGAGGTGATTGATTGGAGTCCAGCTGCTCAGCTAACACGGTGATGTGTACAGCAGGAACCTTGGCCACTGTCCCAGCCCAGGACACTGGCCCTGGAGATGCACAGGGCATGATTGAACATGGCAGCCAGCTTATCCCATGTCTGCATTTGGGAAGTGGTTACATTAGCTCAGGCAGTTGCAGCTGCTTCCAAAGGGATGTGTGACATTGCCATCTGTCCCTGTGTAACATAACATGCTAGCTGCTGAACCAGGAACAGGGCTTGGCACCTTCCTTTGGATTTGTGGCTCTCCCTGCAGTGCTTCTTGTGCTCTGTGTTCAGGCCTGGCTCTGCTTCCCAATCTAGTGGTTGGATTTTGCTGTGCTGTTGTGGTGTTTTGGCAATGAAAGCACCTGCAACCGACTTGGGCAGAATTACAGGAAAAGGGGAATTTAATTGACTTACTTGGGTAACTGTTCTTGATGAGAACATGTGCCTTCGTCTGATCCCTGTCCCCAGAAGACAGCAGAGGATCATGCTGGCCTTGCTCTGCATCCTACAGAGGAATGGGAAGTAAAGCCTCTTTGCGTCTGTGGCTGAGGCTAAAGCCAGTGGTGTTCTAAGCTGGAGACCAGACCTCTGTTTTTGGGAAGGTTTCTAAGGATAGATGGCTGCACATGCTGTTGTCCCAGGATTGAAGCTGTTTGGGGATGGGGTCTCCCTGGATTCAGCAGTGGCAAAGGATGGGGTTTCCTGTAGCAGCCTGTGTGCTTGTGGCAGCGGTTGCGTGAGCTGCCAAGATGGGAAGGTGCCCCCCCATCAGCAGGTTAGCATGGGACCGTGGGAAGAAGGCAGGGGACTCTGTTGCTGCCCTTATTTCAGGTGATACGACTCCAGGCAGAGAGGGACATGCAGGGAAACGTCCTCAGCTGAACCAAAGTACTAGGTTCAGAGCCCTGACAGCATCTCCTCTCTGAGTGAAGAGGGAAAACCTGCTGTACCTGTGGGTACCTGCTGCAGGTACGGCTTTGCTGTGGAAGTGGGATGGACTTGGCACCTCTTGGACTAGATAGGTGGTGATGGGCTCACTCCACAGGAGCTGGAGCCCTGCAGTGCATGTCATGCCTAAACTACAGGGACCTGACTGTCTTCAGGGAAGAGGCAGAGCCAGGGAGAAGCATCAGCTCAGGGCCCTCTGGCTGCTGACAGGTTTCATTTTTGAGGTGGTGTCTTATGATCTGGGAATGACACTTCAAACACCTCATAACCCTTTGAGGAAGCCTGGACCTGCTTCTGTGAGAGCTTCTCCATTAAACCCAAACAGAACTCTGAAGAGATGGGCATGGAGTGCTGAGAACAGCAAAGTGGGTGGCAGCCTTTGGTGTCTAGGTGTATTTGGTGCTGTGCTGCCTCTTTGTTCTGGTGCAAGTGTTTGGACAGGGTGTTTCTACAGTGCTGGAGGAAAACCCAGGGTGATAGCAGTCAGTGGGAAATTCCTGTGAAGTTCTTGTTTTTCAAGTGAGATACCATCAAGTTGTGACAGGGGTATTGGAGAGATTTTCTGCTGGGGGGCTGGGACTGTTTCAGTCCCTGCAGATCAAGGCTGATGTCAATGCTCCTTGGGTTTGAGCTCCAGCCTACTTTGATGCCTACGTGGGAGTTCAGGTGGTATTTTTTCATAGAATCATGGAATGGTTTGGGTTGGAAGGGAACTTAAAGACCATCTCATTCCAATGCAGATATACCTTCTTCTAGACCAGGCTGCTCCAAGCCCTGTCCAACCTGACCTTGGACACTTAAAAGCATGAGGCAGCCACAGCTTCTCTGGGCACCCTGTGCCAGGGTCTCACCACCCTCACAGGGAAGAATTTCTTCCCAAGATCTCACCTAACCCTTCCCTCAGGCGGTGGGAAGCCATTCCTCCTTGCCCTGTCCCTCCAGGCTCTTGTCCAAAGTTCCTCTCCAGCTCTCTTGGAGCCCCATGAGGCACCAGAAAGGGCCTCAGAGGTCTCCCTGGATGAACACCCCCAGCCTATCTCCAGAGCAGAGGGGCTCCAGTCCTCAGAGTGTTTCTGTGGTCTCCTCTGGAGTTCCTCCAGCAGTTCCACATCCTTCTGATGTTGGAATCCCCAGAGCTGGATGCAGCTCTGCAGGTGGTGAATCACCTGAGATAAAAAAAGGAGAATAAGGAGCTGTTTGACCTCAGCAGCGTCACATCTCTGCAGTGACTGGATGCAGTAGCAGCACTTCTTTTGACAAGAACAATGCTCTTTTCCTGGCTTTGCTGGGACAGGGTCCATGGGAGAACCATGTCTTGGAATGCTGATGTGTAACAGTGGTGAATAAAACTGCTCTCAGTTAATATGATCTCTCACTTTTTTTGCAGGAACGCCAAGGCCGTGTCAAGTAAAAGGCCATTCCTCCAGCACAGATTGCTGCAGAGATTGCATCCCAGCTGTCTTTCAGAGAGAGAAAGGAGCAAGAGTATCCCAGAAAGAATTAGGACTTTTTTTTCTTAATTCCTTTGACTTCAAAAAGACTTTTACAAACTTCCAATTAAAAAAAAAAGTATTGGAATATCACAAGACATAGGACTAAAAAAACCAAAAACAACTACAAAAAAATCCCTTCTAGGTAGTGTAGAGGTAAAACCTGTCCCATTTCTTTTGGCTTTGGTTGTGATTTCAGAGCATACACTTTGTTTTTGTCTTTTTACTATGGTTTTTGGATTTTCAAGTCCATAAGTGGCATATGCCTTTTTTTTTTTGTCTAATTTTTAAATCTCATTGTTCCTCCTCTTTCCACCCTGTTGGGCCTCCTTCCCTGGTTATGATATTTGCACTTGGAGCACTGAATTATAGCATCCACCATGCAAAGTGGAGTAACTTTATTTTTTTTTTTTTCTTTCCCCGGACCAGAAGAGGAGGAATTCTGTGAGGAAGTTGGGGTTTTGGCCTAAGAAGAATTGAACAGAAAATTGTCCAAGAGGTTATGTCTTAAAGGTGGTTCATTTTTCTCTGACCCTTTGTTACTCAAAAGTCAAGTACTAGGAGTCCTAAGAAATGTTCTGTTCTTGTGCATTATATAGATTTAAAGATTAGGTCTGGATGAATTTGATTTTTTGAAAGCTGAGAACAATGGTAAAAACTTGTCTTGTTTACAGGAAAATGAATTTTGGACAATAAAAAGCCCAAAACAAACAAACCAAGGAAGAAATATTGTAAAATGTGTAGTGACTATGTTTCAGTTTCTTGTTAAGCCAATGAGGACTGGGTGTTGCCTTTCTTTTCACCATTAATCACTTCTCATTAATAAATGTGAGATCTTGTTGAGCATCACTGTTGTCTCCTGCTCCCTTCCCCTTGCTGTCAGCTCCTCAACTATTGGAAAAATACCTTAAAAAAAGGAGTGGAGACGTGTTTTCTCCTTGAGTTTGAAGTAGAGTGCTCTCACTGTGGCATCCTGGGGCTGTTCAAGCCCTTTGGGATTGTTGTGGCTCTATAGTGTCACCTGCCTCTGAATGTGAGGGGCAGTGCCCACCTGGCCTTGCTCCCAGGATTCCTTCCCATGTCATGGGTAAGTTGGGGACAATCCAAGCTCCTTCCAGGAGTGGGAAATGCAGACGCCTCACAGCCCAAATCATCTTCCCTGGGAAAAACACATTGTGAAGAAAATAATAAAAAACCTCACCTTCCCTCTTCCTCTTCTGTCATCATGGACCCTGCTGCTCAATTTTGGTGGACTCCACCTCTGTCCAGCAGCTTGTTGCTCCAGGAGGTGACCAACTAACCAGTCTGACAAGCACTGCTGTGGAACAATGTCAGGTGTCCTGGGGGCATGGCCAGTGTCAGGGCCCCCAAGTGCCAGCAGACTTGCTGAAGTAACTTGGTGAGTGAGTAAGTGAGTGAGTGATGGAATAAAACCATACTGGCTGCCTTTCCCTCCCTTAGAACTGGGGAATGAGCTATGAGGGAGCCCAGGTTAGGAGGTGATACAGAGATGGTAATTTGGGGGAGCTGAATGTCACTGGGAGAGAGTGAAGATGCAGTGGAGGAGAAGGTAGACTAAACGAGTGGTTAGGTGGGGGTCCTCCCAAAAAAGGGAGGTTTACAGCCCTTTGGGAGCTGTAAACCCCAAAATTGCCTGGAAGTTTTGGGGGTGTTTGTGCAAAAAATACAAAAAACTATACCATTTCTTATCTTTTATGAATATAAAAAAAATGACTCTTGGTAAAATTTATTTCAAAATAGAACCTTGTATCTACTGTACTATATACAGGATAGTGGAGTATTAGAAATTCTAAATACAGATATATAGGGCTTAAAAAAGCAAATACAACTTTTATGTACATAAAATAAAAAATAAAGGGCTTGAAAATGGAAGAAAATATCTCTCTGATGGCACTAGAAATATATCGAACTATTCAGAGTTTTTTCTCTCAGCATAAGACAGTCAGGTCTTGGATGGGACTGAAATTGCTGCTGCAAACCAATGTTAAGTACCAGTGGGAATGTCTACAAAGGGACACAATTTTCCATGGGAAAAAAAAGTTATTTCCCCGGGGTCTGGGGATCAGATTAAAGGTGGCCTTTGGGACACTAAGAACTTGCAGGGTCCTAGTTGCTGGCAGATTTACTTATGGAGAAATCCAGCAAAGTTTGCCAACTTCTACCTTGGCACGTCACGGTCTGCCATTCAGAGGGGTTGCGAAGCGAGGCCATTTTCCATGGGAAAAAGAAGTCATTTCCCCAGGGTCTGGGTAGCAGATGAAAGGTGGCCTTTGGGGCTCTAAGGACTTGCAGGGTCCTCGTTGATGACAGCTTTAGTTTTGGAGAAATCCTGCAAAGTTTGCCAATTTCTAGCATGGCCCTGCCATGTCAGGGCAAGTGGCCCCAAATTGAGGCCATATTGAAAAAAGAAGTCAATTCCAGAGGGTCTGGGTATCACTTGAAAGCTGGCCATGGGGCTGCAAAAGACTTTAAGGGTCCTAGTTGCTGGCAGCTTTAGTTTTGGAGAAATACAGCAAAGTTTGCCAAGTTTGAGCTTATCACCGCACTGTTGCCCAGGGTGAGTGGCCAAAAACAGAGGCCATTTTCCATGGGAAAACAAAGTCATTTCCCCATGGTCTGCGGATCAGTTTAATATTGCCCTTTGGGGCTCTAAGGACTTGCAGGGTCCTAGTTGCTGGCAGCTTTAGTTTTGGAGAAATCCAGCAAAGTTTGCTAATTTCACAATTGGCACAACCCTGTCAGTCAGGGTGAGTGGGCCGCAAACGGAGGCCATTTTCCCTGGGAAAAAGAAGTAATTTCCCCAGGTTCTGGGTATCAGTTCAAAGGTGGCCATTGGGCTGCTAAGGATTTGCAGGGTCCTAGTTACTGGCAGGTTTAGTTTTGGAAAAATCCAGCAAAGTTTGCCAATTTTGAGCTTGACATCGCCGTGTCGGCCAAGGCGAGTGACCCCAAATGAAGTCCACTTTCCATGGGAAAAAGATGTCATTTCCCTAGGGTCTGGCGGTCAGTTGAAATGCGGCCATTGGGGTTCAAACGCCTTGCAGGGTCCTACTTGCTGGGAGATTTAGTTCTTGACAAATCTAGCAAAGTCTGCCAATTTCGATCTTGGCACCACCCTGTCGGCCAGGGTGAGTGTCTGCAAACGGATGCCATTTTCCATGGGAAAAAGAAGAAATTTCCCCACAGTTTGGGTATCAGATGAAAGTTGGCCTTTAGGGCTCTAAGGACTTGCAGGATCTTTGTTGCTGGCAGCTTTAGTTGTGGAGAAAGCCAGCAAAGTATTCCAATTTCTCGCTTGGCACATCTCATTCTACCAGGGGGAGTGGCTGCAAATGGAGGCTGTATTCAATGGGAAAATTATATAATTTCCCCAGAGTCTGGGTATCAGATAAAAGGTGGTTATTGGGGCTCTTAGTATTGGAGAAGTCTTACTTTCTCGCGGTTTTAGTTTTGGAGAAATCTAGTAAAATTTGGAAATTTCTTGCATGGCACATCACAGTCTACCAGGGTGAGGGTTTGAAAAGGTAGGCCCTTTTCCATGGGAAAAAGAAGTAATTTCCCCAGGGTCTGGGTATCAGTTGAAAGGTGACTTTTAGGGCTCTATGGACTTGCAGGGTCCTTGTAACTGGCAGATTTAGTTCTGGAGAAATCCAGCAAAGCTTGCCAACTGCTAACCTGGCACCTCCCTGTTGGCCAGAGCAAGTGGCCTCAAACGGAGGCCATTTTCTGTGTCGAAAAGAAGTCCTTTCCTCAGGGCCTGGGTATCAGATGAAAGGTGACTTTTGCGGCCCTACAGCTTTGCAGGGTCCTAGTAACTGGCCAGTTAAGTTTTGGAGAAATCCAACAAGGTTTGCCCATTTCTACCTGGGCACCGCCCTGTTGGCAAGGATTGAGTTGCTGCAGAGCCCATTTTCCATGCGTAAAAGTAGTCCTCTCCCCAGGGTCTTGGTATCAGATGAATGGTGGCCTTGGGGCTCTCAGGAAGTGCAGGGTCCTACCTGGTGGCAGCTTTAGTTTTGGAGAAATCCAGCAAAGTGTGCCCTTTTCTAGCTTGGCACTGCCTTGTCGGGCAGGGCCTGTGGCTGCAAACCGAGCCCTCTTTCCGTAGGAATAGGAAGTAATTTACCACTGTCCGGATTTCAGATGAAAGGTGGCCTTTGAGGCTCTGCGACCTTGCAGGGCCCAGTTGCTGGCTTCTTTAGTTTTGGAGAAATCCAGCAAAGTTTGCCAATTTTGCCCTTTGTAGCACCCTGATGGAAGGGGCGGGTGGCCGCAAACAGAGGCATTTTTCCGTGTGGAAAAGAAGTCATTTCCTCAGGGTCTGGGTATCAGTTGAAAGGTGATTTTTCGGGCGCTAAGACTTTGCAGGGTCCTAGTTACTGGCAGATTTAGTTTGGGCGAAATCCAACAAGGTTCCCATTTCTACCTCGGCACCGCCCTGTTGGCAAGGATTGAGTTAATTCAAACAGAGTCCATTTTCCATGGAAAAAAAGAAGTCCTCTCCCCAGGGTTCTGGTATCAGATGAATGGTGGCCTTGGGGCTCTAAGGACATGCAGGGTCCTGGTAGCTGGCAGCTTTAGCTTTGGAGAAATCCATCAAAGTGTGCCCAATTCTTTCTTGGGTCCGCACTCTCGGCCAGAGCGAGATGCTGCTGATTGAGGCCATTTTCTGTGGGATAAAAAAATCCTTTCCCCAGGGCCTGGTATCACTTGGTAGTTGACTTTTTGGGCTCAAAATCTTGCGGGGTCCTAGTTGCTGGCTGCTTTAGTTTTGGAGAAATACAGCAAACTTTGCTCATTTCTTACCTGGTACTGCCCTGTCGGCCAGAGTGAGTGGCCTCAAATGCAGGCCATTTTCCACGTGGAAAGCAGTCCTTTCCTCACGGTTCAGGTATCAGTTGAAAGCTGCATTTTAGGACTATAAAACCTTTCAGGGTCCTAGTTGCTAGAAGCTTTAGTTTGGGAGAAATCCAGCAGGGTTTTCCTGTTTGGAGCATGGCACATCCCTGTTGGACAGGGTGAGTGGCTGCAAAGGGAGGCAATTTTCCATGAGAAAAAAGGAGTCATTTCCATAGAGTCTGGGTATCAGATGAAAGGTGGCCTTGGGGTCTAAGTACGTGCAGGGTCCTAGTTGTTGGAAGCTTTAGTTTTGGAGAAATCCAACAAGGTTTGCCCATTTCTACCTGGGCACTGCCCTGTTGGCAAGGATTGAGTTGCTGCAAACAGAGTCCATTTTCCATGGGTAAAAGTAGTCCTCTCCCCAGGGTCTTGGTATCAGATGAATGGTGGCCTTGGGGCTCTCAGGAAGTGCAGGGTCCTACCTGGTGGCAGCTTTAGTTTTGGAGAAATCCAGCAAAGTGTGCCCTTTTCTAGCTTGGCACTGCCTTGTCGGGCAGGGCCTGTGGCTGCAAACCGAGCCCTCTTTCCGTAGGAATAGGAAGTAATTTACCACTGTCCGGATTTCAGATGAAAGGTGGCCTTTGAGGCTCTGCGGACTTGCAGGGTCCTAGTTTCTGGCAGCTTTAATTTTGGAGAAATCCAGAAAGATTTCCAATTTCGCGCTTCGTACCACCCTGTTGGACAGGGCGAGGGGTCGCAAACAGAGGCATTTTTCCATGTGGAAAAGAAGTCATTTCCTCAGGGTCTGGGTATCAGTTGAAAGGTGGCCTTGGGGCTCTAAGGCCTTGCAGGGTCCTAGTTGCTGGCAGCTTTAATTTTGGAGAAATCCAGAAAAGTTTGCCAATCTCTTACCTGGCACTGCCCTCTCAGCCAGAGTGAGTGGCCTCAAACAGAGGCCATTTTCCATGTGGAAAAGAAGTCCTTTCGTCAGGGTCTGGGTATCAGATGAAAGGTGACTGTTAGGGCTGAAAGGCCTTGCAGGGTGCCAGTTGCTGGCTTCTTTAGGTTTGGAGAAATCCAGCAGAGTTTTCCCGTTTGGAGCATGGCACAACCCAGTTGGAAAGGGTGCGTGACCACAAACAGAGGCAATTTTCCATGGGAAGAAGGAGTCATTTCCCGAGAATCTGGGTATCAGAAGAAAGGCTGTCTTGGGGCTCTAAGGACGTGCAGGGTCCTAGTTGCTGGCTGCTTTTGTTTTGGATAAATCCAGTAAACTTTGCCAATTTCTAACATGGACGCACCCTGTCGCCCAGACTGAGTGGTCTCAAACGGAGGCCATTTTCCATGTGGAAAAGAAGTCCTTTCTTCAGGGTCTGGGTATCAGTTGAAAGGTGACTCTTAGGGCTCAAAGGCCTTGCAGGGTCCAAGTTTCTGGCAGCTTTAGTTTTGGAGAAATCCAGCAGAGTTTTCCCGTTTGGAGTATGGCACAGCCCTGTTGGACAGGGCGAGTGGCCGCAGACGGAGGCCATTTTGCATGGGAAGAAGGAGTAATTTCCACAGAGTCTGGGTATCAGAAGAAAGGTTGTCTTGGGGCTCTAAGGACTTGCAGGGTACTTCTTACTGGCAGCTTTAGATTTGGAGAAATCCAGCAAAGTTTGCAATTTTGAGCTTGGTACCGCCCTGTCGGAAGGCGCGAGTGGCTGCAGAAAGAGGAATATTTCCGTGACAAAAAGAAGTTATTTCCCCGGGGTCTGGCTATCATTTGAAAGGTGGCCTTCGAGTCCCTAGGGACATGCAGGGTCCTAGTTGCTGGCAGCTTTCGTTTTGGAAGAGTCCAGCAAAGTTTGTAAATTTCGTGCTTGCACTGCGCTGCCTGCCAGGCCACGTGGCCACAAATGAATGGGAAAAATGTCCTTTTCCCAGGGTCT